>NC_092710.1:338182261-339632017 GCF_047496885.1 Scyliorhinus torazame | reverse complement strand
CTCTCAAACAGAGAATCCCGCCCATAGTCTCTCAAACAGAGAATCCAGCCCATAGTCTCTCAAACAGAGAATCCAGCCCAATAGTCTCTCAAACAGAGGATCCCGCCAATAGTCTCTCAAACAGAGAATCCAGCCCATAGTCTCTCAAACAGAGAATCCAGCCCAATAGTCTCTCAAACAGAGGATCCCGCCCATAGTCTCTCAAACAGAGAATCCAGCCCAATAGTCTCTCAAACAGAGAATCCAGCCCAATAGTCTCTCAAACAGAGATCCAGCCCAATAGTCTCTCAAACAGAGGATCCCGCCCATAGTCTCTCAAACAGAGGATCCCGCCCATGGTCTCTCAAACAGAGGATCCCGCCCAATAGTCTCTCAAACAGAGGATCCCGCCCAATAGTCTCTCAACAGAGAATCCAGCCCAATAGTCTCTCAAACAGAGAATCCAGCCCAATAGTCTCTCAAACAGAGGATCCCGCCCATAGTCTCTCAAACAGAGGATCCAGCCCAATAGTCTCTCAAACAGAGGATCCCGCCCATAGTCTCTCAAACAGAGGATCCCGCCAATAGTCTCTCAAACAGAGGATCCAGCCCAATAGTCTCTCAAACAGAGAATCCAGCCCAATAGTCTCTCAAACAGAGGATCCCGCCAATAGTCTCTCAAACAGAGAATCCAGCCCAATAGTCTCTCAAACAGAGAATCCAGCCCAATAGTCTCTCAAACAGAGAATCCAGCCCATAGTCTCTCAAACAGAGGATCCCACCCATAGTCTCTCAAACAGAGAATCCCGCCCATAGTCTCTCAAACAGAGAATCCAGCCCAATAGTCTCTCAAACAGAGGATCCAGCCCAATAGTCTCTCAAACAGAGGATCCGCCCATAGTCTCTCAAACAGAGAATCCCGCCCATAGTCTCTCAAACAGAGATCCAGCCCAATAGTCTCTCAAACAGAGGATCCAGCCCATAGTCTCTCAAACAGAGAATCCAGCCCAATAGTCTCTCAAACAGAGGATCCAGCCCATAGTCTCTCAAACAGAGAATCCAGCCCAATAGTCTCTCAACAGAGAATCCAGCCCAATAGTCTCTCAAACAGAGAATCCAGCCCAATAGTCTCTCAAACAGAGGATCCCGCCCATAGTCTCTCAAACAGAGATCCAGCCCATAGTCTCTCAAACAGAGGATCCAGCCCAATAGTCTCTCAAACAGAGGATCCCGCCAATAGTCTCTCAAACAGAGGATCCAGCCCAATAGTCTCTCAAACAGAGAATCCAGCCCAATAGTCTCTCAAACAGAGGATCCCGCCAATAGTCTCTCAAACAGAGAATCCAGCCCAATAGTCTCTCAAACAGAGAATCCAGCCCAATAGTCTCTCAAACAGAGAATCCAGCCCATAGTCTCTCAAACAGAGGATCCCGCCCATAGTCTCTCAAACAGAGGATCCCGCCCATAGTCTCTCAAACAGAGGATCCCGCCCATAGTCTCTCAAACAGAGGATCCCGCCAATAGTCTCTCAAACAGAGAATCCAGCCCAATAGTCTCTCAAACTGAGAATCCAGCCCAATAGTCTCTCAAACAGAGGATCCAGCCCAATAGTCTCTCAAACAGAGAATCCAGCCCATAGTCTCTCAAACAGAGGATCCAGCCCATAGTCTCTCAAACAGAGAATCCAGCCCATAGTCTCTCAAACAGAGAATCCAGCCCATAGTCTCTCAAACAGAGGATCCCGCCCATAGTCTCTCAAACAGAGGATCCCGCCCATAGTCTCTCAAACAGAGGATCCCGCCCATAGTCTCTCAAACAGAGAATCCAGCCCAATGGTCTCTCAAACAGAGAATCCAGCCCATAGTCTCTCAAACAGAGGATCCCGCCCATAGTCTCTCAAACAGAGAATCCAGCCCAATAGTCTCTCAAACAGAGAATCCAGCCCAATAGTCTCTCAAACAGAGGATCCCGCCCATAGTCTCTCAAACAGAGAATCCAGCCCATAGTCTCTCAAACAGAGGATCCCGCCCATAGTCTCTCAAACAGAGGATCCCGCCCATAGTCTGTCAAACAGAGGATCCCGCCCATAGTCCTCTCAAACAGAGGATCCCGCCCATAGTCTCTCAAACAGAGAATCCAGCCCATAGTCTCTCAAACAGAGAATCCAGCCCATAGTCTCTCAAACAGAGGATCCCGCCCATAGTCTCTCAACAGAGGATCCCGCCCATAGTCTCTCAAACAGAGAATCCAGCCCATAGTCTCTCAAACAGAGGATCCCGCCCATAGTCTCTCAAACAGACAAATCCAGCCCATAGTCTCTCAAACAGAGGATGCCGCCCATAGTCTCTCAAACAGAGGATCCCGCCCATAGTCTCTCAAACAGAGGATACCGCCCATAGTCTCTCAAACAGAGGATCCCGCCAATAGTCTCTCAAACAGAGGATCCCGCCCATAGTCTCTCAAACACAGGATCCCGCCCATAGTCTCTCAAACAGAGGATCCCGCCCATAGTCTCTCAAACAGAGGATCCCGCCCATAGTCTCTCAAACAGAGGATCCCGCCCATAGTCTCTCAAACAGAGGATCCCGCCCATAGTCTCTCAAACAGAGGATCCCGCCCATAGTCTCTCAAACAGAGAATCCAGCCCATAGTCTCTCAAACAGAGAATCCAGCCCATAGTCTCTCAAACAGAGAATCCAGCCCATAGTCTCTCAAACAGAGGATCCCGCCCATAGTCTCTCAAACAGAGGATCCCGCCCATAGTCTCTCAAACAGAGAATCCAGCCCATAGTCTCTCAAACAGAGAATCCAGCCCATAGTCTCTCAAACAGAGGATCCCGCCCATAGTCTCTCAAACAGAGGATCCCGCCCATAGTCTCTCAAACAGAGAATCCAGCCCATAGTCTCTCAAACAGAGAATCCAGCCCAATAGTCTCTCAAACAGAGGATCCAGCCCATAGTCTCTCAAACAGAGGATCCCGCCCATAGTCTCTCAAACAGAGGATCCCGCCCATAGTCTCTCAAACAGAGGATCCCGCCCATAGTCTCTCAAACAGAGGATCCAGCCCAATAGTCTCTCAAACAGAGGATCCCGCCCATAGTCTCTCAAACAGAGAATCCCGCCCAATAGTCTCTCAAACAAAGAATCCAGCCCATAGTCTCTCAAACAGAGAATCAGCCCATAGTCTCTCAAACAGAGAATCCAGCCCAATAGTCTCTCAAACAGAGGATCCCGCCCATAGTCTCTCAAACAGAGGATCCCGCCCATAGTCTCTCAAACAGAGAATCCAGCCCATAGTCTCTCAAACAGAGAATCCAGCCCAATAGTCTCTCAAACAGAGAATCCAGCCCAATAGTCTCTCAAACAGAGAATCCAGCCCAATAGTCTCTCAAACAGAGAATCCAGCCCAATAGTCTCTCAAACAGAGGATCCCGCCCATAGTCTCTCAAACAGAGAATCCAGCCCAATAGTCTCTCAAACAGAGAATCCCGCCCATAGTCTCTCAAACAGAGGATCCCGCCCATAGTCTCACAAACAGAGGATCCCGCCCAATAGTCTCTCAACAGAGGATCCAGCCCAATAGTCTCTCAAACAGAGGATCCCGCCCATAGTCTCTCAAACAGAGGATCCCGCCCATAGTCTCTCAAACAGAGAATCCAGCCCATAGTCTCTCAAACAGAGAATCCAGCCCAATAGTCTCTCAAACAGAGAATCCAGCCCATAGTCTCTCAAACAGAGGATCCCGCCCATAGTCTCTCAAACAGAGGATCCCGCCCATAGTCTCTCAAACAGAGGATCCCGCCCAATAGTCTCTCAAACAGAGGATCCCGCCCATAGTCTCTCAAACAGAGGATCCCGCCCATAGTCTCTCAAACAGAGGATCCCGCCCATAGTCTCTCAAACAGAGGATCCCGCCCATAGTCTCTCAAACAGAGAATCCCGCCCATAGTCTCTCAAACAGAGAATCCCGCCCATAGTCTCTCAAACAGAGGATCCCGCCCATAGTCTCTCAAACAGAGAATCCCGCCCATAGTCTCTCAAACAGAGGATCCCGCCCATAGTCTCTCAAACAGAGGATCCCGCCCATAGTCTCTCAAACAGAGGATCCCGCCCATAGTCTCTCAAACAGAGGATCCCGCCCAATAGTCTCTCAAACAGAGGATCCCGCCCAATAGTCTCTCAAACAGAGAATCCAGCCCATAGTCTCTCAAACAGAGGATCCCGCCCATAGTCTCTCAAACAGAGAATCCAGCCCAATTGTCTCTCAAACAGAGGATCCCGCCCATAGTCTCTCAAACAGAGGATCCCGCCCAATAGTCTCTCAAACAGAGGATCCCGCCCAATAGTCTCTCAAACAGAGAATCCAGCCCAATAGTCTCTCAAACAGAGGATCCCGCCCATAGTCTCTCAAACAGAGGATCCCGCCCAATAGTCTCTCAAACAGAGGATCCCGCCCATAGTCTCTCAAACAGAGAATCCAGCCCATAGTCTCTCAAACAGAGGATCCAGCCCATAGTCTCTCAAACAGAGGATCCAGCCCAATAGTCTCTCAAACAGAGAATCCAGCCCAATAGTCTCTCAAACAGAGGATCCCGCCCATAGTCTCTCAAACAGAGGATCCGCCCATAGTCTCTCAAACAGAGAATCCAGCCAATAGTCTCTCAAACAGAGGATCCCGCCCAATAGTCTCTCAAACAGAGGATCCCGCCCATAGTCTCTCAAACAGAGAATCCAGCCCAATAGTCTCTCAAACAGAGAATCCAGCCCAATAGTCTCTCAAACAGAGGATCCCGCCCATAGTCTCTCAAACAGAGAATCCAGCCCAATAGTCTCTCAAACAGAGAATCCAGCCCAATATTCTCTCAAACAGAGGATCCCGCCCATAGTCTCTCAAACAGAGAATCCAGCCCAATAGTCTCTCAAACAGAGGATCCCGCCCATAGTCTCTCAAACAGAGGATCCAGCCCAATAGTCTCTCAAACAGAGAATCCAGCCCAATAGTCTCTCAAACAGAGGATCCCGCCCATAGTCTCTCAAACAGAGAATCCAGCCCAATAGTCTCTCAAACAGAGGATCCCGCCCAATAGTCTCTCAAACAGAGGATCCCGCCCATAGTCTCTCAAACAGAGAATCCAGCCCAATAGTCTCTCAAACAGAGAATCCAGCCCAATAGTCTCTCAAACAGAGGATCCCGCCCAATAGTCTCTCAAACAGAGAATCCAGCCCAATAGTCTCTCAAACAGAGAATCCAGCCCAATAGTCTCTCAAACAGAGGATCCCGCCCAATAGTCTCTCAAACAGAGGATCCCGCCCATAGTCTCTCAAACAGAGGATCCCGCCCATAGTCTCTCAAACAGAGGATCCCGCCCATAGTCTCTCAAACAGAGAATCCAGCCCAATAGTCTCTCAAACAGAGAATCCAGCCCATAGTCTCTCAAACAGAGGATCCCGCCCATAGTCTCTCAAACAGAGAATCCAGCCCAATAGTCTCTCAAACAGAGAATCCAGCCCAATAGTCTCTCAAACAGAGGATCCCGCCCATAGTCTCTCAAACAGAGAATCCAGCCCATAGTCTCTCAAACAGAGGATCCCGCCCATAGTCTCTCAAACAGAGGATCCCGCCCATAGTCTCTCAAACAGAGGATCCCGCCCATAGTCTCTCAAACAGAGGATCCCGCCCATAGTCTCTCAAACAGAGAATCCAGCCCATAGTCTCTCAAACAGAGAATCCAGCCCATAGTCTCTCAAACAGAGGATCCCGCCCATAGTCTCTCAAACAGAGGATCCCGCCCATAGTCTCTCAAACAGAGGATCCAGCCCATAGTCTCTCAAACAGAGGATCCCGCCCATAGTCTCTCAAACAGACAAATCCAGCCCATAGTCTCTCAAACAGAGGATGCCGCCCATAGTCTCTCAAACAGAGGATCCCGCCCATAGTCTCTCAAACAGAGGATCCCGCCCATAGTCTCTCAAACAGAGGATCCCGCCCATAGTCTCTCAAACAGAGAATCCAGCCCATAGTCTCTCAAACAGAGAATCCAGCCCAATAGTCTCTCAAACAGAGAATCCAGCCCATAGTCTCTCAACAGAGGATCCCGCCCATAGTCTCTCAAACAGAGGATCCCGCCCATAGTCTCTCAAACAGAGGATCCCGCCCAATAGTCTCTCAAACAGAGGATCCCGCCCATTGTCTCTCAAACAGAGGATCCCGCCCATAGTCTCTCAAACAGAGGATCCCGCCCATAGTCTCTCAAACAGAGGATCCCGCCCATAGACTCTCAAACAGAGAATCCCGCCCATAGTCTCTCAAACAGAGAATCCCGCCCATAGTCTCTCAAACAGAGGATCCCGCCCATAGTCTCTCAAACAGAGAATCCCGCCCATAGTCTCTCAAACAGAGGATCCCGCCCATAGTCTCTCAAACAGAGGATCCCGCCCATAGTCTCTCAAACAGAGGATCCCGCCCAATAGTCTCTCAAACAGAGGATCCCGCCCAATAGTCTCTCAAACAGAGAATCCAGCCCATAGTCTCTCAAACAGGATCCCGCCCATAGTCTCTCAAACAGAGAATCCAGCCCAATTGTCTCTCAAACAGAGGATCCCGCCCATAGTCTCTCAAACAGAGGATCCCGCCCAATAGTCTCTCAAACAGAGGATCCCGCCCAATAGTCTCTCAAACAGAGAATCCAGCCCAATAGTCTCTCAAACAGAGGATCCCGCCCATAGTCTCTCAAACAGAGGATCCAGCCCAATAGTCTCTCAAACAGAGGATCCCGCCCATAGTCTCTCAAACAGAGAATCCAGCCCATAGTCTCTCAAACAGAGGATCCAGCCCATAGTCTCTCAAACAGAGGATCCAGCCCAATAGTCTCTCAAACAGAGAATCCAGCCCAATAGTCTCTCAAACAGAGGATCCCGCCCATAGTCTCTCAAACAGAGGATCCCGCCCATAGTCTCTCAAACAGAGAATCCAGCCCAATAGTCTCTCAAACAGAGGATCCCGCCCAATAGTCTCTCAAACAGAGGATCCCGCCCATAGTCTCTCAAACAGAGAATCCAGCCCAATAGTCTCTCAAACAGAGAATCCAGCCCAATAGTCTCTCAAACAGAGGATCCCGCCCATAGTCTCTCAAACAGAGAATCCAGCCCAATAGTCTCTCAAACAGAGAATCCAGCCCAATAGTCTCTCAAACAGAGAATCCAGCCCAATAGTCTCTCAAACAGAGGATCCCGCCCATAGTCTCTCAAACAGAGAATCCAGCCCAATAGTCTCTCAAACAGAGGATCCCGCCCATAGTCTCTCAAACAGAGGATCCAGCCCAATAGTCTCTCAAACAGAGAATCCAGCCCAATAGTCTCTCAAACAGAGGATCCCGCCCATAGTCTCTCAAACAGAGAATCCAGCCCAATAGTCTCTCAAACAGAGGATCCCGCCCAAGAGTCTCTCAAACAGAGGATCCCGCCCATAGTCTCTCAAACAGAGAATCCAGCCCAATAGTCTCTCAAACAGAGAATCCAGCCCAATAGTCTCTCAAACAGAGGATCCCGCCCAATAGTCTCTCAAACAGAGAATCCAGCCCAATAGTCTCTCAAACAGAGAATCCAGCCCAATAGTCTCTCAAACAGAGGATCCCGCCCAATAGTCTCTCAAACAGAGGATCCCGCCCATAGTCTCTCAAACAGAGGATCCCGCCCATAGTCTCTCAAACAGAGGATCCCGCCCATAGTCTCTCAAACAGAGAATCCAGCCCAATAGTCTCTCAAACAGAGAATCCAGCCCATAGTCTCTCAAACAGAGGATCCCGCCCATAGTCTCTCAAACAGAGAATCCAGCCCAATAGTCTCTCAAACAGAGAATCCAGCCCAATAGTCTCTCAAACAGAGGATCCCGCCCATAGTCTCTCAAACAGAGAATCCAGCCCATAGTCTCTCAAACAGAGGATCCCGCCCATAGTCTCTCAAACAGAGGATCCCGCCCATAGTCTCTCAAACAGAGGATCCCGCCCATAGTCTCTCAAACAGAGGATCCCGCCCATAGTCTCTCAAACAGAGAATCCAGCCCATAGTCTCTCAAACAGAGAATCCAGCCCATAGTCTCTCAAACAGAGGATCCCGCCCATAGTCTCTCAAACAGAGGATCCCGCCCATAGTCTCTCAAACAGAGGATCCAGCCCATAGTCTCTCAAACAGAGGATCCCGCCCATAGTCTCTCAAACAGACAAATCCAGCCCATAGTCTCTCAAACAGAGGATGCCGCCCATAGTCTCTCAAACAGAGGATCCCGCCCATAGTCTCTCAAACAGAGGATCCCGCCCATAGTCTCTCAAACAGAGGATCCCGCCAATAGTCTCTCAAACAGAGGATCCCACCCATAGTCTCTCAAACACAGGATCCCGACCATAGTCTCTCAAACAGAGGATCCCGCCCATAGTCTCTGAAACAGAGGATCCCGCCCATAGTCTCTCAAACAGAGGATCCCGCCCATAGTCTCTCAAACAGAGGATCCCGCCCATAGTCTCTCAAACAGAGGATCCCGCCCATAGTCTCTCAAACAGAGAATCCAGCCCATAGTCTCTCAAACAGAGAATCCAGCCCATAGTCTCTCAAACAGAGAATCCAGCCCATAGTCTCTCAAACAGAGGATCCCGCCCATAGTCTCTCAAACAGAGGATCCCGCCCATAGTCTCTCAAACAGAGAATCCAGCCCATAGTCTCTCAAACAGAGAATCCAGCCCATAGTCTCTCAAACAGAGGATCCCGCCCATAGTCTCTCAAACAGAGGATCCCGCCCATAGTCTCTCAAACAGAGAATCCAGCCCATAGTCTCTCAAACAGAGAATCCAGCCCAATAGTCTCTCAAACAGAGGATCCAGCCCATAGTCTCTCAAACAGAGGATCCCGCCCATAGTCTCTCAAACAGAGGATCCCGCCCATAGTCTCTCAAACAGAGGATCCCGCCCATAGTCTCTCAAACAGAGAATCCAGCCCATAGTCTCTCAAACAGAGAATCCAGCATAATAGTCTCTCAAACAGAGGATCCAGCCCATAGTCTCTCAAACAGAGGATCCCGCCCATAGTCTCTCAAACAGAGAATCCAGCCCATAGTCTCTCAAACAGAGAATCCAGCCCAATAGTCTCTCAAACAGAGAATCCAGCCCAATAGTCTCTCAAACAGAGAATCCAGCCCAATAGTCTCTCAAACAGAGAATCCAGCCCAATAGTCTCTCAAACAGAGGATCCCGCCCATAGTCTCTCAAACAGAGAATCCAGCCCAATAGTCTCTCAAACAGAGGATCCCGCCCATAGTCTCTCAAACAGAGGATCCCGCCCATAGTCTCTCAAACAGAGGATCCCGCCCAATAGTCTCTCAAACAGAGGATCCAGCCCAATAGTCTCTCAAACAGAGGATCCCGCCCATAGTCTCTCAAACAGAGGATCCCGCCCAATAGTCTCTCAAACAGAGGATCCCGCCCATAGTCTCTCAAACAGAGGATCCCGCCCATAGTCTCTCAAACAGAGGATCCCGCCCAATAGTCTCTCAAACAGAGGATCCAGCCCAATAGTCTCTCAAACAGAGGATCCCGCCCATAGTCTCTCAAACAGAGGATCCCGCCCAATAGTCTCTCAAACAGAGGATCCCGCCCATAGTCTCTCAAACAGAGGATCCCGCCCATAGTCTCTCAAACAGAGGATCCCGCCCATAGTCTCTCAAACAGAGGATCCCGCCCATAGTCTCTCAAACAGAGAATCCCGCCCATAGTCTCTCAAACAGAGAATCCCGCCATAGTCTCTCAAACAGAGGATCCCGCCCATAGTCTCTCAAACAGAGAATCCCGCCCATAGTCTCTCAAACAGAGGATCCCGCCCATCGTCTCTCAAACAGAGGATCCCGCCCATAGTCTCTCAAACAGAGGATCCCGCCCATAGTCTCTCAAACAGAGGATCCCGCCCAATAGTCTCTCAAACAGAGGATCCCGCCCAATAGTCTCTCAAACAGAGAATCCAGCCCATAGTCTCTCAAACAGAGGATCCCGCCCATAGTCTCTCAAACAGAGAATCCAGCCCAATAGTCTCTCAAACAGAGGATCCCGCCCATAGTCTCTCAAACAGAGGATCCCGCCCAATAGTCTCTCAAACAGAGGATCCCGCCCAATAGTCTCTCAAACAGAGAATCCAGCCCAATAGTCTCTCAAACAGAGGATCCCGCCCATAGTCTCTCAAACAGAGGATCCAGCCCAATAGTCTCTCAAACAGAGGATCCCGCCCATAGTCTCTCAAACAGAGAATCCAGCCCATAGTCTCTCAAACAGAGGATCCAGCCCATAGTCTCTCAAACAGAGGATCCAGCCCAATAGTCTCTCAAACAGAGAATCCAGCCCAATAGTCTCTCAAACAGAGGATCCCGCCCATAGTCTCTCAAACAGAGAATCCAGCCCATAGTCTCTCAAACAGAGGATCCAGCCCATAGTCGCTCAAACAGAGGATCCAGCCCAATAGTCTCTCAAACAGAGAATCCAGCCCAATAGTCTCTCAAACAGAGGATCCCGCCCATAGTCTCTCAAACAGAGAATCCAGCCCAATAGTCTCTCAAACAGAGGATCCCGCCCAATAGTCTCTCAAACAGAGGATCCCGCCCATAGTCTCTCAAACAGAGAATCCAGCCCAATAGTCTCTCAAACAGAGAATCCAGCCCAATAGTCTCTCAAACAGAGGATCCCGCCCATAGTCTCTCAAACAGAGAATCCAGCCCAATAGTCTCTCAAACAGAGAATCCAGCCCAATAGTCTCTCAAACAGAGAATCCAGCCCAATAGTCTCTCAAACAGAGGATCCCGCCCATAGTCTCTCAAACAGAGAATCCAGCCCAATAGTCTCTCAAACAGAGGATCCCGCCCAAAGTCTCTCAAACAGCGGATCCAGCCCAATAGTCTCTCAAACAGAGAATCCAGCCCAATAGTCTCTCAAACAGAGGATCCCGCCCATAGTCTCTCAAACAGAGAATCCAGCCCAATAGTCTCTCAAACAGAGGATCCCGCCCAATAGTCTCTCAAACAGAGGATCCCGCCCATAGTCTCTCAAACAGAGAATCCAGCCCAATAGTCTCTCAAACAGAGAATCCAGCCCAATAGTCTCTCAAAGAGAGGATCCCGCCCAATAGTCTCTCAAACAGAGAATCCAGCCCAATAGTCTCTCAAACAGAGAATCCAGCCCAATAGTCTCTCAAACAGAGGATCCCGCCCAATAGTCTCTCAAACAGAGGATCCCGCCCATAGTCTCTCAAACAGAGAATCCAGCCCAATAGTCTCTCAAACAGAGAATCCAGCCCAATAGTCTCTCAAACAGAGGATCCCGCCCATAGTCTCTCAAACAGAGAATCCAGCCCAATAGTCTCTCAAACAGAGGATCCCGCCCAATAGTCTCTCAAACAGAGGATCCCGCCCATAGTCTCTCAAACAGAGAATCCAGCCCAATAGTCTCTCAAACAGAGAATCCAGCCCAATAGTCTCTCAAACAGAGGATCCCGCCCATAGTCTCTCAAACAGAGAATCCAGCCCAATAGTCTCTCAAACAGAAGATCCCGCCCATAGTCTCTCAAACAGAGGATCCAGCCCAATAGTCTCTCAAACAGAGGATCCCGCCCAATAGTCTCTCAAACAGAGGATCCCGCCCAATAGTCTCTCAAACAGAGGATCCCGCCCATAGTCTCTCAAACAGAGGATCCAGCCCATAGTCTCTCAAACAGAGAATCCAGCCCAATAGTCTCTCAAACAGAGGATCCCGCCAATAGTCTCTCAAACAGAGGATCCCGCCCATAGTCTCTCAAACAGAGAATCCAGCCCATAGTCTCTCAAACAGAGAATCCCGCCCATAGTCTCTCAAACAGAGGATCCCGCCCATAGTCTCTCAAACAGAGAATCCAGCCCATAGTCTCTCAAACAGAGAATCCCGCCCATAGTCTCTCAAACAGAGGATCCCGCCCATAGTCTCTCAAACAGAGAATCCAGCCCAATAGTCTCTCAAACAGAGGATTCCGCCCATAGTCTCTCAAACAGAGGATCCAGCCCAATAGTCTCTCATACAGAGGATCCAGCCCAATAGTCTCTCAAACAGAGGATCCCGCCAATAGTCTCTCAAACAGAGGATCCCGCCCATAGTCTCTCAAACAGAGAATCCAGCCCATAGTCTCTCAAACAGAGAATCCCGCCCATAGTCTCTCAAACAGAGGATCCCGCCCATAGTCTCTCAAACAGAGAATCCAGCCCATAGTCTCTCAAACAGAGAATCCCGCCCATAGTCTCTCAAACAGAGGATCCCGCCCATAGTCTCTCAAACAGAGAATCCAGCCCAATAGTCTCTCAAACAGAGGATCCCGCCCATAGTCTCTCAAACAGAGGATCCAGCCCAATAGTCTCTCAAACAGAGGATCCCGCCCATAGTCTCTCAAACAGAGAATCCAGCCCAATAGTCTCTCAAACAGAGGATCCCGCCCATAGTCTCTCAAACAGAGGATCCAGCCCAATAGTCTCTCAAACAGAGGATCCCGCCCATAGTCTCTCAAACAGAGAATCCAGCCCATAGTCTCTCAAACAGAGAATCCCGCCCATAGTCTCTCAAACAGAGGATCCAGCCCAATAGTCTCTCAAACAGAGGATCCCGCCCATAGTCTCTCAAACAGAGGATCCAGCCCAATAGTCTCTCAAACAGAGGATCCCGCCCATAGTCTCTCAAACAGAGAATCCAGCCCAATAGTCTCTCAAACAGAGGATCCCGCCCATAGTCTCTCAAACAGAGGATCCCGCCCAATAGTCTCTCAAACAGAGGATCCCGCCCATAGTCTCTCAAACAGAGAATCCAGCCCAATAGTCTCTCAAACAGAGGATCCCGCCCATAGTCTCTCAAACAGAGAATCCAGCCCAATAGTCTCTCAAACAGAGGATCCCGCCCATAGTCTCTCAAACAGAGGATCCCGCCCAATAGTCTCTCAAACAGAGGATCCAACCCATAGTCTCTCAAACAGAGAATCCAGCCCATAGTCTCTCAAACAGAGAATCCAGCCCATAGTCTCTCAAACAGAGAATCCCGCCCATAGTCTCTCAAACAGAGGATCCCGCCCATAGTCTCTCAAACAGAGAATCCAGCCCAATAGTCTCTCAAACAGAGGATCCTGCCCATAGTCTCTCAAACAGAGGATCCAGCCCAATAGTCTCTCAAACAGAGGATCCCGCCCATAGTCTCTCAAACAGAGAATCCAGCCCAATAGTCTCTCAAACAGAGGATCCCGCCCATAGTCTCTCAAACAGAGGATCCAGCCCAATAGTCTCTCAAACAGAGGATCCCGCCCATAGTCTCTCAAACAGAGAATCCAGCCCATAGTCTCTCAAACAGAGAATCCAGCCCAATAGTCTCTCAAACAGGGGATCCCGCCCAATAGTCTCTCAAACAGAGGATCCCGCCCATAGTCTCTCAAACAGAGAATCCAGCCCAATAGTCTCTCAAACAGAGAATCCAGCCCAATAGTCTCTCAAACAGAGAATCCAGCCCAATAGTCTCTCAAACAGAGAATCCAGCCCAATAGTCTCTCAAACAGAGAATCCAGCCCAATAGTCTCTCAAACAGAGGAACCGCCCATAGTCTCTCAAACAGAGAATCCAGCCCAATAGTCTCTCAAACAGAGAATCCAGCCCAATAGTCTCTCAAACAGAGAATCCAGCCCAATAGTCTCTCAAACAGAGAATCCAGCCCAATAGTCTCTCAAACAGAGGATCCCGCCCATAGTCTCTCAAACAGAGAATCCAGCCCAATAGTCTCTCAAACAGAGAATCCAGCCCAATATTCTCTCAAACAGAGGATCCAGCCCATAGTCTCTCAAACAGAGGAACCCGCCCATAGTCTCTCAAACAGAGAATCCAGCCCAATAGTCTCTCAAACAGAGAATCCAGCCCATAGTCTCTCAAACAGAGAATCCAGCCCAATAGTCTCTCAAACAGAGGATCCAGCCCATAGTCTCTCAAACAGAGGATGCAGCCCAATAGTCTCTCAAACAGAGAATCCCGCCCATAGTCTCTCAAACAGAGAATCCAGCCCATAGTCTCTCAAACAGAGGATCCCGCCCATAGTCTCTCAAACAGAGGATCCCGCCCAATAGTCTCTCAAACAGAGAATCCAGCCCATAGTCTCTCAAACAGAGAATCCAGCCCAATAGTCTCTCAAACAGAGAATCCAGCCCAATAGTCTCTCAAACAGAGGATCCCGCCCATAGTCTCTCAAACAGAGAATCCAGCCCATAGTCTCTCAAACAGAGGATCCCGCCCATAGTCTCTCAAACAGAGAATCCAGCCCAATAGTCTCTCAAACAGAGAATCCAGCCCAATAGTCTCTCAAACAGAGGATCCCGCCCAATAGTCTCTCAAACAGAGGATCCCGCCCATAGTCTCTCAAACAGAGAATCCAGCCCAATAGTCTCTCAAACAGAGAATCCAGCCCAATAGTCTCTCAAACAGAGGATCCCGCCCAATAGTCTCTCAAACAGAGAATCCAGCCCATAGTCTCTCAAACAGAGAATCCAGCCCATAGTCTCTCAAACAGAGAATCCAGCCCAATAGTCTCTCAAACAGAGAATCCAGCCCATAGTCTCTCAAACAGAGAATCCAGCCCAATAGTCTCTCAAACAGAGAATCCAGCCCAATAGTCTCTCAAACAGAGGATCCCGCCCATAGTCTCTCAAACAGAGAATCCAGCCCAATAGTCTCTCAAACAGAGAATCCAGCCCAATAGTCTCTCAAACAGAGAATCCAGCCCATAGTCTCTCAAACAGAGAATCCAGCCCATAGTCTCTCAAACAGAGAATCCAGCCCAATAGTCTCTCAAACAGAGAATCCAGCCCATAGTCTCTCAAACAGAGAATCCAGCCCATAGTCTCTCAAACAGAGGATCCAGCCCAATAGTCTCTCAAACAGAGGATCCCGCCCAATAGTCTCTCAAACAGAGGATCCCGCCCATAGTCTCTCAAACAGAGAATCCAGCCCATAGTCTCTCAAACAGAGGATCCCGCCCATAGTCTCTCAAACAGAGGATCCCGCCCATAGTCTCTCAAACAGAGAATCCAGCCCATAGTCTCTCAAACAGAGGATCCCGCCCATAGTCTCTCAAACAGGGGATCCCGCCCATAGTCTCTCAAACAGAGAATCCAGCCCAATAGTCTCTCAAACAGAGGATCCCGCCCAATAGTCTCTCAAACAGAGGATCCCGCCCATAGTCTCTCAAACAGAGGATCCCGCCCATAGTCTCTCAAACAGAGGATCCCGCCCATAGTCTCTCAAACAGAGAATCCAGCCCAATAGTCTCTCAAACAGAGGATCCAGCCCAATAGTCTCTCAAACAGAGGATCCCGCCCATAGTCTCTCAAACAGAGGATCCCGCCCATAGTCTCTCAAACAGAGAATCCAGCCCATAGTCTCTCAAACAGAGAATCCAGCCCAATAGTCTCTCAAACAGAGGATCCCGCCCATAGTCTCTCAAACAGAGAATCCAGCCCAATAGTCTCTCAAACAGAGAATCCAGCCCATAGTCTCTCAAACAGAGAATCCAGCCCAATAGTCTCTCAAACAGAGAATCCAGCCCAATAGTCTCTCAAACAGAGGATCCCGCCCATAGTCTCTCAAACAGAGAATCCAGCCCAATAGTCTCTCAAACAGAGAATCCAGCCCAATAGTCTCTCAAACAGAGAATCCAGCCCATAGTCTCTCAAACAGAGAATCCAGCCCAATAGTCTCTCAAACAGAGAATCCAGCCCAATAGTCTCTCAAACAGAGGATCCCGCCCATAGTCTCTCAAACAGAGGATCCAGCCCAATAGTCTCTCAAACAGAGGATCCCGCCCATAGTCTCTCAAACAGAGGATCCCGCCCATAGTCTCTCAAACAGAGGATCCCGCCCAATAGTCTCTCAAACAGAGAATCCAGCCCAATAGTCTCTCAAACAGAGAATCCAGCCCAATAGTCTCTCAAACAGAGGATCCCGCCCAATAGTCTCTCAAACAGAGAATCCAGCCCAATAGTCTCTCAAACAGAGAATCCAGCCCAATAGTCTCTCAAACAGAGAATCCAGCCCAATAGTCTCTCAAACAGAGAATCCAGCCCATAGTCTCTCAAACAGAGGATCCCGCCCATAGTCTCTCAAACAGAGAATCCAGCCCAATAGTCTCTCAAACAGAGAATCCAGCCCATAGTCTCTCAAACAGAGGATCCCGCCCATAGTCTCTCAAACAGAGAATCCAGCCCAATAGTCTCTCAAACAGAGGATCCCGCCCATAGTCTCTCAAACAGAGAATCCAGCCCATAGTCTCTCAAACAGAGAATCCAGCCCATAGTCTCTCAAACAGAGAATCCAGCCCATAGTCTCTCAAACAGAGAATCCAGCCCATAGTCTCTCAAACAGAGAATCCAGCCCATAGTCTCTCAAACAGAGGATCCAGCCCAATAGTCTCTCAAACAGAGGATCCCGCCCAATAGTCTCTCAAACAGAGGATCCCGCCCATAGTCTCTCAAACAGAGAATCCAGCCCATAGTCTCTCAAACAGAGGATCCCGCCCATAGTCTCTCAAACAGAGGATCCCGCCCATAGTCTCTCAAACAGAGAATCCAGCCCATAGTCTCTCAAACAGAGGATCCCGCCCATAGTCTCTCAAACAGCGGATCCCGCCCATAGTCTCTCAAACAGAGAATCCAGCCCAATAGTCTCTCAAACAGAGTATCCCGCCCAATAGTCTCTCAAACAGAGGATCCCGCCCATAGTCTCTCAAACAGAGGATCCCGCCCATAGTCTCTCAAACAGAGGATCCCGCCCATAGTCTCTCAAACAGAGAATCCAGCCCAATAGTCTCTCAAACAGAGGATCCAGCCCAATAGTCTCTCAAACAGAGGATCCCGCCCATAGTCTCTCAAACAGAGTATCCCGCCCATAGTCTCTCAAACAGAGAATCCAGCCCATAGTCTCTCAAACAGAGAATCCAGCCCAATAGTCTCTCAAACAGAGGATCCCGCCCATAGTCTCTCAAACAGAGAATCCAGCCCAATAGTCTCTCAAACAGAGAATCCAGCCCATAGTCTCTCAAACAGAGAATCCAGCCCAATAGTCTCTCAAACAGAGAATCCAGCCCAATAGTCTCTCAAACAGAGGATCCCGCCCATAGTCTCTCAAACAGAGAATCCAGCCCATCGTCTCTCAAACAGAGAATCCAGCCCAATAGTCTCTCAAACAGAGAATCCAGCCCAATAGTCTCTCAAACAGAGGATCCCGCCCATAGTCTCTCAAACAGAGGATCCAGCCCAATAGTCTCTCAAACAGAGGATCCCGCCCATAGTCTCTCAAACAGAGGATCCCGCCCATAGTCTCTCAAACAGAGGATCCCGCCCAATAGTCTCTCAAACAGAGAATCCAGCCCAATAGTCTCTCAAACAGAGAATCCAGCCCAATAGTCTCTCAAACAGAGGATCCCGCCCATAGTCTCTCAAACAGAGAATCCAGCCCAATAGTCTCTCAAACAGAGAATCCAGCCCAATAGTCTCTCAAACAGAGAATCCAGCCCATAGTCTCTCAAACAGAGGATCCCGCCCATAGTCTCTCAAACAGAGAATCCAGCCCAATAGTCTCTCAAACAGAGAATCCAGCCCATAGTCTCTCAAACAGAGGATCCCGCCCATAGTCTCTCAAACAGAGAATCCAGCCCAATAGTCTCTCAAACAGAGGATCCCGCCCATAGTCTCTCAAACAGAGAATCCAGCCCATAGTCTCTCAAACAGAGAATCCAGCCCAATAGTCTCTCAAACAGAGAATCCAGCCCATAGTCTCTCAAACAGAGAATCCAGCCCAATAGTCTCTCAAACAGAGGATCCCGCCCATAGTCTCTCAAACAGAGAATCCCACCCATAGTCTCTCAAACAGAGGATCCCGCCCATAGTCTCTCAAACAGAGGATCCCGCCCATAGTCTCTCAAACAGAGAATCCAGCCCATAGTCTCTCAAACAGAGAATCCAGCCCAATAGTCTCTCAAACAGAGAATCCAGCCCAATAGTCTCTCAAACAGAGGATCCCGCCCATAGTCTCTCAAACAGAGAATCCAGCCCATAGTCTCTCAAACAGAGAATCCAGCCCAATAGTCTCTCAAACAGAGAATCCAGCCCAATAGTCTCTCAAACAGAGGATCCCGCCCATAGTCTCTCAAACAGAGGATCCAGCCCAATAGTCTCTCAAACAGAGGATCCCGCCCATAGTCTCTCAAACAGAGGATCCCGCCCATAGTCTCTCAAACAGAGGATCCCGCCCAATAGTCTCTCAAACAGAGAATCCAGCCCAATAGTCTCTCAAACAGAGAATCCAGCCCAATAGTCTCTCAAACAGAGGATCCCGCCCATAGTCTCTCAAACAGAGAATCCAGCCCAATAGTCTCTCAAACAGAGAATCCAGCCCAATAGTCTCTCAAACAGAGAATCCAGCCCATAGTCTCTCAAACAGAGGATCCCGCCCATAGTCTCTCAAACAGAGAATCCAGCCCAATAGTCTCTCAAACAGAGAATCCAGCCCATAGTCTCTCAAACAGAGGATCCCGCCCATAGTCTCTCAAACAGAGAATCCAGCCCAATAGTCTCTCAAACAGAGGATCCCGCCCATAGTCTCTCAAACAGAGAATCCAGCCCATAGTCTCTCAAACAGAGAATCCAGCCCAATAGTCTCTCAAACAGAGAATCCAGCCCATAGTCTCTCAAACAGAGAATCCAGCCCAATAGTCTCTCAAACAGAGGATCCCGCCCATAGTCTCTCAAACAGAGAATCCCACCCATAGTCTCTCAAACAGAGGATCCCGCCCATAGTCTCTCAAACAGAGGATCCCGCCCATAGTCTCTCAAACAGAGAATCCAGCCCAATAGTCTCTCAAACAGAGGATCCCACCCATAGTCTCTCAAACAGAGAATCCAGCCCAATAGTCTCTCAAACAGAGGATCCCGCCCATAGTCTCTCAAACAGAGAATCCAGCCCAATAGTCTATCAAACAGAGGATCCCGCCCATAGTCTCTCAAACAGAGAATCCAGCCCAATAGTCTCTCAAACAGAGGATCCCGCCCATAGTCTCTCAAACAGAGAATCCAGCCCAATAGGTTTTTCTAAATGCATCGTTAATAATAGTCCAATATTGTGCGGGTTAGGTGGATTGGCAATGCTAAATTGCCCAGAGTGTACAAACTTAGTGTTGGTGCGGTTACTGGGTTATGGGGATAGGGTGGAGGTGTGGACCTTGGGTAGGGTGCTCTTTTCAAGAGCTGGTGCAGACTCGATGGGCCGAATGGCCTCCTTCTGCACTGTAAATTCTATGAAAATGGACTGAATAATAGATTCCAGCATTTTCCCAATAACTGATGTTAAGCCAACTGGCCTGTCGGTCATTGTTTTCCCCCTCCCACCTTTTTGAAAGGTGCTGTAAGTTTTACCAACTTGCAATCTAATGGGACTTTTCCACAATTAGGAAGGGGGCAGGCCACTGTGAACCAACTCTTGCTGCTGACCCCACCCTTTCAAGCAGGCGGGTGAGAACCCCATTGCCGCAAATAAATACCACTCTATGTGCAAGTCAGAGAAATCAACTAAATTAAAACTGACCTGGAATGAGCATATTTCTGACTTATTGGACAAAGAATTGGAGGAGTCAATTCTGATTGGAGGAGGCTGTTGTATTTAGCTATGGTCCCTGCCCACCCTCATCTCTAACCCTTCAGTCGCTATTTTCCACTGAGTTCCGGCTCCTTTACCTCTTTTCTTCACTCGACACAATCTTCTTGGAAACACCCACAAGGCTTAGAGTATTAAACACAACCTGCAAAGAAAAACAAAGAGGATTTTCACTGGAAATACAATATACTAGCTCCTGGTATGAATCTGCACTGGGATGGGACTTCCTGGTTTGCATAGCTCTGTTGCTCATTCCCTTTATCGACTAACCCCATTGGGGAACTAACTTTACACATGTAGCAAGAATATTATCACCCCTGGTATTTCTTTGCACTTTACTGATACTTTTCGATGCTACACTAGAAGAAGTTACAAACTATGAAAACCCACTAACAGTCCAAGAGCCTTGGGAAGTAACATTCCACAATCCTTCATATACCCACCCAAGGGGCAGAATTTTACCATTTTTGGCTAAATGGTAAAGTGAGTGAGAGAAACGGCATTAAAGCTGCCATTCTCTGCCGTATCATCTGCCTCATAGCTGAGAAAAAAATGAAGGGGCAGGTCCCATGATGTCAGCTGGCAGGACGGGCTCAATTTAGACTTTAAGATCTCTGTGCCATTTTTAAAGGGTGCCCCAATACATAAAAATAAAAACAGAGTTGTTGTGATCCATGTGTGTACCAACATCACACATAGGGCTATGAAAGGGGATCTGTATTGAGAGAATGAAAAGCTAGGGGCTGAATTAAAAAGTAGAACCTCAAAGGTAATAATCTCTCAATTACCATCTGAACCATGAACAAATTAGCGCCAAATAAGTAAGATTAGGGAATTAAATGTGTGGGGCAAAGATTAATGGGCACAGAACAAAGTCTTACAGCACCAGGTTAAAGTCCAACAGGTTTGTTTGAAATCACTAGCTTTCGGAGCGCAGCTCATTCATCAGGCGAGTGAAGAGGTGGGTTCTACAAACACATATCTTTTCTTGTTTTTAAATTTAGAGTACCCAATACATTTTTTCCCATTAAGGGGCAATTTAGCATGGCCAATCCACCTACCCTGCACATCTTTGGGTTGTGGGGGTGAAACCCAAGCAAACACGGGGAGAATGTGCAAACTCCACACGGACAGTTACCCAGAGCCGGGATCGAACCAGGGACCTCGGCGCCGTGAGGCAGCAATGCTAAATACTGCGCCACCGTTCTGCCCCTACAAACACATATATAGACAAAGTTAATGATGCAAGATGATACTTTGAATGCACGTCTTTGCAGGTGATTAAGTCTTTACAGGGCCAGACGTTGCGACTGGAGAGAGGGATAATCACAGGTTAAAGTGTGATTTGTCTCAAGCCAGGGCAGTTAGTAGGATTTCGCAAGCCCAGGCATGTAATGTGACATGAATACAAGGTCCCAGTTGAGGCCGTACTCATGCGTGCGGAATTTGGCTCTCAGTTTCTGCTCGCCGATTCTGCGTTGTCGCGCGACAATCACAAGGCTGGAATGTTCCCTTCCAGTTGGGGAACACTTCAGCAGTCAAGGGCATTCAGCCTCTGAGCTTAGGGTAGGCGGCGTTCAGGACACGCGACACGGGCTGTAGATTCAGGGTGGTCGGGCATGGACCCCACACATTTAATTCCCTAATCTTACTTATCTGGGGCTAATTTGTTCATGGTTCAGATGGTAATCGAGAGATTATTACCTTTGAGGTTCTACTGTTTAATTCAGCCCCTAGCTTTTAAAAGCAGCCATTTTGTACCAGTTACAGACCCCTGCTGCGCACTCTGCTGACTGCTCACTCTGTCTTGTAACTGTTCAGAGAGCCTCTGGTTATTTGGGAGTCCATCTAGGACGTCCCTCTGGAAACCTACAGAATCCAGCTAACCCATCACCGGGCTGGGCGTAGTCAAGCTCAATCAGTGGCACACCAGGTGTTGGCACTCATCAGTGCCCTCATCAGCCCCACTGCAGGGGAAGCAGGGGAAGAGCAGAGCGCACCCGAACAAAGGACACATGCACAGTGGCCTTTGGCACCCTCCCTGGCACACTGACCCTCTCAGGGCAGAGGCTTCACCAGTCAGATCATCAGCCAGACCACTTCGCAGGACCACCAGCTATCTCCAAGCATTGCTAGCCCATCCCACCCCTGCTCCCATCCATCCTGCCCCCAGACATGTGGCCGCAGCCTATGTGCCACACCCAGGACACACAGCACACTGCAGTTACACTCCCAACAGGTGCCCACCCCCTCGCCCAGCCCCAAAGTAGGCCCTGCCCACACGCAAGCCACCAAGCATGGAGGCGGTCGTTCACACACCGTGATCCCCCACCCCACAACCCAATGCCACCCTGCTGGCGGGGTAACACATGGCCCACCCAAGGAGGACACCCACAGTAGACCCCACTGGAGGGAGCAGGACAGAGGCTGTAGAGCGTATCACTAACACGAGTTGTGGCAGTCACCAGTTCCCCTGTTGACAGGGACGGGTGGTGAGGTTTGGGGCACCCCTGGTGCCCGATGAGGTCAGCGGTGCAGTGTGGAAGGCAAAGTGTCGGGGGGGAACGGTTGAGGGATGGGGGTGGGATTGAGGGGACAGGCGGAGGGTGGAGCTGCAGGGCAACCCAGGGCCACCATGTAGTCTGTTGGGACTTGATTGGCACGGGAGTACACATCATGCGAACATGTTTTCCCTTTTTCCACTGCAGAGAATGAATTTCGGAGTACAGCCAGGAAGGGTTTCCTTCAGCCTGGGCCATAGCTTCCCTGTGGACACACTGAGGCTGCAGGCGCAGGCGCTGCTCGGGGAGGACACTGCACAGTAGCAGCCTGTCTGGAGGAGCAGGGACCAGCTGTGAGGCTGGCACGGCAGCTGTTCAATGGGCCGAGGAGGTACGAAGGAAGGCGGTGCATCAGGGTATACCATCGGTGCCTGACCTTTGAGGACCTGCCGGATGGAGTGTGTCGCCAATGATTTTCGCTAACCTGGAAGACTGTGCAACATCTGTGCCTATCCACACCTGGCAATCACAAGGCAGGAATGTTCCCTTCCAGTCGGGGAACACTTCAGCAGTCAAGGGCATTCAGCCTCTGATCTTCGGGTGGATGTTGCCCTACGAGCACCAGCAGATGACAGGCCACTCTTCACAAACCGATAGGGGTTCCACTTGATGAACGTGCAGCTGGTTTGTGACTATGAGATGCGTATCATGCACGTCTGTGCCCAATACCTGGGCAGTGTGCATGACGCCTTCATCCTGGCACAATCAACGGTTCCCGGCCTCTTCGAGGCGCACCCCTGGCTGGGGGCTGGCTCCTGGGCGACAGGAATTATCTTCTGCAGTCGTGGCTGTGGATGCCTATCTGGAGTCAACAGACCGATGTGGAAACCCGCTACGGAAATGCCCATGTAGTGACCAGGGGCATGAATGAGCGGTTCAGGTGCCTGGACATCTCTGGAGGGGCCTTCCAGTATAGCGCTGGGAGGGTCGGCAGCATCGTGGTGGCCTGCTGCGTCTTGCACAACATCGCGCAGCAGAGGAGGGACGTACTGGAGGAGAGGATGAATGGCAGTCCTTGTCCGACGAAGGGATGCAAGGGAGGCCACACATGTACGCCAAGGCTGACGCACAAGGGACGCACTGATCGCCTCCAAGATCACCGACTATGGGGGAATTGGCCAGAGGCACAGACACCGCACCCCCCCCTCGCAACCCCCTCCGTGATACATACCTGCCGCACTAGAGGTGCAGGCCCTGGGTTGGCAATAACAGCGGGTATGAGATGGAGAATGATGACAACCCGTTCTGCGATGAACTCTGGTGCTCCACATTGTTTGACAATGTCTGACGCCTACCCACAGTTGCACCATCCACTGTCCACCTGGGTGATCCCTGCATGCGAGCTGGCCATTCCATCATACGGTTCCATTGAATCCCTGGGGTGGTGGAGATGGGGGGGGGTGGGACACCGGAGCAGTGAGCGCTGGCTGAACGGGCAGCGCTGCCCCCTTGCCATCTTAACCTGTGGTGCACCACGAAAACTTCCCTGCTCTAGCTGCTCTCTCTTTCTCTTGGCACTTTCCACCCTCTGATCCATGCACCAGACTCACCAGAGGAGTATTACCTTCCCTGGGCACTCGCACATTTTGCAATGAACAAAACCCCCATACGGGTGGGGAAAGACCAACAAAATCCACCTTGAGCGGGAGCCACCAAATGTGCGACCACTCACTCCATGGCCATCACCGGAAGTCCCAAGGGCACGGGAAACCTGATGTTTCCTATCCCATAACCTCCGCTGGGGTTATAACATATATAAATAACTTGGACGAAGGGACCAAATATATGGGGTGGGATTCTTGGTCCCACCAGCCCCGTATTCTGGTGCGGCGCGCCCCCACAGGGAGCGGGATTCTCCATTCCCGCAGCTGACCAATGCGGTTTCCCATTGTGGTCACCCCCACGCCGTCAGGAAACCTGTAGGCCTGGGTGCGCTGCCAGCAGAGCAGAGGATCCCACCGCTAGAGAATCCCGCAGATGACTGTTACATTTGGCAACTACACAAAGATAGGCAGCACGGTGGCGCAGTGGTTAGCACTGCTGCCTCATGGCGCCAAGGTCCCAGGTTCGATCCCGGCTCTGGGTCACTGTCCGTGTGGAGTTTGCACATTCTCCCCGTGTCTGCGTGGGTTTCGCCCCCACAACCCAAAGATGTGCAGGCTAGGTGGATTGGCCACGCTAAATTGCCCCTTAATGGGAAAAAATGAATTGGGTACTCTAAATTTTATTTTTTTTAAACTACACAAAGATAGGTAGGAAAGTAAGTTATGAGGAGATAAAGAGCCCACAAAAGAATTTAGATATGTTAAATGAGTGGACAAAAAAATTGGCAGAGTATATTGTGGGAAAATGTGAACTTGTGCATTTTTATCAGGAAGAGTAGAAAAGCAGTATATTATTTAAATGGAGGGATTGCAGAATCATAGAATTTTTTTCCATAAAATCTACAGTGCAGAAGGAGACCATTCGACCCATCCAGTCTGCACCGGCCTTTGGTAAGAGCACCCTACCTAAGCCCACACCTCCACCCTATCCCCACACCATCCCCGTAACCCCACCTAACCTTTTTTGGACACTAAGGGCAATCCACCTAACCTGCACATCTTTGGACTGTGGGAGAAAACCGGAGCACCCGGAGGAAACCCACGCAGACACGGGGAGAAGGTGCAGACTCCGCAGAGACAGTGACCCAAGCCGGGAATCGAACCTGGGACCCTGGAGCTGTGAAGCAACTGTGCTAACCACTGTGCTACCGTGCTGCCCACAACTCTCAGGTACAGAGATCTGCGTGTCCTGGTGCATAAAAGACAAAAGGTTTGTCTGCAGGTACAAGTGAAGACGAACAGAGTGTTGTCGTCTATTGCAAGGGGAATGGACTATAAAAGTAGGGTAGTTTTGCTGCAACTGTATAGGGTGTTGGTGTGACCACATTTTGAGTTTGGTGAATAGCTTTGGTCTTCTTAATTAAGGAAGGATATAATTGCATTAGAAGCCGTTTGTAGGAGGCTTACTCAACAGATTCCTGGGACCCATGGGCAGGTTTGCCTGTATCCATTGGAGTTTCAAAGAATGAGAAATGATCTTTTTGAAACATATAATGATCCCGAGGGATCTGAGAGGATGCTTCCCCTAATGGGAGAGACTGGAACCAGGGGACAGAGTTTATCAAAAAGGAAGGCCCATTTGAGATGGAAATGAGGAGAAATATTTTCTCTCAGAGGGTCATCAGTCTGTGAAATTCTCTTCCTCAGAGAACAGTGGAGGTTGGGTCAGTAAATAGCTTTAAGGTTGAGTTCAAATATTTTTGAATGACAAGGGAGTCAAAGTATAGCAGGGGCATACAGGAAAATGGAGTTGAGGCCATAATCAGAGCAGCCATGATCTTATCAAATGGTGGAGCAGGCTTGAGGAGCCTACTCCTGTTCCAAATTTGCATATTTATATGGCGGGCTTGGTGGCAGGAGGGGGCATTTAATCAGGTGGGCGGGTGGTGGGTGGGGTTGTCTCCACCTTGCCACCTCCACCCCAGTAAAGCCCGTTGAAGGCCAGTGGATAGGCTTACTTCCCTTGCGTCAATTGCAGGCCTTAAGTGGGAAATTAATGCATGACAAGCAAACCAATGAGAGGGTCTCTGTGGTGGGAGTCCCTTGTTCAAAGGCACTCAGTGTCTGATCGAGGGACATGATATTGGGAATGTTGGGGCCCACCGAGAGCCACCTGCCTGCCCTTGCTGCTGACTCTCCTCCCCCTCTCCCCCATGATCCTTACCCTGCGATTCCCTCCTCCCCGCCATCATTCACCTGTGGCCTGGGTTCCAGCAATGAGTACAGTGGTAGCAGCAGCCATCTCCTTCCAGGTGCTCCAGGCAGTTAACACAGTTACCGTCCTCTGATTTGCCAGTAGCTGCCTGTGGGCAGGACCTCCGCCTTTGGGGTCCTTGATTGCTGTCCCGTTAAATGCCTAAGTGGCAGTTACTTCAGCATACCTTCCCTAAAAGATGCGACATGGAGTTCCCACTGCTCTCCAGCTGGTAGGGGAGGTCCCCATTGACCGATTTAAATCAGCCCATTGTTGCAAATGTTTTTTTTTAGAACATACAGTGCAGAAGGAGGCCATTCGAGTCTGCACCGACCCATTTATGCCCTCACTTTCACCCTATCCCCGCAACCCAATAACCCCTCCTAACCTTTTTGGTCACTAGCGCAATTTATTATGGCCAATTCACCTAACCTGCACGTCTTTGGACTGTGGGAGGAAACCGGAGCACCCGGAGGAAACCCACGCACATACGGGGAGAAAGTGCAGACTCCGCACAGACAGTGACCCAGCGGGGATAGCACAGTGCTATCCACTTGTGCTACCGTGCTGCCCTGTTTCCATGATTGTACCCATATTATAAACGTTTTTGCAGATAACCAAGAAGCAGTAACCAAGGAGTAAAGCATGTACAACAATCAAAAACATGCACTCAGATTCTGGTTCTTCCTGTTGGCAGGTTTCTCAGCTGTCACTGGCAATGGGCATTGACTTCGGCGGTGCTGGACGTCCTGCTGGCTCTCTCCGCCATTGGAAAACCTGCTATGGGGGACGGGCGCCGGAAAATTCCAGCCTCTGTCTTGCCTATTTTACTAATAAATTCACAGAAAGGTTGAAGTACACATCAAGAAGGAATTAGATATGGCTCTTGGGGCTAAAGGGATCAAGGGTTTTTTTCTTTTGGGGGGTGGGGGGGCGCTGGGGGGAGGCTGAATCAGGGTATTGAACTTTTTAAAAAATATATATATTTATTCAAATTTTTAAACAGATTTTCAACAAACCCCCCCCCCAACAAAAAGAAAGAAACAAGAACACAACAATCAAAAATTATACAAAAATTATACATTGGATTTCCCCCATATACAATAATCCCCCAAATGACATTTTAAAACACCAATAGGGAAACCCCCCACCTTCACCCAAACGCCCCCCCCAAAAGAATCCCCCCCCCCGGCCCTGGGCTGCTGCTGCTGACCTCCTCCTAACGCTCCGCGAGATAGTCGAGGAACGGTTGCCACCGCCTGAGGAACCCTTGCACAGACCCTCGCAAGGCAAACTTTATCCTCTCCAGTTTAATGAACCCTGCCATGTCATTGATCCAAGCTTCCACACTAGTGGCCTTCGCATCTTTCCACAATAGCAAAATCCTCCGCCGGGCTACCAGGGACGCAAAGGCCAGAATACCGGCCTCTTTCGCCTCCTGCACTCCCGGCTCGTCCGTTACCCCAAATAATGCCAACCCCCAGCTCGGCTTGACCCGGGCATTCACCACCTTGGACATAGTCCTCGCAAAACCCCTCCAAAACCCATCCAGCGCCGGGCACGACCAGAACATATGGACGTGATTTGCCAGGCTCCCCGAGCACCTCCCACATCTGTCCTCCACCCCAAAGAACCTACACAACCTCGCCCCTGTCATATACGCTCTGTGAGTAACTTTGAACTGTATTAGGCTGAGCCTGGCGCAAGAGGAGGAAGAATTAACCTTACTCAGGGCATCAGCCCACAGACCCTCATCTATCTCCTCCCCCAGCTCCTCCTCCCACTTGCCCTTTAACTCCTCCACCGAGGCCTCCTCCTCTTCCTTCAGCTCCTGGTAAATCGCCGAAACGTTGCCTTCTCCAACCCATACACCCGAAATCACCCTGTCCTGAATCCCCTGTGCCGAGAGCAGTGGGAATTCTCTCACCTGCCGCCTCACAAACGCCCTCACTTGCATATACCTGAAAGCGTTTCCTGGGGGTCGCCCAAACTTCTCCTCCAGCGCCCCTAGGCTCGCAAACGTCCCATCGATGAACAGTTCCCCCATTCTTCTAATCCCTGCCCGGTGCCAGCTCCGAAATCCCCCATCCATCCTTCCCGGGACGAACCGATGATTCTCCCGAATCGGGGACCAAACCGAGGCTCCCACCTCGCCCCTGTGTCGCCTCCATTGCCCCCAGATCTTCAGCGTCACCGCCACCACCGGACTTGTGGTGTACCTTGTCGGCGAGAGCGGCAGCGGTGCCGTCACCAGCGCCC
This sequence comes from Scyliorhinus torazame, assembly GCF_047496885.1. Classification (NCBI taxonomy): domain Eukaryota; kingdom Metazoa; phylum Chordata; class Chondrichthyes; order Carcharhiniformes; family Scyliorhinidae; genus Scyliorhinus; species Scyliorhinus torazame. The sequence continues at coordinate 339,603,699 of NC_092710.1, read as the reverse complement.
TCAGGCTCGTGCCCACACAGGTCGCCATCTCCAGCCTCTTCCACACCGCCCCCTCTCCCTCCATTACCCACTTACGGATCATCGCCACATTGGCTGCCCAATAATAGCTGCACAAATTCGGCAGCGCCAGCCCCACCCTGTCCCCGCTACGCTCCAGAAACATTCTCTTCACCCTCGGGGTCTTATTCGCCCACACAAAACCCATGATGCTCCGTTTGAAAAAAGCCTTGGGGATCCTAATGGGAAGGCACTGGAACACAAAGAGAAACCTCGGGAGGACCGTCATTTTGACTGACTGCACCCTACCCACTAGCGAGAGTGGCAGACTATCCCATCTTTTAAAATCCTCCTCCATCTGCTCCACCAACCGTGTCAAATTGAGCCTGTGCAGAGCCCCCTGGTCAGCGGCCTGACAAACCTCCATGGGTCCACTCCCCCCATCTGGTCCATAAACCCCCTGAGCACCTTGGCCGCAGCCGGCCTCTTACCTGTCCTGGACCTAGAGCGGTCTAGTGCTGGGTCCAGCACCGTGTTGAAGTCCCCCCCCCCACCATGATCAAGCTTCCTATCTCCAGATCCGGAATCCGACCCAGCATGCGTTTCATAAATCCGGCATCATCCTAATTCGGGGCATATACGTTCACCAGTACCACCCGCACCCCGTGCAACCTACCGCTCACCATCACATATCGACCTCCATTATCCACTACAATATTCATTGCCTCAAACGACACCCGCTTCCCCACCAGTATTGCAACCCCTCTGTTCTTCGCATCCAGCCCTGAATGAAAGACCTGCCCTACCCATCCCTTTCTCAGCCTAACCTGATCTGCCACCTTCAGATGTGTCTCCTGGAGTATAACCACGTCTGCCTTCAGTCCCTTTAAGTGCGCGAACACCCGGACCCTCTTGACCAGCCCGTTCAGGCCCCTCACATTCCAAGTTATCTGCCGGATTGGGGGGCTACCCCCCGGATTGGGAGGCGCACCCCCCCCCCCCCACCCCTGCCGACTAGCCATCTCCTTTTCTAGGCCAGCCACGTGCCCGCGTCTCCCGCACCCTCCAGTCCCCCAGGCGGCGGACCCCCGCCCCGACTACCTCTCCTACTTCCAGCTCCCCTTTGGCCAATGCAGCAGCAACCCTGTTCCCCCTTCATTGGCGCCAGTATTTCTGTCTTCAGCTCCTCAAAGCAGCGTTTAAGAAACTCCTGCTGCTCCTGCGACCACTGTGCCCATGCTGCTTGGTCTCCACCCGCCGCCATCTTGCTTTTCCTCCCTCGCACTTTTCGCTGCCCCAGGATCACTTTTTTAACCGCTCCACTCCTGGTCTAATCCATATAATGTCGGGGGGACCCTGCTGTCACCGTCCCACACTGGAAGCGGTCGAACAATTGCCGTTGGGGCCCCTCTGGAGAGCCCAAAAGTCCGTTCCCGGCGGGAGCTGCCGAACGTGCGACCTACCTAGGCATAGCCGCAACCGGAAGTCCCAGGGTATTGAACTTGATGATCAGCCATGATCATAATGAATGGCGGAGCAGGCTTGAAGGGCCGAATAGCCTCCTCCTGCTTCTATTTTCTATGTATGGTTCTATGTGTGCGGCGTAAGAAGGAGAGGACATGCCCATAGGCAGTACCAATCACTCATATTATATTTACTAATCAAAAATGCATTTAGCCACATTCCCAGTTTGCCACATGTGGCTAGTGGCCAATATATTGGGCAATGCTGCACAAATGTAACATTGTCCATAATGGTATTCTTGTGGTTTCATTGGATGAATCTGATGCCTCCTCTGTGAATTACAGGCAATTTTGTATTGTGGAATCATACACAAAGGAACGGGACCAAAACCACCCCAAATTCAATTCATACAGGAACTGTGCACTGTCAGAGACAGGAGGCTTTCTGGGCTGAATTCAAAGCCAGGATATTGTGCCTGTCTACTGTTAATCCAGACCCCTCATACATGTAACTCTTATAACCCGCATGAGACCTTTGGGGCTGGAGCAACCTCGTGAGTCTTGCCGAATATGAGCTCCTCCCGCGATGGGGGAGGGAGGACACTGAGATCTGTATAAAGTCAGCCAGGTATGGAACTGACAGAGCAGACTGGGCTGGGATCTGATGTATATTGTAAATATAATTACTTTGCAATAAACCAAGGTTCCTTTTGACCTACTGGGTTCGGACTAAAGTAACTGAATCATTTGACTTCTCAATCTTCACAGACTGACCTGTTGATAGATGTTCCTGTTGGGAGGCAGGTATTCCGATGACAGGTTGGGCGACACGTTCACCTACGATGAGAAATGTACGGCAATCCAGTTAGGAATCACTTGCTTATAAAAATTAATTCAATGTGAAAGATAAGTGGTCCCGGTCTTCCGGTTAAACCATCACAAGTAACCAAGCTTTGCCTCCAGTCACATGTGGTCTATGCAGCTAACAGTGCAAAATGCGTCTGGTTCTACTTCCCCACCCAATTGATTTAGAACATAGAACATAGAACAATACAGCGCAGTACAGGCCCTTCGGCCCACGATGTTGCACCGAAACAAAAGCCATCTAACCTACACTATGCCATTATCATCCATATGTTTATCCAATAAACTTTTAAATGCCCTCAATGTTGGCGAGTTCACTACTGTAGCAGGTAGGGCATTCCACGGCCTCACCACTCTTTGCGTAAAGAACCTACCTCTGACCTCTGTCCTATATCTATTACCCCTCAGTTTAAAGTTATGTCCCCTCGTGCCAGCCATTTCCATCCGCGGGAGAAGGCTCTCACTGTCCACCCTATCCAACCCCCTGATCATTTTGTATGCCTCTATTAAGTCTCCTCTTAACCTTCTTCTCTCCAACGAAAACAACCTCAAGTCCATCAGCCTTTCCTCATAAGATTTTCCCTCCATACCAGGCAACATCCTGGTAAATCTCCTCTGCACCCGTCCAAAGCCTCCACGTCCTTCCTATAATGCGGTGACCAGAACTGTACGCAATACTCCAAATGCGGCCGTACCAGAGTTCTGTACAGCTGCAACATGACCTCCCGACTCCGGAACTCAATCCCTCTACCAATAAAGGCCAACACTCCATAGGCCTTCTTCACAACCCTATCAACCTGGGTGGCAACTTTCAGGGATCTATGTACATGGACACCTAGATCCCTCTGCTCATCCACACTTTCAAGAACTTTACCATTAGCCAAATATTCCGCATTCCTGTTATTCCTTCCAAAGTGAATCACCTCACACTTCTCTACATTAAACTCCATTTGCCACCTCTCAGCCCAGCTCTGCAGCTTATCTATATCCCTCTGTAACCTGCTACATCCTTCCACACTATCGACAACACCACCGACTTTAGTATCGTCTGCAAATTTACTCACCCACCCTTCTGCGCCTTCCTCCAGGTCATTGATAAAAATGACAAACAGCAACGGCCCCAGAACAGATCCTTGTGGTACTCCACTTGTGACTGTACTCCATTCTGAACATTTCCCATCAACCACCACCCTCTGTCTTCTTTCAGCTAGCCAATTTCTGATCCACATCTCTAAATCACCCTCAATCCCCAGCCTCCGTATTTTCTGCAATACCGTGGGGAACCTTATCAAACGCTTTGCTGAAATCCATATACACCACATCAACTGCTCTACCCTCATCTACCTGTTCAGTCACCTTCTCAAAGAACTCAATAAGGTTTGTGAGGCATGACCTACCCTTCACAAAGCCATGCTGACTATCCCTGATCATATTATTCCTATCTAGATGATTATAAATCTTGTCTCTTATAATCCCCTCCAAGACTTTACCTACTACAGACGTGAGGCTCACCGGTCTATAGTTGCCGGGGTTGTCTCTGCTCCCCTTTTTGAACAAAGGGACCACATTTGCTGTCCTCCAGTCCTCTGGCACTATTCCTGTAGCCAATGATGACATAAAAATCAAAGCCAAAGGTCCAGCAATCTCTTCCCTGGCCATCCCAGAGAATCCTAGGATAAATCCCATCAGGTCCCGGGGACTTATCTATTTTCAGCCTGTCCAGAATTGCCAACACCTCTTCCCTACGTACCTCAATGCCATCTATTCTATTAGCCTGGGGCTCAGCATTCTCCTCCACAACATTATCTTTTTCCTGAGTGAATACTGACGAAAAATATTCATTTAGTATCTCGCCTATCTCTTCAGACTCCACACACAATTTCCCATCCCTGCCCTTGACTGGTCCTACTCTTTCCCTAGTCATTCGCTTATTCCTGACATACCTATAGAAAGCTTTTGGGTTTTCCTTGATCCTTCCTGCCAAATACTTCTCATGTCCCCTCCTTGCTCGTCTTAGCTCTCTCTTTAGATCCTTCTTCGCTACCTTGTAACTATCCATCGCCCCAACTGAAACTTCACACCTCATCTTCACATAGGCCTCCTTCTTCCTCTTAACAAGAGATTCCACTTCCTTGGTAAACCACGGTTCCCTCGCTCGACGCCTTCCTCCCTGCCTGACCGGTACATACTTATCAAGAACACGCAGTAGTTGATCCTTGAACAAGCCCCACTTATCCAGTGTGCCCAACACTTGCAGCCTACTTCTCCACCTTATCCCCCCAAGTCACGTCTAATGGCATCATAATTGCCCTTCCCCCAGCTATAACTCTTGCCCTGCGGTGTATACTTATCCCTTTCCATCATTAACGTAAACATCACCGAATTGTGGTCACTGTCCCCAAAGTACTCTCCTACCTCCAAATCCAACACCTGGCCTGGTTCATTACCCAAAACCAAATCCAACGTGGCCTCGCCTCTTGTTGGCCTGTCAACATATTGTTTCAGGAAACCCTCCTGCACACACTGTACAAAAAACGACCCATCTATTGTACTCGAACTATATCTTTTCCAGTCAATATTTGGAAAGTTAAAGTCTCCCATAATAACTACCCTGTTACTTTCGCTCTTATCCAGAATCATCTTCGCCATCCTTTCCTCTACATCCCTAGAACTATTCGGAGGCCTATAAAAAACTCCCAACAGGGTGACCTCTCCTTTCCTGTTTCTAACTTCAGCCCATACTACCTCGGAAGAAGAGTCCCCATCTAGCATCCTCTCCGCCACCGTAATACTGCTCTTGACTAGCAGCGCCACACCTCCCCCTCTTTTGCCTCCTTCTCTGAGCTTACTAAAACACCTAAACCCCGGAACCTGCAACATCCATTCCTGTCCCTGCTCTATCCATGTCTCCGAAATGGCCACAACATCGAAGTCCCAGGTACCAACCCATGCTGCCAGTTCCCCTACTTTGTTTCGTATACTCCTGGCATTGAAGTAGACACACTTCAAACCACCTAACTGAACACTGGCCCCCTCCTGCGACGTCAAATCTGTGCTCCTGACCTCTATACTCTCATTCTCCCTTACCCTAAAACTACAATCCAGGTTCCCATGCCCCTGCTGCATTAGTTTAAACCCCCCCAAAGAGCACTAACAAATCTTCCCCCCCCAGGATATTTGCGCCCCTCAGGTTCAGATGTAGACCATCCTGTCTGTAGAGGTCCCACCTTCCCCAGAAAGAGCCCCAGTTATCCAGAAATCTGAATCCCTCCCGCCTGCACCATCCCTGTAGCCACGTGTTTAAATGCTCTCTCTCCCTATTCCTCATCTCACTATCACGTGGCACGGGCAACAACCCAGAGATAACAACTCTGTTTGTTCTAGTTCTGAGCTTCCATCCTAGCTCCCTGAAAGCCTGCCTGACATCCTTGTCCCCTTTCCTACCTATGTCGTTAGTGCCAATGTGGACCACGACTTGGGGCTGCTCCCCCTCCCCCCTAAGGACCCGGAAAACACGATCCGAGACATCACGTACCCTTGCACCTGGGAGGCAACATACCAAACGTGAGTCTCTCACGCTCCCACAAAATCTCCTATCTGTGCCCATGCCTATAGAGTCCCCAATTACTAATGCTCTGCTCCTCTCCCCCCTTCCCTTCTGAGATACAGGGACAGACTCCGTGCCAGAGGCCCGTACCCCATGGCTTACCCCTGGTAAGTCGTCCCCTCCACCAGAATTTATTGGTGAGGGTCTTCCCAGACGTCCACGGGTCGACTTCCTGTTCCCGCCTAAAACAGCTCCTGCTGAAATTGACTAACCAGCCAGCTCCACTCCCGCGGAAATCGACTGGCCTGCCCCTGCAAAGACAAGTGCTTTTAAAGGACAGACTTACCTCCCAGCAGCCACTTCCGCACTGCTCCCGCTGAAACTGACTCACCAGCTGTTCTCCCGCCGAAATCGACTGGCCTGCCCCTGCAAAGACAAGTGCTTTTAAAGGACAGACTTACCTCCCAACAGCCACTTCCGCACTGCTCCCGCTGAAACTGACTCACCAGCTGTTCTCCCGCCGAAATCGACTGGCCTGCCCCTGCAAAGACAAGTGCTTTTAAAGGACAGACTTACCTCCCAGCAGCCACTTCCGCACTGCTCCCGCTGAAACTGACTCACCAGCTGTTCTCCGGCCGAAATTGACTGGCCTGCCCCTGCAAAGACAAGTGCTTTTAAAGGACATACTTACCTCCCAGCAGCCACTTCCGCACTGCTCCCGCTGAAACTGACTCACCAGCTGTTCTCCCGCCGAAATCGACTGGCCTGCCCCTGCAAAGACAAGTGCTTTTAAAGGACAGACTTACCTCCCAGCAGCCACTTCCGCACTGCTCCCGCTGAAACTGACTCACCAGCTGTTCTCCCGCCGAAATCGACTCTTATTTATTTCCTTTGGTGCTGGCACTGGCTACTCCTGAGGTGCAATTTCAAGGGTACCAATGTATTTTGCTACCAAAGTGGCTTCTACCAAACATCACAACAAAGTCTGGTGTCTACATACACACTCACAATAGCCAGGCTATTGAGAACCAAGGTGAGGAAACACTTCCTCACACATGGGTTGGTAGATTGTGAAACTCTCAAGGAACAGGACAAGGAACAGTAGGTGCGAGTTCAATTAATAATTTAAAATTTGAGATTGATAGATTTTTGTTCGATAAATGTAACAAGTTTGATTCTTGACTCCAAATATGTTGCAACAAAAATCCTCTTGTGTAAGTGAAGGTACAGAGAAATAAACAAAACGTCATTTCTTTCCGGGATAGAGAAGCAACATTCACTGTTATTGTTCTTTTTGAGCTCTGATTTCCTGTACGAATTGTTAAAGAAAAGCTTCAGATCTTAGTCTTGTCAGGATATGCAAACATGCAACCAATGAACACTCAGAATAGGACACATCCAATGGGCAGTTGGGACACTCAGAGGTGGCATCACCACAAGGGGGCATGACATAAACACTATAAAAGGGATGAGGCACTCACACCCTGCCTCTTTCCACAGACCGACATCTAGAGAGTTAGACAGGGTTGATCAGCAGCATCACAGCCCAGTACGTGGCTTAGAGCAAGCTGGTACAGTTCGACTGAGTTACTACAGTTAGATTAGCAGAGAGTCAAACTCATTTGAGAGCTGTGTTAATAGTTCAATAAACACGTTGAAGTCATTTCAGAGTCTGGCGCATCCTTTAGATAAGACTGCATCAAGTAGCAGCCTGTGTTATCCGAAGCAGCATAACACAACGTGATACCAGGCGTGACTGTTCAATCTATTTAGTTCAACTCAGCAAGATCCGTGACAACCAGCTAGTGAATACAGGCACAATGGACAAGATTCAGGCTCCACATCAGCTCAGGACCACCGGCAATCTTAGTGCCAACTGGCGATTATTCAAGCAGAAATTTCAACTAGACGTGGAAGCATCCGACCTCAATGGCGCGACTGATGCTCGGATCACTGCGGGTGACCATGTGATAGAGATCTTCAACTCCTTTCACTTTTCCGAAGGGCAGGACAAAACAAAGTACCAAACCATCCTGGACAAATTCGACAGCCTCTGCGAGGTGGACATCAACAAAATCTTCCGAGCGCTACATCTTCAAGCGGAGGATGCAAGGTAAAGACGAATCCTTCAACTCCTATCTAACTAACCTTAGACTGCTAGCGCAAACCTGCAACATCGGGGATATCACTGACTCCATAATCAGGGACCAAATCGTTTTTGGAGTCCACTCTGATCCTCTGTGAGAGCAATTGTTGAAAATCAAGCACATGACCCTGCCAGTCGCGATTGAAACGTGGACTGTGCATGAGCACTCTAAAAATCGCTATTCACAGTACAAAACGGCAGAAAGTGAAAAACAAGCCTCCCACGAGGTGGAGCGTGTTCAGGCCATCCCCCGGATGCAGCGCCTCCACATTGACGAAAGCGGCCATTTTGCATGCTCTTCCCGGGGCCCGACGCATGCGCAATGCGATTAGGAACACGAAGCGGCCGAAAAACGCACTGCGCAGGTGCAGACGTCCGAGAACCGCACGGCGCATGCGCAACGACGCACTGAGGTCATGATGCCGACGTCATGACGTGTGCGAACTGCGGCACCGCCCATTTAAAAAAAAACTGCCCTGCAAGAGGCAAACGCTGTTTAAACTGTGGGAAACCAAACCACTATGCAGCCCTGTGCAGATCTGCCCCACCAGTCAGGAGCCAGCGCTCCCAATTCCGACAGTGGCGCATCAGCAGTGTGCAACACCGAATGCATGACTCTGATCCAGGCAGTGCGACGGATCCAGATGATGAATACCTGGACAACACTTACCGAGTGGGCATTATTACGAAGTGCGAATACGCCACACCGGACACAGCGCAAGTCCAATCAATCCTGGCCGTGGATTCCGAGGACGAGTGGCATGCAGTGATGAAGGTCAACCACTGCCCCATCCAGTTCAAACTGGACACAGGTGCCTCCGCCAACCTGATTTCGCAGGTGGACTTCAAGAGAATCAAGAAGCCCCCCACAATCCTTCCAGCTGCCTGCAAACTCCTGGACCACAATGGAAACGCAAAAAAGGCACTGGGGTCCTGCCATCTGCAGGTGTCCACCCGACACACACAAGCAAGCTTACGCTTCGAGGTTGTGAAACCAGACCGGGCGTCCCTGCTAGGTGCGCACGCCTGCAAGCAACTGAATCTCATTCAAAGGGTCTATACCATAACACCGTCCCATTCGGATCTTCAGGCCAGCATCAACGACATCCTAACCCAGGACCCAGATGTATTTAGCGGGATGGGCACGCTGCCGTACGAGTACAAGATTCTACTGCGGCCTGATGCCAAGCCAGTGGTCAACGCACCACGATGTGTCCCTGCTCCACTGAGAGTGCGCCTGAGGGCAGAGCTCACGGGTCTACAACAAAAAGGCATCATTTCCAAGGTCACTGAACCAACCGACTGGGTCAGCTCGATGGTGTGCGTTAAGAAGCCTTCGGGGGACCTATGCATCTGCATTGACCTCAAGGATCTAAACAAAAACATTATGCGGGAACATTACCTCATTCCGAAGAGGGAAGAAATCACGAGTGAGATGGCACACGCGCGCTTCTTCACAAAATTTGACGCATCCCAAGGATTTTGGCAAATCCAACTAGAAGAATCCAGCAGAAAGCTCTGCACCTTCAACACGCCTTTTGGCAGATTCTGCTACAACCGAATGCCATTTGGCATCATCTCGGCATCAGAGATTTTCCATCGCATCATGGAACAGATGATGGAGGGAATAGAAATGGGTTTGTGTCTACATTGACGATATCATAATCTGGTCCGCAACCCCAGAGGAACATGTGTCGCGACTCAAGAAAGTATTCCGCATACATGAACATGGCCTCAAGCTAAACAGGTCCAAGTGCTGTTTTGGGACATCCACACTGAAGTTCCTGGGCAATCAGATTTTGCAACACGGTGTGCGTCCAGACACAGACAAAATTAAAGCCATCGAGGCAATGAAATTCACCGAGAAGAAGAAGGCAGTACTGCGCTTCCTGAGAGTGGTCAATTTCCTTGGCAAGTTCATCCTGAATTTGGCCACACACACCGCGGCCCTACGCAATCTGGTGAAAAAAATCAACGCCTTTGAGTGGAAGACGGAGCACCGAACAGAGTGGCTGGAGCTGAAAGCCAAGCTCACCACTGCACCCGTCCTTGCATTCTTTGACCCAAACCGAGAGACTAAGATATCCACAGATGTGAGTCAGGATGGCATTGGGGCGGTGTTGCTTCAAAGTGACGACACGTCATCCTGGGTACCAGCAGCATATGCGTCAATGACACCCACTGAGACCAGATATGCACAGATTGAGAAGGAGTGTTTAGGTCTTCTCACCGGCATCCTCAAATTTCATGATTATGTCTATGGCCTGCCGACATTCACTGTTGAGACGGATCATAGGCCTCTGGTCCACATCATCCAAAAGGACCTGAACGACATGACGCCTCGTTTGCAGAGAATTCTGCTCAAACTCCGGAGGTATGATTTCAATTTGATGTACACACCTGGCAAGGAGCTCATCATCGCCGATGCATTGTCCCGCTCCGTCAACTCACCCAGTGAACCACTGGAGATCATCCAGCACATTGAATTGCAGGTACAACTGTGTGCAAGCACTCTCCCAGCAACAGATGAGAAGATCGTTCTCATCCGAGAAGAGATGGCCAAAGATCCCCTGTTGCAGCGAGTCATCCACAACCTCAGCAATGGCTGGCAGAAAGGGCAATGCCCTCAATTCTACAACGTCAAGGACGACCTGACGCTGATCGACAGCATCCTGCTCAATTTGACAGGATAGTCATCCCGCTACGTCTCCAGAGCTTGGTGCTGCAGCAGATTCATGAGGGACACCTGGGCGTAGGAAAGTCGCAGGGCCCGGCAAGCTGTCTACTGGCCCGGCATCAACCAGGACATCACGGACATGGTCCTGAACTGTGAAACCTGTCAGAGATTCCAACCAGCGCAGAGCAAGGAGACACTTCATCCACATGACCTAGAGACCCTTCCGTGGTCCAAGATTGACATTGACCTTTTCCACGCGAATGGTCGCGACTATATCTTAATCATCGATTACTTTTCAAACTATCCTGGGGTGCTGAAGCTGCCAGACCTCACCTCACGGACCGTCATCAAAGCGTGTAAAGAGACATTATCACGGCATGGCATCCCAAACACCGTCATGAGCGACAATGGCCCGTGCTTCCACAATCGAGAATGGTCCACGTTTGCCAAGAGCTACAATTTCAGGCATGTCACCTCCAGTCCGCACTATCCGCAGTCCAATGGTAAAGTCGGAAAAGGGGTGCACATCGATAAGCAGCTCGTCCGCAAGGCCTCGGACTCCGCTTCCGACATACACCTTGAACTACTTGCGTACCGGGCGACTCCCTTGTCCACTGGCATGTCACCAGCTCAACTGCTGATGAACAGGGACCTGCGGACGATGCTTCCAGCCATACACCTGCCCAACCTTGATCACCTCCCAGTGCTGCAGAAGATGCAGCAGCTTCGCGACAGCCAGAAGCAGGGCTATGACGCACATGCCACCGATCTGGACGTGCTATCCCCGGCAAACACGGTCAGGATCAAGATACCGGATGGTGGGTGGTCTGTTCCGGCTATCGTTGTTCAACAGGCCGTGCCCAGATCCTATGGCTTATGTATGGCTGATGGCTCCATTGTGCGAAGGAATCGAAGGGCACTGCGAAATGTTGCTTGCCCACAACCAATTTCCCCTCCATTTCCACATGTCGAATTGCCACCTCCAGACACCTCGAACCACGAGGCCACCAGTCGTGCTTCGCACTCGCCTGTCAAGACACCGTCATGCCCTCCACCACCTCTCCGGCGGTCGCCGAGGATCGGACGCAAGCCTCAGAGTCTAGGGGCGCTATTCTCCCCCACCCCACGCCGGGTGGGAGAATCGCCGGGGCGCCGCGCGAATCGCGCCACGCCGCCCCGACCCCCGCAAGCGATTCTCCCACCCCCCGGAAACCAGCGGCGCGCGATTCGCACCGGGCCGCTCGGAGAACCGGCGATTCTCCGGCCCGGATGGGCCGAGCGGCCGCTACGATGCGACAGGTTGCCACCGGTGCCGTCCACCCCTGGTCGCTGCCGGCGGGAACTCTGGGGGGCAGCCTGTGGGGGAGGGAGGGGGCTCCTTCACCGGGGTGGCCTCCGATGGGGTCTGGCCCGCAATCGGGGCCCACCGATCGGCGGGCCGGCCTCTCCCCCACTGTGGGAGCCAGCATAGGTCATGCCTGGGCCCTGTTCGCGCTGTCGTGAAACGCGACGGCGTTCACAACGGCGCGAACACTTGGTCTCCATATCGGAGAATCGCCTCCTGGACTTTTTGTCCATTTGTTTTGGTGTTCTGTTCTGTATTCCTCAGTCAGTCACATTAGACAGACACATTCACAGGTATATACATCTACAAAAAGAAAACTAAAAACAAAGGGGAGATGGCATGATATGCAAACATGCAACCAATGAACACTCGGAATAGGACACAACCAATGGGCAGTCAGGACACTCAGAGGTGGCATCACCACAAGGGGGCATGACATAAACACTATAAAAGGGATGAGGCACTCACACCCTGCCTCTTTCCACAGACTGACATCTAGAGTCAGACAGGGTTGATCAGCAGCATCACACCCCAGCACGTGGCTTCGAGCAAGCTGGTACAGTTAGACTGAGTTACTGCAGTTAGATTAGCAGAGAGTCGAACTCATTTGAGAACTGTGTTAATAGTTCAATAAACACGTTGAACTCATTTCAGAGTCTGGAGCATCCTTTAGTTAAGACGGCACCAAGTAGCAGCCCGTGTTATCCGAAGCAGCATAACACAACAAGTCTGTTTCTCAAAAATCTCACTGATTATTGATTATAGCAGGACAAATATTATTGTGAACAGGAACCCTGCAAATGGTAGAATTTCCTGTAAAATAAGAGATGACAATCAGTTTTTAACCTGTTGTCATTGTTGCATCCACTTCTCTCCAAACTGGGGCTGGTTTAGCACAGTGGGCTAAACAGCTGACTTGTAATGCAGAATAAGGACAGCGGCGTGGGTTCAATTCCCGTACCAGCCTCCCCGAACAGGTGCCGGAATGTGGCGACTAGGGGCTTTTCTCAGTAACTTCATTAAAGCCTACTTGTGACAATAAGCGATTATTATTATTAACTGCCTTTTCTTGTTTCAAGAGACACAAATCTTTTATATATCTTTTATTGAATCAAACAACTGAAGCACAGAATCATCAAAAATTGTGCACTAATGGAGCAGGCTCAAAGGGCCGAATGGCCTAGTCTTGTTTCCAAGTCCCATGTTCCTTAAAACATGAATGAACAACTTTAAATAATTTCATTCAGTATTTCCAGCTATAGCAACAATCTATAAATATCTATCATTAGTGTTCTCACATGTAATGGTGGTACCCATGTCGATGATCTGGCACATCTTGCAGAGGTTGCAGTGGCAGGGTTGTGTGGTGTCGTAGTCGCTGTTCTCCTGAAGGCTGGGTGGTTTGCTGCAAACAATGGTCTATTTGAGGATGCGTGATTGTTTGAAGGCAAGTACTGGGGGGTGGTGGTGATGGCTTGGCAAGATGTTCGTCTTCATTGATGCCGTGTTGAAGGCTGCGAAGAAGATGTCGTCGTTTCTCCGCTCCGGGGAAGTACTGGATGACGAAGGTTGTGTCCCATGTTTGTCTTCTGAGTAGGTCGGTGCGTTTTTTTGCTGTGGTGCATTGGAACTGTCGATCGATGAATCGAGCGCCATATCCCGTTCTTACGAGGGCATCTTTCAGCGTCTGTAGATGTGTTACGCTCCTCCTCGTCTGAACAGATCCTGTGTATACGGACGGCTTAGCCATAGGGGATTGCCTTCTTTAATGTGTTTAGATGGAAGCTGGAGAAGTGGAGCATCGTAAGTTATTCGTGAGCTTGTGGTAAAGCGAAGTGCTGAGGTGACCGTCCTTGATGGAGATGAGTGTGTCCAAGAATGCACCCGATTCTGGAGAGTAGTCCATGGTGAGTCTGATGATGGGATGGAACTTATTTATGTCATTGTGCAGTCGTTTCAGTGATTCTTCGCCATGGATCCAAAGGAAAAAAGTAGGTATTGATGTATTTGGTGTATAACGTCGGTTGAAGGTCCTGTGCGGTGAGGAGGTCTTGTTCGAACTTCAGCATGAAGATGTTGGCGTATTGGGGTGCGAATTTGGTCCCCATGGCTGTTCTGTGCGTTTGGATGAAGAACTTGTTGTCAAAGGCGAAGACATTGTGATCAAGAATGAAGCGGATGAGTTGCAGAATTGCGTCTGGAGATTGGCAGTTGTCGGTGTTGAGTACTGAGGCTGTTGCAGCAATGCCGTCGTCATGGGGGATGCTGGTGTAGAGTGCCGAGACAGCCATTGTGACGAGGAATGTTCCTGGTTCAGCTGGTCCATGGGTGCTGAGTTTCTGTAGGAAGTCCGTCGTGTCGCGACAGAAGCTGGGCATACCTTGTACGATGGGTTTCAAGACGCCCTCGATGTAGCCGGAGAGGCTCTCACACAGGGTCCCATTGCCTGATACGATAGGACGGCCTGGTGTCTGGGCCTTGTGTATTTTCGGGAGGCAGTAGAGGTCTCCAACATGGGGAGTACGTGGGATAAGAGCATGTAGGGTGCTCTGAAGGTCTGGATCCAAGATCTTGATCAGTTTGTTGAGTTGGTGGGTGTGTTCTTTGGTCGGATCTGCGGGTAACTGTCTGTAGTGTTCCTGGTTGGTGTTGTCGGTATACTTCTTTGCAGTAGTCCATTCTGTTCATTATGACGGCCCTTCCTTTGTCTGCTGGTTTGTTGACAATGTTGCGGTTGGCATTGCGTTGTGCTTGGGTGATGTTCGGGGCTGTCTTGTGAATGCGACTGATGAATCTGGCATTGACGCGACTCTTGACAGCTTGAGCATGCATGTCAAGTCTAGGGCAGCGTCTAGGAGTCCAGGATTATCCCTCTCTAGAGTCGCACTGTCTGGACCTGTAAAGACTTAATTACCTGAGGGCAGCACGGTGGCAAAGTGGGTTATCCCTGCTGCCTCACGGCGCCGAGGTCCCAGGTTCAATCCCGGCTCTGGGTCACTGTCCGTGTTGAGTTTGCACATTCTCCCCGTGTTTGCGTGGGTTTCGCCCCCACAACCCAAAGATGTGCAGGGTAGGTGGATAGGCCACACTAAATTGCCCGTTAATTGGAAAAAATGAATTGGGTATTCTAAATTTATTTTTAAAAAGACTTAATTACCTGCAAAGACTCACATTCAAAGTCTCATCTTGCATCATTGAATTGGTCTATATACGTGTTTGTGGAACCCACCTCTCACTCACCTGAGGAAGGAGCAGCGCTCCGAAAGCTAGTGATTCCAAACAAACCTGTTGGACTTTAGCCTGGTGTTGTAAGATTTCTTACTGTGCTCACCCCAGTCCAACGCCAGCATCTCCACATCATATCATTAAAAAGAAACAAAAATCTTTAATACTATGGGAATAAATAAAATCCTAATCCTAGGTATTTTTAAAATTTCTTTCATGGGATGTGGGCATCACTGGCAAGAGCTGCATTTACTGCCCATCTCTCACTGCCCTTGAACTGCGTGACTTGTTGGGCCGTTTGACAGGGTAGTTAAGAGTCAACCACATTACTGTGGATCTGCAGTCCCGTGTAAGCAAGACCACGTAAGGATAGTGATTGTCTCCCTGAAAGGACATCAGTGCACCAGATGGATTTTACAACTATCAATGATAGTTTTTATGGTCACCATTACTGAGACTAGGGGCTGGATTCTTCCGCCCCGCCTGCCGCAAGATCACCACAGGCGGGAAACAGATCATGTAACGGTCCATTGACCACAGGCGGGAATTTCCGATCGCCGGGCAGGTGCGGCCGGAGAATCCAGCCCGAGCTTTCAGTTCCAGGGGCTGGATTCTCCGCAAGCGCGGACATCCGAACGGACGTGCAGGAGCCGTTTCCTCAGCCAGATCTGCGAGCAACTCCCCGGGGCCCTGCTATACCCCTGCAGGGAGCAGAATCGCTGTTGACTTTTTGAAGGAAAGTCAAGAGTGAAATGCCAGCGTTTTTGCGCTGGCATGGAGACATAGCTCCATTTTTTGAGAATCCAGCCCCAGATTTTGTAAAGAACCTCTTTTAAATCCTGTGTTTTTTAAAATCCCTGTCTTGCTGGCTGCTTTTAAACTACAGACTTTTCAAACCCCCCTGCTACAAGTTACTATTTGTTCTGGCCCAACGGGATTCCCCTCCGTGCAGAGTGCTACAGAACACAGTCCTGTGATGTAATTTTGATGGACTTGGTTAGCAGACAATCGTCTCATCCAGGATTCCGGGCCATACTCTATTCTCGATTGTGTTTAGTGGTGTGCCCCAGAGGTTTCTGGGAAGAAGAAGCGCCAGATCCAGTACTGCATACACCATAGGAAGAACAGGTTCTCTTAGCTGAGGTTGGCGATTTTTAACACTCTCCAGCCAGGCCTGTGAAGGTTTAACTATTGATTTAAAGGCTGAAATAATTCTCTCCAACCAAGCCTGTGCAAGTTTAAACTTCTGTGAGAAAGGCTTGGAAAATCCCAGGCTGATATTTCTGTCCTGAGAATCCTAAAAAGTCTAGAAGACCAGGCCCTTTTGTCTCCCTTTCCATATCACAGCCAGAACTTTACCAGGGAAAGGGCAGACAAGTGTTCGAGAGTTGGAGTAGACAGAAAACCCTCTTTAAAACTCTCAGATAGAGAATTATAATACTATCTCAATGAAACTGAGAGTCAATCTGGTAGAAGCCTGTACAAGTGACGGTGACTCTTCAGACGAATTCCTGCAGCCTGCAAAGTCTAATTGAAGGCAGATTCTAGGAGTTCCAAACCAACTGATGGGTTTCAACACCTCGCATTCTAGAAGAGCACCACCTACAAAGACTGCTACCTCAGCAGCAAAGATTCATCTCAGTCCTTTTAATTCCTGTTATTTTTTTAACCTTTCCTACCCGCCCACCATGTGTCTGTCTTGTGTGTGTCTGGGTGGAAGGTGGGACAGGGTTTGCTAGCTTAGTAGACCATGGTTCTATTAATTCATTACATGATTATAAATAAACAATTTAAAAAATGTTTTACTTACAAACCTGGTGCCTATAAGTTATTGGTGCAGTTGAGGGTCAAAGATCTCAGGAAAATATAAACATTATTCACTTATATTGGGACTTGGGGCTGTATTTGACCGTGCACGAGCCAAGGGTTCTGTAACAATTTATTAATTTAATTTAAATTCAATCAGATATCAGGATGGGATTTGAATGCATCCTTGATGGGCCTCGATTACTAGTCCAAGAGTATAGAGGATATGAAGTCAAGGAAGGTGATGGATTAAGATGGAGGACAGCCATGATCTTACTGAAGGGCGGAACAGATTGGAGAGGTTATTTCGGTCCTATTTCTGTTCCTATGTTCACTTCTCCAGACGTGTGTTGATCTAGCTGACATCAGCTTGGCAAGATACTTGTTACAGTTTTTTGTTGTGGCCTTTATTGGGAGCGCATAAAGAGGGAAGCAGTCAGATTTCCCATTGGTAATTTGAATGTTTCAAGATTTAAAAGGGAACAGGTGGATTTTTTAAACTTATTTCATGGCATGTGGGCGTTGCTAGCAAGGCCAGTATTTGTTGCCTATCCCTAATTAGTCACAAGAAGTTTGTGATGAACCACCTTCTTGAACCACTGCAGTCCATCTGTGTAGGTACACACTCCGTCCTGTTAGAAAGAGAGGTCCAAAGGAGGCACGGCGGCTCAGTGGTTAGCACTGCGGCCTCACGGCGCTGAGGACACGGGTTCGATCCCGGCCCCGGGTCACTGTCCGTGTGGAGTTTGCACATTCTCCCGGTGTCTGCGTGGGTGTCACCCCCGCAACCCAAAAGATGTGCCGGATAGGTGGATTGGCCACGCTAAATTGCCCCTTAATTGGAAAAAAAATAATTGGAAATAAAGTATTCTAAAAAAAATGTTTTAATTTAAGAAAGGGAGGTTGAAGATTTTGACTCGGTGACAGTGAAGGAATGGCGATACATTTCAAGTCAGGATGGTGGGTGATTTGGAAGAGAACATGAATTTGGTGTGCTACCATGCATCTACTGCCTATGTCCTTCTAGGTGGTAGAGGTCCTGTGTTTGTAAGGTGCTGTCGAAGGAACCTTAATGAGGGGCTATTGCACATCTTGTAAAGTGTACACACTGCTGCCACTGTGAGTCGATGATGAACGGAGTGAAAGTTTAAGTAATGGAGGGAGTGCCAAACATGCAGGCTGTTTTGTCCTGGATGATGTCTCGTTTCTTGAGTGTTGTTGGAACTGCACTCATCCAGGCAACTGGAGAGTCTTTCATCACACTCCTGACTTGTGCCTTGCAGATGGTGGACAGGCTTCAGGGAGTCAGGAGATGAGTTACTTGCTGCACAATTCCTAACCTCTGATCTGCTCTTGCAGCCAGAGTATTTATTTGTCTGGACCAGTTCGGTTTCTAGTCAATGGTGATTCCTGGATATTGATAGCTAGTGGGATTCCGTGATATTATTGCCTCTGAACTTCAAGTGGAGATAGTTGAAGCTTTCTTGGCAGAGATGGTCATTGCCTGGCAGTTGTCAGCGAATGCAGTGGTGTACTGATATTGCCATTGGACTAGTAATTCAGAGACCCAGGGCAATGCTCTGGGGACCCAGGTTCAAATCCCACCATGGAATTTGATGAAATTTGAATTCGCTAAAAAAAAAATCTGCGGGTCTAATAATGACCATGAAACCATTATCCATTGTTGTAAAAACCCATCTGGTTCACTAATGTCCTTTAGGGAAGGAAATCTGTCGTCCTTACCCGGTCTGGCCTACATGTGACTCCAGACCCAGAGCAATGTGGTTGACTCTTAAATGCCCTCAAGAATGGGCAATAAATGCCGGCCCAGCCAGCGATGCCCACATCTCATGAATGAGTAAAACAAAATGTCACTTGTTCTTTATCAGATGCCGGAATATTTTCCAGGTCTTGCTCCATAAGGATATGGGCTATTTCAGTGTCTGAGGAGTAGTGAAAAGCGCTGAACTTTGTGCAATCAATGGACTGAAAGAAACTGTTTCCAGTGGTTAGGGAGTCTAGGACTGGAGATCACAGTCAGATCATACAGGAGTAAAATTGGGAAGGCTTCTCCACAGCAGGGGTGAAAGAAATTTGCAACTGTCCTCTGCAAGCCATAACTGATGTTAGATAAAAAAATAAAATCTGTATTGCTAGATTTTTGCTATCAGAAGGCATTAAAGGATAGGAAACAAATGTGGATATATGGAATTTGGTCAAAGAACAACAATGATCTCAGTGAATACCTGAACAGACCTCAAGAGCTGAATGACCTATATAATAATCTTTATTGGGCTAGTTTAGCTCAGTGGGCTAGACAGCTGGTTCAAGGCCAGCAGCGCGGGTTCAATTCCGTACCAGCTGAGAATTCCGAATTCCGAATTCTCCCTCTGTGACCCGAACAGGCGCCGGAATGTGGTGACTACGGGATTGTCACAGTAACTTCATTGCAGTGTTAACGTAAGCCTACTTGTGTCAATAAAAGATTATTATTTTATTATTATTGCTACAAATAGGCTTACATTAACACTGCAGTGAAGTTACTGTAATAATCCCCTAGTCACCACATTCCGGCGCTTGTTCGGGTAGACTGGGGGAAATTTGAGAATGTCCAAATTACCTAACAAGAAGGTCTTTCGGGACTTGCGGGAGGAAACTGGAACACCCGAAAT
Source organism: Scyliorhinus torazame (assembly GCF_047496885.1). Classification (NCBI taxonomy): domain Eukaryota; kingdom Metazoa; phylum Chordata; class Chondrichthyes; order Carcharhiniformes; family Scyliorhinidae; genus Scyliorhinus; species Scyliorhinus torazame. Next base: position 339,583,957 of record NC_092710.1, on the reverse strand, counting down.
TCACGCACACACGGGGAGAACGTGCAGACTCCACACAGACAGTGACCCAAGCCGGGAAACGAACCTGGGACCCTGGAGCTGTGAAGCAACAGTGCTACCCATTGTGCAACTGTGCTGGCCATCAATATTGTAAAGTTGCATTGTTGATTATTATTCAATAATCGAGGCTGGAAAGTGAATGAGCGCACACTTTAGATGCGGATAGGATGGACTTCTAATACCTCCCAGGGTTAAGCAAAGCATCCAACACTCATGTCACAAATGGAGAATGATCACTGGCTGAGATAATATACCCAAGCAAAAGGCAAATCCCCTCAGGTGAGGATAGGAAATAAGGTGAGGGCAATATTTAAAACAGTGAGTCCCCAGTCCAATAATCTGATTGTTATATAATTCAGTGCAACAGCAGCATACCTCCATCAGGTAAACTTTAACATCTTCATCAACAACAAAGTCAAAACGAACCAGTTCAAAGAAATTCCTGCCAAAAAAAATCAAATAAAGAAATGATAAACAGGAACGTCCTCCCTGTAAATCAATAGAAAATAACCAGCCCAGCAATCAGATCATATGAACCATCTTCCTGTCAATTAGATAATGGGAATAATCCCCCTGTCAATTAGATAATGGGAATAATCCCCCTGTCAATTAGATAATGGGAATAATCCCCCTGTCAATTAGATAATGGGAATGTGGACAGGTGGATTGGCCATATCTGTATATTAAAAAAGTACAAAATGTATACAAGGCCAAACGGTACAAACACTAATTTGGTGTTGGAGAAACAGGGTACCCTCCCCTCAGTACCAACGTACTGGGAGGGGGGGGGGGGGGGGGGGGTGGGGATACTCTAATTATTAAAACAGTTCACAACACAATTGTACAAAAAACAAATGGTACAAGCACTAAGCTTTGCGCTGAAGAGACCAGATACCCTCGCCTCTGTACCAACAGAAGGGAAAGGAAGGGGGGTGGTGGGGAGAGAAGGGAAAGGAGGGTGGTGGGGAGGGAGGGAGTCAGGGTGTTGGTGAAGCGGGGTCCAACTATCTACAGAGGCAGAAAAACAAAAGAACCTTCAATTACGATGTGCCAGATTCTGGGAGTCCCCCAAAGGGAGTGAGGGGCGACACGGTGTCAGGCACGAGTGAGCCCCGCACCCCACTGCAGAGAGCCTCATGTGCACCCTCCGCTCCTGACAGCCTTCGGACAGTCGCCCTCCGAGCCCAAATCCTCCACCACACTGAGTGCGGCGGGCGACACGGGCCTACCAACCAACCCAGGGCCTGCTATGATCCTGCCACCGCCACTCGACAAGCGGGCTCTCCTCAGGCTCCTCCCGGGGTCCCGGGCCAGCGGGAGGCGGTGGTGCAGGTGCCTGCTCCGCCCCCGCTGCCTGGTCACCGCATGGCCCCGGAAACAGGTCCGGGATGGTGGCAGAGATGCCCGAAGACAGCGGTGGGGACAGAGGGTCTTCCAAACCATAACCCGCCAAGAACCTAAGAAGCAGGGGGTTATCGCTGACCACCCCCCCTGAGAAATTGAACAAATCTGGGGTGCTAAATTGTACTGGGTGCAATGGGCCCCTTGGGCTCCCGTCTGACCCCGAAGCACCCTGCTCGGGGGGCAGCAGCAGCTGCTGGGATTTCCTCACTATCCCCCTGCCTCTTTTGTTCGGGGACTGGGTGTGACATCTATGGAAATGAACCTGGAGTGAAGCCGTTTGCGGGGGGAGAGGGTCACACACCGGGGAGACCTCTATCTCTGGAGATCCCTCCAGGCTGACTCCTTGTCCCTCAATGCTTCTCTCCAGAATCTGTGGCTGGGACAGAGCACCCTCTGGTTCGAGGCCGTGCAACTCACTGTTGGCACCCACAGGGGCCTGCGCAGAAGTGTCGCTGGGCCCAGCATCCGATGGCGAAATGTCACCTGGCTGAGGGTTGCTGGGTGATGGTGGGGCGAGGTGCAATGGCTGCACCCGAGTCTGTAGCCAGAGGCACTGGGTCAGAGGGTCAGAAGGAGCCAAACCTGACCGCTGGCGAATTGCCCTGTTGGTCTTCTTCTCAGTGGGGGCGTGGGCCTAGGTAGGATGTTCTTTCAGAGGGTCAGTGCAGACTCGATGGGCCAAATGGGGCCTCCTGTACTGTAGTGATTGTATGATCCACATGTTAATTCGATTTTTTAATGAATTTAGAGTACCCAATCTTTTTCCAATTAAGGGGCAATTTAGCGTGGCCAATCCACCTAACCTGGGGGCAGCACGGTGGCGCAGTGGATTAGCCCTGCTGCCTCACGGCGCTGAGGTCCCAGGTTCGATCCCGGCTCTGGGTCACTGTCCATGTGGAGTTTGTACATTCTCCCCGTGTTTGCGTAGGTTTCGCCCCCACAACCCAAAGATGTGCAAGCTAGGTGGATTGGCCACGCTAAATTGCCCCTTAATTGGAAAAAATGAATTGGGTAGTCTCAATTAAAAAAAAGAAAATCCACCTAGCCTGCACATCTTTGGGTTGTGGGGGTGAAACCTCGCAAACACAGGGAGAATGTGCAAACTCCACACAGACAGTGACCCGGGCGGGGATTAAACCCGTGTCCTCAGTGGCATGTGGCAGCAGTGCTAACCACTGCGCCACCATGCCGCCCCACGTCAATTAGATAGTGGGAATGATCCTCCTGTCAATTAAATGGGAATGAACCTCATGTGAAATGAATAATGGGAAGGATCCTCATGTTAATTAGGTAATGGGCATCATCCCCCTGACAATGAGATAATGAGAATCATCCTCCTGTCAAGTGGATACTGGAAATTACCCTCCTGTCAACACTGTGGTATTGTTACTGGATTGGGAATCCGGGATAATGCTCGGGCTACCTGGGCTCTAATCCCACCTTGGCATATGGGGAAATTTCTATTTAATAAAAATTAATGGCGACAGTCCTGCTGTGAATTGGATAATTGAAACCACCCTCGATCAAGAAGAACCAAGCCCCCTGTCAATTTGATAAGATGAATCAATCTCCCCAGCAATTAGGCAATAGGAACCAATCTCCCACCCAGTCAATCAATAGAAGCTAACCTCCCCATCAATCAGATCAATGGAACCAATCCTTTTTTTAAAAAAATATATTTTATTCAAATTTTTTGGCCAAACAAAACAATACAAAGGTTTTCCTTTTTACAACAGTAAAACAGTATAAATAACAGTGACCGTTTTTAACAAATAAATAAATAATATATAAACTGCCATATCAAAAATAATAACTCTCCAAAAATAAAATCAAACAATCCAATATACATAACCTAATACAGATATCTATACAAAAACACCCCTGAGGACCCGCCCGGGCCCTCTCCCCCCCCTCCCCCTCCCCTCTCCTCCCCCTCCCCCTCCCCCCCGCCCCTCCCCCCTGGGTTGCTGCTGTTACCTTCCCATTTCCTTTATCGTTCTGCGAGGTAGTCAATGAACGGTTGCCACCGCCTGGTGAACCCTTGAGCCGAACCCCTTAGTGCGAACTTTATCCGTTCTAGTTTTATAAACCCTGCCATGTCATTTATCCAGGTCTCCACGCCCGGTGGTTTGGCTTCCTTCCACATAAGCAATATCCTTCGCCGGGCTACTAGGGACGCAAAGGCCAAAACATCAGCCTCTTTCGCCTCCTGCACTCCCGGCTCTTCTGCAACCCCGAATATAGCCAACCCCCAGCCTGGCTCGACCCGGACCCCCACCATCTTCGAAAGCACCTTTGCCACCCCCACCCAGAACCCCTGTAGTGCCGGACATGACCAAAACATGTGGGTGTGGTTTGCTGGGCTTCTCGAGCATCTCCCACACCTATCCTCTACCCCGAAAAATTTACTGAGCCGTGCTCCGGTCATATGCGCCCTGTGTAGAACCTTGAATTGTATCAGGCTTAGCCTGGCGCACGAGGACGACGAGTTTACCCTACGTAGGGCATCAGCCCACAGCCCCTCCTCAATCTCTTCCCCCAGCTCTTCTTCCCATTTCCCCTTCAGCTCATCCACCATGATCTCCCCCTCGTCCCTCATTTCCCTGTATATATCCGACACCCTACCATCCCCCACCCATGTCCCTGAGATCACTCTATCCTGAACCTCCTGCGTCGGGAGCTGTGGGAATTCCCTCACCTGTTGCCTCGCAAAAGCCCTCAGTTGCATGTACCGAAATGCATTCCCTTGGGGCAACCCATATTTTTCCGTCAGTGCTCCCAGACTCGCAAACGTCCCGTCTACGAACAGATCTCTCAGTTGCACAACCCCAGCTCTTTGCCATGCTCCAAATCCCCCATCCATTCTCCCCGGGACAAACCTATGGTTATTTCTTATCGGGGACCGCACCGAGGCTCCCGTCCTTCCCCTATGTCGTCTCCACTGCTCCCAAATTTTTAGTGTTGCCACCACCACTGGACTTGTGGTATATTTTTTCGGGGAGAACGGCAACGGCGCCGTCACCATTGCTTGTAGGCTGGTTCCCTTGCAGGATGCCATCTCCAATCACAAAACTCATGACACTTTTCTCAATTCTCTTGAAAAAAGCCTTTGTGACCATCACCGGAAGGCACTGAAACACAAAGAGGAATCTCGGGCGGTCTACCATTTTGACCGCCTGCACCCTACCCACCAGTGACAGGGGCACCATGTCCCATCTCTTAAAATCCTCCTCCATCTGTTCCACCAATCTTGTTCAATTAAGCCGGTGTAAGGTTCCCCAACTCCTGGCTATCTGAATCCCTAAGTACTGGAAATCTCTTATTACCTTCCTCAGCGGTAAGTCATCTATTCCCCTGCTCTGCTCCCCCGGATGCACCACAAACAACTCACTCTTATCCATATTCAATTTGTACCCCGAAAATTCCCCAAACTCCCTGAATGTCTGCATTATCTCAGGCATCCCCTCCACTGGGTCCGCAACATACAGCAATAAATCATCTGCATACAAGGATACCCGGTGTTCTTCTCCTCCCCTGAGCACTCCCCTCCACTTCCTGGAGCCCCTCAGTGCTATGTTCAGGGGCTCAATCGCCAAAGCAAACAGTAACGGAGACAGGGGACACCCCTGCCTCGTCCCTCTATGAAGACGGAAGTAATCAGACCTCTGTCTGTTCGTGACCACGCTCGCCACCGGGGCCCTATACAGCAGCTGTACCCATCCGATATACCCTTCTCCAAAACCAAATCTCCTCAGCACCTCCCACAGATAATCCCACTCCACTCTGTTGAATGCTTTCTCGGCTTCCATCGCCACCACTATCTCCGCCTCCCCCTCTGGTGGGGGCATCATCATTACCCCTAGCAACCTCCGTATGTTCGTGTTCAGCTGTCTCCCCTTAACGAACCCAGTTTGATCCTCGTGGACCACCCCCGGGACACAGTCCTCTATCCTCGTCGCCATCACCTTGGCCAGGAGCTTAGCATCTACATTTAAAAGGGAAATGGGCCTGTAGGACCCACACTGCAGCGGGTCTTTTTCCTTCTTCAAAAGGAGCGATATCGTTGCCTCCGACATAGTCGGGGGCAGCTGCCCCCTTTCCCTAGCCTCATTAAAGGTTCTCGTCAAAAGCGGGGCCAGTGAGTCCATATACTTCCTATAAAATTCCACCGGGAATCCGTCCGGTCCCGGGGCCTTCCCCGCCTGCATGCTCCCAATCCCTTTTCCCACCTCCTCCATCTCAATCTGTGCTCCCAGTCCCGCCCTCTCCTGCTCCTCCACCTTAGGGAATTCCAGCTGATCCAAGAAACACATCATTCCCTCCTTCCCTTCCGGGGGCTGAGCCTTATATAACCTCTCATAGAATGCCTTGAACACCCCGTTCACTCTCTCCGCTCCCCGTTCCATCTCTCCCTCCTCATCTCTCACCCCACCTATCTCCCTCGCTGCTCCCCTCTTCCTCAATTGGTGGGCCAGTAGCCGACTCGCCTTCTCTCCATACTCATACTATACACCCTGTGCCCTCCTCCACTGTGCCTCTGCCTTACCCGTGGTCAGCAGGTCAAATTCCACATGTAGCCTTTGTCTTTCCCTGTACAATCCCTCCTCCGGTGCCTTCGCATATTGCCTGTCCACCCTCAAAAGTTCTTTCAGCAATCGCTCCCTTTCTTTACCCTCTTGCTTCCCTTTATGTGCCCTTATGGATATCAGTTCCCCTCTAACCACCGCCTTCAACGCCTCCCAGACCACTCCCACCTGAACCTCTCCATTGTCATTAAGCTCCAAGTACCTTTCGATGCACCCCCTCACCCTTAAACATACCCCCTCATCCACCAATAAGCCCATATCCATTCTCCAGAGTGGGTGCTGTTCTTTTTCCTCTCCTACCTCCAGGTCTACCCAATGTGGAGCGTGGTCTGAAATAGCTATGGCCGTATATTCCGTCCCTGTCACCTTCGGAATCAGTGCCCTTCCCAAGACAAAAAAGTCTATCCGTGAATAAACTTTGTGGACATGGGAGAAAAATGAGAACTCCTTACTCCTAGGCCTACTAAATCTCCAGGGGTCTACCCCTCCCATCTGCTCCATGAAGTCCTTGAGCACCCTGGCCGCTGCCGGCCTCCTCCCGGTCCTGGACCTCAATCGGTCCAGCCCTGGATCAAGCACCGTATTGAAGTCTCCCCCCATTACCAACTTTCCCGCCTCCAGGTCCGGGATATGTCCCAACATACGCCTCATAAAATTTGCATCATCCCAGTTCGGGGCATATACGTTCACCAGAACCACCGCCTCCCCTTGCAATCTGCCACTCACCATCACATATCTACCCCTCTATCCGCCACTATGGTCTTTGCCTCAAACAGTACCCGTTTCCCCACCAAGTTAGCCACCCCCCTGTTCTTCGCATCCAAACCCGAATGAAACACCTGCCCCACCCATCCTTTACGTAGTCTGACCTGGTCTATCAGTTTCAGATGCGTCTCCTGCAACATAACCACATCTGCCTTTAATTTCTTTAGGTGTGCGAGTACCCGTGCCCTTTTAATTGGCCCGTTCAGCCCTCTCACGTTCCACGTGATCAGCCAGGTTGGGGGGCTCTTTACACCCCCCCCCTGTCGACTAGCCATCCCCTTTTTTAACCCAGCTCCTCACCCGGTTTCCACGTACCCGTGTATCCCCCCGACGGTGCCCTCCTGCCTCGACCACCCCATCCCATAACAGGTCCCCCTTCTCCTTAGCAGCAGCAACCCAGTTAACCCCCCCCCCCCGCTAGATCCCTTTCTAGCGTAGTTGCACCCCCCATGTTGCTCCCAGAAGTCAGCGAACTCTGGCTGACCTCGGCTTCCCCCCTTGTCCTCGGCCCCCACTGTGCGAGGCCCCCTCCTTCCTGCGTCCCTGTTCCCGCCATAATTACCATAGCGCGGGAACAAAGCCCGCGTTTAATGGAACCAATCCTTGCGGCGACTTTGACTATAGAACCAATCCCCCTATTCAAACACACCACAAAACAGGAAATAACTGTTTCATCCCCTCCCGCCACCACAATCCTTTCCCACCACCAAAATCAATTAAGAGGACGATTGTTGGCAGCTCAGGCTACTGATGCAGGATTCTACAGGCAAGTGTCCTTGGAACAAACAATTATTTCAATGTCATCATCCTCCTGAGCCTATTAAAATCTTCAGGTGGACAGGCAAGGTCACTATTGACCAGAACCTTAAATGAATTAGTCATATCAAACCATAGTTACAAGAGCAAACAGAGCATAGGTGACAAGCGGTACATCTCCTGAGCTTCTCCATAACCTACAGCCCAAGTTCGGAGTGTAATGAGCACCCTCCTCTCATCTGGATCGGGGCAGATGTAACACCATATCTCAAAGGAAACATCAAACTGCTATTGAATCACTACCGGAAAGTACAAGTGTCTGAATATGGCTGAGGATGAAATCAGGCTTGGTCGTGCTAAGTCTCCCTGGTCAAAAGGTCAGGGTGAGGTAACAGAAGGATGCCGACATCTGTGAAATGAATCCTATTAAGTATCCTTGCCTTCAGGATAAAAGATTAAAGTGGTTAGATTTGGGGAAATATTATTATTTTAAATTCATCCTTGGTGTATGGGTGATGCTGGCAAGCTCAGCATTTATAAAATTGGCCTTGAGACGGTGGTGGTAATACTGCAGTCCACATAGGGAAGGTGATCCACCATGGTATTAGGTTGGGAGTTCCAGGGTGTATGATGTATCCCCAAGTGAGAATGATGTGAAGTCAGAAGGGAATTTGGGTGATGGTGTACCCACATATCTATTTCTCTTCTCCTTCTAGATAGTGGAAGGTTTGGGATTGGAACATAATACAATTTCTGATTCAAATGTTGCAGTGAGCCAGATTACTGCAGCAAGTCCCCTGTATTGCTCTGAACAGCTATACCTTGTACAAAAAGTAGATTAGTCTGATGATGGCACGTACCTTGTAGATTTATAGTTGGCACCATATTTTATTAGGTCTAATTCTTTCATGAGGAAAAGTTCCTGGATAGCACTCCTTATCTGGGACCAGAGCTTCTCGGGATGATGGCCTGACATAAATGACAGTGGAAAATGCAACTGAATAAGAGATTTGCAATTTTTCCACTTACCATATACACAAAGCATAGATAATATTACATAAGAACATAGGAACTAGGAGCAGGAGTAGGCCATCTGGCCCCTCGAGCCTGCTCCACCATTCAATGAGATCATGGCTGATCTTTATGTGAACTCAGCTCCATTTACCCACCTGCTAACCGTAGCCCTTAATTCTGTTCAAATATCTATCCATCTGGGGTTGGGGTTGGTTTAGCACAGTGGGCTAAACAGCTGGCTTGTAATGCAGAACAAGGCAGCAGCACGGGTTCAATTCCCGTACTGGCCTCCCCGAACAGGCGCCGGAATGTGGCGACTAGGGGCTTTTACAGTAACTTCATTGAAGCCTACTTGTGACAATAGGCGATTATAATATTATTATTATTATTTTTGCCTTAAAAGCATTTAACGAAGTAGCCTCAACTGCTTCACTGTGGCAGGGAACTCCACAGATTCACAACCCTTTGGGTGAAGAAGTTCCTCCTCAACTCAGTCCTAAATCTGCTCCCCTTTATTTTGAGGCTATGCCCCCTAGTTCTAGTTTCACCCGTCAGTGGAAACAACCTCCCTGCTTCTATCCTATCTATTGCCTTCAGAATTTTATATTTCTATAAGATCCCCCCTCATTCTTCTAAATTCCAATGAGTATAGTCACAGTCTACTCAGTGTCTCTTCATAAGCCAATCCTCTCAACTCCAGAATCAACCTAGTGACTCTCCTCTGCACACCCTCCAGTGCCAGTACATCCTTTCTCAAGTAAAGAGACCAAAACTGCACACAGTACTCCAGGTGTGACCTCACCTGCACCCTATACAACTGCAACATAACCTTCCTGTTTTTAAACTCCATCACTCTAGCAATGAAAGACAAAATTCCATTTGCCTTCGTAATTACCTGCTGCACCTGTAAACAAACTTTTTGCAATTCATGCACAAGGACACCCAGGTCCTTCTGCACAGCAGCATGCTGCAATTTTTTACCAATTAATTCATAGTCCATTATTCCTACCAAAATGGATAACCTCACATTTACCAATATTGTACTCCATCTGCCAGAGCCTGGCCCATTTACTTAAACTATCTATATCCCACTGCAGACCAATTGCGATCCCAACACTGATGTCTGAGGCACACCACTAGCCACTGATTGGCAACCAGAAAAACACCCATTTATCCCCACTCTTCGCTTTCTGTTTGTTAACCAATCCTCTAACTCAGCTGATACATTACTCGTAACGCCGTGTACCGTTATCTCATGCAGCAGCCTTTTATGCGGCATCTTGTCGAATGTCTTCTGGAAATCCATCTACACCACATTCACCAGTTCCCCCTTGTCCACTGAGCTTGTAATGTCCTCAAAGAATTCCAGTACATTAGTTAAACATGACCTGCCTTTCATGAAGCCATACTGCCCAATGAGACAACTTCTATCCAGATGGCTCGCTATTTCTTCCTTGATGATAGATTCAAGCTTTTCCTCACTACAGAAGTTAAGCTAACCGGCCTATAGTTACTCGCCTTTTGTCTACCTCCTTTTTAAAATAGTGGCGTCACATTTGCTGTTTTCCAATCTGCCAGAACCGCCCGAGAATCCAGCGAATTTTAGTAAATTATCACAAGTCCATTTGCAATTTCCCCCACCATCTCTTTTAGTACCCTGGGATGCATTCCATCAGGGCCAGGTGACTTGTCTACCTTTAGCCTCGTTAACTTGCCTTTGTGATAATGATTGTTTCTAGGCCTTCGCCCGGTATAGCTTCCTTGCCATCAGTTATTGGCATGTTATTTGTGCCTTCCACTGTGAAAAGCGACACAAAAATAACTGTTCAATGCCTCGGCAATTTCCCATTATTAAATGCCCTTTCTCATCCTCTAAAGGACCAATCTTTACCGTAGCCACTCTTTTTCGTTTTATATATTTGTAGAAACCTTTGCTATCAGTTTTTATATTCTGAGCTAGTTTACTCTTACTTTTCAACATAGCTTTTTTCATGGCTTTCTGTTGACCTTTAAAGATTTCCCAATCCATTTGTTTCCCACTAATCTTTGCCACTTTGTATGCCTTTTCTTTCAATTTGATACCCTCCTTTATTTCCTCAGAGACCCATAGCTGATTATCCTTTTCCCTACAGTCCTCCCTTTTCACTGCTATATATTTTTGCTCAGCATTGTGAAAAATCTCTTTGAAACTCCTCCATTGTTCCTTGATTGTCCCACTATAAAGTCTTTGTTCCAGTCCACCTTAGCCAACTCCTCCCTCATCCCATTGTAGTCTCCTTTGTTTAAGCACAAGACACTGGGATTGGATTTTACCTCCTTACCCTCCATCTGTATTTTAAATTATTTTTTATATATTTTTTATTAAAGTTTACATTTTTACACTGCACATAAAAATAGATGAGATGGTTACAATTTAGATGTTGTATCTTTTCGGTACCCCCCTCCCCTCCTGCTGCTGCTTCCGGGTCTTAACCTAGGCCCTTTCTTTCACTGTAGATGGTTGTTTGGTATTTGTCTTTTACTTGTGGCTTTGTGCTGGGCCCTCTGGTTCCATGTCGGTCTATCTCTGGCCTCCCCCATGGTGTTTCATCCGGTCACTCCCCTGCCGTTGCCCCCGCCTCACGTTCCTGTCTGCTTTCTGATGTCCCAGGGCTCCCGTGTGACCCCCCAACCCCCTCTAAGTTGTTGGCTTTGAACAGGTCTTGGAACAGGTTGGTGAATGGCCCCCACGCTTTGTGGAAGCCATCATCAGACCCTCGGATTGGGTACTTGATCTTCTCTAGGTGGAGAAATTTTGCTAGGTCTGCCAGCCAGTCTGCAGCTGTGGGTGGTGCTGCTGATCGCCATCTGAGCAGGATTCTCCGGCGTGCGATTAGGGAAACAAAGGCAAGGGCATAGTCCCTCTTCCCCCTGTAAAGTTCTGGCTGGTCCGATACCCTGAAGACTGTCACTCTTGGGCACGGCTCCACCCTCACAACCTTGGACATTGTCTTGAAGAAGGCTGTCCAAAACCCGACAAGTCTGGGGCACGTCCAGAACATGTGGGCGTGATTGGCCGGGCCTTCCTGGCACTATTGACATTTATCCTCCACCTCCGGGAAGAACCTCATTTGGGTTCTTCTCAGGTGTGCTCTGTGCACCACTTTTAGCGGCATTCAGGAGGAAGTGGAGTTGGCCCTGTTCAGTGCTTCGATCCAGAGTCCCCACCCTACTTCCATCCCTAGCTGGGGAGGCAGTGGTGTAATGATATTGTCACTGGACTAGTAATCCAGAGACCCAGAGTACCACTCTGGGGACCCAGGTTCAAATCCCACCACTGCAGATGGTGAAATTTGAATTTTAAAAAAATATCTGAAATTAAAAGTCTAATGATGATCATGAAACCATTGCGATTGTCATAAAATCTGTCTGGTTCACTAATGTAATTTAGGGAAGGAAATCTGCCGTCCTTACCCGGTCTGGCCTACATGTGACTCCAGACCCTCAAGGGTAATTAAGGATGGGCAATAAATGCTGGCACAGCCTAACCATGAACGAATAAAAAAAGCTCTTCCTCCCATTTTCTCCTTGTTTCGTCCAGTGGAGAGTGTGCCCTTTCTAAAAGTTGTCCGTATATTTCCCCGCGGGTCCCCTTTCACGGACTGGCCATGTCCAACAACTCCTCCAGCATTGTGTCTCTTGGGGCTCTTGGGCACCTTGTCGTCTACTTGACAAAACTTTTGATTTTGTCCGGTAGTTCCAGTCTCTCCATCAGCTCTTTTAAGGTCTCTCGTCTGTCCCCTGTGCAATAGTCCTTAACCGCCAGTGTTACCCCGTCCTGTCTCCAGCTGTTAAAGGTGGCATCTGCATGGTTGGTGGAAACCTGTGGTTGCCGCAGATGGGGGCCATGGGGGACACCTCAGTCAGACCTGCTGCCTCTTCTGGTTACAGGTTTTCAGAGTTGCTACTACCACTGGGCTGGTTGTGTGTTTTGCTGGCAGGGATAGGAGTGCTGTTGTGTCGAGGGCCAGAGGGCCATTCCTGTGCAGGAGGACTCCTCCATCCCCACCCATTCCATGTTTGGTTCCTTCACCCATCCCCTCACTCTCTCGGCCAGGGCTACCCAGTGGTGGTATTGCAGTTCCTGGGAGGGCCAGGCCTCCTTGGCTTCTTCTCCTTTGCAATGTTGTTTTCGGGATTCTTGGATTCTTCCCCCCCACCACACAAACGGCATAATCATTTTGTCTATTGTTTGAAAAAAGGCCTTGGGGTGAAGATCTGTATGGATCTGAACAGGAAGAGGAACCTGGCAGTACGTTATCTTGATCGTCTGCAGCCTCCCCTTCAGGGAAAGTGGGAGTGTATCCCATCTCTGTAGGTCCTTTTTAACTTCCTCCACTGGACTGGTCAGATTCCACGTGGATTCATATCCAGTCATGGGCTATCTGGATCCCCAGGTAGCGCAATTTGTTTTGGGCTATTTTAAATGGGAGACCTTCCAGCTCTGCCCCTTCCCCTCTCGGGTTCACAGGGAAAACTTCACTCTTGCCCAGGTTCAGTTTGGAGCTGGAGAAGGTTCCGAGCTCTTCCAGAAGATTTGTGATTTTGTTCATGCCACTTTGCGGGTCCGAGAAGTAAAGGAACAGATCATCCGCATAGAGTGAGACTGTGTGCTCTCTGCCTCCTCTTCAGATTCCCTTCCAGCCTCTCGCGTCTCGCAGGGCGATCACCAACGGCTCAATTGCCAGGGCGAACAGGAGCGGGGACAGAGGACCTGCCTGGTGCCTCAGTGCAGCTGGAAGTATTGAGAGCTGGTGGTGTTTCTCCCTCCCACCCCCCACTCTTGCCAGTTTAAATTGTTGAGCTAAGTACTTCTCAAGTTGTCATCACCATTAAAACGAATGGCTCCTTTCTGCCTCTTTGAAGAAAGCATTGTGCACATACTGCAGGAGGAGCTTTTGATTGTTTTTTTTTATTAAATATTTTATTGAAAATTTTTGGTCAACCAACACAGTACATTGTGCATCCTTTACACAATATTATAACAACACAAATAACAATGACCTATTTTACAAACAAAAAATGAATAAATAATAAATAACAAAAATGAAAACTAACCCTAATTGGCAACTGCCTTGTCACAAGTAACACTCTCCAAAAATATAATTTAACAGTCCAATATATAATTATCTGTAGCAACGACCTATACATACTATACAGTATATATTAACAACCCTGAGAGTCCTTCTGGTTCCTCCTCCCCCCTCCCCCGATCCTGGGCTGCTGCTGCTGCCTTCTTTTTCCCATTCCGTCTATCTTTCTGCGAGGTATTCGACGAACGGTTGCCACCGCCTGGTGAACCCTTGAGCCGACCCCCTTAGGACGAACTTAATCCGCTCTAGCTTTATAAACCCCGCCATGTCATTTATCCAGGTCTCCACCCCCGGGGGCTTGGCTTCTTTCCACATTAGCAATATCCTGCGCCGGGCTACTAGGGACGCAAAGGCCAAAACATCGGCCTCTCTCGCCTCCTGCACTCCCGGCTCTTGTGCAACCCCAAATATAGCTAACCCCCAGCTTGGTTCGACCCGGACTCCTACTACTTTTGAAAGCACCTTTGTCACCCCATCCAAAACCCCTGTAGTGCCGGGCATGACCAAAACATATTGGTATGATTCGCTGGGCTTCTCGAGCACCTCGCACACCTATCCTCCACCCCAAAAAATTTACTGAGCCGTGCTCCAGTCATATGTGCCCTGTGTAATACCTTAAACTGAATCAGGCTTAGCCTGGCACACGAGGACGACGAGTTTACCCTGCTTAGGGCATCTGCCCACAGCCCCTCCTCGATCTCCTCCCCCAGCTCTTCTTCCCATTTCCCTTTTAGTTCATCTACCATAGTCTCCCCTTCGTCCCTCATTTCCCTATATATATCTGACACCTTACCATCCCCCACCCATGTCTTTGAGATCACTCTGTCCTGCACCTCTTGTGTCGGGAGCTGCGGGAATTCCCTCACCTGTTGCCTCGCAAAAGCCCTCAGTTTCATATACCTGAATGCATTCCCTTGGGGCAACCCATATTTCTCGGTCAGCGCACCCAGACTCGCGAACTTCCCATCCACAAACAGATCTTTCAGTTGCGTTATTCCTGCTCTTTGCCACATTCCATATCCCCCATCCATTCCCCCCGGGGCAAACCTATGGTTGTTTCTTATCGGGGACCCCCCCCAAGGCTCCAGTCTTTCCCCTATGCCGTCTCCACTGTCCCCAAATCTTCAGTGTAGCCACCACCACCGGGCTTGTGGTGTAGTTCCTCGGTGAGAACGGCAATGGGGCTGTCACCATAGCCTGTAGGCTAGTCCCCCTACAGGACGCCCTCTCTAATCTCTTCCACGCCGCTCCCTCCTCCTCTCCCATCCACTTACTCACCATTGAAATATTAGCGGCCCAATAATACTCACTTAGGCTCGGTAGTGCCAGCCCCCCCCTATCCCTGCTACGCTGTAAGAATCCCTTCCTCACTCTCGGAGTCTTCCCGGCCCACACAAAACCCATGATGCTCTTTTCAATCCTTTTAAAAAAAGCCTTCGTGATCACCACCGGGAGGCACTGAAACACAAAGAGGAATCTCGGGAGGACCACCATCTTAACCTCCTGCACCCTCCCTGCCATTGACAGGGATACCATATCACATCTCTTGAAATCCTCCTCCATCTGTTCCACCAACCGCGTTAAATTTAACCTATGCAATGTGCCCCAATTCTTAGCTATCTGGATCCCCAGGTAACGAAAGTCCCTTGTTACCTTCCTCAACGGTAGGTCCTCTATTTCTCTACTCTGCTCCCCTGGATGCACCACAAACAACTCACTTTTCCCCATGTTCAATTTATACCCTGAAAAATCCCCAAACTCCCCAAGTATCCGCATTATTTCTGGCATCCCCTCCGCCGGGTCCGCCACGTATAGTAGCAAATCGTCCGCATACAAAGATACCCGGTGCTCTTCTCCTCCCCTAAGTACTCCCCTCCACTTCTTGGAACCCCTCAACGCTATCGCCAGGGGCTCAATCGCCAGTGCAAACAATAATGGGGACAGAGGGCATCCCTGCCTTGTCCCTCTATGGAGCCGAAAATATGCAGATCCCCGTCCATTCGTGACCACGCTCGCCACTGGGGCCCTATACAACAGCTGCACCCATCTAACATACCCCTCTCCAAAACCAAATCTCCTCAACACCTCCCACAAATAATCCCACTCCACTCTATCAAATGCTTTCTCGGCATCCATCGCCACTACTATCTCCGTTTCTCCCTCTGGTGGGGCCATCATCATTACCCCTAACAACCTCCGTATATTCGTGTTCAGCTGTCTCCCCTTCACAAACCCAGTTTGGTCCTCGTGGACCACCCCCGGGACACATTCCTCTATTCTCATTGCTATTACCTTGGCCAGGACCTTGGCATCTACATTTAGGAGGGAAATAGGTCTATAGGACCCGCATTGTAGCGGGTCCTTTTCCTTCTTTAAGAGAAGCGATATCGTTGCTTCAGACATAGTCGGGGGCAGTTGTTCCCTTTCCTTTGCCTCATTAAAGGTCCTCGTCAGTACCGGGGCGAGCAAGTCCACATATTTTCTATAGAATTCGACTGTGAATCCATCCGGTCCCGGGGCCTTTCCCGCCTGCATGCTCCTAATTCCTTTCACCACTTCTTCTACTTCGATCTGTGCTCCCAGTCCCACCCTTTCCTGCTCTTCCACCTTGGGAAATTCCAGCCGATCCAAGAAGCCCATCATTCTCTCCCTCCCATCCGGGGGTTGAGCTTCATATAATTTTTTATAAAATGTCTTGAACACTCCATTCACTCTCTCCGCTCCCCGCTCCATCTCTCCTTCCTCATCCCTCACTCCCCCTATTTCCCTCGCTGCTCCCCTTTTCCTCAATTGGTGTGCCAGCAACCTGCTCGCCTTCTCCCCATATTCGTACTGTACACCCTGTGCCTTCCTCCATTGTGCCTCTGCAGTGCCTGTAGTCAGCAAGTCAAATTCTACATGTAGCCTTTGCCTTTCCCTGTACAGTCCCTCCTCCGGTGCTTCCGCATATTGTCTGTCCACCCTCAAAAGTTCTTGCAGCAACCGCTCCCGTTCCTTACTCTCCTGCTTCCCTTTATGTGCCCTTATTGATATCAGCTCCCCTCTAACCACCGCCTTCAACGCCTCCCAGACCACTCCCACCTATTATCATTGAATTCCAAGTACTTTTCAATGCACCCCCTCACCCTTAGACACACCCCCTCATCTGCCATTAGTCCCATGTCCATTCTCCAGGGTGGGCGCCCTCCTGTTTCCTCCCCTATCTCCAAGTCCACCCAGTGTGGAGCGTGATCCGAAATGGCTATAGCCGTATACTCCGTTCCCCTCACCTTCGGGATCAATGCCCCACCCAGCACAAAAAAGTCTATTCGCGAGTAGACTTTATGGACATAGGAGAAAAACGAGAACTCCTTACTCCTAGGTCTGCTAAATCTCCACGGGTCTACACCTCCCATCTGCTCCATAAAATCTTTAAGTACCTTGGCTGCTGCCGGCCTCCTTCCAGTCCTGGACTTCGACCTATCCAGCCCTGGTTCCAACACCGTATTAAAATCTCCCCCCATTATCAGCTTTCCCATCTCTAGGTCCGGAATGCGTCCTAGCATCCGCCTCATAAAATTGGCATCATCCCAGTTCGGGGCATATACGTTTACCAAAACCACCGTCTCCCCCTGTAGTTTGCCACTCACCATCACGTATCTGCCCCCGTTATCCGCCACTATAGTCTTTGCCTCGAACATTACCCGCTTCCCCACTAATATAGCCACCCCCCTGTTTTTCGCATCTAGCCCCGAATGGAATACCTGCCCCACCCATCCTTTGCGTAGCCTAACCTGGTCTATCAGTTTCAGGTGCGTTTCCTGTAACATAACCACATCTGCCTTAAGTTTCTTAAGGTGTGCGAGTACCCGTGCCCTCTTTATCGGCCCGTTCAGCCCTCTCACGTTCCACGTGATCAGCCGAGTTGGGGGGCTTCCTACCCCCCCCCCCCCTTGTCGATTAGCCATCCCCTTTTTCCAGCTCCTCACCCGGTTCCCACGCAGCTGTATCTCCCCCAGGCGGTGCCCCCCCGCCCATCCTCTCCCATACCAGCTCCCCCCTCTCCCCAGCAGCAGCAACCCAGTAATTCCCCCCTCCCACCCCCCCCGCTAGATCCCCCGCTAGCGTAATTACTCCCCCCATGTTGCTCCCAGAAGTCAGCAAACTCTGGCTGACCTCGGCTTCCCCCCGTGACCTCGGCTCGCACCGTGCGACGCCCCCTCCTTCCTGCTTCTCTATTCCCGCCATGATTATCATAGCGCGGGAACCAAGCCCGCGCTTCTCCCTTGGCCCCGCCCCCAATGGCCAACGCCCCATCTCCTCCACCTCCCCTCCTCCCCCCATCACCAACTGTGGGAGAGAGAAAAGTTACCACATCGCAGGATTAGTACGTAAAACCCCTCTTTGCCCCCCACATTCGCCCCACCACTTTGTTCGAACGTTCTTTTTAATAACCCGCTCATTCCAGTTTTTCTTCCACAATAAAAGTCCACGCTTCATCCGCCGTCTCAAAGTAGTGGTGCCTCCCTCGATATGTGACCCACAGTCTTGCCGGTTGCAGCATTCCAAATTTTATCTTCTTTTTATGAAGCACCGCCTTGGCCCGATTAAAGCTCGCCCTCCTTCTCGCCACCTCCGCACTCCAGTCTTGATAAACGCGGATCACCGCGTTCTCCCATTTACTGCTCCGAGTTTTCTTCGCCCATCTAAGGACCATTTCTCTATCCTTAAAACGGAGGAATCTCACCACTATGGCTCTGGGAATTTCTCCTGCTCTCGGTCCTCGCGCCATCACTCGGTATGCTCCCTCCACCTCCAACGGACCCGCCGGGGCCTCCGCTCCCATTAACGAGTGCAGCATCGTGCTCACATATGCCCCGACGTCCGCTCCCTCCACACCTTCAGGAAGACCAAGAATCCTCAGGTTGTTCCTCCTTGCGTTGTTTTCCAGTGCCTCCAACCTTTCCACACATCGTTTCTGATGTGCCTCCTGCGTCTCCGTCTTCACCACCAGGCCCTGTATATCGTCCTCATTCTCGGCTGCCTTTGCCTTCATGACCCGAAGCTCCCGCTCCTGGGTCTTTTGTTCCTCCTTTAGCCCTTCGATCGCCTGTAGTATCGGGGCCAACAGCTCTTTCTTCATTTCCTTTTTGATCTCTTCCACACAGCATTTCAAGAACTCTTGTTGTTCAGGGCCCCATGTTAAACTGCCACCTTCCGACGCCATCTTGGTTTTTGCTTGCCTTCCTTGCCGCTGTTCTAAAGGATCCACTGCAATCTGGCCACTCTCTCCTCCTTTTTCCATCCGTATCCAGGGGGGATTCCCTTCTGGTTTACCGCACAGTGTTTTTAGCCGTCAAAATTGCCGTTGGGGCTCCTATCAAGAGCCCAAAAGTCCGTTTCACAGGGAGCTGCCGAAACGTGCGACTCAGCTGGTCATCGCCGCACCCGGAAGTCTGTGAGCTTTTGATTGTTAATGAGATAGAATTAAAATTACAAATATCCTTTAATAGCCTCAGCATGCCCAAAAGTGTTTTGCAACAAATGACTTGCTTTTGAAGCCTTGTCAGTTCTTTTATAGATGAATGCACGGCTACTTTCCAAACAGTAAGTGAGGAATGGGCTGCCAAATGGGCGTGGGCAGGACAGTAGCTAGCACTGTTGCTTCACAGCACCAGGGTCCCAGGTTCAATTCCCAGCTTGGGTCACTGTCTGTGCGGAGTCTGCACGTTCTCCCCGTGTCTGCGTGGGTTTCCTCCGGTTTCCTCCCACAAATCCCGAAAGACGTGCTGTTGGGGGAATTGGACATTCTGAATTCTCCCTCTGTGACCCGAACAGGCGCCGGAATGTGGCGCCTACGGGATTTTCGCAGTAACTTCATTGCAGTGTTATTGTAAGCCTACTTGTGACAATAACGATTATTATCAAATTGTTTGGATGGTATTGACTAAGGGATGAATTAGGGCGCAACAAAATCGCCCTTCTCTTTTTTTTTAAATTGCACTGTAGACGGAAGGTAGGACTTGCTTTAATGTCTTATCTGAAGGTCAAAGCAACAAAATCCAAGCTCAACCTGTGTCCAACTGTCTGAGGCTATATTACTATCTTTGAGCAATGGAAACAGTTACTTGAGCCTCTGAGGTAGCAATTAATAAGAAATGTAACCACCGCAACTAAATAGTCAGTTATGCATACAGAGGGGCTGGTTATTGGAGAGCTGGAGTGCTGATTCATCATATTACATGGAGGCTATTATGTTGAAGAATGACAATAGCGATCCCAGAAACAAGTTCCTTACTTGCTCTAGGGGGATAATTACCAAAAATCTTTAGAAACGGGAATTGTAACAGACATGGAAAATGATGTCCTCCAGTCCAAAAAAAGGGAACTAAATAATGTAGGAAATTGTAACCAGGCTAACCTTATTTTTGTTATCTTACAGGTGGCACGATAGCACAGTGGTTAGCACTGTTGCTTCACAATGCCAGGGACCCGGGTTCGATTCCCGGCTTGGGTCACTGTGTGCGGAGTCGGCACGTTCTCCCCGTGTCTGTGTGGGTTTCCTCCGGGTGCTCCGGTTTCCTCCCACAAGTCCCGAAAGACTTGCTGTTGGGTGAATTGGATATTCCGAATTCTCCCTCTGTGTACCCGAACAGGCGCCGGAATGTGGCGACTAGGGGATTTTCACAGTAACTTCATTGCTGAGTTAATGTAAGCCTACTTGTGACACTAATAAAGGTTATTATTATTTAGATTATCTCAGGGGATTGTGCCAGCAGCTAACCCAAATGAATATCATCATCCAGTAAAATACTCACCATGTCTCTGGAGATAGAAGTTCAGTGATTGTTTCTGACTGTACTTCATGTGGTTGTAAGCAGTCTGTAATGATGGCATCTGAATAAAGAAAAGTGTCACTCGGTGTTATCACCTGACCAACATTAGGTTCTTACAGAACATCTTAATTTAATAAATGGTTTGTCTAGTTACACATTGATTTCCTCCAGGGAGAATCCACACTTAACAATTAAATCACTCATTGTTCTGCTTAAAAAAATGTTCATGAGATATGCAGGTTTGCACCCAGGTTCCTCCATCTGCTAACTGCTAGATACCAGGACTATTATGGTCGGGAAGTACTGCACACCACACAAGTGGGAATGGATTCAGATATATGTCCAATAAGCAGCATCCATGGATCAAGCTGATAACAACAAAAATAAAGAAAGGGGAAATAAAGGAATCAACAGGGATGCCCCTTACAAAATTTAAATCTACTGCGCTCCCCTGTATATTTGTCTGTTTTAAATATCTATCTAATTTTTCTTTGTAATGCTCTCTGTTCAAGCTTTGACAAGGGGTCACCTGGACTCGAAACGTTAGCTCTTTTCTCTCCCTACAGATGCTGCCAGACCTGCTGAGATTTTCCAGCATTTTCTCTTTGGTTTCAGATTCCAGCATCCGCAGTAATTTGCTTTTACTCTCCGTTCATTATCTGGTGCTGTTGGTTCAGAGAAGAATGTTGGTCAGGACACCAAGAAAACATCCTTCAAGTAAGAAAGAGGAACTTGCATTTATATATTGCCTATCACAATCCCTGGGTGTTTCAAAACATTTTACACTCAATAAAGTACCTGATTGACGTATGAGGGGAAACATCGTGGCCACTTTATACGCATCAAGGTCAATGGGCAACTAGATAATCTGTTTTAGCAATGTTGACTAAGAGATAAATATTGGCGAGGAAACTTCCCCACCACCACACCACTCCCTCCCCCCCACTCTTCTTCAAAGAGTGCCTTGGGATATCTTATATCCACTTGAGAGGACAGAAGGAACCTCAGATTATCATCTGACAGTGCAGCACTTTCTCGGTGCAACAATGAAGTATTGGCCTAGATTACAGACTCTGTGGTGCGTTTACATGGCCTTGGCCAGACCCACATCTGGCTGACTAATAGGCGAAAGCATTACCATGGAGCTATCCAAATAAATAATGTCACGGGATCTTTAGTATCCACTTGAACAATTAGAGCTGGTGGATAGTAACTTGGTTTAACCGAATCAACAATGCAGTTCCGGACATGCCAGCCTAGATAATGTTTTCAAATATTGCAGTCAAATGAGTTCTTGGAAATGAGACTCACTTTCCTTTTAGGCTTCTCACCTGCTTGCAGGAAGATTAAAAATGGAAATATGTAATTCACTCCACACTTCTGCTGTGCGTAAATGGGATTCACAGACTTCCGGTGGCGGCCATGGAGTGAGTGGTCGCACAAGGTGGTATTTTTCGTTCCTTTCTCTGTCAGAGGGGCGAAGTTTTGGGTGGAAAGAGGTGTAGGAGTGCCAGGAGAAGGTGTAACTCCTCTGGTGTGGCTGGCGGATGGATCCATGTACAGGAGTGGGTCGAGAAGAAGGGAGTTGTTGGAACAGGAGAGTCTTTGTGGTGTGCCACAAGCTAAGATGGCGACGGGCAAAGTGCCCGCCCAGTGTTCAAAGAAACAGCTGCTGGAATTTCTAAATGCTATTTTCAGCCAGGAGAGGAAGGAGGCCCTGGCCACGGTGCTGGAGCCGGTTAATGCAGGGATCGAGAGAGTGGAGCAGAGGCTGGAGTCCCAGGGCCGGCGATCCGGAAAGTGGAGGAGGCAGTGGTGGAGCACGAGGAGCAGCTGGTGTCATTGGTGGCCGAGGTGGGGGTGATGTGGGAGACCCAGAAGAGGCTGAAGGAGAACGTGGAGGATCTGGAGAATTGCTCCAGAAGACACAACCTGAGGATCGTGGGGATGCCCGAAGGTGAGGTGGCCGGCATGTACGTGACCGAAATGTTGGAGAAGCTAATGGGGGAAAGGGGCCTTTGACTGGCCCCTGGAGGCCGACTGAGTGCACAGGGCGCTGATGAGGAGGCCGGAAGTGGGCGAGCCGCCAAGAGCGATGATGGTGCGGTTGCACTGCTTTCTGAATAAAGAGATTATTCGGTGGGCGAGGCAGACGAGGAAGTGCACCTGGCAAGGGAACGAGCTGTGGGTGGATCAGGACTTGGGTGCAGAACTGGCAAAGAGGAGGGCCGGGTTCAATAGCCCACAAGCTGAGGATGCAGGAGGCGGCGAGGGAAATTGGCAGAGTAAAGGATGAGCCAGGAAGTGTGGTGCTGGACCCAGTGGGGGTGAATGGGTTGCTTGAGGGTTTTTATGGGAGATTGTATGAGTCAGAGCCCCTGACTGGGGGAGAGGGAATGTGACGGTTCCATGATCGGTTGGAGTGTCCCAGGGTGGTCGAGGAGGTGGTGCCCCAATCGGATTGAGGGAGGTAATGGAGAGTATGGGGGCAATGCAGGTCGGGAAGGCACGGGGACCAGATGGGTTCCTGGTGGAGTTTTATTAAAAATTTGGGAGAGTCCTGGGGCCCGTGCTGGTGAGGGCATACAATGAGGCGAGGGAGAGGGGGGAACTCCCCCCTACACTATCTCAGGCATCCATCTCTCTGATATTGAAAAAGGACAAGGATCCGGAGCAGTTACGTACATTAAAAGCAAGAGGGTAGCCAGGGAAAGGGTTGGCCCACTGAAGGATAGGCAAGGGAATCTATGTGTAGAGCCAGAGGAAATGGGCGCAGTACTAAATGAATACTTTGCATCAGCATTCACCAAAGAGAAGGAATTGGTGGATGTTGAGTCTGGAGAAGGGTGTGTAGATAGCCTGGGTCACATTGAGATCCAAAAAGACGAGGTGTTGGGCGTCTTGAAAAATATTAAGGTAGATAAGTCCCCAGGGCCTGATGGGATCTACCCCAGAATACTGAAGGAAGCTAGAGAGGAAATTGCTGAGGCCTTGACAGAAATCTTTGGATCCTCACTGTCTTCAGGTGATGTCCCGGAGGACTGGAGAATAGCCAATGTTGTTCCTTTGTTTAAGAAGGGTAGCAAGGATAATCCGGGGAACTACAGGCTGGTGAGCCTTACATCAGTGATAGGGAAATTACTGGAGAGAATTCTTCGAGACAGGATCTACTCACATTTGGAAACAAATGGGACGTATTAGCGAGAGGCAGCATGGTTTTGTGAAGGCAAGGTCGTGTCTCACTAACTTGATAGAGTTTTTCGAAGAGGTCACAAAGATGATTGATGCAGGTAGGGCAGTGAATGTTGTCTATATGGACTTCAGTAAGGCCTTTGACAAGGTCCCTCATGCAGACTGGTACAAAAGGTGAAGTCACACAGGATCAGGGGTGAGCTGGCAAGATGGATACAGAACTGGCTAGGTCATAGAAGGCAGAGAGTAGCAATGGAAGGGTGCTTTTCCGATTGGAGAGCTGTGACTAGTGGTGATCCGCAGGGATCAGTGCTGGGACTTTTGCTGTTCGTAGTACATATAAATGATTTGGAGGAAAATGTAACTGGTCTGATTAGTAAGTTTGCAGACGACACAAAGGTTGGTGGAATTGCGGATAGCGATGAGGACCATCAGAGGATACAGCAGGATTTAGATTGTTTGGAGACTTGGCGGAGAGATTGCAGATGGAGTTTAATCCGGACAAATGTGAGGTAATGCATTTTGGGAGGTCTAATGCAGGTAGGGAATATACAGTGAATGGTAGAACCCTCAAGAGTGTTGACAGTCAGAGAGATCTAGGTGTACAGGTCCACAGGTCACTGAAAGGGGCAACACAGGTGGAGAAAGTAGTCAAGAAGGCATACGGCATGCTTGCCTTCATTGGCCGGGGCATTGAGTATAAGAATTGGCAAGTCATGTTGCAGCTGTATAGAACCTTAAGTTAGGCCACACTTAGAGTAGTGTTCAATTCTGGTCGCCACACTACCAGAAGGATGTGGAGGCTTTAGAGAAGGTGCAGAAGAGATTTACCAGGATGTTGCCTGGTATGGAGGGCTATGAGGAGCGGTTGAATAAACTCGGTTTGTTCTCACTGGCACGACTGAGGTTGAGGGCCGACTTGATAGAGGTCTACAAAATTATGAGGGGCATAGACAGAGTGGATAGTCAGAGGCTTTTTCCCGGGGTAGAGGGGTCAATTACTAGGGGGCATAGGTTTAGAGTAGATGTACGAGGCAAGTTTTTTTTACACAGAGGGGAGTGGGTGTCTGAACTCGCTGCCGGAGGAGGTCGTGGAAGCAGGGATGATAGTGACGTTTAAGGGGCGCCTTGACAAATACATGAATAGGATGGGAATAGAGGGATATGGACTCAGGAAGTGTAGAAGATTTTAGTTTAGACGGGCAGCATGGTCAGCACAGGCTTGGAGGGCTGAAGGGCCTGTTCCTGTGCTGTACTTTTCTTTGTTCTTTGTTCTTATACTGTCCGATATCGCTGTTGAATGTGGACGTTAAGTTGTTGGCGAAGGTATTGGCTTCACGAATTGAAGGCTACATCCCGGGTGATAGGTGAGGACCAAACGGGGTTTGTGAAAGGGAGACAGTTGTCGGCAAATGTGAGGAGGCTGTTTAATGTGATTATGATACCTCCGGAGGAGCAGGAAGTGGAGGTGGCAGTGGCGATGGATAGGGTGAAGGCTTTCAACCGGGTGGAGTGGGAATATCTGTGGAAGGTGTTGGGACAGTTTGGGTTTGGGCAGGGGTTTGTGGACTGGGTCCGGTTGCTGTACAAAACATCAGTCGTAAGTGTGGGGATGAACCAGGTCAGTTCGGGTTATTTTGGGTTGCATCGTGGGATGAGGTAGGGGCGCTCACTCGCCCCGTTACTTTTTGCCTTGGCTATAGAGCCATTGGCAATTGAGCTTGGAGCATCAAGGGATTGGAAAGAGATAATGTGGGCGGGGGAGTCAAGCACAGGGTTTTGCTGTATACAGATGACCTGTTATATATTTTGGACCCACTGGGTGGCATTAGCGATATTATGGGAATCTTGGAGGACTTTGGCTTGTTCTCCGGTAGACCTTGAACATGGGAAAGAGCGAGGTGTTCCCGATTGAGAGGGCAGGAGAGGAGGTTATGGGAGTTGCCGTTTAAGGTAGTGGGAGTGAGTTTTCGATACCTGGGCAATCAGGTGACGCGGGCCTGGGAGCAGTTACATAAGTTGAATTTGACTCGGTTGGTGGAACAGATGAAGGGAGACTTCAAGAGGTGGGATGTGCTACCGCTGTCGCTGGCGGGATGGATGCAGACAGTGAAGATGACGGTGCTGCCAAGGTTCCTGTTCGTATTACAGAACCACCCAATCTTTGTCCCGAAGTCGTTCTCGAAAAGGTTAACGTGATCTCTGGGTGTGTATAGGTGGAAGGAAGGAGGAACCTTCTTTCTCACCTGAGGAAGGAGCAGTGCTCCGAAAGCTAGTGCTTTGAAACAAACCTGTTGGACTTTAATCTGGTGTTGTAAGACTTCGTACTGTGCTCACCCCAGTCCAATGCCGGCATCTCCACATCATGTGTATAGGTGGGGAAGACCCTGCGGGTCAAAAACACTTTTTTGGAGCAGGGGCGGGGGGGGGGGGGGACGACGACGACGACAGAGAGAGAGAGAGAGGAGTGAAGGCCTGGAGGTGGGCTGAGGCCCCGCGGAGGGTGAATGCCTCCTGGTCACGTGCGAGGCTAAGCCTTTTTCAGTTTAAAGTAGTTCACAGGGCGATTTTGGTGGCTGCGCGGATGAGTAGGTTTTTTGAGGGAGTTGAGGATAGTTTATGTGGTCTGTGTGCGAGGAGGCCCGCGAATCACATCCACATGTTTGGGCATGTTCGGACATGTTCAGCTGAAGGGGTTCTGGCAGGGGTTTGCCGAGGTGTTGGGGTTAAAGGTGGCCTGAGTCCAGAGGTAGCGATATTCGGGGTCCAGAGGGGGGCGAGAGAGGCTGACGTTTTGGCCTTTGCCTCCCTGACAGCCTGGAGACGGATCTTAATTGGATGGAGCTACTTGGAGCCGCTGAAAGCTGGGGTGTGGGTGAATGCGGGGCAGAATTCCTGAGGCTGGAGAAGGTCAAGTTCGTACTGAGGGGGTCGGCTAATGGGTTCGCTCGGAGATGGAAGCCGTTCATTGAGGAGTCTGCAAAAGGGGAGGGGGTGGGGTGTAAAAATGGGGATGAGAGGAATGGGCATGATTGGGGAGCGGGAGAGGGGAATGGGTGTTATTATTTATAATGTTGTGTAATTTTACTTCTGCTTTGGTTTGTTTTTTATGAAAATGCCTGAATAATATATTTTTTAAGAAAGTAAATGGAATTCACATTCACCTGCCAGGTCGGGGTATAAAAATCTGCCACCACATACTTTTTCACATTGGTCGGATCAAAGGGGTAATACTCTTGGCTGCAAAACCTTAGAAAAAGCAGAAATGCAAATCAGAGACTAGCCAGAATTTGAGATACTTGCTCAAGGAGAAAAGTATCTCCTGTTTCAATTAAAACTGCCTTGGGCTCCAAAGGATTCCCGGCTGCTCCCTATTCCCTTAGCACATACACACTAACCTTTCAACTCCAACATGAATGTTGCAGCTAAACAAACTAAAGAGATAAAAGGAGGAAAAATACACAGGTCTTTCAGCACCTGTAAAGAGAAGGCAGGTTAACTTACTTTTCTAATGCTGGGCTCAATGTGATCCAAATTCACCGTCACTGAGAATTGCCATAAAGATAATGGTCTGGGACCTCCAGTACCCCTGTTGCATGTTCCTCGGCGCCGTGCCGCACACTGGCGGCTGGATTCTATACTCCCACTGCTTTTCAATGGGATTTTTCATTGGAGCCACCCGACACCACCAGGAAACCCGTGGGTGGGGGTGCTCTGCCGGCGGAAGAGTGAATCCCAATGGCCGGAGAACTCTGGCCAATGAATGCAGGAAGTGGAAGTACCTCTAATTGGCCAATTGTGTGACAGTCTTAACCTGGAAGTAGGGCAACTTATTAGGGTAGAAAAGAATCAGCCTCATCCTAAATCGTATTCAATCTGAGAATGCTGGAATAATGGATGGGGGAACAAAAATGTTCCATTCCTCATCACATACTCTGTCGTGACTCTCCTTGATAGATAGAAAGATCCAATCATCATTTCTTGGGGAAAGAAAATAACCCTGGCATCTTCTGTTGGGAAGATATCGAAGCTTTTGTATTTCCACTACAAAGTCAGTCAATCATCTCTAACCATGAGCAGCAGACGGAGCACAGCGTGTATTGCTCTTCATTATACCACGATACGTAACGTCACCCAGGCTGCTGCAAGTACACTGGTTGTGAAAGTAAATTTACAATAAATAACAAATTGGGCATAAGATGCTGAAGTGCAACCTAAGATCATCAGCATGATATTTCCATATCAAACCCATCTGTCTTTATTGCAAAAGTGCTGTTGCCCATATAAGAGTTCCATTGCCAAAACGTTACACTTGGGAGCCTCAGGTCTATTACAAATGCTTGTTCTCAGCAACACAAGCAAGGATTTGTGCTGCTGCTGCCTCTATTTCATTACATGTTGCATGGGCATACTTCCTGCTCATTATATTATGTAGCCATCTGAGATGGCCACCTGCAAAAGACCATGGGAATTATGGCCAACCCAGGACTCAGACAGATACAGAGCTTGTGTGAATTTGCAACCCAGATAGCTAGACCTGATCGAAACTCCCGCTCGTTTGCATTCTAATGGCCCATTTCCCCAGAACAATAGGACTGCACTCAAGAAACCACCCCGCTTTACTGAAAGAGCCCCACCGCCAAGGTCAATGACCGCTAAGGACCCGCCTAGCCCCCAAGGCACCCGACCCTTTATTGGCCAAAATCAAAGATAGTGATCGAAACCTGTCAAATTATTGGGTCCCAGATTAAGGACCGCCCCAAAGAGCGCAAAATCCCAGAGGGATTAAAGAGGACACAGCCCTGTGTTCAGCCTCCTTTGGATCCGGCCTGTGCCAGACAACTGTAGCAAGAACAGCCAGCCAAGTTCAAGACCAATGATCACTACCTGACAGATGAACCCAGCAGAGACAGAGCCACTTCTTCAAACCAGCCACGTGAGATCAAGATAAAGGCCTTATCCATCTGCACAGTGCCGGTCATCCTGAAGTTAAGTATAGGTTATTGTAGCTGATAGGTTTAGTTTAACTTGTAGTATATTGTGCTTGCATGTCGAAGTAACCCTTGTGTGTAAATAAACCATCTTTGAACTTGAACTGACTAACTGGTTGTGTGGTCCTTTGACCGATATACGGGAAAGCCTTGTGGTTCAGTAAGAGAAATAGAAACACCTACAGTATTGGCGATGCTGTTGCGATATAACATCATATTGGCGACTTTAAAGAGCAACAATTAGTACAATCCAATGAAACCGGCTGCATGGACACAAAAGTGTGGCGACTGGGGGATTTTCGCAGTAACTTCATTGCAGTGTTAATGTAAGCCTACTTGTGACAATAAAGATCATAAAAATAAAAAAACAGGCTGACAAGGGTGAAAAACTGCAGCCAAATTCTGTTTAAGTATTACTGTGCCTTTTTATTCTTCCTGCCAAAGTGAACAGCTTCACATTTTCTCACATTATGTTCCATTTGTCAAATTGCCCCTCATCTCAATGATCTCAATCCTAAATGAGAATTCAGGGAAACAACCTCTCAGTGTAGATCCAATACTGTCAAGAAAGGAATGTAAATTGCCCAATAGTGCTGGTTCGCAGAAACATTTGCATTTTTAATTATGGAAGTGAATTTTAGTGGAAACCTGAATTTCTTGATTGCAACCAAAGCTGAAACTCTACCCATGAATTTATTTTACTGCTCAAAATATTCTCAATGTGGGATGTCAGTTAATGACAGCATTAGGCTCAGCCACAAGACCTGTGAACCTCATTGTTGATTATTCACTGTCAAGTCACATACACGATGAATGTCCTCTATAATGAGATATCAGATATCTGTTAGCAGCCATAAAACAGTGCATCGGCACAAGTGAGTGCCTTCAGAAAAGGGGGTTGAGAAATTAAATATGAAAGCTCCATTCATTTTTTGCGCGCAGTAGAGAACTGCTACCACTAGAGGGACTTGATCAATCCTGTACCATGAGACTGACATAAACTTAGCGCATTGAATTTAATGATTAAAATCAGAATGGTGTGTTACAAATGATAGGAAAACTAAGGTAATTTTAAGGGATTTATATTTGCATTGGAAAACATTAGAAATAAGGCATCATTTTAAGTTGATTTAATTTAATGATTATGTGCCTGGAAGGGTAAAACCTGTGGATAGATTCAAATATGTTTGTATGTGTGGGGGTTGGTTTCAATTCCAACTGTTTTTATTCGTTTGTGCGGCATGGGCATCGCTGACTGGGCCAGCATTTATTACCCTCCCTAATTGCCCTTGAATGGACAGTTAAGAGTGTGGGAGTCACATGAAGGCCCGACCAGGTAAGGATAGTTCCCTTCCCTAAAGGACATGAGTGAGCCAGATGGGTTTTTACAACAATCAGCAATGGTTTCATGGTCATCATTAGACTTTTAATTCCAGATTTTTATTGAATTCAAATTTCACCATCTGCAGTGGCAGGATTTGAACCTGGGTCCCTAGAGCATTACTCTGGGTCTCTGGAATATTAGTCCAGTGACAAGACCAGTATGCCACCGCTAAGGTAGGGAGACTTTTTGTTTCTCCCCCAGTGCCCTCAGTGATCCTCACGATAGCTCTACCACGATATCTTGGTGTTTCCCCAGGAAACATCTGACGTGGAACCAGCCAGCTGCTTACCTCATCCCGTGGCCTTCGATGCCCCTGCCGGGCGTCCTCTGGGGGCTCTGACGACGGAGGGTCCCGGCACACTTGTTGGCGGCACATGCACTGCCGTGGATGAAGGTTGACAGGGCAGTAGGGTCGAGTCAGGGGTGTCGGAGGGTTATAAAGAAACAAATATCAAAAATAGAAGCAGGAGGAGGCCATTCGGTCCTTCGAGCCTCCTCCACCATTCATAATGATCATGGCTGATCATCAAGTTCAATACCCTGATCCTGCCTTAGAGTCAGAGGGCAGGATTCTCCGAACCCCCACCGGGTCGTAGAATCGCCGGGGGGCAGCGTGAATCCCGCCCCGCCGCTCCGACACCGGCTGCCGAATTCTTCGGAGCCAGTTTTCGGGCGGGGGCGGGGATCACGCCGTGCCGGTCGGGGGCCGTTGGCAGTGCCCCCCCCCCGGCAATTCTCCGGGCTCCGATGGGCCGAGTGGCCGCCCATTTCCGGCCTGTCCCTCCGGCGTCAAATGGACATGATCCATCCCAGCGGGATCTGGCTTGTCGGCCGTCTAGCGGGGTCCTCGGGGGTGCACGGGGGGGGGGGATCCGGCCCTGGGGGGGAGGGGGGGGGGCACGGTGGCCTGACCCGTGATCGGGGCCCACTGATTTGCAGGCGGGCCTGTGCTGTGGGGGCACTCTTTCCCTCCGCGCCAGCCTCTGTAAGGCTCTGCCATGGCTGGCGCGGAGAAGAAACTCCCTGCGCATGCGCAGGAAACGCGCCGGCCCACGGCGGCCCTTCGGAGCTGGTTGGCGCGGCGCCAACCCCTCCAGCGCCGGCCTAGCCCCTGGAAGTGCGGAGGATTCCGCAACTTCCGGGTAGCCCAAAGCCGGAGTGGTTTGCGCCCTTGGAGCCGGCGTCGGGCCATCGCGCCAAGTGTGGGAGAATCCCGCCCAGAGTCACAGAACACACGGCACAGAAAAGGCTCTCCGGCCCATCGCGTTTGTGCCGGTCACAAACAACCACCTAACCATTCTTTTTTTTTTGAAAATCTTTTTATTGGCTTTTCTCATATTTATAAACAGTTGTGTATATACATTACATTTTTCTTGCCCGCGCTAATTTACTTTATTTTACAGAGAGGTTTGTTTTGACTTTCATTTAACTAACTCTATGTACATTTTGTTGCTCTCTGGGTCAGTCTATGATCCCCCCCGGGTTGCGCAGTCCTTTGGTTCCTCGTCTTTTTTTTTCCCTGGCTTACTCCTCGTTGCTGGCCTCGAACAGGTTTTGGAACAGGCCGACGAACTACCCCTAAGTATCCAGGAAGCCTTCCTCTGACCCCTCGGATGGCGTACTTAATGAAATGAAATGAAATGAAAATCGCTTATTGTCACAAGTAGGCTTCAAATGAAGTTACTGTGAAAAGCCCCTAGTCCCCATATTCCGGCGCCTGTTCGGAGAGGCTGTTACGGGAATTGAATCATGCTGCTGGCCTGTCTCGGTCTGCTTTCAAAGCCAGCGATTTAGCCCTGTGCTAAACAGCCCCTTCTCCAGGTGGAGAAATTCCTAGAGGTCAGCGAGCCAGTCTGCAGCTGTGGGTGGTGCTGCCGATCGCCAGCCGAGCAGGACTCTCCGGCGTGTGATTAGGGAAGCGAAAGCGAGGGCGTTGGCCCCCTTCCCCATGTGTAACTCTGGCTGCTCCGATACCCCGAAGATTACCACTATTGGGCATGGCTTCACCCTCACCCCCACAACCTTGGACATTGCCTTGGAGAAGGCTGTCCAGAACCCAGCAAGGTTGGAGCAAGCCCAAAACATGTGGGTGTGGTTGGCCAGGCCCCTCTGGCACCGCTCACATTTGTCCTCCACCTCCGGGAAGAACCTGCTCATTCGGGTTCTGGTCAGGTGCGCTCTGTGCACCACTTTGAGCTGCATTAGGCTTAGCCTTGCGCAGGAGGAGGTGGAGCTCACCCTGCTCAGTGCTTCGCTTCAGAGTCCCCATCCTACCTCTGTCCCCAGTTTGTCCTCCCATTTTTGTCTGGTCTCATCCAGTGGTGTTCGAGCTCTGTCCAGTAGCTGTCCATATTTTTCCCCACATAGCCCTCTCGCTGCTTGTGCCTATCAGGTGTGTTTTCTGGGGCCCCGGGGTACCCCACTGTCTCTTTGCGGAGGAAGTGTTTTATTTGGAGGTGTCTCAATTCCTGTCCTCTTGATAGTTTCCACTTCCTCGTCAGTTCGTTCAGTGTCGCCAGTCTGTGCCCTACGTAGAAGTCCCCGACCGTCAGTGTGCCCCCATCCCACCATCTTTTGAAGGTGGTATCTAGTATGGCTGGGGGGAATCGGTGTTTGCCACAGATGGGGGCCATTAGGGACATTTTGGTTATCCCGAAGTGCTGTCTCAACTGGGTCCACATTCTCAGCGTTACCACTACCACTGGGCTTGTTGTGTACCTTGTTGAGGAGGATGGGAGTGCTGCTGTGGCCAGGGCCCGGAGGGTTGTTCCTTTACAGGATGCCTCCTCCATTTGTACCCAATCTGTGTCGGGTTCTTGTACCCATCCCCTCAATTTTTGCTGCCCAGTGGTAGTATTGTAGGTTTGGTAGAGCCAGGCCCCACTGACTCCCCCTGCCATGATTAGACTGTCTACGTTTTGGAAAAAGGCCTTGGGGATGAAGATCAGGATGGATCTGAACAGGAAGAGTAACCTTGGCAGTACGTTCATCTTGATCGTCTGCACTCTCCCCGCCAGGGAGAGTGGGAGTGAGCCCCACCGTTGAAGGTCTTTTCTTACTTCCTCCACCAGGCTGGTCAGGTTCCACTTGTGGATCTGTGTCCAGTCTCTGTCTATTTGGATCCCCAGGTAACGGAACGTGTTCTGGGCCATTTTAAGCGGGAGCCCCTTCAGCTCTGTCCCTCCCCCTTTTGGGTTCACTGGGAATGTCTCGCTTTTGCCCAGGTTAAGTTTGTAGCCCGAGAAGGTTCCAAACTCTTTCAGCATTTGCAGTATTGCCTTCAGTCCCTCCTGTGGCTTCGAGACATAGAGGAGCGGTCATCTGCATAGAGTGAGACTCTTGTGTTCTCTGTCTCCTCTCCGGATTCCATTCCAGCTTTTCACGTCCCGCAGGGCTATCGCCAGGGGTTCGATCGCTAGCGCGAACAAGAGTGGGGACAGGGGGCAGCCCTGTCTTGTTCCTCTCCGTAGCTGGAAGTATTCAGAGCTGGTGGTATTAGTTCGGACACTCGCTTTGGGAGCATTGTACAGGAGCCTCACCCAGGCAGTGAATCCCACTCCGAGACCAAACTGCTCCAGTACCTCGATGAGGTAGTTCCATTCGACTCTGTCGAAGGCCTTTTCTGCGTCCAGGGAAGAGAACCTTCCTCTGGCGTTCTATCACATTCAGCAGCCGCCTGATGTTCACTGTGAGCTGCCTACCCTTGACAAAGCCCGATTGGTCCTCTCCGACCACCTCTGGTACGCAGCCCTCCAGTCTTTTGGCTGTATTTTTGCATCCACGTTCAGCAGTGAAATGGGTCTGTATGATCCACATTCCGACAGGTCTTTATCTTTTTTGGATATCAGTGAGATTGTGGCCAGCGCTAGTGTTGGGGGCAGGGTGCCCCCTGTCAGTGAGTCCGTGAACATGTCCCTTAGGTGTGGGGCCAGGACTGGTGCAAATTCTTTGTAGAAGTCCACCGGGAACCCGTCGGGTCCCGGTGCCTTCCCCGCCTGCATGGAGCTGATGCTCTCCATGATTTCTCCTAACCATTCTAATCCCATTTTCCAGCACTTGGTTATAGCCTTGTGTGCCCTGGGATCGCAGCCTTGTGTGCCCTGGGATCGCAGCCTTGTGTGCCCTGGGATTGCAGCCTTGTGTGCCCTAGGATTGCAGCCTTGTGTGCCCTGGGATCGCAGCCTTGTGTGCCCTGGGATCGCAGCCTTGTGTGCCCTGGGATCGCAGCCTTGTGTGCCCTGGGATCGCAGCCTTGTGTGCCCTGGGATCGCAGCCTTGTGTGCCCTGGGATTGCAGCCTTGTGTGCCCTGGGATCGCAAGTGCACATCTACTTACTTCTTAAATGTTATGAGGGTCTCTGCCTCCACCACTCTTTCGGGCAGCGAAATCCAAACTCCTACCACCCTCAGGGTAAAAAGGTTTCCCCTCAAATCCCCTCTAAATGGCACAGTGGGTAGCACTGTTGCTTCACAGCTCTAGGGTCCCAGGTTGGAATCCCGGTTTGGGTCACTGCCTGTGTGGAGTCTGCACGTTCTCCCCGTGTTGTCTATATGGACTTCAGTAAGGCCTTTGACAAGGTCCCTCATGGTAGACTAGTACAAATGGTGAAGTCACATGGGATCAGGGGTGAGCTGGCAAGGTGGATACAGAACTGGCTAGGTCATAGAAGGCAGAGTAACAATGGAAGGATGCTTTTTTGATTGGAGGGCTGAGACTAGTGGAGTTCCGCAGGGATCAGTGCTGGGACCGTTGCTGTTTGTAGTATATATAAATGATTTGGAGGAAAATGTAACTGGTCTGATTAGTAAGTTTGCAGATGACACAAAGGTTGGTGGAATTGCGGATAGCGATGAGGACTGTCAGAGGATACAGCAGGATTTAGATTGTTTGGAGACTTGGGCGGAGAGATGGCAGATGGAGTTTAATCCGGACAAATGCTACTGCATTCTGGGGAAGGTGGGACCTGTACAAGCAGGACGGGTTGCATCTGAACCAGAGGGGCACCAATATCCTGGGAGGGAGATTTTCTAGTACTCTTCGGGAGTGTTTAAACTAATTTGGCAGGGGAATGGGAACCGGATTTGTAGTCCAGCAACTAAGATAGCCGATATTCAGGACGCCAAAGCGTGTAATGAGGCAGTGGGGAAGGGAACACTGACAAAGGAGAGTACTTGCAGGCACGGAGATGGGTTGAAGTGTGTATACTTCAATGCAAGAAGCATCAGGAATAAGGTGGGTGAACTTAAGGCATGGATCGGTACTTGGGACTACGATGTGGTGGCCATCACGGAAACTTGGATAGAAGAGGGGCAGAAATGGTTGTTGGAGGTCCCTGCTTATAGCTGTTTCAATAAGATTAGGGAGGGTGGTAAAAGAGGTGGGGTGGGGGGGGGGGGGGGGGGGGGTTGCATTGTTAATTAGAGATAGTATAACAGCTGCAGTATCCCAGCCAAGCTCATATCAAAGCTCCAAAACCTAGGACTTGGCTCCCCACTCTGCAACTGGATCCTCGATTTTCTGACCAACAGACCACAATCAGTAAGAATGAACAACAACACCTCCTCCACAATAGTCCTAAACACCGGGGCCACGCAAGGCTGCGTACTTAGCCCCCTACTCTACTCACTGTACACACACGACTGCGTGGCAAAACTTGGTTCCAACTCCATCTACAAGTTTGCTGACGATACGACCATAGTGGGCCGGATCTCGAATAACGATGAGTCCGAATACAGGAGGGAGACAGAGAACCTAGTGGAGTGGTGTAGCGACAACAATCTCTCCCTCAATGCCAGCAAAACTAAAGAGCTGGTAATTGACTTCAGGAAGCAAAGTACTGTACACACCCCTGTCAGCATCAACGGGGCCGAGGTGGAGATGGTTAGCAGTTTCAAATTCCTCGGGGTGCACATCTCCAAAAATCTGTCCTGGCCCACCTACATCGACGCTACCACCAAGAAAGCACAACAGCGCCTATACTTCCTCAGGAAACTAAGGAAATCCGGCATGTCCACATTAACCCTTACCAACGTTTACAGATGCACCATAGAAAGCATCCTATCAGACTGCATCACAGCCTGGTATGGCAACTGCTCGGCCCAGGACCGCAAGAAACTTCAGAGAGTCGTGAACACCGCCCAGTCCTTCACTCGAACCTGCCTCCCATCCATTGACTCCATCTACACCTCCCGCTGCCTGGGGAAAGTGGGCAGTATAATCAAAGATCCCTCACACCCGGCTTACTCACTCTTCCAACTTCTTCCATCGGGCAGGAGATACAGAAGTCTGAGAACACGCACGAACAGACTCAAAAACAGCTTCTTCCCCACTGTCACCAGACTCCTAAATGACCCTCTTATGGACTGATTTCATTAACACTACACCCTGTATGCTTCATCCGATGCCAGTGCTTTTTTAGTTACATTGTATATGTTGTGTTGCCCTATTATGTATTTTCTTTTATTCCCTTTTCTTCTCATGTACTTAATGGTCTGTTGAGCTGCTCGCAGAAAAATACTTCTCACTGTACCTCGGTACACGTGACAATAAACAAATCCAATCCAATCCAATTCAGAAAGGCAGTTCGAGGAGTATCAGCCTACTGAGGTAGTATGGGTTGAAGTCAGAAATAGGAAAGGAGCAGTCACCTTGTTAGGAGTTTTCTATAGGCCCCCCAATAGTAGCAGAGATGTGGAGGAACAGATTGGGAAACAGATTTTGGAAAGGTGCAGAAGTCACAGGGTAGTAGTCATGGGTGACTTTAACTTCCCAAACATTGAGTGGAAACTCTTTAGATCAAATAGTTTGGATGGGGTGGTGTTTGTGCAGTGTGTCCAGGAAGCTTTTCTTTTTTTTTTTAAATAATATTTTATTGAAAATTTTTGGTCAACCAACACAGTACATTGTGCATCCTTTACACAACATTATAACAATACAGATAATAATGACCTTTTTTATTTAAACAAGAACAAAAGAAAACAACAACAAATAAATAAATATTAAATAACAAAAATAAAAACTAGCCCTAATTGGCAACTGCCTTGTCTCAGGCCACCCGCCCCCGGGCTACTAGGGACGCAAAGGCCAAAACATCGGCCTCTCTCGCCTCCTGCACTCCCGGCTCTTGTGCAACCCCAAATATAGCCAACCCCCAGCTTGGTTCGACCCGGACTCCTACTACTTTCGAAAGCACCTTTGTCACCCCCATCCAAAACCCCTGTAGTGCCGGGCATGACCAAAACATATGGGTATGATTCGCTGGGCTTCTCGAGCACCTCGCACACCTATCCTCCACCCCAAAAAATTTACTGAGCCGTGTTCCAGTCATATGTGCCCTGTGTAATACCTTAAACTGAATCAGGCTTAGCCTGGCGCACGAGGACGACGAGTTTACCCTGTTTAGGGCATCTGCCCACTGCCCCTCCTCGATCTCCTCCCCTAGCTCTTCTTCCCATTTCCCTTTTAGTTTGTCCACCATAGTCTCCCCTTCATCCCTCATTTCCCTATATATATCCGACACCTTACCGTCCCCCACCCATTTCTTCGAGATGACTCTGTCCTGCACCTCTTGTGTCGGGAGCTGCGGGAATTCCCTCACCTGTTGTCTCGCAAAAGCCCTCAATTGCATGTACCTGAATGCATTCCCTTGGGGCAACCCATATTTCTCAGTCAGCGCTCCCAGACTCGCGAACTTCCCATCCACAAATAGATCTTTCAATTGCGTTATACCTGCTCTTTGCCACATTCCATATCCCCCATCCATTCCCCCCGGGGCAAACCTATGGTTGTTTCTTATCGGGGACCCCCCCAAGGCTCCGGTCTTTCCCCTATGTCGTCTCCACTGTCCCCAAATCTTCAGTGTAGCTACCACCACCGGACTCGTGGTATAGTTCCTTGGTGAGAACGGCAATGGGGCTGTCACCATAGCCTGCAGGCTGGTCCCCCTACAGGACGCCCTCTCTAATCTCTTCCACGCCGCTCCTTCCTCCTCTCCCATCCACTTACTCACCATTGAAATATTAGCGGCCCAATAATACTCACTTAGGCTCGGTAGTGCCAGCCCCCCCTATCCCTACTACGCTGTAAGAATCCCTTCCTCACTCTCGGAGTCTTCCCGGCCCAAACAAAACCCATGATACTCTTTTCTATCCTTTTGAAAAAAGCCTTCGTGATCACCACCGGGAGGCACTGAAACACAAAGAGGAATCTCGGGAGGACCACCATCTTAAC
Organism: Scyliorhinus torazame; assembly: GCF_047496885.1. NCBI lineage: Eukaryota > Metazoa > Chordata > Chondrichthyes > Carcharhiniformes > Scyliorhinidae > Scyliorhinus > Scyliorhinus torazame. Next base: position 339,545,650 of record NC_092710.1, on the reverse strand, counting down.
CGCCTGCACCCTCCCTGCCATTGACAATGCTACCATATCCCATCTCTTGAAATCTTCCTCCATCTGTTCCACCAATCGCGTCAAATTTAGCCTGTGCAATGTGCCCCAATTCTTAGCTATCTGGATCCCCAGGTAACGAAAGTCTCTTGTTACCTTCCTCAACGGTAGGTCTTCTATTTCTCTACTCTGCTCCCCTGGATGCACCACAAACAGCTCACTCTTCCCCATGTTCAATTTATACCCTGAAAAATCCCCAAACTCCCCAAGTATCCGCATTATTTCTGGCATCCCCTCCGCCGGATCCGCCACATATAGTAGCAGATCATCCGCATATAAAGATACCCGGTGTTCTTCTCCTCCCCTAAGTATTCCCCTCCATCTCTTGGAACCTCTCAGCGCTATCGCCAGGGGCTCAATCGCCAGTGCAAACAGTAATGGGGACAGAGGACATCCCTGCCTTGTCCCTCTATGGAGCCGAAAATATGCCGATCCCCGTCCATTCGTGACCACACTCGCCACTGGGGCCCTATACAACAGCTGCACCCATCTAACATACCCCTCTCCAAACCCAAATCTCCTCAACACCTCCCACAGATAATCCCATTCCACTCTATCAAATGCTTTCTCGGCATCCATCGCCACTACTATCTCCGTTTCACCCTCTGGTGGGGCCATCATCATTACCCCTAACAGCCTCCGTATATTCGTGTTCAGCTGTCTCCCCTTCACAAACCCAGTTTGGTCCTCATGAACCACCCCCGGGACACATTCCTCTATTCTCATTGCCATTACCTTGGCCAGGACCTTGGCATCCACATTGAGGAGGGAAATTGGTCTGTAGGACCCGCATTGTAGCGGATCCTTTTCCTTCTTTAAGAGAAGCGATATCGTTGCTTCTGACATAGTCGGGGGCAGTTGTCCCCTTTCCTTTGCCTCGTTAAAGGTCCTCGTCAGGAGCGGGGCGAGCAAGTCCAAATATTTTCTGTAAAATTCAACTGGGAATCCGTCCGGTCCCGGGGCCTTTCCCGTCTGCATGTTCCTAATTCCTTTCACCACTTCTTCTACCGTGATCTGTGCTCCCAGTCCCACCCTTTCCTGCTCTTCCACCTTGGGAATTTCCAGCCGATCCAAAAAATCCATCATTCTCTCCCTCCCATCCGGGGGTTGAGCTTCATACAATTTTTTATAAAATGTCTTGAACACTTCGTTCACTCTCTCCGCTCCCCGCTCCGTCTCTCCTTCCTCGTCCCTCACCCCCCCTATTTCCCTCGCTGCTCCCCTTTTCCTCAATTGGTGTGCCAGCAATCTGCTCGCCTTCTCTCCATATTCATACTGTACACCCTGCGCCTTCCTCCATTTTGCCTCTGCAGTGCCTGTAGTCAGCAAGTCAAATTCCACATGCAGCCTTTGCCTTTCCCTGTACAGTCCCTCCTCCGGTGCTTCCGCATATTGTCTATCCACCCTCAAAAGTTCTTGCAGCAACCGCTCCCGTTCCTTACTCTCCTGCTTCCCTTTATGTGTCCTTATTGATATCAGCTCCCCCCTAACCACCGCCTTCAACGCCTCCCAGACCACTCCCACCTGAACCTCCCCATTGTCATTGAGTTCCAAGTACTTTTCAATGCATCCCCTCACCCTTAGGCACACCCCCTCATCCGCCATTAGTCCCATGTCCATTCTCCAGGGTGGGCGCCCTCTTGTTTCCTCCCCTATCTCCAAGTCTACCCAGTGTGGGGCATGATCCGAAATGGCTATAGCCGTATATTCCGTTCCCCTCACCCTCGGGATCAATGCCCTACCCAACACAAAAAAGTCTATGCGTGAATAGACTTTATGGACATAGGAGAAAAACGAGAACTCCTTACTCCTAGGTCTACTGAATCTCCACGGGTCCACCCCTCCCATCTGCTCCATAAAATCCTTAAGCACCTTGGCTGCTGCTGGCCTCCTACCAGTCCTGGACTTCGACCTATCCAGCCTTGGTTCCAACACCGTGTTAAAGTCTCCCCCCATTATCAGCTTTCCGGTCTCTAGGTCTGGGATGCGTCCTAGCATTCGCCTCATAAAGTTGGCATCGTCCCAGTTCGGGGCATACACGTTTACCAAAACCACCATCTCTCCCTGTAATTTGCCACTCACCATCACGTATCTGCCCCCGTTATCCGCCACTATAGTCTTCGCCTCGAACATTACCCGCTTCCCCACTAATATAGCCACCCCCCTGTTTTTCGCATCCAGCCCCGAATGGAACACCTGCCCCACCCATCCTTTGCGCAACCTAACCTGGTCTATCAGTTTCAGGTGCGTTTCCTGTAGCATAACCACATCTGCTTTAAGTTTCTTAAGGTGTGCGAGTACTCGTGCCCTCTTTATCGGCCCGTTAAGCCCCCTCACGTTCCACGTGATCAGCCGAGTTGGGGGGCTTCCCACCCCCCCCCCTTGCCGGTTAGCCATCATCTTTTTCCAGCTTCTCACCCAGTTCCCACGCAGCTGTATCTCTCCCAGACGGTGCCCCCCCGCCCATCCTTTCCCGTACCCACTCCCCCCTTTCCCCAGCAGCAGCAACCCAGTAATTCCCCCCTCCCCCCCCCTGCTAGACCCCCCGCTAGCGTAATTACTCCCCCCCATGTTGCTCCCAGAAGTCAGCAAACTCTGGCTGACCTCGGCTTCCCCCCATGATCACGGCTCGCACCGTGCGACGCCCCCTCCTTCCTGCTTCTCTATTCCCGCCATAATTATCATAACGCGGGAACCAAGCCCGCGCCTCTCCCTCGGCCCCGCCTCCCATGGCCAACGCCCCATCTCCTCTCCCTCCCCACCTCCCCCCATCACCACCTGTGGGAGAAAGAAAAGTTACCATACCGCAGGATTAAAACATAAAACCCCTCTTCGCCCCCCCCATTCGCCCCACCACTTTGTCCAAACGTTCATTTTCATAATCCAATCATTCCAATTTTTCTTCTACAATAAAAGTCCACGCTTCATCCGCCGTTTCAAAGTAGTGGTGCCTCCCTTGATATGTGACCCACAGTCTTGCCGGTTGCAGCATTCCAAATTTTATCTTCTTTTTGTGAAGTACCGCTTTGGCCCGATTAAAGCTCGCCCTCCTTCTCGCCACCTCCGCACTCCAATCTTGATAAACGCGGATCACCGCGTTCTCCCATTTACTACACCGAGTTTTCTTCGCCCATCTAAGGACCATTTCTCTATCCTTAAAACGGAGGAATCTCACCACTATGGCTCTGGGAGTTTCTCCTGCTCTCGATCCTTGCACCATAACTCGGTATGCTCCCTCCACCTCCAACGGACCCGTCGGGGCCTCCGCTCCCATTAACGAGTGCAGCATCGTGCTCACATATGCCCCGACGTCCGCCCCCTCCACACCTTCAGGAAGGCCAAGAATCCTCAAGTTGTTCCTCCTTGCGTTGTTTTCCAGTGCCTCCAACCTCTCCACAGATCGTTTCTGGTGTGCCTCCTGTATCTCCGACTTCACCACCAGGCCCTGTATATCGTTCTCATTCTCTGCTGCTTTCGCCTTCACGACCCGAAGCTCCTGCTCCTGGGTCTTTTGTTCCTCTTTCAGCCCTTCAATCGCTTGTAATATCGGGGCCAACAACTCTTTCTTCATTTCCTTTTTTATCTCCTCCACGCAGCGTTTCAAGAACTCTTGTTGTTCAGGGCCCCATATGAAACTGCCACCTTCCGACGCCATCTTGGTTTCTGCTTGCCTTCCTTGCCGTTGTTCCAAAGGATCCGCTGCAATCCGGCCACTTTCCTCTCCTTTTTCCATCCGTGTCCAGGGGGAACACCCTTCTGGTTTACCGCACGGTGTTTTTAGCCGTTAAAATTGCCGTTGGGGCTCCTATCAAGAGCCCAAAAGTCCGTTCCACCGGGAGCTGCCGAAACGTGCGACTCAGCTGGTCATCGCTGCACCCGGAAGTCCAGGAAGCTTTTCTAACACAGTATGTAGATTGTCCGACCAGAGGAGGGGCAATATTGGATTTAGTACTTGGTAATGAACCAGGGCAAGTGATAGATTTGTTAGTGGGGGAGCATTTTGGAGATAGTGACCACAATTCTGCGACTTTCACTTTAGTAATGGAGAGGGATAGGTGCGTGCAACAGGGCAAGGTTTACAATTGGGGGAAGGGTAAATACGATGTTGTCAGACAAGAATTGAAGTGCATAAGTTGGGAACATAGGCTGTCAGGGAAGGACACAAGTGAAATGTGGAACTTGTTCAAGGAACACGTACTACGTGTCCTTGATATGTATGTCCCTGTCAGGCAGGGAAGAGATGGTCGAGTGAGGGAACCATGGTTGACAAGAGAGGTTGAATGTCTTGTTAAGAGGAAAAAGGAGACTTATGTAAGGCTGAGGAAACAAGGTTCAGACAGGGCGTTGGAGGGATACAAGATAGCCAGGAGGGAACTGAAGAAAGGGATTAGGAGAGCTAAGAGAGGGCATGAACAATCTTTGGCGGGTAGGATCAAGGAAAACCCCAAGGACTTTTACACATATGTGAGAAATATGAGAATGACTAGAGCGAGGGTAGGTCCGATCAAGGACAGTAGCGGGAGATTGTGTATTGAGTCTGAAGAGATAGGAGAGGTCTTGAACGAGTACTTGTCTTCTGTATTTACAAATGAGAGGGGCCATACTGTTGGAGAGGACAGTGTGAAACAGACTGGTAAGCTCGAGGAAATACTTGTTATGAAGGAAGATGTGTTGCGCATTTTGAAAAACTTGAGGATAGACAAGTTCCCCGGGCCTGACGGGATATATCCAAGGATTCTATGGGAAGCAAGAGATGAAATTGCAGAGCCGTTGGCAATGATCTTTTCGTCCTGACTGTCAACAGGGGTGGTACCAGGGGATTGGAGAGTGGCGAATGTCGTGCCCCTGTTCAAAAAAGGGAATTAGGATAACCCTGGGAATTACAGGCCAGTTAGTCTTACTTCGGTGGTAGGCAAAGTCATGGAAAGGGTACTGAAGGATAGGATTTCTGAGCATCTGGAAAGACATTGCTTGATTAGGGATAGTCAACACGGATTTATGAAGGGTTGGTCTTGCCTTACAAGTCTTATTGAATTCTTTGAGGAGGTGACCAAGCATGTGGATGAAGGTAAAGCAGTGGATGTAGCGTACATGGATTTTAGTAAGGCATTTGATAAGGTTCCGCATGGTAGGCTTCTGCAGAAAGTAAGGAGGCATGGGATAGTGGGAAATTTGGCCAGTTGGATAACGAACTGGCTAACCGATAGAAGTCAGAGAGTGGTGATGGATGGCAAATAGTCAGCCTGGATCCCAGTTACCAGTGGCGTACCGCAGGGATCAGTTCTGGGTCCTCTGCTGTTTGTGATTTTCATTAATGACTTGGATGAGGGAGTTGAAGGGTGGGTCAGTAAATTTGCAGACGATACGAAGATTGGTGGAGTTGTGGATAGTGAGGAGGGCTGTTGTCGGCTGCAAAGAGACATAGATAGGATGCAGAGCTGGGCTGAGATGTGGCAGATGGAGTTTAACCCTGAAAAGTGTGAGGTTGTCCATTTTGGAAGGACAAATATGAATGCAGAATACAGGGTTAACGGTAGAGTTCTTGGCAATGTGGAGGAGCAGAGAGATCTTGCGGTCTATGTTCATACATCTTTGAAAGTTGCCACTCAAGTGGATAGAGCTGTGAAGAAGGCCTATGGTGTGCTAGCGTTCATTAACAGAGGGATTGAATTTAAGAGCCGTGAGGTGATGATGCAGCTGTACAAAACTTTGGTAAGGCCACATTTGGAGTACTGTGTACAGTTCTGGTCGCCTCATTTTAGGAAGGATGTGGAAGCTTTGGAAAAGGTGCAAAGGAGATTTACCCGGATGTTGCCTGGAATGGAGAGTAGGTCTTACGAGGAAAGGTTGAGGGTGCTAGGCCTTGTCTCATTAGAACGGAGAAGGATGAGGGGCGACTTGATAAAGGTTTATAAGATGATCAGGGGAATAGATAGAGTAGACAGTCAGAGACTTTTTCCCTGGGTGGAACAAACCATTACAAGGGAATATAAATTTAAGGTGAATGGTGGAAGATAAAGGGGGGATGCCAGAGGTAGGTTCTTTACCCAGAGAGGAGTGGGGGCATGGAATGCACTGCCTGTGGAAGTAGTTGAGTCGGAAACATTAGGGACCTTCAAGCAGCTATTGGATAGGTACATGGATTACGGTAAAATGATATAGTGTAGATTTATTTGTTCTTCAGGGCAGCACGGTAGCATTGTGGATAGCACAATTGCTTCACAGCTCCAGGGTCCCAGGTTCGATTCCGGCTTGGGTCACTGTCTGTGCGGAGTCTGCACATCCTCCCCGTGTCTGCGTGGGTTTCCTCCGGGTGCTCCGGTTTCCTCCCACAGTCCAAAGATGTGCAGGTTAGGTGGATTGGCCATGATAAATTGCCCTTAGTGTCCAAAATTGCCCTTAGTGTTGAGTGGAGGTGTTGACTTTGGGTAGAGTGCTCTTTCCAAGAGCCGGTGCAGACTCAATGGGCCGAATGGCCTCCTTCTGCACTGTAAATTCAATGATATTCTATGATTAATCTAGGACAAAGGTTCGGCACAACATCGTGGGCCGAAGGGCCTGTTCTGTGCTGTATTTTTCTATGTTCTATGTTCTAAATGTGAGGTAGTGCATTTTGCAAGGTCTAATGCAGGTAGGGAATATACAGTGAATGGTAGAACCCTCAAGAGTATTGAAAGTCAGAGAGATCTAGGTGCACACGTCCACAGGTCACTGAAAGGGGCAACACAGGTAGAGAAGGTAGTCAAGAAGGCATACGGCATGCTTGCCTTCATTGGCTGGGGCATTGAGTATAAGAATTGGCAAGTCATTTTGCCGCTGTATAGAACCTTAGTTAGGCCACACTTGGAGTATAGTGTTCAGTTCTGGTCGCCACACTACCAGAAGGATGTGCAGGCTTTAGAGAGGGTGCAGAAGAGATTTACCAGGATGTTGTCTGGTATGGAGGGCATTAGCTATGAGGAGCAGTTGAATAAACTCGGTTTGTTCTCACTGGAACGACGGAGGTTGAGGGGCGACCTGATAGAGGTCTACAAAATTATGAGGGGCATAGACAGAGTGGATAGTCAGAGGGTTTTCCCCATGGTAGGGGGGTCAATTACTAGGGGGCATAGGTTTAAGGTGAGAGGGGCAAGGTTTAGAGTAGATGTACGAGGCAAGTTTTTTACACAGAGGGTAGTGGGTGTCTGGAACTCGCTACCGGAGGAGGTGGTGGAAGCAGGGACGATAGTGATGTTTAAGGGGCATCTTGACAAATACATGAATAGGATGGGAATAGAGGGATACGGACCCAGGAAGTGTAGAAGATTGTAGTTTAGTTGGGCAGCATGGTCGGCACGGGCTTGGAGGGCCGAAGGGCCTGTTCCTGTGCTGTACTTTTCTTTGTTGTTCTTATTAAAGATTATTATTATTATAAATCTCCTGACCCATGCCTTAAATCTATGCTCCCTGGTCAATGGCCCCTCCACCAAGGGAAAAGGTTACTTCCTGTCTATTCTATGCCCCTCGTAATTTTGCTGCCCAATCGTGGGATCAGATCTAACAGTAGATGTTTTGGTTTGGGTGTTTCAAAGTGTGGACTGGTTGAGCATGGTCTGTACTCTTGTCTATTATGAACGACCGAAGGAGCTTGCTGTTTGATGCAATCAATCAAGCACTGGAAATCCAATATAACCAGCGTCAGACCGGTACTAGAATTCATCGACAATATTGCTCAACTACATGGTAGGCAGAATGGCTTTTTGGAAAGACGGCAACATCCTGATAGTGGAAACTACCACTCATGTAGAACTGCATAGCAGCAGCAAAAAACGGCTTCCTTAACCAGCTCATTTTTCTTGATATTCACCTTTCCATGATGATTGGAGGTACGCCAGACACTTTCCAGGCCCATTTTCGAGTTTGCGCGACACATAAGTAACAATGATCTGATCAGGATAGTCAATATTCCGCAGGATAGCTTTGATGTGCAACTTTATATGATGTAATTATTACAGAACCACCCCAAACCATGAAACGACTTGATGGAAACCATACTTGAATGAACTGAGAGCAGATGAGGCAAAAGATTATTCTGTTTGAACTGCCCAAAACAGTGCACGCACTAATTCAGATTTAAGTGGCACTTTGTAATTGATGTCTCCCGCAATAGCAAATGCCCAAAATAACCAGCTGTCCAAGGTAAATGTGGATGATGAAAGTAATGGGAACTGTATTTATAAAACTTTGATTGAGTTTCTAACATGATTGTAAAATCAGCATGATTCAGTAAAGCATCCACCAGAACCAGCTCAACAGCGTGATTTAACATCAGAAACATCTCGCCGGCGAGATCTCGCTTTCGTAATTTCCCGCCCTTCACTGGTGATTTAACAAGGTTCCTGCCCAAGAAGGTCAGGAACCTTGTTGCTTTTTCCCCCCTTTTTTTATTAAGGGCCAATTAGGCGTGAGCTTTTGTACCATTTGGCCGTGTATATTTTTTTTACTGTTTTAATAAAATAATATGGCCAATCCACCTACCCTGCACATCTTTGGGTTGTGGGGGTGAAACCCACGCAGACACGGGGAGAATGTGCAAACTCCACACGGACAGTGACCCAGGGCCGGGATTGAAGGGAACCTCAGTTCAATGCATTGACACCTGATTACTGACCGTCCCGCCGTAATTTGCACCCTCATTGTATATTCAAACTTTGCCGGCGTGATGTAACACGGGTGCGGCCTCACCTCGGAGGGGGATATTGGAGGTGAGCGTGCAGGTCACCACTATCCACCAGGGCATCCATTGGGCAGCGGAAAGGCCAGGGGCGTACCTAGATAAGAGGGTCGCGGACCTGGAGGGGAGGGTTTGCTTGCGAATCCGATGTGGGGTTTCAGTGTGGCTTCGGGGGTGGTAAGTGTTGAGTAGGGCCTCGGGGTGGGAAGTGTTGAGTGTGGCTTCATTGATGGGGAGGTTTGAATGTGGCTTTGGAGGTGGGGAGGGAGGGTTGAGTGTGGTTTGGGGATGGGGTTGTGTAGCTTCGAGGGTGGGGATGCGTTGAGTGTTGATTGGGAGCGGGGGCTGAGTGTAGCTTCAGGAATGGGAGGGTTTAGTGTAGCTTCGGGGGTGGGAGGTATTTGAGTGTGGTTTCAGGGGTGGGGACTGAGCTGAGGCTTGAGAGGCCAGCAGTAAAACGGGGGGTAGAGCTGCGGCTGGAGCGAGAATGGGGATCCTGGGGGTTGCAACCACCAGGTCAGCAGAGGGGGCAAAGGGAGATGTTCCTAGGTGGGGGTGGGAGGCAGCTTTGGAGCGGCTGCCATAGGCATGACTGAGAGGGGGTTACGTTTTGGTTGCATTGTGGGGGAGGACATTTTCACTGACAGATCTCACCCACCCTCAGGCTGGAATCCACAGCTGAAAGGCCTGAAGGGGCCCGGGCACTGTTCCAGGACGCCTGAGCAGCTGGGCTGGGTGGGTATCCACAATAAAAGGCACACCTTTGGGTGCCTGGGGTCTTCCAGTGATATAATCTGGTTCTGTTAAGTTCCAGGGAGGCAGTGGCACAATGGTATTGCCACTGGACTAATAAACCAGAGACCCAGGTTCAAATCTCGCCACTGCAGATGATGAAATTTGAATTCAATAAGTCTAATGACAAAAAGAAAAAAGAACAAAGAAATGTACAGCACAGGAACAGGCCCTTCGGCCCTCCAAGCCCGTGCCGACCATGCTGCCCGACTAAACTACAATCTTCTACACGTCCGTATCCCTCTATTCCCATCCTATTCATGTATTTGTCAAGATGCCCCTTAAATGTCACTATCGTCCCTGCTTACACCACCTCCTCCAGTAGCGAGTTCCAGGCACCCACTACCCTCTGTGTAAAAAACTTGCCTCATACTCTAAACCTTGCCCCTCTCACCTTAAACCTATGCCCCCTAGTAATTGACCCCTCTACCCCGGGGAAAAGCCTCTGACTATCCACTCTGTCTATGCCCCTCATAATTATGTAGACCTCTATCAGGTCGCCCCTCAACCTCCTTCGTTCCAGTGAGAACAAACCGAGTTTATTCAACCGCTCCTCATTGCTAATGCCCTCCATACCAGGCAACATTCTGGTAAATCTCTTCTGCACCCTCTCTAAAGCATCCACATCCTTCTGGTAGTGTGGCAACCAGAATTGAACACTATACTCCAAGTGTGGCCTAACTAAGGTTCTATACAGCTGCAACATGACTTGCCAATTCTTATACTCAATGCCCCGGCCAATGAAGGCAGGCATGCCGTATGCCTTCTTGACTACCTTCTCCACCTGTGCCCCTTTCAGTGACCTGTGGACCTGTACTCCTAGATCTCTCTGACTTTCAATACTCTTGAGGGTTCTACCATTCACTGTATATTCCCTGCCTGCATTAGACCTTCCAAAATGCATTACCTCACATTTGTCCGGATTAAACTCCATCTGCCATCTCTCCGCTCAAGCCTCCAAACAATCTAAATCCTGAAACCATTGTCGATTGTCGTAAAAACCCATCTGGCTGACTAATGTCCTTTAGGGAAGGAAATCTGCCATCCTTGCCCTGGTCTGGTCTACAGGTGACTTCAGGCCCACAGCAATGTGGCTAACTCTTAACTGCCCCTCAAGGGTACAGCCAGCGACGCCCACGTCCCATGAACAAATAAAATAAAATGGAGGCTTGACAGCAATCAGCTCACCCATGCCTGCCACAGGAGGTGTATTTTGTGCATGGAAGGCCTCATCGGTGGCGGTGGGGACATCCGGCCACAAATATAGCCACAGTAGGGGGCAGCCAGTGGGATAACCTCCCCGATTGCTTGCTGCCTGGACCTGTTCCTATGGATCAGGGGGGCGGTGCTGAAGTGCACACAAAAGGTTTTTTAACAAACTGAAAAGGAGTGCAGTCTCCCACAACCGGGGAATCCACTTTCCTATTAAGATCCCTTAGCTTTGATGGACCAGAGGACTAAGGGCAGCACGGTAGCACAGTGGATAGCACTGTGGGCACGTTCTCCCCGTGTCTGCGTGGGTTTCCCCCGGGTGCTCCGGTTTCCTCCCACAGTTCAAAGACGTGCAGGTTAGGTGGATTGGCCATGCTAAATTGCCCTTAGTGTCCAAATGGTTAAGAGGGGTTATTAGGTTACGGGGATAGGGTGGAAGTGAGGGTTTAAGTGGGTCGGTGCAGACTCGATGGGCCAAATGGCCTCCTTCTGCACTCCACGTTCTATGTTCTAGTCAATTATGCCCAGTTGCTTGCACCACTGATTGACGCTCAAGGGTTAACCCATTCCATGTTGAGGCCCCATTCCATGAAGTCCAGGGTTTTCCCTTAGCATTTGCTGAGAGGGCTAAAATATATACTGCACCCAAGACAAGGGGCAAAGGTTTCAGAGCTCACCAGGCCACCCAACACCAACATGTGTTGCTGCAACAGTGTGCTCGCAGCATCAGGCTTCCCCAAATGAATCAGCTGAGTGGTGGCCTAGGCAGTCAGTGTGAGGGAAGGCCCATCAATCAACTATATCCTTGCATGCACATTCTCCCCGTGTCTGTGGGTTTCACCTAAAGATGTGCAGATGGATTGGCCACGCTAAATTGCCCCTTAATTGGAAAAAATTAATTGGGTACTCTAAATTTACGAAAAAAAGTATATCCTTGCAGACAGGAGATCATAGAAGCATAGAATGTACAGTGCAGAAGGAGGCCATTCGGCCCATCGAGTCTGCACCGGCTCTTTGAAAGAGCACCCTACCCAAGCCCACACCTCCACCCTATCCCCATAACCCAGCAACCCCACCCAACACTAAGGGCAATTTTGGACCTATGGGCAATTTATCATGGCCAATTCACCTAACCTGCACATCTTTGGACTGTGGGAGGAAACCGGAGCACCCGGAGGAAACCCACGCACACACGGGGAGGATGTGCAGACTCCGCACAGACAGTGACCCAAGCCGGGAATCGAACCTGGGACCCTGGAGCTGTGAAGCAATTGTGCTATCCACAATGCTACCCTGCTGCCCAAGATGGAGGCAATGCCGTCATTGGGCTTCCAGCCTTTACGTGAAAGTTGGCAGCGCATAAAGCAATCAAATGAAAGCGGGAATGCATCATGTGGGTCGGAAAGATTTTTAAAAAAAATGTATTTTATTACAAACATGTATCAAAGCAGGTTAGTCAAGGCCGAGCAATTTCCCCCTGCCTCCCTCAGTATTCTAGGGTAGGTTCCAGGCCCTGGGGACTTATCTACCTTAATGTTTTCCAAGATGCCCAACACCTCCTCCTTTTTGATTCTCAATGTGACTCAGACTATCGACACAACCTTCCCCAGACTCATCATCCACCAAGTCCTTCTCTTTGGTGACTACTGATGCAAAGTACTAATTTAGTACCGCGCCCATTTCCTCTGGCTCCACACATAGATTCCCTCTCCTCTCCTTGAGTGGGCCAATCCTTTCCCTGGCTACTCTCTTGCTCTTTATATACGTATAAAAAACCTTGGGATTTTCTGGAGGCCCCCGACCTGATTGTGGGCAGCATGTGTGGTGGTACCACCATCCTCGGTGTATGGGAGGTGGAGGTGTGTAGGTCACAGGAAGGGGTGAGTCAGGCTGGCTGGACACCTGCTGATTTGCCTCCCTTAGACTCCCTGCTTAGAGTCAGTGGACTGGTCAGTATTTAAAAACTCTGCGACCAGCCTGAACGAGTACACCGCGACAGTAATTGACTTCATTAGTAAGTGTGTAGATGATTGTGTGCCAAAGAAGCAAATCCGTGTGTTTCCCAACCGGAAACCCTGGATGAACAGAGATATCCACTGCTTGACGAAGTCTAGGTCTGAGGCATTTAAGTAAGGCGACTCTGACCTATACAAGAAAGCCAGATATGATCTAAGGAAATCCATCAAAGATGCCAAAAGACAGTACCGGACCAAGCTCGAGTCCCAGGCTAGCCACACAGACCCCCGCCGTCTATGGCAACGTCTGCAAAACATAACGGGCTACAAGATGAAATCGCCGGCTCCAATGCACCCGTCCCTGATGAGCTCAACGCATTCTATGCCTACTTTAAGCAAGAGGTCAGCGAGAGCACGCCCTCCACCTTGGAAGCCTCGGATGAACTTGTATCTGAGGTCACCATTGCAGATGTCAGAGCAGCCTTCTTTTTTAAAAAAAATATTTTTATTCTCCTCCTTTTTCACATTTTCTCCCACATTTACACCCATCAACAATAAACAATAATCAGCAAGATATCATTTACACCCATCAACAATAAACAATAATCAGCAAGATATGTCAATCCCCATAATAACAACGATTCCATCCGCCCACCAACCCCCAAACCTCAACCCGCATGTTTACATAAACAAATGACAAAAAGGAATCAGGGATTACCCAGTCACCCTTAATCTACACAGTCCCCCCCCCCCCCCCCCCCAACCCCCCAACTAATGTTCGATGTTATCCAGTTCTTGAAAGTGCATAATAAATAGTGCCCATGAATTGTAGAACCCCTCCGAGCTTCCCCTCAGTTCGAACTTAACCTTCTCAAGGGTCAAGTATTCCAACAGGTCCCCCCGCCACGCCAGGGCACTGGGTGGAGAGGCTGCTCTCCATCCCAGCAGGATCCGCCTTCGGGCGATCAACGAGGCGAAGGCTATGATATCTGCCTCCGCTCCCGTTTCCAACCCTGGCTGGTCCGACACCCCGAATATGGCCTCCTGGGGACCCGGGTCCAGTTTCACATGCACCACCTTGGAAATTACCCTAAACACCTCCTTCCAGTACTCCCCTAGCTTTGGACAGGACCAAAACATATGAACGTGATTCACGGGCCCCCCCTCGCAACGCTCACACACATCCTCTACTCCTTCAAAAAATCGGCTCATCCTCGCCCTCGTGAGGTGCGCTCTATACACCACCTTCAGCTGTATCAGCCCCAACCTCGCGCACGAGGTGGAGGCATTCACTCTCCGGAGCACCTCACACCAGACCCCCTCCTCTATAACCTCTCCCAGCTCTTCCTCCCACTTTGCTTTGATCCCTTCCAGTGGTGCCTTATCCTCTTCCAGAATAGCTCCGTACACCGCTGACACTGCCCCCTTCTCCAATCCCCTTGTCGTCAACACCTCCTCCAGCAATGTGGAGGCCGGTTCCTCTGGGAAGCTCTGTATCTCCTTCCTGGCAAAATCCCGAACCTGCATGTACCTAAACACTTCTCCCTGCTCCAGCCCATACTTCGCTTCCAGCTCCCTCAATCCTGCAAACCGACCCCGAAGAAACAAATCTTTTAGCGTCTTAATCCCCTTCTCTTCCCATTTCCGAAAACTTCCATCCCACCTCCCTGGCTCAAATCTGTGGTTCCCCCGAATCGGCATTTCCCTTGACCCTAAACCCACCCGAAGTGTTGGCGAAACTGCCTCCAGATTTTCAATGAAGCTATTATTACCGGACTCCCTGAATATTTCCCCGGAGCTATCGGGAGCGGTGCTGTTGCAAGTGCCTTCAGCCCCGACCCCCTGCACTTACTCTCCTTTATTCTGACCCACTGAGAATCCACCCCTCTGACCCAGCTCCGCACTTTCTCCACGTTCGCCGCCCAGTAGTAGTACAGGTTCGGGAGACCCAAACCCCCTGCCTGCCTTCCCCTCTGTAGCAGCACCTTTCTCACTCTGGCCACCTTCCCTCCCCATATGAATGAGGTAATCCTTCCCTCAACCTCCCTGAAAAAAGACTTTGGCAGGAAAATCGGTAGGCATTGAAAAATAAACAGGAATCGTGGCAACACGTTCATTTTAACCGCCTGTACCCGACCCGCAAGTGACAGAGGAAGGCCATCCCACCTTGCCAGATCGGCTTTCACTCTCCCCACCAAACTAGTGATGTTGTACCTGCGAAGCCTCCCCCACTCCCTGCACCCCCAGATACCTAAAATGAGTCCCTGCTCTACGGAATGGCAGCCCCCCCACCCCTGCCCCCACTCCCGGCCGAGGCACCACAAAGTACTCACTCTTGTCCAGGTTCAACTTGTACCCCGAGAAAGACCCAAATACCCGCAGTAGCTCCAATATTCCTCCTATCGACGCACTCTGCTCCGACACATACAGCAGCAAGTCGTCGGCATATAAGGACACCCTATGCTCTATCCCCCCCCCCCGCACTATTCCTTTCCATGCTCCCAAACTTCTCAATGCGATGGCCAATGGCTCAATCGCAAGTGCAAATAGCAGGGAGGACATAGGACATCCCTGTCTCGTCCCACGGTGAAGAGAAAAGTATCTCGAACTGATATTATTTGTGCGGACACTCGCCTTCGGTTTCTTATATATAGCTTTACCCAGTTCACAAACCTTGGTCCAATCCCAAACCGGATTACCTTGATTCACTACAGTTCGCCTAACGCTGCAACAGGTCCACAGCAGATGCCATCCCTCTGGCCCTACACTCAACACTGGAACACCTAGATAACAAAGACACCTATTTCAGACTCCTATTTATTGACTACAGTTCAGCCTTCAATACTATTATTCCTCTGAAACTCATCATCAAACTCCGTGGCCTGGGCCTTGGCTCCTCCCTCTGCGACTGGATCCTGAACTTCCTGACCCACAGACCACAATCAGTAAGGATAGGCAACAACACCTCCTCCACGATCATCCTCTCAACACCGGTGTCCCACAAGGCTGTGTCCTCAGCCTCCTACTATACTCCTTATACACCTATGACTGTCTGGCCACATTCCCCTCCAACTCGATTTTCAAATTTGCTGATGACATCACAGTAGTGGGTCGGATCTCAAACAATGACGAGACAGAGTACAGGAATGAGACCGAGAATCTGGTGAACTGGTGCGACGACAATAATCTCTCCCTCAATGTCAACAAAACGAAGGAGATTGTCATCGACTTCAGGAAGTGTAGAGGAGAACATGCCCCTGTCTACATCAATGGGAATGAAGTAGAAAGGGTCAAGAGTTTCAAGTTTTTAGGTGTCCAGATTACCAACAACCTTTCCTGGTCTCCCCATAAGAACTAGGAGCAGGAGTAGGCCATCTGGCTCCTCGAGCCTGCTCCGCCATTCAATGAGATCATGGCTGATCCCATGCCGACACTATAGATAAGAAAGCCCACCAACGACTCGACTTTCTCAGAAGACTAAGGAAATTTGGCATGTCAGCTACGACCCTCACCAACTTCTACAGATGCACCATTGAAAGCATTCTTTCTGGTTGTATCACAGCTTAGTATGGAGCCTGCTCTGCCCAAGACCGCAGGAAACTACAAAAGGTCGTGAATGTAGCCCTGTCCATCAAGCAAACCAGCCTCCCATCCATTGACTCTATCTATAATTCCCACTGCCTCGGAAAGGCAACCAGCATAATAAAGGACCCCACGCACCCTGGACATACTCTCATCCACCTTCTTCAGTCAGGAAAAAGATACAAGAGTTTGAGGTCACGTACCAACCGACTCAGGAACAGCTTCTTCCCTACTGCCATCAGACTTTTGAATGGACCTACCTCATATTAAGTTGATCTTTTCTCAACACCCTAGCTATGACTGTAACATTATATTCTGCAGTCTCTCCTTCCTTCCCTATGTACGGTATGCATTGTTTGTACAACATGCAAGAAACAATACTTTTCACTGTATACTAATGCATGTGACAATAATAAATCAAATCAAATCAAAAAATCCCTATGGATTCCCGAGGGGTCCTAGGTTCTTTCTTAGGATAGAGGGGCCGTGGATGCCCATAAGTTCCTGCAACAAGGAGTTCATAGTCTGAACCATCAGCTTGGGTTTCCTCCGGGTGCTCCGGTTTCCTCCCACAGTCCAAAGACGTACAGGTTAGGTGGCTTGGTCATGCTAAATTGCCCTTAGTGTCAAAAAAAAGGGATTACTGGGTTACGGGGATAGAGTGATGGTGTGGTCTTGGGTGCTCTTTCCAGGGGCCGGTGCAGACTCGATGGGCCGAATGACCTCCTTCTGCACTGTAAATTATCTGATTCTATGAGTGGACATCCCTTATCATGGAATGGATGTCCTTGGACAGAAGCGCTTGGACTCCTCCAGTTGGCCGTGCAATCCAAGGAGGGAAGCTGACACCCTATCCTGATATTCCCGACTTTTCCTTTGTAGCTCCAACAACTAAGGGACTACCGAGTCCAGAGTAGGGCTCAGCAGAATCCTGGCCTTCAGCTCCTCCGAGCCCTGGATACCTGCAACGTCCCTGCCTCCGCCTGCTGTGGATCAGCAGAAGTGAGGTACTCAGCAGTGAGTGATCCAGAAGCCTGTCTACTACTAATGCCCACGGAGGTGTGAGTCTCTGCACTGGTGGAGGGTGCGGGTGATAGCTATGATGCATTTTCCAAGTGAATGTCCGAAAAGCCGTCGTTGGAGCTGCACCCCTCGGTGGTATCCAGCGGCCTACTGAGGGATGGGCCGGGCCGGTCGACTGATTTTCCTGCATGGGAAGGGAGATGGCATTATGGCATAGCAGGGACATTGGGATATGAGAGACATACCTCACGTGTGCCTGACCTTATGGCTGAATGTGTTGAGTGCCAGTGCCTGAATCTAAATAAAGGGAAGGATGAGGATATGAGGAGCGAATTGGCAAGTATAGATTGGGGAACTGAGCTAAACGGATCATGGTGCATAGGTAATGGTTCATATTGAAAGAACGTGTGCATGAATCACAATAATTGGTGGCACGGTGGTGCAGTGGTCGGCGCCGAGGACCCGGGTTCGATCCTGGCCCCGGGTCACTATCCGTGTGGAGTTTGCACATTTTCCACGTATTTGCATGGGTTTCACCCCCAAAACCCAAAGATGTGCAAGGTAGGTGGATTGGCCATGTTAAATTGCCCTCAATTGGGAAAAAAAGAATTGGGTACTCTAAATTTATTTTAAAAATGAATCACAACAATTATCCATTCCTGCCTGGCACAAAATTAAAAGAGGAAATGTGGCTCAACCATGGCTTACAAAATAAATTAGGGATAATATTAAATCCAAAGAGGGGACATATGAAATGTCCAGAAAAAGAAAGCTTGAAGATTGCGAGCATTTTAGAAGTCAGCAAAAGAGGACAAAACATTTGATCAAGAGCAGGAAATAAGAATATGAGAGTAAAATTGCAGGGAACAGATAAACTGACCGTGTGGGGAACAAAGAAATGGCAGAAGAATAAACATATTGTGTCCGTCTTCACAAAACAGGACACAAATAACCTCCCAGAAATGTTAGGGGTAGCACGGTAGCATTGTGGATAGCACAATTGCTTCACAGCTCCAGGGTCCTAGGTTCGATTCCGGCTTGGGTCACTGTCTGTGCGGAGTCTGCACAACCCAAAACAATGTGCAAGGTAGGTGGATTGGCCACGCTAAATTGCCCCTTAATTGGAAATAAATCATAGAATTTACAGTGCAGAAGGAGGCCATTCGACCTATTGAGTCTGCAGCAGCTCTTACAAACAACACCCTCTGAAGCCCACATATCTACCCTATCCCCGTAACCCAGTAACCCCACTTAACAGTTTTTGCACACTAAGGGCAATTTATCATGGCCAATCCACCTAACCTGCACGTCTTTGGACTGTGGGAGGAAACAGGAGCACCCGGAGGAAACCCACGCACACATGGGGAGAACGTGCAGACTCCACACAGACAGTGACCCAGCCGGGAATCGAACCTGCTATCCTGGAGCTGTGAAGCAACTGTGCTACCGTGAATTGGGTACTCTAAATTTATATTTTAAAAAAGTACTGAACCTGAGGAGTTTGCTATCACAGAAGGATGCCAAGTCACTGAATGTTTTTAAGAAAGAGATGTTTAATTTTTTAGATTTTTTTGGCATCAAGGAGTATGGAGAGAAAGTGGGACCATGGCAGTGAGATTTGAGGATCAGCATGATCATATTCAATAGTGGAGCAGCTTCGAAGGGCCGAATGGCCCACTCCTGTTCCTAGTTTCTATGTATGTCCTCACTTTTGCCTCTTACACCCTCAGTATAGATGTGGTCCTCTTCCTCCCTGGTAACCTCTGGCCTCTGGCCTTAAAAGGAGTGAGGATTTGGAGTTTGAGCGTCACGCGGCGTGCAAGTGCTCACTATTGTGAGCCAGCTGGTCCTGCTGTAAAGAGGACACCTGCCAGATCAGATGATAAGGATGCCTGGCATGTGTGGTTGGTGATTGGAAGGTGGAATATGATGAGAGGTGCCGCAGGAGAGGTAAGGAGGGGTGTGGGGCTGAGTAGTGGGGCAACAAGTGATGCCCCAGTGGGATGGGTGGGTGAGTGGTGACAAATGGAAGGAGTGGCTTAACCTGACCTCTGATGTAGTTGTGTCTCGAGGTCAGCATACGGGACAGGGCGGAACGGCTGTGGCCCCAGAGCTTCCAGAGTACGCCAGCCAGGGGCATCGAAGGCCACGGGATGAGGGAGGCAGCTGGCAGCGTGCATCCCGGGGAAACATCTGGTCGTAGTGGCAGAGCTTGGAGAGCAGGCGTGTAGAGGATCACTGAGGGCACCGAGGAAGGGGTATTGTACAGCCCATTAAACTCCTGTTTGGAGAACCATTATGATTCCTCTGCCACTTTCTTCTGCAATGCGGACCGACCTTCGGATCCTTTGACCATCTCTCCAGGCACCTCCCCCTCTCGTTGGCACTCACCCACCCTCCGGCCGTAGACATGTCCCTGGAGCTGTGTCCCATCCCCTGGGTGTTCAGATTTTGCGTGTGTTGTGTTGCCTACCACAGTGTTCAGGCAGTGTCCAAGCATCAGGGTGTGATTGAGATGCTAGTCGATAACTCCCCAGTTGGTGGGGGTTATGGGTGATTGGTGGGACAGATGGGCAGGGACATGGGTTGCCCCTGGAACAGTCACACACGATCCAGGGGTTGGCATAGTGATGCTGTGAGCGGTTGCCCCCAAGTGCCTCCCCCACAGCAGCCCACCCCGCCGCCGAGCACTGGGGGGGGCAATCCCAGCACCCCTGGGCTCTCTGCCTGTGAGTAAAGATGGCTACATACCTCCTCAGCTCCCACAGAAGCCCTTCTGTCAGGTTCACGTTTTTTCAAAAGGAGCACTAATCGGTGCCAGTGTGAGCACTTTCTGGGGAGGCGGTTGAATGACGGGAGGGCGTTGGATATGGGGTGGCTCTCGTTGATTGTATGGAAATGGGGCTTAAGTGGTGATCATTGATTTATCACCTTGTTACAGTGAGTTCCCGATTTTGCCTATGGGAGCGGGCCGGTTGCATCGCAAACTGTTTTGCGCCTGGCGCTGATCTCGTTTTGGAGAGCGCAGAGGCTGGAGAATCGCGCCCATAAGATCCTGAAGGGTCTTCACAGGGTGGATGTGGAGAGGATGTTTCCTCTTGTGGGATAATCTAGTACTGGGGTCACTGTTTAAAAATAAGGGACCGTCCATTTAAAACATAGATGAGGCAATTTCTTTCTATCAGGGAATCGCGAGTCTTCAGAACTCTGTTCCTGAAAAGGCGATGGAAGCAGTCTTTGAATATTTTTAAAGCAGAGGTGAATAGATTCTTGGGAAGGAAGGTGGTGACAGGTTATCAGGGCTAGGTGGTTTATCAATTTTGAGGTTTCTATCAGGTCTATAGAAACCTCAAAATTGATAAACCTCCTAGCCCTGATAACCTAATTAAATGTCGGAGCAGGCTCGAGAGGCTGCATGGCCTAGTCCTGTTTGTTTTCTGTATCTTTGTAAGAATAACCAACTGACCCAGCGGTGAAGTCAAATTGGGGCAAAAAAGAAATCAACCATCACATTCTGATATTAACCAGCTCAACCATCTAGCCTCAGGTCATCAAGACCTCCTAACCATTAGCCCTGAAATTGAGCTGGAGGGTTGTAAATGGAAAGAAATCATGATCTTCTTAGTAGTGTTTGATTGACTCATACATTGCGGGGAAGGATGATTGTGTCAGTTACCTTAAGATCACCTCTTCTTCATAAATGTATACCCGCAGGGGCTTGATGGAAGTCAATATTGTGTAAACACCAATGTCAAATTTTGTCAAAATCACAGTCAGAGGTCTGACTGTGCTGCAGATGCATAAATCAGTCTTGCACCAATGATAGATTACAGCTTGTGAAAATTATTTAGAAGTGGCCACAACAGCTTAGTGAGGAAATGCATTACTGAGCCACAGAAAACTACAATGGTGGAATGTTTGGTTCCTTGTCTATCAGAGTTAACGGAGTTGACTTTGCCCAACTTGAATTGCAACAAGTTCTGGCTCACCCACAATTACCAATCTGTGGCATTGCAATTTTAAGCTCCCGTCAAGACTAACTGGGTAAATGTACAGGCTGGTGAAGCTCTCAATCTGAGGTAGCAGCTGCTACAGCTGCCTTCAGTGCTCTGGATTCGGGAAATCAGTAATCATTTCCATTGCTGATCATCATCCAGCGACTCAAGCATTGAAATTGAGTGAGGATGTCGCAGATGAAAGGGAGGCTTTCAGCTCAGATTTAGTCCAGCCTTCTACAAAAACACTTCCGCCACCCGTTTTAGTGCCTGTTCAGTGATGCCAGAGGTTTTACCTGCACTGCCTTATCAGGAAGACTATTTCAGGCTTCAGTCTCCCTCTCTGTGAAGAAAAGTTTCTTGATATCAATCCTAAACTTGTCTATTCGTATTTTTTACCAATGCCCCTTGCTGTGCAGTTGTGGTTTACCATGTAATTGTGACCGGTATTCATCTTTTCTATTCCACCCAATGGGCAGGGTTCTCCCCCCCTCCCCGTGGCGTGCTTTGCGGCGGCTGAGGTGGCCCTCCACTGGCCAACGGTGGGATATTCCATTCCAGCCGCTGTCACTGGGGTTTCCCGTTGTTTGCATCCTCTGCTGCCATGGAACCCGCGGCAGGGAGTCTCCATTGGTGGGACTGGAGGATCCCGCTGGCGGAACGGCCACAAAATCCCACCAATACCTTTGTGACGAAAAAGTAATATTCGCTTGTGTTCAATTTTTAAATATGTATTTTGTATTGCTTAAACAATGCGTAAGGACTTAACAACCAAATGTTATCCAAAGCAGCTTATTAGGAGAAGCGTATCAGCTCTGAACAAGTGCGTTGTCTGGGTATTTTACCTCTCAGTTCATTTGGCCCACTCAAAGATGATCTAAACTATTAACTGATTAACCAACCATTGGCAACATTATTGTAATCCTAAATGTTTATACAATTGTCACAGTATCTCACTGAAATATTCTGGACATTCTATCACCTCAGGACTCTCATAGATATATACAGCTTCTATCCCTGGGGAGTTATTCATTTTGACCCCTTTAAGTTCTCTGAGACATATTGAAGTTGTCTGTCAGGTGAGCTCAAGTATGTTGTTGCCGATAGACAGACCAGCCGGATATAGAAAGGTCAAATGGGTGAGATATGAGTAGATACTTGGTGCTTTTGGAACAAAGCAAATGTGAGTCGACACCCTAAAAGAAAGGAGTAGAGAAATATCGGTGGGATTGAAAAAGCTACTGAGCTGACAGATTTTGAACAACTGGCCGGGATTCTCCGACCCGGCTCCGGGTCGGAGAATCCCCGAGGGGGGCGCGAGGATCGTGCCGTGCCGACGCCGGCCCTCCGCTGCCAATTTTCGGGCGCCCACGGGATCGCCGCTTCGCCGGGTAGGGGCCATTGAAAGCGATTCTCTGGGCCTCGACGGGCTGAGTGCCCGCCAAGTTTGGCTGAGTCCCGCCGGCATGGGTTACTCAGGTCCCACACGGCGGGACCTGGAAGATGCGTCTGCGGAGGCCGTCCTGGAGGGGGGCGGGGTCTCCACGGTGGCCTGGCCCACGATCGCGGCCTACCGATCGGTGGGCGTGCTGGTTCCGTGGGGGCCTATGTTACTCCGCGCCGGGCCCCTGTAGGGCTCCGCCATATTGCCTGGGGGCCGGCGCGGAGACGGGAACACACGCGCATGTGCGGACTCACACCGGCCGTAGCGCGCATGTGCGAACCCGCACCGGCCGTTCTGCGCCGGCTGCAGCTGCGGGGACCACTCCGGTGTCGACCTAACTCCCAGGAAGGGGAGCATTCTTTTTTTAATTTTAATAATATTTTCTTAAGGTATTTGAAAATTTTTATAACAGTAACATAAACAATGACATCAACATGGGAAAATAAACATTCCCCCCCCCCCAGCCCAATCTTCACGCACCTCAACCATAAAACAACAATCCGGCCCTCCCCCCATGGAATACTGCATCTGCTGACATTTTAATTTTCCCCCGAGAAAGTCGCCGAACGGCTGCCACCTCCGGGTGAACCCCAACATTGATCCTCTTCAGGCAAACTTTATTTTCTCGAGACTGAGAAACCCGGCCATGTCACTAACCCAGGTCTCTACACTCAGGGGCTTCGAGTCCCTCCACATTAACAGGATCCGTCTCCGGGCTACCAGGGAGGAAAAGGCCAGGACGTCAGCCTCTTTCGCCCCCTGAACTCCCGGCTCTTCCGACACTCCAAAGATCTTTACCTCCGAACTCGGTACCACCCGTGTTTTTAGCACCGTGGACATCGTCTTAGCAAAACCCTGCCAAAACCTTCTAAGCTTCGGGCATGTCCAAAACATGTGGACATGATTTGCTGGGCTTCCCGCGCGCCTCGCACATCTGTCCTCAACCCCGAAGAACTTACTCATCCTAGCCGCTGTCATGTGTGCCCGGTGGACTACCTTAAATTGTATCAGGCTAAGCCAGGCACACGATGAGGAGGTATTAACCCTGCTTAGGGCATCCGCCCAAAAACCTGCCTCTATCTCTCCTCCTAGCTCGTCCTCCCACTTGCCCTTAAGCTCCTCCACTGGAGTTTCCACCACTTCTGAAAGCTCCTGGTAAATGTCCGATACCTTCCCCTCTCCCACCCAGGTGCTGGAAACTACTCTATCCTGTATCCCCCATGGCGGCAGCAGTGGAAAGGCCGGCACCTGTTTTCTCAGGAGGTCTTGCACCTGCAAATACCTAAAACCATTCCCTGCTGGCAATTTAAATATATCCTCCAAAGCTTTCAAGCTGGGGAAGGTCCCGTCTATAAATAGATCCCCCATCCTTCCAATTCCTGCCCTCTGCCAACTCCGGAACCCACCATCTAGCCTACCCGGTACAAACCTGTGGTTATTATAAATCGGGGTCCAAATCGATGCTCCCGCCACTCTCTTATATCTCCTCCATTGTCCCCAGATCCTCAGAGCCACCACTACCACCGGATTGTGGAGTATCGGGCCAGCGGGAACGGCAAAGGTGCGAAGGGGAGCATTCTTGATTATCGGGGACCGTTGACGCCGGAGTGGTTGGCCCCGCTTTTCACGCTGGCGTCAGAACTTGCCCGCGGGATTGGAGAATCCCGGTCATGATTTCTGGACTGGATTTACTTGCTCATAGAATTTGGATGTTATCAAGGAGGTTTGCAGCTATCTTTAGTATTTCATATCATTCTGTTGTAAATGGCATTTCTCGTATGTAGTATATAATTTCTAAACAATAATAACTTGCAATTACATACAGCCTTTACCACAATGAAATGTGGCAAGGTCCTTCACAGGACCATTATGAAGCAAAATTGGGCGGCAAGCTACATCTGAGAATATTAGTCACAGAGGTAGTCATGCAGCTGAAGGTGCAGCCACCAATTGTGAAGCAATTCAAATTGAGGATGAACAAGAGGCCAAAATTAAAGAAGTTCAGATAAATCGGAGGATTATTAGGCTGGAGGTAACTAAAGAGATATTGGGGAGGGGGGCACAAGGCCATGGAAGGATTTGAAAATTAAGATTTTCTTTGACTGAGAGCCAAAGTGGGTCAGTGAATATAGGGGTAAAGAAAGGCGAGCAAGTAAAAGACAATGCTGTGATAATGTAATGGTCATTCATGGGTAACATAACAATAAAGTAACAGTAATACTAAAATGCACTTGCCTTCCATCTATGAGTAGTGGATGGGTGATAAACTCTTGCAAGAAGGTTCCTCGAGAGTTCAGTTCCAACTCTGACCAATAAACAAGATAATGCTTATCATTAGATGCCACGATTTTCAGTCAACTATGGAAATGCAACAGAATATTTAAATTCACCCACATACAATAGAACACTTAAGTGGATGAGGGGGTTTATAAGGAGAATTGTTTTTCTACTGGAGGGAGGGTCTCTGTCCAGAGGACACTGATTTAAGTTAATTGACAATATGGCCAGGGTGGATGTGAGGATAATTTTGTTTCCCACAGAAGGTTTTTACATCTGGAATGTTCTACCTGATAGAGTTGTGGGAGCCGATTCAGTAGTAACATTCATAAGGAATTGGATAAATACTTGAAAAGGAAATTTGCAGAACAATGGGGACAGAGCAGGGAAGCGGGATTACTTAGAACATTCTTACAAAGAAACCGGACCGAAGAAGGTCCCTCTGGGGACTGAATTATTCTGTACTTGCATAAACCCAGAAGAGATTTAGAACAAAGAACAAAGAAATGTACAGCACAGGAACAGGCCCTTCGGCCCTCCAAGCCCGTGCCGACCATGCTGCCCGACTAAACTACAATCTTCTACACTTCCTGGGTCCGTATCCTTCTATTCCCATCCTATTCATGTATTTGTCAAGATGCCCCTTAAATGTCACTATCGTCCCTGCTTCCACTACCTCCTCCGGTAGCGAGTTCCAGGCACCCACTACCCTCTGTGTAAAAAACTTGCCTCGTACATCTACTCTAAACCTTGCCCCTCTCACCTTAAACCTATGCCCCCTAGTAATTGACCCCTCTACCCTGGGGAAAAGCCTCTGACTATCCACTCTGTCTATGCCCCTCATAATTTTGTAGACCTCTATCAGGTCGCCCCTCAACCTCCGTCATTCCAGTGAGAACAAACCGAGTTGATTCAACCGCTCCTCATAGCTAATGCCCTCCATACCAGGCAACATTCTGGTAAATCTCTTCTGCACCCTCTCTAAAACCTCCACATCCTTCTGGTAGTGTGGCGACCAGAATTGAACACTATACTCCAAGTGTGGCCTAAGGTTCTATACAGCTGCAACATGACTTGCCAATTCTTATACTCAATGCCCCGGCCAATGAAGGCAAGCATGCCGTATGCCTTCTTGACTACATTCTCCACCTGTGTTGCCCCTTTCAGTGACCTGTGGACCTGTACTCCTAGATCTCTCTGACTTTCAATACTCTTGAGGGTTCTACCATTCACTGTATATTCCCTACCTGCATTAGACCTTCCAAAATGCATTACCTCACATTTGTCCGGATTAAACTCCATCTGCCATTTCTCCGCCCAAGTCTCCAAATAATCTAAATCCTGCTGTATCCTCTGACAGTCCTCATCGCTATCTGCAATTCCACTAACCTTTGTGTCATCTGCAAACTTACTAATCAGACCAGTTACATTTTCCTCCAAATCATTTATATATACTACAAACAGCAAAGGTCCCAGCATTGATCCCTGCGGAACACCACTGGTCACAGCCCTCCAATTAGAAAAGCATCCTTCCATTGCTACTCTCTGCCTTCTATGACCTAGCCAGTTCTGTATCCACCTTACCAGCTCACCCCTGATCCCGTGTGACTTCACCTTTTGTATTAGTCTACCATGAGGGACCTTGTCAAAGGCCTTACTGAAGTCCATATAGACAACATCCACTGCCCTACCTGCATCAATCATCTTTGTGACCTCCTCGAAAAACTCTATCAAGTTAGTGAGACACAACCTCCCCTTCACAAAACCATGCTGCCTCTCACTAATACGTCCATTTGCTTCCAAATGGGAGTAGATCGTGTCTCGAAGAATTCTCTCCAGTAATTTCCCTACCACTGACGTAAGGCACACCGGCCTGTAGTTCCCTGGATTATCCTTGGAACTACAGGCCGGTGAGCCTTACTTCAGTTTTATGGGAATAGTTCCAGGGATGAAGGACTTCAGTTATGTAAATAAGTTGGAGAAACTGGGGTTGTTCTTCTTCGAGAAGAGAAGGTTGAGAGGAGATTTGATAGAGGTTTTCAAATCACAGAAAATACAGTGCAGAAGAGGTCCTTTGGCCCCTTGAGTGGGCGGCACGGCAGCACAGTGGTTAGTATAATTGCTTCACAGCTCCAGGGTCCCAGGTTCGATTCTGGCTTGGGTCACTGTCTGTGCGGAGTCTGCACGTTCTTCCCGTGTCTGCGTGGGTTTCCTCCGGGTGCTCCGGTTTCCTCCCACAGTCCAAAGATGTGCAGGTTAGGTGGATTGGCCATGATAAATTGCCCCTAGTGTCCAAAAAAGATTAGATGGGGTTGCTGGGATAGGGTGGAGGCATGGGGTTCTCTTTCCAAGGGCTGATGTAGACCCGATGGTCTGAATGGCCTCCTTCTGCACTGTAAATTCTATGATTGTATGAGTCTGCACCAACACATGAAAAACACTTGACCTGTCTACCTAATCCCATTTGCCAGCAGTTAGCCCATATCTTTGAATGTTAAGACGTGCCAAGTGCTCATCCAGGTAATTTTTTTAAGGATGTGAGGCAACCCGCCTCTATCACCCTCCCAAGCGAAGCGGTGCATTCCAGACCATCACCACCCTCTGGGTAAAACCTGACTTCTTTGCTCCAACGAAAACAACCCAAACCTATCCAACCTGTCTTCATAACTAAAATGTTCCATCCTAGGCAACAATCAGGAGGGCTCTGGAGAGAGGGAGAAACGGTTCACATTTGGAAAAAAAGGTTGAGAACCAGAGGACAGTAATATAAGGTTATTGACAAAAGATCAAACAGCGCCATAAAGAAAAGCATTTTGTTCCACAGCCAGAGGTTAGAATCTGGAATACACTGTCTGAGGGTGTGGTGGTGGCAGATTCAATCGTGGCTTTCCAAAGGAATTTTGATAAGCAACTCAAGAGAAGAAAATTGCACTGCGACGGGGAAGGACGTCGGGAGGGGGGAGTGGGATTAGAGGACTTGTTCTTTTAGAGAATCGGCACACACACAATGAGCCAAATGGCCTCGTCCTCTGCCATAACCAGTTCACCACTGAATGATGCTGAGAGAGTCAGGAGGGATATGAACGGATCAAAATAAGATATGAACAGAAACACATTGATAAGGAATATAAAGGTAATACAAGGTTCCCTTCTAATGAAGGTTAAATAGAACAGGTGGTGTTAAATCCATTAAACTGCTGCACATGGGATGCAGTTACTCAGAGTTTGCATTTATATTGTGCTTTTTAGAATGTCTCAAAGCACTTGACATCCAATTAATAATTTTGAAGTCCAGTAACCACTGTAATAAAAGAGCACAACAAGGTCCCAGCAATGAGATAAATGATTAGATAATGTGTTTTAGTGGTGCCGTGAGATCTTTTACGATCTCATGCTTCAGGAAAGTGTCAATTTAGATTGTAGAGCAGGATTTAAACCCACAACGGTCAATTCACCAGTGAAACCACTTCCATTGAGACGAGTACCAATACTGAGCCCAGTACTGCCACTGAGTCATGAGTATTTCTATCCATAAGTGACGCGTGGAAAAGAGACTACACCAGAGTGAAACATAGACTGCATAGTTGGGACATAGACTGCGTAGTTGGGAATTTGGTTAAGGTGGTAAGTCTTTTTCTCAAGTTTAAATTTACATTAAGGGGTGGGTGGCACGGTGGCACAGTGGTTAGCACTGCTGCCTCACGCGCTGACGGCCCAGGTTTGATCCTGGCCCCGGGTCACAGTCCGTGTGGAGTTTTGCACATTCTCCTCGTGTCTGTGTGGGTCTCACTCCCACAACTCAAAGATGTACAGATTAGGTGGATTGACCACGCTAAATTACCCCTTAATTGGAAAAAAAGAATTGGGTACTTTAAATTTAAAAAAAAAGAATTCCATGTTAAGTTTGAAAGTTACATACTCCAATTGCAAACAATAATCTTAAACTTAAACAAAGACAATTAGATAGGGAAAGAGAACAGGCTAAGGTTAAATGAGTAAATAGATTAAAAGATATGGAGGTAAATGAAGAGTGGAAAACATTTAAAGAAAAAATTCAAAATCTTCAACAAAAATACATTCCATTGAGAACCAAAAAATCAGCAAGGAAGACTCATCCACTACTCACTCAGAAAATTAAGGATATGATTACATTTAAAGACGAGGCTTACAATGTTGCAAAACAATAGCTGCATGTCTGAGGATTGGGAGTGTTTTAGACACCCGTGGAGGGCCACCAGAAAGTTTAAAAAGGGAAATAACAGAATGAGAGTAAACTAGTCAGAAATATAAAAACAGATTGTAAGAGATTTTATTGTCAAGAGAAAGAGTAGTTATGTAGCTAGAATAAACGGGTGGCACGGTAGCACTGTTGCTTCACAGCACCAGGTCCCAGGTTCGATTCCCGGCTTGGGTTACTGTGCAGAGTCTGCACGTTCTCCCTGTGTCTGCGTGGGTTTCCTCCGGGTGCTCCGGTTTCCTCCCACAAGTCCCGAAAGACGTGCAGATTAGGTGAATTGAACATTCTGAATTCTCCCTCTGACCCGAACAGGCGCCGGAATGTGGCGACGAGGGGATTCTCACAGTAACTTCATTGCAGTGTTAACGTAAGCCGACTTGTGACAATAATAAAGATTATTGGATTATTATTTTAAAAAATATATTTTTTATTCTCCTTTTTCAGATCTTCTCCCAAATTTACACCCACCAACAATAAACAATAATCAGTAACAAATATGTCAATCCCCATATCAATAACACCGATCCCATCCTCCCACCAAACCCCAAACATTTGCCCGCATGTTAACACAAACAAATTACAAAAAGGAATTAGGGATCACCCATAGTCACCCTTAATATACACAGCCCCCCTCCCCCCAACCCGCCCACCCACCCACCCCAACTAATGTTCGATGGTATCCAGTTCTTGAAAGTGCATCATGAATAACGCCCATGAATTGTAGAAGCCCCCCATCCTTCCCCTCAGTTCAAACTTAACCTTCTCAAGAGTCAGGAATTCCAACATGTCCCCCCCCGCCACGCCAGGGCACAGGGTGGAGAGGTTGCTCTCCATCCCAGCAGGATCCGCCTTCGGGCGATCAACCAGGCGAAGGCTACGACATCTGCCTCCGCACCCGTTTCCAACCCTGGCTGGTCCGACACCCCGAAGATGGTCTCCCGGGTCCAGTTTCATGTGCACCACTTTAGAAATTATCTTAAAAACCTCCTTCCAGTAATCCTCTAGCTTTGGACAGGACCAAAACATATGAACTTGATTAGCGGAGGCCCCCCGCAACATTCACACACATCTTCTACTCCTTCAAAGAATCAGCTCATCCTCGCACTTGTGAGGTGTGCTCTGTATACCACCTTCAGCTGTATCAGCCCCAACCTCGCACACGAGGTGGAGGCATTCACTCTCCGGAGTACCTCACACCAGAACCTCTCCTCCATATCCTCTCCAAACTCTTCCTCCCACTTTGCTTTGATCCCTTCCAGTGGTGCCTTCTCCTCTTCCAAAATAACTCCGTAAACTGCCGACACTACCCCTTCTCCAGTCCCCCTTTCGTCAGCACCTCCTCCAGCAATGTGGAGGCCTCTGTATCTCCTTTCTGGCAAAATCTCGAACCTGCATGTATCAAAACATTTCCCCCTGCTCCAGCCCATACTTCGCTTCCAGCTCCTTCAATCCTGTAAACCGACCCCTAAGAAACAAATCTTTTAGTGTCTTAATCCCCTTCTCCTCCCATTTCCGAAAATTTCCATCCCACCTCCCTGGCTCAAATCTGTGGTTCCCCTGAATTGGCAATTCCCTTGACCCTGCCCCCAACCCGAAGTGTTGGCAAAACTGCCTCCAAATTCTCAATGAAGCTATTATTATCGGACTCCCTGAGTACTTCCTCGGGGCTATCGGGAGCGGGGCTGTTGCTAGTGATTTCAATCCCGACCCCCTGCACAAACTCTCCTCCATTCTGACCCACTGGGAATCAACTCCTCTTACCCAGCTCCGCACCTTCTCCACATTCGCCACCCAGTAGTAATACATCAGGTTTGGAAGATCCAAACCCCCTGCCTGCCTTCCCCTCTGTAGTAGCACCTTTCTAACTCTGGCCACCTTCCCTCCCCATATGAACGACATAATCCTTCCCTCAGTCTCTCTGAAAAAAGCCTTTGGCAGGAAAATCGGCAGGCATTGAAAAATAAGCAGAAATCGCAGCAACACGTTCATTTTAATCGCCTGTACCCGACCTGCCAGTGACAGAGGGAGACCATCCCACCTTGCCAGATCAGCTTTCACTCTCCCCACCAAACTAGAAATATTGTACCTGCGGAGCGCCCCCCCCCCCCGCACACTCCCGGGCAACCTGCACCCCCAGGTACCTAAAGTGAGTCCCTGCCCTACGGAATGGCAGCCCCCCCCACCCCTGCCCCGACCGAGATACCACAAAATACTCACTCTTGTCTAGATTTAGTTTGTACCCTGAGAAAGACCCAAACACTCAAAGCAGCTCCAATATTCCCCCTATCGACGCACTCGGTTCGACACATATAACAGCAAGTCATCGGCATATAACGACACCATATGCTCTATCTCCCCCCCCCCCCCCCCGCACTTTCCATATCCCCGAACTTCTTAATGCGATGGCCAACGGCTCAATCGTGAGTGCAAACAGCAGGGGGGACATAGGACATCCCTGCCTAGTCCCATGGTGGAGGTTGTGGCAACACCCTCTTCCCTATCGCCTCTTCAAACATCCCCATCATCAGGGGTGCCAGCTTATCCTTGTATTTTTTATAATATTCCACTGGAAACCCATCCGGCCCTGCCACCTTCCCCGACTGCATCCTCCCAATCGCATCCTTTATCTCCTGCTCCACTATCGCTCCTTCTAATGTAGCCCTGTCCCCCTCCCCTAACCTCGGGTACTCCAACCCATCTAGAAATTCCTGCATCTCCCGGTCTCCCCCCAGGTGGCTCTGACCTGTACAACCTCTCATAAAATCCTCAAAGACCTTGTTAATCAGATCCGGAGCCACCACCAACTTCCCTGCCCTATCCCTCACCTGAACAATTTCCCTTACCGCTGCCTCCCTCCGGAGCTGACCTGCTAACATATCTCCATGTTCGTAAACTGCACCCCTTGCTTGTCTCAGTTGGCGCACCGCCTTCCTGGTAGATAATCGGTCACAGTCCGCCTGTAGTTCCTTCCCCTTTTCCAACTTCGCTGGGTCCCCATCTTCAGCATTACTCCTAACTACCTCCAACATCTCATCTATTACCCTCTGCCGCTCCAACCTCTCCTCTTTGTCCACCCTGGCCTTAAAAAAAATCACCTCACCCCTCAACACCGCCTTTAGAGCCTCCCAGACAACTGCCTTCGACACCTCATCCGTACAGTTGAAACCTACATATTCCTCAATTACCTTTTCAACTTTGTCACAGAACACTTGGTCCCCTAAAAGTCCCGCATCTAATTTCCATCCTGGCCTCTGTGCAACCCCCTTCTCCAGTACCATATCCACCCAATGCGGAGCATGATCTGACACTGCAATTGCCGAGTATTCCGACCCCTTAACCCCAGCCAGCAAAGCTTTCCCCACCACGAAAAAGTTGATCCGCGAATATACCTTATGGATTGCTGAGAAAAACGAGTACTCCCGCTCCCTCGGGTGCAGAAACCTCCAAGGGTCCACCCCTCCCAGTTTCACCATTAGCCCAGCCAACGCCTTTGCCCCCCCTGATGGGACCAGTGAGCGCGGCCGTGACCTGTCCAACCTTGGTTCCTGCACCAAGTTCCAGTCCCCCCCCACTATCAGTTCGTGTGTGTCCAAGTTGGGGATGGCCCCAAAAACCTTCTTTGCGAATCCCACATCGTCCCAATTATGGCCGTATACACTTGGCAGCGCCACTAACCTCCCCTCCAGCGCCCCTGTCACAATCACATATCTACCCCCCTGATCTGCCACCACCTTCTCCATCTGGAAGTGTACTCTTTTGCTGACCATTACCGCTACCTCTCGAGCCCTTCCATCAAGATGTGAGTGTTAAATGAACAAAGAATGAAAAGCTGTGGAGCTTCACTTGGAGTTTCCATTCGGGCCTAATGAGTATTTCACGAATGAGGTGATCACTAAAGTGATTCTTTGCTGAACCACAAATCATCGACTGCGCAGGCTGCATAATCGACTGGAGGGAGGGAAAATATGTACCAGGAAGAACAATTTGAATGAAACCAAAGTACAAGAGTCGGAGTACTCCAAAAACAGTGACAAGAACCACACCAAATGAATCGTTCTTCAATTTTTTCAGCCCTACTGAAGTTCCACAGAGTGGAATTCTAAGCCAAGCTTCGGAGGCCAAACTAAAGGCTGATTTTGAACTTGGCGCTCTATTTCGTGAACAAAAAATTCCATATGCGATGTTACATTTTTCAGGTGAAATCACTGACGATGATGCTGAATCCGAGGTCGATTACTATGAATATCTGCTTGACGTTGTCGACGACGATACAGGAAGTGATGGCATGGAAGGTGAGATGGATGCCGAACACTATGAGCTGCTTGCACATCTCTTCTCCAGCAACACAGATGAGGCTGCAGTGGCACAGCTCCAGTGGTCTGCAAGCAATGACGAGGTGGTCATGGGGGACGCCAGACCGCGCTGGACTCTGTGGAGAGCGGGAGTTTGGAGATGGCGTATATAGAAATGGAAGCTGCTGATACAACCGAAGATCAGCTATTGATTGACCCAGAGACGCAAGAAGTCATCCCAATCTTGGAAAAACCGGCCTCGGAGGTATGTGGTGACCCGTTCCAACTCCTTGAAATGGCTCCGGTAATTTACGCCCAAACCATCGACGACACCGATGACGAATGGGAGGACATAGATGAAGATGCTGATCACAGCGACTTGGAGATTGCTATAGTGGGCAACTCTGACACTGATTCTGAGGACGACCTAATGAAATCTCATTATGTTGCTCCACGGACCACTCACACATTTATGAGTTTGATCAAGAAGACCCAGTGCCTGGATCAGCTCAGCCAGAAACTATAGTTATCAGCAGTCAAGTCAACGATGCTCCAGCAAGCCAAGAAGAGGTGAAACCGACAACCCAAGTTCCATCCTTCATGCCGGCACCAGAAACTGAGGTGACCCAGCATGTCGATGAGGCCGCAGAAGTGGGCCTGGTCACACCACCTAGAGATTATGCGATTCCTAAACCTCTGCAAACAACTCAACACACGACAACAGCCATCGCCACGCCAGAGGCTGCTCCAAAGAAAACAACCAAAAACCAAGGGGCACACCAAAATATATCACCCTGTCCAAACAATTAAAAGAAAAAAGAGGAGAAGGCAGGGAGAACCACCTCATCCTGCCAGCCAACCAGCAATGAAAGCAGTGAAATTTGAAAAAGCGCGGGGGCTGCGAGGCAGAGGGGACCATTTAAAAGGTCGCTGCCTGTGGTGAGGTAAGTACAGATTAACTTGCTTACCTTGCAGGTCAGCTGTTGAGTTCGGGAGTGAGAGCTGGAACCTTCGAATCAGCGCGGGAATTTGAAAAAGCGCGGGGGCTGCGAGGCAGAGGGGACCATTTAAAAGGTCGCTGCCTGTGGTGAGGTAAGTACAGATTAACAACTTACTTACCTTGCAGGCCAAGTCGATTTCAGCAGGAGCGGAGCAGGCTAGTCCATTTCAGCGGGGGCAGTGCGGAAGTGATTTCTGGGAGGTAAGTTTCTCCTTTAAATTTTTTTTTAAAAAATTCTAGTGTTTAAGGTGGGAACAGGAAGTCGACCCGCGGACTTCTGGGAAGACCCTCACCAATAAATTCTGGTGGAGAGGAAACCCTTTGGTGTGAGGTAAGTACCATATTTTATTATTGTTATTAATATTTTTTTTATATAAAAAAATTTAATTTAGTTGTTAGCCAGATCTTGGTAGAAAGTTAGAGGAATGGCAGGGAAGGGAGTGCAATGTTCCTCCTGCAGGATGTTTGAGGTGAGGGATGCCGTTAGTGTCCCTGCTGATTTTACCTGCAGGAAGTGCTGCCATCTCCAGCTCCTCCAAGACCGAGTTAGGGAACTGGAGCTGGAGTTGGAAGAACTTCGGATCATTCAGGAGGCAGAGGGGGTCATAGATAGCAGCTTCAGGGAATTAGTTACACCAAAGATTGGAGATAGATGGGTAACTGTAAGAGGGACTGGGAAAAAACAGTCAGTGCAGGGATCCCCTGCGGTCGTTCCCCTGAGAAACAAGTATACCGCTTTGGATACTTGTGGGGGGGACGACTTACCAGGGGTAAGCCATGGGGTACGGGCCTCTGGCACGGAGTCTGTCCCTGTTGCTCAGAAGGGAAGGGGGGAGAGGAGCAGAGCATTAGTAATTGGGGACTCTGACTTCCGGGTGCGGCGATGACCAGCTGAGTCGCACGTTTCGGCAGCTCCCTGTGAAACGGACTTTTGGGCTCTTGATAGGAGCCCCAACGGCAATTTTAACGGCTAAAAACACCGTGCGGTAAACCAGGAGGGTGTTCCCCCTGGACACGGATGGAAAAAGGAGAGGAAAGTGGCCGGATTGCAGCGGATCCTTTGGAACAACGGCAAGGAAGGCAAGCAAAAACCAAGATGGCGTCGGAAGGTGGCAGTTTCATATGGGGCCCTGAACAACAAGAGTTCTTGAAATGCTGCGTGGAGGAGATAAAAAAGGAAATGAAGAAAGAGTTGTTGGCCCCGATACTACAGGCGATCGAAGGGCTAAAGGAGGAACAAAAGACCCAGGAGCAGGAGCTTCGGGTCGTGAAGGCGAAAGCAGCCGAGAATGAGAACGATATACAGGGCCTGGTGGTGAAGTCGGAGATACAGGGGGCACACCAGAAACGATGTGTGGAGAGGTTGGAGGCACTGGAAAACAACGCAAGGAGGAACAACCTGAGGATTCTTGGCCTTCCTGAAGGTGTGGAGGGGGCGGACGTCGGGGCATATGTGAGCACGATGCTGCATTCGTTAATGGGAGCGGAGGCCCCGACGGGTCCGTTGGAGGTGGAGGGAGCGTACCGAGTTATGGTGCGAGGATCGAGAGCAGGAGAAACTCCCAGAGCCATAGTGGTGAGATTCCTCCGTTTTAAGGATAGAGAAATGGTCCTTAGATGGGCGAAGAAAACTCGGTGCAGTAAATGGGAGAACGCGGTGATCCGCGTTTATCAAGACTGGAGTGCGGAGGTGGCGAGAAGGAGGGCGAGCTTTAATCGGGCCAAGGCGGTACTTCACAAAAGGAAGATAAAATTTGGAATGCTGCAACCGGCAAGACTGTGGGTCACATATCAAGGGAGGCACCACTACTTTGAGACGGCGGATGAAGCGTGGACTTTTATTGTAGAAGAAAAACTGGAATGAGTGGATTATGAAAAAGAACGTTTGGACAAAGTGGTGGGGCGAATGGGGGGGGGCGAAGAGGGGTTTTATGTTCTAATCCTGCGGTATGGTAACTTTTCTTTCTCCCACAGGTGGTGATGGGGGGAGGTGGGGAGGGAGAGGAGATGGGGCGTTGGCCATGGGAGGCGGGGCCGAGGGAGAGGCGCGGGCTTGGTTCCCGCGCTATGATAATTATGGCGGGAATAGAGAAGCAGGAAGGAGGGGGCGTCGCACGGTGCGAGCCGTGGTCACGGGGGGAAGCCGAGGTCAGCCAGAGTTTGCTGACTTCTGGGAGCAACATGGGGGGAGTAATTACGCTAGCGGGGGGTCTAGCGGGGGGGGTGGGAGGGGGGAATTACTGGGTTGCTGCTGCTGGGGAAAGGGGGGAGTGGGTACGGGAGAGGATGGGCGGGGGGGCACCGCCTGGGGGAGATACAGCTGCGTGGGAACTGGGTGAGAAGCTGGAAAAAGATGATGGCTAACCGGCAAGGGGGGGGGGGGGGGGGGGGTGGGAAGCCCCCCAACTCGGCTGATCACGTGGAATGTGAGAGGGCTCAACGGGCCGATAAAGAGGGCACGAGTACTCGCACACCTTAAGAAACTTAAAGCAGATGTGGTTACGTTACAGGAAACGCACCTGAAACTGATAGACCAGGTTAGGCTGCGTAAAGGATGGGTGGGGCAGGTGTTCCATTCGGGGCTGGATGCGAAAAACAGGGGGGTGGCTATATTAGTGGGGAAGCGGGTAATGTTCGAGGCAAAGACTATAGTGGTGGATAACGGGGGCAGATACGTGATGGTGAGTGGCAAATTACAGGGAGAGATGGTGGTTTTGGTAAACGTGTATGCCCCAAACTGGGATGATGCCAACTTTATGAGGCGAATGCTAGGACGCATCCCGGACCTAGAGACAGGAAAGCTGATAATGGGGGCAGACTTTAACACGGTGTTGGAACCAAGGCTGGATAGGTCGAAGTCCAGGACTGGTAGGAGGCCGGCAGCAGCCAAGGTGCTTAAGGATTTTATGGAGCAGATGGGAGGTGTGGACCCGTGGAGATTCAGTAGACCTAGGAGTAAGGAGTTCTCGTTTTTCTCCTATGTCCATAAAGTCTATTCGCGCATAGACTTTTTTGTGTTGGGTAGGGCATTGATCCCGAAGGTGAGGGGAACGGAATATACGGCTATAGCCATTTCAGATCATGCCCCACACTGGGTAGACTTGGAGATAGGGGAGGAAACAGGAGGGCGCCCACCCTGGAGAATGGACATGGGACTAATGGCGGATGAGGGGGTGTGCCTCAGGGTGAGGGGATGTACTGAAAAGTACTTGGAACTCAATGACAATGGGGAGGTTCAGGTGGGAGTGGTCTGGGAGGCGTTGAAGGCGGTGGTTAGGGGGGAGCTGATATCAATAAGGGCACATAAAGGGAAGCAGGAGAGTAAGGAACGGGAGCGGTTGCTGCAAGAACTTTTGAGGGTGGACAGACAATATGCGGAAGCACCGGAGGAGGGACTGTACAGGGAAAGGCAAAGGCTGCATGTGGAATTTGACTTGCTGACTACAGGCACTGCAGAGGCACAATGGAGGAAGGCGCAGGGTGTACAGTATGAATATGGGGAGAAGGCGAGCAGATTGCTGGCACACCAATTGAGGAAAAGGGGAGCAGCGAGGGAAATAGGGGGAGTGAGGGATGAGGAAGGAGAGATGGAGCGGGGGGTGGAGAGAGTGAATGAAGTGTTCAAGACATTTTATAAAAAATTGTATGAAGCTCAACCCCCGGATGGGAGGGAGAGAATGATGGATTTTTTGGATCGGCTGGAAATTCCCAAGGTGGAAGAGCAGGAAAGGGTGGGACTGGGAGCACAGATCACGGTAGAAGAAGTGGTGAAAGGAATTAGGAACATGCAGACGGGAAAGGCCCCGGGACCGGACGGATTCCCAGTTGAATTTTACAGAAAGTATTTGGACTTGCTCGGCCCGGTACTGACGAGGACCTTTAACGAGGCAAAGGAAAGGGGACAACTGCCCCCGACTATGTCTGAAGCAACGATATCGCTTCTCTTAAAGAAGGAAAAGGATCCGCTACAATGCGGGTCCTACAGACCAATTTCCCTCCTAAATGTGGATGCCAAGGTCCTGGCCAAGGTAATGGCAATGAGAATAGAGGAATGTGTCCCGGGGGTGGTTCACGAGGACCAAACTGGGTTTGTGAAGGGGAGACAGCTGAACACGAATATACGGAGGCTGTTAGGGGTAATGATGATGGCCCCACCAGAGGGTGAAACGGAGATAGTAGTGGCGATGGATGCTGAGAAAGCATTTGGTAGAGTGGAATGGGATTATCTGTGGGAGGTGTTGAGGAGATTTGGTTTTGGAGAGGGGTATGTTAGATGGGTGCAGCTGTTGTATAGGGCCCCAGTGGCGAGTGTGGTCACGAATGGACGGGGATCGGCATATTTTCGGCTCCATAGAGGGACAAGGCAGGGATGTCCTCTGTCCCCATTACTGTTTGCACTGGCGATTGAGCCCCTGGCGATAGCGCTGAGAGGTTCCAAGAGATGGAGGGGAATACTTAGGGGAGGAGAAGAACACCGGGTATCTTTATATGCGGATGATCTGCTACTATATGTGGCGGATCCGGCGGAGGGGATGCCAGAAATAATGCGGATACTTGGGGAGTTTGGGGATTTTTCAGGGTATAAATTGAACATGGGGAAGAGTGAGCTGTTTGTGGTGCATCCAGGGGAGCAGAGTAGAGAAATAGAAGACCTACCGTTGAGGAAGGTAACAAGAGACTTTCGTTACCTGGGGATCCAGATAGCTAAGAATTGGGGCACATTGCACAGGCTAAATTTAACGCGGTTGGTGGAACAGATGGAGGAAGATTTCAAGAGATGGGATATGGTAGCACTGTCAATGGCAGGGAGGGTGCAGGCGGTTAAGATGGTGGTCCTCCCGAGATTCCTCTTTGTGTTTCAGTGCCTCCCGGTGGTGATCACGAAGGCTTTTTTTAAAAGGATAGAAAAGAGCATCATGGGTTTTGTTTGGGCCGGGAAGACTCCGAGAGTGAGGAAGGGATTCTTACAGCGTAGTAGGGATAGGGGGGGGCTGGCATTACCGAGCCTAAGTGAGTATTATTGGGCCGCTAATATTTCAATGGTGAGTAAGTGGATGGGAGAGGAGGAGGGAGCGGCGTGGAAGAGATTAGAGAGGGCGTCCTGTAGGGGGACCAGCTTGCAGGCTATGGTGACGGCCCCATTGCCGTTCTCACCGAGGAACTACACCACGAGCCCGGTGGTGGTAGCTACACTGAAGATTTGGGGACAGTGGAGACGACATAGGGGAAAGACCGGAGCATTGGGGGGGTCCCCGATAAGAAACAACCATAGGTTTGCCCCGGGGGGAATGGATGGGGGATATGGAATGTGGCAAAGAGCAGGAATAACGCAACTGAAAGATCTATTTGTGGACGGGAAGTTCGCAAGTCTGGGAGCGCTGACCGAGAAATATGGGTTGCCCCAAGGGAATGCATTCAGGTACATGCAATTGAGGGCTTTTGCGAGGCAACAGGTGAGGGAATTCCCGCAGCTCCCGACACAAGAGGTGCAGGACAGAGTCATCTCAAAGAAATGGGTGGGGGATGGTAAGGTGTCGGATATATATAGGGAAATGAGGGACGAAGGGGAGACTATGGTGGACGAACTAAAAGGGAAATGGGAAGAAGAGCTAGGGGAGGAGATCGAGGAGGGGCTGTGGGCAGATGCCCTAAACAGGGTAAACTCGTCGTCCTCGTGCGCCAGGCTAAGCCTGATTCAGTTTAAGGTATTACACAGGGCACATATGACTGGAACACGGCTCAGTAAATTTTTTGGGGTGGAGGATAGGTGTGCGAGGTGCTCGAGAAGCCCAGCGAATCATACCCATATGTTTTGGTCATGCCCGGCACTACAGGGGTTTTGGGTGGGGGTGACAAAGGCGCTTTCAAAAGTAGTAGGAGTCCGGGTCGAACCAAGCTGGGGGTTGGCTATATTTGGGGTTGCACAAGAGCCGGGAGTGCAGGAGGCGAGAGAGGCCGATGTTTTGGCCTTTGCGTCCCTAGTAGCCCGGCGCAGGATATTGCTAATGTGGAAAGAAGCCAAGCCCCCGGGGGTGGAGACCTGGATAAATGATATGGCGGGGTTCATAAAGCTAGAGCGGATTAAGTTCGTCCTAAGGGGGTCGGCTCAAGGGTTCACCAGGCGGTGGCAACCGTTCGTCGAATATCTTGCGGAAAGATAGATGGGGGAAAAAAGAAGGCAGCAGCAGCAGCCCAGGACTTGGGTGGGGGGTATAGCCTGTGACAAGGCAGTTGCCAATTAGGGCTAGATTTCATTTTTGTTCTTTAATATTTATTTATTTGTTGTTTTTTGTTTATATAAAAAAGGTCATTATTATCTGTATTGTTATAATGTTGTGTAAAGGATGCACAATGTACTGTGTTGGTTGACCAAAAATTTTCAATAAAATATTTATTAAAAAAAAAAAAGTAA
This sequence comes from Scyliorhinus torazame, assembly GCF_047496885.1. NCBI lineage: Eukaryota > Metazoa > Chordata > Chondrichthyes > Carcharhiniformes > Scyliorhinidae > Scyliorhinus > Scyliorhinus torazame. The sequence goes on along the minus strand of NC_092710.1, from coordinate 339,504,659 downwards.
TTGGGGACTCTATAGTCAGGGGCACAGATAGGAGATTTTGTGGGAGCGTGAGAGACTCACGTTTGGTATGTTGCCTCCCAGGTGCAAGGGTACGTGATGTCTCGGATCGTGTTTTCCGGGTCCTTAAGGGGGAGGGGGAGCAGCCCCAAGTCGTGGTCCACATTGGCACTAACGACATAGGTAGGAAAGGGGATAAGGATGTCAGGCAGGCTTTCAGGGAGCTAGGATGGAAGCTCAGAACTAGAACAAACAGAGTTGTTATCTCTGGGTTGTTGCCCGTGCCACGTGATAGTGAGATGAGGAATAGGGAGAGAGAGCAATTAAACACGTGGCTACAGGGATGGTGCAGGCAGGAGGGATTCAGATTTCTGGATAACTGGGGCTCTTTCTGGGGAAGGTGGGACCTCTACAGACAGGATGGTCTACATCTGAACCTGCGGGGCACAAATATCCTGGGGGGTAGATTTGTTAGTGCTCTTTGGGGGGGTTTAAACTAATGCAGCAGGGGCATGGGAACCTGGATTGTAGTTTTAGGGTAAGGGAGAACAAGAGTATAGAGGTCAGGAGCTCAGATTTGACGTCGCAGGAGGGGGCCAGTGTTCAGGTAGGTGGTTTGAAGTGTGTCTACTTCAATGCCAGGAGTATATGAAATAAGGTAGGGGAACTGGCAGCATGGGTTGGTACCTGGGACTTCGATGCTGTGGCCATTTCGGAGACATGGATAGAGCAGGGACAGGAATGGATGTTGCAGGTTCCGGGGTTTAGGTGTTTTAGTAAGCTCAGAGAAGGAGGCAAAAGAGGGGGAGGTGTGGCGCTGCTAGTCAAGAGCAGTATTACGGTGGCGGAGAGGATGCTAGATGGGGACTCATCTTTCGAGGTAGTATGGGCTGAGGTTAGAAACATGAAAGGAGAGGTCACACTGTTGGGAGTCTTCTATAGGCCTCCAAATAGTTCTAGGGATGTAGAGGAAAGGATGGCGAGGATGATCCTGGATAAGAGCGAAAGTAACAGGGTAGTTATTATGGGAGACTTTAACTTTCCAAATATTGACTGGAAAAGATATAGTTCGAGTACATTAGATGGGTCGTTTTTTATACAGTGTGTGCAGGAGGGTTTCCTGACACAGTTTGTTGACAGGCCAACAAGAGGCGAGGCCACATTGGATTTGGTTTTGGGTAATGAACCAGGCCAGGTGTTGGATTTGGAGGTAGGTGAGCACTTTGGGGACAGTGACCACAATTCGGTGACGTTTACGTTAAGGATGGAAAGGGATAAGTATACACCGCAGGGCAAGAGTTATAGCTGGGGGAAGGGAAATTATGATGCCATTAGACGTGACTTGGGGGGGATAAGGTGGAGAAGTGGGCTGCAAGTGTTGGACACACTGGATAAGTGGAGCTTGTTCAAGGATCAGCTACTGCGTGTTCTTGATAAGTATGTACCGGTCAGGCAGGGAGGAAGGTGCCGAGCGAGGGAACCGTGGTTTACCAAAGAAGTGGAATCTCTTGTTAAGAGGAAGAAGGAGGCCTATGTGAAGATGAGGTGTGAAGTTTCAGTTGGGGCGATGGATAGTTACAAGGTAGCGAGGAAGGATCTAAAGAGAGAGCTAAGACGAGCAAGGAGGGGACATGAGAAGTATTTGGCAGGAAGGATCAAGGAAAACCCAAAAGCTTTCTATAGGTATGTCAGGAATAAGCGAATGACTAGGGAAAGATTAGGACCAGTCAAGGACAGGGATGGGAAATTGTGTGTGGAGTCTGAAGAGATAGGCGAGATACTAAATGAATATTTTTCGTCAGTATTCACTCAGGAAAAAGATAATGTTGTGGAGGAGAATGCTGAGCTCCAGGTAAATAGATTAGATGGCATTGAGGTACGTAGGGAAGAGGTGTTGGCAATTCTGGACAGGCTGAAAATAGATAAGTCCCCGGGACCTGATGGGATTTATCCTAGGATTCTCTGGGAGGCCAGGGAAGAGATTGCTGGACCATTGGCTTTGATTTTTATGTCATCATTGGCTACAGGAATAGTGCCAGAGGACTGGAGGATAGCAAATGTGGTCCCTTTGTTCAAAAAGGGGAGCAGAGACAACCCCGGCAACTATAGACCGGTGAGCCTCACGTCTGTAGTGGGTAAAGTCTTGGAGGGGATTATAAGAGACAAGATTTATAATCATCTAGATAGGAATAATATGATCAGGGATAGTCAGCATGGCTTTGTGAAGGGTAGGTCATGCCTCACAAACCTTATTGAGTTCTTTGAGAAGGTGACTGAACAGGTAGACGAGGGTAGAGCAGTTGATGTGGTGTATATGGATTTCAGCAAAGCGTTTGATAAGGTTCCCCACGGTAGGCTATTGCAGAAAATACGGAGGCTGGGGATTGAGGGTGATTTAGAGATGTGGATCAGAAATTGGCTAGCTGAAAGAAGACAGAGGGTGGTGGTTGATGGGAAATGTTCAGAATGGAGTTCTGTCACAAGTGGAGTACCACAAGGATCTGTTCTGGGGCCGTTGCTGTTTGTCATTTTTATCAATGACCTAGAGGAAGGCGCAGAAGGGTGGGTGAGTAAATTTGCAGACGATACTAAAGTCGGTGGTGTTGTCGATAGTGTGGAAGGAAGTAGCAGGTTAGAGAGGGATATAGATAAGCTGCAGTGCTGGGCTGAGAGGTGGCAAATGGAGTTTAATGTAGAGAAGTGTGAGGTGATTCACTTTGGAAGGAATAACAGGAATGTGGAATATTTGGCTAATGGAAAAGTTCTTGAAAGTGTGGATGAGCAGAGGGATCTAGGTGTCCATGTACATAGATCCCTGAAAGTTGCCACCCAGGTTGATAGGGTGGTGAAGAAGGCCTATGGAGTGTTGGCCTTTATTGGTAGAGGGATTGAGTTCCGGAGTCAGGAGGTCATGTTGCAGCTGTACAGAACTCTGGTACGGCCGCATTTGGAGTATTGCGTACAGTTCTGGTCACCGCATTATAGGAAGGACGTGGAGGCTTTGGAGCGGGTGCAGAGGAGATTTACCAGGATGTTGCCTGGTATGGAGGGAAAATCTTATGAGGAAAGGCTGATGGACTTGAGGTTGTTTTCGTTGGAGAGAAGAAGGTTAAGAGGAGACTTAATAGAGGCATACAAAATGATCAGAGGGTTAGATAGGGTGGACAGTGAGAGCCTTCTCCCGCGGATGGAAATGGCTAGCACGAGGGGACATAGCCTTAAACTGAGGGGTAATAGATATAGGACAGAGGTCAGAGGTAGGTTCTTTACGCAAAGAGTGGTGAGGCCGTGGAATGCCCTACCGGCAACAGTAGTGAACTCGCCAACATTGAGGGCATTTAAAAGTTTATTGGATAAACATATGGATGATAATGGCATAGTGTAGGTTAGATGGCTTTTGTTTCGGTGCAACATCGTGGGCCGAAGGGCCTGTACTGCGCTGTACCGTTCTATGTTCTAAGTACAAAGGATCAAACACAACAATCCGGAACGCCCAGACTCCAGACCTCTGCCATGAGGATATCCCTTGAGCTGAAACCCAGCTCCCGAGTATTTAATTGATGGCTGCTGCCTCTATGGTGCTGACATTTCTAAACTTCAGGCACATCCTTCAGGTTTCAAGGTTTGATTGAAATGCGATGCAATAATCATCGTCTGAGACATGACACATGCACCCACGAGAAGCTGTTTGAGAGCTGTGACGTACTCTCACAATTCACAAGCAGTCGACAACACCGATGACATAGATGAAGATGCTGATTACAGTGGAGATTGCAATAGTAGGCAACTCTGACACTGACTCTGAGGATGTCCTAATGACTATCTCATTATGCTCCAAGGACCACTCACACATTTGCGAATTTGATCAAGTGCTTGGGTCAGCTCAGCCAGAAACTATAGTCATCTGCAGTGATGACGAGCAAGTCACCGATGTTCCAGCACGCCAAGAAGAGGTGAAAGATTAGTGAAGACAAATGTAAGTCTCTTACAGTCTGAAGCAGGAGAATTTATAATAGAGAACAAGGAAATAGCAGAGGAATTAAACAATTACTTTAGTTCAGTCTTCACAGTGGAAGGCACAAATAACTTCCTGGAAATGCTAAGGAACCAAGGGTTTAGTGAGGAGGGGGAATCGAAGGAAATTAGTATTCCTAAAAAAAATTAATGGTACTGAAAACCGATAAATCTCCAGGGCCTGATAGTGTACATCCCAGCGTATTAAAGAAGGTGACTGTGGAAATAGTGGATTTGTTGGTTGTTATCTCACAAAACTCTGTTGATTCTGATGAAGTCCTGGCAAATTAGAGGGTGGCAAATGTACCCACACTATTTCAAAAAGGAGAGAGGGAGAAAACAGGGAATTACAGTTGACCTAACATCAGTAGTAGAGAAAATACTAAAGTCTATTATAAAAGAATGTGATAACAGGACACTTAGACAATATCAATGGGATTAGACAAAGTCAACATGGATTTCTGAAAGAGAAATCATGTTTGACAAACATACTGGGGGTTTTTAAGGACATAACTAGTAGAATAGATAAGGGAAAACCAGTAGATGTGGTGTATTTGGCGTTCAGAAAACTTTTGACAAAGTCCCACATAAAAGGTTGGTGTGCAAATTAAAGCATAATATATGGATTGAGAATTGATTAGCAGGCAAGAAAGAGAGTAGGAATATATAGATCTCCATCTGAGTGGCAGGTGGTGACCAGTGGGATCCCTCAGGGATCAGTGCTTAGCCCCCAGATATTCACAATATACACCAATGATTTGGATGAGGGAGCGAAATGTAATATTTCCAAGTTTGCTGACAACACAAAACTGGGTGGAAACCATGAGTGATGAGGAGGATGTTATGAGGCTTCAAGATGATTTAGACAAGTTGAGTGAGTGAGCAGATATGGCAGATGCAGTATAATGTTGAAGTTATCCACTTGGGTAGGAGAAACAGAATGGCAGAGTATTATTTAAATGGTGATAGATTGGGAAATGTTGATGTACAAAGGGACCTGCGTGTCCTTGTACTCTAATCAGTGAACCTGTGGAATTCTCTACCACAGAAAGCTGTGGAGGTCAAGTCACTGAATATATTTAAGAAGAAAGTTGGTGGATTTCTAGACTCTAAAGGTATTAAGTCATCAGGGCAGCATGGTAGCATAGTGGTTAGCACAATTGCTTCACAGCTCCAGGGTCCCAGATTCGATTCCTGGCTTGGGTCACTGTCTGTGTGGAGTCTGCACGTTCTCCCCGTGTGTGCATGGGTTTCCTCCGGGTGCTCCGGTTTCCTCCCACAGTCCAAAGATGTGCAGGTTAGGTGGACTGGCCATGCTAAATTGCCCTTAGTGTCCAAAATTGCACTTAGTGTTGGGTGGGGTTACTGGGTTATGGGGATAGGGTGGAGGTGTGGGCTTGGGTGGGGTGCTCAATCCAAGAGCCGGTGCAGACTCGATGGGCTGAATGGCCTCCTTCTGCACTGTAAATTCTATGACTCTATGATCAAGGGGCAAGAAGAGAATGCGGGGGTATGGCATTGAGATAGAGCATCAGTCATGATCATATTGAATGGTGGAGCAGGCTCGAAGGGCTAAATGTCCTACTCCAGCTCTTATTTTCTAATTCTATCTTCAAAACCAATGTCTCATTGTTGTTTGTGGAACGTTGCTGCTCATATATTGATTGGCTATTCTGTTTCCCTACATAACAGGAACGACAGTACTTTAAAAGTACATTGTTTGGCTGTGAATAACTTCAGAGCATTATGAGGATGTGGAAAGTGCTGTGCAGGTTCTTTCTTGAATTTATAGAATGGTAATATACAGGGATATGGAATTGTGCAGACATTACGACACTTACCCCGCAGAGACATTATTTTGATTCCTCTGTGCTGATTGCTTTTCTCCACCCAAAGCTTGTCTGTGTGCGTCTTGGTCTACATTTTAGATAAGATTTGCAATGAAATATCATTATATGTAAACCCCACATCTTTCACTGAATAGTTCTGACAGCTCATTGTGCATAACATATAAATAACATCAACCTGATCCTTTTCTGGTCTGCCACATGGAGCTGTGATGAGCTCTCCTCCGTACACGTCCTTTAATAAAGCATTAATGAATGCTACATTTGATTACAGTTCTCAACTTTTCTTGCAATCTAATTTCATCCTCTCCTTGCTTGAAGACACTGATTCATGCTGTGCAGTTCAACCATGGAAATATAATCCTGCCCACTGCTCAAACACCTTTTAGTAAGGATCACCGATAGCGGTGAGGAGCAATAAGTCTGCCTGATGTCATCTTCCTTGACACAGGCCAAACACAATGTGCTGCCCTCCCCGCCACAGTGAGCACCAACCAACTTGGAGTAAAGCAAGGGTTTTCTTGGTCAGTCCAGCTCAGTATCTCTCTGAATGGTGATCTGGCCTATCAGCCAGCAGAGAAATATTTTTACCTTTCACTCATCATTTTTCTGATTAGTTTGCCAAGTGGGACCTTACCAAAGTTTTACTAAAATCCATGCAGGCTACATCAAACACACTATCCTCATCAATTCTCCTTGTTACTTCCTCAAAGAAAATCAATACAGTTAGTCAGACATGACCTTTCCTTAACAAATCTGTGCTGACTGCCCTGGATTGATCCATGTCCTTCTAAAGTTGATATGACATAGCACTTCAGAAATGTTTCAATGTTAGGCTGACTGGCCTGAAGTACTCTGTCTGTTTCTTCCTCCCTTTTTATACAGTGGGTACAATGTTAGCAGTCCTCCAGTCCCCTGGCGCTTGTGGCAAAATAACAAGGAAAATTATGGTCAGCGCCTTAGCTATTTCCTCCCTTGCTTCTCTTAATAATCTGGGATTCATTTCATCTTGTGATTTATCTACTTTCAAATGTGCTGTGTCTCTTAATTTTTTTTTGGTACTATTTTTAATCTCATCCGATATTTCACACTCCTCCTTAACCACATTGAGAAATTATACTCCTGGTCAATTTTGTCCTTTTTCATAACTGAATTTTACTACCACCGGAATGCTCTTCCACCTGCTCTGCTTCATTTTCTAAAATGAAGCCCAAAACTGCCCCTTCGCTTGTTGGGCTTGTTATCTACTGGCTAAAAAGGTTTTCCTGAATGCATTTTAAGAATTGTGCCCTCTCTATATATTTTGCACAGATATTATCTCAGTGGTCAGCACTGCTGCCTCACAGCTCAAGGGTCCCAGGTTCAATTCCGGCTTCGGGTCACTGTCTGTGTGGAGTTTGCACTTTCTCGCCGTGTCTGCGTGGGGTTTCCTCCAGGTGCTCCAGTTTCCTCCTAATGTCCAAAGATGTGCAGGTTAGGTGGATTGGCCATGCTAAATTGCCCTTAGAGTACAAAAGGTTAGGTGGGGTTACTGGGTTACGGGGATAGGGTGGAAGTGAAGACTTAAGTAGGGTGCTCTAGGTGCTCTTTCGAAGGGTCGGTACAGACTCGATAGGCCGAACGGCCTCCTCCTGCACTGCAAATTCTATGATTCTATAATAATGTTTGGGTAATTGAAATCCCCACCCATACTGTCGTACTATTTCTGCACTATTCAGCAATTTGCCTACACATTTCTATCTCCCTCTGACTGAAGTCTATCGTGCATTCCCAGTAATGTAATTGTCCTTTAGTTATTCTTCAGTTTGGCCCATACGATCTTATTTGATTATCCTTCTCACATTATGAGGAAAGGTTGAGGGACTTGAGGCTGTTTTCATTAGAGAGAAGAAGGTTAAGAGGTGACTTAATTGAGGCATACAAGATGATCAGAGGATTGGATAGGGTGGACAGTGAGAGCCTTTTTCCTCGGATGGTGATGTCTAGCACGAGGGGACATAGCTTTAAATTGAGGGGAGATAGATATAAGACAGATGTCAGAGGTAGGTTCTTCACTCAGAGAGTAGTAAGGGCGTGGAATGCCCTGCCTGCAACAGTAGTGGACTCGCCAACACTAAGGGCATTCAAATGGTCATTGGATAGACATATGGACGATAAGGGAATAGTGTAGATGGGCTTTAGAGTGGTTTCACAGGTCGGCGCAACATCGAGGGCCGAAAGGCCTGTACTGCGCTGTAATGTTCCATGTTCTATATAATCTCACCTCATAGCTGGAATTGTTTCTTTAACCAACATTGCTACTCTCCTTTTTTAAAAATCCTACTCTCAATCTCTTCCGAAAATTCTCTAACCAGGAATGCTGAGCGGCCATTCCTACTCTTTGTTTCAGTGATAGCCATCATCCTCATGTATTTATCTGAGCTTTCTGCTCAGCTACCTTATTCACTAGAGCCCTTGCACTGAAATATGTACCATTAAGCATTGCCAAACTACTTTGTTGTCAATTTTATAGCTTTTGTTTTCTTTGGCTTCCACAATTGCTTCCTAATTTTCTGCCTTCTAATTCCAGCTCAGCTTTTCTCCTTTAGAAACAATACTCAGGTTCCTGTCATCGTAGTTGAAATTCTATACAGCAGCATTAGTGAACCTCTCTGTGACGATATGGTCTGTTGAGGTACAAACCAACTGGCTTGTATACATCCCACATCTCCCAGTACTTGTCCTAGTGCCTTTGGAAACTAAAGCACTATCTCTCCTGCCGCATTAACCTCCTATTTCTCTACTCACTAGACCATGACACTAAGAGTAATTCAGGAATTACTACCTTTGGTTCCTTGTTAATTTCTCTCCTAATTCTGCAAAATCGGCCTGCAGGACCTCAGCCCTCTTCCTACCTTTATCATTGGTACTGATTATGGATCATGACTTCTGGATTTTCACCTACCCCTGACAGAATGATCTGCAGCTGGTCCTTGACCTTGCACCGGGAGGGCAGTCGACCCTCTGGAGTCACACTTGCAGTTGCAGAAATGCCTGTCTGTTTTCACAACTATTGAGTCCCCTGTTATTATTGCTTTTTCAACCTTCGCCCTCCCTCCATAGCACTGAGCCACCCAGTGTCACAGACCTCTCTCTGGCTACACTCCACAAGGAACCATCACACTCTCCATCATTCAAAACTGAATGTCGACTAGAGAGCAAGATGCACTTTTCTAAATTTGCTTATGGGACGTGGGCATCGCAAACTGGGTCGGCATCCCAAATTGCTCTCGAGGGGGCAGATTTTTTTTTGTTTTAAAAAATAAATTTTTATTAAGGTATTTGAAAATTTTTATAAAAATAACATAGACAATGACATCAACATGGTATAATAAACATTTCCCCCCATCTCAATCTTCACACACCCCAACCATAAAACAACAATCCGGCCCTCCACACCCCTTGGAATACTGCATCTGCTGACATTTTAATTTTCCCCAAGAAAGTCGACGAACGGCTGCCACCTCCGGGAGAACCCCAACATTGACCCTCTTAAGGCAAACTTTATCTTCTCGAGACTGAGAAACCCAGCCATGTCACAAACCCAGGTCTCTACACTCGGGGGGGTTTCGAGTCCCTCCACATTAACAAGATCCGTCTCCGGGCTACCAGGGAGGCAAAGGCCAAGACGTCAGCCTCTTTCGCCCCCTGAACTCCCGGATCCTCCGACACTCCAAAAATCGCTACCTCCGGGCTCGGCCCCACCCGTGTTTTTAGCACCGTGGACATTGCCTTAGCAAAATCCTGCCAAAACCCTCTAAGCTTCGGGCATGCCCAAAACATGTGGACATGATTTGCTGGGCTTCCCGCGTACCTCGCACACCTATCTTCTACCCCGAAAAACCTGCTCATCCTAGATGCTGTCATGTGTGCCCGGTGGACCACCTTAAATTGTATCAGGCTGAGCCTGGTACATGATGTTTAAGGGGGCAGTTAAGAGTCAACCACGCTACTGTGGATCTGGAGGCCAGACCAGGTAAGGATGGCAGATTTCATCCCTTAGGATGAAATTAGGGAACCAGATGGTTTTAAAAAATTTAATGTATCCAATTCTTTTTTCTCCCTTTAAAGGGCACTTTAGCGTGGCCAATCCACCTACCATGCACATCTTTGAGTTTGGGGGGTGAGACCCACGCAGACACAGGGAGAGTGTGCAAACTCCACACGGACAGTGACCCGGGGCAGGGATCGAACCCGGGTCCTCGTTACCGTGGGGCAGCAGAGCTAACCACTGAGCCGCCCTACCAGATGGGTTTTAATGACTTGACAATGGTTTCATGGTCATCATTAGACTTTTAATTCCAGATTTTTATTGAATCAAATTTCACCATCAGCAGTGGTAGGGTTGGAACCCGAGTCTCTGGTTTACTGGTCTTGTCACAATACCACTGTGCCACCACCTCCCAAGCTGCCTGGCTTTCCTCATCTTTCTGGAAGTCACATATTCCCTGTATGCCTGCACAGTTTTAAACTTCACCGCTGAAACTTGCTTGTCTCGTGGCTCTCACCCTCATGCATGCACTGCAGTGAAATAAAGCTTTGAAATTACGGATGACAGGCTTTTTTAAAAAGGATTGAAAAGAGCATCATGGGTTTTGTGTGGGCCGGGAAGACCTTGAGAGTGAGGAAGGGATTCTTACAGCGTAGCAGGAATGGGGGGGGCTGGCACTACCGAGCCTAAGTGAGTATTATTGGGCCGCTAATATTTCAATGGTGAGTAAGTGGATGGGAGAGGAGGAGGCAGCGGCGTGGAAGAGATTAGAGAGGGCGTCCTGTAGGGGGACTAGCCTACAGGCTATGGTGACAGCCCCATTGCCGTTCTCACCGAGGAACTACACCACAAGCCCGGTGGTGGTGGCTACACTGAAGATTTGGGGACAGTGGAGACGGCATAGGGGAAAGACTGGAGCCTTGGGGGGGTCCCCGATAAGAAACAACCATAGGTTTGCCCCGGGGGGAATGGATGGGGGATATGGAATGTAGCAAAGAGCAGGAATAACGCAACTGAAAGATCTGTTTGTGGATGGGAAGTTCGCGAGTCTGGGAGCGCTGACCGAGAAATATGGGTTGCCCCAAGGGAATGCATTCAGGTATATGCAACTGAGGGCTTTTGCGAGGCAACAGGTGAGGGAATTCCCGCAGCTCCCGACACAAGAGGTGCAGGACAGAGTGATCTCAAAGACATGGGTGGGGGATGGTAAGGTGTCAGATATATATAGGGAAATGAGGGACGAAGGGGAGACTATGGTAGATGAACTAAAAGGGAAATGGGAAGAAGAGCTGGGGGAGGAGATCGAGGAGGGGCTGTGGGCAGATGCCCTAAGCAGGGTAAACTCGTCGTCCTCGTGTGCAAGGCTAAGCCTGATTCAGTTTAAGGTATTACACAGGGCGCATATGACTGGAGCACGGCTCAGTAAATTTTTTGGGGTGGAGGATAGGTGTGCGAGGTGCTCGAGAAGCCCAGCGAATCATACCCTTATGTTTTGGTCTTGCCCAGCACTACAGGGGTTTTGGATGGGGGTGACAAAGGTGCTTTCAAAAGTAGTGGGGGTCCATGTCGAACCAAGCTGGGGGTTGGCTATATTTGGGGTTGCACAAGAGCCGGGAGTGCAGGAGGCGAGAGAGGCCGATGTTTTGGCCTTTGCGTCCCTAGTAGCCCGGCGCAGGATATTGCTAATGTGGAAAGAAGCCACATTTATCCAGGTGGAGACCTGGATAAATGACATGGCAGGGTTTATAAAGCTAGAGCGGATTAAGTTCGTTCTAAGGGGGTCGGCTCAAGGGTTCACCAGGCGATGGCAACCGTTCGTCGAATACCTCGCAGAAAGATAGATGGAATGGAAAAAAGAAGGCAGCAGCAGCAGCCCAGGATCGGGGGGGGGGGGGGGAGGAGGAACCAGAAGGACTCTCAGGGTTGTTAATATATATTGTATAATATGTATAGGTCGTTGCTACAGATAATTATATATTGGACTGTTAAATTATATTTTTGGAGAGTGTTACTTGTGATAAGGCAGTTGCCAATTAGGGTTAGTTTTCATTTTTGTTATTTATTACTTATTCATTTTCTGTTTATAAAATAGGTCATTGTTATTTGTGTTGTTATAATATTGTGTAAAGGATGCACAATGTACTGTGTTGGTTGACCAAATATTTTCAATAAAATATTTTTTAAAAAAAGAAATTACGGATGACACTTCCTACAACAGCAGTAGTCCAGGATATGCAAAGCATCCTGGCATTCCCACAGGACACAGGATGCACATTTGATGGGACTAAGGTGCCCTGTCATGCCTCAATTTACAGAAATACGGTTAAGACTTGCCCCTATGATTGGGGCAATAAAAGGTCAACAGCTACTCACCAATCAGCTTCTTCCCCTTTGCTAACATCTTACGGTGTTGTTTTTAATAACCTCTCTCTTTGAGTCCCACACTCCCTTACTTTGTAGTCTGTATTTATTCGTAGGTTCTTTTTAGCTAACCATTAAAAACACTGACCAATAAATATAATACATACCTGTAACTTACCTGTGCTGCTGCTAACATAGTGCTGATTGGAATGTAACTTTTTGAGTTTTCCCTGTTGATCTAGTTTTTGTGCCCATGGTTCCCCATCTCACTATCAAAATCAGAGCCTGTGATCATCATTTTGCCTTCACTATGGATTTCTTCTGACAGCATGGTTACCTTCTGATTCCTTCAATTCAATTCTTATCCTCCTCTTCTTTGGTTGGAGGTTTTATGTCTGTCACAGCCAAACAAAGGTCTTGTCAAATGTTCCCAAGCATCTACCGCTGCAACTCCAGGCCAGAATATGCGGGACACAGACCTCAGTGTAAAAACACACTGTTTGCTTTCCCCCATCCATCTGGCCCACATCAATGATGACGGCACGGTGGTTAGCACTGCTGCCTCACAGCAGCAGGGACCCGGGTTCAATTCCGACCTCTGGTGTGTCTGTGTGGTCTGCACTTTCTCCCCGTGTCTGCGTGGGTTTCCTCCGGGTGCTCCAGTTTCCTCCCACAGTCCAAAGATGTGCAGGGTAGGTGGATTGGCCATGCTAAATAGCCCCTTAGGGTGGGTTTGAAGGAGTAGGGCGGGGGATTGGGCCTATGTAGGGTGGTCTTGCGAAGGGTAGATGCAGGCTCGATGGGCCGAATGGCCTTCTGCACTGCATGGATTCTGTGACTATAGCCAAAGGTGGCAGTGCTGAAAGGGCTAAATTCCTCCATCAATCTCATATTGTTACTCCAATAAACTTCCAGAAATATGTTTTTTAGACAATAGCCAAACATGAAGGGCGATAAAAGACCATCAAAGGGCAGCACGATGGAGCAGTGGGTTAGCAACGCTGCCTCACGGCTCCGAGGTCCCAGGTTCGATCCCGGCTCTGGGTCACTGTCCGTGTGGAGTTTGCACATTCTCCCTGTGTTTGCGTGGGTTTCGCCCCAACAACCCAAAGATGTAGGTGGATTGGCCACACTAAATTGCCCCTTAATTGGAAAAAAAATGAATTATGTACTCTAAATTTATAAAAATAGACCATCAAGCCAATCAGTGTGGATCTTTTATCCTAGAAGACCCTGATTCCCATGAGAGGTAAAGCATATTTAGGCAAAATTTCTCCCCAGCTCCCGAAGGAAACTAAGCAAAATCCAAGACTATTGTTTGCCAGAACTCATCACCAGAGTGAACAAATAATTACTCATTCATTTAAATTTTCAAACATTAGCTGGCGATGGAAAAACACTAAAGTGTACTCTAAATGATTCAGTTTTCTCACCTCCAAAATAAATTCTTCCTTCTGCTCTGGCATGCGAAAAGCTTTTGGGATGTAGCTGAAGTTGGATGCCACAAGGCTGCCTTTATTTGTGATATATCCCAACCCAGGAAAATGGTTCACCTGAGTGGAAAGGTAAAACAATAGTGAGCTAAACCTGCTTTCATAGAGCAGCATAGAGTTTACATAAGGGTTTAATGTTTCTCCATCTACCCCAAATATCTTCAACTGCAACCTTCAAGAAATGCAGCCTGATGGGGGATGGTTGCTCTTCCTGTACCTTACCCAAATGGTCAATCATAATGTGTATGCGTTTGGGCAGAATGTGGTGGGTTTGGACCAATTCAACGACCATTAAGGGGCTAGCACCAGCTCCATGGGGAACACAATTGATTCCAAAGAGAAATGGTGCTGGATTCGCCAGGTTCGGGATTGACACTCAGGAGGCTGACAAGCTGCAGCCAGATATACGGCACTCCCCACACAGACCATCCCAGCCAACAAGATGGCAGCAAGTCGAGCGGCACCAATGTTTAGAGATGCCGAACTGGAGACCATGCTGGACACCTTGGAGGAGAGGCAGGCGGCCCTGGGGTGTGAAGGAGGCTGCCATCCACTGCCGTTCGCCGCACCTGGGCGCAGGTGGCAGAGGTCATCAGAGCCGTGGGCAACGCCGTGAGGACCGGCCAGCAGGGCCGAAAGAAACTGCACAACCTCCTCAAGGCAGCCAGAGTGGGTAGCCAGCACTGTGCCCTGAGCAGCGAACCTGCCCCATATACCAATAACCCCGTCACCGCCCCTCCCCCCCCCTCAATCTGGGTGGCGGATGAACCCCTACCCTGCACCACATGCGGCACTCATGGCCGGGTGCCCTGACCACTGAAGCCACCAGCTACCCACCCCTGGGCTACATGCGTCGGACTGTCTAACACTGTGTGTTTTCTGTTCCCACCCCTTCAGAAGACCGCCCACAAATGTTGGTGGAGCAGAATACAATCTTTGCCTCTCCGCCCTCCCTGGCCTGTCCCTGTTGTCATGTGAGTGTCCCTTTCAGAAAGGCTTTTTGTCTTATCACATGGCTTCAGTGATGTCATTGTGTGGGTGGAGTTGGGCTGTGGCTCTGAGTTTTACTTTCGTTCTGAAGTTTTGGACTGGTTTGAACTGCACAGGTTGAAAGAAGTGTCTCTCTATCTTCATTTTAAAAGCTGTTTCCAGACTGCTTGATAACTTAAAAGAGATAATTGCTTTCTGGAAGGAATTCAAACCTGCTGTTTGAAAAGGGGAACAGAGTATCACTAACAGGTTTAATAGCAGTAAGAATGCCGTGTGCTTGGCCACACCTTTGAAAAAGGGTTTCTCGTTTTACTTGGATTTTGTTATTGAATTGGAACAGTTAAGGGGGAATTCATTAAGGGTTATACATAGATTACTGTAGCTGTGTGGGGTCTTTATGTTTGTAGTTGATAAAAATTCTTACTGTGTGTGTTTATACAAAAGTTATCTTCTCATACGCGGCCCCTATCTGCACGCAACTCCATACCCAGCCTTCACCGGGGTCGCTGAGTGCAGCCCTTCTCCAGACAAAGAAGTCAATATGGGAGTAGACCCGATGCACCTGAGAAAAGAGGGGGGAACACCTTCTCACTCGGGTAACTGAACCTCCACGGGTCCGCACTCCCCATCTGCTCCATAAACTCTCGTAGCTCTTTTGCCATCCCTGAAGCCAAGAGGGATATGCCCCTCCCTTCCCCCATGATCAATCAATGTGAGTCGTCGCCAACACCCTCTTGATAAAGTCTGTATCTTCCCAATTCGACACTTGTGCATTCACCAAGACCGCAGGAATGCCCTCTAACATTCCACTCACCATCCCATATATTCCCCTTAAATCCACCACTATCTTACCCACCAAAAAAGCTACCCTCTTATTAATCAGCAATGGAACATTAAAGCTCGAATGGAACATCTGTCCCATCCACCATTTTATAAGGCCACAAAGAGTCTATACTGAGTTTGTTAGAATTAAAACTTACTTTATTTCGGTGCCTGCCCCCTTATCAGGGGAGCTCATATTCTGCAAGGACCACAGGATAGTTAATCATTCCCACCCCGTGCAGGTTATAACACACTCTTTCCTCAACCTCGTCTGGTCCTGAATCATAGAATCACTACAATGCAGAAGTGGGCCATTCGGCCCATCGAGTCTGTACCAATTCTGAAAGAGCACCCTATCTCGGCCGACTCCCCACCCTATCCTCATAAACCCCACCTAATTTGCACATCTTTGGACACTAAAGGGCAATTTCTTAGTATTGCCAATCAACCTAACCTGCACATCTTTGGACTGTGGGAGGAAACCTGAGCATCCGGAAGAAACCCACGCACACACGGGGAGGACATGCAAACTGCCCCCAGGGCTGGAATTGAACCCAGGACCCGAGCAATGTGAGGCAGCAGTGCTAACGTAACTCTTAGATGTATTTCCTGCAAAAAGAACAACATCCGCCTTCAAACATTACAAATGGGTGAACACCCGGGAGCTTTTAACTGGCCCATTTAACCCCCTTACGTTCCATGTGAGCAGTCTGGTTGGGGCCTCTGCTATGCTCCTGCCCCTGCCCCCCCCCACTGATCAGCCATAACCCAACCGCAAGGAAGTCTGACAGGGCCCCACCTCACCCAGGCTCCAGGCCTACCCAGGGTGGCCACCATACCCCTCAAACCAGTAGCTCAACAAAAAAACCTTCATCGTCAGCAGACCGCCCCTCCCCCTAACCCCCCCTCCCTGCCGAACACCAAACCAACAGCCCACCCCTCTTCCACCAGCCCCCCCTTCCTATCCCAAACAAGAAAACCCAACCACCCTAGGCTCGTTACCCCAATAAACTGAAAACAAAAAGTCCCTCCCGGCACCCAGCCGCGGCTCCCCCCCCCGTTAACTAGCATCTCTGCTAGCAGGGAAAATTGCAAGTTATATATTCAATGATTCCACACACAGGCCCCCACTACCCGAACCCAAGTTAAATACTGAGCTTCATACCAACCTGGTAAAGTAAAGTCGCCATAGTCCCTGATGACCACAGGCTGCTTTCCCCTTTGAGGGGGAGAGCTGACTGGTGGTGATTTAATGAGTGGATCACCACTCCTCACGTAGGGACAAGGTCGCGAAGGTGGGGCTTTCATGAATAATAAGGGGGTTAGTCATACAAACCCACCCCCCCCCCTCGTCTCCCAACATTTCTAACAATTTCCAAGAATGTTTTAAAATGCCAAAAAGCCCCATGCCCCAAATGCAGGATTACAGATATAATAGATGTATGAAAAATACAACAAGTAATAAAAAACCCGAAACTCCACCTGCAGTGAAACCACCCACTACATTCAGATTTTCCCTGGTCCATTCTCCTGAACATTGCCTCCTCCGGTGTGTCGAAATAATGGTCTCTGTCTCCAAACATTACCCACAGGCTGGGTACACCGCTCCCAACTTCACTTTGCTCTTATAAAGAACCGTTTTGCCCTCATTAAACCCCGCTCGCCTTTTCACCAGTTCTGCTCCCACGTCCTGGTAAGAACATAAGAACTAGGAACAGGAGTAGGCCATCTGGCCCCTCGAGCCTGCTCCACCATTTAATGAGATCATGGCTGATCTTTGTGGACTCAGCTCCACTCTCCGGCCCGTACACCATATCCCCGAATCCCTTTATTCTTTAGAAAGGCATCTATCTTTTTCTTAAAAACGTTTAAAGAAGGAGCCTCAACTGCTTCACTGGGCAAGGAATTCCAGAGATTCACAACCCTTTGGGTGAAGAAGTTCCTCCTACACTCCATCCTAAATCTACCTCCCCTTATTTTGAGGCTATGCCCCCTAGTTCTGCTTTCCCCAACCAGTGGAAACAACCTGCCCGCATCTATCCTATCTATTCCCTTCATAATTTTATATGTCTCAATAAGATCCCCCCGCATCCTTCTAAACTCCAATGAGTACAGTCCCAGTCTACTCAACCTCTCGTCATAATCTAACTCTGGGATCAACCTAGTGAATCTCCTCTGCACTCCCTCCAGGGCCAATATGTCCTTTCTCAGGTAAGGAGACCTGAGAAATTCTGATAATGTGGCCCTCCCACCTGCACTTGCGTTTCCATGGCCCACCATAAGACGTTTTCTTTGTCTAAGTACCTGTGATCGCTCACGGTAATCCCCAGGTCTGGGCTTCCTTCGCAATGAATAGTGGGCCCGGTCCACTTCAGAAGGGCGTCCGAAAAACTCCTCCCCCATCAGCGGCCCAAATATCTTCGTCACATAGTCTGTGGTCTTTGCACCTTCTCTCCCCTCCGGCACCCCAATGATCCTCAAATCTTGGCGTCTGGAGATATTATCCAGGGTGTTGACCTTGGCCTTCATTGTTTTCTGCCCTTCCGCCACCTCCGTCCCCAAGGAGGTGATTCGATCATCATGATCAGAGATCGTCTCCGCCATCTTCTGGATCATCGAGTTCTGTGCCTCCAACCATTGTACCACCCTGTCCAGAGCTGCCCCAATTTACTCAGTCACTTTTGCCAGGTCATCCGCGACCACCTGCCTCTGCTTTCAAAACTCCTCCATCAAAAACTCCACTGATCTCAGGTGTCCACTGAGGGGGTAAGGACGGCGCAGAGGCATCCGCCATTTTCTCCACTCCTGTGCCACGAGAGCCTCGAGTCCGATGACACATTCCTCATATGGTAACCTGTAGACATCCAACACTGGAGGAGGACTCTAAACTCTTCAAGTGTACCACTTTTTCACCTGCACAGCACCCATTAAACGGGCAAAATGGGCCAAAAAACAAATCCCCAGGCAGGAGCCACTTCATGGCTGCCACTGGAAGTCAGGAAACTCAAAAACATTGAATGTACTGGTAGAATTAGTGGCAAACCAAGACCATCGGTAATGAAGATTTGCGCCAGGAACTACGCCTGGTGGCCCAGGCTTGACTCCAACATTGAAAATTTGGTAAAGCAGTGCCTATTTGTCAGGAAAATCAGGAGCCCCCACCGTCTACTTTGCTACACCCGTGGGAATGGCCAGGAAGACTTTGGCGGGCTATTTGTGGGGTCAATATTTAAAATCTGGGTTGATGCCCATTCTAAATGGATGGACATACATTGGATATTTTGATTTGATTTGATTTATTATTGTCACATGTATGAGTATACAGTGAAAAGTGTTGTTTCTTGCATGTTGTACAGACAGCGCATACCGTATTTAGGGAAGGAAGGAGAGACTATAGAATGTAATGTTACAGTCATAACTGGGATGTTGAGAAAATATCAACATAATACGAGGTAGGTCCATTCAAAAGTCTGGTGGCAGTAGGGAAGAAGCTGTTCTTGAGTCGGTTGGTACGTGACCTCAAACTTTTGTATCTTTTTCCTGACGGAAGAAGGTGGATGAGAGTATGTCCAGGGTGCGTGGGGTCCTTAATTATGCTGTGTGCCTTTCCGAGGCAGCGGGAATTGTAGACAGAGTCAATGGATGGGAGGCTGGTTTGCGTGATGGACTGGGCTACATTCACGACCTTTTGTGGTTTCCTGCGGTCTTGGGCAGAGCAGGCTCCATACCAAGCTGTGATACAACCAGAAAGAACGCTTTCAATGGCGCATCTGTAGAAGTTGGTGAGAGTCGTAGGTGACATGCCAAATTTCCTTAGTTTTCTGAGAAAGTAGAGTCATTGGTGGGCTTTCTTAACTATAGTGCCGGCATGCGGGGACCAGGACAGGTTGTTGGTGATCTGGATACCTAAAAACTTGAAGCTCTCGATCCTTTCTACTTCGTTCGGGGCATGTTCTCCTCTACGTTTCCTGAAGTCAATGACAATCTCCTTCATTTTGTTGACATTGAGGGAGAGATTATTGTCGTCGCACCAATTTCTCTATCTCATTCCTGTACTCTGTCTCGTCATTGTTTGAAATCCGACCCACTACGGTGGTGTCATCAGCAAATTTGAGAATCGAGTTGGAGGGGAATTTAACTACACAGTCATAGGTGTATAAGGGGTATAGTAGGGGGCTGGGGACACAGCCTTGTGGGGCACCAGTGTTGAGGGTGACCATTATAGAATTTATAGTGTAGAAGGAGGCCATTCGGCCCATCGAGTCTGCACCGGCTCTTGGAAAGAGCACCCTACCCAAGGTCAACACCTCCACCCTATCCCCACAATCCAGCAACCCCACCCAACACTAAGGGCAATTTTGGACATTAAGGGCAATTTATCATGGCCAATCCACCTAACCTGCACATCTTTGGACTGTGGGGGGAAACCGGAGCACCTGGAGGAAACCCACGCACACACGGGGAGGATGTGCAGACTCTGCACAGATAGTGACCCAAGCCGGAATCGAACCTGGAACCCTGGAGCTGTGAAGCAGTTTTGCTATCCACAATGCTACCGTGTTGCCCCCAATCATGGAGGAAGTGTTGTTGCCTATCCTTACTGATTGTGGTCTGTGGGTTCGGAAGTTCAGGATCCAGTCACAGAGGGAGGAGCTGAGGCCCAGGCCACGGAGTTTGGAGATGAGTTCCCTCGGAATAATAGTGTTGAAGGCTGAACTGTAGTCAATAAATAGGATTCTGACATAGGTGTCTTTGTTATTTAAGTGTTCCAGTGTTGAGTGCAGGGCCAGGGAGATGGCGTCTGCTGTGGACCTGTTGTAGCGGTAGGCAAACTGTAGTGGATCAAGGCACTCCGGGAGGCTGGAGTTGATTCGTGCCATGACTAACCTTTCGAAGCACTTCATAATGATGGATGTGAGAGCCACTGGACGATAGTCATTAAGGCACGCTGCTTGGCTTTTCTTTGGTACAGGGATGATGATCGTCTTCTTAAAGCAGATAGGGATCTCAGATTGTTGTAAAGAGAGGTTGAAGATGTCTGCGAATACCCAGACCATGGATATCCTCCATGACTTTCAGCACCACCATGGAGAAATTCCGGCATTCATTTTGTACCCATGGGATAACAGAGTTCCTCGTGTCCGACAACGGGACCCCCTTCACCAGCAGAGAATTCCAGGCATTGGCAAAGTCCAATGGGATGAAACACGTCGAATGGTGCCATCTTCTAATGGCCTGGCCAAATAGGTGGTCCAAATGTTAAAAGTGGCATGAAGACTGCCGGCTCGCTCAACACCAAATTGGCTCGGTTCTTTTTCAATTACAGGACCAGGCCACATACTACAACAGGGTTGCGCCAATGGAATTGCTGATGGGCCAAAGCCTCTAGACCAAACTAAGTCTATTGTTTCCCAATCTAGATGGGAAAGTGGAGTCAAAGCAAGAAGCCCAGAAAAATAATTACGATACCCGACATAACTTTCAGGCCAGGAGATGCCGTCCATGAAATGAAAATGAAATGAAAATCGCTTATTGTCACAAGTAGGCTTCAATGAAGTTACTGTGAAAAGTCCCTAGTCGCCACATTCCGGCGCCTGTTCGGGGAGGCTGTTACGGGAATTGAACCGTGCTGCTGGCCTGCTTTCAAAGCCAGCAATTTAGCCCTGTGCTAAACAGCCCCTGCTGATTGTAATTTCTGAGGCAGATCCTATGAATCCTGGGAGTTGTAGTAGAAAAGGTGGGCCCTCTGTCATATAAGGTCAAGACCAGGGTAAAGACCGTAAAGAAAACTTGTGGACCAGCTCAGGAGCAGAGAATCCTCTGCTGCAGAAACTGCTCAAGGTGGGACGATGCCCTCAACGTCTTTGGAACCTACCTCCAGGCAGGGAACTCAACCCATGTTAAGTCCAAGAGTCATCCCCAAGAGGATGAAGACTCAGGCTCACAAATGGCAACTGAGGTGCCTGACCTGCAGCTGGAAGTCAACGTTGAGGAAGAGCCCCCATCAGTGGTTCTTCGACTTGGCTAGGAAGCGACGATCCCCCATTTGCTTCATGCCCCCAGATCCAGCTCCGTTGATGGTGGACACGAGGCTGTGCACAAAGAGACAAAGAAGGGCAGCACGGTAGCATTGTGGATAGCACAATTGCTTCACAGCTCAGGGTCCCAGGTTCGATTCCAGCTTGGGTCACTGTCTGTGTGGAGTCTGCACATCCTCCCCGTGTGTGCGTGGGTTTCCTCCGGGTGCTCCGGTTTCCTCCCACAGTCCAAAGATGTGCAGGTTAGGTGGATTGGCCATGATAAATTGCCCATGGTGTCCAAAATTGCCCTTAGTGTTGGTTGGGGTTACTGGGTTATGGGGATAGGGTGGAGGTGTTGACATTGGGTAGGGTGCTCTTTCCAAGAGCCGG
Source organism: Scyliorhinus torazame (assembly GCF_047496885.1). Lineage (NCBI taxonomy): Eukaryota > Metazoa > Chordata > Chondrichthyes > Carcharhiniformes > Scyliorhinidae > Scyliorhinus > Scyliorhinus torazame. Next base: position 339,482,695 of record NC_092710.1, on the reverse strand, counting down.
TGCAGACTCGATGGGCCGAATGGCCTCTTTCTGCACTGTAAATTCTATGATAATCTATGAAGGCCTCATTATCACGGAAGTGAAGGGGAGGATCTGGACTTGAGGGGGAGGGGGGATGGGATATTCCTCAGGAGGATCACGGGAATTATGCATCCCATGAGTCTCATGGAGTATGAGTTCCCATGGTAACGGGCAGAAGCCCGCCCAGCAGGGACATGTGACCCAGCCCTTTAAATGCCATCCCAAATCCAAACCGGATGTTGTGTTAGTTCCAGGCTGGGATCCCTGTGTTGTGCGCCGCGGGTGCAGCTTTTCTTTTGAGTGTAGAATAAATCTGTTTAAACCTTCATCAACACATGTCCTCGACCACTGCAATTGGCTATTTGGTCGGCCAGGCGTACTAACTGAAGAAGCTTGTTGCAGACCCTTGAGTCTGTCCCCTCCTATTGTCAGACTGGAGGCTCTGGGAGTGGTCAGATAGTTGATGAAGAGCCTTTTTATTTTGGATGCATGGGATTTGAGACTTTCTAGGTGCATCCCTGCTCTTGTATTCTAGTTCTCTCGACATGAATGCTAATATTGCATTTGCCTTCCTAACTGCCCACTGAACCTGCACGTTAACAAAGAACAATACAGCACAGGAACAGGCCTTCCAGCCCTCCAAACCTGTACCGGTCATGATACCAACCTTTGCCAGTTAACCATAAGAGAATCTTGAACAAGGACTCCCAAGTCCCTTTGTGCTTCTGATTTCCTAAGCATTTACCCATTTAGAAAATAGTCTGTCTCTATTCTTCCTATCAAAGTGCATAGTCTCACACTTTTCCACACTGTATTCCATCTGTCACTATTTTGCCCACTCTCCGAGACTGTTCAAGTCCATCTGCAGCCCCCGTGCTTCCTCAATAATACCTGTCTCTCTACATATCTTTGTATCATCTTCAAACTTAGCAACAGTGCCTTCAATTCCTTCTTCAAGATCGTTAATGTATATTGTGAAAAATTGTGGTCCCAGCACCAACCCCTGAGGCACACCACTAATCACTGGCTGCCAACCTGAAAAAGACCCCTTTATCCCCACTCTCTGCCTTCTGCCAGTCAGCCAATCCTCTATCCATGCCAGGATCTTACATGTAACACCATGAGCTCTTAACTTATTTAACAGTCTCCTAAGCTGGAACCTTGCCAAAGGCCTTCTGGAAACCTAAATAAATCACGTCCACTGGTTCTCCTTTGTCTAACTTCATTATTACCTCCTCAAAGAACTCTAACAGATTTGTCAGACATGAACCCCTTGATGAAGCCATGCTGACTCAGTCCGATTTTACCATGCACTTCCAAGTACTCCACGATCTCATTTTTAATAATAGACTCTAAAATCTTGCCAATGACCGAAGTCAGACTAACCAGCCCGTAATTCCCTGTCTTCTGCCTCCCTCCCTTCTTAAACAGCGGTGTTACATTAGTTACTTTCCAGTCCTCTGGGACCCTTCCTGCCTCCAGTGATTCCTGAAAGATCACCACCAATGCCTCCACAATCTCCTCAGCTATCTCTTTTAGAACCCTGGGGTGTAGTCCATCCGGTCCAGGTGATTTATCCACCTTCAGACCTTTCAGTTTCCACAGAATCTTCTCCTTAGTGATGGCCACTACACTCACCTGTGCCCCCTGATTCTCCTGGAGCTTTGCCATCCCACTGGTGTCTTCCACTATGAAGACTGACGCAGAGTAACTATTCAGTTCCTCTGCCATGTCTTTGTTTCATATTATTACTTCTCCAGCCTCATTTTGCAGTAGTCCAATGTCTATTTTTGCCTCTCTCTTACCTTATATATTGAAAAAAAACTCTTCCTATTTTAATTTATATTACTAGCTAGCTTGCACTCATATTTCATCTTCTCCTCCCTTATTGAGATGAGGAACTTCAATTGCTTAGAAAGATTTGAGAAGTTTGAACTGTTCTTTGAGGAGGAACGGTTGAGGTAATATTTGATAAAGGTATTCCAAACCATCAAAGGTATGGGCAGAATAGATAGGGAGAAACAGTTCTTATTAGTGGAAGGATCGAGAGCGAGAGGGCAGAGATTTAAGGTAATTAGCAAAAGAAGCAATGGTGACAAGAGGAAAGATTTTTTCACACAGCAAGCAGTTAGAATCTGAAATGCACTGCCTGAGTGTGGTTGAGGCAGATTCAATTGAGACTTTCAAAAGGGTATTGGATCGTTATCTGAAAAATACGAATTTGCAGGGCTACAGGGAAAAGACAGTGAAGCTGCACTATGTGAATTACTCCTTCACAGGGCAATTACAGAAATAACAGGCCAAATAACCTCCTTCTGTGCTGTAACCATTCAATGATTCGATAATTGACTATGTATTGTAAAACACGATGATGTTTATCATTACATGAACCTACACGAGGTGCATAGAGCCAGTAGATGGGACATGTAGAGCAAGTTACTTTCTTGGGCTCCTGAATCGTCTCCAGATCCTTCAGATTAACGTGGTGGTAGATTCGGAGGTGCTTCTCGTATACTTGACGAAGCTGTCGGATGTTTAAGTAGTCCAATCCCATCAGCATTAGTATTGCCAAGACGAACAAAGTGGCTATCTTGGGACTGGTGTATCCAAGCAAGTATTTGAAAGGACGTGATCTTACCATGGCCTAAAATAAAAGGAAAAGGAATGATCACTGCAAAATTCCCCTGAATTAATCAATCTGTGCCATGGGAACATCACTGGGGTTCTGATGGACATCTGGCAAAGTTCTAGAAGAAAAGTGGAAACATAAGAAATTTCCCAGCCTATGACTTCATTTGAGGCAAGAATGGTTATTGATCAACAGCCCCCCACCCACAGATATCATTTTTTACTCTACTGGTCGTCACACTACCAGAAGGATGTGGATGCTTTGGGGAGGGTACAGAAGCGGTTTACTAGGATGTTGCCTGGTATGGAGGGCATTAGCTATGAGAAAAGGTTAGATAAACTCGGTCTGTTCTCACTGGAATGATGGAGGTTGAGAGGCGACCTGATAGAGATCTACAGGATTATGGGTGGCAAGGATAGAGTGGATAGTCAGATTTTCTTTCCTCGGGTAGGAGAGTCAAGTACTAAGGGACATAGGTTTATAGTGTGTGGGGAAAAGTTTAGAACAGATGTGCAAGGCAAGGTTTTTACAGAGGGTGTAAAATAGGGAATGCGATGCCTGGGGAGGTGGTGGGAGCAGGTACGATAGCGGCATTTAAGAGACATCTACTCAAATATATGAATAGGGTGGGAATGGAAGGATACGGACTCAGTAAATGCAGACGGTTTTAGTTTAGGCAGGTACCATGGTCGGCGCAGGCTTGGAGGGCCGAAGGGCCTGTCCATGTGCTGTTTTGTTCTTTGTAGGAGCAAGAATATCCAAATGGGCCCATGAAGCCCGTGTCCATTTTGAAGATCAACTTCCCATTCTCACAATAATCTCAATCCCTTCTCTTTTTGGAGATGTATCAAATTGTCCTGTAACTGTACCTCCAATTTCCTGCAACTTATTTTGTTCACTAGATGAAAAGACTTCACCCGACTTATCTCCTTATTGTTAATTTTCCAAATTTGAATACTGAAACCTGAATCCTCCACCTGGTAAATTATGAATCATGCCTGCCAAATTCATTAGAATTCTTTGAGGTGGTAACAAGTAGGATAGATAAATGGGAACCAGTAGATGTAATATACTTGGATTTCAAAAATGTGTTTGATAAGGTCCGGTACAAAAGGCAATAAGGTAAGAGCCCGACTTCCGGTGACGGCGGGCGGGAGGCGGCCGCACAATGGAGAGCCCCTGCTCGGGAACGGCAATTTCGGGGCTTTAAGCCTGGTCCCAGGGTCCGCGGAGGCAGCAGAAGAAGGGAGAAGGCACGGAGGAGGCACTGAGAAGACACAGGAGGGAAAAAAAACGTAAGAAAAATGTTGAGGGTGAGCAGAAAAACGGCCGGAAAAAAAAAACAGCTGGAGGTCTGTCGGGGAGTGGAAAGGTCACCGCGGGGTCACCAGGAAAAATGGAGGCTGGAGCACCAGGGAAGGCCGCACTGCTTACGGCTGAAGAAATAACCAAGGTGATGGCTGTGGAATTTGAAAAGCAGTTGGCGCAGATTGCGAAATGCATGGAGACGGTGAGGAAGGAGATGAGGCAGGCTTTGAGTGTGCTGGTGGAGGAGGCGGTTTCCCCGGTGAGGACGGAGGTGGCGAGCGCAGTGGCGGAGGTGCGAGAGCAAGGGGAGGCGCTGAAGGAAGTGAAGGAGACGTTATTGCAGCACGGTGATCAACTTGCCTCGATGGGGAAAGAGATGCGGAAGGTGATGGATACTAACAAGGATCTGCGAGGAAAAATGGAAGACCTGGAAAATAGATCCAGGCGACAGAACCTGAGGATTGTGGGGCAGCCCGAAGGAGTTGAAGGACCGAAGCCGACTGAGTATTTTGCCGCGATGCTGGCAAAACTACTGGGGGAGGGAGAGGACCCCTCCCAATATGAACTAGATCGGGCTCATCGGTCGTGGAGGCCTGTACCAAAGGCGAGTGAGCCGCCAAGGGCAGTGACTCTGTGCTTCCGTAGGTACAGGGTGAAGGAGAAGGTCCTGAGCTGGGCCAAGCAGAAGCGGGTGATGCAGTGGGCTGAAGCTGGTATACGTGTATACCAGGACTTTACGGTGGAGCTAGCAAGGAGGCGGGCTGCCTTCAAACGGGTGAAGAGGGCACTGTACATTAGCAAGGTGCGGTGCGGCATTGTATATTCAGCGAAGCTGAGGGTGACTTACAAGCTCAGGGACTTTTATTTTGGAACGGCGGAAGCAGCGGAGGAGTTTGCGAAAGCAGAAGGACTGTGGCAGAACTGACAAACTGAGGAATGGCCATGTGCCGATGTAACCTCATGACTGTATTTTCTTCTTTTTTGTATCACTGCGCACGGGTGTAGAGATTAAAGGAGCCAAGGTGGTATATATTTGGACGAGGGAAGGGACGGGACTTTCACTCGAAATGAGAGTTCTTTGGGGTGTAGGTGGATAGGCGGGGTTTGTGTGCTAAAAGGGGATCTTTGGGCTTTCCTGGGGCCGGGCAAGGGGGAAAGGGACCCGGGTGGGGCCTCCACGCTGGCTGGTTTAAGCCGGCCAGTGAACGGAGTGAGGTGGGGGGAGGGGCTGCGGCCATCGGAGCCTGGCAGAACAGGGTCCGAGTGGTCTAGCCGGGGTGGAAAGTTGGGGGGGAAGGAACCGAGGGTAGGGGGAGGAGTTTTACAAGAGGCAGTGGACGGGAGGAGCTGGAGTCCTGGGGTGGGTGGGTGGGGGGGGGGGGGGGGGGGGCTGTGTAGATTAAGGGTGACTACGGGTAATCCCTGATTTATTTTTGTCATTTGTTTATGTAAACATGCGGGTTGAGGTTTGGGGGTTGGTGGGTAGATGGGATCGTTGTTGTTATTATGGGGACTGACATATCTTGCTGATTATTGTTTATCGTTGATGGATGTAAATGTGGGAGAAAATGTGAAAATGGAGGAGAATAAAAATTTTTTTTAAAAATAAGGTAAGAGCCCATGATAGAGAATTAGCTAATTAATAGAAGATAGAGAGTTGGGATGAGAGGGGCATTTTCAGGATGGCAACCAGTAACTAGTGGGGTGCCACAAGGATCATTGCTGGGGACACAATTATTAATATATATCAATGACTTGGGCGAGGGAAGTGAATGTACTATTGCAAAGTTTGCTGATGACACAAAAATATGTGGGAAGGCAAGTGGTGAGGATGACACTAACAGTCTACAGAGAGAAAAAGACAGGTTAAGGTTGGGCAAAAATATGGCAGATGGAATATAATTTTTTTTTAAATTTTTAAACAAACAATTTTATTGAGGTATTTTTTTGGCATTGTAAACAGTTACAGCTAACAGAAATGTGCAAACATCAATATAAAACCAACAATATAAAACCACTAATTCAATCAAACCATACTGCAGATGCCCGCTCCGCTCCCCTAGACACTACCCGCCGATTTATCCCTCCTACTCTACCCTAATCTCTCCCCCCCCACCCCCCCACTGACGTTCACTCTCCCGCAAAGAAGTCAATGAATGGTTGCCACCTTCGGGCGAACCCCAGTATAGATCCCTGTGGAGCCGTGACCAGGGCTGCCAAACTGGTGCCCCTGCACGAAGCCGCCTCCACTCGCTCCCAGATAGACCCCGTACCCACCATCCACTTCCTTATCATGGCTATGTTAGCCGCCCAGTAGTAGTTGATCAGATTCGGCAATGCCAGTCCCCCCTCGCTGCGGCTCCTTTCAAGAATCGCCTTCTTCACCCGCGGGGATTTTGGCCTGTATGACCCGCAGGATTCCGGGTCCTTGTCCCGCTTTAGTATCAGCGAGATGGTGGCTTGCGACATCGTCAGTGGCAGGGTCCCTCTGTCCCTTGCCTCATTTAAAACCCTTGTCAGGATTGGTCCCACTATCTCCGAGAACTTCTTGTAAAACTCTATTGGCATCCATCCGGTCCCGGGGCTTTCCCCGACTGCATGGCCTTTAGGCCCCCCAATACCTCCTCCGCTGTAATCGGGGCCCCCAGCCCATCCACTAGTTCCCTGCCTACTTTTGGGAAGGTTAGTCCATCCAGGAACCTTTTCATCTCCTCCGGCTCTTCCGGGGGTTCTGAAGTGTACAGCTTACTATAGAAGTCCCGAAATACCTTATTCAGTCCTTCCGGGTCCTCCACTCTGCTTCCCTCCCCAAGAACCACTTTACTTATTCCCCTGGCCGCCTCCATCTTCCTGAGCTGCTGCGCTAGCAATCTGCTGGCCTTCTCCCCATGCTCATACACCACTCCCCTCGCCTTCCTAAGTGGTTCCACGGCCCTACTCGTGGATAGCACCCCCAGTTCCGCCTGCAATCTCCGTCTCTCCCTGAGTAGGTCCTCCCCCGGGGACCCCGCATGCTCCTCGTCTATCCAGTGAATTTCCCTAACTAATCTGTCCATTTCTGCTCTGTCCGCCCCAACCCTGTGAGCCCGAATTGAGATCAGCTCCCCCCTCACTACTGCCTTCCGCGCCTCCCACAGGGTCGCTGCTGAAACCTCCCCCTTATCGTTCACCTGCAAGTAATTTTGCACTTCCCAAGTCTCTCACATATCCCCTCCTCTGACAACAGTCCTACGTCTAACATCAATTGCGGGCGTTGGTAATTCGCCCCCCCCGACCTGCAGGTCCACCCAGTGCGGGGCATGGTCCGAGATAGTGATTGCAGAGTATTCCGTATTCTTTACCTCCGCTACACAGTCCCTGCTCACGATAAAAAAATCAATCCTAGAATATACTTTATGAACATGCAAATAAAGCGAGTAGCCCCTTCCCGTCGGCTGTCTAGCTCTCCAAGGGTCCACAGCCCCCATTTGCTCCATGAACCCTTTCAGCTCCCTTGCCATTGCTGGGAGTCTGCCCGTTCTGGGACATGACCGGTCCAGCCCCGGGTCAAAGACCGTATTAAAGTCCCCCCCCCCCATTATCAACTTACGTGAGTCTAGGTCCGGGATCTTCCCCAGCACTCTTTTGATAAAGTCATCATCGTCCCAGTTCGGCGCATATATGTTCACCAGCACCACTCTTCTCCCCTTACCATAAGGAATCTGCCCCCGCCGTCTGCGACTACGCCCTCCGCCTCAAATTGGAACCCGCTTATTGATCATAATTGCTACCCCCCTGGACTTAGAATCCAAGTCCGAGTGGAAGACCTGGCTGATCCAGCCCTTCCTTAGCCTAGTCTGGTCAGACACTTTCAGATGTGTCTCCTGCAACATAATTACGTCCGCCTTTAGAGCCCGCAAATGCGCGAACAAACATGCCCTTTTAACTGGCCCATTTAGTCCCCTGACATTCCAGGTGATCAGCCTGGTTGGGGGGCACAACCCCCCACCCTGCCGGTCAGCCATAACCTTTCTTGGGCCCGCCCCCGGCCCATGCGCCGTGCCATTCCTGGCTCACCTCTTGGATGCCTCCACCCCCGACCTCCTTTCCATTACCTACTTCAGATCCCCCCAACGTCAGCAAAATAACTCCCCCCTCCCCCCCTAGCAACATCCCCCGATAACCCCACCCCTGCCATTCACTGGCTGTATTCTCCCCCCCACCTGACTCCCTTGACTAGCCAATCTGCTAGCCCGGTGACTCATCGCTCCGGCGCCCCCTTGTCTCACTCCCATTGTTTCCCCGACCTCATCTCCCCGCTCCCCAGCACACCATCCCCCACTCTGACCCACTGGAGCAGTCTCACTAAGATGGGAAAGATCAAACAAGATGTAAACATCAAACAGCAACGCGGGGCTGCTCCAGGTACAATACAGTCCCAGCTGTGTACACAGAAAAGTGTTACTTGCGTCCGTGGGTCCTTTATTCGAGACCAGCCCCTGATCCCTCACAAAGTCCATCGCTTCTTCGGGCTCGGAGAAGTAGTGGTGTTGGCCCTGATGCGTAGCCCAAAGACGGGCCGGGAAGAGCAGACCAAACTTCACGTGCTTTTTGAACAACACCTCCTTAACTTGTTTAAAGGCTGCTCGCCGCCTGGCCACCTCCTGGCTTAGGTCCTGGTAAATGCGAAGGACACTGTTATTCCACGTGCTGCTCTTAGTGCTCTTTGCCCACTGCAGCACCCGCTCCTTCTCCACAAACCTGTGGAACCTAATCACCATCGGACGGGGGGGGCCCCCGGACGCACCTGTCTCGCCTGTACTCTGTGTACCCCCTCCAGCTCCGCGATCGCGGACAGGCTTCAGCCCCCATCAGCTGCATCAACAGGTCCGCCACGAACGCTGTGGCATCAGCTCCCTCCGCCCCCTCCGGGAGGCCGATGATCCTCAGATTTTGTCTACGGGCTCTATTTTCCAGCTCCTCTACTCTGTCCAGCAGTCTTCTCTGTCTCTCCTTCAACCCATCGACTTCTAGCGCAGCAATCGTCTGTACGTCCGCCTGCTCCTCCACCGCCTCCCCCAGCTCCTTAACTTTTTTGTCCTGGGCATCCAGTCTCTGGTTCAGCTGATCCACTGCCTTCTGAAGTGGGTCCAAGGTATCCCGCTTCAACGATTCAAAACTGCTTTTTATCACCTGCAGCATGTTTTCCAGCGCCTGCCGGGTCCGAGGTCCGCAATCTTTGCTCCCGGGTCAGCTTCTTCTGCACCTTGTCTTTGTCCCTTTCTCTCCCGTTTGCGCTGCTTTCTGCTCTCCCGCAGTTCCATGCAGCTCTGCCCGTTCCTCAGCACCTCTGTGGCCATCTTTCCAGAGCTCCGCAGTCCCGCAAAACCGGGGAACCAGGTCCTCAAATCCCGCCGGAGTGAGAACCCCCGAATGTGCGGCTCACTCACTCATTGCCGCCACTGGAAGTGCAGATGGAATATAATGTAGGAAAATGTGAAGTTATACACTTCGGTAGAAGGAATAATAATAATAATCATTATTAGTGTCACAAATAGGCTTACATTAACACTGTAATGAAGTCACTGTGAAAATCCCCCAGTCGCCACATTCCGGCGCCTGTTCGGGTCACAGAGGGAGAATTCAGAATGTCCAAATTAACTAACAGCACGTTTTTCGGGACTTGTGGGAGGAAACCGGAGCACCCGGAGGAAACCCACGCAGACACGGGGAGAACGTGCAGACTCCACAGAGACAGTGGCCCAAGCCAGGAATCGAACCCGAGTCCCTGGCGCTGTGAAGCAACAGTGCTAAGCACCGTGCTGCCCACTGCTGAATATTATTCAAATAGATAAATATCGCAGAAAACTGCAACACAGAGGGATTTGGGGGTCCTTGTGCATTAATTACAAAAAGCTAGTATGCAAGTTCAGCTAATAGAGAAGGCAAATGGAACGTTGGCCTTTATTTCAAAAGTAATGGAGTATAAAAATAAGAAAGTCTTGCTAAAACTATACATGGCACTAGTTAGGCCACACCTGTAATACTGTGAACAGTTTTGGTCCCCTTATCTAAAGAAAGATATACTGGCATTGGAGACAACCCAGAGAAGGTCCAGACCTGATTGCTCTAATAGCCTACATCTGGACTTACATTTATATAGTCACTGTTAGCAATTTGCCTGGATTAATTGTCAACTGTCCCAATAATCTTCAAAACATTGTGCCTTAATTTTCAAAGGATGTAATCTAAAGAACAAGAACATGTGTTTATGTAGCATCTTTGACATGGTAAAATGTCGCAAAGTGCTTCACAGGAGAGTTACCAAATACTATTTCACAACAAGCCACATAAGGACATAATCTTTACACTGAGCCTCATCTGTCCTCTCAGTGAATGTCAAGAACATGACACTGTTTTGAAGATTGCAGGGGAGTTCTCCCTGGTGTCCTGGCCAATATGTATTCCCCAACCAACATCTCAAAAAGAGATTATCTGGTCATTTTCACAATGCTGTTTGTGGGAGCTTGCGTTATGCAAATTAACAGCAGTGTTTCCTATAACAAGTTAGAAAAGTGCTTCATTGACTATAAAGCGCTTTGAACACCCTGTGGTGGTGAAAGATACTATATAAATGGAAATCTTCCTTTTTCTTTTGTGAGGACAGAGACCATAAGGTCATAAGATATAGGAGCAGAATTAGGCCACTCGGCCCATCGCGTCTGCTCTGCCATTCAATAATGGCTGATAAGTTCCTCAACCCCATTCTCCTGCCTTCTCCCCATAACCCCTGATCCCTTATTAATCAAGAACTTATTAATCAAAAACACCAGATTTGTGCTTGAGGTGCTGTTACCTACAGGGCTACAGACCAAGAGCTAAATGGTGGAATTAGACAGAATAGTTATTTCTTACAACATAAGAACTAGGAACAGGAGTCGGCCATATAGACTCTTCAGCCTGCTCCACTATTTAATTTGATCATGGCTGATCTCATCCTGCCCTTAACTCCACCGTCCTGCCCGTTCTCCATAACCATTCCATCCATTACTAATTAAAACTCTGTCTAGCTTCTCTTAAATTTACTCACTCTCCCAGCATCTAACGCACTCTGGGGTAGCGAATTCCACAGGTTCATGGCCCTTGGGAAAGTAGTTTCTCCTCTGTTTTAAATTTGCTGCCTCTTATCCTGACCTCTTGTTCTAGATTGCCCCACAAGAGGAAGCATCCGCTCCAAGTCTACTTTATCCCTACCTTTTATCATCATGTATACCTCACTTTGATCTCCCCTCATTCTTCTAAACTCCAGAGAGTATAGGCCTAAAATGCTCAATCTCTCTTTCTACGACAAACCCCTCATCTCTGGGGTCAATCTAATGAACCTCCTCTGAACTGTCTCCAATGCTACTACATCTTTCCTCAAATAAGGGGACCAGAACTGTGCACAATACTCCAGGTGCAGTCTCACCACTGCCGTGTACAGTTGCAACAACACTTCCTTTCCTTTATACTTTATTCCTTTAGCTATAAATGCCAACATTCCATTCACTTTCTTTACTATCTGCTCTACTTGCATGCTAGTTTTCTGCGACTCATGCACGAGGGTGATACTCAGCAAGACCTTGGTGTCCTTGTGCATCAGTCTTTGAAAGTAAGCACACAGGTACAGCGGGCAGTAAAGAAGGCAAACGCTATGTTGACCTTCATAACGAGAGTATTTGAGTGTAGGAATAGGGATGTTTTACTGCAATTGTGTAGGGCATTGGTAAGCCACGTCGGGAGTATTGTGTGCAGTTGTGGTGTCCTTATCTGAGGAAGGATGTTCTTGCCATGGAGGGAGTTCAGCAAAGGTTTACCAGACTAATTCCTAGGATGGCAGGAATGTCATATGCGGAGAGACTAAATTGGTTAGGATTATATTAATGGGAGTTTAGAAGAGTGCGAGGGCAAAAAAGCCCAATATTAAGAAGGCACAGGAGGGTAGCCCATCGAAGGAAGGTTAGACACGTTGGCAGTGGTAATGGTGAAGGAACTGGAAAAGTTTGGCAAACAAATAAACAGGCAGTTTGAGCGGCAGGGCCAGGACATTAAAGAATCTATTAAAACCACAGGTGAGGAGGCTTTGGCCCCGATTTGTGAGCAATTGGTGCAAACTTTGAACGTGGTGAAAGTATAAGGCGAGGCATTGAAAGGGGTGGAGGAGGCCCTGTCGCAGCACGAGGACTGGCTTGCCTCGTTGGAGACTGAGATAGTGATGGTGGCGGAAAGCAACAAAGGCCTGAGACTCAAGGTGGAGGACCTCAAGAATAGGTCACGACGGTTAAACCTCAGGTTGGTGGGGCTGCAGGAGGGAGTGGAGAGACCAAAGCCAACCCGGTACTTCTCCGAAATGTTTTCACAGCTGGTGGGATGGGATGAATTCTTCGGCTCCCCGGAGTTGGATACGGTATATTGGGCGCTCAGGCAAAAACCGAGACCGAACGAGCCACCGAGTGTGCCGATAATTTGCTGCCATAGTTATCAAAGGAAGGAAAGGGTCTTGGAGTGGACAAAAAGGAGTCGGAACATCGACTGAGATGGGCAAACGGTCCAAATATTTCAAGATATTGGGATAGAGTTGGCGAAGAAGCGTGCATCCTTCAACAGGGCGAAAGCAGTATTACAAGAGTGTGCGGTTTGGAATGCTGTACCTGGTGCGACTGTGGGTTATAATAGATTCAAATGATCACTTCTTTGATAAGCCAGAACAAGTAGAAGCCTTCATCAGAGAGAAGAAATTGAGACTGCTGTGAAGAGAACTATTTGGGACTCTGTGCTTGAAGGGGGATGGGGTATTTTTATGATATATTTGTGTGGGTGTGTTGTGTACCACTTCACTTTTGCTCTGTTGGGGTTTTCTTTTGTCAAGGAAAAGGGGAATGTTATGTGTTTCATTATTTTTTTTTCCTTGAAGAGAGGTTTTATTGCTCGAGCTGGAACCTGGGCTTGGGTGGGGTGAAAAGGGATATACTGAAACTTGCTTGAGAAGATTTGGGAGGGGAGCCACTTTGTCAGCGATAGAGAGAGGGGTGGCTAGCAAAAGGGAGTGGAAGGAAGAAGCTGCGACCTGTGGGGCCAGGATGAGAGGGCCATAATAGGCCTAGCTGTAGGTTTGTGTGGTAGGGCAATGGGGGAAGATGTGGCGCCAGGAAGTCTGGGCCAGGAGGGGCGAAGAGGTGAACTGACAGGGACCAGGGTTTTTTCTTTGTCTCACCCGTGGATTGGGGCTGATGATCACCTGAGATGGGCCTGGAATCCCTGGGAATTGGGGCAGGAATGTTACATTGCGGTGAAAATAGCTGGCTCGAGGGGGATAGGGGGACTCCCAATGAGATTGATCATCTGGAACGTGCAGGGTTTGGGGGGGCCTGTGGAGAGAGTAAAGGTTTTTTTCCCTAATAAAGGGTTTGGGTGCCGACGTGATGTTCCTCAAAGAGACTCACCTGCGGGTGCAGGACCAGTTCAGGTTGTGAAAGACCTGGGTGAGTCAGGTTTTTCACTCAGCGTTCGACAGGAGAGCGGGGGGGACGGGGGGTTGCGATCCTGGTTAGCTTTGACGAAGTCACCCAGACGCAAAACGTTAGCTTTCTTCCCTCTCCACAGATGCTGTCAGACCTGCTGAGATTGTCTAGTATTTTCTGTGTTTGTGTTAACATGAAACATTAACTCTGTTTCTCTCTCCACAGATGCTGCCAGGCCTGAGTATTTCCAGCATTTTCAGCTTTTGTTCTATGTGAACGTCAGGAGATGTCAGACTGGTCAGGGAAAGCAGTCTTCACTGCTGTCTCACGTCGCCGAGGTCCCAGGTTCAATCCTGGCTCTGGGTCACTGTCCGTGTGGAGTTTGCACATTTTCCCCGTGTTTGCGTGGGTTTCGCCCCCATAACCCAAAGATGTGCAGGCTAGGTGGATTGGCTACGCTAAATTCCCCCTTAATTGGAAAAAAATAATTGGGTACTCTAAATCTATTTAAAAAAAGGGAAAGCAGTCTTGAATTCCTGAATAGTATCAATGAACTAGTTGGGTTTCAGGCTGCATATGCCCATAGATCAGAACAGGCAATATCAGACTGGATAAATCATACCAATATAGTAAAAATAGACATGAACATCAAGACCTTTTTAACATCCACACCATTTTTCAGTGAAATCCACTCATTAGGTGGAATTATATTAGACTGGACTACTTTGATGTTGAGCATTATAATTAAAAAGCAAGCTTCTATGTTGTAAGCTATATAAATTAATGCAAGGACCAAAAGTGAATCTGGATAAAAGGGTGGTGATCAAATCAAATAGTGTCCAATCCAAGGAAGAAGCATACAGATTGGCCAAGAGGAATAATAGGTCTGAGGATTGGGAGCAGTTTAGAATTCAGCAAAGGACGAAGGGATTGATTAAGAAGGGGAAAGTACAGTACAAAAGGAAGCTTGCAGGGAACATAAAGACTGACACTAAGAGTTTCTACAGATATGTGAAGAGAAGGAGATTGGTAAAGAGAAATGTAGGCCCACTGCAGACAGAAACAGGGGAATGCATAATAAGGGACAAAGAAATGGCTGAGCAATTGAATACATACTTTGGTTCTGTCTTCACAAATGAGGACACAAATCAGATCCCAGAAATGCTGGAGAATGAAAGGTTTAGTGAGAGGGAAGAACTGAGGGAGATCAACATTAGTAGAGAAATGGTGCTGGGAAAAGTGATGGGATTGAAGGCGGATAAATCCCCAGGGCCTGAGAATCTGCATCCCAGAGTGCTTAAGGAGGTGGCTCTGGAAATAGTGGATGCATTGGTGGTCATCTTCCGGGATTCTATAGACTCTGGAACTGTCCCTGCAGATTGGAGTCCCTGTCACTCCGATATTCAAAAAGGGAGGTAGAGAGAAAGCAGGGAATTATAGACCAGTAAGCCTAACATCAGTCGTGGGGAAAATGCTTGAATCCATTATCAATGACTTTATAGCGGAACCTTTAGAAAGCAGTGGCAGGATCAGTCAGAGTCAGCATGGATTTATGAAGTGAAAATCATGCTTGACAAATTTATTGGAATTCTTTGAAGAGGTAACCAGTACAGTTGACAAGGGGGAGCCAGTCGATGTGGTATATTTGGACTTTCAGAAGGCGTTTGACAAAGTCCCGCATAAGAGATTATTGTGCAAAATTAAAGCGCATGGGATTGGGGGAAATGTATTTAGGTGGATAGAAAACTGGTTGGCAGAGAGGAAACAAAGAGTAGGGATTAATGGGTCCTTTTCAAATTGGCAGGCAGTAACCAGTGGGGTACCACAAGGATCAGTGCTGGGACCCCAGCTATTCACAATATATATTAATGATTTGGATGAGGGAACAAAATGTAACATCTCAAAGTTTGAAGATGATACCAAATTAGGTGGGAGGGTGAATTGTGACGAGAATGTAGAGATTCTACAGCAAGATCTGGACAGGTTGGGCAAACCAATGGCAGATGCAGTATAATTTGGATAAGTGTGAGGTTATTCATTTTGGAAGCAAAAACAGGAAGGCAGATTACTACCTGAATGGTTGTAAATTGGGAGAGGGGAGTGTGCAGCGGGACCTGGGTGTCCTTGTGCACCATTCGCTGAAGGTAAGCATGCAGGTGCAGCAGGCGGTAAAGAAGGCTCATGGTATGTTAGCCTTCATTGCAAGAGGTTTTGAGTATAGAAGCAGGGATGTATTGCTGCAATTGTACAGTGCTTTGGTGAGGCCACACTTGGAGTATTGTGTGCAGTTCTGGTCTCCTTCTCTGAGGAAGGATGTTCTTGCTCTCGAAATGATAAAATGATAATCGCTTATTGTCACAAGTAGGCTTCTAATGAAGTTACTGTGAAAAGCCCCTAGTCGCCACATTCCAGCACCTGTTCGGGGAGGCTGGTACGGGAATTGAACCGTGCTGCTGGCCTGCCTTGGTCTGCTTTCAAAACCAGCGATTTAGCCCTGTGCTAAACCAGCCAGGGAGTGCAGTGAAGGTTTACCAGACTGATTCCAGGGATGGCAGGACTGTCATATGAGGAGAGATTGATTGTTCTCGCTGGAGTTCAGAAGAATGAGGGGGGATCTCATAGAGACTTATAAAATTCTAACAGGACTAGACAGGGTAGGTGCAGGGAAGATGTTACCAATGATAGGTGTGTCCAGAACCAGGGGTCACAGCCTGAGGATTCAGGGTAAACTATTTTGGACAGAGATAAGGAGACGCTTCTTCACACAAAGAGTGTTGAGCCTGTGGAATACATTGCCACAGGAAGTAGTTGATGCTAAAACTTTGAATATATTCAAGAGGCGGCTGGATATTGCACTTGGGGAGAATGGAATCAAAGGCTATGGGGAGAAAGCAGGATTAGGCTATTGAGTTGGATGATCAGCCATGATCGTGATGAATGGCAGAGCAGGCTCGAAGGGCCAAAAGGCCTCCTCCTGCTCCTATCTTCTATGTAAATCATTAATTGTCAGGGATATGCCACAGAAAATTACTTTTGAGTAATAAATACAAGTGTTTTGGTAATCATTGTAATAAGAACACATTTGATCATTGCAAAATTGAAACAAACATTCCATAAATATTTGACTCGTTGTCAGATTCCTTTTGCATTAAGCACAAGTCTTTCACAGACTTAAAATCAAACTGATGTGCAAGTAATATTTAGAGCTCCATTAATGTTTTGATTGGTAAGCAACCTGCCCAATGTTGACTAAGCCAAACAAACACCACGGAGGAAAGGTTTTCATAGATTATCATAGAATTTACAATGTAGAAGGAGGCCATTCGGCCCATCGAGTCTGCACCGGCTCTTGGAAAGAGCACCCTACCCAAGGTCAACACCTCCACCCTATCCCCATAACCCAGTAACCCCACCCAACACTAAGGGCAATTTTGGACACTAAGGGCAATTTATCATGGCCAATCCACCTAACCTGCACATCTTTGTACTGGTTGGGAGGAGGGAGGCACAGGACAGGACACAAATTCAATTCCCTCTCTGAGCTAAGTTAGCTTAATGTTACAAATGTGCAAGACTACTGAAGCAGTGGTAGGTGTGCTACTTCTTCATTGCCCTGAACAAGAGACGGAGAACAAAGAGCAGCCAAGGTTCCTGTGACTCATTACTGTCCAATAACTGCAAACAGAAAGTGTACTTGTTCACATTTTTGCAGGATTGATAAAACAAAATGGCTTAAATGGATTGAATAGCTTATCAACAATGATTTAGTTGAATCACATTAAATTCAAACTATATATGCAATTTTAATGAAAAAAACCGCAAATTCTTTCCTAGACCGTAAACTATTATCAGTTTTGGAATGTTTCTGATGCTATGATTATGCATTTTTGTACATATTTTTAAATAGTTGCAGTAAAAATCATTTCTATATAGATGAGAATTTAACATATTTCACCCTAATGTTCAAATCCCTTCCCACCTGTGTGATTATTTGGGATCTCTGCGCTCCTCCAATTCTGGCCTCCTGGGCACCCTGATTTGCATTGCTCCAACACTGGCATCTACCAATGCCTTCAGCAGCCTTGACCCTAAGGTCCGTAACTCCCTCTCCAAACCTTTCCACCTCTCTCCTCGTGTAAACCGATCCTTAAAACCTACTTCTGACCAAGCTTTTGGTTACCTGCTCCAATATCGCTTTGTGTCAAATGTTTGTGAAGCGCATTTTACGACCTGAAAAGTGACTATAAAATGCGAGTTGTTTAATAAGGTGATGTATTCCCCAATAGCAACACAGGTTTTAAGGGAGGAAGATTCACTGGCTTCTCTGTACTATTGACTCTCTTGTGGCACAGTGGTTGCTCCACAGCGCCAGGGTCCCAGGTTCAATTCCTGCTTGGGTCAGTGTGTGTGTGGAGTCTGCACGTTCTCCCCGTGTCTGCGTGGGTTTCCTCTGAGCACTCTAGTTTCCTCCCACAAATCCTGAGAAACATGCTTGTTAGGTGAATTGGACATTCTGAATTCTCCCTCGTGTTCCCGAACAGACACGGGAGTGTGGTGACTAGGGGATTTTCACAGTAACTTCATTGCAGTGTTAATGTAAGCTTACTTGTAACAATAATAAAGATTATTAGACCATAAGACATAGGAGCGGAAGTAAGGCCATTCGGCCCATCGAGTCCACTCCACCATTCAATCATGGCTGATTTCAACTCCATTTACCCGCTCTCTCTCCATAGCCCTTAATTCCTCGAGAAATCAAGAATTTATCAACTTCTGTCTTAAAGACACTCAACGTCCCGGCCTCCACCGCCCTCTGTGGCAATGAATTCCACAGACCCACCACTCTCTGGCTGAAGAAATTTCTCCTCAACTCTGTTCTAATGTACAGTAAGAAGTCTTACAACACCAGGTTAAAGTCCAACAGGTTTCTTTCGATGTCACTAGCTTTCGGAGCGCTGCTCCTTCCTCAGGTGAATGAAGAGGTATGTTCCAGAAACACATATATAGACAAATTCAAAGATGCCAAACAATGCTTGGAATGCGACCATTAGCAGGTGATTAAATCTTTACAGATCCAGAGATGGGGTAACCCCAGGTTAAAGAGGTGTGAATTACATCAAGCCAGGACAGTTGGTAGGATTTCGCAGGCCAGATGGTGGGGGATGAATGTAATGTGACATGAATCCCAGGTCCCGGTTGAGGCCGCACTCATGTGTGCGGAACTTGGCTATAAGTTTCTGCTCGGCGATTCTGCGTTGTTGCGCGTCCTGAAGGCCACCTTGGAGAACGCTTACCCGGAGATCAGAGGCTGAATGCCCTTGACTGCTGAAGTGTTCTCCGACTGGAAGGGAACATTCCTGCCTGGTGATTGTTGCGCGATGTCCGTTCATTCATTGTCGCAGCGTCTGCATGGTCTCGCCAATGTACCATGCTTCGGGACATCCTTTCCTGCAGCGTATGAGGTAGACAACGTTGGCCGAGTCGCACAAGTATGTACCGTGTACCTGGTGGGTGGTGTTCTCGCGTGTAATAGTGGTATCCCTGTCAATGATCTGGCACGTCTTGCAGAGATTGCCATGGCAGGGTTGTGTGGTGTCGTGGTCACTGTTCTGAAGACTGGGTAGTTTGCTGCAAACAATGGTTTGAGGTTGCGCGGTTGTTTGAAGGCAAGTAGTGGGGGTGTGGGGATGACCTTGGCAAGATGTTCATCGTCATCAATGACGTGTTGAAGGCTGTGAAGAAGATGACGTAGTTTCTCCGCTCCGGGGAAGTACTGGACGACGAAGGGTATTCTGTCGGTTGTGTCCCATGTTTGTCTTCTGAGGAGGCCGGTGCGGTTTTTCGCTGTGGCACATTGGAACTGTCGATCGATGAGTCGAGTGCCATATCCCGTTCGTATGAGGGCATCTTTCAACGTCTGTAGATGTCTGTTACGCTCCTCCTCGTCTGAGCAGATCCTGTGTATATGGAGCGCTTGTCCATAGGGGATGGCTTCTTTAATGTGTTTAGGGTGGAAGCTGGAGAAGTGGAGCATCATGAGGTTATCCGTGGGTTTGCGGTAAAGCGAAGTGCTGAGGTGACCATCCTTGATGGAGACGAGTGTGTCCAAGAATGCAACTGATTTTGGAGAGTAGTCCATGGTGAGTCTGATGGTTGGATGGAACTTATTAATGTCATCGTGTAGTCGTTTCAGTGATTCTTCGCCGTGGATCCAAAGGAAAAAAATGTCATCGATGTATCTGGTGTATAACGTCGGTTGAAGGTCCTGTGCGGTGAGTAGGTCCTGTTCAAACTTGTGCATGAAGATGTTGGCGTATTGGGGTGCGAATGTGGTCCCCATGGCTGTTCCGTGCGTCTGAATGAATAACTTGTTGTCGAAGGTGAAGACGTTGTGATCCAGAATGAAGCGGATGAGTTGCAGAATTGCGAGTGGAGATTGGCAGTTGTCGGTGTTGAGTACTGAGGCTGTTGCAGCAATGCCGTCGTCATGGGGGATGCTGGTGTAGAGTGCCGAGACGTCCATTGTGACGAGGAATGTTCCTGGTTCAACTGGTCCATGGGTGCTGAGTTTCTGTAGGAAGTCCATCGTGTCGCGACAGAAGCTGGGCGTACCTTGTACGATGGGTTTCAAGATGCCCTCGATGTAGCCAGAGAGGTTCTCACACAAGGTCCCATTGCCTGAAACGATAGGGCGGCCTGGTGTGTTGGCCTTATGTATTTTTGGTAGGCAGTAGAGATCTCCAATGCGGGGAGTACGTGGGACGAGAGCACGTAGGGTGCTCTGAAGATCTGGATCCAAGGTCTTGATCAGTCTGTTAAGTTGGCGGATGTGTTCCTTGGTCGTATCTGCGGGTAACTGTCTGTAGTGTTATTGGTTGTTCAGTTGTTGGTATACTTCTTTGCAGTAGTCCATTCTGTTCAGTACGACAGTGGCCCCTCCTTTCTCTGCTGGTTTGATGACGATGCTGCGGTTGGTCTTGAGAGCGTGGATGGCATTGCGTTGTGCTTGGGTGACGTTCGGGGCTGTCTTGTGAATGCGACTGATGAATCTGGCATTGACGCGACTCCTGACGGCTTGAGCATACATGTCGAGTCTAGGGCAGCGGCCTTCTGGAGGGGTCCAATTCGACTCTTTCCTCTTTGGTTGCCGCACCGCCGATCTCTAGGTCTGCTGTTCCGGTTCATTGATAGTCTGCTTGGGTTCGCTGTTCTAAAGTGACTCCCTTTTATTCTAAGGCTGTGCCCCCGGGTCCTAGTCTCCCCTGCTAATGAAAACAACTTCCCTACGTCCACCCTATCTAAGCCATTCATTATCTTGTAAGTTTCTATTAGATCTCCCCTCAACCTCCTAAACTCCAATGAATATAATCCCAGGATCCTCAGACGTTCATCGTATGTTAGGCCTACTATTCCTGGGATCATCCATGTGAATCTCCGCTGGACCCGCTCCAGTGCCAGTATGTCCTTCCTCAGGTGTGGGGCCCAAAATTGCTCACAGTATTCTAAATGGGGCCTAACTAGTGCTTTATAAAGCTTCAGAAGTACATCGCTGCTTTTATATTCCAAGCCTCTTGAGATAAATGACAGCATTGCATTTGCTTTCTTAATTACGGACTCAACCTGCAAGTTTACCTTGAGAGAATCTTGGACTAGGACTCCCAAGTCCCTTTGCACTTCAGCATTATGAATTTTGTCACCATTTAGAAAATAGTCCATGCCTCTATTCTTTTTTCCAAAGTGCAAGACCTCACACTTGCCCACGTTGAATTTCATCAGCCATTTCTTGGACCAGTCTCCTAAACTGTATAAATCTTTCTGCAGCCTCCCCACCTCCTCCATACTACCTGCCCCTCCACCTATCTTTGTATCATCGGCAAACTTAGCCAGAATGCTCCCAGTCCCGTCATCTGGATCATTAATATATAAAGAGAACAGCTGTGGCCCCAACACTGAACCCTGCGGGACACCACTCGTCACCGGTTGCCATTCCGAAAAAGAACCTTTTATCCCAACTCTCTGCCTTCTGCCTGACAGCCAATCGTCAATCCATGTTAGTACCTTGCCTCGAATACCATGGGCCCTTATATTACTCAGCAGTCTCCCGTGAGGCACCTTATCAAAGGCCTTTTGGAAGTCAAGATAGATAACATCCATTGGCTCTCCTTGGTCTAACCTATTTGTTATCTCTTCAAAGAACTCTAACAGGTTTGTCAGGCACGCCCTCCCCTTACTAAATCCATGCTGACTTGTCCTAATCCGACCCTGCACTTCCAAGAATTTAGAAACCTCATCCTTAACAATGGATTCTAGAATCTTGCCAACAACCGAGGTTAGGCTAATTGGCCTATAATTTTCCATCTTTTTTCTTGTTCCCTTCTTGAACAGGGGGGTTACAACAGCGATTTTCCAATCCTCTGGGACTTTCCCTGACTCCTGTGCAAGATTACTGCGTACCAGTTTAGGTCTTCAGACCAGCAACATTTTCTGAGATTTCTTGAATGCAGGTGACTGAGAAATTACATCATCGTTATATTTAAAATATTCTAGACAAAAACGATAATTCAGATCAAATTAAACCATGGCAATGCGAAGGGGGGAACCTTGTGAAAAGCAAGATGAAGACCATTTTCCACACACAATCATAATAATCTTTATTGTCACAAGTAGGCTTACATTAACACTGCAATGAAGTTACTGTGAAAAGCCCCTAGTCGCCACATTCCGGCGCCTGTTCGGATGCACAGAGGGAGAATTCAGAATGTCCAATTCACCTAACAGCACGTCTTTCGGGACTTGTGGGAGGAAACTGGAGCAGCCGGAGGAAACCCAAGCAGACTCAGGGAGAACGTGCAGACTCCGCACAGACAGTGACCCAAGCCCGGAATCGAACCTGGGACCCTGGTGCTGTGAAGCCATAGTGCTAACCACTGTGCAACCGTGCTGCCCAAGAATGTGAAGTGGACTTCTGGATAGAGCACAGAATAAGAATCGGTTGGATAATGTAACGGGAAGGTAAACTTTGCCGGTTCTTTCAAGAAAGAGGAGTGGAATCGCCTCCCTCACTCACCCAAGCTAGGATCTGGTGTTTGAAAAGGGGGGAATTTGGGTCAGTGTTTGCTGCTGAATTGGCAATATCAATCACACCTGCGGGCACTTTGCTGCTGCTTTGCACTGCTTTATTTAATGTTGGCCACAGTAAGAAGTCTTACAACACCAGGTTAAAGTCCAACAGGTTTGTTCTGTGCTCACCCCAGTCCAATGCCAGCATCTCCACATGTTATTTAATGTTGGCATGTGCCAATTAAAATGGGTTTCCCATTTCTGCCATTCCGCACATTGGCACGGCTTCCCAAGTCTGGCGTAAAACAGACAGACCGTCTCACTCTCGGAAAACAAATACTCTCCTTTGGACGGCCAACATGACAGCAGCCAGACGGACAGACTCATTTTCATAGAAATACAGTGCAGAAGACCATTCGGCCCATCGATTCTGCACCGGCCCCTTGGAAAGAGCACCCTATTTAAGCCCACTGAAATGCTTGTTGCATGAAAGCAACTGGAAACCAAGCATGAGATTTATTTTTAAATCGGGAAGTATCAACCCATCGGAATGCAAAAAAAAAAAACAACCCCGAAAGGAAAGGGCATCCTCTGGAGGCGGCTTGGCCGGCGGGGCATGGACTCGAACCGGCGCCTGAGGAGCGGTCAGTCCGTCGCCTGGACCACCGGCCGGACACAGGGCGAGCGTCGCCTGCCCGGAGCAAACCCCGTCAGTCAGTGCGCTCACCCGGCGGGTTTCTGTCCCGGGACCTTTCTAGTTTATTTATTCAGGCGCTCACACCGGGGCTGGCCCGGGTCACCTCGGCGCAAAAGCTGCCCCGAGAAAACACACCGAGCAACAGGCACGGACTTCAGTTTGAATAAACGTCCTCACGTGGGATTAACTGCCGCTTCTCCCTCAGCTGGCTCGCGCTCTCTGCGGCCTGGCACAGGGGGGGCGGGGCGGAGCTCCTTCCCCTCCCTCCGATTGGTCCGCTGTGCCGTCACTCACTCTGGAGCCCTGTCATCAGGTTCGGTTTTGACAAATCAAGATCAGTTGATTTCCCCACCGGCATTGGTCAACAGGAGGGAGTCAGTGGGCGTGCACCGCCGCCGAATTCGCTTATCATTGGTGAGCGTGACCGTCAATGAAACGCGAGGGGCGGGTTAATTTGCGCGTTCGAGGGGGTTGATGCAGGGGCTGGGCCCTCCCCCAAGAGGGCGTTGACAGCTGCGCCGTACACCAATTATAAGGAGACGATGGCCGGGGCCCTCTGCCAGTGGTCAATACGACTGTCAATCAAAGTCGAGCGGCCGCCTCCCCTCAGCCAGCTTGGTTGAGGGCGAAACGTCAACAGGGCGGGGAGGCAGGTCGCCGTCGTCAGTGGCGGCGTCGTGTTGGTTGCCGTTGTCCTGTGCCGCCTCCTACCCGCTGGCGGTGGCGTGCACCGAGGGAACTGCGGCTCGAGCAGGACGCCAGGGCTGCCTTTTAGCTGCTGGTGTTTGCCGACTGAAAGAAAAAACACATCCACCACTCACTCACAGATAGGAAGAAGAAAGGGAGACTTGGAGAAAGTGTGAGAGAGGCGAGAGTCTGCCCGACCATTCCCTCCTCAGGTATGTCCGTCTCTCGGGAAGAAACACGCTTCTTGTCGCCGGGCAATAACTTTCCCCCGCCGCAGGGAAAGAGACTTTCAAAGTTGTGTCAGCCTGAGTGCGGGTTTTTGCAGACACCCAGTCGGATTTCTCAGCAGGCCTTCAATAAAGGAGTTCAGATTGAGTTGTGTATTGCCCCTGCCCCGCAACAAACTCCCGGCCCGAGTGGCCTGTCCCACGGGTCAAGTTTAAACCCTTCTCACGTTGTTTAAATCTCAGTGCATTTGTGTCACACTTTATACAAATGTGAAGGGACGCACGGGGAATCCAGCCCGAGAGTGAGAGCCCCAGTTTAACCAACTCTGCAAAGCTGCGTGAGAAATAACTCCCCTCTTGTAAGCCACGCAGACTTGAAGTAAAATCTAAGGTCTTCACTGTACGAAATGTAAATATAATTTTTAATCCATGCTCTACGATTCATAGCGCACTGATTTTTAAAGTTGTATCTCGCTGCATCCAAGGTGTTGCTTTTCAGAATGTTTGTCAAGATGCAGATCGATGTCTGCCTGAATGGATTGCATTTTTGTGATTATGAAGTGATGTAAATATAATTTGATTACTGGTGCTAAGAAAAGGGTCACCTCGCCGGATTACGTTGATTTTGTTTGTCTACCATAGTAATGTAGTCTTGTTTAGGATGGGAGAAAGCCATTAGTCTGTCTAGCCTAATCTTCTACTTTGAGAAGTTCATGCTTGAAAATGGAATCTGTCTCATTTTGGAGATGACTGTCAGCATTTAGCATTCAACATGGTTGGTTGAAGAATAAGATTCTGGCTCCTGAGTCCCAAGTATCAGGATTTATATTTCCAACGTGAGCCATTCTGTCGTGCTTCCCAGTCAGTTTTGTCAATTGGGCAGGGGTTCAGACTACTTAAAATCATTAAGTGTAGGATCCTTATAGCTGGTATACGGAGGATGAGGTTATCCATCTTTTTAAATAGGGAACAAAATCATGTTTCCGAGATGAGAGGCCAGCCTTTAACTCACTGTACTACTGACATGTTCCTTCAAGGTGAGATTTAAAGAAAAGACGCATTCTTGGATTTTTGTATTGCATTTTATTTGCAGTGCATGTTTTAAATGTCTTCTGATAAACCAAGCATCAAAAATGTTCGTGGCAATTTTGATTTTTGACATTATCTTTAATTTATCACTGCAGTTAGTTAGTTTCGGACTTAACTTTTCATTCACCCTGTGGCAGGAAGCAGCCAGGAAACACTTTCAAGTACACAGGAAAAAAAATGGAAGTCTAAGAAAAATTCTATTATTAGAACTTCTGTCTGTAGAAGTCTCTGTAGGTTGATAGTTAAATTATACGATTTGAATAGAAAACGTGTGTTTAAGTTCCCAAGATTTGGTATGTGACAAACAATCAGCTCTCATTTGAAACTATTTTAAGACAAAAGTAGTTTGAAAGTAAATTATAGGAACAGGCTTGCTTATCCTGCATGCCAAATAACGTTGTGATTTTTTTTTTTGCGGGGGGCAAAGATGGGAGAGTGGATATTTTCACTCCTTTGTTTTGGTAACAGTGACAGTTTGGGGTCTAAAGAGACCCGGGCTGAATTTTTTAAAGTAATTCAGTGGGTCGGAAATATTATCTTACTATTTATTTACTTAGAGTAAACAAGTTGAGAGTGTGGGAAGTTCCACCCCAAGTGCTTTATTATTGTTTGGCCAGGCTGCCTGGAGCCAGGCAGAGAGAATTCATAATGATGCACATGACTGCTGTAGGAGCTCTGTACTTCCCTATATTGAACATAGCCAGTTGAGGGAATCCTTTGACAATGCTAAAATTTGTCTATCTTTCATCTTGTTAAAATATGAATGGCTATTGCATTCTTCAGGAGTGTTTTGTGATCTTTCATAGAACATAGAAAATACAGCACAGAACAGGCCCTTTGGCCCACGATGTTGTGCCGAACCTTTGTCCTAGATTAATCATAGATTATCATTGAATTTACAGTGCAGAAGGAGGCCATTCGGCCCTTTGAGTCTGCACCGGCTCTTGGAAAGAGCACCATACCCAAACTCAACACCTCCACCCAACACCAAGGGCAATTTGGACATTAAGGGCAATTTATCATTGGCCAATTCACCTAACCCGCACATCTTTGGACTGTGGGA
The DNA here is from genome assembly GCF_047496885.1 of Scyliorhinus torazame. NCBI lineage: Eukaryota > Metazoa > Chordata > Chondrichthyes > Carcharhiniformes > Scyliorhinidae > Scyliorhinus > Scyliorhinus torazame. The sequence continues at coordinate 339,456,435 of NC_092710.1, read as the reverse complement.
GGAAACCGGAGCACCCGGAGGAAACCCACGCAGACACGGGGAGGACGTGCAGACTCCGCACAGACAATGACCCAAGCCGGAATCGAACCTGGGACCATGGAGCTGTGAAGCAATTGTGCTATCCACAATGCTACCGTGCTGCCCTTAAGAACAAATAAATCCAGACTATATCATTTTACCGTCATCCATGTACCTATCCAATAGCTGCTTGAAGGTCCCTAATGTTTCCGACTCAACTACTTCCACAGGCAGTGCATTCCATGCCCCCACTACTCTCTGGGTAAAGAACCTACCTCTGATATCCCTCCTATATCTTCCACCTTTCACCTTAAATTTATGTCCCCTTGTAATGGTTTGTTCCACCCGGGGAAAAAGTCTATGACTGTCTACTCTATCTATTCCCCTGATCATCTTATAAACCTCTATCAAGTCGCCCCTCATCCTTCTCCGCTCTAATGAGAAAAGGCCTAGCACCCTCAACCTTTCCTCGTAAGACCTACTCTCCATCCCAGGCAACATCCTGGTAAATCTTCTTTGCACCTTTTCCAGAGCTTCCACATCCTTCCTAAAATGAGGCGACCAGAACTGTACACAGTACTCCAAATGTGGCCTTACCAAAGTTTTGTACAGCTGCATCATCACCTCACGGCTCTTAAATTCAATCCCTCTGTTAATGAACGCGAGCACACCATAGGCCTTCTTCACAGCTCTATCCACTTGAGTGGCAACTTTCAAAGATGTATGAACATAGACCCCAAGATCTCTCTGCTCCTCCACATTGCCAAGAACTCTACCGTTAACCCTATATTCCGCATTCATATTTGTCCTTCCAAAATGGACAACCTCACACTTTTCAGGGTTAAACTCCATCTGCCACTTCTCAGCCCAGCTCTGCATCCTATCTATGTCTATTTGCAGCCGACAACAGCCCTCCTTACGATCCACAACTCCACCAATCTTCGTATCGTCTGCAAATTTACTGACCCACCCTTCAACTCCCTCATCCAAGTCATTAATGAAAATCACAAACAGCAGAGGACCCAGAACTGATCCCTGCGGTACGCCACTGGTAACTGGGATCCAGGCTGAATATTTGCCATCCACCACCACTCTCTGACTTCTATCGGTTAGCCAGTTCGTTATCCAACTGGCCAAATTTCCCACTATCCCATGCCTCCTTACTTTCTGCAGAAGCCTACCATGGGGAACTTTATCAAATGCCTTACTAAAATCCATGTACACTACATCCACTGCTTTACCTTCATCCACGTGCTTGGTCACCTCCTCAAAGAATTCAATAAGATTTGTAAGGCAAGACCTACCCCTCACAAATCCGTGCTGACTATCCCTAATCAAGCAGTGTCTTTCCAGATGCTCAGAAATCCTATCCTTCAGTACCCTTTCCATTACTTTGCCTACCACCGAAGTAAGACTAACTGGCCTGTAATTCCCAGGGTTATCCCTAGTTCCTTTTTTGAACAGGGGCACGACATTCGCCACTCTCCAATCCCCTGGTACCACCCCTGTTGACAGTGAGGACGAAAAGATCATTGCCAACGGCTCTGCAATTTCATCTCTTGCTTCCCATAGAATCCTTGGATATATCCCGTCAGGCCCGGGGGACTTGTCTATCCTCAAGTTTTTCAAAATGCCCAACACATCTTCCTTCATAACAAGTATTTCCTCGAGCTTACCAATCTGTTTCACACTGTCCTCTCCAACAATATCGCCCCTCTCATTTGTAAATACAGAAGAAAAGTACTCGTTCAAGACCTCTCCTATCTCTTCAGACTCAATACACAATCTCCCGCTACTGTCCTTGATCGGACCTACACTCGCTCTAGTCATTCTCATATTTCTCACATATGTGTAAAAGGCCTTGGGGTTTTCCTTGATCCTACCCGCCAAAGATTGTTCATGCCCTCTCTTAGCTCTCCTAATCCCTTTCTTCAGTTCCCTCCTGGCTATCTTGTATCCCTCCAATGCCCTGTCTGAACCTTGTTTCCTCAGCCTTACATAAGTCACCTTTTTCCTCTTAACAAGACATTCAACCTCTCTTGTCAACCATGGTTCCCTCACTCGACCATCTCTTCCCTGCCTGACAGGGACATACACATCAAGGACACGTAGCACCTGTTCCTTGAACAAGTTCCACATTTCACTTGTGTCCTTCCCTGCCAGCCTATGTTCCCAACTTATGCACGTCAATTCTTGTCTGACAACATCGTATTTACCCTTCCCCCAATTGTAAACCTTGCCCTGTTGCACGTACCTATCCCTCTCCATTACTAAAGTGAAAGTCACAGAATTGTGGTCACTATTTCCAAAATGCTCCCCCACTAACAAATCTATCACTTGCCCTGGTTCATTACCCAGTACTAAATCCAATATTGCCCCTCCTCTGGTCGGACAATCTACATACTGTGTTAGAAAAGCTTCCTGGACACACTGCACAAACACCACCCCATCCAAACTATTTGATCTAAAGAGTTTCCACTCAATATTTGGGAAGTTAAAGTCGCCCATGACTACTACCCTATGACTTCTGCACCTTTCCAAAATCTGTTTCCCAATCTGTTCCTCCACATCTCTGTTACTATTGGGGGGCCTATAGAAAACTCCTAACAAGGTGACTGCTCCTTTCCTATTTCTGACTTCAACCCATACTACCTCAATAGGGTGATACTCCTCGAACTGCCTTTCTGCAGCTGTTATACTATCTCTAATTAATAATGCCACCCCCCCCCACCTCTTTTACCACCCTCCCTAATCTTATTGAAACATCTATAACCAGGGACCTCCAACAACCATTTCTGCCCCTCTTCTATCCAAGTTTCCGTGATGGCCACCACATCGTAGTCCCAAGTACCGATCCATGCCTCAAGTTCACCCACCTTATTCCTGATGCTTCTTGCGTTGAAGTATACACACTTCAACCCATCTCCGTGCCTGCAAATACTCTCCTTTGTCAGTGTTCCCTTCCCCACTGCCTCATTACATGCTTTGGCGTCCTGAATATTGGCTACCTTAGTTGCTGGACTACAAATCCGGTTCCCATTCCCCTGCCAAATTAGTTTAAATTGCATAAACCCAACAATTTTCTAACAATTTATTTTGCTTGAGTTTAACAACTTTATATCCCTATTTCAAATTTAAAGGAAACCCTTTATGCACCAAAAACATTTTAGAAAACATTCGAAGTTTCAATTAAAGCAAGTGAAATTTGACTGCAGGGATACACAACCATAATTCTGAATTCTCCTTTTGTGAACCCGAACAGGCGCCGGAATGTGGCGACTAGGGAATTTTCACAGGAACTTCATTGCAGTGTTAATATAAGCTTACTTGTGACAATAAAATATTATTTATTTAATTAATTAATTTCACCATTTGAATTCCAATTATTTGCCATTCATGATCTTAAAAAAAAAACCTAACATTTTATCAAAGTTTTAAGTTGCCTCATCTAACCTCTCTCTCTGGCACTGCACCCACTTTCTCTAAGTTTATCTATGAAATGTCTCGGTACATCACATAGAGTGACAGAATTTACAACACAGAAATTAGCCATTTTGTCCAGTTGCTCGGTGCCAGTGTTTAGATTTAACAAGAGTCTCCTCCCATCCTGCATCTCACTCTATCAGCGTATCGTCCTGTTCCTTTCTCCTTTTGTATTTACCTAGATTCCCCTTAAAGATATCTATGCTGTTCACCTCAGTCACTCTATATGGTAGCAGATTCCAACCTCTCTTCTTTCTGGGTAGAGAATTTTGATTGTTGAAGGTTTTGCTGATCAGGTTAGGTGAAGAAGGGCAGAAGTAGCATAAACACGAGCTCAAACCTGTTGTGCCGAATTGCCTGTTTCATTGATGTATGTTCTGCGTAATCTTTGTACATAAAGGCACCATATAAATGGAGTGTTAATGCAGTGTACTTCCCAGTTATACTAAATTACGCATCCCAATCTTCTTTCACCTCTTTGGTTTACTTGGCCTTTGGAGACATGGTTAAAACTGGAAAGCTAATGAAGGAAAGAATGAAATTTGCACTGTGTTTTCACATGTGTCTGGTTTCCAAAGTGATGTAACTGGGTATGCAATGAGTATTAAAACGGAGTGTGCTGTAAATTGTTTTTATCAAGTTCATACAAAACCTAAGTGGGGTCTGATGTTTTGTGGTGAACAGAGATTTTTGTTTGGCTGTTTTCCTTCCACCACAGCCAATTCCTAACCTTGCCACAAAGCAAAAGGGACAGTTAGTAAGCTAATAATAGCTGTGAACTGTAAGCTATCTGGTTTAGATACATACTTGGTAGGTGTGGTTTTAAATGTAAGCAAAAAAAATTCCAATTTATAGCTGCACTTTTGTCTAGGTTCTATTAAGATGCCCATTAAAACTCCCAGGTACAGTACAACTGTGCTGCAAAGAATAGCTCAGGTTGTGGAGATGCTTTGCTGCTATGTTCCCACAGAAGCAAAGAAAGAACACTCTGTTGGGGAGGTAGCAGAAACACTCCTGATATGGTAAACATAGTCCTAATGAGAGATATAGGAAAACAACGCTGTATGTCAGGTCCAGTCAGTGTTCACAGGGACCAATAATGATGTCCTTGTCTGTCATTGTGGAAACGTCATTGCTCCCTGTGTTGAGCGAGCTCAGTCACCATAAAGCGAGCTCAGTCACCATATGTTTATACTTGGCTTGCAATATGAATGGCTGTCATAGTGCTGACATCATTGCCCCCTGTGTTCTCACATGGCCTGAACCTGCAGGCAGGGAGAAGGGACAGCTGAAAGTGAACCTGTCTCTCATAAACCCAACAAATGGTGACTAAACTTTGATTTCACTTTTAAAACTTCAACTTGCTTCTATTTTGCAAAGTAACGGCTTGAACTTAACATACGTAACATAAGGTTACTATATCAAATTCTATTACTTTGTACATTTGCGCCCATTAGAAAGTAAAACTAAGCGTAGCAAGGACGGTGTCGAGGGTGGTAGGATCCAGGGTCAGACCGGGCTGGGGGCTCGCAATATTTGGGGTGGCAGAGGAGTCGGGAGTGCAGGAGGCGAAAGAGGCCGGTATTCTGGCCTTTGCGTCCCTGGCAGCCCGGCGAAGGATTCTCCTTCAGTGGAAAGATGCGAGGCCCCCAAGCGTGGAATCCTGGATCAGCGATATGGCAGGGTTCATTACATTGGAGAGGGTGAAATTTGCCTTGAGAGGGTCGGTACAAGGGTTCTTTAGGCGGTGGCAACCGTTCTTAGACTTTCTGGCAGAACGATAGACATTGGTCAATGGCAGCAGCAGCTCGGTGGGTGGGGGGGGAGGGGGTTACTTTATTTTTGTTTATGTTATTTACACTGGAAGGATCTGAGGGCGTGTATACACCTGTTGTGTTAAGTCCGGGTGTTAATGTTAATTTATTATTTAGGTACGGGGGGGGGGGGGAGGGGTTTGGGGGGTTGCTTTTTTAGATTGTGTTTTGTACTTAACCCTGTTGGGTTCTTTTTTCTTATTTTGTTATTGATATTTTATGAAAACCTTTAATAAAAATTATTTAAAAAAAAAAGTAAAACTAAATTGTTGGCTGGCTTAAAAGGCTTGGCCACCTTGAATTCCTCTCCTTTTCCTAAGCCCTGTTATGTTCCAGCCTTCATTCACGTGTTTGTTTGATCCACCTGCAGTGCCCGAGTCTCTCTCCCTCCTCACTCAGCATATAATTAACTGAGCTTAGTCCAATACTACCACCTATCCTCTGTGGGGCAACTTTAGTTTGGTTTCACTTATCCCAGTTTAGTTGAGACAAGTCCTAAGATTAGTGTCTGTTGCTGCTCTGTGTGGTTACGTTGAATATACTTCAAGGCTGTACCCATGGTCTCCTTTCTTTTCATTATTTACATTTTCCCTTGGTAAGTCATTCATAGGCATAAGGTTAGGTTTTACATGTATGCTGATAATGAACTGAGCCTTGTCTGCCTGGTACCTGGCTCATCAACCACCGCTGTGATATCTAATTAGCAAAATTGAAGCTTATTTTATTTTCTCATGGGTCATGAGCATTGCTGGCAAGGCCAATATTTATTGTCCAACCCCAATTGCACCTGAAGTGGGTGTTAAGTTGCCTTTTTGAACCACCGTATATGGTGTAGGTACACTCAGTACTGCCAGGGAAGGAGTTCCAGGGCTTTGACCAAGTGACAGTGGAGGAATGGTGATATAGTCAGGATAGTGTGTAGTTTGGAAGTGAACTTGTAGATATTGGATTGGATTTGTTTATTGTCACATATACCGGGGTGCAGTGAAAAGTATTATTCTGCGTACAGTTCAGGCAGATCATTCCATACATGAAAAGAAAATACATACATGCATAGAACATACAGTGCAGAAGGAGGACATTCGGCCCATCAAGCCTGCACTGACCCATTTAAGCCCTCACTTCCACCCTATCCCCATAACCCAATAACCCCTCCTAACCTTTTTGGACACCAAGGGCAATTTAGCATGCCCTCATCGGGCAAACATAAAATATACAATGTAAATACATAATCACAGGCATCGGGTGAAGCATACAGTGGAGAAGATATGTGAAGAGATCAGATCAGTCCAAAAGAGGGTCTTTTGGGAGTCTGGTAACAGCGGGTAAGACGCTGTTTTTGAGTCTGTTCGTGCGTGTTTTCAGACTTGTGTGTCTCTTGCCCGATGGAAGAAGTTGGAAGAGTGAGTAAGCCGGGTGGGAGGGATCTTTGATTATGCTGCCCACTTTCCCAAGGCAGCGGGAGGTGTAGACCGAGGCAGTGGATGGGAGGCAGGATTGTGTGATGGACTGGGTGGTGTTCACGACTCTCTGTAGTTTCTTAAGGTCTTGGGCTGAGCAGTTGCCATACCAGGCTGTGATGCAGCCAGATGGGATGCTTTCTATAGTGCACCTGTAAAAGTTGGTAAGAGTCAATGTGGACGTGCCAAATTTCCTTATTTTCCTGAGAAAGTATAGGAACTGTTGTGCTTTCTTGGTCGTAGTGTCGACATGTGTGGACCAGGACAGATTGTTGGTGATGTGCACACCCAGGAATTTGAAGCTGTCAACCATCTCCACTTCGGCCCCGTTGATGCAGACAGGAGTGTGTACGATACTTCACTCCCTGGAATCAATGACCAGCCCTTTAGTTTTTGTCGTTACACCACGCCACTAGGTTTGCTATCTCTCTCCTGTATTTGGACTCATTGTTGTTCGAGATCCGGCCCACTGCGGTCATGTCGTCAGCCAACTTGTTGATGGAGTAGGAGCCAGATTGTGCCACACAGTCGTGTGTGTATAGGGACTAAGTACGCAGCCTTGCGGGGCCCTGGTACTGAGGACTATCGTGGAGGAGATGCTGTTGTCTATCCTTACTGATGGTGGTCAAGTCAGAGAGTCGAGGATCCAGTTGCAGAGGGAGGAGCCAAGTTCTTGGTTTTGGAGCTTTGATATGAGCTTGGCTGGGTTTATGATGTTGAAGGCGGAGATGTAGTCAATAAATAGGAGTCTGATGTAGGAGTCCTTGTTGTCGTGCAGTGTTCTCACTGTAGAGTCGATCTGTGCACTCTGTGTAGCTTCGTCTTGGTTATTGCTGTCATATAATGTACCGACGATCTGCCTTGGCACCATGGTATTGGATTCATCTACCATGAGAAGAGTCGTATTGAACTTTTCAACCGTGTTGCTGATGCTCTGATCAGGATCTCCGAATAAATCAGCCATGTCTGAGCAGTATTGTGTGTATTGTTTGTTGGACAAATCATCGCTTTTTGTTTCGGAGTTGTGATCGTTCTCTTCATGTTCAATGAACAAATCATCTTCTTGTGTGGAGGCTGGGACCCTTCGTGGTGCGTGGACCACTCTCTGTTTCTTGGCGTCAGGCCGCAGCATAATCCTGCACTCACGAGACGGGATGTCATATATGCTGGGCTGAAGATTGCCCAATCTGAAGAACTCATCGTCGGGGTCTTCAACACCTCTAGTTGCGGTTCGGATTTGGTAATGGGGTAGCCATCTCCCAAGAAAAGTCTGAGTCGTAGTCTACAAGGACCATATCATCTTCTAGGACGGTGCTGACTGCTTGTTCCAGGGTGCTGTGAAAGTTATTTTCAACTGCTGATGTAAGTTCGGGCATTGTTCTGTCTTTTGAGGCAAGAAAATTGAGTTTTGCAGCTGTAAATTTCTTTTTGTAATTTTCGTGCATTTCCCTTTTAAGCGGGCGTGGTCCTGGTCCTTTGACGTCATGACGCGCGTGACGTCATGTGTAGGACTCGATTGCCCATGCGCAGTCCGAGTTTCCTGTACTGTGCCCTCTTTTCGCAACTGCGCATGTGCGGCTCCTTTCTCAAGATGGCTGCCGCTTAGAACCTCCCTCTTCCTCCTATTCAACCCTGCCTCGTGGTGAGTGTTCGCGTCCTTTTTACTGATTTTGTTCTCTAACTGATGATTCCGTATTTGTAGAGACTCAAAAGTATTGATTTTGGTTTTGTTCATAAGCGAGGCATTTTTGTATAGCGATTTCTAGAGTTAGATACTTCTTTTGTGAAAGTTCTTCTCTCAAATTTTTATCAGATAGTCCAGAAATTAATTGATGCATTATCACAGTGCCTCTGAAATCAGCATAATCACAGCCTTGTGGTATTAACTTGAGATTTGTAATAAAATCAGAGATGGGCCCTCCGTCTCTCTGACAAGAGTTAAATCTTTCCAGCATCTCACTAGCCTGACTGTTACAGCGTTCATCAAATTTTTGAGTATAACATCTACTTTGGTGTTGTCCTCCCCTTCTAAGTAATTAAAGCAATTATAGATTTCTCTAGCTTCATGCCCTCCTGTTACAGTAGTAGGGCTATTTTCATTGCGTCAGAGGCAGTGCTTAAATCATTAGCTGTGATAAATATTTGGAACATCTGTTCAAACATTTTCCAGTTATAACTTAAATTACCGGTTGTTTCCAGCTGCCATGGAGTTCCAACAAGTTCCATCCAATCAGTTAGTCGTCGAGGATCCATTTGCTGCGAAGTCTTCCACAGTCAAATATCCGGTTTAAGTTTCTCTTCTCTTGCTGGTGTCTAGCTAGCTTTCTGAAATCACTTCTGGTATCATATGTTATTCTCTCAGTCTGAATAAAGATTGTAGACTTCCAGTTGACACAAATACTTTATTCAGTGTGTTCGTTCTGTTTCCAGAGCTTAACTAGATATAATACAGTCAAGAGGTATGACCAGTGAAGCTAAGGTAACTTGCCTATGCTGAGCTGTCTCTGTGTGCTGCTGCGCACTAGCCTTGTGCTTCTGAAAGAGGTGGATCCTCCCTTTATACCCATTTCTGATGCTGCCCTCTAGTGATGCTGTGGCTGTTACATCTGTCTGTAGTCCCAGGTGTATGTGCAGATGTATGTACAGATCACTACAGGGGGGATAAAAATCATCAGGCACTTGGAGAGGTTTGAGTTCATTAAGGAGAGCCAGCTGGATTTGGAAAAGGCAGAGAGCGCTAAATTAACCAAACTGAATTTTTTGGTGACCTAATAGAGAGAAGGTGGATGTTGTCAGTATGGATTTTAAGAAAACATTTGTCCAAAAACTGCATAAAAGGCTGGTTCCCCAAATTAAGTCTCATGGGATTGGCGAGTCATTGTCAGCTTGGATTAAGAAGAAATTGGCTTCAGAATAGAAACGCAGCGAGTCATGGTGAATAAAAACAGAAAATACTGGATAAGCGCAGAAGGTCTGGCAGCATCTGTGGAGAGGAACAGTTAATGTTTCGGGTCCAAATGACCCTTGTACAGAACTGAAGATAGGTAGAAATATTAAAAAGGATGAGTCATAGTAAATGGTTGTTTTTCAGACTGAAGGGTGGTAGACAGTAGTGTTCCCAAGGACCACTATACTTTTTGATTTTATATAAAAAATACTTGGAATACAGAGTAATATTTCAAAATTTGCCTAAGAGACAAAACTTGGAGGTGTGGTAAGCAGTTAGGGTGATACAAATTTACTGAAAGAGGACATAGGCTAGCAGAATAGGCAGACAAGTGGCTTTTGGAATTTAATGTAGAGAATGGGGCCATGTATTTTGGCAGAAGGAATTGGGAGAGGCAAGATCGTCTTAATGGCAGAATTATAAAGTGTGTCAGGAACAGAGGGACCTCTGGGTGCACGTGCATTGATCTTTGAAGGTGGCACGTTAACAAAGTGCTTGGGATCCTGGGCTTTTAAAAAATTCATTTACGGGATGTGGGCGTTGCTGGTTACCCATCCCTAGTTGCTTTATAAATCGAAGTATTGAGTACAAAAGCAGAAAGGTTATTTTGAAACTTCATAAAGCTCTGTTTAGATCACAGCTAGAGTATTGCATTTAGTTCTGGTCATCCTGCTTTTGGAAGGATATGAGGGTCCTTAGAAGATTCAGTCGAATGGTTCCAGGATTGAGAGAATTTAACTACCAGCTGAGGTTAGAGAAGCTAGGGTGTAAAGGAAATTGGGAAGTAAATGAAAAAATGAAAATCGCTTATTGTCACGAGTAGGCTTCAATGAAGTTACTGTGAAAAGCCCTTAGTCGCCACATTCCGGCGCCTGTTCGGGGAGGCTGGTACGGGAACTGGTCTGTGGAGGAGAGACTGGGCTGCTGTACAGAATTGGTCTGGACTAAATGAGCTGAATAGCTGCTGCCTTTGCTGTTCTGACTTTCTTCATTGTGGTATTGAAGGGTGTGGTGGAGACCAGGTTATATTTTTGTTAGTGCACTCCAAAGACTGGAACTTCTGATCACTGAGGGTTTGCAATCTCATAGAAGATTGATCAGTTGTCAGCACAAGAGTAGAAAAGTTGGATGAGGAAGATCAGTAATCTGGGTGAAAATTGTGGAGAGGACTGTATAACAAGAAATGTCTGAGGTAAATAAAATTGAATATGCATCAGCAACTTGTAGTTTTAAAAATGATTTTTATTGGTTTTCCAAAAGAGATGAGGAGCAGACAAAGTACAGTACAACATATTGACGCAGCTCCACCTCCGTAAACAAATAAGCAAACATCCCCTTTGCAGAAAGAAACCCCCAATTTAAATTAACAATCACCAGTAATTAATTGGTTAAAGAAAGAAACACTAAGCTGCCATCTATGATAACATTTCTCAGAAGATCCTCTTGTGGTATATTTAATCTTCTCCAAAAGCCATTAAGTCTTCCAACCGGTATGAAGCAGTGAGTGGTTCGGGGGTACCGCCAAGTTAATCGAATCTGCCTGCGGGCTATTAATGAAGTGAATGCAATGACATCTGCCTTAACCTTCGTGAAGGTGGGACTCCAAATCTGGCTTTCAAAGGACTAGGCTGCAAATTGATATTTAACACTTTGTAAAGAATGTCAAAGAAGGATGACAAAAAGCCAACCAGTTTCGAGCATGACTGGAACATGTGGCTAGATTGGATTGGATTTGTTTATTGTCACGTGTACCGAGGTACAGTGAAAAGTATTTTTCTGCGAGCAGCTCAACAGATCATTATGTACATGGGAAGAAAAGGGAATAAAAGAAAATTCATAATAGGGCAACACAACATTTACAATGTAACTACATAAGCACTGTCATCGGATGAAGCATGCAGGGTGTAGTGTTAATGAGGTCAGTCCATAAGAGGGTCATTTAGGAGTCTGGTGACAGTGGGGAAGAAGCTGTTTTTGAGTCTGTTCGTGCGTGTTCTCAGACTTCTGTATCTCCTGCCCGATGGAAGAAGTTGGAAGAGTGAGTAAGCTGGGTGGGAGGGATCTTTGATTATGCTGCCCGCTTTCCCCAGGCAGCGGGAGGTGTAGATGGAGTCAATGGATGGGAGGCGGGTTCGTGTGATGGACTGGGCGGTGTTCACGACTCTGAAGTTTCTTGTGGTCCTGGGCCGAGCAGTTGCCAGACCAGGCTGTGATGCAGCCTGATAGGATGCTTTCTATGGTGCATCTGTAAAAGTTGGTAAGGGTTAATGTGGACATGCCGAATTTCCTTAGTTGCCTGAGGAAGTATAGGTGCTGTTGTGCTTTCTTGGTGGAGCGTCGATGTGGGTGGACCAGGACAGAGTTTTGGAGATGTGCACCCCTAGGAATTTGAAACTGCTAACCATCTCCACCTCGGCCCCGTTGATGCTGACAGGGGTGTGTACAGTACTTTGCTTCCTGATGTCAATGACCAGCTCTTTAGTTTTACTGGCATTGAGGGAGAGATTGTTGTCACTGCACCACTCCACTAGGTTCTCTATCTCCCGCCTGTATTCGGACTCGTCATTATTCGAGATCCGGCCCACTATGGTCGTATCGTCAGCAAACTTGTAGATGGAGTTGGAACCAAGTTTTGCCACGCAGTCGTGTGTGTACAGGGAGTAGAGTAGGGGGCTAAGTACGCAGCCTTGCGGGGCCTCGGTGTTGAGGACTATTGTGGAGAAGGTGTTGTTGTTCATTCTTACTGATTGTGGTCTGTTGGTCAGAAAATCGAGGATCCAGTTGCAGAGTGGGGTGGCAAGTCCTAGGTTTTGGAGCTTTGATATGAGCTTGGCTGGGATTATGGTGTTGAAGGCGGAGCTGTAGTCAATAAATAGGAGTCTGATGTAGGAGTCCTTGTTTTCGAGATGCTCTTGGGCCAGGGAAATGGCGTTTGCTGTGGACCGGTTGTGACTGTATGCGAATTGCAGTGGATCAAGGCGTTCTGGGAGTATGGAGGTGCTGCGCTTCATGATCATCCTCTCGAAGCACTTCATTACGACTGAAGTCAGGGCCACTGGACGGTAGTCATTGAGGTACGTTGCCTGGTTCTTCTTTGGTACGGCTCGGAGTGGAGTAGGGACAGGTTAAAGATGTCCGTGAATACCTCTGCCAGCTGGTCCGCGCAGGCTCTGAGTGCACAACCAGGGATCCCGTCCGGGCCCGTCGCCTTCCGAGGGTTCACTTTCAGGAAGGCCAATCTGACTTTGGAAGCTGTGATGGTGGGTATGGGTGAATCATGGGCTGCTGGTGCACTCAACAGCGGATTGTTGGCTACCTGATCGAACCGAGCATAGAATGCATTGAGTTCATCGGGGAGGGGTGCGCTGCTGCCAGAGATACTGTTCGGCTTCGCTTTTTAAGCCCGTTATGTTGTTTAGTCCTTGCCACAACCGCCGAGAGTCTGTCTGTGACTCTAGCTTGGTTTGATATTCTATCTTGGCATCTCGGATGGCTTTGCGGAGGTCGTACCTGGATTTTTTTGTATAGGTCAGGGTCGTCTGTCTTGAACGCCTCAGATCTGTCCTTCAGTAGGGAGTCAATCTCGCGATTGAGCCATGGTTTCCGGTTGGGGAACGCAGGGGCAAGTGAACACCTGTGGTATTTCTTTGTATTGGAAAAATAACTTGCTAATTATGGCCTTGTGAAGCGAATTCAGTGCAAAACTTTAAATTGAATCATGCTTAACTGAGCACAGAAGGATATGGTTGATCCTAAGAAGGGCCCCCTCCCACCAATCCTCTGCAAGGTCAAGCCCAAATTCCGCTTCCCAGTCACTTCTTATTGTGAAGAGGGAAAGGACCAGAGGATAGCATGGGATCAGGCAAACCTGAAATAAAAACTCTGCGAGTTTGAGGCAGAGACATAATCCCTTCCAGTAATGTGTTTGGAGAAAGCTGAGGAATGGATAAACAATGAAAGTGAACAAAACCTATGGGCTTGAAAATAGCAGTAAAGACTAGGTTGGGGCAGGTTAAATGTGGCTGCAAGCTTATTAAAGCTGGCAAAGAACCCATCTACAAACCTATCAGTAAAATGCTCAAGCCCCCTCTCCCTCCAAAAGGCAAATGCTAGGAAGGCGAGAGTAAGTGGTTATTACAATAGCAAGCGAAGGAGAGGTGAGTTTAAAATGTTGACAAAATTGGTTCCATAGTGCAGAAGAGGCCCTTCTGCCAATCTAGTTTGCATCGCCGCATGAAAGACACCTGACCTGTCTACTTAATCCCATTTGCCAGCATTTAGCCCATATCTTTGAATGTTAAGACGTGCCAAGTGCTTATCCAGATAATTTTTAAAGGATGTGAGGCAACCCGCCTCTACCACCCTCCCAGGCAGTGCATTCCAGACCATCACCACCCTTTCAGTAAAAGAGTTTTCACTTTCATCCTCCTGAACCTCCCTCCCCTCACCGTGAACTTGTGTCCCCTTGTAACCAACCCTTCAACTAAGGGGAACAGCTGCTCCCTATCTACCCTGTCCATGTCCCTCACAATCATGTACACCTCGATCAGGTCGCCCCTCAGTCTTCTCTGCTCCAGCGAAAGCAACCCAAGCGTATCCAACCTCTCTTCATTACTTAAATGTTCCATCCCAGGCAACATCCTGGTGAAACACCTCTGCACCAGTGCAATCACATCCTTCCTATAATGTGGTGACCAGAATTGCACACATTACTCCAGCTGTGGCCTCACCAAAGCTCAATACAACTCCATCATGACCTTGTACTGGTAAGGGGCATAGGGTACTTCTCTCACGATTAATGCTTTTGTGCTTTTTGATATAAATTTAGAGTACCCAATTATTTATTCTTTCCAATTAAGGGGCAATTTAGCGTGGCCAATCCACCTACACTGCACATTTTTGAGTTGTGGGGGTGAAACCCATGTAGACACTGGGAGAACTCCACGCAGACAGTGTTCCCTGCTTTTGTAACCTATGCCTTGATTGATAAAGGCAAGTGTCCCATAATCCTTTTTCACCACTCTATTACCTGCCCTTCTGCTTTCAGAGATCTATGGACAGTCACGCCAAGGTCTCTTTGTTCCTTGGGACTTCCCAGTGTGGTGCCATTCATTGAATACTTTCTTATCACAATTCTCCTTCCAAAGTATTTCACCTCACACTTTTCAGGGTTAAATTCTATCTGCCACTTTTTAAAGCCCATTTGTCCATCCCGTCTATATCTTCCTGTAACCCAGGACATTCAACCTCACTGTTAACCACCCGGCCAATCTTTGTGTCATCCGCAAACCTACTGATCCTACCCCCACATTGTTATCTAAGTCATTTATATAAATGAAGAATAATAAGGAACCCAGCACAGATCGTGGTATGTCACTGGCTTCCAGTCACTAAAGTAGCCGTCTGTCATAACCCTCTGTTTCCTACAGCTAAGCCAATTTTGAATCCACTTTATCAAGTTACCCTGTATCACATGTGCAACTGCCTTCTTCATGTGGAACCTTGTCAAAGGTTTTGCTGAAATCCATGCTGTGAGATCCTGACCAGTAGGTGCAGTGCCTATTTGATCGCTGGCCGTCTCTTACTTGTAAGAAAATGATTCATATTCAGTCCCGCAGTCTTCTTGCCTTGCTTGCCAGCAGCTAGAAAATGAAAGAAGTTTGCCTCTTTGGCTCCAAAAACAGGTACACACAAGGTGCTTGACGTCGTGTGTGTATGCAGGGTGTATGACCTGCTCATTGCCAGAAGACTGTGCACAGATTAATTTTGTTCTCATTTTAAAGCTGGTAGCTGCTGCCTTTCACTTGTACTGGTAGGGGGCATAGGGTACTTCTCTCACGATCGGGACCCCGTGGGAATGCCACGACTGATCGCTCCACAACCCTCCCGACACCCACCTGTGGGTTGCAACCTGCACTTTGAAAAACCCTCGGTGAGGTAATGCAAGCCAACCAGCCCGGCTCCCTCTCTGCAGTATCATTCTATGAGCTATAGGAGTCCTGCCTGCCCTGACAAATGGATATCAACTTATTTATCATTACAAAAAATTATTTTGGTAACAAGATAGGGAGACATTGAAAAAGAAAGAATAACCTGGGTAGAATATACATTTTTAAAATTTAATTCTGCCTGCCAAGGAAAGAGGCAAACTATTCCAGTGCTGTAAATCTGCTTTATTTTTGGAGATCAGGCTAGTAAAGTCTGTTTAATGAGGAGATACAAGAGAGTGCGTTATGTTCACATCTAAGTAGCGAAAATCAAGAAAATGGCAGGCAAAGCTCCGGGGAGGATTTGTTTGGCAATAGGTTGATGGGGAAAATCTGACTTTTGTTGCTATTCAATGTATAGCCAGAGAATAAGCCAAGGGTACTGAGAATATTCATTAATAATAATAATCTTTATTATTGTCACAAGTAGGCTTACATTAACACTGCAATGAAGTTACTGTGAAAAGCCCCTAGTCGCCTCATTCCGGCGCCTGTTCGGATGCACTGATAGAAAATTCAGAATGGCCAATTCATCTAACAACACATCTTTCAGGACTTGTGAGAGGAAACCGGAGTACCCGGAGGAAACCCACGCAGACACTGGGAGAACGTGCAGACTCCACACAGACAGTGACCCAAGCAGGAATTGAACCTGGGACCCTAACGCTGTGAAGCAACAGTGCTGACAACTATGCTAACGTGCCGTCCATTATATCATCAACGCCAGCAATAGGGTCAGTAATCTATTAACGGGGATCATCAGCATTTCAGGACACCTGGTGCCCCACACCAGCTCAGTATTGACAACTTCAAGGCTATGAACAGGTGTTCTACCGCCAGGGCAAAAAGGTTGGAGACAAAGGGCACCTTGGATGGGTTCCTGTGGATAAAGGTACCTTGAGTATAGAGAGTTAGTGTGCACACTTGTGGTGGGTGAGGTATAGAGAAGGCAAATCCAAAAAATACATTTCGAGCGAAACCCAAATTTATCCAAAATTGTAAACAAATAATCCCACTCCACCCGGTCAAAGGCCCTCTCCGCATCCAGCGAGACAATAACCTCCGGGTCAGTTGTGGATGTTGGGTAAAGAATAATGTCAAGAGGACGACATACATTGGGGAATAATTGGCAACCCTTTACAAAGCCAGTTTGATAATCTGATATTATACGAGGAATAAAAGGCTCTTAAGTACATGCAACACTTTAGCCAACAACTTTATGTCTGCATTTAAAAGAGTCGGGTCAATGAAAACCGCTTATTGTCACAAGTAGGCTTCAAATGAAGTTACTGTGAAAAGCCCCTAGTCGCCACATTGTGGCGCCTGTTCGGGGAGGCTGGTACGGGAATTGAACCGTGCTGCTGGCCTGCCTTGGTCTGCTTTCAAAGCCAGCGATTTAGCCCAGTGTGCTAAACCAGCCCCTGTCAATATGAGTCATGTTCCAAGGGTCTCTATTTTCTTTGAGTATCAGTGAGATAATGAGTCATGAAACATATCTTGTAATAAGGAAGCGTGTTGAGCAGATAAATTTTTATAAAGTCAATAGGATAGCCGTCAGGACTTGCATTCCCACTCTGCATTGATTTAGTGCAGTTTGCTAGCTAATCCAGAAGCAAAGGATCCTCACAAGTCTCTGCTCTAGTCCGCATCCATAGAAGGGCTGTGCAAATTATTTAAAAGTTCACATTGCGGTGCTGGAATTCTGATTTATAACGGTACAGTAAAAAGAAGCAAAGTTAATATTCAACGGGTCAGCAGTAAGATTGTGCGAGGAGTCATGGACCTGGAAGATAAGCCGAGAAGCGACTGGCGCCCGAGTTGCTGTTCCAGAAGGCGGCTGGCTCCTCATATTCATACAACTTCCCCTTTGGCCCTTGTACATTTGCTCATCTTTATTTGTGGAAAGCAAGTCAAATTGAATCTGAAGTATTAACCTGTTTGCAAATACCTTGGAAGTGGAAGGGGCTCATTGGGTCCCTGCGAGCAGACCAAAAGCGGGAGAACCACCTAGGGCGACGATCGTGCGATTTCATCGCTTCAGTGACAGAGAGGTGGTTCTGAGATGGGCCAAAAAGGTACGAAGTAGTAGATGGGAGAATGCGGTGGTACGGGTGTACCAGGATTGGAGTGCGGAGGTGGCGAGAGGAGGGCGAGTTTTAATCGAGCCAAGGAGGTGCTACACAAGAAGAAGGTGAAGTTCGGGATGCTGCAGCCGGCGCGACTGTGGGTCACGCACCAGGAGAGGCATCACTACTTCGAAATGGCGGAAGAAGCATGGACCTTCATTAAAAACGAGAAACTGGATCAGAACTGAGGGACTGATGTTAGAGGGGAAATGACAAGGCCGATGTATATAGAGATGTAAATTGGGGAGGGGGGGACACTAAGAAATGTGGGCGCCGGTGGGGGGGAAGAAGAGACATAGGCGGGGGGTGGGGAATGGGAGTGGGGCGGCAGAGGGAGCTGCGCCACAAGGGGCGGGACAACTATAGAGAACACAGGGCTTATTGTTCTTGTTCCCGCGCCAGAAAGATGATGGCGGGAAGATAGGCGGAAGGTAGATGGGCGTTCCCCACACGGGGGGGGGGGGGGGGGGGGGTCAAGGAGAGAGCGGGAGAAGCCGGGGTCAGTTGAAGTCAGCTGACTTTTGGAAGTAATATGGGGGGAGCAATCATGCTAGATGGGGATCTAGCAGCGGAGGGGGGGTGGGGTAGGATAACTGGGTTGCTGCTGCAGAAATCAAAGAGGAACTGGTAAAAGAAAGGGTGGTCGGTGCTGGAATGCGCCGCCGGGGGAACGGGTGGGTGCGCGGAACCGGGACGTGGGACTGGCCTAGAGAGGGTGATGGCTAGTCGACACGGGAAGGGGGCAGGTAGCCCCCCAGTTCGGCTGATCACGTGGAACGTGAGAGGCCTGAATGGACCGATTAAAAGGGCCCGAGTGTTCGCGCACTTGAAAGGACTGAGGGCAGACGTGGCTATGCTTCAGGAGACGCACCTGAAGGTGGCGGACCAAGTTAGGTTAAGGAAAGGATGGGTGGGACAGGTGTTCCACTCAGGGCTGGATGCAAAGAACAGAGGGGTGGCTATACTGGTGGGGAAACGGGTGTCATTCAAAGCTAGGAACATTGTAGCAGACAGCGGAGGCAGATATGTGATGGTGAGTGGCAGACTGGAGGGAATGGAGGTCGTGTTGGTTAACGTATATGCCCCGAATTGGGATGATGTGGGATTTATGAAGCGGATGCTGGGACGTAACCCGGACCTGGAGGTAGGAAACCTGATAATGGGGGGGGGGGGACTTCAACACCGTGTTGGACCCAGGGTTAGATAGATCTAGATCTAGGACCGGAAGAAGGCCGGCAGCGGCCAAGGTGCTTAGGGGGTTTATGGACCAAATGGGGGGAGTGGATCCGTGGCGATCTGTTAGGCCGAAGGCCAAAGAGTTCTCCTTCTTCTCCCATGTTCACAAGGTGTATTCCCGGATAGATTTCTTTGTTTTGGGAAGGTCACTGATCTCGAGGGTGGAAGGAACTGAGTATTCAGCCATAGCTGTTTCAGATCATGCCCCACACTGGGTGGACCTGGAACTAGGAGAGGAGAGGGAGCAGCGTTCACTCTGGCGACTGGATGTGGGATTACTGGCGGATGAGGGAGTCTGCAGAAGGGTGCGGGGATGTATTGAGAGATACCTGGAGGCCAATGACGACGGGGAGGTCCGAGTGGGAGTAGTATGGGAAGCACTAAAGGCGGTGGTCAGAGGAGAGCTGATCTCCATCAGGGCCCACAAGGGGAAAATAGAGGCCAAGGAAAGGGAAAGACTACTGGGAGAGATTTTGAGGGTAGATAAAGAATACGCGGAGGCCCCGGAGGAAGGACTATACAGGGAGAGGCGACGACTCCAGACGGAGTTCGACCTGTTGACCACAAGGAGGGCGGAGGCACAGTGGAGGAAGGCACAGGGGATGAGATATGAATATGGGGAAAAGGCGAGTCGCCTGTTGGCCCATCAGCTACGAAAGAGGACAGCGGCGAGGGAGATAGGGGGAATTAGGGATGAAAAGGGGGCTACGGTGCGGAGAGCAGGGAAGATAAACGAGGTGTTTAAGACCTTTTACGAGAGACTTTATAGGTCCCAACCCCCGGAGGGAAAAGAGGAGATGCGGCAGTTTTTGGACCAATTAAGGTTCCCGAGGGTGGAGGAGCAGGAGGTGAAAGGCCTGGGGGCACCAATTGGGGTGGACGAGGTTACTAAGGGGCAGGCAGGGAAGGCCCCGGGACCAGATGGGTTCCCGGTGGAATTTTATAGAAAATATGTGGACTTGTTGGCCCCGCTGCTGGTAAGGACCTTTAACGAGGCCAGAGAAGGGGGGGACCCTACCCCCGACAATGTCGGAGGCGATGATATCGCTAATCTTGAAGCGGGATAAAGATCCGCTGCAGTGCGGGTCCTATAGGCCTATCTCACTGCTAAATGTGGACGCCAAGTTGCTAGCAAAGGTGCTGGCAACGAGGATAGAGGATTGTGTCCCAGGGGGGGTGCACGAAGACCAGACAGGGTTCGTAAAGGGGAGACAACTAAATGTCAACGTGCGACGGCTATTAGGGGTGATAATGATGCCCCCAGTAGAGGGGGAGGCAGAGATAGTGGCGGCAATGGATGCAGAGAAGGCATTTGATAGGGTGGAGTGGGAGTATCTATGGGAGGTGCTGAGGAGGTTCGGGTTCGGGGACGGGTTTGTCAGCTGGGTTAAACTCCTCTATGGGGCCCCAACGGCAAGTGTGGTCACAGGTCGGCAAAGCTCGGAGTATTTTCGACTATACAGGGGAACAAGACTGGGATGCCCGTTGTCCCCATTACTGTTCGCGTTGGCAATTGAACCACTGGCCATAGCGCTGAGAGACTCCAGAAAATGGAGAGGGGTGATTAGAGGGGGAGAGGAACACCGAGTGTCACTCTACGCGGATGACCTACTGCTGTATGTGACGGACCCAGTGGGGGGGATGACAGAGGTCATGCAGATATTGAGGGAGTTTGGAGATTTCTCGGGATATAGGCTTAACATGGGAAAGAGTGAGCTTTTTGTGATACACCCTGGGGACCAGAGTAGAGGGATAGATGGCCTACCGCTAAGGAGAGTGGAAAGAAACTTCCGATACCTGGGGATTCAGATAGCCAGGAGCTGGGGAACCTTACACAGACTTAATCTGACACGACTGGTGGAACAAATGGAAGAGGATTTCAAAAGGTGGGACATGCAGCCGCTGTCACTGGCGGGCAGAGTGCAGGCAATTAAGATGATGGTCCTCCCGAGGTTCCTATTTGTGTTCCAATGTCTCCCTATACAGATCACTAAGGCCTTTTTTAAAAAAAAAAATAGATAGGAGCATCACGAGCTTCGTGTGGGCAGGGAAGGCCCCGAGGGTAAGGAGGGGATTCCTACAACGTAGTAGAGACAGGGGGGGACTGGCGTTGCCGAATTTGGGCGACTACTACTGGGCCGCCAATGTGGCGATGATTCGTAAATGGATGATAGAGGGAGAGGGAGCGGCGTGGAAAAGATTGGAGATGAAGTCCTGTAAAGGGACGAGTTTAAAAGCGCTGGTGACGGCGCCACTACCGCTCTCACCAAAAAAATTTACCACGAACCCAGTGGTGGCGGCAACATTAAGTATCTGGGGGCAATGGAGGCGACAGAGGGGTGTGCTGGGAGCCTCGGTGTGGTCCCCGATCAGGAACAACCATAGGTTTGACCCAGGGAGGCTGGATGGAGGATTCCAGAGCTGGCACCGGGTAGGAATCAGGAGAGTGGGAGATTTATTTATAGACGGGACGTTTGCGAGCTTGGGAACGCTTGAGGAAAAGTATAAGCTGCCCCGGGGAAATTTCTTTAGATATATGCAGGTGAGAGCGTTCACGAAACAACTGGTGAGGGAATTTCCGCTGCTCCCGACACAAGGGATCCAGGACAGGGTGCTTTCGGGGGGGTGGGTTGGGGAGGGCAAAGTGTCCGAGATATACCGGGAGATGAGAGAAGAGGGGGAGGAGTTGGTGGGCGAACTGAAGGGAAAATGGGAAGAAGAGCTCGGGGAGGAGATTGAGGAGGGTTTGTGGGCTGATGCCCTAAGTAGGGTAAATTCCTCTTCTTCGTGTGCCAGGCTTAGCCTGATCCAATTTAAGGTGCTGCATAGAGCACACATAACGGGAGCAAGGTTGAGCAGGTTCTTCGGAGTGGAGGACAAGTGTGGGAGGTGCGGGGGAAGCCCGGCGAACCACACACACATGTTTTGGTTGTGTCCGGCACTGGAGGGGTATTGGAGGGGAGTGACGGGAGTGATCTCGAAGGTGGTGAAGGTCCGGGTCAAACCAGGCTGGGGGTTAGCTTTATTTGGAGTTGCGGATGAGCTGGGAGCGCAGGAGGCGAAAGAGGCCGATGTCGTGGCCTTTGCGTCCCTAGTAGCCCGGCGTAGGATTTTACTAATGTGGAAGGAAGCAAAACCCCCCGGACTGGAGGCCTGGATAAACGATATGGCGGGGTTCATAAAACTGGAGCAGATGAAGTTTGCGCTGAGAGGATCGGCTCAAGGGTTCACCAGGCGGTGGCAGCCATTCCTCGACTACCTAGCGGAACGTTAGAGGGAAGATAGATGACCAGCAGCAGCAACCCAGGGGGAGGGGGGAGGGAGGGGGGTAAACTGTTTGGGTTTTTGGAGGGGGAGAGGGGGCGGGGGGGGGGGAGTATTACTTTGTGTTATTTGGTTAGTTTACCATGTTAGTTACACAATGTTATATTGCAGTTATCATGTTACTTGTATTTTTATTTCTTTGATTTGTAAGGGAAAAAACTGTGTTTGAAAACTTTAATAAAATATATTTTAAAAAAACAAACCCCACTGTCTTATCCTGTTTTACCACATCAGCCTTCCCAGTGCTTTTCTTCAACTACCAACACTGTGACTTTACATGGCCTAGTTTATTACAGTGAAAACATTTGAAACTTTTCATTTCTTTTCCACCGCCCTGGATTTATTTTTTAGTCTGAGGTACACTCTCCTTATTATCTCCCATCAGATCACCTTTACCTTTACCACTTGAGTATTTCTCATGTCCCCAGTTTCTATCCCTCACAGCTGAAACTGATGTTGGAAACCAAGCTTTGATTTATGAACTAATTCATAATCATCTGCCATTTCCGCTGCTAATCTCGCAGTTTTAACCCTCTGTTCTTCCACATGAGTTCTCACTATATCAGGAAGTGAATTTTTAAACTCCTCCAAAAGTATAATTTCTCTGAGAGCTTCATACGTTTGGTCTATTTTCAAAGCCCTTATCCACCTATCAAAATTACTCTGTTTGAGCCTTTCAAACTCCATGTATGTTTGACCAAATTCTTTCCTTAAATTTCTAAACCTTTGTCTGTAAGTTTCAGGCACTAGCTCATATGCACTTAAGATGGATTTCTTCACCTCCTCATACGTTCCAGATACCTCCTCCGGTAGTGATGCAAACACTTCACTAGCCCTACCTACCAGCTATGTTTGAATCGGTAATACCCACATGTCCTGTGGCCATTTCATTTGTTTAGCTACCTTCTCAAATGAAATGAAAAAGGCTTCCACTTCCTTCTCGTCAAACCTTGGCAATGCTTGGACATATTTAAATAGATTCCCACCAAGCCTTCGACTATGACGCTCTTACTCACTATCCTCATCACTATCATCCAACTGTTCGTTTCCCTTTACGTCTGCCAATTTTAACTGATTGTCATGTTTCATGGCCATTTTCTGAAGTTCAAACTACCTCTCTTTATCTTTTACTCTGATCTGTATCTCCCTGTCTTTTTCTTTTTGTTCTGCTTGGGCTATTCTTTTCTCCTTTCTTCTCTCTCCTTTTCTTTTTCCTCTCTCTTTCTCTTTTTCCTCTCTCTTTTTCTCTTTCTTTTTCCCCTCTCTCGCTTTTTCTTTTTCCTCTCTCTCACTCTCGTATTCAGGCCGCTTTAATACTTTCTCATGTTCCATTTGTTTAATTTGCAACTGAATTTTTGCCATTTCCAATGAGTCAAACTGTATCTCAGGCAACTTTAAATGCTTAACTCCCGCCATAATTACCTCCTCTTTTCGCATTTTGTCAGGTAATGTTAACTGCAATGTTCTTGCCAAATCAAACAGCCTGCTTTTCGTTTCTGTCCGTAAAGTACTACGTGTGACATTCTCCACCCCCAAAAACTTCTGAGCCTCTGAAAGAGCCATTGTTCACAACACTCTCCCCACTTAAGCTAAAATACCACACCGGAAAAGCAACAATCCTTCACTGTCTTTAAGTTCACAAAAGCCAATCCAATAGATAGACTTTTATCCCCCTCGAGCCCCCAATTGTTATGGGGGAGGTGTTTTCAGAACCCCAAAATGTATCATGGAGTTCAACCAACCTCTCCCTTTTAATGTATTTGTTGCTTTTCCTCACACACGGCTTTTTCCCTAGGTGTGGGATTACAATTATGGACATGTGGGTTTTTAAACACAAAACACTGTTTATTCCATTAACTCAATGTAATATCTGAAATAAACATTGGATCTCTTAACACCCCTTACTTCAAAGCTAACTCAGAAAATATTGCAACAGTAAATACTTCCTTAAAATGTTCCTTCAAACTTCCAAGAGACTTAACACCTTTGAACAAAATCACATCAGGTTAAAGGCTTCACTATTATAAGTTTAAATCACCCAAATGATCCAGAGATAGTCTTTCATGGGAGAGATCCAGCTCACTGCAAAACACAGACACACACCCAGCTCTTTTCAAAACTTGCAGCTCTCTGGAAACACACAGACACACACAAACTTTCATTTTATTTCATTCAAACTGCTTTCTAAACTGAAACTAAAAACCTGCAAAATGGCTGACATAAAGCCCAGCCCCACCCACTCTCTGACATCACTGTTTTCTAAGTACTCTCACATGACAGATCCACGATTGAATCTGCCTCCACCATGTTCTCGGGTGGTATGTTACAGATCCTAACCCCCCCCCCCCCCCACACACACACACACACACACACACACACACACAAAAGTTGTCTTTCCTCACGTTCCTCTGAGTTTTTTTTTGTCAGTCACTTCAAGTCGGTGTCCCTGGTTCTCGACCCTTCCACCAATGGGAACAGTTTTGTTACCCTACCCAGACCCCTCATGATTTTGACCATCTCTATTATATCTCTGGATGGGGCTGGTTTAGCACAGGGCTAAATCGCTGGCTTTGAAAGCAGACCAAGGCAGGCCAGCAGCACAGTTCAATTCCCGTACCAGCCTCCCCGAAATGGTGCTGGAATGTGGCGACTAGGTGCTTTTCACAGTAACTTAATTTGAAGCCTACTTGTGACAAGCGATTTTCATTTCATTTTTCATTTCCAGCATATCCAATCTCCCCTAAACTGAAGTTTCTCAACCCTGGAACATCTCATTTGTAAATATTTTTTGCACTTCTTCAAAGCCTTCGTAAAATGTGCAGCCTGGAATTGGAGTTTGGGTGCAGGGGGGCTTGAGGACTCCCTAATGATTATGTTGAGGCACTGAGGGAGGGTCTGGGGGGGGGGGGCGGGGGGGGGGGGTTGCGAGAGATCGTTGGCGTCCTGATCTCTTCCTGCACTGATGAGCTCGGCTTGTTAGTGCAGGAAATGAGTCTTAAGTGCGGCCTCGGCAGAGTATTCCTCGCCGAGGCCCGAAAAAGAGGCAGCAGTGCCGAGAATGACCCTGCTAAACACACCCAAAACGGGACTCTGTTGTTTTCCCATTAAATCGCACTCCGTGTTTTTATTGGCGAGTGGGAGGAGAAGAGAAAAACAAAAATGATAGGTGACAGTAATTAAAAAAATGAAGGACGCGAGATCTAAATTCAGTTGGCAAAAGATTCCTGGATTTCTGCGACGTTAAGTTGAATCTTTCCCACCCACCCTTGTCCAGTACACACCAACAATCACGATGATTTGCAAAGTGATTTTTAAGGTTGTATTTTTTTTCTTCTGCTAATGATTTATTTTTGAAATAAGACCACGGGCTTCCACTTGTGTAATGATACTCACGTCTGCCGTAAATTGTGTCTCTCTAGTGGCGATTTAGTATTTAAAGTGGAAATCTAAAAATACCACAGTATCGCTGAGAAAACAGTTTTCAGCCGTGTTGGCAAGCTTTTTCCTGTAGTATGCAGTATTCTTCTTTATTCTTGCTACTTTTCTCACACCTATGTAATGAAACCAGGATCCTGTTTTTTTTTTAAACTGGTGGGGAGTAGAAGTTTGGGATTGGTGGAATTTTGACATAAAAATAATACTTGGAAATTAAGTTGAGAAAATTGGCAAATGAATTGATAATTAGACAAAAACAATGAAGATGGGGAAAGATGGATCAAAAATCAGGGGATCGGGCAGAAAGCTGCTATTGTCATGTACCAGATTAAAGAGTGATGGTAGCAGGGGTTCTAGTAGAAAGTTGCCTTTTTCTAACATGCTCACCTACCTGGTAAATTTAAGGATGGCATGGGTTCGGGGTATATTGCAGAATAAGTATGAAGAAAAGGAAACCAGCAGTGCCAATTTAACAGTATGTTTTGTATTACATGCTGTCAATCAGTGTATGAATAATAGTTGTTAAGATCCCAGTTGATATAATTAGACGGGAAGATCCCAGATTGGAACCCTGGCTCAGAAGACCTACTTTTTTAAACTTCTTTTTTAGAGAGCGTGGAGGAACAGTCACAGGACTGCTAAGTAGTTTCAACAAAAAAGAATTGTTAAACATGAAAAAATTGGATGATATACTCCCTTACACCCTTACCTTAACAAATACATAAATCCATAGATTAACATGGACTACAAAGCACATTTTAAGATACAATGGTCTCATTAACACAAGTCCTTTTTAAGTACACAAGATGACTGTGGTCAAATACATGCACTCTGCTGTGAACCCAAGTTAGCGTCTGTGATTTTCTCCTCCGAATCCCTGCAGATGATTGTCCCGTGAGTTTCCAAACTCCACTGCCAAAAACACGCTTTAAAATCTTCTCTCCTAATTATGCTGTCCCTTAATGGTTTTGCGTTCTGAAATCTAGACCAGGTTTTCCAAATGACCACTTTTAAACAAGGCTTCTGCTCCACTTTTAACAACGAATCCAGTCTCTTATCATACTGTCCTTGCTTTTCTTATTAGTTTCTTTACTTCCCCTCTGGTATTTCAGCCTGATTCTCCATTATAATTTCTACCTGACACTTGTCCTAGGCAAACTTCTTCCTTTCCATCTGCACCTTCTTTCTCTCTCGTCATCTAGGACGCTTGAGATTTATTTTTCCTACCTTTTCCCCTTCAGGGGAATATAACCTTGACATTGCCTGTTATACTTTTTCTTTGGTCCATTGTTCAGCCACCGTCTTTTCTGCCACATTTGATTCCAAGTCACTCGACTCCGATCAATTCTCATTCCATCACAGTTGGCTTTCTCGAATTAATTATCCAGCAATTAATTATCCCTGCTCTGGATTGTTCCTTGGCTAAACCTTATGATACAACGGTCAGTGTCCGCTAAATGCTCTCCTACTGATATTTGATCCACTTAGGCTAACACATTCCCCATAACGGTGTCTAAAAAATGAGGCCTCCCCTCATGTCGTCCGGAAACACACTGCTGCAGAAAATAATCATGAACGCATTCAAGAATCTCTCGTCCCTCTTGTTCCTGTGCACTATTTCTATCCCAGTCTACATTTGGATAATTTAAGTGCCCCATTATAATTATTTATAATTCTTGCACCAGTCTGTAATTTTGTTGCAAATTTGTTTCTCTCTGTCCCTTCACTAGCTGGTGCTCTATATACCACGGCGACCAGTGTTATTGTGCCCTTTTCATTCCTTCTACCTAGAGAAATTCTGTCCTTGGCCCCTCTGGAATACCCTGCCTCTCCAGTGATGTAACTCATCTTTAATCAATACTGCTACTTCCCCTTTTCTCCCTTTCCTATAGCTCCTAAACACCTTGTACTTGGGAATATCCTGCCCTTCTTTGAGCCAGATCTCTGTTATTGCAATAATATCATAATTCCGATTGTCACTCTGTGCCTGTAGTTCACCAATCCTAATAACTACACTCCCTGCATTCATTTACATGCATATTAACCCTGATTTAGACTTTTAAAAAAAAAAACTTTTCCCCCTTGCTCTGACCCCATCTAATAACATTGCCTACTCTGATTCTATCAAATTCTCCAAAGTGTTTTGTTTACCTTGATACTACTGTCCGATAGATCCTCCTTATCAATTCATTTTTAATCCCAGTTTTCTGCCAGTTTGCAGACGACACAAAGATTGGCCGAGTAGCAGACATTGTAGAGGATAGCTATAATCTCCAAAATGATGTAGATGGGTTGGTGGAGTGGGCGATAAAGTTGCAGATGGAATTTAACACAGATGTGAGGTCATGCATATAGGCAGGTTGAACAGTTGGAGGGACCACACAATAAATGGGAATATACTAAGAGGGGTAGATGAAGTGAGAGATCTTGGCGCACAGGTACACCGGTCCCTAAAGGCAACAGTTCCAAGTAGACAAGGTTGTTAAGAAAGCACATGGAATGCTCTCCTTCATTGGCAGAGGTATTGAATATAAAAGTAAGGATATAATGTTGGAATTGTATGAAACACAACTTTAATATTGCGTGCAGTTCTGGCCACCACATTATAGACCGGACGTAATTGCTCTGGAGAGAGTGCAGAGGAGATTTAAAAAAATATATATATATTTATTAAAGTTTTTTTAACACAATTTTTCACCCTTACAAACAATAGCCCCCCCCCCCCCTCGTAACAAAATAACAAGAAATCGCGCAGAGCAAGATATATACATGGTGAAAACGATATGTTACATAGCTTTGTACACTGGCTCTCTCCCGCACGTGCCAGTTTCCCCGATCCTTCATGTTTTCTCTTGCTCATCCACCCTTCCAGGCAAGCCCCCATGCCCCCCCTCACAGAACGTCCCGTTCTCCCCCCCCCCCCCCCCCCCCCCCCCCCCCCCCCCCCCAGGTTGCTGCTGCTGCTGACCGACCTTCCTCTAACGCTCCGCGAGATAGTCTAGGAACGGTTGCCACCGCCTGTAGAACCCCTGTGCAGACCCTCTCAAGGCAAACTTAATCCTCTCCAGCTTTATGAACCCAGCCATGTCGTTTATCCAGGCCTCCACGCTGGGGGGCTTCGCTTCCTTCCACATTAGCAAGATCCTTCGCCGGGCTACTAGGGACGCAAAGGCCAGAATGCCGGCCTCTTTCGCCTCCTGCACTCCCGGCTCGTCCACTACTCCAAATATTGCTCACCCCCAGCTTGGCTTGACCCGGACTTTCACCACCTGAGATTTTGCTCCCGCCACTCCTCTCCAGAACCCCTCCAGTGCCGAGCATGACCAAAACATATGGACATGGTTCGCCGGGCTCCCTGAGCACCTTCCACATCTGTCCTCTACCCCAAAGAACCTACTCCACCTCGCCCCCGTCAAGTGTGCTCTGTGAACCACCTTAAATTGTATCAGGCTGAGCCTGGCACACGAGGAGGAGGAATTAACCCTACCTAGGGCATCAGCCCACAGACCTTCCTCAATCTCCTCCCCCAGCTCCTCCTCCCATTTACCCTTCAGCTCCTCTACCAGCACTTCCCCCTCTTCTTTCATCTCCTGGTATATTGCCGACACCTTGCCCTCCCCGACCCATACACCCGAGATCACCCTGTCTTGAATTTCTTGTGCTGGGAGCAACGGGAATTCCCTCACCTGTCGCCTCACAAACGCCCTCACCTGCATATATCTAAAAGCATTTC
This sequence comes from Scyliorhinus torazame, assembly GCF_047496885.1. Classification (NCBI taxonomy): domain Eukaryota; kingdom Metazoa; phylum Chordata; class Chondrichthyes; order Carcharhiniformes; family Scyliorhinidae; genus Scyliorhinus; species Scyliorhinus torazame. The sequence goes on along the minus strand of NC_092710.1, from coordinate 339,426,872 downwards.
CCAGGGGTATCTCAAACTTCTCCTCCAGTGCCCCTAGGCTCGCAAACGTCCCGTCAATGAACAGGTCCCCCATTCTTCTAATCCCGGCCCGATGCCAGCTCTGAAACCCCCCGTCCATCCTCCCCGGGACAAACCGGTGGATACCCCTGATCGGGGACCACACCGAGGCTCCCATTGCACCCCTGTGCCGTCTCCACTGGCCCCAGATCCTTAGCGTTGCCGCCACCACCGGGCTCGTGGTATACTTTGACGGCGAGAGCGGCAGCGGTGCCGTCACCAACGCCCCCAGGCTCGTTCCTTTACAGGACGCCATCTCCATCCTCTTCCATGCAGCCCCCTCTCCCTCCATCACCCACTTGCGGATTATCGCCACATTTGCTGCCCAGTAGTAGCTCCCTAGGTTTGGCAGCGCCAACCCTCCTCGGTCCCTACTGCGTTCCAGGAACCCTCTCCTTACCCTCGGGGTCCTATTCGCCCACGCAAACCCCATAATGCTCCTGCCTACTCTCTTAAAAAAGGCCTTGGTGATCATGATGGGAAGGCACTGAAACACAAAGAGAAACCTCGGAAGGACCAACCTTTTGACCGACTGCACTCTACCCGCTAGCGAGAGAGGTAACATGTCCCATCTTTTGAAGTCCTCCTCCATTTGCTCCACCAACCTCGTCAGATTCAGTTTATCTAGGGCCCCCCAACTCCTGGCTATCTGGATCCCCAGGTACCGAAAAGTGCAGAGGAGATTTATAAGAATGTTGCCAGTGTTAGAAAAGAGTAGCTATGAGGAGAGATTGGATAGACTGGGGTGATTTTCCTTGGAACAAAGAAGGCTGAGATGTGACCTGATTAAGGTGTATAAAATAATGAGGGAAAGTGATAGTGGACAGGATAAAATTGTTTCCCTTGGTGGAGAATTCTAAACCCAGGGAACATGGATTCAAGGTAAGAGGCAGAGGTGTTTTGAGAAAGAACGTTTTTGCGCAGGTAGTGGGAGTCTGGAATTCTCTACCCTAGTTGTCAGTGGAGGCAGAGACCCTAAACTCTGTTTGAAAAGTACCTGGATCAGTGCCTTGTGCTTCAAGCTACAGGGCTGTGGACCAGGTGCATGAAGGTAGGATTAGACCTGGGTGTCCTCGGGCTGACATGGACATGATGGGCCGAATGGCCTCCTGTGCTGTACCATTTCTATGATTCTATGGTTCCTCGACATTCAGAATTTCCCCTGAGGTACACATCCTCTTACCAATCTTGTTTAAGCCCTCTCCAGCAGCACAAGTAAACCTCCCTGTGAGGACATTAGTCCCAATCCTTTTTAGGTGTAACCCGTCCTCTTATGTTTTTGATTGATTACATTTTGGTCACCTATGTTAATGTCTCCTTCTATGGCTTGGTGTCAGTTTTGCCTCATTATGCTCCTATGAAGTACTTTGAGATATATTCAAGATGTTGTCTGAATACTGTTTGGCAATGGAGATAGTTTTCAAGTAAGCTTATATTTGCGTTGTAGTATTAGGAATAAGCTATAGCTTTAAGTCTAATTTATATTTTGTGCTGAGAAAGGGGGAACCAAAGTTTTGGTTTCATTTTGGTGATGCCTGCACATCTGTGTTTGTTTTTATACCTGCACTTTTAGTGAGCTTATAGGACTCTTAAAATGGGAAAAAAACTGTTCTGTTGCCTAGCAACAGGAAGGAAACAGAAAGCAGTCTTAGTGCAGTTGGGAGTAGGTGCCAGGAGGAACTGGGCAGGAGAGGGAATTGCATAAAGCAGATTTCCTGAAAAGACAGGAGAAGGCCCCAGAAACTAGGGAGGGGAACGAAACGACCCATTTACGTTGAGGAACAAAAACAGGAGTCTGAACAGGAGCCTGTTCAGGTTAAATTAAGGTAAGGAGCAGAGGAAAAGGTTCTGAATTAAAGAGAGAAAACTGCGGGGAGCAGAATCGAGGTAAAATGGGTTTGGAAGAAGCCAGATATTCAGAGGAAATCCAAAGATGGGTGACTCCTCACTATGTGCCCCATAAGCGGTGATGTTTTGTTGGTATGGCGGAGTACCCGAAAGTTTGTGTAAAGGCATACCTTGAATGCATGTAACGATCCAAGGGAGAGGAACATCAGAAGGAGAGGTTGAAACTCTGGAGGTGGATACATGTTGAAGATAGAGTCATAAAGATCTTCAGCATAGAAAAGACCCTTTGGCCCATCGTGTCTGCGCTGGTCAAAAACAACCGCCTAAGTATTCTAATCCCATTTTCCAGCACTTAGCCCATAGCCTTGTATGCCTTGGCATCGTATGTGCACATCTACTTACTTCTTAAATGGTATGAGGGTCTCTGCCTTCACCACCCTTTCAGGCAGTGAGTTTCAGATTCCCACCACCCTCTGGGTGAAAATGTTTTTCCACACATCCTTTCAACCTCTTACCCCTTACCTTAAATCTATGCTCCTGGTTATTACTCCCTCCACCAAGGGGAAACAAAATTCCTGTCTACTCCATCTATGCCGCTCAGAATTAAATACATTTTATACATCTCAATCATGTTCCTCTTCAGTCTCCTCTGCTCCAAGGAAAGCAACCCCAGTCTATCCAATCTCTCTTCATAATTAAAACTCTCCAGCCCAGGCAACATCCTGGTAAATCTCCTCTGCACACTTTCCAGTGCTATCACATCCCTCCTATAATCTGGATTCTTGAACTGCACGCAATACTCTAGCTGTGGCCTAACCAACGTTTTATACGTTTTCAGCGTAACCTCCCTGCTCTTAAACTCTATGCCTAGGCTAATAAAGGCAAGTCTACCATATGCCGTCCTAATCACTTCATGCACCTGCCCTGTTTAAGGGATCAGTGTACAAGGTCCCATCTGATCCGCTGTGCTTCCCAGTGTCTTGCCTTTCATCATGTCTTCCCTTCACTTGTGTGTTCTGCCTAGGTGCATCACCTCACACTTTTCTGGATTCAATTCCATTTGCCACTCATCAGCCCATCTGACCAGTCTGTCTATATATCCTCCTGTAAGCTAAGGCCATCCTCCTCACTGTTTATCACCCCACCAATTTCCATGTCATCCGCGAACTTACTGATCAACCCTCCTACATTCAGGTCGAAATCAATTAGATAATTAGGGGCTGTTTTAGCACGGTGGGCTAAACAGCTGGCTTGTAATGCAGAACACAACCAGCAGCGCCGTTCAATTCCCGTACCGGCCTCCCCGAGCAGGCGCTGGAATGTGGCGACTAGGGACTTTTCTCAGTAACTTCATTGAAGCCTACTTGTGACAATAAGCGATTTTCATTTCATTTCAATTCAGAATTCTCAGCCGGTATGGGAATTGAACCCTGGCACTGCTGGCCTTGTTCTGCATTACAAACCAGCTGTCTAGCCCACTGAGCTAAACCAGCCCTCTGTTTGACTTGTCCAGTATTAACATCAGCTAGAATCATAACATAAGAGTCATAGAGGTTTACAGGATGGAAACAGCCCCTTCGGCACAACTTGTCCATGCTGCCCAGTTTTTACCACTAAGCTAGTCCCAATTGCCTGCATTTGGCCCATATCCCGCTATACCCATCTTACCCATGTAATTGTCTAAATGCTTTTTCAAAGACAAAATTGTACCCGCCTCTACTACTGCATCTGGCAGCTCGTTCCAGACACACTCCTCCCTCTGGACCCTGATGTATCTCTCCCCTCTCACCTTAAACCTCTAGTTTAAGACTCCTCTACCTTTGGGAAAAGATGTTGACTATCTATCTTATCTGTGCCCCTCATTATGTTATAGACCTCTATAAGATCACCTCTAAGCGTCCTACGCTCCAGTCTATCCAGCCTCTCCTTTAACTCAGACCATCAAGTCCTGGTCGAATCCTCATAAATCCTTTCTGCACCCTTTCTAGTTTAATAATATCCTTTCTGTAATAAGGTGACCAGAACTGTACATAGTATTCCAAGTGTGGCCTTACTCATGAATGTACAACGTCAACAAGATAGCCCAACTCCTGTATTCAGTGTTCTGACCAATGAAACCAAGCATGCCGAATGCCTTCTTCACCACCCTGTCCACCTGTGACTCCACCTTCAAGGAGCTATGAACCTGTATTCCTAGATCTCTTTATTCTATAACTCTTCCCAACTCCCTACCATTGACTGATTGGGTCCTGCCTCGATTTGATCTACCAAAATGCATCACCTCACGTTTATCTAAATTAAACTCCATCTGCCATTCATTGCCCACTGGCCGAATTGATCAAGATCCCGTTGCAATCCTAGATAACCTTCACTGTCCACTATGCCACCAATCTTGGTGTCATCTGCAAACTTACTAACCATGCCTCCTAAATTCTCATCCAAATCATTAATACAAATAACAGTGGACCCAGTACTGACCCCGGAGGCACTCTGCTGGTCACAGGCCTCCAGTTTGTAAAACAACCCTCTACAACTGCCCTTTGCCTTCTGTCGTCAAGCCAATTTTGCATCCAATTGGCTACCTCACCTTGGATCCCGTGAAATTTAACCTTATTCAACAACTTACCATGCAGTAGCTTGTCAAAGGCCATGCTAATATCCATGGAGACAATGTTGACTGCACTGCCCACATCTACCTTCTTGGTTACCCCTTCAAAAAACTCAATCAAATTTGTGAGACATGATTTTCCATGACTGTCCCAAATCAGTCCTTGCCTCTCTAAATGCCTGTAGATCTTGTCAGAATACCTTCTAACAACTTATCTACCACAGACGTTAGGCTCCCCGGTCTGTAGTTCCCAGGCTTTTTCCCTGTGGCCCTTCTCAAAGACACAATATTTGCTACCCTCCAATCTTCAGACACCTTGGCCATGATTGCCCCTTCTGGGGACTAAGTACCCACGCCGGCGGGAAAACCAGTGCCAACGACTCCGGTGTCAACGGCCCCCCAAGGTGAGGCGTCGAAGGGATGGCGGCGCGAGTTTGCGCATGCGTGGAATGGCCGGTTGTGATTCCGCGCATGCGCGGGGGGTTCTCTTCTCCGCGCCAGCCCCCGGTAATATGGCGGAGCCCTGCGCAGAAAGAAGGTGTGCCCCCCACGGAACAAGCCCGCCCGCAGATCGGTGGGCCCAGATTGCGGGCCAGGCCACTGTGGGTCCCCCCCCCCCCCCCCCCCAAATGGGGTCGGATCGCCCCCCCCCCTCCCCCGAGGACCACCCATGCATTCTTCCAACTAGCCAGGGATGGATTTGAACCCATATTCCTGGAGTGAAAGCTCAGCATCTTCTCCACTCCATCCAGTTGCTTCTCCCTCTTTTCCACCTATTATGCAGTTTGGCTCTTCGTGTATCGTTCATGAAAATCATGGTGCAAACATCCTGATTGAAGAATTGTACTGTAAAATTGGATTTACTGGATTAAAGTATATGTACTTCTTCCAGATTTAAAATTTTGGCACTCTTGAGGTTTATTTTGAAAAGCAACCGTATATTTTATCTTGCATCTGCATCATTCCCCATACCTCTGAGTATAAATGCTCAATAAAAGCAGACTGGCCTTTTATGCTGTATGCCACCATTCCTTCTCGTCCAATGGAATTAACTGTTGATAAATTTCAGATTTGAATCGTCGTCTCACCTTTCCTGTAGAGTTATCAGGCTTACCTTTTCCATTGAGCTTCCTTTAGTCAAAAATGGTCACTTCATTAAGTATTGGAGGAGTCAAAGTTTTTCAGAGAGGAGAAAAAATAATTTTGTTCTCTTAAAAGGATGAACTAGAATTTTTTTGCCGAGTGTGTCACTGTAAATGACAGAACCCTTAGGAACATGAGCATACAGAGGGATCTGGGCCTGCAGGCCCACAGTTCCCTAAAGGTGGCAACGCAGGTGGCCAATGTGATTAAGAAGGAATATGGCAGGCTTGCATTCATCAGCCAGAGCATTGAGTACAAGAGTTGGGAAATCATGTTGCAGCTATACAAAACACTGGTTAGGCTGCATTTGGAGTATTGTGTACAGTTCTGGCCACCACATTATCAGAAGGATGTGGAAACTTTGGAGAGAGTGGAAAGAATGTTCACTAGGATGTTGCTTGGTCTCGAGGGTATTGGCTATGAGGCGAGGTTGAATAAACTAGGATTGTTTTCACTGCAAAGACGGAGGCTGAGGGGACAACTGATAGAGGTCTACAAAATTACGAGAGGCATAGACAGGGTGGATGGTCAGAGGTTTTTCCCAAAGGCGGAAGTGTCAATTACAAGGGGGCACAGGTTCAAGGTGCGAGGAGAACGTTCAAGGGAGATGCGCATGCGGGGTAAGTTTTACACACAGAGTGAGTGGTGGGTGCCTGGAATGCGCTGCCAGACAGAATGTGTGGTGGAAGCAGGCACATTAGCAACATTTAAGAAGCATAGGGATGGGGACATGAATAGAGAGAAAATAGAGGGATACAGACCGAGTAAGGGCAAAAGATTTTGTTTTTAGTTAGGGCATCATGATCGGCACAGGCTTGGAGGGAAGAAGGGCCTGTTCTTGTGCTGTACTTTTCTTTGTTCTTTGTCACCGTTCTTCAAAAACTGGAAACAAATAGTGCTCTTGGCCATCAAAATTAAATACATTTCCTATAATGTTATACTGTGGCAAGGTATTGAGGAAATGGGACCCTGGATAAATTTCCAGTAATTGATTTGGTGTTGATGTCAGTCCTGCATTGTAATTATAACTCGGGCATTCTGACTGGTTTGCAGCTTTCAAATTTTGCTGTGTTAATCAGCCTGCCAAAGTTCTTATATTGCATTTTCCAAGTCTTTGCTGAATCTTTTTTTTATAAAGCGAGTCTGTTGAAAGAAGTATAGATTCTTTTGATTGTGTGGGTGTTCTTTATTCAGAAGTTGCATGCTCCATTCATACCATGCATTCTACCTCAGAGGATGTGACCAAAGTTTTGGTTTTCCTTGCCCATCATTTTCTTTCCCAAATGCTTCTGCCCATTTTGATGGATCAACTGCATCCTGTCATCTGTTCATCAATCTCCTTTCTTAAGGAATGTATTTCATTGCTTCTTGAACCCACTGGCCAGGCCTAACTTTTTCCCAGGTTCTCCAACACTTTTCTTTATTATTTAGGTAGGAAAATTCTAATTTATTTCCCTACTCTCTAGTTTTTAATGTGCATTTAGTTGTTTTTTTTCTCGTGATGTACAGTTTGTTTTGGATCCACTATTATCAATTTTCTTTATCACCTGGAATAAAAAAGGATAGAATAGGGAAGCAAGGCAGAAAGAAATTCTGCAACTATTTGCTCTGGGAAATCTTAACTGTGCAGTACAGTTTGATGTATGGTGTACAGTTTGAGCTCTCATAGAAAGAAATTGATCCAATCTGAGCAGTGTCGCTAATCAATGACCATCTGAAGTGTAAATCCCGAACAATGGGGAAAGACTTTTGTGTTTTTAAAACAATATTTGATCCTAGTTAAGAAATAACAATACCATGATTATATGCAGCCAGCTCTGATGAAAGCTCCCTCTCGAAAGTTTAACTTGTGTTTCTATTGCAGATGTTAATCAAGCTGTTGTGCATTTCCACCATTTTCTGTTTTATTTTCGATCCTCAATCTCATGGTTTCCCTTTTAAGACAGTCAGACAATGGCTATACAGCCCATTAAAATTACAAATATTTTGTACCTATCTCCATTTTCAGTGCAATCTTTAGCCACTGCTGTCCTTCTAAGCAGTCTTTGAGATTTTTCAGTTGTCTTTTCTGAAGTACTTGTACGTTTTTACTGCATGGTGGGCGGCACAGTAGCACAGTGGTTAGCACTGTTGCTTCACAGCGCCAGGGTCGCAGGTTCGATTCCCCGCTCTGTGCGGAGACTGCACATTCTCCTCGTGGGCTTTCTTCGGACGTTCCGGTTTCCTCCCACGAGTCCCGAAAGATGTGCGGTCAGGTGAATTGGACATTCTGAATTCTCCCTCTGTGTACCCGAACAGGCGCCGGAGTGTGGCGACTAGGGGATTTTCACAATAACTTCATTGCAGCATTAATGTAAACCTACTTGTGACAATAATAATGATTATTATTATCATGATGGTCATGCTAGCGCTGGACATAATGTGGATTAGAGGCTGCATAAATTGGCTCTTCGTGAGACCTAGGGAAGAGGACCCTTGTGCTTCCCGCTGGGATGGATGCTGTGAAGAGTGACATTTGTTGAACTTGTTTGGGGTAGGGTTTAGAATTTAGAAGAGCAAGAGGCGACTTGATCGAACCTTTAAGATCCTGAGGGGTATTGATAGGATGGATGTGGAGAGGATGTTTCCTCTTGTTGGAGAATATAGAACTGGGGGTCCATGTTGATTTGGCTTGATTATATTATGGGCAGAATTTTCTGAAGAAAAGCAGGTCAGTTTCGGCGGGAAAACTGGTACAACTCCCGCTGGCCCCTGTGATGCGATCTGCTCCACAATTTTCAGCCACTTTGAAAATTAAATTTTTCCCATGTGATAAATGCTGCACCTGAAGAGTGAAGCATCAGATTCGTCCACCATCTGATCACTTCAATCAAGGGGCTGCTGCATTTAAACGACTCCACAGTACTTGCCATCATTCAAGCCAAGAGGACAGCAGCAAGGAAACCTGCACCTTGATTATCGGAGGGGGCTCTCAGTCATTTGTTTGATGCTGAGGAGGAGAGATGGATCACAATATACTCTCGTTCTGGCAGAAAGCTCTCCAGCAATTGACAAATCCCACTTGGGACGTGGTCACAGCAGTAGTCAGCATCAGCAGCCTGACCTCGCTTTGGTGCACATGCAAGGCAGAGGATTAGTTGGATATCATGCTTAGAGAGGTGGATTACTCATCACAATCACAGATAATACAATGAAGAGGCCCTTCGGCCCATTGAGTTTGCACCGACGTATGAAAAACACCTGACCTGCTTACCGAATCCCATCTGCCAGCACTTGGCCCATATCTTTGAATGTTATGACGTGCCAAGTGCTCATCCAGATACTTTTTAAAGGATGTGAGGCAACCCGCCTCTACCACCCTTCGAGTAACATTACCACTACGTCAGCATTCCCCCCCCCCCCTCCCCCCGTGAGGACTCCATTACATTCTCCCAGTTTCCCAATCGCATCAATAATGCAACCTTATAAAATAGCTGTCTGATGCCTTCCTTCATCCTCAACCAAAGAATCCCCCTCTCAACTCGTCCTTTCCTCCCAGAACCACAATAGGATTCCCTTGTTCTCATCTTCCATCACCGCCTCCAAATTCAATGGATTATCCTCCACCATTTCTGCCACCACCAGATGCCAACAAACATCTTCTTCCCCTACCTTCCGAAGTCTGAAGGCATCAATCCCTCCATGACACTCTGATCCACTCTTCAAATTTCTCAACCCACTCTGCTTTCCATGGCATATTCGCATGCAACAACTGCCGTTTTACCTCCTCTCTCCTCGCCATCCAAGATCCCAAACACGCCTTCCAGGCTGTTGCTCTTATTAACCTTAGTTTTATTAGCTCTAAATCTGTCACCTTTGCTCACGAGTCGCCAGGTATCTTTCTGATACCGCCACGTGGTTCAAGTTCAAGTAATGATTAATAATGCAACACACCGCTTAGTAAAAGTTAAATCAACGATCATTTATTATATACAGCAATAAATACTTATACAATAATCCTACTTCTAGACTATTACCTACCACTAAACATAGAACATAGAACAATACAGCGCAGTACAGGCCCTTAGGCCCACGATGTTGCACCGAAACAAAAGCCATCTAACCTACACTATGCCATTATCATCCATATGTTTATCCAATAAACTTTTAAATGCCCTCAATGTTGGCGAGTTCACTACTGTAGCAGGTAGGGCATTCCACGGCCTCACTACTCTTTGCGTAAAGAACCTACCTCTGACCTCTGTCCTATATCTATTACCCCTCAGTTTAAAGCTATGTCCCCTCGTGCCAGCCATATCCATCCGCGGGAGAAGGCTCTCACTGTCCACCCTATCCAACCCCCTGATCATTTTGTATGCCTCTTTATTATTATTTATTATTATTAAAGGCCAATACTTAACTTTGGTGATGGCCCACCAGGTCAGGGAAACGACTGGTCTATCGAATTGGGTCTGACCTGCGGGATTCAAAAAGGTTGGTACGAGTCGATAGTCTGGAGCACCTATCTGGTAGCGATCACTGGAGTAACACTTACTCGTTTCTTCGTCGAAGGGTCTCAAAGGTTGAGAGTAGGAGAAGAAGGGGTCGATCTGAACTTGGCCCCTATTTTTATAGTCCCTAGGGGCTTCCCGCCTCTTGGGACGGACCTTGAACCTGGTTCCAAGTAATTGGACTTGGTCCCAATCACTTGGTTCGATATGCTCCAATACTGGGGCGATTCCTTGATCGAGGGGTGGTCGTCCACCTTTCTTTGTCTCAGCCACTGCTGGCGCCGAAAGGTCTGGATCGGCTTTATGTTGCTAATGTGTAGCAATTGTTCCCAGGGCTGGCTGCTTAGTATGCAGATGGCTGGGTTGTTGTGCTGTTAATGGTTGCAGGTATCGGTCTGGGCCGACTTCCTCAGAGCCGAATACACTGTTTTGCCTGCAGCCGTCCGTTTGAGTCCTGTTGGCCGATTTTCCCATCAGCCTCTTTCGTTCGCCATTTTAGATCGGGGTTTGACTATTTTACTCGGGAATCAGCCATTTTAGGTGGCTACAAGGCAAAACAGTGATTTACATGTACTTCTCTTAACTTTGTATACTGCATTTGCAGCTCACAATGCTGTCTGTTCCATCCACATTGGAGAGATCAAACGTAGATTAGGTCACCACTTTGTGGAACACCTCTGCTCAATCCCCAAGCATGATCCGGAGTTAATGGTTACCTGTCATTTCAATTCTCCACCTTGCTCTCACATTGACCTTGCTATCTTTGGCCGAATGCAAAGTTCCAATGAGGCTCAATGTAAGCTCAAGGAACATCACCTCATCCTTCGATTCGGCACTTTAAAAAGTTCCAGATGCACAGTTGAACGTAATAATTTCAGATGAGAACTTCTGGTCCCATTTTGCATGTTTTGTTCGAACCTTTGCTTGTTATTTGCTTTCGAGTGGCAGCTGTTCGTCATCTTTTCATTCACAACTGCTGGAGGCCCATATTTAGTTTCTTTTCTTGCCCAATTACCATTGCCTTTTATGGTATATTGTAGAGCTCTTTGGTGTCCTTGTGGTTCTGTTGGGGATGTAAATAAAGTTGTTCCAGCAAAATTTGCAAAAAAGACTAGCTCTGATGAATTGATTTCCACTGGAAATCATAGATGGAGGAGATCAAGGTATGGTGTTTCAATGAATGCATTACAAACTGTGAATAGAGAGCAATGGCATACACCAAAGTACTTCGAAAAGCTAATGGCAGCATCCACACTAAGGCCATGTTGGGAACAGTTCTCATATTTCTTAACAATAGTAAAACTAATTCTTGACACTATCTTTTTATTTTACATATTTTAAGTTTTGTTTTCCTTTTCTACAACAAACATAATGCACACTATGTCAAAAATATGAAGCAATCACATAAGTGGTGCAGAGACAGAAAGATAATAAAGTAAAGCAGACACTGTATAATCACTCATCATTGTCATTCAGAGTGCTTAAACAAAAAAATGTACCAGTGAAAAATAAGTACCTAGTTGCTCCCAGCAGAAAAGTATACAAAGAGAGTATACATTTAGTCGCTGCTTTATAGCATCATTGAGAAGCCAATTATGGCGCAGTCCCTAGCTCCCCTTCTGTTTCACTCCTCGCCTGGTGCTGCAGAAATGGCTGCCTTATTTCAAAATGGGGCCCAGTTTAGGTCAGTTGGTAACAGTTGGTTTGTGATACAGAGCGAGGCCACCAGCGCAGGTTCAATTTTCACACCGGCTAGAGTTATCCAGCCTTCTCAGCCTTGCCCCTTGCCTGAGGTGTGGTGATACTCAGGTTAAATCACCACCAGTCAGCTCTCCCCCTCAAAAGGGGAAAGGGGCCTATTGGCATCTGGGAGTATGGCAACTTTATTTATTTCAAAAAATGTATAAAGTTTGTTATTAATGCTGTAGTGAATCTTTTCCAAGTGCAATGTAAACATTAATTCCATTAGCCATAAATTAAAGTGATATTGTTTCTGTCTTCCATAATTTCAAAATAACTTTTTTTGTTATTACCATCTCAAATGGTGCAGTCTCTTCTGTTCAATTTTGTTTGTCAGAGCACCCAATTCACCTTTATCAGAATACCACTGGAACATATCTGACCAAAATCCGTAAAGCTTTGCGCACGCCCAAAAAAGATGCACTAAGGTGCCCTTTTCAGAATTAAATTGATGACATGCAGGGGAGAGCATATGATAGATTCTATGCTACATTGTTTTCTCATAATGGAGTCTCTGCTTTATATGGAATTAGTTGGTGTCTGGCGTTTATGGAACAGGTATGTCGTTTTCTGAGAGCCTCCTTACATATCTTGATTGAGATCTGCAACCCATATCCTCACTCCCTATATTTCAAAAAGAAGTTAGTGCAATCATTCACTTGATTAGAAAATAATTCAACAAACTGAGAAATTAATTTCTCTCAGGTGGGCCTTGTGAAAGTCTTCACATTTCCAATTCTATATTGAGGGTTTTGAACTAAGGCAGATTTTGAAGCACATCATTTCTTACCTGCAAATACCGGAAAAAATGTGTTGAGGATATATCAAAGTTTTGTCTTAATTGTTCAAATGAGATAAGGCAGCGCAGTGGTGCAGTGGTTAGCACTGCTGGCTCACGGCGCCTAGGTCCCAGATTCGATCCCGGCTCTGGGTCACAGTCCGTGTGGAGTTTGCACATTCTCCCCGTGTCTGCGTGGGTCTCACCCTCACAACCCAAAGATATGCAGGCTAGGTGGATTGGCCACACTAAATTGCCCCTTAATTGGAAAAAATGAATTGGGAACTTTAAATTTTAAAAAATTGTTCAAATGAGACAAAGTGACCATCTATCTATAAGTTTCTAAGTGTAACTATTCCTTTCTGTCTTCAAATTGTAAACACCACATCAGATTGGGATGGGAGGAAAGTGTGGTTAAATTATATTGGGCTATGATGGAGGTATCTGATAAGTTACAGTAAGTTATCAGTTTCTATATTCTCAAATTTAATACAGTTATTCTCCGTTATTACATTCGGTGATTTCACAACGGAAAGGAGGTGCTATGCTGACATTTTTTTCCACAGCAAGCTGTGATGGAATCTCTGTAGGAGCGGTGCTGTAAAACCATCCTGCCAACACTTGCACTTTTATCTTCTTTTGAAGGAAATGTTGTTAAGTTAGTCTTCATTACTACAGTGTTCTACAGCCAAGAAGTACAAATAGAAGTCAGGTCATTGTTATGAAGTATGGATCAACTTCAGTCAATGATTGTTTGGGAAAAAAGTTTCAATAAAACATATTTTTAAAAAAACTTCAGTCAATGATGTTATTCAAAGGGATCATACATGTATTACTTCGATGAAATAAAACATCAAAATCTTGCCAAATTTAGGAAGCAAGTCCGAACTAAATTATAAAGAAGTCTCCTGCCCGTAAAAATGTAAAGAGGACATATTAATACTCCTGATTTGAATAAGGTTTGTGGTATCTAGCTGGGTATATAGCTGTCAATTGCACTTGACAATTAGATTACTGCACTGATATAATTCTTTGTACTTAATACCCAAATAGGTTCCATTATCTATCCAAATAATCCGGATGCAATCTAAGTTCCCTTATTATATTAAGGCTTCAAATCTAAACCTCCAGGCTTTACAGAAGGCTATTGATATGGAGCAAAGATGTTGACTGAACCAAAGTCTGCCACAACTATTTGAAAAATACTCTTTTTTTTTTTTTTAAATCTCCATCACAAAACCATGCCTGAATAAACTTCAACAAAGTGCAGAACTGAAAGAAAATCACTGCAATCCAACTGGTCACATCAGGTTTTAAAATATCATACTCTTAAAACCCACTTTATTTATTTAATTAACTTTTATTCAAATAAATGATTGAACTGTAAATAACCAAATCCCCATTGAAATTGCTGACACTGTCCCTCCTTGGGGAGTCTGATCCACGATGCATTCCTGGCTCATCTTCACATCCTACCCTCAATAAACTGAAGATCATCCTAAACTCAACTGCCTGTGTCTTAACTCACAGCAAGTCCTCATTCAAAGAACAAAGAACAAAGAAAATTACAGCACAGGAACAGGCCCTTCGGCCCTCCAGGCCTGTGCCGACCATGCTGCCCGTCTAAACTAAAATCTTCTACACTTCGTGGGTCCGTATCCCTCTATTCCCATCCTATTCACGTACTGGTCAAGATGCCCCTTAAATATCATTATCGTCCCTGCCTCCACCACCTCCGCCAGCAGCAAGTTCCAGGCACCCACTACCCCCTGCGTAAAAAACTTGCCTCGTACATCTCCTCTAAACCTTGCCCCTCGCACCTTAAACCTATGCCCCCTAGTAATTGACCCCTCTATCCTGGGAAAAAGCCTCTGACTATCCACTCTGTCTATGCCCCTCATAATTTTGTAGACCTCTATCAGGTCGCCACACAACCTCCGTCGTTCCAGTGAGAACAAACCGAGTTTATTCAACCGCTCCTCATTGCTAATGCCCTCCATACCAGGCAACATTCTGGTAAATCTTTTCTGCACCCTCTCTAAAGCCTCCACATCCTTCTGGCAGTGTGGCGACCAGAATTGAATACTATACTCTAAGTGTGGCCTAACTAAGGTTCTATACAGCTGCAACATGACTTGCCAATTCGTTTACTCAATGCCCCGGCCAATGAAGGCAAGCATGCCGTATGCCTTCTTGACTACCTTCTCCACCTGTGTTGCCCCTTTTAGTGACCTGTGGACCTGTACACCTAGATCTTTGACTGTCAACACTCTTGAGGGTTCTACCATTCACTGTATATTCCCTACCTGCATTAGACCTTCCAAAATGCATTACCTCATATTTGTCCGGATTAAACTCTATCTGCCATCTCTCCGCCCAAGTCTCCAAACAATCTAAATCCTGCTGTATCCTCTGACAGTCCCCATCGCTATCCGCAATTCCACCAACCTTTGTGTCGTCTGCAAACTTACTAATCAGGCCAGTTACATTTTCCTCCAAATCATTTATATATACTACGAACCGCAAAGGTCCCAGCACTGATCCCTGCGGAACACTACTAGTCACAGCCCCCCAATCAGAAAAGCACCCTTTCATTGCTACTCTCTGCCTTCTATGACCTAGCCGATCTGTATCCATCTTGCCAGCTCACCCCTGATCCCATGTGACTTCACCTTTTGTACCAGTCTGCCATGAGGGACCTTGTCAAAGGCCTTACTGAAGTCCATATAGACAACATCCACTGCCCTACCTGCATCAATCATCTTTGTGACCTCTTCGAAAAACTCTTATCAAGTTAGTGAGACACGACCTCCTCTTCACAAAACCGTGCTGCCTCTCGTTAATACATTCATTTGCTTCCAAATGGGAGTAGATCCTGTCTCGAAGAATTCTCTCCAGTAATTTCCCCATCACTGACGTAAGGCTCACCGGCCTGTAGTTCCCTGGATTATCCTCGCTACCCTTCTGAAACAAAGGAACAACATTGGCTATTCTCCAGACCTCCGGGACATCACCTGAAGACAGTGAGGAAAGATTTCTGTCATGGCCTCAGCAATTTCCTCTCTAGCCTCCTTCAGTATTCTGGGGTAGATCCCATCAGGCCCTGGGGACTTATCCACCTTAATATTTTTCAAGACGCCCAACACCTCGTCTTTTTGGATCTCAATGTGACCCAGGCTGTCTACACACCCTTCTCCAGACCCAACATCCACCAATTCCTTCTCTTTGGTGACTACCTCATCGTTCCTCTGCTCACTAAACTACACTGGCACCAAGTCAAGCAACAATTTGATTTTAAAATTCTCACTCTGGTTTTCAAATCCCTCCTCTCCCTCACCCTTCCCTATCTCCAGAATTGCCACCAGTCCCACAACTGTTTGTCGATGTACCATTTGTCAATTATCTCTGTTGATTATTCATTTTGTCTACTATGTGCGTACTGTGTACGTTCCCTCGGCCGCAGAAAAAATACTTTTCACTGTACTTCGGTACATGTGACAATAAATCAAATAAATTAAATCAAATCAATTCCCAACTGGATTTCATAGCACAGCATTTGGAAAGCAGTGGTACAATCAGACAAAGTCAGCACGGATTTACAAAAGGGAAAATCATGCTTGATAAATATACTAAAATTGTTTGAAGATGTAACTAGTTGGGAGTTGACCAGTGAAACCCTGCAGATGTGGTTAATTTTGACTTTCAGAAGGCTTTCAACAAAGTCTCACATAGCAGATTAATATGCAAATTTAAAGCATATGGGATTGCGGGTAGTGTCGTGAGAGGGATAGAAAGCTGGTTAGCAGACAGGAAGCAAAACATTGGAATAAATGGGTCTATTTTTGATTGGCAGGCAGTGACTAGTGGGGTACCGCAGGGATCTGTCCTAGGACACCAAATGTTCACATTATATATTAATGATTTGGACGAGAGAACTAAATGCATTATCTCCATATTTGTAGATGATACAAAGTTGGGTGGTGTCATGATATTCAGGTAAACATCATGGTGCAAACATACATACATACTGATGGACAGATCAACGGACCAATCAACACACACACAACACCACAGCCAATCACATGCAAGAGCATATACACTATAAAACAGGGAACACGACACTTCCCGTTTATTCCAGTAGGAGACAGCTCAGGGCACAGAGCTCACAGCAAGCCACTCAGACATCCACCATGTGCTGAGTGCCACTCCAAGATAGTGTTAGGGATAGGTCCACAGATTCGAGGGTAATGAACAAACCACAGTAACCAGTTTACCATTGTAAATATTGTTAGTAATAAAACTGAGTTGTACCACCCGCAACCGTGTTGGTTCGTCTGTGTAGCAGCACCCAACACGACAGGTGGGAGGGTGAGCTGTCAGGAGGATGCAGAGATGCTTCAGCGGGATTTGGACAGGCTGAGTGAGTGGGCATATGCATGACAGATGCAGTATAATGTGGATACATGTGAGGTTATCCGCTTTGGTAGCAAAAATAGGAAGGCAGATTATTATATATGAATGGGTATAAACTGAGAAAGATGGATACTCAGCAAGACCTTGGTGCATCAGTCGCTGAAAGTAAGCTCGCATGTATAGCAGGCAGTAAAGGAGGCAAATGGTATGTTGGCCTTCATAGCGAAAGGATTTGATTATAAGAATAGGGATATTTTACTGTAATTGCATAGGGCATTGGTGAAGCCACACCTGGAGTATTGTGTGCGGTTTTGGAGTCCTTATCTGAGGAAGGATGTTCTCGCTATGGAGGGAGTGCAGCGAAGGTTTACCAGACTGATTTGTGGGATGGTGGGACTGTCATACGAGGAGAGACTATGTCGGTTAGGATTATATTCATTGGAGCTTAGAAGAGAGGAACTTTTAGGATTGA
The DNA here is from genome assembly GCF_047496885.1 of Scyliorhinus torazame. Classification (NCBI taxonomy): domain Eukaryota; kingdom Metazoa; phylum Chordata; class Chondrichthyes; order Carcharhiniformes; family Scyliorhinidae; genus Scyliorhinus; species Scyliorhinus torazame. The sequence goes on along the minus strand of NC_092710.1, from coordinate 339,409,323 downwards.
GGCGAGGTGAAATTTCTTCACCCAGAGAGTGATGAATCTGTAGAATCCACTACCCCAGAAAGTAGTTGAAACCAAAATGCTCTGTAATTTCAAGAAGGATTCAGATATAGCTCTTGTGGCTAAAGGGATCAAGGGAAGGGGGATCATGGTATTGAACTCAATGATCAGCCACGATCATAATGAATGTCCCTCTCAAAGAGGTATCTGCACTTCTCTGATCCTGGCCTCATTTGCATTCCCAATCATAAACACTCCACCACTGGTGGCCGTGCTTTCAGTTGCATAGGTCCCAAGCTCTGGAATTCCCTCCCCACACCTCTCTGCCTATCTACCTCACTTTCTTCCATTATAATAATAATTATAATCTTCATTAGTGTCACAAGTAGGCTTACATTAACACTGCAATGAAGTTACTGTGAAAATCCCCGAGTCGCCACATTCCGGCACCTGGTCGGGTACACGGAGGGAGAATTCAGAATGTCCAATTCACATGTCTTTCGGGACTTGTGGGAGGAAACCAGAGCACCCGGAGGAAACCCGCGCAGACACGGGGAGAACGTGCAGACTCCGCACTGTCAGTGACCCAAGCCGCAAATCGAACCCAGGACCATGGCGCTGTGAAGCAACAGTGCTAACCACGGTGCTACCGTGCTGCCCACAACACATTCTTCAAACATACGTCTGTGCTCAAGGCTTTTGGGGCATCTGACCTAATATCTTTTTATGTGGCTTGGTGTTCTGCCTGGTTTTATAATGCTCCTGTGAAGTGCCTTGGGACATTTCATTAAAGGCTGTATATTTGTTCACCTTCCCTTCTCATCACACCTCGACTGGTTACAGAGTCTGTCAAACAATTTATTACAGTCCTGATATCACAAATGTTAAAAGCTTCAATAAAGTGCCCTGCCAAGCCTTCTCTTCGACAGTCCACCTAACATGTGACTTCAGAACATACCACTGTATTGAATCATTACTCATCTCTATGCATCAACTTTGTGCACTAGTTTACAGAATTAAAGCCAGGCCTCTGTGACTTTATAAATGAAGTTCAAACTGTCAGGAGTTTGGAAGGCTTTAAGGGGCCACCCTCACCAAAGCCTTACACACAGTAGTTTGTTGACCTGTGTACGTGTGTGGCATTACGCAAGACTGAAAAACAACTCCTGCATTTACAGGAAAACAGTCTGCGTTCTAGATCCATGTGTTCTAATTGATCAGTGAGTGCAGAGACTGCAGAGGGGTTTAGGCAGCACCAGAACCTCATTTTCAGATAAATGGAACAGCTCCAAAAACCATATCTATTTTAAATTGTTGTGAAGGATATATAATAATAATAGCTTATTGTCACAAGTAGGCTTCAAAGAACAAAGAAAAGTACAGCACAGGAACAGGCCCTTCGGCCCTCCATGCCCGTGCCGACCATGCTGCCCGACTAAACTACAATCTTCTACACTTCCTGGGTCCGTATCCCTCTATTCCCATCCTATTCATGTATTTGTCAAGATGCCCCTTAAATGTCACTATCGTCCCTGCTTCCACCACCTCCTCCGGTAGCGAGTTCCAGGCACCCACTACCCTCTGCGTAAAAAACTTGCCTCATACATCTCCTCTAAACCTTGCTCCTCGCACCTTAAACCTATGCCCCCTAGTAATTGACCCCTCTACCCTGGGGAAAAGCCTCTGACTAGCCACTCTGTCTATGCCCCTCATAATTTTGTAGACCTCTATCAGGTCTCCCCTCAACCTCCTTCGTTCCAGTGAGAACAAACCGAGTTTATTCAACCGCTCCTCATAGCTAATGCACAAACCGAGTTTATTCAACCCCTCCTCATAACTAATGCTATGTTACTGTGAAAAGCCCCTCATCGCCACATTCCGGCACCTGTTCGGGGAGGCTGGAATGATTTCGAAGTGTTCAAAAATCTAAATAATGGGGGCAATTTTCAGCCCGCATTAGCGAGAACAGCGGCGTGGCTGGATGGAAAATCCTGTGAGAATCGGAAACGCGGATCTCGCCGGCAAGATCACGCTTTCCAATTTTCATGCCTCTAGCCAGTGACATAACGCGAAAGGGCGGGAACCTAATTTTAAAGCATTTTAATATACTCACCACCAGCATCACATGATTGCCCCCACACATCAGCAAGGTTTACAGCAGGTTCTGGAATCGAGAATCAGTTGAGGGGATCTCCCCGGGGCACAAAGGCATAGAGTGGCTCGAACTCTGAACTCAAGCTATGCAGCTGTAGAGCTACATGCCGGTTTTCAGTCAGAGTCCGACACTCTAAAAATATATGGGGAAAATCCTGCCCAACATATTAAATTATTAAAGGAACAAATTATTTTAAGGAAAGCCATTGAAGTAAACGGAGCAGCAATTCTTCATGTTGCAAAATCATCCCAAGTCACATCATGTGGAAGAAAACAATACAAACAGACGAATGAGGGAAAGTGCTCGAATGGACAGTCAAGCAAGGCTTTACAGCAGGATATAAACTGGCTGGAGTCTTAGAACATAGAACATAGAACGATACAGCGCAGTACAGGCCCTTCAGCCCACGATGTTGCACCGAAACAAAAGCCATCTAACCTACACTATGCCATTATCATCCATATGCTTATCCAATAAACTTTTAAATGCCCTCAATGTTGGCGAGTTCACTACTGTTGCAGGTAGGGCATTCCACGGCCTCACCACTCTTTGCGTAAAGAACCTACCTCTGACCTCTGTCCTATATCTATTACCCCTCAGTTTAAAGCTATGTCCCCTCGTTCTGGTTCTGCCCCAAACTTGCACACTTCTGGGCTTCTTTCTTTAATAGCGTGTCGGAGATGCTCCATGTGGATTTAGACCCATGTCCGCTGATAGCCATGTTTGTTGTGTCAGATTCGCCGGTGGTTCAGTCTGGGGTATGGCCGGATGTTGTCGCCTTTCCTCAGTTGTTAGTGGGTTTATGTTAGTTTCAGTATTTAAGTTAATTGTGTGTTGTGTGTTTTTTTACTTTTTTTAAAATCAATCTTTTATTGTCACAAGTAGGCTCACATTAGCAGTGCAATGAACTTACTGTGAAAATCCCCTAGTCGTCACATTCCGGCGCCTGTTCGGGTCACAGAGGGAGAATTCAGAATGTCCAATTCACCTAACAGCACGTCCTTGGGGACTTGCGGGAGGAAACCGGAGCACCCGGAGGAAACCCACGCAGACACGGGGAGAGCGTGCCGACTCCGCACAGACAAGGGCAGAGAAATGGCAGACATCTGGGCGTGCATGTCCACCGATCACTGAAAGTGGCAGCGCATGTGGATAAGGTAGTCAAGAAGACATACGGCATGCTGGCCTTCATCAATCGGGGCATGGAATATAAAAATTGGCAAGTCATGTTGCAGCTGTACAGAACCTCAGTTAGGCCTCATTTGGAATATTGTGTACAATTCTGGTCGCCACACTACCAGAAGGATGTGGATGCTTTGGAGAGGGTACAGAAACGGTTTACTAGGATGTTGCCTGGTATGGAGGGCATTCGCTATGAGGAGAGGTTAGATAAACTCTTCTCATTGGAACGACGGAGGTTGAGAGGTGACCTGATAGAGGTCTACAAGATTATGAGTGGCATGGACAGAGTGGATAGTCAGATGCTCTTACCTAGGGTAGGAGAATCAAGTACGAGGGGACATGGGTTTAACGTGCGTGGGGAAAAGTTTAGAACTGATGTGCGAGGCAAGTTTTTTTTTTTTTTTTTTTTTTTATTATACACAGAGGGTGGTAAATATATGGAACACGCTGCCTGGAGAGGTGGTGGGAGCAGGTACGATAGCGGCATTTAAGGGGCATTTAGACAAATATATGAATAGGGTGGGACTGGAAGGATACAGACTCCGTAAGTGCATCCGGTTTTAGTTTAGGCAGGTACCATGGTCGGTTCAGGCTTGGAGGGCCGAAGGGCCTGTTCCTGTGCTGCAGTTGAAATTCGTCACGTAGAGCGATTTAGGAAATGGATTACAAAAAAGGACGGAGGATGGCTGGAAATTCCACAACTGAGTGACAGGCACTTTGTGCCTGGAACAGAGTCAAAGGAGCACAGACTTGAGTTGGTAAGTTCTACTAGAGCAGTTTACAGAAACAAGGGGCGGGATTCTCCGACATTGGCGCGATGTCCGCCGACCGGCGCCAAAAACGGCGCAAATCAGTCCGGCATCGTGCCGCCCCAAAGGTGCGGAAGTCTCCGCATCTTGAGGGGCCGAGCCCTCACCTTGAGGAGCTAGGCCCACGCCGGACTGATTTCCGCCCCGCCAGGTGGAGGGAAAGGCCTTTGGTGCCCCGCCAGCTGGCACGGAAATGACTTTGCCATGCGGCGCATGCGCGGGAGCGTCAGCGGCCGCTCACGGCATCCCCGCGCATGTGCAGTGGAGGGGGTCTCTTCCGCCTCCGCCATGGTGGAGACCATGGCGAAGGCGGAAGGAAAAGAGTGCCCCCCCCACCCCCGGCACAGGCCCACCCGCGGTCGGTGGGCCCCGATCGCGGGCCAAGTCACCGTGGCGGCACCCCCCGGGGCCAGATCGCCCCACACCCCCCCCCTCCCCCAGGACCCCGGAGCCCGCCCGCGCCGCCGTGTCCCGCCATCCCAAAGGTGGTTCAATCCACGCCAGCTGGCGTGGGTTGACAGCGGCGGGACTTCGGCTCATCGCGGACCTGTAGCCACCTAAAATGGCTGATTCCCTATTAATTTGGCCCACACCCGATTTAAAATGGCTAACCGGAAAGGCTGATGGGAAAAGCAGCCAACAGGACACAAACGGACAGCTGCAGACAGAATAGCATATTCGGCTCTGGGGAAGTCGGCCCAGATCTGTACTCAAGACCATTAGCAGCACATCAACCCAGACATCTGCAGTTTAAACGGCTGTCCCCAGGAACAATTGCAACATATTAGCAATTGAATGCCGGGCCAGACCTGTCGGCGCCTGCAGTGGCCGAAACAAAGACAGGTGAACGACCACCCCCCGATCGGGGAATCGCCCCGTTATTGGATATATCGAACCCAGTGATCAGGGAACAAGTCCAATCACTTGGGACTCAGGGTCAAGGGCTGCCCCGAGAGGCGGGAAGCCCCTGGGCCTTATAAAGTGAGGGGCCAAGTTCAGATCTCGCTCTCTCTCCCTTCTTCACCTGCTCGAGACATTCGCAAGAACATCAACCAGAAACAGTAAGTTTGACTCCAGCGATCGCTACCCGATAAAGACTCCTAGCCATCGACCTGTATCAGCCTTTTTGAATCGCGCGGGCCAGATCCAATTCGATAAGCCATTCTTTTCCCTGACCTGGTGGGCCCTTCCTAAAGTTAAGTATTGGCCAGTAGTGGTAGGTTTCGATATAGATAGTAGGATTATTGTGTGAGCATTAATTGTTGTATATAATAAATGACCGTTGATTTCAATCTTACTAAGCGGTGTGCTGACTTATTAATCATAACTCGAGCTTGAACCACGTGGCGGAATCAGAAAGATACCTGGCGACTCGTGAGTAAAGGTGGCATAATCAGAGCTAATAAACTAAGGTTAAAAAGGAGCAACAGACCGGAGAATCGCCGGGGGATTCCCTCCGACCGGCGCGGCGCGATTCCCACCCCCCGCCGAATCTCCGGTGGCGGAGAATTCGCGACACGGCGGGGGCGGGATTCACGCCGGCTCCCGGCGATTCTCCGACCCGGTGGGGGGGTCGGAGAATCGCACCCAAGGTGAGGAGGCAATGTTGTGGCAACATCTGCAAAGAAGAGGAGATTCTCAATTTATTGTCTTGCCTCTGGAGAAAGTGAGCATTGATGCGATGGATTCAGATGGCAGAGTTTTAGCTCAGTTGGAGTTTGTGCAGCAGTGAGTTTGAAAGGCTAACATGGCGGCTTTTTAAAGACAAACCTTGATGTAACGAGGCACAGACCAGGATTGGTGCACTTTGGCAACACTGTTGAAATACAGTAGTATTACAAAATCTTAGAAATAAATAGAATCTAGTAAAAATCCAGGGAAGGCATGGAATGAAAAAAGCTGTGATCAAGTAAAAAGGGATGGGTAAAGAAGGATGGAGAAAAAAAGGGGAAGACAGAAAAACACATGCACAACTTTTACCCTCATTCTAATTGTTCGCTCTTTTGAAATTCAACTTTAACATTGTGGTGAAATGTATTCACCAGAAGATGTGATGCCCGTGTAACCTTTAAGCTGCAGTTCCGGGACACCTATGTGGCTGGGGTCCGCTCTAATTACGTCAGGCAGTAACTGCTGGAAAACGGCCTACCAGAGCCTCAGCGCGTTCCCCGCAGACCCAGCGAGTCCCACGTGGGCCCCGCCGATGCGGATGTCGCCAGACCCGGCCACGCCACAGGCCTGTGCCACACGGCTGCCCGCCCAGACCGTTGTGCTACTTCTGCGGTCAGGGCCAACATCCACGGCAGCGTTGCCCAGCCCGCTGCGCGACACGCAGCGACTGCGGCAAAAAGGGTCACTTCGCCAGAGTCTGTCTGGCCAGATCGAAAGCCCAGAAGCCGAAAGTTCCTCAGGCCCAACCCATGGACTCACAGGCCCGCAGACCCCGTAATGCGGCTGCGTGCCTGCCGGAAATGCCCCCTTCAGACACGTCATCAGCCACGTGCAACTCGTGGGGGCGGCCATCTTCAGCTCAATCTGACACGTGCAACTCATGGGGGCCGGAATTTAATGACCCAGATTCCTCCAACTACACTGATTACCCGCAGCTCGGCGTCGTCACCCCCGACCAGTCGCGGCCGAAGCACCTGAGGAGTTCCATGATGGTCGTCCGGGTCAACGGGCATGAGACCCCCTGTCTCTTCGACTCAGGGAGCACGGAGAGCTTCGTACACCCCGAAACGGTAAGTCGCTGCTGCCTGCGCATTTACCCCGCATCTCAAATGATCTCCCTCGCCTCCGGATCCCATTCGGTCCGGTTCCGGGGATACTGTGTCGCGAACCTCGCGATACAGGGCGCTAAGTGTGCCATTTCTTATCTCTGCACCGCTCTACTGCTTGGACAGGACTTCCAATGCAGTCACCAAAGCCTGACCCTGAAGTTCGGGGGACCCTTACCCCCCCTCATGGTATGTAGCCTCGCGACCCTCAAGGTCGACCCCCTCCCCTCGCTCTTCGCGAACCTCACCCCCGACTGTAAGCCCATCGCCACCAGGAACAGGCGGTAGAGTGCACAAGATATGACTTTCATCAAGTCAGAGGTCCAGCGACTCTTGAGAGAGGGAGTCATCGAGGCCAGCAACAGTCCCTGGAGAGCTCAAGTGGTAGTTGTCAGGACTGAGGAAAAGAACCGGATGGTGGTAGACTTCAGCCAGACCATTAACCGGTTCACACAACTGGATGCGTACCCCTTCCCCTGCATTGCGGAGATGGTCAACCAGATCGCGCAATACCGGGATTTCTCTACGGTGGATCTGAAGTCTGCCTACCACAAGCTCCTGATTTGCCCGGAAGATCGCCACTACACGGCTTTTGAAGCAGCCGGCCGACTCTTCCACTTCCTCAGGGTCCCTTTCGGCGTCACCAATGGGGTCTCGGTCTTCCAGAGAACGATGGACCGAATGGTGGACCAGTACGGGCTGCATACCCGTACTTGGAATATTGGTGGGCTTGAGGGCCATGCAATCGGGTGAAGCCCCGGGGCCGGATGGGTATCCGGTGGAGTTCTATAAAAAGTTCTCTAAGATAGTGGGGCCGGTGCTGGTTAGGGTTTTTAACGAGGCAAGAGACCGAGGGGTTTTACCCCCGACGATGTCACCAGGCCACCATCTCCCTGATATTGAAACGAGACAAAGACCCGGAGGCATGTGGGTCCTATAGGCCAATCTCTCTGCTCAATGTAAATGCTAAATTACTGGCCAAGCTCTTGGCTGCTAGGATTGAGGACTGTGTGCCGGACATTATTATGGAAGATCAAACCGGGTTCGTCAAGGGCAGGCAGTTGGTGGCCAACCTAAGAAGGCTGCTGAATGCGATCATGATGCCCCCGGAGAGTGGGGAGGTAGAGGTAGTTGTGGCAATGGATGCCAAGAAGGCTTTCAATCGGGTTGAGTGGGACTATTTATGGGAGGTGCTGGGACGATTTGGGTTCGGGGAGGGCTTTATCGACTGGGTCAGGCTGCTGTACCAGACTCCGGAGGCTAGTGTAAGGATGAATAGGACGACGTCTGACTATTTTAGACTGTACCGAGGGTCAAGGCGGGAGTGCCCCCTCTCCGCACTGCTGTTTGCGCTAGCAATAGAGCCGCTGGCAATTGCCTTGAGAGCTTCTAGGGGTTGGAAGGGGCTGGTACGGCGGGCGGGCGGGGGGGTGGAACACAGTTTTGTTATACGCCGACGACCTGCTCTTTTACTTCACGGATCCAGTGGCTGGGATGGATGAAATCATGGGAATCTGGAGGGAATTCGGCCGGTTCTCAGGGTATAAACTGAACATGGCAAAAAGTGAGTTGTTAGCAGTCCAGTCGAGGGGCCAGGAGGGTCGGCTGAGGGGGCTGCCGTTTAGGTTAGATTGGGACAGTTTTGGATACAGGTGGCGCGGGACTGGGGCCGGTTGCACAAGTTGAACTTATCCCGGTTGGTGGAGCAAATGAGGGTCAAGTTCCGGAGGTGGGATGCGCTCCCACTGACACTAGCGGGGAGAGTGCAGATGGTTAAAATGACGATCCTCCCGAGATTCCTGTTCGTATTCCAGTGTCTCCCCATTTTCATTCCGCGGTCCTTTGTTAAGGTGGTCAATAAAATGCTTATGGGATTTGTGTGGACGGGAAAGTCCCCGCGGGTGAGGAGATTGATGCTCGAGAGGAACAGAGGGGAATGGGGGCTGGCACTGCCAAACTTTAGTAATTACTACTGGGCGGCCAACATAGCTTTGATAAGGAAGTGGATGGTGGGTGCGGGGTCCGTTTGGGGGCGGATGGAGGCTTCGTGCAGGGGCACCAGCTTGGCGGCCCTGGTTGCGGCGCCACTGCCGCTCCCGCCGGCACGGTACTCCACCAGCCCCATAGTGGTGGCGACTTTGCGGATCTGGGGCCAATGGAGAAGGCACGTGGGGGAAGTGAGAGCATCAGTTTGGTCCCCAATTTGCGACAATCACCGGTTTGCCCCGGGTAATCTGGACGATGGGTTCCGAGCATGGCGGTGGGCTGGGATTGAGAGGATGGGGGATCTGTTCTTAGAAGGGAGCTTCCCGAGCACGAGGAGAAATTTGGGCTGGCGAGAGGGAATGATTTCAGGTACTTGCAGGTGCGGGACTTTCTACGCAGACAGATTCCATCCTTCCCACACCTGCCATTTAGGGGGATCCAGGACAGGGTAGTGTCCAGTGGATGGGTGGGGGAGGGGGGGGTCTTGGATATATATAAAGAACTTATGGGGGCTGAGGAGACGCAGACCGAGGAGCTGAAGCTCAAGTAGGAAGAGGAGCTCGGAGGCGAGATAGAAGAGGGCTTATGGGCGGAGGCATTGAGCAGGGTAAACGCAACCACAACATGCCCTAGGCTCAGCCTGATTCAATTCAAGGTCATCCACCGGGCCCACATGACATTGGCCCAGATGAGTAAATTCTTTGGACTGAAAGACAGGTGCGCCAGATGTGCGGGAGGACCAGCGAACCATGTGAAATGAAATGAAATGAAAATGAAAATCGCTTATTGTCACAAGTAGGCTTCAAATGAAGTTACTGTGAAAAGACCCTAGTCACCACATTCTGGCGCCTGTTCGGGGAGGCTGATACGGGAATTGAACCGTGCTGCTGGCCTGCCTTGGTCTGCTTTCAAAGCCAGCGATTTAGCCCTGTGCTAAACAGCCCCTGCTACATGTCCACATGTTTTGGGCATGTCCAAAACTCAGGGGGTACTGGCAGGGATTCGTGGACGTTATGTCTCGGGTACTGATAACAAGGGTGGTGATGAGTTCAGAGGTGGCAATTTTGGGGGTCTCGGAGGACCCGGGAGTCCAGGAGGAGAGAGAGGCTGACGTTCTGGCCTTTGCTTCCTTGGTAGCCCGGCGACAAATTCTCCATGCATGGAGGGACTCAAAGCCCCCGAAATCGGAGGCCTGGCTATCAGATATGGCGAGCTTTCTCGGGCTGGAGAAAATTAAGTTCGCTCGGAGAGGGTCACTGTCATGGTTTGCCCGGAGGTGACAACCATTTATCGACTTGTTCGCGGAAAATTAACCATCAGCCGGGGGGGGGGCACACTGTTTTGTATTGTTATTGTTTACTATGCCAAAATGCCTCAATAAAATTGTTTATCAAAAAAAAACATTGTTCTGCACAAGACTTTATGTGGCGTCATTTACTGATTGACATCTTGCAGCGAGTGCCAGTGAGAGGCATTCAATTGTATGGGAGGCATCAGCAGGTTGCACTGAAATTTGCACAATTGTGCTGCAAGATCCAGTACACCCACTGTACTTTTTTCCAGGAGCTAAAGTTGAAACCTGGACTACAGTTCCTTACTCTGCAACCCTCTTTTAAATTTGGAGCCCCAGGTTGGGCTGTTGTGCATCAGGTTGGGCAGAGAAGCCTTTAAAAGTCAATGAAGAGAGGTATTTGCTGCAAGTTACAGTGTTGTCCTTGGCTCAGGGGCTTCTTTCAGCAAAAATCACAAGGCCTTTAGGAAGAAAGGGGAAGCAATCAGGTCCTGACTTTGTAATCTTCTGATTAATTTTGGGGCCCAAGTTGTTCAACTTTGCAGTGGGTGAGGTAGAGAAGCCATTTTAAAGTCACTCGAGATTGTTTCAAGCTTGCAATTTAGTGCTTCAATCCCTCGGAATCACTTTTTTTTTGTAAAATATTTTAATTCTCCATTTTCACATTTTCTTCAGAATTTACACCCCACCAACAAGCAGTAAACGGTAATGAATACAAAGTCAATCCCCTTATCAACAACAACGATCCCATCCTCCCACCACCCCAAACAACGCCCCACCTGACAACATAAGCATCAAATAAAACAAACCCTCCCAGGGTGGGAAAAACAAAGGAAAAGAAAAAGGAATCAGTAATCGCTTATGGTCATCGTTGACCTATAGAGTCCACCCCCGCCCCCTACCCCTATCATTCAATGCCATCCAATGCCCGAAAGAGTAACGTAAATAACACCCATGAATTGTAACCCCCCCCCTCCCCAACTCCTCCCCGCCACTTCCTCTTATAAAACTCCTCCCCCCAACCTCTGTTCCTTCCCCCCATCTTTCCACCCCGGCTAGACTCATCAGACCCTGTTCTGCCAGGCTCCGATGGCCGCAGCCCCTCCCCCCACCTCACTCCCGTTCACTGGCCGGCTTAAACCAGCCAGCGTGGAGGCCCCCACCCGGGTCTCCCTCCCCCTTGCCCAGTCCCAGGAAAACCAAGAAATCCCCTTTAGCACACATACCTGCAAACACACCCAAGCCCCAAAGAACCATCATTGCAAGTGAAAGTCCCACCTCTTCCCTTACAACGTTGGCTCATTTAGCACATACACCAGCACGCAGTGAAAAAATACAGTTACATGAGGCTACATCGGTACATGACCATTTCTCAATTCAGCTGCAGTCCTTCTGCCTTCGCAAACTCCTCCGCTGCTTCCGCCGTTCCAAAATAAAAGTCCTTGGATTTGTAGGTCACCCTCAACCTAGCTGGATATACTATGCCGCACTGCACCTTACTGATGTACAGTGCCTTCTTCACCCGGCTGAAGGCAGCCCGCCTCCTCGCCAGGTCCAACGTAAAGTCCTGATATATGCGTATACCAGCTCCAACCCACTGCACCACCCGCTTCTGCTTTGCCCAGCACAGGACCTTCTCCTTCACACTGTACCTACGGAAACACAGAGTCACTACTCTTGGCAGCTTATTCTCCTTTGGTACAGGCCTCCACGACCGATGAGCCCGATCCAGTTCATATCGGGAGGGACATCCCCCTCCCCCAACAGCTTCGCCAACATCGTGGGAAAATACTCAGTCGGCCTCGGGCCTTCCACCCCTTCGAGCAGACCCACAATCCTCAGACTCTGTCGCCTGGTTCTGTTTTCCAAGTCGTCCATTTTGGCTCGCAAACCCTTGTTGATCTCCATCACCTTCCGCATCGAGGTAAGTTGATGACTGTGCTGCAATAATGTCTCTTCCACTTCCTTCAGCGCCTCACCTTGCTCCCGCACCTCTGCCACTGCGCTCAATACCGCCGCCCTCACCGGGGCAATCACCTCCTCCACCAGCACTTTCAATACCGCCCCATCTCCTTCTTCATTGCCTCCATGTGTTTTGTGAACGGCCTTTCGAGATCCACGGCCATCACCTTGGTCATTTCTTCAGCAGTCTCCCCTGGTGCCCTAGCCTCCACTTTTCTTGCCGTCCCCGCGGTGACCTTTCCACTCCCCGACGGACTTTCAGCCGCTTTTTTCACAGCCGTTTTTTAACTTATTTTCAACATTTCCCTTCACTGTGCCTTCTCCCTGCTTTTACCGCCTCCGTTGCCCCTGGGACCGGGCGTTAAACCCCGAAAATGCCGTTCCCGAACGGGAGCCCTCCAACATGCGGCTGCCTCCCACCCGCCGTCACCGGAAGTCGGAATCACTTTTAAAACAAACATTCAAAAAAATGATTCCAGTGTCTGCTGCTACTAAGAAAAACTATCACTTTAAAAGCAAAATGAGGGTTTCAAAATGTTTTGAAGCTGGAGAACGAGCAGTTAATATTGGTAGATTTTTTGGAAAACCATCTACCACAGTGACAAAATTAAACAAAGAGCGCAGTGTTACACCTTTCAGTACGCAGTCAGACTAGAAGTAGCATCATGGAACATATGTAGGAGGTCTTGTGGCGCAGTGGTTGCATCCTTACCTCTGGGTCACAATCTCTGGGCTCAAGGCCTTCCAGGACATGCTGGCCACAGAAGGAGCATTCATGATGCAGTTCAAATGGCTGATAATTAGCCCAGGTATCGTTCCACCACTGCCCCACTATTCCGCAAAGGCAAAAGTGCACAAAGATATGCTAAAAAAAAATTAGCAAGTACGGAAAGATCCTTGACAGTCCAAGTGAAAAAGTAGTACAAGTTGCCTCTTAGTTTGATGATCGTCCAAACAAAAGCTAAAAGCTAGTATGACGACTTATAGAAGAGTTCACCTGCAAAGTTTCAGTACTAGTTGCAGTTGGTTCGAGGATTTCAACAAACATTCCCAACTGCACAACAAAAAAGAATCCAGCAAAGTGGCTTATGTCGATATTGAAACAGTTTATTCCCTGCCTATTTGAAGAGAATTATGGTGGTTACTCACCAGAACACATCTTGAATGTTGATGAGAAGCTGCTTTATTGGAAGCATGTGCCACAGAGAACATACATTTCCAAAGAGGAGAAGGCAGCACCAGGATTTAAAACGGTCAAAGATCATTTGACTGTTCTGCTTGGTGGGATCCGGTTGGGAATAAATAATATTTTGTTTAAAACAGACAAAGTTTGAAATTTAAGACACTTGCTCAGTGTATGAAGCCATAAGATTCCACGGGTTTTGAATAAACAAAAATAAACTTTACAATACAGGGTGAGAAAGATTAAACAATTTACAATATTGATCTTGTACTCTAACAATAGAAGTATGAGACACGTGAATTACCAAGCAAACAGTGGTTGAACACACGAGGAGGATAACAGATCCGACCAACAGAGTCCATGGATTTATCATCAACCCACCCAAACATCAGTAACAATGAATCAACCGATCTCATTAAGGATTCCAGTCTTCACCTTGGAATTATTCCCACAAGTCACTCCAACGCGGATGGCCTCAACAAATGTTCCACCTCGCAGGGTTTCAATCCCATCTCCTGACACCCGAGATAGATGGATTGTTGTTTAACAAAGATATTAATGGACATGGGCCAAAGGCAGGTATATGGAATTAGGCCACAGATCAGCCATGATCTCTAACTAGGACAGGCTCAAGCGGCTGAATGGCCTATTCCTGTTCCTATGTTCCTCAGATTTTGTTGCCCTGGATTTCCGAGTATCCGCTCAAAACCAACCCACAATAACAATTTCAACTCTTCGGCTGCACCAAGCAGAACACTCCTACTCCAATGGGCCCCAATGGCCCATAGCACAGAGTCACCAATCTTTGGCTGCCTTTTTTGATCTTCAGGGTTCTCCTGAGCCCCATTTGATTGCTAGAGCTTTTCTTCAGCTATCTTCACTTAAAAGTCTACTCCCCTCGGCCTTCATCTTATTTGGATTTTATCTATGTTCCTCCCCTTTTAAGCTTAATTGTTACCTTTTCCTGTCGCTGTCCCCTCTCTGGGACTCTTCTTTTGGGACCTGTCCCTGTCCTCTCTCCCTTTGGGACCTCTCAGTGTCCCCTTCTTTCTTGTTCCCTGCCTCCGACACTTGCTGGCAAGACACGCTGCATCCAGCCTTCTGACCCAGGTTTTTGCAAGTTTTTCTTTTGTGCACAAGGGAGCGGAGCTGGCCCACAGCCAAAAAACTCTGCGCATGTGCGGCCCACTCCCGGTCAACGCATGCACAGACTCAAAGTCAGGACGTGACATTCCCAACCTCTGCTCCTGAGGAGCAAGTAAGTATGGCTTTCATCAGAACACGCTGCAGAGGAGATCTCAAGTTTAAGTCCTCCATGGAGACACAATGGCTTTGAAGGAATAAGGAACATGTGTGTCATTTAGCAATGAAATAAAAAAGCCTGGGTGACAGGAACAGCCTTTCACAAATAGTTCTCTCTGTATGTCATCTCTGCCTGGAGGACACAACGCACCAGACAAAATATCGTCTTCAAGCTAACTCTCAGCCTCGAGAACTTGTCCATAAAAGAGAAATAAATTTTCCTGCCAGCCAAAACTCCTTCATTAGTACAGCCCATGGATGAAGGAGCAATTCAAGGCCTACTAGCTACACTGCAATTTCTCCCAGCTCATCAAGGCAACAGATGGTGACAATGTGCCACCAATCAGACATTTTAGCATGCCACATCATCCTTGTGGGTATTGACAATGTTGTGGATTTATGGGATGAAGTAATGCTGCCATGTTTGAACAGCGTGTAGTGGAGAAAATGGCCTGAATGTGTATGCAAACAGCCACAGAGGATCTCATGACGACGTTCCCGAAGTTCAGGGTGAAATCATCACCTTGACAAACTAAATTGGCTTTGAAGAAGAAGTGGAAGAGGCGGACTTGGTGGAATTGCTGGAGTCCCAAAGAAAAGAATTATCCAATGAAGATTTAATGTAGCTGGAGAGTCAATAAGCTGAAGAGGAAGATTGCACTGAAACACTTTCCATTCAAATTCCGTCAACAAAATGATTGTCAAGAGGTTTCTAACTCATTGAAGAGACAATGAAAATTTTCACCAAAATCAAGCTCCAGGTCATTACCAAGTTCTCCTCCAAAATGTATGAGAAAAGTATGGGACGTGTATGAGTGTATGCAGCACGGTAGCATGGTGGTTAGCACAATTGCTTCACAGCTCCAGGGTCCCAGGTTCGATTCCCGGCTTGGGTCACTGTCTGTGCGGAGTCTGCACGTTCTCTCCATGTGTGCGTGGGTTTCCTCCGGGTGCTCCGGTTTCTTCCCACAGTCCAAAGATGTGCAGGGTAGGTGGATTGGCCATGCTAAATTGCCCTTAGTGTCTAAAATTGCCCTTAGTGTTGGGTGGGGTTACTGGATTACGGGGATAGAGTGGAGGTGTGGGCTTGGGTAGGGTGCTCTTGCAAAGAGCCGGTGCAGACTCGATAGGCTGAATGGTCTCCTTCTGCACTGTAAATTCTATGATTCTATGAAAACGGGCTTGTTGGAGAAAAAGGTCCGCTTCCAACCAGCTCCCCCGATTCCCTCTCTGGAACCACCTATTCCCCACATGTGCCAGATAATAAAGATTATTAGATAATAAAGATTTTACTGTACAATTGAAATCTCATGCAATAATAATCTTTATTATTGTCACAAGTAGGCTTACATTAACACTGCAATGAAGTTTATGTGACCGAGTCACCACATTCCACCGCCTATTCGGGTACACTGAGGGAGAATTCAGAATGTCCAAATTAACTAACAGCACGTCTTTTGGGACTTGTGGGAGGAAACCGGAGCACCCGGAGGAAACCCAAGCAGACACGGGGAGAACATGCAGACTCCGCACAGACAGTGACCCAAGCCGGGAATCGAACCTGGGACCCTGACGCTGTGAAACAACAGTGCTAACCACTGAGCTACTGTGTCAACACGTACAGTCTGCAAAATTCTATCATTATGAATCCTAGGCGACCTACTGCTCCCCGGACCTGGAATACCTGACCGTGAAGTGCTGCCCATACTATCTTCCACGCGAGTTCACTTCAGCCATTATCACAGCGGTCTACATCCCGCCCAAGGCAGAAGTGAGGAAGGCGCTGGATGAACTGTACACAGTTATAAACAAGTACGAAACAGAACATCCGGAGGCGTTGTTCATCGTGGCCGGAGACTTCAACAAGGCCAACCTCAAGAGTGTACTGCCAAAATTCCACCAGCGTATCTCCTGTCCCACCAGGAGCGACAACACTCTTGACCACTGCTACTCAAAAATCAAGGGCGCCTACCGTTCCATCCCCCAAGCGCACTTTGGGAAATCAGACCATAAGACAGTGCTCCTTCTGCCGGCATACAAGCAGAAATTCAGGCGGGAGAATCTAGCTAAGAAGGTCGTGCAGTGCTGGTCCGAGGAAACAGAAGAGCTCCTTTGTGACTGCTGAGAGACAGTAAACTGGTCCATATTTAAGAACTCAGCGACCAACTTAAATGAGTATGCCACCACCGTCACAGACTTCATCAGCAAATGTGTGGATGAATGCGTGCCAAAGAAAGCCGTACGTACGTTCCCCAACCGGAAACCATGGCTCAATCGCGAGATTTGATTCCCTACTGAAGGACGGATCTGAGGCGATTAAAAAGTCAGACGACCCTGACCTATACAAGAAATCCAGGTACGACCTCCGCAAAGCCATCCGAGATGCCAAGATAGAATATCAAACCAAGCTAGAGTCACAGACAGACTCTCGGCGGTTGTGGCAAGGACTAAACAACATAACGGGCTACAAAGCGAAGCTGAGCAGTATCTCTGGCAGCAGCGCACCCCTCCCCGATGAACTCAATGCATTCTATGCTCGGTTCGAGCAGGGAACCAACAATCCGCTGTCGAGTGCCCCAGCAGCCCATAACTCACCCATACCCACCATCACAGCTTCCGAAGTCAAAGTGGCCTTCCTGAAAGTGAACCCTCGGAAGGCGACGGGCCCGGACGGGATCCCTGGTTGTGCACTCAGAGCCTGCGCGGACCAGCTGGCAGAGGTGTTCGCGGACATCTTTAACCTGTCCCTACTTCACTCCGAGGTCCCCACCTGCTTCAAGACCATCATACCGGTACCAAAGAAGAACCAGGCAACGTGCCTCAATGACTACCGACCAGTGGCCCTGACTTCAGTCGTAATGAAGTGCTTCGAGAGGTTGATCATGAAGCGCATCACCTCCATACTCCCAGAACGCCTTGATCCACTGCAATTCGCATACAGCTTCAACCGGTCCACATCAGACGCCATTTCCCTGGCCCTACACTCATCCCTAGAGCATCTCGACAACATCAGAATCATATTTACTGACTACAGCTCCGCCTTCAACACCATAATCCCAGCCAAGCTCATATCAAAGCTCCAAAACCTAGGACTTGGCTCCCCACTCTGCAACTGGATCCTCGATTTTCTGACCAACAGACCACAATCAGTAAGAATGAACAACAACACCTCCTCCACAATAGTCCTCAATACCGGGGCCCCGCAAGGCTGCGTACTTAGCCCCCTACTCTACTTCCTGTACACACACGACTGCGTGGCAAAATTTGGTTCCAACTCCATCTACAAGTTTGCTGACGATACGACCATAGTGGGCCGGATCTCGAATAATGACGAGTCCGAATACAGGCGGGAGATAGAGAACCTAGTGGAGTGGTGCAGCGACAACAATCCCTCCCTCAATGCCAGCAAAACTAAAGAGCTGGTCATTGACTTCAGGAAGCAAAGTACTGTACACACCCCTATCAGCATCAACGGGGCCAAGGTGGAGATGGTTAGCAGTTTCAAATTCCTCGGGGTGCACATCTCCAAAAATCTGTCCTGGTCCACCCACGTCAACGCTATCACCAAGAAAGCACAACAGCGCCTATACTTCCTCAGGAAACTAAGGAAATTTGGCATGTCCACATTAACCCTTACCAACTTTTACAGATGCATCATAGAAAGCACCCTATCTGGCTGCATCGTATGGCAACTGCTCGGCCCAGGACCGCAAGAAACTTCAGAGAGTTAGTGAACACCGCACAGTCCATCACACAAACCTGCCTCCCATCCATTGGCTCCATCTACACGTCCCACTGCCTGGGGAAAGCGGGCAGCATAATCAAAGACCCCTCCCACCCAGCTTACTCACTCTTCCAACTTCTTCCATCGGGCAGGAGATACAGAAGTCTGAGAACACGCACGAACAGACTCAAAAACAGCTTCTTCCCCGCTGTTTCCAGACTCCTAAATGACCCTCTTATGGACGGACCTCATTAACACTACACCCTGTATGCTTCATCCGATGCCAGTGCTTATGTAGTTACATTGTATATCTTGTGTTGCCCTATTATGTATTTTCTTTTATTCCCTTTTCTTCCCATGTACTTAATGATCTGTTGAGCTGCTCGCAGAACAATACGTTTCACTGTACCTCGGTGCACGTGACAAAAATACAAATCCAATCCAATCCAATAGTGTCTATACCAATAACAAATGGCTTAAAATTGGCATGTTGCATTCATGCCCTCCCCCGGTGGTAATTCTGCAGCACAATGACTTACAGTAATGACCGTGAGACAAGTTTGTGGGATCATAAAAATAAGGACAGAATGTGCGACCCACAGGTCTTTGTCCAAGTATTGCCTGGGTCCCAACGTCACTTCTGAAGGCAAACGTAATCAAGAAAAATTGCCTCAAAGGCATGAAACAATATTTATCACTGGTATCACATAACTGTGACAGAACTCCTGTAGGGATCCAGCGCTTGAACCATTAAACTACACAAATTATATATCAAAAACAAACAGCAGCTTGAGGGAAGCAGAATTGGAAGCAGAGGGCAGAATAAACAAAAACCTGCAGCTGACGACCCCAGCGATCTCATGGAGGTCCAGTTTGAACACCCAACGAATCGTAGGGACAAACGACCTAGCAGGGGTGAGCTAGAAAAATTAGACTCTTGTCCAGAATTAGTTTTAAAACATTTTTTTCTTTTAAAAATCAGAGCAGCCCGTTTCTCAAAGCACAGTCGCCCAACAGATTTCCCAGCTGACGCCGGAACATTCTGTGCTCACTCCGCAATGGAAACAATAATTCATTAATTCCGAAGAATTGCGACTAAAGAATCATTTTTAAATATCAGAAAAGACCAGGATTCAATACTCTTGCGACCCTGAAGCATCAGCCAGAAAGGAAGGAGAAGTCTGCAGCTGGTCGACCCAAGCAGCCATTGTTTCAAGGTGCAGCACGAGCGCTATTGCAGCAGAGCTCACCAAAACCAGCTAGCGGCGGTAAACCCATTGCCTTAAAATGAATGGCAGCGACGACTCGAATTTCAACAACTTCCCAACTCTGAAATCCACTCTTCCAGATCAATTTGGACATATCCAAGGCCTAGATCAATCATACAATTGGAGACTTTGGAGTAAAAGGTTCCTCAGAGACAGGATCACTTCAAGTCTTGATAAAAGACAGAAGCTGAACGAGTTAACACACCGCTTTATTCAGTAGGTCCAATAGCCAACAATATTATTAGTAGCCAAAAAGAACATGCTGGAAAATCTCAGCAGGTCTGGCAGCATCTGAAGGGAGAGAAATGAGCTGACGTTTTGAGTCCAGATGACTCTTTGTCAAAGCTAAAGACAGAGAAAGTGGGAAATATTTATATTGTGGAGTGAGAATGAAAGATGAGTCTTCGCCACAGAAACCCAGAGAATCGGGGTGCTAATAGCCACAGAAACGAAGAGGAAAGAGTTATAATGGCAGTCCCCAGAGAGGACAGAAGGTGTGAAAGGCCAAAGAGCAGAGAAACTAACATCAGAGGGTAAACTGTGACAGATGTAGATGTGGGAGGGGGGGGGGGGAAAAGAGTGGTAAAAAGCAGTTAAAAAGAAATGGGATGGAAACAAATGGGTCGAGGTGGGGTAGAGCTAATCATCTGAAGTTGTTGAAGTCGATGTTGAGACTGGAAAGCTGTAGCGTGCCTAACCGGAAGATGAGCTGTTGTTCCTCCAGTTGCGTTGAGCTTCACTGGAACAGCAGGCCAAGGACAGACATGTGAGCATGGGAGCAGGGTCTTGTGTTAAAATGGCAAGCAACGGGAAGGTCAGGGTCCTGAATGCGCACAGACCGAAGATGCTCAGCAAAGCGATCACCCAGTCTGCGGTTGGCCTCTCCAATATAGAGGAGACCACATTGGGAGCAGCGAATGCAATAGACCAAATTGGAAGAGGTGCAAATGAAACGCTGCTTAACCTGGAATGAGTGTTTTGGGCCTGAGATGTTAAGCATGGAAGAGGTAAAGGGGCAGGTGTTACACCTTCTGCGATTGCATGGGAAGGTCCCATGGGTGATGAGAGAGGTGTTGGGTACGGTGGAGGAGTGAACTAGATTATCTCGGAGGGAGCGCTGACAGAGGGAGTGAAGGGGAGATGTGTTTGGTGGTGGCATCACGCTGGAGTTGGTGAAAATGGCAGAGGACTATGCTTTACATGCGGAGGCTGGTGGGGTGAGAACGAGGGGGACTCTATCCTTGCTCTGGGAGTGGGGGGGGGGGGGGGCGCGAGGTAGAGGCGCGGGAGATGGACCGCACACTGTTGAGGGCCCTGTCAACAACTGTAGGTGGGAAATCACAGTTGAGGAAGAAGAAACACATTTTCGAAGCACCATTTTGGAAAGTGGCATCATCGGATCAAATGCAACGGAGGCGAAGGAGCTGAGAGAAAGCGATGGAGTCCTTACAGGGTGTAGGGTGCGAAGAGCTGTAGTCCAGATATCTGTGGGAGTCAGTGGGCTGGTAATGGATCTAATATGAATGAAATTAAATGAAAATCGCTTATTGTGACAAGTAGGCTTCAAATGAAGTTACTGTGAAAATCCCCTAGTCGACACATTCCGGCGCCTGTTCAGGGAGGCTGGTACGGGAATATTAGTAGACAAGAAATCAATTCATCATCTGTTAAATCTGAACTACTAAGGGCGGCATGGTGGTGCAGTGGTTAGCACTGTTGCCTCAAGGCACTGAGGACCCAGGTTCGATCCGTGCCCCGGGTCACAGTCTGTGTGGAGTTTGCACATTCTCCCCGTGTTTGCGTGGGTCTCAGCCCCACAACCCAAAAAGATGTGCAAGGTAGGTGAATTGGCCACGCTAAATTGCCCCTTAATTGGAAAAAAGAGAATTGGATACTCTAAATTTATTTTTTCTTTTTAAATATCAAGTACTAAAATCATTTGGGCAGCACGGTAGCATTGTGGATAGCACAATTGCTTCACAGCTCCAGGGTCCCAGGTTCGATTCTGGCTTGGGTCACTGTCTGTGCGGAGTCTGCACATCCTCCCCGTGTGCGTGGGTTTCCTCCGGGTGCTCCGGTTTCCTCCCACAGTACAAAGATGTGCAGGTTAGGTGGATTGGCCATGATAAATTGCCCTTAGTGTCCAAAATTGCCCTTAGTGTTGGGTGGGGTTACTGGGTTATGGGGATAGGGTGGAGGCGTTGACCTTGGGTAGGGTGCTCTTTCCAAGAGCCGGTGCAGACTCGATGGGCCGAATGGCCTCCTTCTGCACTGTAAATTCTATGATAATCATACAATGTTTATTTTAACCAACGAAACAACAAAACCCTCAGAAGGGTTAAATTTAACAAGCCTGTTCAGCAGCCAGCAGAACCCGTCAACTGACTCATGATCTGTAAAGGATGGCTAAAGACTGTGAACGTCTGACCTGGATAGAGTTGTTGTAGCAGTAGTGGGTGGCACACTCTCCAACAAGCAAGCGAAGGACAATCTAACCCTCGAGAAAGCTATCCAAATCGTGAGGCAATTTGAAACTGTAGCACAGGTCCACATTAAGAGGAGAAAATAAACCATGGTACAAAAGAAACCCCACAGTCCAGTGAGTTAAAGAGCACAGAAACAGGATCATGTCAGGCCAATTGGAGCAACACCCTAACTGGCCAGTAGAGCGACTATGCCGATGCTAAGGAGCAAATCACCCCCTGGGTCTGATCAATAGCCAGCAATTTCAGCCCAATACTTTCAATGTAACAGAATCTGACACTGAAAAATTATGCAAGGCCAAAACATTTACACACACAGAAAACCCCGATCACTTATGAAGTTGAGACTGCACACCAGTAGGACACACAGGCATGTTCCTTTCTGGGGGTCAAAACCCTGGATTTTCATTTTGGAATGCAGACATTTTGGTTAACAGTCATCTCACAAACTTAAAACTGGACACAGGGCCGTGTTATGGTTCTGTCGGGTAGAGTTCATGGTGAAAGGCACCCTGCAGGCGACACGGAGATACAAGAATAGAAGAATCAGATAGACCGTGTTTTTGGTCTACAACCAGGACTGTTCACTTCCAAGCCATAACGCCAGTGTCAAAATTTATCTTCTCCAAAAATTTGATGGGATCAACCAGTTATATTCCTTGCCTTTTCCTCCAAGATAGCCAGATGTTGACAAAGAATATAAAAATAAGAAGTTTGAATCAAAACAAATTTATTTTACACTACTAACTAAATGAAGTTCCTACACTCTACTGAGTTACAGATACTAAACTAACGATACTGAATCTGTAGTACAGCAATCAATATTCTCTCTAAATATTAAACTACACTGTGCTATATTTCTACATTCAATTCTCACTCTGCTCTCATCATGTTCTTTTCAGTTTCTCCCAGAATTCCTAGAGATGCTGTCTTGTATAGAGTGAATTAGTAACGCCATCTAGTGTTTGATTTACAAATAGTTTCAGATGTTAACCCTTTACTACACTGGTGCTATACATGTCATTACACAACCAACAAGGGTCTGGCTCCAATTATAAAAGTGAGTTGCCGAAGCTCTTTGCAGGACTGGGGTGACTGAAAATTGCACACAAGATCACAGCGAGATAGGATGGGTTGGCAAACCAGTATGCTTATTCACATGCCACAAAAGATTCCCCACCCATTCATGAAACAGGTTCCGTAGCAGCTGGGCAAGATAACAAATATTGAAGTCATCTCCCCAATCATACAACCATCCTCATGGTGTTCTGGAATAGTCTTGAGGCCCAAATCTGAACAGATCTATCCATAGTTGTGTCAACCTGACACAGCTAAATAAAGCTGTAGCTCACCCCATGCCCTCACTGGACGAAAGTCTGACTACATTTTCGAAGAACATGGTATTTCCAAAGTTGGATGCCAACAAAAGTTTTTGACATCTTCCCCGTGACAAAGTGTCCAGACTGCTGACATATTCATTACCCACTTCAACAGATTCTGCATTAAGAATCACTTCACGCAATAAATATTTTAACTGATGATGTCAGCCATGTTGCAGGGCCTACAGGGGGCCATTTGCCACCTGATGATATATTGGTTCACGGCACAATTGCGAAGGAACATAACAAGAAATCCAGAGTAATCTTAGAGCACCTGCAGGAAGCAGTGCTGATACTGAATGAGAAATGAGAATTCTCCAAAATATCAAATCGATTCCCGATTCACATAGTCAACAATAAGGAAGCAGAACAGACCCACAGAAAACTAAAACTATTAGCAAGATATCAATTCCGTCCTCAATTCCAGACCTCCAGCAATTCCTGGGGATGGTGAATCAGCGAGCAACTTTTTTTTTTTTTAAAAACAAATTTGTCACAGGTCACACAACATTTGAAGCATCTGCTTAAGAAAGACCAGGCACTCACAGCCAGAGCAAGCATTCACTCATATCACGGCAATGTTACTATCCACTGGCATTTGGCAAACTATGGCCCATCCCTGTCCACACCAGCGAAACTAGTAAAGATGCCTCCCAGAATCCAGAGGTTCCACCTAAGAGACAGACTCCCTACAAAGTAAAAAACAAATAACGGCAGGCACTTTACACCTGGGCATCACCAAGTGCAGGACACAGGCCTAATCCGCTATTGGGTGGCTAGTGCAATTGAGAACACCATAGCAAACAGTATTACAATCCTGTACCAGACCTCAGGATACCAGAGAGAAAATCTAATATTTTATTTCATTTGTACGGCTGTGAGGAAATGAAATGAAATGAAAATCGCTTATTGTCACATGTAGGCTTCAAATGAAGTTACTGTGAAAAGCCCCTAGTCGCCACATTCTGGCACCTGTTCGGAGAGGCTGGTACGGGAATTGGACCGTGCTGCTGGCCTGCCTTGGTCTGCTTTCAAAGCCAGCGATTTAGCCCAGTGTGCTAAACCAGCCCCAACTATTATGAGAAGTGTTGTTTCTTGTTTTATCGTTGGGAGTTATATTGTCCCTGGTAGAAATTCAGTTACCCATCGAACCAGGTTCACGTGGTTCGATGAACGGAGTATCTGTGAGTAGTTTTGGGGGGGGTGCGCGAAGGGATTTGGGTTATTTATCAGGTATCGATTTGTACATTTGGGTGGGGTGTTAGTTGGGGGAGGGAGGAAGGGGGTAGGGTTAGTTTGTCACTCTGTGGGTGGGTTTGGAGGCCATTTTGGGTGGGCCTTGGGGCCGTATTTTTTGAGGCACCAGGCGGTGAAAATGACTCGGGGATTTTGGGGGGGGCGCGGGGGGGGGGCGCAATTTGCTTGGTCACCTGGAAAGCAAGGGGGTTGGGGGCCTGGTAAAAAGATCGAGAGCTTTTGCTCACCAAAAGAATCTAAGAGCTGATGTGGTGTTTTTTGCAGTACACTCATTTGTGGATAAAGGATCAGATCAGACTGCGGAAGACTTGGGTGAGCAATGTGTTCCATTCAGGCTTTGATGGACATGCTTTTAGCCCATCAGCTGAGGCGGCAGGCGGCTTCCCGAGAAATTTTACAAATTAAACACTGGGGCTGCAGTTTGGTTTCTGCCCCAAATAAAGTCAATGCGGTCTTTGAGGCTTTTTACAGGAACCCCTATAGATCAGACCCCCCTGGAGAATAGTTCAGTATGTCAGCATTCTCAGACGGGTTGTCCTTTTCAGTGGTGGCGAGAGAGAGAGAGAGAGAGAGAGAGAGAGAGCTGGGGGGAGTTGGGGACCCCATTGGTTCCAGAAGAAGTACATTGGATTGAAGGGCATTGGATTGATGCAACTGGGTAAGGCCACTGATCCTAATGGGTGCCCCATCAAATTTTATAAGTAGTTTGTGAGCCAGTTAACACCATTGATAGTGGCCATCATGAACAATTCCTCGTCACGGATGAGCCTACACCCCAAGCTCTCATAGGCCTCCATATAACTCATTTTGAAGAAGGACCAAAATCCCAGGGAGTGCGGTTCTTATAAATTCAAACTCTAAAAATGAATATTCTCCCACAGTTTTTATTTCTTTTTCAGTGTCTCCTGATTTTTCTGTCCAAATCTTTTTCTGCTAGGATCAATAAGTTTGTGGCATCTTTTATTTGGGTGGGTAAGGCTCCAAGAGTCCGTAGGGCATTCAAAGAACAAAAAACAAAGAAAGGTACAGCACAGGATCAGGCCCTTCGGCCCTCCAAGCCCGTGCCGACCATGCTGCCCGTCTAAACTAAAATCTTCTGCACTTCCTGGGTCCGTATCCCTGTGTTTCCATCCCATTCATGTATTTGTCAAGTTGCCCCTTAAACATCACTATCGTTCCTGCTTCCACCACCTCCTCCGGCAGTGAGTTCCAGGCACCCATTACCCTCTGTGTAAAAAAACTTGCCACGTACACCTCCTCTAAACACTGCCTCTCGCACCTTAAACATATGCCCCCTAGTAATTGACCCCTCTACCCTGGGGAAAAGCCTCTGACCATCCACCCTGTCTATGCCCCTCATAATTTTGTAGACCTCTATCAGGTCGCCCCTCAACCTCCGTCGTTCCAGTAAGAACAAACCGAGTTTATTCAACCTCTCCTCATAGCTAATGCCCTCCATACCAGGCAACATTCTGGTAAATCTCTTCTCCACCCTCTCTAAAGCCTCCACATCCTTTTGGTAATGTGGCGACCAGAATTGAACACCATACCCCAAGTGTGGCCTAACTAAGGTTCTCTACAGCTGCAACATGACTTGCCAATTTTTATACTCAATGCCCCGGCCAATGAAGGCAAGCATGCCGTATGCCTTCTTGACTACCTTCTCCACCTGTGTTGCCGCTTTCAGTGACCTGTGGACCTGTATACCTAGATCTCTCTGACTGTCAATACGTCCTTCAGAGGGACCAGCATTCGGGGGTCTGGTGTGACCCAATTTTGTTGATTTTATTTTAGAGTACCCAATTCATTTTTTCCAATTAAGGGCCAATTTAGCGTGTTCAATCCACCTACCCTGCACATCTTTTGGGTTGTGGGAGCGAAACCCACGCAGACACGGGATGAATGTGCAAACTCCACACGGACAGTGACCCAGAGCCGGGATCAAACCTGGGACCTTGGCGTCATGAGGCAGCAGGGCTAACCCACTGCACCACCGTGCTGCCCTTCTCATTTATTATTGGGCGACCAACATCAAGAAGGTGCTGGGATGCTGGGAGCTGAGCCCCGTATGGGGACAAATGGAGGCAAGCTCTTGATAGGGCTCTAGTCTAAAGGCTTTGGCAACAGCCTCACTCCCCTACGCTCAAATGAGGTACTCTCTGAACCCGATGGTGATGTCTACTCTGAACATATGGAGCAATTTAAGTAACATTACATATTGAGCTCCATGTCATTGCAGGCCCCTATCTGTAGTAACCATCTATTAGCACAATTGAGTTGTGATGTTTAACTCATGGGAGAGGAAGGGCCTCAAGAGTTTTGAAATGAAAATCGCTTATTGGCACAAGTAGGCTTCAAATGAAGTTACTGTGAAAAGCCCCTAGTCACCACATTCCGGCACCTGATCGGGGAGGCTGGTACGGAATTGAACCCGCGCTGCTGGCCTGCCTTGGTCTGCATTAAAAGCCAGCTATTTAGCCAAGTGCTAAACCAGCCCCTAAGGGATCTATTTGTGGAGGGGCAGTTTGGTAGTTTGGAGATATTATTGACAAAGTTTCAATTTTCAGGGACAAGCTTGTTTCATTACCTCCACGTGCATGATTTTGAACAGAAGGCTTTTCCTACATTCCCCTCGGCTCCGCAACTCCCCCTGTTGAGTAGGATCCAATCATTTGCAGGGTCTGGTGGGGAGAACGTTTCCAGCATCTATGGGTAAATCCTGTTAATGGAGATAGCCCCGCTGAATGAAGTGGAGGTAAAATGGGATGGAAAACGGAGTCCTATTTTAGAAGACGACGTGTGGTGCGAGGCCCTTCGCAGGGTCCACGTCATCCTGTGCACGGTTCCATTTAATTCAGCTCAAGGTAGAAGGTAAGACACACCAAATTCGTGAACCATTACATTTTTTCTTTTAAGGGCAGCACGGTAGCTTGTGGTTAGCACTGTTGCTTCACAGCACCAGGGACCCAGGTTAGATTCCCACTTGGGTCACTGTCTGTGCGGAGTCTGCACATTCTTCCTCTATCTGCGTGGGTTTCCTCCGGGTGCTCCGGTTTCCTCCCACAAGTCCCGAAAGACGTGTTGAATGTGGACATTCTGAATTCTCCCTCAGTGTACCCGAACAGGCGCCGGAATGCGGCGACTAGGGGATTTTCACAATGTCATTGCAGTCTTAATGTAAGCCGACTTGTGACAAAAAGGTTATTTTCACCTAACTAAAGCTAGGATGAGTAGTTTATTTTGTGGTGGTGGACAGGTGTGAGTGGTGTTCTTTGGGACCTGCTAACCACACCCATATGTTCTGGTCGTGCCCCAGAATTGCAAGCTTTTGGGTTTCTTCTTTAGCACCATGTCAGCAATTCTTAGCATTGATCTGGAGCCATCCCCTTTGGTGGCCATTTTTGGGGGTGAAGGCAGATGTTCTGGCGGCGGGAGAACAGCTGGTGAGTCAGTTTCAGCGGGAGCAGTGCGGAAGTGGCTGCTGGGAGGTAAGTCTGTCCTTTAAAAGCACTTGTCTTTGCAGGGGCAGGCCAATCGATTTCGGCCGGAGAACAGCTGGTGAGTCAGTTTCAGCGGGAGCAGTGCGGAAGTGGCTGCTGGGAGGTAAGTCTGTCCTTTAAAAGCACTTGTCTTTGCAGGGGCAGGCCAGTCGATTTCGGCCGGAGAACAGCTGGTGAGTCAGTTTCAGCGGGAGCAGTGCGGAAGTGGCTGCTGGGAGGTAAGTCTGTCCTTTAAAAGCACTTGTCTTTGCAGGGGCAGGCCAGTCGATTTCGGCGGGAGTGGAGCTGGCTGGTTAGTCAATTTCAGCAGGAGCTGTTTTAGGCGGGAACAGGAAGTCGACCCGCAGACGTCTGGGAAGACCCTCACCAATAAATTCTGGTGGAGAGGAAACCCGAGACACTACACGTGTAGTGTCTCCCACCCGCCCTCCTCCTCTAACCTAATAATAAAACCCATTGGTCTGAGGTAAGTACCATATTTTATTATATTATTATTATTTTTTATTAAAAAATTTAATTTAGTTGTTAGCCAGATCTTGGTAGTAAGTTAGAAGGGAAGGGAGTGCAATGTTCCTCCTGCAGGATGTTTGAGGTGAGGGATGCAGTTAGTGTCCCTGCTGATTTTACCTGCAGGAAGTGCTGCCATCTCCAGCTCCTCCAAGACCGAGTTAGGGAACTGGAGCTGGAGTTGGAAGAACTTCGGATCATTCGGGAGGCAGAAGGGGTCATAGATAGCAGCTTCAGGGAATTAGTTACACCAAAGATTGGAAATAGGTGGGTAACTGTAAGAGGGGCTGGGAAAAAGCAGTCAGTGCAGGGATCCCCTGCGGTCGTTCCCCTGAGAAACAAGTATACCGCTTTGGATACTTGGGGGGGGGGAGACTTACCAGGGGTAAGCCATGGGGTACGGGCCTCTGGCACGGAGTCTGTTCCTGTTGCTCAGAAGGGAAGGGGGGAGAGGAGCAGAGCATTAGTAATTGGGGACTCTATAGTCAGGGGCACAGATAGGAGATTTTGTGGGAGCGTGAGAGACTCACGTTTGGTATGTTGCCTCCCAGGTGCAAGGGTACGTGATGTCTCTGATCGTGTTTTCCAGGTCCTTAGGGGGAGGGGGAGCAGCCCCAAGTCGTGGTGCACATTGGCACTAACGACATAGGTAGGAAAGGGGACAAGGATGTCAGGCAGGCTTTCAGGAAGCTAGGATGGAAGCTCAGAACTAGAACAAACAGAGTTGTTATCTCTGGGTTGTTGCCCGTGCCACGTGATAGTGAGATGAGGAATAGGGAGAGAGAGCATTTAAACACGTGGCTACAGGGATGGTGCAGGCGGGAGGGATTCAGATTTCTGGATAACTGGGGCTCTTTCTGGGGAAGCTGGGACCTCTACAGACAGGATGGTCTACATCTGAACCTGAGGGGCACAAGTATCCTGGGGGGGGGGGGGGGGGGGGGGGAGATTTGTTAGTGCTCTTTGGGGGGGTTTAAACTAATGCAGCAGGGGCATGGGAACCTGGATTGTAGTTTTAGGGTAAGGGAGAATGAGAGTATAGAGGTCAGGAGCACAGATTTGAAGTCGCAGGAGGGGGCCAGTGTTCAGGTAGGTGGTTTGAAGTGTGTCTACTTCAATGCCAGGAGTATACGAAACAAGGTAGGGGAACTGGCAGCATGGGTTGGTACCTGGGACTTCGATGTTGTGGCCATTTCGGAGACATGGATAGAGCAGGGACAGGAATGGATGTTGCAGGTTCCGGGGTTTAGGTGTTTTAGTAAGCTCAGAGAAGGAGGCAAAAGAGGGGGAGGTGTGGCGCTGCTAGTCAAGAGCAGTATTACGGTGGCGGAGAGGATGCTAGATGGGGACTCTTCTTCCGAGGTAATATGGGCTGAAGTTAGAAACAGGAAAGGAGAGGTCACCCTGTTGGGAGTTTTTTTATAGGCCTCCTAATAGTTCTAGGGATGTAGAGGAAAGGATGGCGAAGATGATTCTGGATAAGAGCGAAAGTAACAGGGTAGTTATCATGGGAGACTTTAACTTTCCAAATATTGACTGGAAAAGATATAGTTCGAGTACAATAGATGGGTCGTTTTTTGTACAGTGTGTGCAGGAGGGTTTCCTGAAACAATATGTTGACAGGCCAACAAGAGGCGAGGCCACGTTGGATTTGGTTTTGGGTAATGAACCAGGCCAGGTGTTGGATTTGGAAGTAGGAGAGCACTTTGGGGACAGTGACCACAATTCGGTGACGTTTACGTTAATGATGGAAAGGGATAAGTATACACCGCAGGGCAAGAGTTATAGCTGGGGGAAGGGCAATTATGATGCCATTAGACGTGACTTGGGGGGGATAAGGTGGAGAAGTAGGCTGCAAGTGTTGGGCACATTGGATAAGTGGGGCTTGTTCAAGGATCAGCTACTGCGTGTTCTTGATAAGTATGTACCGGTCAGGCAGGGAGGAAGGTGTCGAGCGAGGGAACCGTGGTTTACCAAGGAAGTGGAATCTCTTGTTAAGAGGAAGAAGGAGGCCTATGTGAAGATGAGGTGTGAAGTTTCAGTTGGGGCGATGGATAGTTACAAGGTAGCGAGGAAGGATCTAAAGAGAGAGCTAAGACGAGCAAGGAGGGGACATGAGAAGTATTTGGCAGGAAGGATCAAGGAAAACCCAAAAGCTTTCTATAGGTATGTCAGGAATAAGCGAATGACTAGGGAAAGAGTAGGACCAGTCAAGGACAGGGATGGGAAATTGTGTGTGGAGTCTGAAGAGATAGGCGAGATACTAAATGAATATTTTTCGTCAGTATTCACTCAGGAAAAAGATAATGTTGTGGAGGAGAATGCTGAGCCCCAGGCTAATAGAATAGATGGCATTGAGGTACGTAGGGAAGAGGTGTTGGCAATTCTGGACAGGCTGAAAATAGATAAGTCCCCGGGACCTGATGGGATTTATCCTAGGATTCTCTGGGAGGCCAGGGAAGAGATTGCTGGACCTTTGGCTTTGATTTTTATGTCATCATTGGCTACAGGAATAGTGCCAGAGGACTGGAGGACAGCAAATGTGGTCCCTTTGTTCAAAAAGGGGAGCAGAGACAACCCCGGCAACTATAGACCGGTGAGCCTCACGTCTGTAGTGGGTAAAGTCTTGGAGGGGATTATAAGAGACAAGATTTATAATCATCTAGAGAGGAATAATATGATCAGGGATAGTCAGCATGGGTAGGTCATGCCTCACTAATTTGTGAAGGGTAGGTCATGCCTCACAAACCTTATTGAGTTCTTTGAGAAGGTGACTGAACAGGTAATGAGGGTAGAGCAGTTGATGTGGTGTATATGGATTTCAGCAAAGCATTTGATGAGGTTCCCCACGGTAGGCTAGTGCAGAAAATACGGAGGCTGGGGATTGAGGGTGATTTAGAGATGTGGATCAAAAATTGGCTAGCTGAAAGAAGACAGAGGGTGGTGGTTGATGGGAAATGTTCAGAATGGAGTACAGTCACAAGTGGAGTACCACAAGGATCTGTTCTGGGGCCGTTGCTGTTTGTCATTTTTATCAATGACCTAGAGGAAGGCGCAGAAGGGTGGGTGAGTAAATTTGCAGACGATACTAAAGTCGGTGGTGTTGTCGATAGTGTGGAAGGATGTAGCAGGTTACAGAGGGATATAGATAAGCTGCAGAGCTGGGCTGAGAGGTGGCAAATGGAGTTTAATGTAGAGAAGTGTGAGGTGATTCACTTTGGAAGGAATAACAGGAATGCGGAATATTTGGCTAATGGTAAAGTTCTTGAAAGTGTGGATGAGCAGAGGGATCTAGGTGTCCATGTACATAGATCCCTGAAAGTTGCCACCCAGGTTGATAGGGTTGTGAAGAAGGCCTATGGACTGTTGGCCTTTATTGGTAGAGGGATTGAGTTCCGGAGTCGGGAGGTCATGTTGCAGCTGTACAGAACTCTGGTACGGCCGCATTTGGAGTATTGCGTACAGTTCTGGTCACCGCATTATAGGAAGGACGTGGAGGCTTTGGAGCGGGTGCAGAGGAGATTTACCAGGATGTTGCCTGGTATGGAGGGGAAATCTTTTGAGGAAAGGCTGATGGACTTGAGGTTGTTTTTGTTGGAGAGAAGAAGGTTAAGAGGAGACTTAATAGAGGCATACAAAATGATCAGGGGGTTGGATAGGGTGGACAGTGAGAGCCTTCTCCCGCGGATGGAAATGGCTGGCACGAGGGGACATAGCTTTAAACTGAGGGGTAATAGATATAGGACAGAGGTCAGAGGTAGGTTCTTTACGCAAAGAGTATAGTGAGGCCGTGGAATTCCCTACCTGCTACAGTAGTGAACTCGCCAACATTGAGGGCATTTAAAAGTTTATTGGATAAACATATGGATGATAATGGCATAGTGTAGGTTAGATGGCTTTTGTTTTGGTGCAACATCGTGGGCCGAAGGGCCTGTACTGCGCTGTATTGTTCTATGTTCTATGTTCTCGCCTTTGCTTCACTAATAGCCCCATGGCAAGTTCTGCTGGGATGGAGATCTTCTGCTCTGCCCAGTGCCTCCACCTGGTTGGGTGACCTCATGGAATTTTCACTGTCAAGAGGGTCGACGAGGGGTTCTCCCTGAAGTGGCAACCATTAATTTCCCCCTGTAAAGAATTAATCAACATGAGCTGTTGAGAGGGGCAGTTCTTGGTTCTCATTGTTGGAGCAAGGATGATTCTCTCCTGGGTGGGTTTTGCATAGTTGGTTCTGTTTTTCTCATACTGCATTTGGTATCATCGTTTTCCATGTTGACATTGTGCATTTTCTTTGTTAGAAATGAAAAATCTTTAATAATTTTTTTTTTTAAAGTTGGGCAAAGCAATGCCCGATGAAAATTAATCCCATAAAGTGTGAGGTGATGCATTTTGGGAGATCTCAGAGGGATAGGATATACACAGTGACTATAAGAACTAGGAACAGGAGTAGGCCATCTGGCCCCTCGAGCCTGCTCCGCCATTCAATGAGATCATGGCTGATCTTTTGTGGACTCAGTTCCACTTTACGACCCGAACACCATAACCCTTAATCCCTTTATTCTTCAAAAAACTATCTATCTTTATCTTAAAAACATTTAATGAAGGAGCCTCAACTGCTTCACTGGGCAATGGTAGCTCCTTAGAGAGTATTGAAGAACAAAGGAATCTTGGTGAAGAGGATATTCACCAGGCTGTTGCCTGGGATGGAAAGTTTCAGCTTTGAGGAGAGATTGGATAGGCTGGGTTTGTTTCTCCTGGAGCAGAGGCCGAGGGGGATCTGACAGAGGTATAGAAAATTAGGAGGCACAGATAGCATAGATCATAATAATCTTTTCCCCATGCAGAGGTGTCTGGGACCAGAGGGCAGAGGTTTAAGGTGAGCAGTAAGTGTTTGGGGGGGACCTGAGGAAACATTTTTTCACCCAGAGGGTGATGGGAATATGGAATGCGTTGCCTGAGAGGGTGGTGGGGCAGATACTCTCGCAACGCTCAAGAAGCATCTGGACCAGCACTTAAATCGCCATGGCATAGTCGGCTATGGACAAAGTGCTGGTAAATGGGATTAGTATAGATTGATATTTGATGGTCGGCATAGACATGGTGGGCTGAAGGGCCTGTTTCTGTGCCGTACGACTATGAGCAGTCATGCACACACTAATCCAGGCTTTTACTCCTCATTGCACCAAATACATAGAATACAATGTACCCGAAATTCCTGCATTCATCACAACAAGCATAGCCAAAGAAAGTCCCTCATCCCACACAATTACCTACCAGGCCATGGGAAGGGGCTGCCTGTCAACCTACTGGTCTTCAACAGCAAACAGTTCCTTATAGTGGTGGATTACTTTGCCAGATGGGTTGAGGAGAAGCAACTAAATATGACCACCACAGAGGAAGTAATTAAGGCACTGAAAGAGATGTTCACAAGCCACAGCATCCTGGACGAGACTGTGTCCGATAATGAACCACAGTTTTCAAATGAGTGCATCATGCACTTTGCCACCATATCCGGCTTCCACCACCAAATCGGCTTCCCGAGATAACCAGAGTCAAATTTAGCAGCCAAAAGAGGGGTCTACACTGTAAAATCCCCCTTAAAAAGAATGGTGACTTTCCCCCAGCACTACTAACCTACAGGTCCACTCCCATTAGAATGGAACCCAGCCTTATCCAAACTCTGCACACAACTTCCAATCCTGCTGAAAAATCGCATACCAGGATTGGTAACCAGGATTGGCAGGCCAGCCAAGAAAGAGGGCAATCCTACAGCCAGTAGCAGTCTTCTGCCTACAGCACCAGACATTTGCCACAACAACGAATAAATGACATGGTCTGGATTAAAGACCTCGAGACAAAGGGTACAATCATTAGGAAGGTTGATGATCAATCTCAGACCTACCTGGTTAGCACCCCAGAAGCTAGTCAGGAGAAACAGGAGGTGTTTCCTCCTCATCCCAAGACCACCCATTCACACATTACAGTGGATGGAACTAGGGGAAGATACCCACATGCCAGAACAACCTCCAAATTAACACGGTTGCAAAGACAAATCTGAATACTCCTTCGACTGTAGTACAAACGAGATAGGGAAAGGTTAGAAGGCTTCCAGACCATCTGAACCAATAAATGCAGAGTCTGGAAGGGGGGGGGGGGGAGATGGGGTAGTAATAATGTTAAATACACGTGGTAATTTAAAATAACTTGAAAGGCATTGGATAAAAACTTTTGGGGGGGGGGTGGTATAAAGGTCTGAGACATTGCTAGGATACCGATGAGAACCCAACTATTTGCAATTTGTAAAGCTGTGAAGAAATGTTACTGCACCATAAGAGTGATAACAAAGTTTAATTTAATCACAGAATTAACTACATTAACAACAGAGAAATAGCTTTACAGTTAACAGTTACAAGAGTTAAGTGAAAGAAGAAGCTTTAATTTGCTTCCTGAACCTGCCACTATATTCCAATTAATCAAACCAATACAGTTCAAATGCCACTCACAAATAAAGCCAACAGCTAAGATTTTTTTATTTGTTTTTCTCGGTGCAGGATCTGTGGAAAGAGGATCTGTGGAAAGAGAGCCTTTCCAGACAAAACAAACACATCTGATCAGATTAAAATATAGGAAGAACTAACATTTTCAGACAGACCTGGCTCCTCCCCTTAATTACATCATCTGTACCCAAAGTTTAAGGCATCCTCCCCCGACAAGATGTCCCATGACCTGTTGAGCCAGGTCCAAACACAATACCCCTCAGAAATTATCTATACTCCAGTTGTCCTTCAAACATAAACCATAATTCCACGAGCTAGCCAGCCGTAAACAAGTAAATGGTCTTCAAATCTATTAGCAAAACACTTCACCTGCAAAAGCAATGGGTTGGATTCTCTGCTGTCGGGATTCTCCGTTGCGCCGGCAGCCCAGGGATTTCCTGATGGCATGGGGCTGCCCACAATGGGAAACCCCATTGGCCGGCTGGCGAGATGGAGAATCCCGGGGGCGCATCGCATCAGAAATCTGGTGCGGCGGGACGGAGAACCCCGCCTAATAATTACCACACTTTTGTGACCCCTTAATCATAGTTTTAGCAGACATACAAACTGTATACATCTTACTCCAGGTTTTAATAAGGTTACTTCACCAAATATATAAAATATACAATATGACAATTTCTTACATTCATCACACTATGCAAGGTTAATGTGGTACTTCATACAATACTGTCCACACTGATGCAAGGGAACACATGATCCGCATCTAGGGATCAGCCTAGTGTTGGACATAGCAAGCATGGAGTGGCTGCAACAAACACTTTACTATCATAGATTATCATAGATATGTAATACCAATAGATATGTAATCCAACTCTATACATATGTAAAACATTGTAGTTGTTAAATACATAATTTACCTATTCAAGACTACGATGACTTAATAAAGACCTACCAAACGGTGTCCAACACCCTACAAAATATGAGTATTTAATATACTTAAAATCTTATTGTAGAAGCATACAAACAAATTAGGAGTAGGCCCTCGAGCCTGATCCACCATTCAATATTATGGAATGGAATCTCCACATCAATCAGTATTATCATGGCTGATCTGAACCTCAACCCCACATTCCTGCCTACCCGCGATAACCTTTCACCAACTTGCTAATAAAGAATCTATCTCGCTTAAATGTTTAGATACATGCAGGCTCGAGATTTTGCCAGTAAGGAGATACAGAGCTTCCCGGTGCAGCCAGCCTCCACATTGCTGGAGGAGGTGCTGACGACAGGGGGACTGGAGAAGGGGGTAGTGTCAGTGGTTTACGGAGCTATTTTGGAAGAGGATAAGGCACCACTGGAAGAGGGGGTGTGGTGGGGGGGCTAATCACGTTCATATGTTTTGGTCCTGTCCAAAACTAGAGGATTAATGGAAGGAGGTTTTGGGGGTAATTTCTAAAGTAGTGCACGTGAAACTGGACCCGGGCCCCCAGGTGCGGAGGCAGATGTTGTAGCCTTTGCCTCGTTGATCGCCCGAAGGTGGAACCTGATGGGATCTTGAGAAGGTTAAGTTTGAACTGAGGGGAAGGATGGAGGGGTTCTACAATTCATGGGCTTTCTTCATCATGCACTTTCAAGAACTGAATAACATTGAACATTAGTTGGGGGGGGAGAGGGACTGTATGTGTTTATGGTGACTATGGGTGATTCCTAATTCCTTTTTGTCATTTGTTTATGTGAACATGCGGGCTAATGTTTGGGGTTTGGTGAGAGGATGGGATTGTTGTTATTGATATGGGGATTGACATATTTGTTACTGATTACTGTTGGTTGTTGGTAGGTGTAAATTTTGGGAGAAAACATGAAAAAGGAGAATAAAAAATATATTTTTTAAAAGACTCTATCTCGCTCTGCCTTAAAAATATTCAAAGAGTCTGTTTCTACTTCTTTTGACGATGAGAGTTCCAGACACACTCAAACTTCAGAGAAAACATTTTTC
This sequence comes from Scyliorhinus torazame, assembly GCF_047496885.1. Lineage (NCBI taxonomy): Eukaryota > Metazoa > Chordata > Chondrichthyes > Carcharhiniformes > Scyliorhinidae > Scyliorhinus > Scyliorhinus torazame. Next base: position 339,372,071 of record NC_092710.1, on the reverse strand, counting down.
CTCATCTCTGTCTTAAATGGGTGACCCCTTATTGGCTTCATGAAGGGAAAATCATGGCTGTCAAATTTATTGGAATTCTTTGAAGTGCTAATCAGCAGGATACATAAAGGAAGACCAGTAGATGGTAGATATTTGTATTTCTAAAAAGTGCTCATTCGGATACCGTAAAAAAGGCTACTTAATAAGATTCTATTAGATTTAGATTTATTGTCACATGTACCGAGGTACAGTGAAAAGTATTGTTCTGCATGCAGTCCAGGCAGATCATTCGACACATGAAAAACATAGGACATACAATAGATAAATGCACCAATATAAATACATAGACGTGAAGAACTGGACTGTGTTCACGACTCTCTGCAGTACGGTTTCCTCCCACAAGTCCCGAAAGACGTGCTTGTTAAGTGAATTGGGCATTCTGAATTCTCCCTCTGTGTACCCGAACAGACGGCGGAATGTGGCGACTAGGGGCTTTTCACAGTAACTACCTTGCAGTGTTAATGTAAGCCTACTTGTGACAATAATAATAAAGATTATTAAATGAAGATTAGAAATCTGGTAATAATGGGGAAGAAGCTGTTTTTGAGTCTGTTCGTCCATGTTCTCAGACTTTAGTATCTCCTGCCCGATGGAAGAAAGTGGAAGAGTGAGTAAGCCGGGTGGGAGGGGTCTTGGATTATGCTGCCCACTCTCTCCAGGCAGCGGGAGGTGTAGACAGAGTCAATGGATGGGAGGCAGGTTTGTGTGATGGACTGGGGCGGTGTTCACGACTCTCTGAAGTTTTTTACGGTCTTGGGCCGAGCAGTTGCCATACCAGGCTGTGATGCGGCCAGATGGGATGCTTTCTATGGTGCATCTGTAAAAGTTGGTCAGAGTCATTGTGAACATGCCGAATTTCCTTAGTTTCCTGAGGAAGTATTGGCGCTGTTGTGCTTTCTTGGTGGTAGCGTCGACGTGGGTGGACCAGGACAGGTTGTTGTTGATGTGCACACCTAGGAATTTGAAGCCGTCAACCATCTCCATCTCGGCCCCGTTGATGCAGACAGGGGTGTGTACAAAACTTCAGAAAGTCGAGGATCCAGTTGCCGAGTGAGGAGACAAGTCCTAGGTTTTGGAGTTTTTAATATGAGCTTGGCTGGGATTATGGTGTTGAAGGTGGAGCTGTAGTCCGTTTCGGTGATAAAATTGGTACGACTCCCGCTGGCCCCGGTGATGTTCCAGGGGTGAGTGTAGGGCCAGGGAGATAGTGTCTGCTGTGGATCGGTTGTGGCGGTATGCGAATTGCTGTGGATCAAGGCATTCTGGGAGTATGGAACTGATATGCCTCATGACCAATCTCTCGAAGCACTTCATAATGATAGATGTCAAGGCTATCGGACATTAACCATTGAGGCACGTTGCCTGGTTCTTCTTTGGTACCAGCATGATGGTGGCTTTCTTGAAGCAGATAGGTATGTCGGAACGGAGTAGGGAGAGGTTGAAGATGTTCATATACACACACCTGCTAGTTGGTGTGCACAGGACCTGAGTGCACTGTTAAGTAATGGGTTGAGCGACATTCCCATTAGTTGTCTCATTTATGTTAAGTATCCAATAATTGACACTGATATGTAAAGGGCTTCAGCTGGCCTTTGTGTCAGGTGATGTGATGATAGAGTTTTGTGCAGAGTCTGTTAAAGTGAAATAAAGGGGTTTGTGGAAAAGGAGCAGTACCTTTGACTCTTTATACAACAGCAGCTAAACGTCTAACAAATGGTAGCAGAGGATGGTTGCTGTGTAAATGTGAAGGGTTGAAAGATACAACTTTTCCAGACCAAACCAAGGAGTGAGTGAGAAGAAAAACAAAAAAGGATAAATGTTGAACCTAGGATAAAGATGGCCGGATATGACTATCCCCCCTTATTTTCTGAAAGGGGATCGTACGACCAATGGAGAAGTGCAGTAGTTATGTGGACTAAAGTAACTGCTTTGGGAAAGAGAAAACAAGGTATGGCATTGGCTCTTTCTCTACCATATGACAGTAAAATCCAGAGCCAAGTGTTTTCTGAGCTGGAATTGGAAGAGTTAGACTCCGAAGAAGGTCTGCAGACTCTATTACATTATATAGATAAGATTTATAAAAAGGATGACTTGTTAAGTGTGTATGAAGCATGGTCGGATTTTTGATAGGTTCCGGAAAATAGAGGATTTCTCCATTGCCGACTATATAATAGAATTTGGCAGACTATTTAAAAGGCTGCAGAAACACAACCTGGAATTTCCACAGTCTGTGTTTGCCTTTAAATTACCTGACTGTGCTAGAGTGAGCAACATGGATAGGCTCCTGGTTTTGACAGGAGTTCAGTTTGCGGATAAGGATACCTTATTCGATCAGATAACAGCAGCTTTAAAAAACGTTTCTGGGGAAACATTCGATTCTGATGGCTCTGATGATCCAAATAGGTCAGTCTACAATAAAGCAGAATGTGGAAGATACACTAGTAACAGGATGGCGAAATCATATGGCTACTAACCGGTTCCAAGACTATAGAAGGAGATCGGGATCCGGAAATTATGAAGACAGAAACCCAGTTAGAACCTACAATAGGAAGATGAACCCCAGAAATGCACATGGCATGATAAATCGATGTTTTCGATGTGACTCTCAATACCATTATGCTTTCAACTGTCCAACACGTTATAATAGTGTTTGAAGCGACAAATGACACGGAAGAGTCAGAAGAGGTAAAAGCTAGTGACCAGAAAGAAGGCATTGTCCTATTGACAAGCAGTTTTACGCCGGTAATGAGGGTGTTGGTTGCAAAATCCTTCAATTGTGCTGTTTTGGACAGTGGCTGCACTTCTACTGTGTGTGGAATTGACTGGTTAAAATGTTACCTGGACTCCTTGAATGCTGAAAACCGTAACAAGGTTAAGGAATTTGAAAGTTCCACAAGTTTCGGGTTTGGGGATGATAATACTCTGAAGTCGCTGAAAAGAGTGGTGATCCCTTGCAATATTGCCGGAGTGAATCATTTCATCAGCACGGATGTTGTATCAAGTGAGATACCTTTGCTTCTGAGCAGACCATCGATGAAGAAAGCACACATGAAACTGGATATGGAACAGGAAAAGGCAACAGTTTTTGGAAAGACGGTGGACTTACAATTTACACAGTCGGGACACTATTGTATTCCATTACTGACAATTAATATTTCAAGTAGAGTGGTTAAGGATGTGTTAATGGCAGTTGAAAATGGGACTTTCGCTGATAAAAAGCTCGTATTAAAACTGCATAGGCAATTTGCACATCCGTCTCCTCGGAGGCTGAAAAATTTATTAAAGGATGCAGGGGTAAGGGATGAAGATTATACAAAGCTGATAGAACAGGTTAGTGACCGCTGCGAGGTTTACAGAAGGACACCAGCATGACTGATAGATTTTTAAAAAAAATATGTTTATTCAAATTTTTCCAACAAAAGTTTTTAACAAACAAACCCCCCCCACCCCCCCCCAATAACACAAAGAAGAAAGAACACCAACACCACAATCAAAAATAATAAACTACTTGTACATTGGGTTTCTCCCGCATATATTAACCCCCCCATATGACATTCAAAAGTACCATTGGGGAACCCCCCCCCCCGGGTTGCTGCTGCTGCTGACCTCCTAACGCTCCGCGAGATAGTCTAGGAATGGTTGCCACCGCCTGAAGAACCCCTGCACAAACCCTCTCAAGGCAAACTTTATCCTCTCCAGTTTAATGAACCCTGCAATGTCATTTATCCAGGCTTCCACACTGGGGGAGTTTGCGTCTTTCCATAATAACAGGATCCTCCGCTGGGCTACCAGGGACGCAAAGGCCAGGATACCGGCCTCTTTCGCCTCCTGCACTCCTGGCTCGTCCGTTACCCCAAATAGTGCTAGTCCCCAACTTGGCTTGACCTGGACTTTCACCACCTTGGACATAGTCCTTGCGAAACCCCTCCAGAACCCATCCAGTGCCAGGCACCACCAGAACATGTGGACGTGATTCGCCGGGCTTCCCGAGCACCTCCCACACCTGTCCTCCATCCCAAAGAACCTACTCAACCTCACCCTTGTCATATGCGCTCTGTGAGTAACCTTAAATTGTATTAGGCTGAGCCTGGTGCAAGAGGAAGAGGAGTTAACCCTACTCAGGGCATCAGCCCACAGACCCTCATCAATCTCCTCCCCAAGCTCCTCCTCCCACTTGCCCTTTAGCTCCTCTACTGAAACCTCCTCCTCTTCTTTCATCTCTTGATAGATCACCGAAACCTTGCCTTCTCTGACCCATACACCCGAAATCACCCTGTCCTGAATCCTCTGTGTCGGGAGCAATGGGAATTCCCTCACCTGCCGCCTCACAAACGCCCTCACTTGCATATACCTGAAAGCGTTTCCCGGGGTTAACCCAAACTTCTCCTCCAGCGCCCCTAGGCTCGCAAACGTCCCGTCTATAAACAGGTCCCCCATTCTTCTGATCCCTGCCCGATGCCAGCTCCGAAACCCCCCATCCATCCTTCCCGGGACGAACCGATGGTTCTCCCGAATTGGGGACCAAACCGAGGCTCCCATCTCGCCCCCATGCCATCTCCACTGCCCCCAGATCTTCAATGTTGCCGCCACCACCGGACTCGTGGTGTACCTTGTCGGCGAGAGCGGCAGCGGTGTCGTCACCAGCGCCCTCAGGCTTGTGCCCCTGCAGGACGCCATCTCCAACCTCTTCCACGCCGCCCCCTCGCCCTCTATTACCCACTTACGGACCATTGCCATGTTGGCTGCCCGATAGTAGCCGCACAGATTCGGCAGCGCCAGCCCTCCCCTGTCCCTGCTACGCTCCAGAAACACCCTCTTTACCCTCGGGGTCCCACACGAAACCCATGATGCTCCTACCTACCCGTTTAAAAAAGACCTTGGTAATCACAATGGGAAGGCACTGGAACACAAAGAGAAACCTCGGGAGGACCATCATTTTAACCGACTGTACCCTGTCCGCTAGCGAGAGTGGCAGCGCATCCCATCTTTTGAAATCCTCCTCCATCTGCTCCACCAACCATGTCAAATTGAGCTTGTGCAGGGCCCCCCAGCTCCCAGCCACCTGGATCCCCAAGTACTGAAAGTTCCTTTCCGCCCTCTTCAATGGTAGGTCGTCTATCCCTCTTCCCTGGTCCCCTGGATGCACCACAAAGAGCTCACTTTTCCCTACGTTCAGCTTATAGCCCGAGAAGTCCCCAAACTCCCTTAGGATCCGCATGACCTCCACCATCCCCTCCACCGGATCTGCCACATACAGCAACAGGTCGTCCGCATACAGCGACACCCGATGTTCCTCTCTCACTCGGACCAACCCCCTCCATTTCCTGGACTCCCTTAGTGCCATGGCCAAAGGCTCAATTGCCAATACAAACAACAAGGGGGACAGGGGGCACCCCTGCCTCGTCCCTTGGTACAGCCGAAAGTGCTCCGACCTCCGCCGATTCGTAGCCACACTCTCCACCGGGGCTCTATATAGGAGCCTGACCCAACTGATAAACCCGTCCCCGAACCCAAACCTCCGCAACACTTCCCAAAGATACTCCCACCCCACCCGGTCGAAGGCCTTGTCCGCATCCACAGCTGCCACTACCTCCGCCTCTCCCTCCACCGATGGCATCATAATCACGTTGAGGAGCCTCCGCACATTAGTGTTTAGCTGCCTGCCCTTTACAAATCCCGTCTGGTCCTCATGAATCACCCCAGGGACACAGTCCTCAATTCTTGTAGCCAACACTTTTGCCAGCAACTTCGCATCCATATTGAGGAGCGAGATCGGTCTATACGACCCACATTGCAGTGGGTCCTTCTCCCGCTTCAGAATCAGCGAGATCAGCGCCCCGGACATTGTCGGGGGCAGGGTCCCCCTCTCCCTTGCCTCATTGAAAGTCCTTACTAACAATGGGCCTCGCAGGTCCACGTACTTCCTGTAAAACTCGACCGGGAACCCTTCTGGTCCCGGGGCCTTCCCCGCCTGCATGTTCCCCAATCCTTTAACCAGCTCCTCCAACCTAATTGGCGCCCCTAAACCAGCCACCTCCTGCTCCTCCACCCTCGGGAACCTCTGTCACATCCCCTCTTCCCCCGCTGGGGGCTCAGATCTGTACAGCTCCTCATAGAAGTCCTTAAATACCTCATTTACTCTTACCGCACTCCGCACCGTATTCCCCCTGCTATCCTTAACTCCACCTATCTCCCTCGCTGCCACCCTCTTACGGAGCTGGTGTGCCAGCATCCGGCTCGCCTTCTCCCCATACTCGTACGTCGCCCCCTGTGCTTTCCTCCACTGTGCCTCTACTTTGCCTGTGGTCAACAGGTCAAATTCCGTCTGGAGGCTTCGCTGCTCCCTAAGTAGCCCCTCCTCGGGGGCCTCTGCATGCCTCCTGTCCACCCTTAAAATCTCCCCCACCAACCTCTCCCTCTCCCTGCCCTCTCTCTTCTCCCGGTGGGCCCTAATGGAGATTAACTCTCCCCTGACCACTGCCTTCAACGCCTCCCAGACTACCCCCACCTGCACCTCTCCGTTGTCATTGGCCTCCAAGTATCTCTCAATGCAACCCCGCACCCTCCCGCACACCACCTCATCCGCCAGTAATCCCACATCAAGACGCCACAGTGGGCACTGGTCCCCCTCCTCTCCTAACTCCAGCTCCACCCAGTGCGGGGCGTAGTCTGAGATGGCTATGTCCGAATACTCCGTTCCTTCCACTTTCGGGATTAGCGCCCTACTCAAAACAAAAAAATCTATCCGGGAGTAGGCTCTGTGTACATGGGAAAAGAATGAGAATTCCCTGGCCAGGGGCCTAGCAAACCTGCATGCCATTATCAAGCTTCCTGCCTCCAGGTCTGGAATCCGACCCAGCATGCGCTTCATAAATCCGGCATCATCCCAGTTCGGGGCATATACGTTTATCAGTACCACCCACACCCCTTGCAACCTACGTATCGACCTCCATTATCCACTACAATATTCTTGGCCTCAAACGACACCCGCTTCCCCACCAGTATTGCAACCCCTCTGTTCTTCGCATCCAGCTACGAATGGAATACCTGTCCGACCCATCCCTTTCTCAATCTGACCTGGTCTGCCACCTTCAGATGTGTCTCCTGAAGCATGACCACGTCTGCCATCAGTCCCTTTCAGTGCGCGAACACTCGGGGGCCCTCTTAACCGGCCCATTCAGGCCCCTCGCATTCCAAGTTATCAGCCGGATTGGGGGGCTTCTCTTCCCCCCCGCCCGCCCGCCAACAACCATCTCCTTTTCTAGACCAGTCACGTGCCCGCGCCTCCCGCAGTCTCCAGTCCTCCAGACGGCGGACCCCCACCCCGACCACCTATTTCCAGTTCCCCAGTGGCCAATGCAGCAGCAACCCTATACGCCCGCCCCCTGCTAGATCCATATCTAGCTCTTTTGCTCCCCCCATAACACTCGCGTAAGTCAGCTGACTCCTGCTGACCCCGGCCTCTCCCGCCTTCCCATCGACCCCCCCCAGTGTGGGAATCCCCCTCCCCCTCCTCCCTAGCAATCAATGTGCGCTCCTCCGACCCCCACCGCCGTCCCTCCCTATCGCGGGAAAAAGCCTGCGCTTCCCTGAGCCGTCCCCGCCCCCTCTGGCGCAGCTCCTTTTGCGGCCTTATCTCAATTCCCCCATCCCCGTGCCTCCCCTCCCTCCAACACCGGCGCCCACACTCCCCCACAGTCTCCCCATCAAATCCCTTCACCCATCCCCATCCAGCACCCAACCCAGGGAACATTCCCTACACGTAGTCAAAACCATATATACAGCAGACATCCCCCCCCCCCACAACCACAGACCCTCAATTTGAGTCCAACTTTTCAGTCTGTATAAAGCTCCAAGCCTCCTCAGGCGTTTCAAAATAGTGGTGCTGATCTTGGAATGTGACCCACAATCGCGCTGGCTGCAGCATACCGAACTTCACGGGACGGTCAATAGAGAATTAAAGGTGCTATATTTAAATGCGCGCAGTGTACGGAAGAAGGTAGATGAACTTGTGACCCAGATTGTGACTGGCAGGTATGATGTGGTAGGCGTCACAGAGACGTGGTTGCAGGGGGTTCAGGACTGGCATTTAAACATCCAGGGATTCACAACCTATCGAAAAGACAGAGCGGTGGGCAGAGGGGGCGGGGTTGCCTTGTTAATTAGGAATGAAATTAAATCAATAGCACTAAACGACATAGGGTCAGATGATGTGGAGTCTGTGTGGGTAGAGTTGAGGAACCACAAAGGCAAAAAAACCATAATGGGAGTTATGTACAGGCCTCCTAACAGTGGTCAGGACCGGGGGCACAAAATGCACCACGAAATAGAAAGTGCATGTCAGAAAGGCAAGGTCACAGTGATCATGGACTTCAATATGCAGGTGGACTGGGTAAATAATGCTGCCAGTGGACCCAAGGAAAGGGAATTAATTGAATGTTTACAGGAGGGCTTTTTGGAACAGCTTGTGATGGAGCCACGAGGGAACAGGCCATTCTGGACTTAGTGTTATGTAATGAGCCAGACTTGATTAAAGATCTTTAATCAAGGGAGCACTTAGGAGGCAGTGATCTGGTATAATATGGTAGAATTCAATCTCCAATTTGAAAGAAAGAAGGTAGAATCAGATGTAAAGGTGTTACAGTTAAATAAAGGTAACTACAGGGGCATGAGGGAGGAACTGACGAAAATCGACTGGGAGCAGAGCCTAGTGGGAAAGACAGTAGAACAGCAATGGCAGGAGTTTCTGGGAGTAATTGAGGACACAGTACAGAGGTTCATCCCAAAGAAAAGAAAGGTTATCAGAGGGGGGGGGATTAGGCAGCCATGGCTGACAAAGGAAGTTAGGGAATGCATCAAAGCAAAAGAGAAAGCCTATAATGTGGCAAAGAGTAGAGGGAAGTCAGAAGATTGGGAAGGCTACAAAAACAAACAGAGGATAACAAAGTGAGAAATAAGGAAAGAGAGGATCAATTATGAAGGTAGGCTAGCCAGTAACATTAGGAATGATAGTAAAAGTTTCTTTAAATACATTAAAAACAAACGGGAGGCAAAAGTTGACATTGGGCCGCTCCAAACTGACCGCTGGTAATCTAGTGATGGGAGACCAGGAAATAGCTGAGGAACTAAATAAGTACTTTGCGTCAGTCTTCACAGTAGAAGACATGAGTAATATCCCAACAATTCAGGAGAGTCAGGGGGCAGAGTTGAATATGGTAGCCATCACAAAGGAGAAAGTGCTAGAGAAACTAAGAGGTCTAAAAATTGATAAATCTCCAGGCCCAGATGGGCTACAACCTAGAGTTCTAAAGGAGATAGCTGAAGAAATAGTGGAGGCGTTAGTTATGATCTTTCAAAAGTCACAGGAGTCAGGGAAAGTCCCAGAGGATTGGAAAATCGCTGTTGTAACCCCCTTGTTCAAGAAGGGAACAAGGAAAAAGATGGAAAATTATAGGCCAATTAGCCTAACCTCGGTTGTTGGCAAGATTCTAGAATCCATTGTTAAGGATGAGATTTCTAAATTCTTGGAAGTGCAGGGTCGGATTAGGACAAGTCAGCATGGATTTAGTAAGGGGAGGTCGTGCCTGACAAACCTGTTAGAGTTCTTTGAAGAGATAACAAATAGGTTAGACCAAAGAGAGCCAATGGATGTTATCTATCTTGACTTCCAAAAGGCCTTTGATAAGATGCCTCACGGGAGACTGCTGAGTAAAATAAGGGCCCATGATATTCGAGGCAAGGTGCTAACATGGATTGACGATTGGCTGTCAGGCAGAAGGCAGAGAGTTGGGATAAAAGGTTCTTTTTCGGAATGGCAACCAGTGACGAGTGGTGTCCCGCAGGGTTCGGTGTTGGGACCACAGCTGTTCTCTTTATATATTAACGATCTAGATGACGGGACTGGGAGCATTCTGGCTAAGTTTGCCGATGATACAAAGATAGGTGGAGGGGCAGGTAGTATGGAGGGGGTGGGGAGGCTGCAGAAAGATTTATACAGTTTAGGAGAGTGGTCCAAGAAATGGCTGATGAAATTCAACGTGGGCAAGTGCGAGGTCTTGCACTTTGGAAAAAAGAATAGAGGCATGGACTATTTTCTAAACGGTGACAAAATTCATAATGCTGAAGTGTAAAGGGACTTGGGAGTCCTAGTCCAGGATTCTCTAAAGGTAAACCTGCAGGTTGAGTCCGTAATTAAGAAAGCAAATGCAATGTTGTCATTTATCTCAAGAGGCTTGGAATATAAAAGCAAGGATGTACTTCTGAAGCTTTATAAAGCATTAGTTAGGCCCCATTTAGAATACTGTGAGCAATTTTGGGCCCCACACCTCAGGAAGGACATACTGGCACTGGAGCGGGTCCAGCGTAGATTCACACGGATGAACCCAGGAATGGTAGGCCTAACATACGATGAACGTCTGAGGATCCTGGGATTATATTCATTGGAGTTTAGGAGGTTGAGGGGAGATCTAATAGAAACTTACAAGATAATGAATGGCTTAGATAGGGTGGACGTAGGGAGGTTGTTTCCATTAGCAGGGGAGACTAGGACCCGGGGGCACAGCCTTAGAATAAAAGGGAGTCACTTTAGAACAGAGATGAGGAGAAATTTCTTCAGCCAGAGAGTGGTGGGTCTGTGGAATTCATTGCCACAGAGGGCGGTGGAGGCCGGGACGTTGAGTGTCTTTAAGACAGAAGTTGATAAATTCTTGATTTCTCGAGGAATTAAGGGCTATGGAGAGAGAGCAGGTAAATGGAGTTGAAATCAGCCATGATTGAATGGTGGAGTGGACTCGATGGGCTGAATGGCCTTACTTCCGCTCCTATGTCTTATGGTCTTCACCCCCTTCCGATGGAGCACCGCCTTGGCCCGATTAAAGCCAGCTCTCTTCTTGGCCACCTCTGCACTCCAGTCCTGGTAGATTTGGATCTCCGTGTTCTCCCACCTGCTGCTCAGCTTTTTCTTGGCCCATCTCAAGACACACTCTCTATCCATAAAGCGGTGAAACGTCACCACTACAGCCCTTGGCGGCTCGTTGGCCTTGGGTCTCCTTGACTCGACCCGATGAACCCCATCTAGCTCCAGGGGGCTCTGGAAGGCTCCAGCGCCCATCAGCGAATTGAGCATCGTGCTCACATATGCCCCGGTATCAGGCCCCTCAACTCCTTCAGGGAGACCCAGAATCCGAAGATTCTTCCTCCTCGACCTATTTTCCAGGTCCTCAAATCTTTCCGCCCACGTCTTATGCAGCGCCTCGTGTGCCTCCACCTTCACCGCCAGGCCCAAGATCTCATCCTTGTTCTCCGAGGTTTTCTGCCGCACCTCTCGGATCGCCGCCCCCTGGACCCTCTGGGTCTCCACTAGCTTCTCAATCGCCACCTTCATTGGCGCCAGCATTTCTGTCTTCAGCTCCTCAAAGCAGCGTTTAAGAAACTCCTGCTGCTCCTGCGACCACTGCGCCCATGCTGCTTGGTCTCCACCCGCCGCCATCTTGCTTTTTCTCCTTCTCACTTTTCGCTGCCCCAAGATCACTTTTTTCACCGCTCCACTCCTGGTCCAATCCATATACTGTCGGGTGGACCTTGCTGTCACCTTCCCACACTGGAAGCCTTCGAACAAGTCCCGTTGGGGCCCCTCTGGAGAGCCCTAAAGTCCGTTCCCGGCGGGAGCTGCTGAACGTGCGACCTATTCAGGCATGGCCGCAACCGGAAGTCTGGCCAGGGATTTTAACAACATTGTGGCCATAGACCTTAAGGTCTGGGATGAAGCCAATAATATATTTATTTTGCATTTTGTACATTTAGCAACCAGATTTAGTCAATCAACGATTGTACGAAGTAAAGAAAAGAGTAATTCTGGATCAAATTGTGGAAAAATGGATAGGGACAGGAATGGGCCCACCGGCAAAATTCCTTGCGGACAATGGGGGAGAATTTGCCAATGATGAGTTTAGGGATATGTGTGAAAATGTGAATATCACAGTTATGAATATGGCTACGGAAAGCCCATTTAGTAATGGTGTGAGTGAAAGAAACCATGCTGTAATTGATGACATGCTCCGGAAAGTTTTGGCAGATTGACCGAATTGCAAGCTAAATTCAGCTTTAGCATAGGCGGTACATGCAAAGAATTCATTGTAGATGGTTGGGGGCTATCAATTAGTGTTTGGTAGCAATCCTAAAATTCCGTCCATCTTGGATGACCAGCCTCTAGCTTGGGAAGGGACTACAATTAGCTCTGCCTTTGCTGAGCATTTAAATGCATTACATAGCAGTAGAAAAGCTTTTTTGGAAGCAGAAGTCTGTGAAAGAATTCGCAGAGCTTTAAGGCATAATGTACGGCCATCAAATACCGTTTTTCAGCAAGGAGACATAGTCTACTATAAGAGAGACAATTTTAATGAATGGAAAGGCCCAGGTAAGATCATAGGCATAGATGGCAAAACAATTATTTTGCAACATGGTAATCAAACTGTTAGGGTACATTCATCAAGGCTAATGAGTACAGATTACAAATTTTCAAGTTTAGACAGAGATGACCGACATGACGAGGAACCAGGGTCATCTGGTACACACGTGTTACAGAACTATGAGGACCATTAACTGATATAGACAGGGTTTCTGTAGAGGAACACAACACTTCTGATGAATTAGAACAGGCCATTTTTCCGAAATGACAACTGCCAAAAGTTGGTACAAAAGTGACATACTTGCTTGAAGAGTCTAGTCAATGGAAGGATGCAACTGTTATTTGTCGAGCAGGGAAGGCCACTGGAAAGTATAAACATTGGTTGAATTGGTTCAGGGGAGGGAGTCAAGACAATGGATTGGGAACACACAGTTCAAAAATGGAGGGTACAGAAACGCAGTGACAGTTCAGATAGTACATCGGATAGTGAACAGGTCCGCAGGAAAAGGTCGAGAACTATTGAAAGGACATCCCAAAGCAGAAGAGAAAGATCAAGCAGTAGCAGTACAGAACAAGAAACCAGGCGGGAGAGGGGACGTAGATTATCAAGGTCTCGGATCATGAGTAAGACTACGAATACTAATAGGAGTAGAAGCACACATGCACGTGAGATTTTGGTGGCTTCCAATAAATTAGATGCAAATGTTATCAAAGATGCCAAACAGCAAGAACTGCATATTTGGAGTGAATTTGGGGTACACACGGAAGTACCGGATAGGGGACAAAGAGCTCTATCCCACAGATGGATTTACACGGAAAAGGTTCTTCCGGATGGAACTTATAAGGCAAAGGCCAGGCTTGTGGCAAGGGGATTTGAAGAAAACTTAGAAGATCAGGATTTAAGCGTAGATTCACCTACAGCAGGAAAGGTTATTTTAAAGATCTTCTTGGCTCTATTAGCCACAAAGGCATGGGAATGCAAATCTATAGATATAAAAGCTGCCTTTTTGCAGGGGCATCAGCTCCAGAGAGCCATTTTTCTCTGTCCTCCTAAGGAGGCAGCTAACACAGAAGGGGTACCCTGGAAGTTGAACAAATGTGTATATTAAATGATGCGTCCAGGGTCTGGTATTTTTCGGTAAGGTCAGTTTTGTTAAAGTTAGGCTGTTGCCAGTTGAAAGCAGATCCGACTATGTTTTACTGGCACTATAAAGGAGATCTTTCTGGCATCTTTATGATGAATGTGGATGATTTTTTGTGGGGTGGGACTAGTGATTTTGAAGCTATTGTAATCTCTGGTTTGAGGAAAGAATTCAGGGTTGGAAGTCAGGCTTCCGGTGCATTTAAATATATTGGACTGGAAATCGGACAGTCTAACTTAGGGGCAACTTTACGTCAGCAATCTTATTTGGAAAGCATCACCCCAATAGCAATTAGTCGTGGCCGGGTTTCACAAAAAGACGCAATAGTTTCAAAGAGGAAAAAGAGCAACTGCGAGGTTTAATTGGGCAACTGAATTGGTTAGGTAGACAGACTAGACTGGATGTGAGTTTTGATGTCTTAGAGTTGAGTACAAAAATGAATGATCCCAAAGGGGAAGACATAATAAGAGCAAATAAAGCGTTGGCCAAACTAAAAATGCAGGAGTGTGTTTTAAAGTTCCCGGTTTTAGGTGACCGGAGGCACTTGAAACTCAGTTTATAGTGATGCATCCAACGCAAATTTATGTGATGGGGTTTCAAGCGCAGGAGGTTTTATAATTTTCCTTTTGGGGAACAATGGTAAATATTGCCCACTTGTGTGGGAAACAAAGAAAATAAGGAGAGTGGTTAAAAATCACTTTGGCTGTTGGGGGAGCTGCCGTTTGGATTAGTAGGGGGAAGCTTTAGGTACCTCGGCATTCAAGTGGCGCGGGAATGGCACTGGCTGCATAAATTAAATCTGGCCCGGCGAGGAGACCAAATGAAGGACGGCATTCGGAGATGGGACGCGCTCCCGTTGTCACTGGCAGGGAGGGTGCAGACGGTGAAGATGATGGTCCTCCCAAGATTCCTGTACGTGTTTCAATGTCTCCCCATCTTTATTCTGCGGTCCTTTTTTAAACGGGTCAACAAAGTGATCTCTGGATTTGTTTGGGCGGGCAAGACCCCGCGGGTAAGGAAGGTAATGCTTGAGCGGAGTCTGGGAGAGGGTGGGCTGGCGCTGCCACATTTTAGTAACTATTACTGGACGGCAAATATAGCCGTGATCAGGAAGTGGGTGATGGGGGAGGGATCGGCATGGGAGCGTATTGAGGCGGCTTCATGCAAGGGCACCAGTTTGGGGGCATTGGTAACTGCGCCTCTGCCGTTCCCGCCGGCACGGTACTCCACCAGCCCCGTGGTGGTGGCGGCCCTGAGAGTCTGGGGCAATGGAGGAGACTTGTGGGAGCAGAGGGAGCATCGGTCTGGTCCCCAATCTGTAATAGTCACCGGTTTGCCCCGGGAAGTATGGATGGGGGATTCTGGATATAGCGGAGAGCAGGGATTGAGAGGATGGGGATATGTTGATAGGGGGGGGGGAGCATTCCAAGTATGATGGCTCTGGAGGAGAAGTTTGGGTTGGTGAGGGGAACCAAATTCAGGTATCTGCAGGTGTGGGACTTCTTACGTAAACAGGTGTCAACCTTCCCGCTCCTACCGCTAAGGGGGATTCAGGCCAGGGTAGTTTCCAGAGGATGGGTAGGAGAAGGGAGCATCTCGGACATTTACAAGGAACTTACGGGGTCGGAGGCGACGCAGACCGAGGAGCTGAAGCGCAAGTGGGAGGAGGAGCTGGGAGGAGAGATAGACGATCGTCTATGGGCGGACGCGTTGAGTAGAGTCAACGCGTCTGCAACATGTGCCAGGCTCAGCCTGATACAATTTAAGGTTGTTCACCGGGCTCGCATGACAGTGGCCTGGATGAGCAGATTCTTGGAGGTGGAAGACAGGTGTGCAAAATGTGTGGGAGGACCAGCGAACCATGTCCACATGTTCTGGGCATGTCCGAAGCTTTGGGGATTTTGGCAGGGATTTACAGGTGTCATGTCCACGGTGTTAAAAACAAGGGTGGTGCTGAGTCCAGAGGTGGCGATTTTCAGGGTGTCGGAAGACCCGGGAATCCAGGAGAAAGAGGCAGAAATTCTGGCCTTTGCTTCCCTGGTAGCCCGGAGACGGATACTATTAACTTGGAGGGACTCAAAGCCCCTGAAGTCGGAGTCCTGGCTATCGGACATGGCGAACTTTCTCTGTTTGTAGAAAATCAAGTTCGCCTTGAGAGGGTCACTGTTAGGGTTCACCCGGAGGTGGCAACCGTTCGTCGACGACTTCGCGGAAAATTAATCGTCAGCAGAAAGGGGGGGGGGGGGGGGGGTTAGTTTAGCTGAGAGTAGGGGGTTAATAAAGGTGGGACCTGTAAGGGAGGGAGACGGCTTTTGCACTATGTTTATAGTTTCATGTACGTTTATTATGTAGTTATACCAAAAAATACCTCCATAAAAGGTTTATTAATAGAAAAGCACTTTGGCTGCTGAGACGTTAAGCCTTCTATAGAGGCGATGGATATGGCCTTTTATATATCTCAGATTATATCTTTTTTTTAATTAATGTTTTTTTTATTGGATTTTTGCACAGTGTATATTTTGCCATTACGTACACAAGATACGATCTATATATATGTAAGTAGGCATCTGTTTGTGCTGGGGAGACAATTCCGGAGGGCAATCCTCGAGTGGGCCTGGTGCCAGTGTTGCCCCTCGCTTCTCCCGATCGGATTTCACCGCCGTTGACTTCTCGTGCACGCTGCCCCATCTGTATTCTCCTTTTTCTCGGTTCCTGTGGATGTCAGGTTGGTTAACGTTTCCCTGCCTCTCTCGCCCTCGCCGCCCCCCCCCCCCCCCCCCCCCCCAAACACCTCCCTGGCTCTCCTCTATTGTTCCATGGCTCTTCTCTCCTCCCTCCCCCCACCCCCACTGTGGTTCGCCTTTCCTTCCTCTGGGACTGAGTTGTTCCCCTCCCCCTCTTCCGTTCTATCTCTCCCTCTCATGCTTTGGCTGCTTTCCCCTGGTTCCTGGCTATTCTTCTGCTTGTTTGTTGGCCACAAACAGGTCCCGGAACAATCGGGTGAATGGCTCCCACGTTCTGTGGAAGCCGTTGTCTGCCCCTCGGATGGCGAATTTGACTTTCTCCGTTTGGAGAGATTCCGAGAGGTCGGACAGCCAGTCTGCAGCTTTGGGTGGTGCTGCTGACCGCCAGCCGAACAGGATTCTACGGCGGGCGATCAGGGAGGCAAAGGCAAGGGCGTCGGCCCTCCTCCCCAGGAATAGATCTGGCTGGTCTGAAACCCCGAAGACCGCCCCTTTCGCGCATGGCTCCACCCTCACCCCCACCGCTTTGGCCATTGCCTCGAAGAAGGCAGTCCAGGGCTCCACAATTCTGGGGCAGGACCAGAACATGTGGGCATGGTTGGCCGGGCCTCCTTGGTACCGTTCGCATCTATCCTCCACCTCCGGGAAGAACCTACTCATACGGGTTCTTGTTAAATGGGCTCGGTGTACCACTTTTAGTTGCGTCAGGCTGAGCCTTGCGCAGGTGGAGGTGGAGTTGACCCTATGCAGTGCTTCGCTCCAGAGTCCCCATCCTATCTCAATCTCCAGGTCCTCCCATTTCCTTCTTGTTGCATCCAGTACGGTGTCGGCCCCTTCTACCAGTCGGTCGTACATGTCGCTACAGTTTCCTCTCTCTAATATGCTTGTGTCCAGTAACTCTTCCAGTAATTTCTGTTGTGGCGGTTGTGGGTAAGTCCCTGTCTCCTTTCGTCGGAAGATTCTGAGCTGCAGGTACCTCGGCTCGTCCCCCTGGCTAGCTGGAATTTCTCCGTCAGTTCGTCCAGAGTCGCGACCCTGCCATCGGTGTAAAGGTCCCTGACTGTCAGTGTCCCCTTGTCCTGTCTCCACCTTTTGAAGGTGGCGTTAGTCAGCGCTGGTGTGAACCTGTGGTTGTTACAGATGTCTGACATTTTGGTCTGGCCAAATTGCTGCCATAGCTGGTTCCACGATTGGAGGATGGCTATCACCACCGGGCTGCTGGAGTGTGTTTTGGGTGGGGATGGGAGTGCTGTGGAGAGTGGGAGTGTGCTCCATCTTTGCAGGTCCTTTTTTACTTCCTCCGTCAGACTGGTGAGGTTCCATTTGTGGATCCCTTTCCAGTCGTGGGCCATTTGGATCCCCAGGTAGAGGAATTTGAGTCGGTCTTGTTTAAATGGCAGTCCCGTTAGTGCTGCCCCGTTAGTGGTTATACCAACAAAAAGGAAGGACGGTAGAAAGAGGGAAAATTGACCGTGGATAGTAACTTCATTTGAAGCCTACTTGTGACAATAAGCGATTTCATTTCATTTCATATGTAAGGAAATAAGGGAGATTATCAAATTGAAGGAAAAAGCATACAAGGTGGCAAAGATTAGTGGAAGATGAGAGGACTGGGAAATCTTTAGGGGGCAACAGAAAGCTACTAAAAAAGCTATAAAGAAGAGTAAGGTAGATTATGAGAGTAAACTTGCTCAGAATATAAAAACAGACCGTAAAAGTTTCTACAAATATATAAAACAAAAAAGAATGGCTAAGGTAAATATTGGTCCTTTACAGGATGAGAAGGGAGATTTAATAATGGGAGATGAGGAAATGGCTGAGGAACTGAACAGGTTTTTGGGTCGGTCTTCACATTGGAAGGCACAAATAACATGCCAGTGACTGATAGAAATGAGGCTATGACAGATGAGGACCTTGAGATGATTGTTATCACTAAGGAGGTACTGATGGGCAAGCTAATGGGGCTAAAGGTAGACCAGTCTCCTGGCCCTGATGGAATGCATCCCAAAGTGCTAAAAGAAATGGCTAGGGAAATTGCAAATGCACTAGTGATAATTTACCAAAATTCACTAGACTCTGGGGTGGTCCCGGCGGATTGGAAATTAGCAAACGTGACACCACTGTTTAAAAAAGGAGGTAGGCAAAAAGCGGGTAATTACTGGCCAGTGAGCTTAACTTCGGTAGTAGGGAAGATGCTGGAATCTATCATCAAGGAAGAATAGCGAGGCATCTGGATGGAAGTTGTCCCATTGGGCAGACGCAGCATGGGTTCATAAAGGGCAGGTCGTGCCTAACTAATTTAGTGGAATTTTTTGAGGACATTACCAGTGCGGTAGATAACGGGGAGCCAATGGATGTGGTATATCTGGATTTCCAGAAAGCCTTTGACAAGGTGCCACACAAAAGGTTGCTGCATAAGATAAAGATGCATGGCATTAAGGGTAAAGTAGTAGCATGGATGGAGGATTGGTTAATTAATAGAAAGCAAAGAGTGGGGATTAATGGGTGTTTCTCTGGTTGGCAATAGTAGCTAGTGTCCCTCAGGGATCAGTGTTGGGCCCACAATTGTTCACAATTTACATAGATGATTTGGAGTTGGGGGACCAAGGGCAATGTGTCCAAGTTTGCAGACGACACTAAGATGAGTGGTAAAGCAAAAAGTGCAGAGGATACTGGAAGTCTGCAGAGGGATTTGGATAGGCTAAGTGAATGGGCTAGGGTCTGGCAGATGGAATACAATGTTGACAAATGTGAGGTTATCCATTTTGGTAGGAATAACAGCAAAAGGGATTATTATTTAAATGATAAAATATTAAACCATGCTGCTGTGCAGAGAGGCCTGGGTGTGCAAGTGCATGAGTGGGCAGCATGGTAGCATTGTGGATAGCACAATTGCTTCACAGCTCCAGGGTCCCAGGTTCGATTCCGGCTTGGGTCACTGTGTGTGCGGAGTCTGCACATCATCCCCGTGTGTGCGTGGGTTTCCTACGGGTGCTCCGGTTTCCTCCCACAGTCCAAAGATGTGCAGGTTAGGTGGATTGGCCATGATAAATTGCCCTTAGTGTCCAAAATTGCCCTTAGTGTTGGGCGGGGTTACTGGGTTATGGGGATAGAGTGGAGGTGTTGACCTTGGGTAGGGTGCTCTTTCCAAGAGCCGGTGCAGACTCGATGGGCCGAACGGCCTCCTTCTGCACTGTGGATTCTGTGATGAGTCGCAAAAAGTTGGTTTACAGGTGCAACAGGTGATTAAGAAGGCAAATGGAATTTTGTCCTTCATTGCTAGAGGGATGGGGTTTAAGACTAGGGAGGTTATGCTGCAATTGTATACGGTGTTAGTGAGGCCACACCTGGAGTATTGTGTTCAGTTTTGGTCTCCTTACCTGAGAAAGGACGTACTGGCGCTGGAGGGTGTGCAGAGGAGATTCACTAGGTTAATCCCAGAGCTGAAGGGGTTAAATTATGAGGAGAGGTTGAGTAGACTGGGACTGTACTCGTTTGAATTTAGAAGGATGAGGGGGAATCTTATAGAAACATATAAAATTATGAAGGGAATAGATAGGATAGATGCAGGCAGGTTGTTTCCACTGGCGGGTGAAAGCAGAACTAGGGGGCATATCCTCAAAATAAGGGGAAGTAGATTTAGGATTGAGTTTAGGAGGAACTTCTTCACCCAAAGGGTTGTGAATCTATGGAATTCCTTGCCCAGTGAAGCAGTTGAGGCTCCTTCATTAAATGTTTTTAAGATAAAGATAGATAGTTTTTTGAAGAATAAAGGGATTAAGGGTTATGGTGTTCGGGGCGGAAAGTGGAGCTGAGTCCACAAAAGATCAGCCATGATCTCATTGAATGGTGGAGCAGGCTCGAGGTGCCAGATGGCCTACTCTTGCTCCTAGTTCTTATGTACCGGGAAGATCTCGCTTTTGCCCATGTTGTGTTTATAGCCCGAGAAGGCGCCAAACTCTTTCAGGAGCGCGATGATTCCGTCCATGCTGCTTTGTGGGTCCGAGATGTAGAGGAGCAGGTCATCTGCACAGAGTGAGACTCTGTGCTCTCTGCCGCCCCTTCAGATCCCCCTCCAGCTTTTTGCCGCTCTGAGCGCAATTGCTAGTGGTTCGATCGGTAGTGCGAACAGCAGCGGGGACAGTGGGCATCCTTGTCTGGTGCTCCTGTGCAGCTAGAAGTATCGGGAGTTGGTGTTGTTTGTCCGTACTCTCGCCATAGGAGCGTTGTATAGGAGTTTTACCCAGGAGGTGAATCCTGTTCCAAGCCCGAACCACTCCAGTAACTCTGAGGTATTTCCTGTGGACTCTGTCGAAGGCCTTTTCTGCATCTAGGGAGACAATCACCTCTGGCGTTCTCTTCCCGGAGGGGGTCATTATCACGTTCAGCAGGCGCCTGATGTTGGAGGTAAGCTGTCTACCTTTGACAAAGGCCACCTGGTCTTCTGCGACGACTCTGGCTCGCAGTCTTCTAGCCTTCTGGCTAGACTCTTGGCCAGTATTTTGGCATCTGCGTTCAGCAGTGAGATGGGTCTGTATGACCCACATTCCGTTGCGTCTTTGTGTTTCTTCGGTATTAGCGAGATTGAGCCCTGTGCTAGCGTGGGTGGCAGTGTGCCCTTAGCTAGCGAGTCTGTGAACATCTCCCGCAGGTGCGGGGCCAGTGCTGTTGCAAATACTTTGTAGAAGTCTGCCGGGAATCCGTCCGGCCCACGTGCCTTCCCCGCCTGCATTGAGCTAATACTGTCCATGATCTCTCCCAGTGCCAGTGGTGCTTCCAGGCCCCGTTTTCTGCCCTCTTCCACGACTGGTATGTCCAGTCCATAAAGGAACCTTTTCATCCCGGACTCTCCCATTGGGGGCGCTTGAGGTGTACGGCCCTTGGTAAAAGGCCCTAAATGCCTTGTTGATCTTTTCTGGCTCTGTTTATAATGCGCCTCTAGTGTCCCTGATTTGTGCAATTTCTCTGGTGGCTGCCTGCTTTCTCAGCTGGTGTGCCAGCAGGCAGCTGGCTTTGTCTCCGTGTTTGTATAGGGTCCCACGTGCCTGGCGGGGTTGGTGCACTGCTTTCCCGGTGGAGAGCAGATCAAAGTTCCTTTGTAACTCTTTCCTCTCCGCCAGGAGCTCTACGGTCGGGGCCTCGGAGTATTTACGGTCTACCTCCAGTATGGAGTCGACCTGCTGCTGCCTAGCCGCCCTTTCCTCCCTGTCTCTTCGCGCTTTGAAAGCGATGATTTCCCCTCTTAGTACGGCCTTTAGCGCTTCCCAGAACGTGGAGGGCGAGACCTCCCCGTTCTAATTGTTCTCCGTGTACTCTGCTATGGCCCGCGATATCTTTTCGTTGTCAGCTAGTAGGGCAATGCCCAACCTCCATGTGGGGCATTGGGCCTTGCCTGTCTCCAGCCTCACGTCCATGTTGTGTGGAGCGTGGTCTGATATCACAATTGCAGAGTATTCCACTTTGTCTATCCCCGGAAGCACCGTTTTCCCCACCATAAAGACGTCAATTCTGGTGTATACGTTGTGTACTGGGGAGAAGAAGGAAAACTCCTTCTCCCCTGGGTGGGCGAACCTCCAGGGGTCCGCCGCTCCATCTGCTCCATAAAGTGACCGAGTTCCCTTGCCATGTTTGAGGTTTTCTCCGTCTTGGGGTTCGATCTGTCAGTCGTTGGGTCCTGTACACAGTTGAAGTCTCCCCCCATGATTAGTCGGTGCGTCGCTATGTCAGGGATTTCTGCCATGGTCTTCTTGATGAAGCTCCAGTCGTCCCAGTTGGGCGCATGCACGTTAACTAGTACTACCGGTGCCCCATCAAGGGTCCCGCTAACCATGACGTACCGTCCCCCTGGGTCCATAACCGTCTTTGTCGCCCTAAACATCGTCCATTTGCTGACCAGTATAGCCACCTCCCTCGCCCTCGTCCCGTAACAGGAATGGTAGGTCTGTCCCACCCAGCCCTTTCTTACCCGCAGTCGGTCCTGCTCTCTCGGGCGCGCCTCTTGAAGGAAGATTATGTCGGCCTTCATGTTTCTTAGGTGGTTGAGGAGTCTGGATCTTTTCACTGGGCCGTTGAGTCCCCTTATGTTCCAGGTGACTATCCTGGTGGGGGGCTTCTGTCCCCTCACTCCTGTGGGATTAACAATACTAACCTGGTGGACGCGCCCCTGCCCTCCGCGGTTCCCCCTTGTTAGGGGGCCGTCCAGGATGGTCGCTGTCACTGCTCTCTCCATGCGGTCGGGCCCCTGCGCTCCGGGGCATCCCTCCGTCCAGGGGACCCCGCCCTGGTCGCCCGCTGTGCGGCTGCCACGCGGGTAGCCCCCTACACTCTGTGGTTTCCCTTCGCCCAGAGGCCGTACTGGGTGGATGCTTGCAGCGATTCCTTGTTCAGAGCCCTTGGTTGCGGCACTCTGTAGCCCTATTGCTGTTCCTTGTCTAGCCTTGTTTGTCCCTCCGTCCCCCCAGTCCCTCCCTTTTCTCCCCCTTCCTCCCCCTGTCCCGTATATCCCTCCTTTGTCTCTCTTTCCCCTGCTCCTATCCCCATTTGCTCTCCCGCCTCTCTTCAGTGGTCCCACCCACCCTCTGCCTGGCGCCGTCCCCTCTGTTGGGGGGGCGCTGCGGCCCTGCTTTTTTGCATGTCCCCGGTGCTAGCTTTCTTGCTAGTGCGGTGACCCCCTCAAGGGAGTTACTGTCTCGCTTCCCCCCTGCCCTGCCTCTGCGTTCTTTCGCCCACTCTTCCCCCGCCCTACCCTGTGCTCCCCCTGTTTGCACCCCCTTCTCCGCTACTCTCATACCCTTGTGCTGGGGCCTGGTTTCCCACCTATGTCAGTTCGTTGGGTAGCGGTTTGCTATTTGTTCAGGGTGCGCGTGCCATGGTGGGTCGGGGAGGCCTGGCATTGCCCCCCCCTTCCCCGTCGGTGTGTTGTCGTCCCTTACCAGGGGCCCGTGTTTCTACCCTCGCAGTTGGTTTTCCAGCCCATATTCTTCGATAAATTTGTTTGCGTCGGCGGGGGCTGTAAAGAAATACTCTCTTCCTTGGTATGTGACCCAGAGTTTCTCTGGGTACAGCATTCCAAAGCGCACATTGTTCCTGGGAAGGGCTGCTTTTGCTCTATTGAATTCGGCCCGTCTCCTGGCGAGGTCTGCCCCAAAGTCCTCGTAGACTCTAATGAAGTGTCCTTCCCATCTGCAGGTTCTGTTTTGCCTGGCCCAGTGCAGGATTGTTTCCCTGTTTTTGTTTCGGTGCAGTTTATATATCTCCGATATTGACAGAAATTTGGGGATTTGGGTAATATACCTATTGAATGTCACATTGACAATACATCCCTGTGGGAAAATGTGTACTCTACAAAAAGTGTCAATGAATAAAGGTTAAGGATAGACATCGCAAGTTTGAAGCAGATGTTGGACAGAGAGGAAATAGCAAAAATTAAATGGGTCGACAGTAGCTCTCAATTGTCAGACTGTTTTACAAAAAGAGGGGCTAGTTCACAGAAACTTTTGGATATTGTTAATGAAGGGTTCCTGTTTCTGTGACTAAAGGAAGGGGGGAAATGGTGTGTGTTTTTGAATTTTGAAATTTTGTTTTCACCTAATTATTTTTTTTTCTCCCAGGAAGGGGAGACTGTTAAGTAATGGGTTAAGAGACATTCCCATTAGTTGTCTCATTTATGTTAAGTATCCAATAATTGACACTGATATGTAAAGGGGCTTCAGCTGGCCTTTGTGTCAGGTGATGTGATGTTAGAGTTTTGTGCAGAGTCTGTTAAAGTGAAATAAAGGGGTTTGTGGAAAAGGAGCTGAAACTTTGACTCTTTATACAACAGCAGCTAGATGTCTAACATGCACGACCAGGGACTCATTGCGTTCCATGGGTTCACTTTCAAGAAGGCCTATCTGACTTCTGAGGCTTTGGCGGTAGGTATGGGTGTGTCTGAGGCTGTTGGGGCAGCTGACAAGGTTTTGTTGGTTTCCTGCTCGAAACGAGCATATAATGTATTGAGTTCATCTGGGAAGGGTGCTCTGTTATTTGATGTTCTACTCTGCTTTGCTTTGTAGCCCGTTGTATTGTTTAAACCTTGCCACAACCGACGAGAGTCTGTGTCCTTAGTCTGTGACTCGGCATGGTCTGGTATTGTCGTTTGGCATCCCTGATGGCTTTGCAGAGGTCAAACCTGGATTTCTTGTGTAGGTCAGTTCATAGAATTTACAGTGCAGAAGGAGGCCATTCAGCCCATCGAGTCTGCACCGGCTCTTGGAAAGAGCACCCTACCCAAGGTCAACACCTCCACCCTATCCCCATAACCCAGTAACCCCACCCAACACTAAGGACATTTTTGGGCACTAAGGGCAAATTATCATGGCCAATCCACCTAACCTGCACATCTTTGGACTGTGAGGGGAAACCGGAGCACCCGGAGGAAACCCACGCACACACGGGGAGGCGTGCAGACTCCGCTCAGACAGTGACCCAAGCCGGAATCGAACCTGGGACCCTGGAGCTGTGAAGCAATTGTGCTATCCACAATGCTACCGAGTCGCCTGTCTTGAACACCTCCGATCTGGCCTTCAGTAGGGAGGGAATCTCCCAATTAAACAGTGGTTTCCGGTTGGGGAACGCACGTACTACCTTCCTGCAAGCAATCTTCGAGACATTTACTCATGAAGTCTGTGACAATGGTGGCATACACGTTTAGGCTGGCCGCTGAGTTCTTGAATATGCACCAGTCCACTGACTCCAAGCAGTCACGTAGGAGCTCTCTCGTTGCCTCGGACCAGCATTGCACAACCTTCTTAACTGGATTCTCCCGCTTAGGTTTCTGCTGATATGCCGGGTGAAGGAGCACCGTCTTGTAGTGAGATTTTCAAGTTGTGGTTGGGGGACGGTTCGGTTGGTGCCCTTGATGTTTGTGTAGCAGGGGTCAAGGATGTCAGGGCCCCTGTTGGGACAGGAGATGTGTTGGTGGAAATTTGCTAGTGCACTCGAGGTTGGCCTGGTTGAAGTCCCCGACCACGATGAACAAGGCCTCCGGGTATTCTGTTTCATTGTTTTTTAAATTGGTGAACAATTCATCAAGTGACTTTTTCACTTCCGCCTGCGTTGGGATGCAGACCGCTGTGATGATGGCAAAAAGTGAACTCCCATGGAAAGTATTATGAGCGGCACTTAACAATCTAGTATTCCAGGTCCGGGGAGCTGGAATAGTTCCCCAGGGTCACCATGTCCGAGCACCAGGCGGAGTTGATGAGGAGGCAAACCCCTCCACCCTTCACTTTGCCTGATGATACCGTGCGGTCCATCCGGCGTATTGAGAAGCCTTCAGGTGTAGAGCCCATGGTGTTGGGGGTGGTATACTAGCATGGACAGAAGTTTGGCTAACAAATAGACATAAATAGGCAGAGTTAGGAGGGGCATTTTCAGGATGGCAACCAGTAACTAGCGGAGTGTCGCAGGGATCCGAGCTGGAGCCACAATTATTCACAATATATATCAATGACTTGGGGAAGGGAAGTGGATGCACTATTGACAATTTTGCTGATGACACAAAAATAGGTGGGAAGTGAGGAGGATGACACGATGAGGGATATAAACCGGTTTAGTGAGTGGGCAAAACTTGGCAGATGGAATATAATGTAGGAAAATGTGAAGTTAGCTCTTTGGGAGCAAGATACTATTTAAATGGCGAAAGACTGCAGAAAACTGCAGCACAGGGGTTTGGGGGTCCTCCTGTATAAATTACAAAAAGCTAACATGCAAGTTCAGCAGGTGATAGAAAGGCAAATGGAATGTTGGTCTTTATTTCAAAGAGAATGGAGTATAAAAATAGGGACGTCTTGCTAAAACGATACAAGGCACTAGTTAGACCGCACCTGGAATAATGTGGACAGTTTTGGTCCTCGTATCTAAGGACATACTGGCATTGGAGACAGTCCAGAGAAGGTTCACTGGATTGATTCTGGATGGATTTTCGATTGAGGAGGTTGAGTAGATTGGGCCTGTGGTCATTGGAAATTAGAAGAATGAGAGGCGACATTATTGAGACATACAGGATTCTCAGGCTGCTTGACAGGGTAGATGCGGAGAGGAGGTTGTTCCCCCTTGTGGGAGAGTCTAAGTCCAGAGGACAGAATCTCAGAGTAAGGGGTCACCCATTTAAGACAGGCATGAGGAGGAATTTATTTTCTCAGATGGTAGTGAATCTGTGGAATTCTTTACTGCAGAGACTGGGTTGTTAAGCATGTTCAAGACCGAAATGGACAGATTTTTAATCAGTAAGGGAATGAAGGGTTATGGGAATAAGGCGGGAAAGTGGAGTTGAGGATTATCATATCAGATCAGTCATGATCTCATGGAATGGCAGAGCAGACCTGATGGGCCGAATGGCCAACTTCTGCCACTACGTTTTATGGTCTCGTTGTCCAGGATACCTTTGCCAATCTGATTTGTCCAATTTGTATTAAAATCACCCATGATTATCATTGTACATTTCTCATAAGTCAACATGATTTCTTTCTGCACACCCTGTCTTACAGTATGATTACTGTTAGAGGGGGGGGGGGGGGGCTGTAAACTATTCCAACAAGTGACTTCTTACCTTTCCTATTTCACATCTCTACCAAAACTGATTCTACACCTTTATCCCCAGAACTAAGGTCATCTCTGTTATACAAATATCATCCTCAAATAACAAATTTACCCTCCACTGTATCCTATCCTCCCATGCTTCTGCAATGTCACATATATTCACCCGTGAAGGTCCTCGTCTTTGTCATCCTGCAGTCATGAAATGAAAAAAATCGCTTATTGTCACGAGTAAGCTTCAATGAAGTTACTGTGAAAAGCCCCTAGTCGCCACATTCCGGCGCCTGTTCGGGGAGGCTGTTATGGTAATTAAACCGTGCTGCTGGCCTGCCTTGGTCTGCTTTAAGCGATTTAGCCCAGTGAGCTAAACCAGCCCTGTCTCTGTAATCATCAGTGGCAGTCATTTAAAAAGAAGAAAATGCTGCAAATTATTTAGCAGGTCTGGCAGCATCGGTGGAGAAACACAGTGAAAGTTTCAGCTTGCTGATCTTTAATCTGAACTGGGACTAGCTAAGAGATGCAAAAGGGTTTAAGCAGGTGAAATGGAGAGGATTTGGGATAAAGAAAACAGAGAGTCTGATAGACTGGAAGAGGAGAGATTAATGACCGGAGTTAGCTGGAAAGCAAAGGTTTGCTGGAAAGCAAACAAAAGATGTGCCGAGAACAAGGGTAAATGCAAAATGATGAACAGCTGACATCTGAAAACAAACCAAGCAAAACAGGGGTAAGACCGCAACAGGCAAAAAGAACTGAATTGAAGGCCGAGATTACAGCCTGAAATTGCAAGGTTCTGTTCCTTTATGTTGAGCTTCATTCCACTGCAGTAGGCAGAGGCCAGAGAGTTCAAATGGTTTAAAAAAAAAAACGTTTGTGACTTAAAATGACTGGTCATTGAGAGTGCAGCGAGCATGTTTGCAAACTGAGCAGGATGTTCTGCAAAACAGACACCCAATCTGCATTTGGTCTCCCGATGTAACGCAGAACGCTTTGTGAGCTCACAGCACAGAATGCAAAATTGAAAACAGTACTCCACCTGGAAGGAGTGTTTCGGATTTGGAAGGTGAGACGAGGGAAGCTAAAAGAGCAGTTGTTGCATCTCTCTCATGAGACGGGGACAGACTGATTCCTGGGCTGGTAGGACTGACTTATCGGTAGGGTAGCACAGTGGTTAGCACAGTTGCTTCACAGGCCACAATCAGTAAAGAAAAGCAATAACACCTCCTCCACGATCATCCTCAACACCGGTGCCCCACAAGGCTGTGTCCTCAGCCTCCTACTATACTCCTTATACACCTATGACTGTCTGGCCACATTCCCCTCCAACTCGATTTTCAAATTTGCTGATGACACCACCGTAGTGGGTCGGATCTCAAACAATGACGCGACAGAGTACAGGAATGAGATAGAGAATCTGGTGAACTGGTGCGACGACAATAATCTCTCCCTCAATATCAACAAAACGAAGGAGATTGTCATCGACTTCAGGAGGCGTAGTGGAGAACATGCCCCTGTCTACATCAATGGGAACGAAGTAGAAAGGGTCGAGAGCTTCAAGTTTTTAGATGTACAGATCACCAACAACCTGTCCTGGTCCCTCCATGCCGACACTATAGTTAAGAAAGCCCACCAACGACTCTACTTTCTCAGAAGACTAAGGAAATTTGGCATGTCAGCTACGACCCTCACCAACCTCTACAGATGCACCATTGAAAGCATTCTTTCTGGTTGTATCACAGCTTGGTATGGAGCCTGCTCTGCCCAAGCCCGCAGGAAACTACAAAAGGTTGTGAATGTAGCCCAATCCATCACGCAAACCAGCCTCCCATCCATTGACTGTCTACAATTCCCGCTGCCTCGGAAAGGCAGCCAGCATAATTAAGGACCCCACGCACCCCGGACATACTCTCTTCCACCTTCTTCCGTCAGGAAAAAGGATACAAAAGTTTGAGGTCACGTACCAACCGACTCAAGAACAGCTTCTTCCCTACTGCCATCAGACTTTTGAATGGACCTACCTCGTATTAAGTTGATCTTTTCTATACACTTTGCTATAACTGTAACATTATATTCTGTAGTCTCTCCTTCCTTCCCTGTGTACGGTATGCATTGTTTGTACAGCATGCAAGAAACAATACTTTTCACTGTGTACTAATACATGTGACAATAAATCAAATCAAATTCACAGCTCCAGGGTCCCAGGTTTGATTCCTTGAGTCACTGTCTGTGCAGAGTCTGCACGTTCTCCCCGTGTCTGCGTGGGTTTCCTCCGGGTGCTCCCGTTTCCTCCCACAAGTCCAACGACGTCCAGGTTAGGTGGATTGGCCATGATAAATTGCACTTAGTGACCAAAAAGGTTAGGAGGGGTTATTGGGTTGAGGGAATGGTGTGGAGGCATGGGCTTATGTGGGGTGCTCTTTCCAAGGACGGTGCAGACTCTTATGGGCCGAATGGCCTCCTTCAGCACTGTAAATTTAATTCTATAAGGAGAAATTGAATCAGTTAGGATTGTATTCGCTGGAATTCAGAAGAAATGGTGCCGGGGGGGCGGGGGGAATATCATAGAAACCTATGAAATTCTAACAGGACTGACGGGGCAAAAAGGATGTTCCAGATGGCGAGGTTGGGGTGTCGGGAACCTGGGGCCACACTCGGTCTTGAGGATATAGGGTAGACCTTTTAGGACTGAAATGAGGAGAAATGTCTGGGTGAAGAAATTGAAGCCAAAACTCTATATTCTTTTTCAAATATTTTTTTATTCTCCTTTTTCATTTTTCTCCCAAATTCACACCCAGTAATAAACAATAATCAGTAACGAATGTAATGTCAATCCCCGTATCAATAACAATGATCCCATCCTTCCCCCAAACATTAGCCTGCATGTTAACATAAACAAGTGACAAAAAGGAATCTGGAATCCCCCATAGTTACCACTAACACATACAGTCCCTCTCTCCCCAACCCTCCCAGCCTCCAACCCCCCTAATGTTCGATGTGATCCAATTCTCGAAAGTGCATAATGAATAACGCCCATGAATTGTAGAATCCCTCAGAGCCGGCTAATCCTCGCCCTTGTAAGGTGCGCTCTATACACCACCTTCAGCTGTATCAGCCCCAACCTTGCACACAGGGTGGAGGCATTCACCATCTGGAGTACCTCACACCAGAACCCCTCCTCCATACCCTCTCCCAACTCTTCCTCCCACTTTGCCCTGACCCCTTCTAGCGGCGCCTTCACCTCCTCCAAAATAGCTCCATAAACCGCCGATACTACCCCCTCTCCAGTCCCCCTGTCGTCAGCACCTCCAATGCAATGTGGAAGCCGGCTCTGCTGGCAAGCTTTGTATCTCCTTTCTGACAAAGTCTCGAACCTGCATGTTTCTAAATATTTCACCCTGCTCCAGCCCATTCTTCGCTCCCAGCTCCTTCAATCCAGCAAACGACCCCCAAGAAACAAATCTTTTAATGTCCTAATTCCTTTCTCCTCCCATCTCCGAAAATTGCCATCCCACTTCCCTGGCTCAAATCTATGGTTCCCCCGAATCGGCATTTCCCTTGACCCTGCCCCAACCCGAAGTGCTGTCGAAACTGCCTCCAAATTCTCAACGAAGCTATTACTACCGGACTCCCCGAGTATCTCCCCGGGGCTGTCTGGAGCGGCGCTGCCGCTAGCACCTTCAATCCCGACCACCTACCCAAAGTCTCCTCCAATCTGACCCATTGAGAGTCAACCCTCTCTAACCCAGCAAAACTCTGTTTTACGAGCATTTAGATATAGCATTTGGGGCGGAATGGATGAGAGGATATGGGGGGAAACTCTATTGAATTGGATGATCAGCCATGATCATCATGTCTGGTGGAGCGGGCTCGAAGGGCCGAATGGCCTCCTCCTATTTTCTATGCTTCTCTGCCAATGCTGGGGAATCTTTTTTTCAAATTTTCAGTTTGCAAACATGTAAAATATTCAGCCAGATTGGTGCAATATACAAAAACAATCCAACCCCCACCCCTTTTCAGTAAATAAAAATACTATTTTGTGAACATTTTTTTGAGAATAACATCAATCCGACCATTTATATACAACAGTGAGCATTGTTCCAATCTTTTCATCCATTCTCCCCCCCCCCCCCTCCCACAAACCCAGTGCCAGGGTCCCAGGTTCGATTCCCGGCTTGTGTCACTGTCTGTACGGAGTCTGCACGTTCTCCCTGTGTCTGTGTGAGTTTCCTCCGGGTGCTCTGGTTTCCTCCCACAAGTCCCGAAAGATGTGCTGTTAAGTAATTTGGACATGGGGCAACACGGTGCACAGTGGTTAGCATTGCAGCCTCACAGCGCCGAGGTCCCAGGTTCGATCCCGCCTCTGGGTCACTGTCCGTGTGGAGTTGGTACATCATACCCGTGTTTGCGTGGGTTTCGCCCCCACAAACCAAAGATGTGCAGGGTAGGTGGATTGGCCACGCTAAATTGCCCCTTAATTGGAAGAAATGAATTGGGTACCCCAAATTTTTTTAAAAAAGGTAATTTGGACGTTCTGAATTCTCCCTCTGTGTACCGAACAGGCGCCGGAGTGTGGCAACTAGGGGATTTTCTCAGTAACTTCATTGCGGTGTTAATGTAAGCCTACTTGTGACAATAAAGATTATTATTATTATTATTATTAACAACCACCAATGGCCTTCCCCTAGCATCTGATGGTCACAAGCTCTCTGAAAAAGGAAATAAATGACTGCCGCCTGCGGTGGAGCCTTTCAGTCGATTCTCTCATTAGATACTTGATTATTTCAAAGTGTAAAAGTTCCATCAGGTCTCTGAGCGAGGCTGCTGCACTGGGCGGGACGAGCACCTCCAGACAAACAAGATTCGCCTACGGGCCATCAAGGAAGCAAAGACAATAGCATCTGCCTTCGCCCCTGTCTGTAACTTCGACAAGTTTGAAATCCCCAAAATAGCCACCAAAGGACATAGCAGCTCCAAGTCAATCCCAAGAATTCCCGACATGGTCTTAGCTTTGTTAAAAGCTGTGCGCCTCCTGGCAAGCTCTGAACCAACATCTTGATATATTTGCATGTCATGGCCTTCCCATCTGCTGTTCTGGTATTCTTTTTCCCATCTTAAATTTTTTTCCATTTCCTGCTAACTGTGGAACCAGACCACAAACACCTGAGGTGGCTTCCCAGCACGAGGCTTCTGTCTCTGACCTTTGGGCACAATCCAGCTCAGGAGGGGACACCATTACCACCTCCACCACTATCTTCCAGAGCACCTGTGCCATGAATTTCATTGGATTTGGGCCCTCCAATCTCTTCGGCAATCC
Organism: Scyliorhinus torazame; assembly: GCF_047496885.1. Taxonomy (NCBI): domain Eukaryota; kingdom Metazoa; phylum Chordata; class Chondrichthyes; order Carcharhiniformes; family Scyliorhinidae; genus Scyliorhinus; species Scyliorhinus torazame. The sequence goes on along the minus strand of NC_092710.1, from coordinate 339,339,851 downwards.
AACCATCCTCAAATTCTGTCTTCTCAACTGATTTTTGAGGTTGTCTATCCGAGCACCTCAGGCCCTTAACATTGGTCGCCATCTTCGCTGTTTCCACTTACACGCAAGCAGTCTGGTTCCTCTGCCTTGACAGAGCAACCCCAACCTCTTACAGCTCCGTACCCTGCTTCTTCAGTACCTCATCTACCTTGGCCAGGGCCCCTCTGATCGAGGAAATCATCGCCTCGATCGCCTTCTTGTGATCCTCTGAAACCTCACAGCACAGCTTCTGTAACTCAGCCACCAAAATCTCCACGGTTGCGGGGTTGGCCCCTGGCACTGTGATTGCCTCCACCGCCATTTTGTTTTCCTTTGATGCACTGGACTCTGATTTTAATGTTATTTATTCTTTTGATGTTTGATTGACACCTATTCCGCATCCCCTTGATGTGGGGGGCCTAAACAAATAAATTACAGTGTTTGGGGTGCAATTGCCAGCTATAAATTGAAAAAGATCGTGATCCACAGAAGGAGCACTACTACATGCCGCACCGGAAATCTATATTGGGAGAGATTGAGGAGTGGACCAAGGTATCTGAGGAAATATCCCTTCAGAAGCTGAAAGAGGAGGAGACAGCATGTTTGCTGATGGCATCACGCTAGAGGTGGCAGAAAGTGATATGGATACCATCATGGGTGCTGCCAACTGCATTGAGGGGGCGGGAGGATGGAATCCTCAGTTGAGGAAAAAGGAAGGCACATCAATCTCATAAAACAGTGGGAGTTGGAAGAGAGAGTTCCATGTAGCAGGAGTTTGATAAAGCAGCGGAAGTTCAGAGAGCCCATAAAGTAATTGGAGTTCAGAGAGAGGTGGGAGAGAGAGACCGTAAACTGGTGGGAGTTCAGAGAGAAAAAGTGAGAGCCCGTACGGCAGTGAGAGTTTGGAGAGAAAGATAATAATAATAATTATAATCTCTTATTGTCACGAATAGGTTTCAATGAAGTTACTGTGAAAAGCCCCTAGTCGCCACATTCCAGCGCCTGCTCTGGGAGGCTGGAACGGGAATTGAACCCACGCTGCTGGCATTGTTCTGTATTACAAGCCAGTGATTTAGCCGACTGTGCTAAACCAGCTCCATCAGCAGTGGGAGTTTGGAGAGAAAGAATGAGAGCCCATACAGCAGTGGGAGTTTGGAGAGAAAGAACGAGAGCCCGTACAGCAGTGGGAGTTTGGAGAGAAAGAACGAGAGCCCATACAGCAGTGGGAGTTTGGAGAGAAAGAACGAGAGCCCATACAGCAGTGGGAGTTTGGAGAGAAAGAACGAGAGCCCGTACAGCAGTGGGAGTTTGGAGAGAAAGAACGAGAGCCCATACAGCAGTGGGAGTTTGGAGAGAAAGAACGAGAGCCCATACAGCAGTGGGAGTTTGGAGAGAAAGAACGAGAGCCCGTACAGCAGTGGGAGTTTGCAGAGAAAGAATGAGAGCCCATACAGCAGTGGGAGTTTGGAGAGAAAGAACGAGAGCCCGTACAGCAGTGGGAGTTTGGAGAGAAAGAACGAGAGCCCATACAGCAGTGGGAGTTTGGAGAGAAAGAACGAGAGCCCGTACAGCAGTGGGAGTTTGGAGAGAAAGAATGAGAGCCCGTACAGCAGTGGGAGTTTGGAGAGAAAGAACGAGAGCCCGTACAGCAGTGGGAGTTTGGAGAGAAAGAACGAGAGCCCGTACAGCAGTGGGAGTTTGGAGAGAAAGAACGAGAGCCCGTACAGCAGTGGGAGTTTGGAGAGAAAGAATGAGAGCCCGTACAGCAGTGGGAGTTTGGAGAGAAAGAACGAGAGCCCGTACAGCAGTGGGAGTTTGGAGAGAAAGAACGAGAGCCCGTACAGCAGTGGGAGTTTGGAGAGAAAGAACGAGAGCCCATACAGCAGTGGGAGTTTGGAGAGAAAGAACGAGAGCCCATAGAGCAGTGGGAGTTTGCAGAGAAAGAACGAGAGCCCATACAGCAGTGGGAGTTTGGAGAGAAAGAACGAGAGCCCATACAGCAGTGGGAGTTTGGAGAGAAAGAACGAGAGCCCGTACAGCAGTGGGAGTTTGGAGAGAAAGAACGAGAGCCCATACAGCAGTGGGAGTTTGGAGAGAAAGAACGAGAGCCCGTACAGCAGTGGGAGTTTGGAGAGAAAGAATGAGAGCCCGTACAGCAGTGGGAGTTTGGAGAGAAAGAACGAGAGCCCATACAGCAGTGGGAGTTTGCAGAGAAAGAACGAGAGCCCATACAGCAGTGGGAGTTTGCAGAGAAAGAACGAGAGCCCATACAGCAGTGGGAGTTTGCAGAGAAAGAATGGGAGCTAATAGCTCACAGACAAAATCTAAATGTGACATCAGTGATTGGTTGGGAAGAGTGAGCACCGAGATAACGATTGGTGAGCGACAGGTGAATTATATTATACACTCTGACCCCGTCACTTCTTCTAATCGTAGCCTGCATTCACTATACCTGACCATCCCATCTCTGATGCTAATAATTCTGCACTCCGTTTCACCCCCTTATGTCCTCTCCTCAATGAATTTCGGGCTCAGCACGATGCAGAACTCTTCTACCATCGCCTTCATCTCCGTGCTCAGTCTGGGAGTTGTGTCCTTGCAGTCAGCAACGCAGTGAAGCATTCTGGGAGTGGTGTCCTGCAGTCAGCGTCACAGTGAAGCAGTCTGGGAGAGGTGTCCTCGCAGTCAGCATCACAGTGAAGCGGTCTGGGAGTGGTGTCTTCGCAGTCAGTGTCACAGTGAAATGGTCTGGGAGTGGAGTCCTCGCAGTCAGCGTCACAGTGAAGCGGTCTGGGAACGGTGTCCTCGCAGTCAGTGTCACAGTGAAGCGGTCTGGGAGTGGTGTCCTCGCAGTCAGCGTCACAGTGAAGCAGTCTGGGAGTGGTGTCCTCGCAGTCACAGTGAAATGGTCTGGGAGTGGAGTCCTCGCAGTCAGCGTCACAGTGAAGTGGTCTGGGAACGGTGTCCTCGCAGTCAGTGTCACAGTGAAGCGGTCTGGGAGTGGTGTCCTCGCAGTCAGCGTCACTGAAGTGTTTGGGGAGTGGTGTCCTCGCAGTCAGCGTCGCAGTGAAGCGGTCTGGGAGTGGTGTCCTTGCAGTCAGCATCACAGTGAAGCGGTCTGGGAGTGGTGTCCTCGCAGTCAGCGTCACAGTGAAGCGGTCTGGGAGTGGTGTCCTCGCAGTCAGCGTCACAGTGAAGCAGTCTGGGAGTGGTGTCCTCGCAGTCAGTGTCACAGTGAAGCAGTCTGGGAGTGGTGTCCTCGCAGTCAGTGTCACAGTGAAGCGGTCTGGGAGTGGTGTCCTCGCAGTCAGCGTCACAGTGAAGCGGTCTGGGAGTGGTGTCCTCGCAGTCAGCGTCACAGTGAAGCGGTCTGGGAGTGGTGTCCTCGCGGTCAGCGTCACAGTGAAGCAGTCTGGGAGTGGTGTCCTCGCGGTCAGCGTCGCAGTGAAGCGGTCTGGGAGTGGTGTCCTCTCAGTCATTGTCACAGTGAAGTGGTCTGGTAGTGGTGTCCTCGCAGTCAGTGTCACAGTGAAGCAGTCTGGGAGTGGTGTCCTCGCAGTCAGCGTCACAGTGAAGCAGTCTGGGAGTGGTGTCCTCGCAGTCAGTGTCGCAGTGAAGCGGTCTGGGAGTGGTGTCTCCGCAGTCAGCGTCGCAGTGAAGCGGTCTGGGAGTGGTGTCCTCGCAGTCAGCGTCACAGTGAAGCAGTCTGGGAGTGGTGTCCTCGCAGTCAGTGTCACAGTGAAGCAGTCTGGGAGTGGTGTCCACGCGGTCAGCGTCGCAGTGAAGCGGTCTGGGAGTGGTGTCCTCGCAGTCATTGTCACAGTGAAGTGGTCTGGTAGTGGTGTCCTCGCAGTCAGTGTCACAGTGAAGCAGTCTGGGAGTGGTGTCCTCGCAGTCAGTGTCGCAGTGAAGCGGTCTGGGAGTGGTGTCTCCGCAGTCAGCGTCGCAGTGAAGCGGTCTGGGAGTGGTGTCCTCGCAGTCAGCGTCACAGTGAAGCGGTCTGGGAGTGGTGTCCTCGCGGTCAGCGTCGCAGTGAAGCAGTCTGGGAGTGGTGTCCTCGCGGTCAGCGTCGCAGTGAAGCGGTCTGGGAGTGGTGTCCTCGCAGTCATTGTCACAGTGAAGTGGTCTGGTAGAGGTGTCCTCGCAGTCAGTGTCACAGTGAAGCAGTCTGGGAGTGGTGTCCTCGCAGTCAGCGTCACAGTGAAGCAGTCTGGGAGTGGTGTCCTCGCAGTCAGTGTCGCAGTGAAGCGGTCTGGGAGTGGTGTCCTCGCAGTCAGCGTCACAGTGAAGCAGTCTGGGAGTGGTGTCCTCGCAGTCAGTGTCACAGTGAAGCGGTCTGGGAGTGGTGTCCTCGCAGTCAGCGTCACAGTGAAGCAGTCTGGGAGTGGTGTCCTCGCAGTCAGGGTCACAGTGAAGCGGTCTGGGAGTGGTGTCCTCGCAGTCAGTGTCACAGTGAAGCGGTCTGGGAGTGGTGTCCTCGCAGTCAGCGCCAGAGTGAAGCGTCTGGGAGTGGTGTCCTCGCAGTCAGTGTCGCAGTGAAGCGGTCTGGGAGTGGTGTCCTCGCAGTCAGTGTCACAGTGAAGCGGTCTGGGAGTGGTGTCCTCGCAGTCAGCGCCAGAGTGAAGCGTCTGGGAGTGGTGTCCTCGCAGTCAGTGTCACAGTGAAGCGGTCTGGGAGTGGTGTCCTCGCAGTCAGCGCCAGAGTGAAGCGGTCTGGGAGTGGTGTCCTCGCAGTCAGCGTCGCAGTGAAGCGGTCTGGGAGTGGTGTCCTCGCAGTCAGCGTCGCAGTGAAGCGGTCTGGGAGTGGTGTCCTCGCAGTCAGCGTCACAGTGAAGCAGTCTGGGAGTGGTGTCCTCGCAATCAGGGTCACAGCGAAAGGTCTGGGAGTGGTGTCCTCGCAATCAGCGTCACAGTGAAGCGGTCTGGGAGTGGTGTCCTCGCAGTCAGCGTCACAGTGAAGCGGTCTGGGAGTGGTGTCCTCGCAGTCAGCGTCACAGTAGCGTCACAGTGAAGCAGTCTGGGAGTGGTGTCCTCGCAGTCAGCGGCACAGTGAAGCGGTCTGGGAGTGGTGTCCTCGCAGTCAGCGTCACAGTGAAGCAGTCTGGGAGTGGTGTCCTCGCAATCAGGGTCACAGTGAAAGGTCTGGGAGTGGTGTCCTCGCAATCAGCGTCACAGTGAAGCGGTCTGGGAGTGGTGTCCTCGCAGTCAGCGTCACAGTGAAGCGGTCTGGGAGTGGTGTCCTCGCAGTCAGCGTCACAGTGAAGCAGTCTGGGAGTGGTGTCCTCGCAGTCAGCGGCACAGTGAAGCGGTCTGGGAGTGGTGTCCTTGCAGTCAGTGTCGTAGTGAAGCGGTCTGGGAGTGGTGTCCTCGCAGTCAGCGGCACAGTGAAGCGGTCTGGGAGTGATATCCTCGCAGTCAGTGTCACAATGAAGTAATCTAGAAGTGGTGCCTTCGCCGTCAGCATCACAGTGAAGCGTTCTGGGAGTGGTGTCCTCGCAGTCAGCGTCGCAGTGAAGCGGTCTGTGTAGCCATCTCAGATGGCTACCTGCAAAGGACCATGGGAGTTATGGCCGACTCAGGACCGCTAAGGAAACTCCCAGCCATCAAGGCACCAGCCCCTTTATTGGCCAAATTCGAAGGCACTGACCGAAGCCTGTTGAATTATTGGGTCCAAGTTAAGGATCGCCCCAAAGAGTGTGAAATCCCAGAGGGAGAAGAGACACGGCCATGTGCTCGGTCTCTCTTGGATCCGGCCTATGCCAACCCAAGTGCAGCATAACGACCAGACAGATAAGTTCAAGACCAACGATCGCTACCAGACTGCTGAGCCCAGCAGAAACAGAGCCACTTCTTCCACCCAGCCTCGCAAGATCCGGACAAAGACCTTGTCCATCTGCATAGAGTCGGTTGCCCTGAAGTTAAGTATAGGTTATTGTCGTTGTTAGGTGTAGTTTAACTTGTAGTGTTTTGTGTTGCATGTCAAAGTAATCCTTGTGTGTAAATAAACCATCTTTGAATTTGAACTGACTAACTGGTTGTGTGGTCCTTTGATCGATATCTGGTAAAGCCTTGTGGTGGTATCATTTGATACCTGGCGACTCTAAAGAGCATCATTATTAATTGGCAACATTACTCCGGTGCCGATTGGCAACATTATTGACGACGCTGGTGGGACCAAAACGAGCAACATTATTGGCGACATCTGACGGGACTCGAATTAGAAGTGATTTTGTCACTCCGAGAGAACCCACAAACTTTGAAATCCAATTACGTGAAAGAGAAAGAACCACAAGTGCAAGTCCCATATCGACCAAATCACCGAATTTTGGAAGTGTGTACTAACCTGCATGCGTACTAACAGGGATATAAGGTAAACCCGTTAGATTGTGTCAAAACTATCGAGGGAATTGTGAACCGGAAAATAGCTTAGGCCATGCCCGCAGTTCAAATCACCGCCTTATCCCCCTGTCCCAAATTAATGATAGGAAACCGAGGTTAATGGTAGGAAACGAAAAGTTAAATGTAGAGCAAGAGAGATTAGAGGAAATAAAAGAGATATTAGAAGCAATGACCACAAAAGCGATGGAACGTTTAATGAACCCACAGGAACCTGAGGTCGCAGCGACCAATAGAGCAGAGCAGTGCCCCCTATGGGAAGAAGAGTTGAGGACGTATTTAAAGGGGAAAGGATAGCCCCTTTGGTCTGATTTTTGTTCAAATGAAGAGTCAGGTCTAGGAAGCATAGGACAAACTTGGTGGGACAACCTAACCGAGGTGCATAAGAAAAATGCAGCGAAAGCGCAAAAGTCAATGGCAATAGTGTCCTGTTTGGCACAGTTGCGAGGCACAGAGGTGGTCGTGAGGACGCTCCGCAGGCAGCTAGTTGAGAAAGAAGAGAAGAATGTGGGAAACAATAGTGAAAGCGAAAAGATTATTGAGCATCTCCGGGATCAGTTGGCAGCTGAAGATAAAGAGCTGGCTGATGTCAAACGGGCACACCAATCTTGTTTAGTTCACCTTAGCAGCTTTCAGACTCAGGACGATAAAGCCTACCAAGATACACAGCGCGCAGTCTTGGTACGAGAAGAGACAGAACAGCAGGTAGCACAGTTAACAAGTCAATGCGCGGATTTAAAGGCAGCTTTACGAGCACTCCATAGCTCCACTACGGAACAAAGACAGAGCACAGTAGACCACGCAAAATGTACACAACAAATAGAGAAGTTGCAGTCACTGCTTTCAGTGCAAAACAGATTTAGAGATACCTTTGGACAAAATTGAGTTAAGGAAGGTACCCCAATTGGCAAGAAGTAAATGAAACCGCCCAGAGATATGTGGAGAACACAGAAAATCACAATAGAGCCCCCCCCATGCCCCGAAAAGGAAAGCACTGACACCACCGACTACACAGGCAGCACACATCCCCATGAATCCGGTCACCACACAGCGCAAGTCATCGGATTGGGAGGAGCCCGATTGCATTTACACCACGCCATTATCTATCACCCAATTGAGAGATGCCTGCGCTAAAATTGATCCATTCAAACCCACCGCAGACCCGAATAATTTCTTTGAGAGAGTACGCCAGCAAAAGGTTATGTACAGTCTAGACGAAAGGGAGGAAGTTAAACTTCTAGTAATGAGCCTTGACCAGTCCGTCAGCTCAGCTTTACCAGAACCCCAGAATGTAGGAGGAGGAACCCTACAGGAGGTGAAAACAGCCATTTTAGATGCGATCAGGTACAACAAGGGAGAGCCAGTAGAAGTTTTGAACCATTGTAGGCAAAAGAAGGGAGAGCATGCCACCGCATTTGCAAGTCGCCTTTGGATCCATTTTAAAGCAGTATTTGAACCGCGCACACTTAGATAACGACAACACAACACTTTAGTCTCCCATGCCACAGAAGCAGGTCAAAAGGCTTGTGTCAATTACGACCCAGTAGACGCCACACACAATGGTAGAAGCAAATATGCACCCAGTTAGAACTAACCAGGACCCAGCATGGATAAATGAGGGTGGACATGAAGGACAGCACCACAGAGCACAGGCACCACGAGGTTGCTATAATTGTGGACACATGGAACATTACGCCTACGAATGCCGACAAAACCCCCCGAACCAGCTACACCACCAACAACCAGGCCCCCCACCTAGGAACAATGTTAGGCCCATACATTGTCTTAGCGCCCATTCAGATAATTCAACAATCAACACCACAGATTGACGGTGTTTGGACTCCCCAACTTAGGTCTGCGCCACACTCTGGGACAAATCTGATAATACAGTAGTCACAGGCACAGTCCGGGGACATCCAGCAGAATTTCTTTGGGACACAGGAGGGTCCTGCACCACTTTAAACTCCTCCACAATGTTCCAGCGTGACAAATGGCCCACCACAGACACCATCACCCTTAGTGGATTTACCGGACACGTACAGCAGGGATACACTCCAGCCCCCGTAGATATTCCGATAGGAACCATAAGCACCAGACACCCCGTTGTTTTAGTTGACTTGCCCCAAGCAGCCGAGCACATTCTAGGAATCGATTTTATGAGCTCCCACAACCTTTCCTTTGATCCCGTGAATAAATGTGTATGGAAAATGGCCAAAACAGCGAGAGCCCCCGCTACGCTCACAGTAAGGGACTATGAACATAGGATTTGCTCAGGAGGAGACTATTGGTTTGATCCGCAAACAATTAGTACAGACCAGACAATTAGAGAGGTCCTCAGAAAACATAAAGCTTCCTTCGCCCAACACAAACACGATTGTGGGAAGATCCCAGGAATGGTCACAATTTCAGGTCCCGATCCTAAGCCACAGAAGCAATACGGTTTCCCACAGCATGCGGAGGGTGAGATTTCAAAATTCATCAATAGCTTATTAGATCGAGGAGTAATTCGACCGGTAGCCTCAACAAATAATGCCCCAATTTGGCCCGTGAAAAAACCCGATGGTACTTGGCGACTGACATTCGACCACTGAGAACTTAACAAGGTCACCTCTTTAGCAGCCCCCACCGTTGCCACGAGTCCCGACACCATGCTCAAGCAGGGAGAACAGGCAAAGTACTTCACAGTGCTGGACATCAGCAATGGTTCATCCTGCTAGACAAGACATGTCAATATAAGTTCACATTTCAAGAGCAGCAGTATACGTGGACTGCCTCCCGCAAGGATTCCACAACTCACCCTCCATTTTTCACCGACAATTGGCCAACGGACTTTCCAAATTTTCCCGCCCCGAATGCCTTATACAATTATGTGGACGACGTACTCCTACAGACGGACACAAAGGAAGAGCATGTAAAGCTTCTTTTGGAATTACTAGGTCTTTTGTAATCCATTGGATGCAAGGTTAACCCAAAAAAAGCCCACATCTTAAAAGAAAAGCCTTCATTGGAGCCTACTTCTGACAATAAGCGATTTTCATTTTCATTTATTTAGGCACCATTATCGCCCACGGGAAGAGAGAAATTGAACACAAACTAATTGAGTCAATCGTTAAATTGACTCTCAATATCACTGCACTCCGGTCATTCTTAGGATTAGTTGGATATTGTAGGAACCATATAGATGGTTTTGCCACAAAAGCAGCCCCACTCTTAGAGCTCCTTAAAAAGAACGCCCCATGGGAATGGCTTCCTCAGCACACCGACGCCATCGATGAATTAAAACGCGCCCTAGGCACAGCCCCCGCTTTGCAAGTTCCAGACCCACGCTCTCCCTATGCCATAGAAGTAGCGACCACCGACCGAACCCTATCAGCAGTACTCCTACAGGAAAGACATGACCGCTTAGGACCCGTAGCCTATGGCTCACAAATTTTGGATCCCATAGAGCAAGGATTTACAGCCTGCGAACGGCACTTGCTTGCAGTCTTTTGGGCAGTACAGTATTTTGCACACATCACAGGCCTTAACCCAGTAACGATTTTAACTGAGCACACCCCAACGCAGCTATTAGATGGTAGGTTAAAGGACGGTTCAGTCAGCCAGGTCAGAGCAGCTCGCTGGACACTTATTACAAGGAAGGGACATTACAGTCAAACGTACAAAGACCCACACATTTCTAGCAGATAACCTTCAGTATGCAGGGACCCCACATGAGTGCCAGATCATAGCAGCCCAACACCACACAGAACCCTTTATTCCGAAGTCACTGCACACACGAGCAGGCAGTAAAACGCAGAATCCACACACCATAGACAACGCTTAAAGATTTATGTAGACAGTTCCTCCATGATAGAAAATGGAAAGAGAATAACTGGTTGTGGAATTTATGTAGAAGACGCACAGGGACGCGCATTGGAAGAAATATCTTCAAAATTGCCGGCCACCTAGGATCGCAAGCAGCAGAACTAGCAGCCATAGCATATGTAGTGCAATACCCAGATTCTTTCCAACCCCCGCAGACATACATTCGGACAGTTTATGTGTGCAATAGCTTGACAGAATTCCTGCCCCTGTGGGAATCTCGAAGATTCGTATCCGCTGATGGTAAACCCCTACCCTCCGCCCCTTTGTTGAAGCATATTCTTAGGGCAGCTAAAGACCGCACGTACGGTATTATTAAAGTGAGAAGCCATCATCGTTCCTCCCCACCGGTAATGTAAAGGCAGACGCCTTAGCCAAGGCAGGATCGCGCCACGGTCACTTTTGGCAACCCCCCGAAAGTGAACCGATACACGCAGTCCAGGTTTTTCACACCATTAACGAGGATCTATCCCAGGCCCAAAAGGCAGACGACGCTCTCAAACAAGTTTTAGACGGTAACTTCCCAGCCCCCTACAACAAATGCAAGGACTCACTGACGGTACAGGACGGTATAGATTTGAAAAATGGAATTTATGTGGTCCCCACCCAGGACAAAAAACAGATAATTTACCAGCTTCATGACGGACACGGACATCAGGGGATAGACAATACCATTGCCCATTTAAGACCTTTGTGCTGGTGGCCCGATTAAAAATCCAATGTCACACAATATGTTGAGAATTGTTTGACCTGTGCACAGAACAATCCTGAACGGTACTCCAAGAAGGGACAATTGAGACACACCCGACCTGTTAATGGCCCTTGGACAAATTTGCAACTCGACTACATTGGCCCCCTTCCCCCACCCCCTTGCAGAAATGGTTTCAAATACGTATCAGTGGTAATCAACACCTTTACAAAATGGGTAGAAGCATATCCCTCACGGACAAACACTGCAAAGGCCACAGCTAAGATTTTGACCCAACAGATATTTACACACTGGGGACTGCCCCGCAGCATTGAGTCAGACCAAGGTTCCCACTTCACCGGCAGAGTCGGGCAAAATGTCCTAACGATTTTTGGAATCAAACAAAAATTTCACATCGCGTATCACCCCTAATCCAGTGGCATTGTTCAGAGAATAATCGCACTTTAAAAGCGACCATTAGAAAGATGGTGCAACAGAACAATATCACGTGGGACACAGTCCTCCCATTCGCCCTCATGTTTATTAGGAACACAGTATCCAGTTCCACAGGTTTCACCCTCCACACTCTCATGACCGGATGACCCATGAAAGGAATTGAATATTTATTAGGTCTCGATGTGGCAAGCCCCACAGTCACCGCCCCCAACCATGTAAAAGCGGTCCAACAAGTCACAGACAATATTAAAGCAGCACAGCTCGCTGCAGCTGTCCGACTAGGCGCTAGGAAAAAGCAGAGTAAAGCCTGCTTTGACAAAACCGTCCACCCCGTAGAGTACACAGTCGGTCAGCAAGTAATGGTTTCCCTTTACAATCCCAGTTCTTTCCTCTTCCCCCAAATTTACAGGACCCTACTCCATTTCAGACAAAGTAAGCCCCTCTGTGTACAAGATAACATACCCCAATGGTAAAACTGGTTGGTTCCACATCAACCAGCTCAAAGTCCATGGAACCCAATGTAGCCACTCCCACCACTTCTCCCTAGCAATAGCAGACGATTCCGCCCCACCCATCGACAAACTAGTCCAACCCTCCCCCAGCCCTGACAGCACGTCCATGCCCACAGACCCGACCTTGTCTCCGCCCACAGGTACGACCTTCCACCTTGAGCTTGACTCCGACGACAGCGCCAGCCTCCCCGAATTGACCACGATCACTGACCACGGGTACAACCACCCCGGCCCCAGTCACTCCAGCCCCCGGTACCACGACCAAGACATGTTTGGCCCCCTATACCCCCTTCCACAGCGAGAGCCACCGCCTGACAACAGTAACTTGCCCTTCACTGTCACCTCCCCTACGCCTCATGACAAATGAACCCCTTTTGGCACCGCGACAACTCTTGTAGACTGGTTAGACATGACGATTCGGATTCCACGACGGCCCACGCGGCCACGGCACAAAAACGGCGAACACGAGTCTGCCAACCGGGAGATGGTCATGATTCAGATTCTGACTCTGATTTTGGTAATCCTTTTACAATGCTTTTTGATACCCTGAGGTGTCCAGGTGATGAGAAAAAGGAGCCGCCTAAGAATTACAGTGTCCTACTTCCTGATGGAGCCTGCCCACCTTTTTATTTTTCATCTTTCTTTCTTCTTGTTACATGGTTTTAATTAATGTCGGCCTCACCCTCAATTTCTTGATACAGTCATAGTTACACTTCTGACGCATTTACTGACCAATGGACGTTAAAGGAACAATTGTTGGATCTCACTTGTGTTACAAATTATTTCCGCTCGTTTAGGTCACCCAGGTAGGGAATAACGGCACTGATCCCCGCCCTGCCTGAGGACCCCAAATGCATCCGGTCGGTTAAGCTCGGGTAGTGGTGCAACGGCACTGATCACCATCCTACCTGGGGATTCCACATGGCCCACGCGCACCTCATGTTCCCATCACTTTGAGTGCTTTGGAATGGTTCTTTACACTTTACGCTGTCCTTGGCAGGTCTTAGTTGTCCCTTCTCTGCTCCTTTATTGTGGTTTAAAGAATGGCCTTTGCCACAGTCTGTACACTCATCCCTTTACCTTCCACGACCCTCTGGTCGCTCCCCACCTGCTATTTACACATTTGACACAATTGGTTGCCACATGTGCTGCTCCATGCGAACTACCTATGGACCCTGGGACGACGAAACTCTATAAAACTGTCCGCCCTATGATTCAGCTAGCTAAGATGAGCCTCAGCCACCAGTGGTTGCAGTAAAGGAAAGACTGGACGGAGGAATTGTCCACCCACTTCCAGCATCGACCACCTGCTGTGAGAATCTCTGCACTTAAAAATTGGTATTTCTTGTCTCTCAGAACGTTATTTCAAAAAAACTGAGGGAGTCACACATGGTGACGATTCTAATGGGTAATTGAAGTTAAGGAGATAAAGACAAATAAACAACATATTAACCGAAGATAATAACCGATATTATGCTTGCACCCCCAGGAATATACGGAAGACAGAAGACAAGATGAAGAGAGGACTGATGACCTACATTGTGATCATCGCTGGACTCTGACAACTGCGCGCATTACAAGCCTCTGTACCACACCAGCCCCGAACACCACCACACAACATGACACCCCTAGCCCGGACACCACACCACACATAGAGATAGACACTGAAACCCCCACTTGGTGCGAAAACATTGCCAAATGGTACCCCCTTTCATACACCATAGAGGCCCTTCTGGTAATTGCAATAATCTGCAGTGTCATCCAGACAGTTCGACTCGGCAAATGGCGAAAAAGAGCCTCCCGCTCCCCGATTATATACACTCCGAGCCCCCTTCTTTGGAATTCACCCAACTCAACAAACACTGTAATCGCTGATAAAAATAAAGACCGTATACCTCTGTAACCTTCACAGATTAAGTAGAAATGTGATGCTGCTGTTTTGAAATCTTGTATTGTACATAGGTTCTTTTTGGTATTTGCCAGCAGCATGAGAGTAGCTTAGATAGTGATAGTTAGATGTCCACTTGTGCGATTAAGTTAAGCGTGAAATGTTTATAGTGACCCGTTAGAAATTATGAATGTATGATGTATTAATAAAAATGTTAGGTAAATGCTCCAAAAATATAGGACAGAGTAGTGTGGAACCTGTCCTTGACCAAGGGTAACCGGCACACCAGGGATGGATAAGGGATCAACAGTGTGATCCACCACGCTTCGCGTTCAGGATCAAGAGGACGGGATGTAGCCATCTCAGATGGTCACCTGCAAAGGACTATGGGAATTATGGCCAACCCAGGACTCAGACAGACTCGGAGCTTGTGTGTGTATTTGCAACCCAGATAGCTCGACGCGATCGAAACCCCCGCTCGTTTGCATTCTAATGGCCTATTTCCCTAGAACAATAGGACTGCACTCAAGAAACCGATACAGCCACAGACTGATCTGCGCCACTCCCTTTACTCAGGGAGCCCAAACAGCCAAGGCCAATGACCGCTAAGGACACTCCCAGCCATCAAGGCACCTGCCCATTCATTGGCCAAAATCGAAGGCAATGATCGAAGCCTGTCGAATTATTGGGTCCAAGTTAAGGACCGCCCCAAAGAGCGTGAAATCCCAGAGGGAGAAGAGACACAGCCATGTGCTCGGTCTCTGTTGAATCCGGCCTGTGCCAACCCAAGTGCAGCATAACGACCAGACAGACGAGTTCAAGACCAACGATCGCTACTAGACGGATGAGCCCAGCAGAAACAGAGCCACTTCTTCCACCCAGCCTCGCAAGATCCAGACAAAGCCCTTGTCCATCTGCATAGAGCCGGTTGCCCTGAAGTTAAGTATACGTTATTGTAGTTGTTAGGTGTAGTTTAACTTGTAGTGTTTGTGTTGCATGTCGAAGTAATCCTTGTGTGTAAATAAACCATCTTTGAACTTGAACTGACTAACTGGTTGTGTGGTCCTTTGATCGATATCCGGTAAACCCTTGTGGTGGTATCATCTGATACCTGGCGACTCTAAAGAGCATCATTATTAATTGGCAACATTACTCTGGTGCCGATCGGCAACATCTGGGAGCGGTGTCCTCGCAGTCAGTGTTGCAGTGAACCGGTTTGGGAGTGGTGTCTTCCCAGTTATCGTCACAATGAAGTGGTCTGGAAGTGGTGTCCTCGCAGTCAGTGTCGCAGTGAAGCGTCTGGGAGGGGTGTCCTCACAGTCACTGTCGCAGTGAAACGTTCTGGGAGTGGTGTCCTCGCAGTCAGCGTCCCAGTGAAATGGTCTGGGAGTGGTGTCCTCGCAGTCAGTGTCGCAGTGAAATGGTCTGGGAGTGGTGTCCTCGCAGTCAGCGTCCCAGTGAAATGGTCTGGGAGTGGTGTCCTCGCAGTCAGTGTCACAGTGAAGCGGTCTGGGAGTGGTGTCCTCGCAGTCAGTGTCGCAGTGAAGCAGTCTGGGAGTGGTATCCTCGCAGTCAGCGTCACAGTGAAGCGGTCTGGGAGTGGTGTCCTCGCAGTCAGTGTCGCAGTGAAGCAGTCTGGGAGTGGTGTCCTCGCAGTCAACGTCGCAGTGAAGCGGTCTGGGAGTGGTGTCCTCGCAGTCAGCGTCGCAGTGAAGCGGTCTGGGAACGGTGTCCTCGCAGTCAACGTCGCAGTGAAGCGGTCTGGGAGTGGTGTCCTTGCAGTCAGTGTCACACTGAAGCAGTCTGGGAGTGGTGTCCTCACAGTCAGTGTCACAGTGAAGCAGTCTGGGAGTGGTGTCCTCGCAGTCAGCGTCGCAGTGAAGCGGTCTGGGAGTGGTGTCCTCGCAGTCAGCGTCACAGTGAAGCAGTCTGGGAGTGGTGTCCTCTCAGCGTCACAGTGAAGCGGTCTGGCAGTGGTGTCCTCGCAGTCAGCGTCGCAGTGAAGCAGTCTGGGAGTGGTGTCCTCGCAGTCAGCGTCACAGTGAAGCGGTCTGGGAGTGGTGTCCTCGCAGTCAGCGTCACAGTGAAGCAGTCTGGGAGTGGTGTCCTCGCAGTCAGTGTCGCAGTGAAGCAGTCTGGGAGTGGTGTCCTCGCAGTCAACGTCGCAGTGAAGCGGTCTGGGAGTGGTGTCCTCGCAGTCAGCGTCGCAGTGAAGCGGTCTGGGAGTGGTGTCCTCGCAGTCAGTGTCACAGTGAAGCGGTCTGGGAGTGGTGTCCTCGAGGTCAGCGTCACAGTGAAGCGGTCTGGGAGTGGTGTCCTTGCAGTCAGTGTCACAGTGAAGCAGTCTGGGAGTGGTGTCCTCGCAGTCTGGGAGTGGTGTCCACGCAGTCAGCGTCGCAGTGAAGCAGTCTGGGAGTGGTGTCCTCTCAGCGTCACAGTGAAGCAGTCTGGGAGTGGTGTCCTCGCAGTCAGCGTCCCAGTGAAATGGTCTGGGAGTGGTGTCCTCGCAGTCAGTGTCACAGTGAAGCGGTCTGGGAGTGGTGTCCTCGCAGTCAGTGTCGCAGTGAAGCAGTCTGGGAGTGGTATCCTCGCAGTCAGCGTCACAGTGAAGCGGTCTGGGAGTGGTGTCCTCGCAGTCAGTGTCGCAGTGAAGCAGTCTGGGAGTGGTGTCCTCGCAGTCAACGTCGCAGTGAAGCGGTCTGGGAGTGGTGTCCTCGCAGTCAGCGTCGCAGTGAAGCGGTCTGGGAACGGTGTCCTCGCAGTCAACGTCGCAGTGAAGCGGTCTGGGAGTGGTGTCCTTGCAGTCAGTGTCACACTTAAGCAGTCTGGGAGTGGTGTCCTCACAGTCAGTGTCACAGTGAAGCAGTCTGGGAGTGGTGTCCTCGCAGTCAGCGTCGCAGTGAAGCGGTCTGGGAGTGGTGTCCTCGCAGTCAGCGTCACAGTGAAGCAGTCTGGGAGTGGTGTCCTCTCAGCGTCACAGTGAAGCGGTCTGGCAGTGGTGTCCTCGCAGTCAGCGTCACAGTGAAGCGGTCTGGGAGTGGTGTCCTCGCAGTCAGCGTCACAGTGAAGCAGTCTGGGAGTGGTGTCCTCGCAGTCAGTGTCGCAGTGAAGCAGTCTGGGAGTGGTGTCCTCGCAGTCAACGTCGCAGTGAAGCGGTCTGGGAGTGGTGTCCTCGCAGTCAGCGTCGCAGTGAAGCGGTCTGGGAGTGGTGTCCTCGCAGTCAGTGTCACAGTGAAGCGGTCTGGGAGTGGTGTCCTCGAGGTCAGCGTCACAGTGAAGCGGTCTGGGAGTGGTGTCCTTGCAGTCAGTGTCACAGTGAAGCAGTCTGGGAGTGGTGTCCTCGCAGTCTGGGAGTGGTGTCCACGCAGTCAGCGTCGCAGTGAAGCAGTCTGGGAGTGGTGTCCTCTCAGCGTCACAGTGAAGCAGTCTGGGAGTGGTGTCCTCGCAGTCAACGTCGCAGTGAAGCGGTCTGGGAGTGGTGTCCTCGCAGTCAGTGTCACAGTGAAGCGGTCTGGGAGTGGTGTCCTCGCAGTCTGGGAGTGGTGTCCTCGCAGTCAGCGTCACAGTGAAGCAGTCTGGGAGTGGTGTCCTCGCAGTCAGCGTCACAGTGAAGCGATCTGGGAGTGGTGTCCTCGCAGTCAGCGTCACAGTAAAGCGATCTGGGAGTGGTGTCCTCGCAGTCAGCGCCAGAGTGAAGCGTCTGGGAGTGGTGTCCTCGCAGTCAGTGTCGCAGTGAAGTGGTCTGGGAGTGGTGTCCTCGCAGTCAGTGTCGCAGTGAAGCAGTCTGGGAGTGGTGTCCTCGCAGTCAGCGTCACAGTGAAGCAGTCTGGGATTGGTGTCCTTGCAGTCAGTGTCACAGTAAAGCAATCTGGGAGTGGTGTCCTCGCAGTCAGTGTCACAGTGAAGCGGTCTGGGAGTGGTGTCCTCGCAGTCAGCGTCACAGTGAAGCGGTCTGGGAGTGGTGTCCTCGCAGTCAGCGTCGCAGTGAAGCGGTCTGGGAGTGGTGTCCTCGCAGTCAGCGTCCCAGTGAAGCAGTCTGGGAGTGGTGTCCTCGCAGTCAGCGTCCCAGTGAAGCAGTCTGGGAGTGGTGTCCTCGCAGTCAGTGTCACAGTGAAGCGGTCTGGGAGTGGTGTCCTCGCAGTCAGTGTCACAGTGAAGCGGTCTGGGAGTAGTGTCCTCGCAGTCAGCGTCACAGTAAAGCGATCTGGGAGTGGTGTCCTCGCAGTCAGCGCCAGAGTGAAGCGTCTGGGAGTGGTGTCCTCGCAGTCAGTGTCGCAGTGAAGTGGTCTGGGAGTGGTGTCCTCGCAGTCAGTGTCACAGTGAAGCAGTCTGGGAGTGGTGTCCTCGCAGTCAACGTCGCAGTGAAGCAGTCTGGGAGTGGTGTCCTCGCAGTCAGCGTCACAGTGAAGCAGTCTGGGAGTGGTGTCCTCGCAGTCAGCGTCACAGTGAAGCAGTCTGGGAGTGGTGTCCTTGCAGTCAGTGTCACAGTGAAGCGGTCTGGGAGTGGTGTCCTCGCAGTCAGCGTCCCAGTGAAGCAGTCTGGGAGTGGTGTCCTCGCAGTCAGTGTCACAGTGAAGCGGTCTGGGAGTGGTGTCCTCGCCGTCAGCGTCACAGTGAAGCGGTCTGGGAGCGGTGTCCTCGCAGTCAGCGTCCCAGTGAAGCAGTCTGGGAGTGGTGTCCTCGCAGTCAGCGCCAGAGTGAAGCGTCTGGGAGTGGTGTCCTCGCAGTCAGTGTCGCAGTGAAGTGGTCTGGGAGTGGTGTCCTCGCAGTCAGTGTCGCAGTGAAGCAGTCTGGGAGTGGTGTCCTCGCAGTCAGCGTCACAGTGAAGCAGTCTGGGATTGGTGTCCTTGCAGTCAGTGTCACAGTAAAGCAATCTGGGAGTGGTGTCCTCGCAGTCAGTGTCACAGTGAAGCGGTCTGGGAGTGGTGTCCTCGCAGTCAGCGTCACAGTGAAGCGGTCTGGGAGTGGTGTCCTCGCAGTCAGCGTCGCAGTGAAGCGGTCTGGGAGTGGTGTCCTCGCAGTCAGCGTCCCAGTGAAGCAGTCTGGGAGTGGTGTCCTCGCAGTCAGCGTCCCAGTGAAGCAGTCTGGGAGTGGTGTCCTCGCAGTCAGTGTCACAGTGAAGCGGTCTGGGAGTGGTGTCCTCGCAGTCAGTGTCACAGTGAAGCGGTCTGGGAGTAGTGTCCTCGCAGTCAGCGTCACAGTAAAGCGATCTGGGAGTGGTGTCCTCGCAGTCAGCGCCAGAGTGAAGCGTCTGGGAGTGGTGTCCTCGCAGTCAGTGTCGCAGTGAAGTGGTCTGGGAGTGGTGTCCTCGCAGTCAGTGTCACAGTGAAGCAGTCTGGGAGTGGTGTCCTCGCAGTCAACGTCGCAGTGAAGCAGTCTGGGAGTGGTGTCCTCGCAGTCAGCGTCACAGTGAAGCAGTCTGGGAGTGGTGTCCTCGCAGTCAGCGTCACAGTGAAGCAGTCTGGGAGTGGTGTCCTTGCAGTCAGTGTCACAGTGAAGTGGTCTGGGAGTGGTGTCCTCACAGTCAGCGTCACAGTGAAGCGGTCTGGGAGTGGTGTCCTTGCAGTCAGTGTCACAGTGAAGCAATCTGGGAGTGGTGTCCTCGCAGTCAGTGTCACAGTGAAGCGGTCTGGGAGTGGTGTCCTCGCAGTCAGCGGCACAGTGAAGCGGTCTGGGAGTGGTGTCCTCGAGGTCAGCGTCACAGTGAAGCGGTCTGGGAGTGGTGTCCTCGCAGTCAGCGTCGCAGTGAAGCGGTCTGGGAGTGGTGTCCTCGCAGTCAGCGTCGCAGTGAAGCGGTCTGGGAGTGGTGTCCTCGCAGTCAGCGTCCCAGTGAAGCAGTCTGGGAGTGGTGTCCTCGCAGTCAGTGTCACAGTGAAGCGGTCTGGGAGTGGTGTCCTCGCAGTCAGCGTCACAGTGAAGCGGTCTGGGAGTGGTGTCCTTGCAGTCAGCATCACAGTGAAGCGGTCTGGGAGCGGTGTCCTCGCAGTCAGCGTCCCAGTGAAGCAGTCTGGGAGTGGTGTCCTCGCAGTCAGTGTCACAGTGAAGCGGTCTGGGAGTGGTGTCCTCGCAGTCAGCGTCACAGTGAAGCAGTCTGGGAGTGGTGTCTTCGCAGTCAGCATCACAGTGAAGCAGTCTGGGAGTGGTGTCCTCGCAGTCAGCGCCAGAGTGAAGCGTCTGGGAGTGGTGTCCTCGCAGTCAGCGTCCCAGTGAAGCAGTCTGGGAGTGGTGTCCTCGCAGTCAGTGTCACAGTGAAGCGGTCTGGGAGTGGTGTCCTCGCAGTCAGCGTCCCAGTGAAGCAGTCTGGGAGTGGTGTCCTCGCAGTCAGCGTCCCAGTGAAGCAGTCTGGGAGTGGTGTCCTCGCAGTCTGGGAGTGGTGTCCTCGCAGTCAGTGTCACAGTGAAGCGGTCTGGGAGTGGTGTCCTCGCAGTCAATGTCGCAGTGAAGCAGTCTGGGAGTGGTGTCCTCACAGTCAGCGTCACAGTGAAGCGGTCTGGGAGTGGTGTCCTCACAGTCAGCGTCACAGTGAAGCGGTCTGGGAGTGGTGTCCTTGCAGTCAGTGTCACAGTGAAACAGTCTGGGAGTGGTGTCCTTGCAGTCAGCGTCGCAGTGAAACAGTTGTGGTTTTAAAAAGTGTTTTTTGGGGGGGGGGGGAAGTGAGAAACAACACAAATAGGTGAAAGTCAGAGGCAGTATAATAAACTAATATGAGAAAAAAGCCTCAGGGATGTAAAGTTAGTATAAGGGAGCTACATTAATAGTATTCTCGTATAAGCATAATTTGTTTGTTAATAAAAGGAGTAAATCAGGGGTTTAAGGATAGTCATGGCTTGCACCAGTGAAATGCTCCTTCTGTACGATGTGGAAGCTTCTGTTGTTCCTGGTGACCAAGTGTGCAGGAAGTGGTCCAGCTACTGGCTAACCATATTTTCGAGCTGGAGCTCTGCGATGCTGAACAAGCCGTGGATAGCATGCTCAGTGATGTCGTCATGTCATTGCTGTCACTGAGACATGGTTGAGCGAGGTCCGGGATTGGAAGCTCCATATTCCAGGATACTGGATCTTCAGGCGAGACGGGGAAGGAAGTAAAAGAGGAGGGGCTGGTGCAATTTTGATCAGGGAATCAATTAAGAGCAGTCAGGACGGGTGGCATCTTGGTAGGCTCTTCAAATTAAGCCTTTTGGGTAGACTTAAAAACCAAAGAGGAGCAATCACACCGCTAGCAGTGTTCTGCAGGGCCTGTAGAAGGCCCTACGTAGAAGATTCTACAAGAGAGAGAGGGTGGTCCTGGACTTAATTTTGGGTAACGCCGGGTAAGTGGTTGCAGTATCAGTGGGGGAGTATTTTGCATTTAGTGATCATAACTCCATTGGTTTCAAGATCGTTATGGAAAAGAAGAAGGATGGGCCTAAAAAGAAAGTTCTAAACTGGAGGAAGGCCGATTTGAATAAGATCAGATACGATTTGGGCAGAGTGGACTGGGATCAGATACCCTTGGGTAAATCTGTGATTGTGTGATTTCAAGAAGGAATTAGATATAGCTCTTGGGGCTAAAGGCATCAAGGTATATGGGGGGGGAGGTGGGATCAGGGTATTGAACTTGATGATCAGCCATGATCACAATGAATGGCGGAGCAGGCTCAAGGGGCCGAATGTCGTCGTCCTCTTTCTATGTAGAACAATGGGATGCATCAAGAAGGATTGGCTTGGATTGGATTGGATTTTATTATTGTCAGTTGCACCGAGGTATTGGTAAATATTGGAAATAGGGAGAGTACAGGGCCAACATGTTCCAATAAAGAAAAAGGGTGAGATCAATAAATCAGTGAACCCTGGATGCCGAAGGATATACAGCATTGAATGAAGAGAAAAAGGGAGGCTTATGGCAGATATTGAGGAAGCAAAGCAGCAGAAACCCTAGAGGCGTATAGATTGTGCAAGAGGGAATTTGAAAAAGAAATTAGAAGACCGAACAGGAAATTAGGAGAGGAAAAAGGAAACGTGAAAGGACACTGGCTGGGAAAATAAAGGAAAATCCAAAGTTGTTGTGCAATACATTAAGGGTAAAAGGATAACGAGAGAAATAGTAGGGCCCATTTAAGGAGCACAGTGATAGTTTGTGTGTGGAGCCGGAGGATGTAGGTAGGGTTCTAAATTAATAATTTGTGTCGGTGTTCACCTAGTGCGAGGGAAGGTGTGGGTATAGAAATCAGGGAGAAGGACTGTGATAAAATGAAAGAAATTAACATAGATCATAGAATTTACAGTGCAGAAGGAGGCCATTCGGCCCGTCGAGTCTGCACCGGCTCTTGGAAAGAGCACCCGACCCAAGGTCAACACCCCCACCCTATCCCCATAACCCAGTAACCCCACCCAACACTAAGGGCAAATTTGGACACTAAGAGCAATTTATCATGGCCAATCCACCTAACCTGCACATCTTTGGGCTGTGGGAGGAATCCGGAGCACCCGTAGGCAACCCACGCACACATGGGGAGGATGTGCAGACTCGTGCACAGACAGTGACCCAAGCCAGGAATCGAACCTGGGGCTGTGAAGCAATTGTGCTATCCACAATGCTACCATAGACAGAGCGAAGGTGCTGAGTAATCTGTCATGCTGAAAAGTAGACAAATCTCCAAGACCAGATGAAATCTGGTCAGGACCAGTCCAAAGATGCGCAGGTTAGGTGGATTGGCCATGATAAATTGCCCTTGGTATTCAAAAAAGGTTAGGTGGGGTTACTGGGTTATGGGGATTGGGTGGAGGTGTGGGCTTAAGTAGGGTGCTCTTTCCAAGAGCCAGTGCAGATTTGATGGGCCGATGTTCTGTGTTCTAAATGTATCCCAGGCTGTAGGGAAGAAATAGCAAAGGCACTGGTAGTAATTTTCAATTCCTCTCGGATCACAGGAGAAGTGCCGGTGGACTGGAGAAAAGCCAGTGTGGTACCATTATTCAAGAAGGGAGGAAGGGATAAACCAGGGAACTACAGGTCAGTCAGTCTAACCTCAGTGGTGGAGAAACTATTGGATGCTGGCCTCCACTCGACCATCCTGCCCGTTCTCCATAACTCTTCAACCCATTATCAATTAAAAATCTGTCTCACTGCTCCTTAAATTTATTCACTGTCCCTGCATCCCCCACACTCTGGGGTAGTGAATTCCATAGATTACATTGATTCCCATAGCATGTTGGCGTAGAAAGGGAAGCGAGGGATAGCTGTTGGTCACCACCTTTAATCAATCAGTGCAGTGCCCGAAATGGAAGAGGAGTATGTAACCACCAGGCAAAATAGACATCCACTGTGTGTGGGCTTGGAAGCATGGACATGTGTCCTGTTACCTTATGCTGTTGGTGTGTGCTTTGAAATTCCCCCACTGTTCCATTGAAAGTACTTGCTGTACTTTTATTCATGTATACATGCTTTGTTTTGGTTCCAGTTGGAGTGCACTTGATTAGCGAATCCCTTTTAGTGCTTTTTATCATTGATGTAAAGCTTTCAGTCGAATTCTTAATTACTGTCCAATGAAGAAAATGCCCTAATTAAGGAAAAAAGAAAATAAGTATGTGTATGGTGTGACCCAGGACAGTCTGGCAGTACCTTTGGCACAGAAAGTGGGTGACCAGGAAGCAGATGCAAGGCAAGCTGGAGGAGTTGGCCAGGTGCCAAAAACAGAAATTGAAAAGAAAAAGCAGTATTAATTGTGTTTGAGAAGTGTAGTCACATTATTGTGTTTATGTTGTATATACAGTGCTGCAGGTAACTGCAAACTGATCACTCGTTTCTGAGCTGTTTTCTGTGTTTGAGGGTTCAGCTAAAGTGAGGATTTTTTTTTCCTGAGGTGATTTTCTTTTTCCTATTTTGGTGGTGGGGGTGCGGCATTCGGCTTTTGTGGTCCTGGGCAAGGGGCGAGGGGAGGAGAAAAATCCAGTCACGGACTCTGCTCCTGACATCACTAACCAGTGAGCCCTGCTAGCAAGTGGATGATGAATGCGTATATGACCAGGCTTGGCCCAACTGCTGCTTCTATTCAGCTCGCATAGAAATTAACCACTTGGTGATCTGCCGAGGAACCACACCTCGCATTATTCAGAAAAGGAGAAAATCGAGGAGATTCCTTGCTCTTTATATGCAATCTCTGTTACAGGTTTGTAATCTGGTCCAGGCTTTTGCCAATCCCACTCTGGAACCAGTTGCCAAAATCTAGCGCGCGCACACAGCAGTGATAGGTCATACACTTTGGAAAGGAAACAAAAGTGCAGCAGGAGCAACGGAAGCCAATTGGAGCATCCTCTCCACTGACTCTGCACAAACGGGTGTTCAGACCGACTGCTCACTGCTACTTTAGTCTGTCTTTACTCCCTGAACTGAACCAAAGGATAGATCACTTTCGAGATCTCACTGCGTTGTGAATTGTTGCAAATCCACTTGTAAATCTCAGCACTATCTCGTTCAAAAATTTTGATAATTATTCTCATGATTCCTGTACTTTGAATGGAACAGGTGAGGCATCCTCATCAAGACGAGAGAGGAGACATCTCCAGGACATCTGATTACTCGTTTCACTGTAGTAAATTTTAATTCTTGATGAAGGATCAAATGACAAATTGAGTACTCCTCTCAAACACTGATATTGATATTATTACTGGGCGGCGAATGTGGAGAAGGTGCGGAGCTGGGTCAGAGGGGTTGATTCCGAGTGAGTCAGAATGGAGGAGAGTTTGTGAAGGGGGTCGGGATTGAAAGCACTAGCAACAGCGCCGCTTCCGAGGGCTCCAGGGAAATAATCAGTGAATCCAGTAACAATAGCTTCGTTGAGAATTTGGAGGCAGTTTCGCCAACACTTTGGGTTGGGGGGCAGGATCAAGGGAAATGCCGATTCGGGGGAAACCACAGATTTGAGCCAGGGAAGTGGGACGGGAATGTTTGGAAATGGGAGGAGAAAGGGATTAAGACACTAAAAGATTTGTTTCTTGGGGGTCGGTTTGCAGGATTGAAGGAGCTGGAAGCGAAGTATGGGCTGGAGCAGGGGGAAATGTTTAGATACATGCAGGTTCGAGAATTTGCCAGGAAGGAGATACAGAGCTACCCGGTGGAGCCGGCCTCCAATTGCTGGAGGAGGTGCTGACGACGGGGGGACTGGAGAAGAGGGTAGTGTTAGCGGTTTACGGGGCTATTTTGGAAGAGGAAAAGGCACCACTGCAAGGGATTAAAGCAAAGTCGGAGGAAGAGTTGGGAGAGGGTATGGAGGAGGGGTTCTGGTGTGAGGTGCTCCGGAGAGTGAGTGCCTCCACCTCGTGCACGTTCATATGTTTTGGTCCTGTCCAAAGCTGGAGGATAACTGGAAGGAGGTGTTTAAGGTAATCTCTAAAGTGGTGCACATGAAACTGGACCCGGGCCCCCGGGAGACTATATTCGGGGTGTCGGACAAGCCGAGATTGGAAACGGGCGCGGAGGCAGAGGTTGGAGCCTTCGCCTTGTTGATCGCCCGAAGGCGGATCCTGTTGGGTAGGAGATCAACCTCTCCATCCTGTGCTCTGGCGTGGTGGGGGGTCCTGCTGGAATTCTTGACTCTTGAGAAGGTTAAGTTTGAACTGAGAGGAACAATAGAGGGGTTCGACAATTCATGGGCATTATTTCATTATGTGCTTTCAAGAATTGGATAACATCAAACATTAGTTGGGGGGGGGGGTGGGGGTTGGGGGAGGGGGAACTGTATGTGTTAATGGTGACTGTGGGTGATTCCTGATTCCTTTTTGTTATTTGTTTATGTTAACATGCGGGCTAATGTTTGGGGGTTTGGTGGGAGGATGGGATTGTTGTTGATATGGGAATTGACATATTCATTTCTGCTTGTTTATTGTTGGTGGGTGCAAATTTGGAAGAAAATGTGAAAAAGGAGGAAAATTAAGATATTTAAAGAAAAAACACTGAAATTGAAGTTCCCATTCACAACTTAACGATCTATATTTAAGGTGGTTAGAAAACAAGTATGCAGAGTAATTGAACGCACAATTCATGATACATTTTATCCCCCTTTTCTTAAAATGTTGGCAGGGCTGCGTTTTCTTGCTCATTCCTATTTGCCCTGAGAACTTAGTTTTGGGCCTTCTCTTGAACTGTGCGGTGTTTGAACTCCACTTCAAAGAAAATAGGATAAAATAAATGTGCCTACACAGGCAGACGAGATATCAGTGTTACAAATTCAACTGTGCTGTACACATTGTTGCTCTTTTTAGCCTTAGTCTATTGGCTCTGATTACGTCACCTTTGCTCACAAGTCGCCAGGTGGTTCAAGTTCAGGTTATGATTAATAATACAGCACACCGCTTAGTAAGGATTAAAACAACGGTCATTTATTATATACAACAAGCAATATTAATACCCTAATACTACTATATATATAATAAACCTATCACTACTGGCCAATACTTAACTTTAGGAAGAGCCCACCAGGTCAGGGAAACGAATGGCTTGTCCAATCAGATCTGGCCCGTGGGATTCAAAAGGCTGCTACAGGTCGGTGGCTAGGTGTCTCTACCGGATAGCGATCGCTGGATTCAAACTTACAGTTGCCGGTTGCTGTTCTTGCGAAGGTCTCGAGCAGGCGAAGAGGAGAGAGAGAGAGATCTGAACTTGGCCCCTCACTTTTATAGGGCCCAGGGGCTTCCCGCCTCCCGGGGCGGCCCTTGACCCTGAGTCCCAAGTGATTGGATTTGTCCCCAATCCCTGGGGTCGATGTGTCCAATGGTGAGGCGATTCCTCGATCGGGGGGTGGTCGCTCACCTGTCTTTGTTTCGGCCACTGCAGGCGCCGACAGGTCTGGCCCGGCATTCAATTACTAATATGTTGAAATTATCCCCGTGGATAGCCGATTTAACTGCAGATGTCTGAATAGATGGGCTACAAACAGTCCTGAATGTAACTGCAAATACCTGGGTTGATGGGCCGTTGATAGCCCTGAGTATCGATCTGGGCTAACTTCCCCAGAGCCGAATATGCAAACCTGTCTGCAGCTGCCTGCTTGTGTCTTCTTAGCTGCTTTTCCCAGCAGTCTTTCGGGTTAGCCATTTCAAACTGGGTTTTGGCCAGATTAATCAGAACGCCGCCATTTTACGTGGCTACAACATCTCCATCGATATCCAGGGGAGCTAATGGCATGGTGATAATGTGACTGAAGCCCTGATCCAGAAGCCAGGTCCAGGCTAACGTTCCGGTTCAAATCTTACCACAGCAGCTTTTGGAATTCAAAATTCAGTTAAATTAATTGGAAAGCTACTGTCAGTAATTAGTGTCAAAATTGTTACAATTATCGTTAACTCATCTGGTTCACTAATATCCTTCAGGAAAGGAAATCTGCCATCCTTACTCAGTCTGACCTACATGTGACCCAAGATGCATAGCAGTATGATTGACTCTTAACTGCCCTCTGCAAGCCACGAGCTAATAAGTCACTCCGTTGTACCAAACTATCACAGAAAATTTGGATTAAACCAGATGGCTCACCTGGCACCAACCTAAGCACAGGAAACTATATCACCACAGCCAGCCAGTCCTCACAGAACATAGAATTTACAGTGCAGAAGGAGACTATTTGGCCCATCGGGTCTGCACCCTACTTAAACACATGCATCCACTCTATCCCCATAATTCCACCTAATCTTTTGGACACTAAGGGGCAATTTAGCACGGCCAATCCACCTAACCTTCATATCTTTGGACTCTGGGAGGAAACCGGAGCACCCGGAGGAAACCCACGCACACACTGGGAGAAAGTGCAAACTCCACTCAGATGGTCACCCAAGTCCGGAATTGAACCTGGGGCCCTGGAGCTGTGAGGCAGCAGTGCTAACCACTGTGCCACCATGCCACCCATACTCCTTGTAACATCTGGTGCTTATGCCAAAATTGGGAGAGCTGTCCCACAGAGAAACAGCCCAACATAGTCATACTCATTGAGTCAGACCGTACAATGTCCCCGACACCACCGTTACCATGTCTGAAAGGTCATACAGCGCAGAAAAGACCATTTGGCCCATCAGGACTGTGCCGACAATAATATCCCTAATCCTGCGCTAATCCCATTTACCAGCAGTTGTCCCAAATCCTTGAATGTGATGGTATTTCAAGTACTCATCCAAGTGCTTTTTAAAGGTTGTGAGGTTCCCAGGAAGGGTATTCCAGATTCTCATTAGCCTCTGAGTGAAAATGTTTTTCTCCTATTCTCTCGGAATCTCCTGCTCCTCACACTAAAACTCTGCCACTTGTATTTGACCTCTCATTCGAGGGGAACAGCTTCTTCCTATTTACCCTGTCCAAACCCCTCATAATTTCATACACCTCAATCATATCCCCTTCAGCCTTCGCTGCTCAGAGAAAACAATCCAAGCCTCTCCAGTCTCTCCTAATTGAGATGCTCCATCCCAGGCAACATCCTCCAGTGCAATCGCCTCCTTCCTATAGTGCGGTGACCAGAACTGCACTCAGTACTCCAGCTGTGGCCCTAACCAACGTTCTGTACAGCTCCAACATAACCTTCTTGCTCTTATATTCTACACCATGGTTGATAAAGGCAAGTATTCGGCGACTTCCGGTTGCGGCGATGACCAGCTAAGCCGCACGTTTCGGCGGCTCCAGCTCCAACGGACCTTCGGGCTCTTTTAAGAGCCCCAACGGGGAATTTTTGGGCGACGAAACCCGGTGTGGGGTGAGTGAATAGGGAGTGTGTGTGTGTGTGTCCCCCCCCCCCCCCCCCCCCCCCCCCAACGAAAGAGGAAAATATCGGTGGCGGTGGCTGCAGCGTGAGGAATCTTCGACGATAAGGACAGAAAGGGAGAAGACACAAGATGGCGGCGGAGAAAGCCCAGGCGACATGGGGGCCCGAGCAAGACAAATTCCTGAGACGGTGTGTGGAGCTACTAAAGAGGGAGGTGCTGACCCTGATGCTACAGGCAATTGAGGGGCTCAAGGAGGCACAAAGGACCCAGGAGACAGAGCTCCGCGTGGTGGAGCAGAAGGTGATAAGGATAATGAGGACGAGATCCTGGGCCTGGCGGTCAAAACACAGACGCACGAGGCACTCCATAAAAAGTGCATTGAAAGGATTGAGGCCCTAGAAAACAGAGCGCGAAGGAAGAACCTTCGGATACTGGGTCTCCCTGAGGGAGTGGAAGGAGCGGACTGTGGAGCTTATGTAAGTACGATGCTAAGCTCATTGATGGGAGCTGAGGCCCCTACGGGCCCCTTGGAGGTGGAGTGGGCACATCGGATCCCGGCGAGAAGACCAAAAGCGGGAGAACCACCCAGGGCGACAATCGTGCGATTTCACCGCCTTAAAGATAGAGAAGAGGTCCTGAGATGGGCTAAAAAGGTGCGGAGTAGCAGATGGGAGAATGCAGTGGTACGGGTGTACCAGGATTGGAGTGTGGAGGTGGCGAGAAGGAGGGCGAGTTTTAACCGAGCCAAGGAGGTGTTACACAAAAAGAAGGTGAAGTTCGGGATGCTGCAGCCGGCACGACTATGGGTTACGTACCAGGAGAGACACCATTATTTCGATACGGCGGAAGAAGCATGGACCTTTATTAAAGAGGAGAAATTGGATCGGAACTGAGGGACTGATACTGTAGGGAATGTTATTGTTATTGTTATGGTTGATGTAAATAGAGAAGTAAATTGGGGTGGGGGGAGACACGAGGAAATGTGGGCGCCGGTGAGGGGGGAAAGAAGGGACATAGGCGGAGAATGAGGAATGGGAGTGGGAGGGGAAAGGGAGCTGCGCCACAAGAGGCGGGTCAGATAAAGGGATGTCCCCGCGCCAGAAAGATTATGGCGGGAAGACAGGCGCAAGGCGGATGGGAGTTCCCCACACGGGGGGGTCAAGGAGTGAGCAGGAGTAGCCGGGGTCAGTTGAAGTCAGCTGACTTGCGGAAGTAATATGGGGGAGCAATCATGCTAGAAAGGGATCTAGCGGGGGGAGGGGGGGTGGGGGGGACAACTGGGTTGCTGCTGCGGAAATCAAAAAGGAAATGGCTAAAGAGTGGGTGGACGGCGATGGAATGCGACGCCTGGGGAGCGAGTGGGAGCGCGGAGGCGGGATATGGGACTGGCCTAGAGTATGTGATGACTAGTCGACACGGGAGGGGGCAGGTAGCCCCCTAGTGAGGCTGATCACGTGGAACGTGAGAGGCCTGAATGGACCGATTAAAAGGGCCCGAGTGCTCGCGCACTTGAAAGGACTAAGGGCAGACGTGGCTATGCTCCATGAGACGCACCTGAAGGTGGCGGACCAAGTTAGGTTAAGGAAAGGATGGGTGGGACAGGTGTTCCACTCAGGACTAGATGCAAAGAATAGAGGGGTGGCCATATTGGTGGGGAAACAGGTAGCATTTGAAGCAAAGAACATCGTAGCAGATAGCGGAGGTAGATATGTAATGGTGAGTGGCAGGCTGGAGGGAATGGAGGTCGTGTTGGTTAATGTATATGCCTCGAATTGGGACGATGCGGGATTTATGAGACGGATGTTGGGTCGTATACCGGACCTGGAGGTAGGAAACTTGATATTGGGAGGGGACTTCAATACCGTGCTGGACCCAGGGTTAGATAGATCCAGATCAAAGACCGGAAGAAGGCCGGCAGCGGCCAAGGTGCTCAAGGGGTTTATGGACCAAATGGGGGGAGTGGATCCGTGGCGATTTCTTAGACCGAGGGCCAGGGAGTTCTCCTTCTTCTCCCATGTCCATAAAGTGTACTCCCGGATAGATTTTTTTTGTTCTGGGAAGGTCGTTGATCTCAAGGGTGGAAGAAGCTGAGTATTCAGCCATAGCGGTTTCGGACCATGCCCCACACTGGGTGGACCTGGAACTAGGAGAGGAAAGGGAGCAGAGAGCACTCTGGCGATTAGATGTGGGATTGATGGCGGACGAGGGAGTGTGTGGAAGAGTGCGGGGGTGTATTGAGAGGTACCTGGAGGCCAATGACGACGGGGAGGTCCGTGTGGGAGTGGTATGGGAAGCACTAAAAGCGGTGGTCAGAGGAGAGCTGATCTCCATTGGGGCCCACAAAGGGAAAACAGAGGCCAAGGAAAGGGAAAGATTACTGGGGGAGATTTTAAGGGTGGACAGGGAATTTGCAGAGACCCCGGAGGAGGGACTGTACAGGGAGAGGAGAGGACTCCAGACGGAGTTTGACCTCTTGACCACCAGAAAGGCGGAGGTGCTGTGGAGGAAGGCACAGGGGAGGAGGTATGAATATGGGCAAAAGGCTAGTCGCCTGCTGGCTCATCAGTTGCGAAAGAGGACAGCGGCGAGGGAGATAGGGGGAATTAGAGACGAAAAGGGAGCCACGGTGCGAAGAGCAGGGAAGATAAACGAGGTGTTCAAGACCTTTTATGAGGGACTGTATAGGTCCCAACCCCAGAGGGAGAGGAGGGGATGCGGCAGTTCCTGGATCAATTGAGGTTCCCGAGGGTGGAGGAGCAGGAGGTGGAAGGCCTGGGGGCACCGATTGGGGTGGACGAGGTTATTAAGGGGCTGGGGAACATGCAAGCAGGGAAGGCTCCGGGACCAGACGGGTTCCCGGTGGAATTTTATAGAAAATACGTGGACTTGTTGACCCCGTTGTTGGTGAGGACGTTCAATGAGGCCAGGGAAGGAGGGACTTTACCCCCGACAATGTCGGAGGCGACGATATCGCTAATTCTGAAGAGGGATAAAGATCCGTTGCAGTGCGGGTCCTATAGACCTATTTCATTATTGAATGTGGACGCCAAATTACTGGCAAAGGTACTGGCATCGAGGATAGAGGACTGTGTCCCGGGGGTGGTGCACGAAGATCAGACAGGGTTCGTAAAGGGGAGACAACTGAATGTCAACGTGCGACAACTATTAGGGGTGATAATGATGCCCCCAGTGGAGGGGGAGGCAGAGATAGTGGCGGCAATGGATGCAGAGAAGGCATTTGATAGGGTGGAGTGGGAGTACTTATGGGAGGTGTTAATGAGGTTTGGGTTCGGGAACGGGTTTATTAGCTGGGTCAAACTTCTTTATGGGGCCCCAACGGCAAGTGTAGTCACGGGTCGGCAAAGATCGGAGTATTTCCGATTATATAGGGGAACAAGACAGGGATGCCCGCTATCTCCACTGTTGTTTGTGTTGGCAATTGAACCTCTGGCCATGGCGTTGAGAGACTCCAGGAAATGGAGAGGGGTGATTAGAGGGGGAGAAGAACACAGAGTCTTGCTATACGCGGATGACCTACTGTTGTATGTGTCGGACCCAGCGGGGGGGATGATAGAGGTCATGCAGATGTTGAGGGAGTTCGGAGATTTCTCAGGCTTAACATGAGGAAGAGTGAACTATTCGTGATACACCCAGGGGACCAGAGTAGAGAGATAGAAGGCCTGCCTCTAAGGAAAGTGGAAAGAAACTTCCGATACCTGGGGATTCAGATCGCTAGGAGCTGGGGAACCTTACACAGACTTAATCTGACACGATTGGTAGAACAAATGGAGGAGGACTTCAAGGGGTGGGACATGCAGCCTCTGTCGTTGGCGGGCAGAGTGCAGGCAATTAAGATGATGGTCCTCCCGAGGTTCTTATTTGTATTTCAATGTCCCCCTATACTAATCACTAAGACCTTTTTTTAAAAAATAGACAGGAGCATCACGAGCTTCGTGTGGGCAGGGAAAGTCCCGAGGGTAAGGAGGGGGTTCCTACAATGTAGCAGGGACAGAGGAGGATTGGCGCTACCGAATTTGGGCGACTACTATTGGGCCGCCAATGTGGCGATGATTCGTAAATGGATGATGGCGGGAGAGGGAGCGGCGTGGAAAAGACTGGAGAGAAAGTCCTGTAAAGGGACGAGCTTAGAGGCGCTGGTGACGGCGCCGCTACTGCTCTCACCAAAAAATTTTACCACGAACCCGGTGGTGGCGGCAACATTGAATATCTGGGGACAATGGAGGCGACAGAGAGGTGTGCGGGGAGCCCTGGTGGGGTCCCCAATCAGGAACAACCATAGGTTTGCCCCAGGAAGAATGTATGGAGGATTTCAGAGCTGGCACCAGTTGGGAATTAGGAGGGTGGGAGATTTATTTATAGATGGGACGTTTGCGAGCTTGGGAGCATTGGAGGACAAGTATAAGTTGCCCCGGGGGAACTTCCTTAGATATATGCAGGTGAGGGCGTTCACAAGACAACAGGTGAGGGAATTTCTGCTGCTCCAGGCACAGGGGATTCAGGACAGGGTGCTTTCGGGGGTGTGGGTTGGAGAGGGCAAGGTGTCAGATATACCGAGAGATGAGGGAGGAGGGGGAGGAGTTGGTGGGCGAATTAAAAGGAAAGTGGGAAGAGCTAGGGGAGGAGATAGAGGAGGGTATGTGGGCTGATGCCCTAAGCAGGGTAAATTCCTCTTCCTCGTGCGCCAGGCTTAGCCTGATTCAATTCAAGGTGCTACATAGAGCACACATAACGGGAGAAAGACTGAGCAGGTTCTTCGGAGTGGAGGACAAGTGTGGGAGGTGCGGAGGAAGCCCGGCAAACCACGCACATATGTTTTGGTCGTGCCCGGCACTGGAGGGGTATTGGAAGCGAGTGACGGGAGTGATTTCCAAGGTGGTGAAGGCCCGGGTCAAACCAGGCTGGGGGCTAGCTTTATTTGGAGTTGCGGATGAGCCGGGAGTGCAGGAGGCGAAAGAGGCCGACGTTGTGGCCTTTGCGTCCCTAGTAGCCCGGCGCAGGATCCTACTCATGTGGAAGGAGGCGAAACCCCCCGGACTGGAGGCCTGGGTAAATGATATGGCGGGGTTCATAAAACTGGAGCAGATAAAGTTTGCCCTGAGAGGATCGGCTCAAGGGTTCACCAGGCGGTGGCAACCATTCCTCGACTACCTAGGGGAACGTTAGAGGGAAGACAGATGACCAGCAGCAGCAACCCAGGGGGGAGGGGGGGGGGGGGTGGAAGTTTTTAGTTTATGTTAAACGATTAGATTACCATGTTGATTAGCCATTTGTTTATTGTTAAATTTTCTTTACTGTTATGTTTGATTTGTAAAGGGAAAAAATTTTGATCGGAAAAAAACTTTCAATAAAATATATTTAAAAAAAAAAAGATAAAGGCAAGTATTCCATATGCCTTCTTAACTACTCGATTCAGCTGCACTGCCGCTTTCAGGGATCTGTGAACAAGTACCCCAAGATTCATGTGTTCATCTGAGCTTCCCAGTGTCCTGCCATTCATTAAATACTCCCTTGTCCAGTTTCTTCTTCCAAAGTGCATCACTTCGCACTTATCTGGGTTAAATACCACCTACCACTGCTCTGCCCATATAACCAATTTGTCTATATCTTGTAACCTATGACCCACTTCTTCACTGTTAACCACCTTGCCAATCTGGGTGTCACCTGCAAACTTACTTATCATTCCCCCCATGTTCTCATCTGTTACACCGGCATCCAGTTACTCAAGCACCTTTCTCCAGCCACCCTTTGTGTCCTATTACTAAGCCAGTTTCAGATCCATCACGACAAGTTTCCTTGAATTCCATGTGATTCAACCGTCTCAATCAGTCACCGATGTGGGACCGTGTCAAAGGCTTATAAAATCCATATAAACTACATCAACTACACTTCCTTCATCCACACACAGTCTCTTTATCAAAAACTTCTATCAAATTTGTTTGGCATGACCTCCCTCTGACAAAGTCATGCTGAATATCCCGAATCAACCCATGCCTTTTCAAGTGGAAATTCATTCTCTCCTTCAGAATTTTTGTCTGTAATTCCCTGGTTTGTCTCTGCCACCCTTCTTGAAAAGTGGAACAACATTGGCTTTTCTCCAGTCCTCTGGCACTTCCCCATGGCCAGAGAGGAATCAAAACAAGCGTCAGAGCCCCTGCAATTTCCTGCCCCTCCTCCTACAGCAGCCTCCGATGCAATTTGTCCGGGCCTGGGATTTCTTTTACAGGAAGAGATCGGGGATCCAATTTTAAATGCCATACCAATCTCTCGACCGCCCCAACCCCCTTCAGATTACCTTTATCTGTTGGGGGGTCCTTGAGCCCCCCCCTCACCCCACTTTCTAACTCCAACATAATGGTACACAGTCGGGGATTGGATTGGATTGGATTTGTTTATTGTCACATGTACCGAGGTACAGTGAAAAGTATCTTTCTGCGAGCAGCTCAACTGATCATTAAGTAGATGAAAAGAAAAGGAAAGAAAATACATAATAGGGCAACACAAGGTACATCAGCACTGGCATCGGGTGAAGCATTCAGTGGTGCAGTGTTAATGAGGTCAGTCCATAAGAGGGTCGTTTAGGAGGCTGGTAACAGTGGGGAAGAAGCTGTTTTTGCACTGGGAGTCCACAACATTAACTCCAGACCCCATGAACTCGGGTCATTTATGGGCAAGGATTACCACCTACTGCCCTCCCTCAGCTGGTGAACCTTTATTCCTCCATGGTGAATTCACCCAGAAGAAGTGCTGAAGGTTGCAAGATCACAGAATGTCATCTCAGTGTGGGACTTGAATGTCCATCACCAAGTATGACCCAGTAATACCATTACTGACCGAGCTAGCCAGGTCCTGGAGGACATAGCTGCTAGATTGGGTCTGCATTAGGCGATGCAGGAACCAACAGGAGAGAAAAACCAACTGGATCTTGTCCTCACCAACCTACCAGTCACTGATGCATCTGTGCATAGCAAAATTGATAAAGTCCTGACTTCACATTGCGAATGTGCCCCACTATATTGTGTAACATGTAGCATAACTGGGCATCCAAAAGTGTTTTGAGCCATCAGCAGCAGTAGAATTGTATTGATTACAATCTGTAACCTCATGGGCTGGCATATCCTCCACTCTACCATTACCATCAAACCAGGATCAACCCTGGTTCAATGAAGAGTGCAGAAAGACACACCTGGTGAAGCTACATATGAAACAACGGAAGCAGAATACTATTGTTTTGGATGTCTGTCAGCTCTCAACAGTGGCTAAGAGACTGAACGAGAGCCAAACCTTTTTAAAGTTCTAAGACTGTGCGGAAAGATCGATTCGTTCCAGGAGTGATAATATAAGAAATAGGGCTTGGTTATTTTATTAGCAAACTTTATTAAAACAAGAAAAGAAAACAATATTTAAACTTTTAAACTTCAACCCTAACAATAACAAATTACATGTAATTTCTTAACCATAACACTCGTTCCCGTTAGACAGCACTTTAACAGAACATGCAGCTCTCATGCCACTTACACAGAGGGGAGGCGATTGCACAGTGGTATTGTCATTAGACTAGTAAACCAGAGACCGAGAGTTATACTCTGGGGACCCAGGATCAAATCCGGCCACCGCAGATGGTGAAATTTGAAATCAATAAAACTCTGGATGCCTGGAAGTCTAATGATGACCATAAAATCATTGTCAATTGTTGTAAAAACTATCTGGTTCACTAAAGTCCTTTAGGGAAGGAAATCTGCCGTCCTTACCTGGTCTGACCTACATGTGACTCCATGGGCAATTGGGGATGGGCAACAAATGCTGACCCAGCCTGTGACACCCACGTCCAATGAAGGAATAAAGAAAAAGGCAGGCAATACTTGCATTTAACAAAGCACTTTTTCTTCTGTTAGGGACATTGCTTCAGATCTCAGTCCCAAAGCCTGCCTCGGTGGCAACTTTCATGACCTCTCTCGGTTGAGTTCCAATGCCTTCTAATAATAATAATTTACATGTGCCTGTTCCTGTTCAAACCTGTGCCTGTTCCTGTGCCTGTTCAAAACCGCTTTCTCTCGCTCCGCCCAATCCCTCAAACAAAGGTTCTCTGGGGTTTCCAGTCTCAAACCTATCATTGTTATCTTGGCTGTTTGATTCCCCACTCCCGTTTATGTGAAAGAACAGAGCTGTGCTAGTGACGTGCAATTAACCTCCCATTGACAGATAAAGAGGCCATCATACTCTAATGGGCTAATAGCTCGTCAGACAGGGGTGTCCCGTAGGACAGTGGACCTGGGGGCATCCTGTATATTCCCACTAATGAGATGTCTGACTGAGACAATGTAACTCAGCCAGATGTGGGCATAGCCCTTTGACTCTTGCTAACAGTATTTTCCCTCAGTCGGTTTAACCCCTAAATTGCCTGCTACGTCTTCAGTATAATTTCTGGAACTAATTTCCTAATATCTCCCCCGTGTAACGCTATAGGCAGCTCTATCGAGCAATATTTTAGCAATAACCTGCTCACAGAGGCTCACTTTGGGTTGTGCCAGGATCACGCAGAGTGGGTAGCACTGTTGCTTCACAGTGCCAGGGTGTCAGGTTCGGTTCCCGGGCTTGGGTCACTGTCTGTATGGAGTCTGCACGTTCTCCCCGTGTCTGCGTGGGTTTCCTCCGGGTGCTCCGGTTTCCTCCCCACAAGTCCCGAAAGACATGCTGTTAGGTAATTTGGACTTTCTGAATTCTCCCTCCGTGTACCTGAACAGGTGCCAGAATGTAGTGACTAGGGAATTTTTACAGTAACTTCATTGCAGTGTTAATGTAAGCATACTTGTGACAATAAAGATTATTATTGACTTCATTGGAGTCTTTGTTCAAACATGGACAAAGAGCTGAAGTTGAGGTAAGGTGAGAGTGACTGCCCTTGGCATCAAGACAGCATTTGTCCAAGTATGGCATCAAGGAGTCCTAACAAAATTGAAGTCACTGCACTTCGGAGGTAGTTTTCCCACTGGCTGGAGTCATGCATAGCACATATTGGCATGGATTGAATATTGGCTAGCTAACAGGAAAGAGAGTTGGCAGAAATGGGTCTTTATTTGGTTGGCAGAATGTGATGAGTGGTGTGCCACAAGGATCAGTGCTGGGACCTCAACGTTTTACAATTTGTGTAAATTACTTGGATGAAGGATGGATAGTATTGTTGCTAAATTTGCTGATAGGTGTGCAGAGCATGCAACAACATCGCAGTCATCGTAAACTGTAGATCATGTATGTCTATGGAGGCCAGCTTAGTTTTGGCATGGCAGCGACTGAAGTTTTCCATTTCAAGGATATTTAATGTGGACACCAGAAGGCAGTTAGTTGATATTTGAGATGAATAGCCACAGTTTGGTAGATTGCAAACAGTCTGGCAGCTATCACACAGCCTTGCTTGACCCCAGTCCAGATTTTGGACACCGACAGAGTGCCCTTTGTCGTCCAGTGCTTCCCCGGAGCGCAGAAACTACAACATCTCCTTTGCGGCCTTCAACTCGTCATCGACGAAGACGAACATCTTGCCAAGGCCATCCCTACACCCCCACTACTTGCCTTCAAACAACCGTGCAACCTCAAACAGACCATTGTTTGCAGCGATCACAACACCACACAACCCTGCCATGGCAATCTCTGCAAGACATGTCAGATCATCGACATGGATACCACCATTACACCTGAGAACACCACCCACAAAGTACGCGGTATATACTCGTGCGACTCGGCCAACGTTGTCTACCTTGAACGCTGCAGGAAAGGATGTCCCGAGGCGTGGTACACTGGCGAGACCATGCAGATGCTCCAACAACAGATGAACGGACATCGTGCGACAATCGCCAGGCAGGAATGTTCCCTTCCAATGGTGGAACACATCAGCAGTAAAGGACATTCAGTCTCTGATCTTCGGGTAAGCGTTCTCCAAGGCGGCCTTCAGGACGCGCGACAACGCCGAATCGCTGAGCAGAAACTGATAGCCAAGTTCCACACACATGAGTACGGCCTCAACCGTGACCTTGGATTCATGTCTCATTACATTCAACCCCCACCATCTGGCCTGGGAAATCCTACCAACTGTCCTGTCTTGAGACAATTCACACCTCTATAACCTGTGATTATCCCTCTCTACAATCGCTCTGTCTGGACCTGTAAAGACTTAATTACCTGCAAAGACTCTCATTCAAAGTATCGTCTTGCATCATTGTTTTGTCTATAAATGTGTTTCTGGAACCCACCTCTTCATTCAGCTGAGGAAGGAGCTGTGCTCTGAAAGCTAGTGATTTGAGACAAACCTTTTGGACTTTAACCTGGTGTTGTAAGATTCCTTACTGTGCCCACCCCAGTCCAACGCTGGCATCTCCACATCAGAAGGCTACAGTTTGAGATCTCCCACTCAAGACCGTTGCAGTCGTAGCCTCTTGAAGGAATTACAGTATTGTGATGACATTTCTTAAATATCGAATTCTATGGAACACAATCCACGGAGCCTCACGATTTACTGAGGGGTTGCCACATGTACAAGACATTTTAACTGAAGCTCCGTCTGTACACTCAAGTGGATGTAAAGGATCATAACACTACTTCGATCATGAGTCTGGGAGATCTCCCCCTTCCCCGGCCAATTTGTATCTGAGGAGCTATCCTGGTATCAACGCGATGTGCTGACATCAGCTTCCCTACACTGAACAAGATTGTGTAGCTCCAAAATTACAAGAATGTTGGGAATCCATATTAAAGGAATACTCAATAAGCTAGTGAGATCAGTTCCAATCAACAAGTTGTTGGATACAGTTATATTAATATAACAAAAAATCAATAAGATTTCCATTTGATCGACATTTCTCGAACATAGAATCAAGGAATCCCTACAGTGCAGAAGGAGGCCATATGGCCCATTGAGTCGGTACCGATCTTTTGAACAACCACAATACCTAGGCCCAATCCCCCGTCTATTCCTGCAATTTTTGCATGGCCAATCCACCTAACACATACATCTTTGGACTGTGGGAGGAAACCGGATCACCTGCAGGAAGCCCACGCAGACACGGGGAGAACGTGCAAACTCCACACAGACAGTTTCCGGAGGTCAGAATCGAACCCAGGTCTCTGGCGCTTTGAGACAGCAGTGCTAACAACTGTGCCACCGTGCCGTCCCTATTGGAACGGGTATCAGTGGGTAATCTGGTATACTGCCCCATTGTTCTGGTGAAGAGTGACTGCTAAAGCATTAGCATATCTTTTTTCACTTTCTGATTGGCCTACCAATTTCCATTTTCCCTGCTTTCTCTTAATCTGCTGCAGCATGTCCTTCCCATACTGTGCTGAGGTAATAAATATTCTCTTGTCTCTTTTCAGATTGCTGAAGGTGTACTGATCCCCTCGATGCAAATGGAACATCTGGAGAATATTTGCTCTTTTGATCACTTTGTGCTTGAACCAAAATAACTTTGTCTTCGAGCAACTGTAAGTCTTTTTGGGGTTTTTGACTGAGAATTATATAACATGGCAGGGGAGAGAAGGGTAACTTATTGCACTACAATAATGTACTCCAAGGCAGCACAGCAGGATAAGCAGCTGAACCCATGACCCTAACCAGTACTGATTCCATCACTGATTGACCTCATTTGCCTTGGTGAACAAAGTTTTAGTTTGTTCTTGGATGGAAGGTGAAACCAAGATGGTATAAAGCTAAGTGGGAGAAAATGGGAAACGATTAACAATAGGTTCAGGATCCCTAACATTGAACACTATTTGTGAATCAGAGGAAACCATTCAGCCCATTGTGCTTATGCTGAATGAAGGAATATATTCAGTGCAAAATGGTGCTGACAAGAACAAAGAACAACAAAATGTCCGGCACAGGAACAGGCCCTTCGGCCCTCCAAGCCTGTGCCGACCATGCTGCCCGACTAAACTAATATCTTCTACACTTCCGGGGTCCGTATCCCTCTATTCCCATCCTATTCATATATTTGTCAAGATGCCCCTTAAATGTCACTATCGTCCCTGCTTCCACCACCACCTCCGGCAGTGAGTTCCAGGCACCCACTACCCTCTGCGTAAAAAACTTGCCTCGTACATCTCCTCTAAACCTTGCCCCTCGCACCTTAAACCTATGCCCCCTAGTAATTGACCCCTCTACCCTGGGGAAAAGCCTCTGACTATCCACTCTGTCTATGCCCCCCGAGAAGAAGCGACGCAAGAGCCCATTAATTATGGGCACAAGGTGAAAATATGTTTCACTTGGCACTAATATCTTCGCTGCATGTGACAAATCAGTTTTGTGCCTATCTGATGGTAAATAGTTTGGGATGTCATTATTTGGCATTCGCCTAAAATATTCAGTAAATGCAAAGATATCCCTGTTGAA
Organism: Scyliorhinus torazame; assembly: GCF_047496885.1. Taxonomy (NCBI): domain Eukaryota; kingdom Metazoa; phylum Chordata; class Chondrichthyes; order Carcharhiniformes; family Scyliorhinidae; genus Scyliorhinus; species Scyliorhinus torazame. The sequence continues at coordinate 339,298,918 of NC_092710.1, read as the reverse complement.
AAAACTACTTAACTCTAATTTTGTGTAGATCTTAGCTGAGAGCACACTTTTTGAGAACCGATCTTCAAGGAGGCATCTGATGAATATTCGATACAGGATTGAGGATTCAAAGGATTAATAATAATCTTTTATTGTCACAAGTATGAAGTTACTGTGAAAAGCCCCTAGTCGGCACATTCCGGCGCCTGTTTGGGTAAGCCGCTGCTGGCCTTGTTCTGAATTACAAACCAGCTGTCTAGCTCACAGAGCTAAACCGGCCCATTATAAAACCAGAGATGAATAGAGTGCTGAGTGGGATGTGACAATGCAAAAGCAAAATACTGCAAAAGCTGGAAATCTAAAAAAAATGCAGAAAATACTCAGAAGATCAGGCAACGTGTGTGGAGGGAGAAACAATGTTCACATTTCAGTTATTGCCCTGAAATGTAAACTTTTGTTTTTCTCTCTCCACAGATGCTGGCTCACCTGCTGTGTATGTCCAACATTTTCTTTAGCACATGATGGCTGCTGCTGCCTTGGCACTGAACCCAGGAAGATGAGGGTCAGCCACGTGTAAATAGTGTAAAATGTATGGTCAATGTGCTGAAATACACTTTTGCATGATTGAGACAGACGGGACAGGAATCTTCACTTAGGAGATGCAATCTGTGGGGCAAGGCCCACGATTCATTTCTTACAGTGACTACACTTGTTTAAGAAAAGGACTTCATTAGCTGCAAAGCAATTTGAGACGGATTGTAAAATGTGGCATATAAATGCAGGTCATTCATTCTTATGGAATAAATTGTCCATGGCCCATGAAGGGAATATGCTCAACTGAGTTTTACCTATCTGTGCTTTATGTTCTCATAACCAGCTGCTCATTATTGTCAATGAATACCAAGGAGGAACGAGACTGGGGTGAGGGTACTCCGAGATCTGTCTTGCTTCCATGTCTGTCCTGAGAAATACAAAGATTGTAGTGGTGAGTTGTTTGAATATGAGCTGTGAATTGTTAATATGAATTCATGAAGCATAGCGTGCTACAGGCTTTATTCCTGAAATAATCCTTGAAAGCACTTAATTTTGAATGTATAACATTTTATTAAAATTGCCATGCAATTGCCATTTCAAAAATCTAGGTAACCTCCCAATTGAGACACCAGTTTACCATTATAAATGTGTGTGAGGGCAGCACGGTGGCGCAGTGGATTAGCCCTGCTGCCTCACAGCGCCGAGGTCCCAGGTTCAATCCCGGCTCTGGGTCACTGTCTGTGTGGAGTTTGCACGTTCTCCCCATGTTTGCGTGGGTTTTGCTCCCACAACCCAAAGATGTGCAGGGTAGGTGGATTGGCCATGCTAAATTGCCCCATAATTGGAAAAAATTAATTGGGCACTCTAAATTTATAAAAGAAAAAGAAAAAAATAAATGTGTGTGAAACTTGAAGACAGCATCAAAACTGTGACTTTAAAAAAAATTATGGTAGCCACTCAGTAACTTTGATATGGAGATGCCGGAGTTGGACTGGGGTAGGCACAGTAAGAAGTCTTACTACAACACCAGGTTAAAGTCTAACAGGTTTGTTTCAAATCACTAGCTTTCAGAGCATAGCTCCTTCATCAGGTGAATGATTTCTTTCAGTGTCTACACCTTTTTAAGAAAAGTAATTTGAGACGGATTGTAAAATGTGGCATATAAATGCAGGTCTTTCATTCTTATAGAATAAATTGTCCATGGCCCGTGAAGGGAATATGCTCAACTGAGTTTTACCTATCTGTGCTTTATGTTCTCATAACCAGCTGCTCATGGTTGTCAATGAATACCAAGGAGGAACGAGACTGGGGTGAAGGTACTCTGAGGTCTGTCTTGCTTCCATGCCCAACCTGATGAAGGAGCTGTGCTCCGAAAGCTAGTGATTCGAAACAAACATGTTGGACTTTAACCTGGTGCTGTAAGATGTCTTGCTGTGCTCAGTAACTTGTAACTGAATTTCCAATATTAGCAGATATAAACTAATGGTGGTATTGGTCATTACAAGGAAATGAGCGTTAGAAAAAGTTTGTTGCAGTAACTGATTTGCAGTGAGTGGAGTAAAGGGCATAGTTTAAGATCCAGAATTCCTTCCTTTTACTTAGTGTGACTGACCCTAATTTAGATGTGCATAAAAATCCTGAGCTTTGGTTGTTTAAATTGATTTACCCCCTAAAATAATAGATGTGAGCTGATGATGCTGATCCAGCAAAATGTTTTTTGGCAAAGTCTATGACAAAGAGTTTCATTGCAACATAAGTTAATTTTGTAAAGTGTGGTTTGTAGGTTCATGTTGTTAAACTCAGTTCTTTGCCTATCTGTGGATTAACTTTAGATTGGATGCTTCATGTGTAATAGTGCAGAGCATTGGTCAGTGTTTCAGGTCCATCGCCACCATGTCTTGTACAGTAAACAACAATTTATATAATCCTTTAGAAAATGCGCTGCAAAAGAAATCTGATGGTTGTTGTATTTAAAATATATTCTGTAAAATGTTGTCTTGTATAAGTTTCTCCACCTCACCCCCCCCCCCCCCCCACTACGTATAAAGTGTATTTCACAATCACATTTCAAAGTGCTTTATAGCCAATGGAGCACTCCTGCAGTAAACTCAGCAGCCAATTTCCATACAGCAAGGTCTCACAAACAGAAATGTGATAACCAGATAATCTGTTTTTGTGTTGTTGATTAAGGGATAAATATTGGCCAAGACAGCAGGGGAACTCTCGTGCTCTTCCCCAAAATAATGTAATGGGATCTTTTACATTCATCTGAGAGCCTGGATAGGGATTCGATTTAACCGCTCATCTGAATTACAGATCATATTTCACAAACAGCACCCTAAGCAGCATCAGCACATTGTAGAATCCCTGCTTTGTGTAGTACCAAGGTATCGTCATCATGTGTTCTCAGTCTCAAGACAGATCCTTGTTGATTATTCACCACACTACGGCTATATACATGTCACGAACTTTACTATGGGTAGATCGAGGAGGCTGCCCCATGAGTCTCAGTTAGAATGGGGATTGTACCCCGTGCTATTGGTGTTAATCTAAAGCACGCTAACCATCTGGCTAACTGACCTAACTGCTTAGAAAAGAGTAAGGGAGTGGAACTAAAAGAGTACAAGTCTTTCAAAGAGTTGGCACAGGCATGATGTATTGTGTCATTCTGTGATTCCGTAATTGTTCAGTATGAATGGGATGTTGTCACACCACCCTTTGTATAGAATAACCAGAGCTGGGATTCTCCAGGACAAAGCCTCAACCAGTCAGAGTCCACTTGTCAACCAATCAGCGCTCTCTTCTCATACAGTGTAAATTTGTTGTTTTCCCTTACGTTGGTATTCTTACAAATTGTCCTGAGTGCAAGATGAAAAGCTTCGACAAAATGGTTCCTTTTTTCAGCAATACCCGAGACCGGATAACAGTGATCCCGGCCTTTGAATGACTAGTGCAGTAATACAGGCAGTTGGCTCTCAAACACTCTTATGTCACGCTGGCCTTCCAAATCTAACATCAATTCCAATACATTCAGAGCTTTGTCACTCTTGTACTTTGGCATACTAATTCCTGCTCACTCATCACCTCTTGCTTCACTGACATCTGCTGGCTCTCAGGTCTTCCCGCTGCCCACTCCCAACATTTCCACCACCACTAAATTGTTTTGGAATCCTCCACCTGATATGTGAATCCCTCCATAGCTTTATCTTGTCTTCTCACTGCAATCTTCCCCAGTTCAACATTCAAACTCACACCCAGCACTTTTCTAATTCTATGTATCTTTCTCCACTTTTTCTGTTGAAAGTCTATGCATGCACACACTCTCACCCAAACTCCCTCTACTCGGGGCTGGTTTAGCACAGTGGACTAAACAGCTGGCTTGTAATGCAGAACAAGACCAGCAGCGCGGGTTCAATTCCCGTACCGGCCTCCCCGAACAGGAGCCGGAATGTGGCGACTAGGGGCTTTTCACAGTAACTTCATTGAAGCCTACTTGTGACAATAACCGATTGTATTATTATTATTATTGTTCTCTTGTTTGCTCCTCAAATGTCTTGTCCACATAACATGGCATATTTACTATGTTAAAGGGCTAAATACCGACAGTTGTAAGAGCATATTGTGCTAAAAGCCTGCATTCCATCAGTTTACCATTGACAAGTCAGTGTATTGTGGACGTGGCACAAAAGTGCTGAGACAAAATCGGTTTTAATCCTGATTTACTGTAAATTGAATGTGGGATTTAATAGCATCTATGAGCACAGCTTGAATCAACTGGAATGTCTCTGCTCTGTAACACGCCTTCAGTAGAATGTGATAGAAATATGGAATCTGCAGCCGGCAAATAACAGGAAATTACAGAATTCCTCATGAGCAGGAAGGCTGATGTTTGCTGTCTGTTTTTCACTGCGGTATTATGGAAAATCTGTCTCTGCCAGGTTTCTAAAACTGGGGCAAATATTTTCACATTTTTTATATAATTATGCTGCAGATTACTTTCAGCAAGGGATTGTGTGAACTGTTACTTCCATGTGCAGTCGAACTGAAAAAAACATCCAACAGTAAAGCAATAAACTTTAGCAGCCACACTCTGAGGCCGGAGAGAGCATTTAGAACTATGTTGTACCAGGATTGAAAGCCTTGTGGTTACGGATCTATAATTGAAACTGTAATTGTATTTAATAAGGTGCCACATCAAAAGATTAATGCTGAATGCAAGCAAGTTAAAGGCTTATGGAGTTGTGGGTAATTTGGTGGACGATTGGTTGATGGACAGGAAACGGAGTAGAGATAAATGGAGGAATTTCAAGTTGGTAACCTATAACTAGTGGAATGTTGCATGGGTCAGTGTTAGGGCCTCAGCTATTTTCTATGTCAATGACTTGGATGAAAGGACTGTGAATAATGTATCCAAGTTTGCTGATGTTACAAAGCTAGGTAGAAATGTCAACTGTGAGGAGGACAGAGGTTGTAAAGCGATGTAGCCTGATTAAATGAGTGGACAACAACGTGGCAGAGGGAGAAATTGCAGGGAACGCCGTATCATATACCAAATAACAGAAATTCAAGACTGGCTTCTTGGGTTAAAAGCAATTTGCAACATTTATTTTGTCACCTAGTAGTGTCTACTGGTAAACTTCAATTTTCAAGTACAAAATTTAGGACGTTCTGACTAGCCCTGCAGCAAGCTAATCAGAATGATTGTCTTTCGCAAATACAGATTGTTGAATTCAAAATACAATGACAGCTTGTGGTAATTTCTTCAAATCAAGATTCTCAGTACAAAACGACTGCGCAGTTTAAAATAGATATAAAATAGCGGTTTTGCAAAGCAAGCAGATAGAATAGGTTTCAGAAGATAGGTTGAATTGATTCTAGAATGACTTTCCCATCCCGATACCTGAACCTTTAAGGAGATTGCTATCTTTAAAGTTTCATCCTTTTTACAGCAGTGATTGGTTTTAACTAATCTATAATTCATTTAATTTGGCCAAAGTGTCTCTGTCAAATTAAGAGATAAAAGATTTCTGTATTTTTCCACTCTTAAGAAAACCTTTCCCACCAAAGATTCTTACTATGGGGTGACTTGTTGTTACCATGGATACGGAACTGGATCTTAGCCCAGTTCTCTAACACAAACGGTTTGGCCTTGCAAATCCTAGCATTCTGCTTATCTGATCAATTCACAAGCAGTCAGCCTTTTCTTACTGTTATGGTTAATATATACTGATTAAAATTTTTAGTTAATATGATTTCTTTAAATCATTTCTTCCTTTAACCCTTTTTACCTATCATAAAAGGTTGGTTTCTATCAAAGTGGAAATAGCAATAGAGAAGAAGAATATTTTTTCCAAGGTGTTAAACTTCTAAATATTTATGTTCAGAAAGACTCTGGTATATTCTACAAGGAAAACAAAGTTAACATGCAGATACAACAAGCGATTAAGAAGATTAATGGCTTGTTGTCCTTTATTGCAAGCGAATTGACATACAGGAATAAAGAAGTCTTGCTACAGTTGTACATGGTTTTGGTGAGACCCCCGCTGGGAGTACTCTGTGCAATTTTTTCCCAGTATCAAGGGAAGGATATAGTTGGATCCGAAGTGGCACGGTAAAGGTTTGTCCCTTTGTGATGGGTATGACCCTAACCAGTGAAGAGCCTCTTTTCTCCTCCCTGCCCCCAAACCTTCCACTCCCAATGGCTTCAATTTTGTGGGGGTTCCTTGAAACTGCACTTGGTCAGATGCTGATTTGATGAAAACGACAGTGAGTTCCCCCCTTCTGGATTTCAGTCCATTTGTCCATGTTTGGACCAAGGCTGTAATGATGTCAGGAGCCAGGTGATCCCGCTGTAACCAAACTGAGTGTCCATGAGTAGGTTATTTCTCAGCAATTGGCTCTTGATATCACTTTGATCAGAATGCTGATGGTTGAGAGGAAACCGATACCGCTGCATTTGGTTGGTTCCGCAAATGATCGTATTTGCCAACAAAGATCACTAAGTCACAAAGGTATTATTATACAGAGCAGGTGTTGTCTGCACGCTCCTGGGGTGAGACCTGAACTGTGTATCAGTGACCATAAAGAGTGCTAGAGACATTTTCTAGAGAACATGAGAGGAATAGAGTAATTTTCCACAATTTTAACCTTGACAGAACAGCCTTTTAATGCAGCAGGGTCTCTCTCTCCCCTCTGCAGCTCTGATTCATCCTTGGTTTTCATTCGTTCACCATTGGCAGCTGTGCCTTCAGCTGCTTCGACCCTTAAACTCTGGAATGCCCTCCCTCCCCTCCTTTTAAGATACTCTTTAATACCTAGATCTACTTGTATGCCTTGATGACAAATTTTGTTTCATTACACTCCTGTGAAGTGCCTTTTGATCATTTTACTTTGTTAAAGATGTTACATAAGTAGAATAAAAATTAACAGTCTGGAAGCATCTGACCAAAGAAAAACCGAGTGAAGCTTTGGTCAGATGAAAGGTGATCAAGCTGGAATGTTAACACTTGCACTCCGTATATGCTGCCAGACCTACAGAATACTTGTGCTATTTTCTGTGTTTATTTCAGATTTCTGCCAATTACAGTGATTTGCTTTTATAGAATATAATTTGTTGTCGTACCCTTGCCTTTTTGAGATAGTAGGTTGTAGGGTGCAGTATGGAGTTGCCATCTTTTGGATGAGATATTAAACTAAGATTCCATCTACGAGACTCCTAAAACATTCCTTGCTGTTATTTTTTTAAGTGGAGTTCTTTGGTATCCAACCCAACATTTACTCTTTAATCAATGCCATCAAAACCAGTTAACTGGTTACTTTATCTCCTGCTGTTACAGCAGCTTGCTTTGTGCACATCTGCTGCTGGATTGAAACCCTGTGAAATTTTCACACACCCATCTTGCGGTGCATTTTTTTATAAGTTTTCCGATTTAAGGGGCAATTTAGCGTGGCCGATCCACCTACCCGCACATCTTTGGGTTGAGGGGGTGAGACTCATGCAGTCACTGGGAGACTGCAAACTCCACACGTGACCCGCGATTGGTGCACTTCGTGCATGCTCACTTGTACCCATTTCTCTTCTAACGAGTGCTACTGCTTGTCTCTGCTTCACTGGTTTTGAGCGTGATCCTCCTACTCGCTGCAATTGTCTTTAAATCATGTCCTTGATCACCTCTCCTGCCTTGAAGCTCTGACAGTTCACTGTGCCTTTGGATCTTGTCTCTTTCAAATTCCCTTTCGCTCTGCTGTTTAGTGCTTGTAAAGAGCTTTGCAACATCTTTATGTATGAAGAGTGCAACTCACTGGCACATTCAGTATCTCTTGGAGAATGCATCCTTCTTACCATGGATCTCTGGAAAAAATATACCGCTGAATTCAAATAGGAATAGGTGCTACATGTTACTGACTGTCATTGAATTATGGCCAAATTAGGACTAAGATCTAAGCCTACTTAGGTTAGACTGTATGGTCCTTGATACTGAAGCACAGAACGTTGACGCTCTAGCACTTGTCATTGCAGAGTGATTGGCAGTGCATTTGGCACAAGGATCACTCCACAATGAATCTCAGTAACTCGCCTCAGTCAATCCTATTTTCTTTGTCATGGCTGAACAAGGAATACAAACGACTGATACTTGAATACAGATTGCTTAGGCCTTGCTTAGCCAGAGAGCAGCTAGATTCAATATGGGGAAGTACATAGAATCATACAGAACAGAAGGAGGCCATTTGACCCACCATGCTTGTACTAGCTCCTTGAAAGAGCTGTTCTGTTCAGTCCAATGCTGTTTCTCCATTGTAAAGGATGGGAAAGCTTCCTTTGAGATGCATGAGCATGGCTCTCCTGCCAAATGGTTTGTTCAGAATTGCAGAGCACGTTCTGAATGCTGGATGTTAGAACCAAGGTTTGTGGTGCTCAAGGCAAATATCGGGGACATGAATTGGTGAGACGGATCAATGCCAACCTTGCTGTTGTGGAATAATTAATCTTCTAGGTGCTTTTTCAATAGTGACTTGTGATTAGACTTTCAAAGAGCCATTTTATAACGAGTGCAGATTTTTCAAAAAATCCCAGTCTGTTTATATTATCATTGGATACATTTTTCTTTCACTATAAGACATAGGAGCAGAATTAGGCCACTCGGCCCATCGAGCCTGCTCCGCCATTCAATCATGGCTGAGATTTTCTCATCCCCATTCTCCTGCCTTCTCCCCATAACCCCTGATCCCCTTATTAATCAAGAACCTATCTATCTCTGTCTTAAAGACACTCAGTGATTTGGCCTCCACAGCCTTCTGCGGCAAAGAGTTCCACAGATTCACTACCCTCTGGCTGAAGAAATTCCTCCCCATCTCTGTTTTAAAGGAGCGTCCCTTTATTGGAAGTTCCTGAGCTGCACACTAGATCGATGTGGAAATGCCGTTCCTTCACTGTCACTGCATCAAGATTCCAGAACTCCTTCCCTAACAGCACTGTAGGTGCACCTGCATTAGATGGTTTATAGGGTTCAAGAAGACAGCTCAAGGGCAATAAGGATGGGCAATATATAATGGCCTTGCTCACATTCCAAAAACAAATGGGGGATAGAAACATTTTAGAGAGAGATTGGCAGCACTGTGATGAATTTAGGCATTTCAGATATCTTGTATTATATGTATTAGGTGCAGTAAGGGTTAAAAGCCCGGATGTGTAGGACTGCTGCAGGAATGCTTTTTAAAACCATGGCTTGCAACACATCTATTCTTTTTGGGAACCAGAGGTGCAATTAAACATCGTACAAGCTCGGGCAAATGGATTTTTGTTTGGGGGGGGTTCCCTGTGGAGTATTAATTAGAGGCCTTTGTGTTTAGTTACTAAGATAATTTAACTAATGGGAGGAACGAGACTACCAGGAATTTTAGTGGAGAAGCAGTGATTGTTCATTTGGGAAATGGAAGTCAAACCATGAAGACATTTTCGGAAGACTCCAGCGAGAGATCCTGCATTGTTCTAACAGGATTCGGGTGTATCTCTCAAAACAGTCTCAAAGAACATCTCTGCTAACTGTATTTAAAAGTGGATTGAGAGCTGAGATGGGTTAGCAGTTACAGCTTATTGTATCTATTGATTAGCACGGTTAAGGAATAATTGTAAGGTATTCTCTGGTGTGATAAAAAGATATTTCAATACTGTGTTAGTAAAGTTTGTTTCGTTATGCCGTATCCCTATTTTTGTATGAAGTCACTCCTGGAGTGAGGAATCCTTTCCTCACAATTTTACAAAATGAAAATGAAATATTGGGGTTTCTGTCCAGTATCCTCGCCCCTGTTGGGGTCTGGTCTGGGTATGTATCGCCTGATGTTGCTATGGGATGGTGCAGAGCGTTGGACATAACGTCACAATTGGAGTTGAAGTGGTTTGTGATTGTACATCCTCCTGGCCATGGCTTTTCCTGTCACAGCCGATGCTGCATGGGAGGAAGGGGAATTACTGTCTGCAATCTCTGCATCATCTGCCCCCAGCCTCTGGAGGCAGGCAGCGAAATCACCTGATGATGTGAGTGAAAATGGTTCTGTACCTCATGTGGCTCCAGACTTTGTCCAAATCCAGGTCAAACTCTTGAGACAACTCCATAATGTGATCAGGGTCTGACTGGGAAACCTGAGCCTTCCGACTGTTCCAATCGGATTGATATGGTCTGGGAGCAGGTTACCTGCAGGTGGCAGACTCTATTTCATGTTTTCCTAACAATCTGATCTCATGTTCTGTATGTCTGGGAGGTACGCTTGGAGATGTTGCTACTGTTTGCTGTAATCATTCAGGTGACTTCAACCATCATCTATCACAATAGAGAGGAAATGAAGTGGAGAAAAGCCCAGTTCTGGAATGATTTTCTGGCACGCCTGAGCTCCTGAACAATGAGTAGATACACAGCAGAGAAGTGCATGTTGCAAACCTCCACATAAATCACTTGGCACAACAGCTCATTAGGGTCAAGAGTGTAACGCCTCTCTTCTGAAAGATGATCAATATAAGGGATCAGTAATGATTCATCTGTCACCTCTTGTGTAGCTCTGTACATGTTTATTTCCCTTTCAAAGATGCATGGGTTATTAATAATCAGAACACCATGTTTGTTCTGTTTTCCCTCTGAGAGTTTGCCGTCTGATGTCTTGTAGATGTTTATTTTCTATTTGTATGCAAACCTGGACGAGTTGTACTAATGTACTAATGCTGAAAGTGTTCTATCAGCCACTAGAGTGCATGAGTGACCCCTGGCCCTCCCTGGCACTCGTGACCCCTGGCACGCGTGGCCCCTGGCCCTCCCTAGCACGCGTGGCCCATGACCCTCCCTGGCACGCGTGGCCCCTGGCCCTCCCTGGCACGCGTGGCCCCTGGCCCTCCCTGGCACGTGTGGCCCCTGGCCCTCCCTGGCCCGCGTGGCCCCAGGCCCTCCCTGGCCCGCGTGGCCCCTGGCCCGCGTGGCCCCTGGCCCGCGTGGCCCCTGGCCCTCCCTGGCCCGCGTGGCCCCTGGCCCTCCCTGGCCCGCGTGACCCCTGGCCCTCCCTGGCCCGCGTGACCCCTGGCCCTCCCTGGCCCGCGTGACCCCTGGCCCTCCCTGGCCCGCGTGACCCCTGGCCCTCCCTGGCCCGCGTGACCCCTGGCCCTCCCTGGCCCACGTGACCCCTGGCCCTCCCTGGCCCGCGTGACCCCTGGCCCTCCCTGGCCCGCGTGACCCCTGGCCCTCCCTGGCCCGCGTGACCCCTGGCCCTCCCTGGCCCGCGTGACCCCTGGCCCTCCCTGGCCCGCGTGACCCCTGGCCCTCCCTGGCCCGCGTGACCCCTGGCCCTCCCTGGCCCGCGTGACCCCTGCCCTCCCTGCCCTCCCTGCCCTCCCTGGCCCGCGTGACCCCTGGCCCTCCCGACCCCTGGCCCGCGTGACCCCTGGCCCTCCCTGGCCCGCGTGACCCCTGGCCCTCCCGACCCCTGGCCCTCCCTGGCCCGCGTGACCCCTGGCCCTCCCTGGCCCGCGTGACCCCTGGCCCTCCCTGGCCCGCGTGACCCCTGGCCCTCCCTGGCCCGCGTGACCCCTGGCCCTCCCTGGCCCGCGTGACCCCTGGCCCTCCCTGGCCCGCGTGACCCCTGGCCCTCCCTGGCCCGCGTGACCCCTGGCCCTCCCTGGCCCGCGTGACCCCTGGCCCTCCCTGGCCCGCGTGACCCCTGGCCCTCCCTGGCCCGCGTGACCCCTGGCCCTCCCTGGCCCGCGTGACCCCTGGCCCTCCCTGGCCCGCGTGACCCCTGGCCCTCCCTGGCCCGCGTGACCCCTGGCCCTCCCTGGCCCGCGTGACCCCTGGCCCTCCCTGGCCCGCGTGACCCCTGGCCCGCGTGACCCCTGGCCCGCGTGACCCCTGGCCCGCGTGACCCCTGGCCCGCGTGACCCCTGGCCCGCGTGACCCCTGGCCCGCGTGACCCCTGGCCCGCGTGACCCCTGGCCCGCGTGACCCCTGGCCCTCCCTGGCCCGCGTGACCCCTGGCCCTCCCTGGCCCGCGTGACCCCTGGCCCTCCCTGGCCCGCGTGACCCCTGGCCCTCCCTGGCCCGCGTGACCCCTGGCCCTCCCTGGCCCGCGTGACCCCTGGCCCTCCCTGGCCCGCGTGACCCCTGGCCCTCCCTGGCCCGCGTGACCCCTGGCCCTCCCTGGCCCGCGTGACCCCTGGCCCTCCCTGGCCCGCGGGCGTGTCCCCTGGCCCTCCCTGGCCCGCGGGCGTGTCCCCTGGCCCTCCCTGGCCCGCGGGCGTGTCCCCTGGCCCTCCCTCCCTCGCGGGCGTGTCCCCTGGCCCTCCCTCCCTCGCGGGCGTGTCCCCTGTCCCTCCCTCCCTCGCGGGCGTGTCCCCTGTCCCTCCCTCCCTCGCGGGCGTGTCCCCTGTCCCTCCCTCCCTCGCGGGCGTGTCCCCTGTCCCTCCCTCCCTCGCGGGCGTGTCCCCTGTCCCTCCCTCCCTCGCGGGCGTGTCCCCTGTCCCTCCCTCCCTCGCGGGCGTGTCCCCTGTCCCTCCCTCCCTCGCGGGCGTGTCCCCTGTCCCTCCCTCCCTCGCGGGCGTGTCCCCTGTCCCTCCCTCCCTCGCGGGCGTGTCCCCTGTCCCTCCCTCCCTCGCGGGCGTGTCCCCTGTCCCTCCCTCCCTCGCGGGCGTGTCCCCTGTCCCTCCCTCCCTCGCGGGCGTGTCCCCTGTCCCTCCCTCCCTCGCGGGCGTGTCCCCTGTCCCTCCCTCCCTCGCGGGCGTGTCCCCTGTCCCTCCCTCCCTCGCGGGCGTGTCCCCTGTCCCTCCCTCCCTCGCGGGCGTGTCCCCTGTCCCTCCCTCCCTCGCGGGCGTGTCCCCTGTCCCTCCCTCCCTCGCGGGCGTGTCCCCTGTCCCTCCCTCCCTCGCGGGCGTGTCCCCTGTCCCTCCCTCCCTCGCGGGCGTGTCCCCTGTCCCTCCCTCCCTCGCGGGCGTGTCCCCTGTCCCTCCCTCCCTCGCGGGCGTGTCCCCTGTCCCTCCCTCCCTCGCGGGCGTGTCCCCTGTCCCTCCCTCCCTCGCGGGCGTGTCCCCTGTCCCTCCCTCCCTCGCGGGCGTGTCCCCTGTCCCTCCCTCCCTCGCGGGCGTGTCCCCTGTCCCTCCCTCCCTCGCGGGCGTGTCCCCTGTCCCTCCCTCCCTCGCGGGCGTGTCCCCTGTCCCTCCCTCCCTCGCGGGCGTGTCCCCTGTCCCTCCCTCCCTCGCGGGCGTGTCCCCTGTCCCTCCCTCCCTCGCGGGCGTGTCCCCTGTCCCTCCCTCCCTCGCGGGCGTGTCCCCTGTCCCTCCCTCCCTCGCGGGCGTGTCCCCTGTCCCTCCCTCCCTCGCGGGCGTGTCCCCTGTCCCTCCCTCCCTCGCGGGCGTGTCCCCTGTCCCTCCCTCCCTCGCGGGCGTGTCCCCTGTCCCTCCCTCCCTCGCGGGCGTGTCCCCTGTCCCTCCCTCCCTCGCGGGCGTGTCCCCTGTCCCTCCCTCCCTCGCGGGCGTGTCCCCTGTCCCTCCCTCCCTCGCGGGCGTGTCCCCTGTCCCTCCCTCCCTCGCGGGCGTGTCCCCTGTCCCTCCCTCCCTCGCGGGCGTGTCCCCTGTCCCTCCCTCCCTCGCGGGCGTGTCCCCTGTCCCTCCCTCCCTCGCGGGCGTGTCCCCTGTCCCTCCCTCCCTCGCGGGCGTGTCCCCTGTCCCTCCCTCCCTCGCGGGCGTGTCCCCTGTCCCTCCCTCCCTCGCGGGCGTGTCCCCTGTCCCTCCCTCCCTCGCGGGCGTGTCCCCTGTCCCTCCCTCCCTCGCGGGCGTGTCCCCTGTCCCTCCCTCCCTCGCGGGCGTGTCCCCTGTCCCTCCCTCCCTCGCGGGCGTGTCCCCTGTCCCTCCCTCCCTCGCGGGCGTGTCCCCTGTCCCTCCCTCCCTCGCGGGCGTGTCCCCTGTCCCTCCCTCCCTCGCGGGCGTGTCCCCTGTCCCTCCCTCCCTCGCGGGCGTGTCCCCTGTCCCTCCCTCCCTCGCGGGCGTGTCCCCTGTCCCTCCCTCCCTCGCGGGCGTGTCCCCTGTCCCTCCCTCCCTCGCGGGCGTGTCCCCTGTCCCTCCCTCCCTCGCGGGCGTGTCCCCTGTCCCTCCCTCCCTCGCGGGCGTGTCCCCTGTCCCTCCCTCCCTCGCGGGCGTGTCCCCTGTCCCTCCCTCCCTCGCGGGCGTGTCCCCTGTCCCTCCCTCCCTCGCGGGCGTGTCCCCTGTCCCTCCCTCCCTCGCGGGCGTGTCCCCTGTCCCTCCCTCCCTCGCGGGCGTGTCCCCTGTCCCTCCCTCCCTCGCGGGCGTGTCCCCTGTCCCTCCCTCCCTCGCGGGCGTGTCCCCTGTCCCTCCCTCCCTCGCGGGCGTGTCCCCTGTCCCTCCCTCCCTCGCGGGCGTGTCCCCTGTCCCTCCCTCCCTCGCGGGCGTGTCCCCTGTCCCTCCCTCCCTCGCGGGCGTGTCCCCTGTCCCTCCCTCCCTCGCGGGCGTGTCCCCTGTCCCTCCCTCCCTCGCGGGCGTGTCCCCTGTCCCTCCCTCCCTCGCGGGCGTGTCCCCTGTCCCTCCCTCCCTCGCGGGCGTGTCCCCTGTCCCTCCCTCCCTCGCGGGCGTGTCCCCTGTCCCTCCCTCCCTCGCGGGCGTGTCCCCTGTCCCTCCCTCCCTCGCGGGCGTGTCCCCTGTCCCTCCCTCCCTCGCGGGCGTGTCCCCTGTCCCTCCCTCCCTCGCGGGCGTGTCCCCTGTCCCTCCCTCCCTCGCGGGCGTGTCCCCTGTCCCTCCCTCCCTCGCGGGCGTGTCCCCTGTCCCTCCCTCCCTCGCGGGCGTGTCCCCTGTCCCTCCCTCCCTCGCGGGCGTGTCCCCTGTCCCTCCCTCCCTCGCGGGCGTGTCCCCTGTCCCTCCCTCCCTCGCGGGCGTGTCCCCTGTCCCTCCCTCCCTCGCGGGCGTGTCCCCTGTCCCTCCCTCCCTCGCGGGCGTGTCCCCTGTCCCTCCCTCCCTCGCGGGCGTGTCCCCTGTCCCTCCCTCCCTCGCGGGCGTGTCCCCTGTCCCTCCCTCCCTCGCGGGCGTGTCCCCTGTCCCTCCCTCCCTCGCGGGCGTGTCCCCTGTCCCTCCCTCCCTCGCGGGCGTGTCCCCTGTCCCTCCCTCCCTCGCGGGCGTGTCCCCTGTCCCTCCCTCCCTCGCGGGCGTGTCCCCTGTCCCTCCCTCCCTCGCGGGCGTGTCCCCTGTCCCTCCCTCCCTCGCGGGCGTGTCCCCTGTCCCTCCCTCCCTCGCGGGCGTGTCCCCTGTCCCTCCCTCCCTCGCGGGCGTGTCCCCTGTCCCTCCCTCCCTCGCGGGCGTGTCCCCTGTCCCTCCCTCCCTCGCGGGCGTGTCCCCTGTCCCTCCCTCCCTCGCGGGCGTGTCCCCTGTCCCTCCCTCCCTCGCGGGCGTGTCCCCTGTCCCTCCCTCCCTCGCGGGCGTGTCCCCTGTCCCTCCCTCCCTCGCGGGCGTGTCCCCTGTCCCTCCCTCCCTCGCGGGCGTGTCCCCTGTCCCTCCCTCCCTCGCGGGCGTGTCCCCTGTCCCTCCCTCCCTCGCGGGCGTGTCCCCTGTCCCTCCCTCCCTCGCGGGCGTGTCCCCTGTCCCTCCCTCCCTCGCGGGCGTGTCCCCTGTCCCTCCCTCCCTCGCGGGCGTGTCCCCTGTCCCTCCCTCCCTCGCGGGCGTGTCCCCTGTCCCTCCCTCCCTCGCGGGCGTGTCCCCTGTCCCTCCCTCCCTCGCGGGCGTGTCCCCTGTCCCTCCCTCCCTCGCGGGCGTGTCCCCTGTCCCTCCCTCCCTCGCGGGCGTGTCCCCTGTCCCTCCCTCCCTCGCGGGCGTGTCCCCTGTCCCTCCCTCCCTCGCGGGCGTGTCCCCTGTCCCTCCCTCCCTCGCGGGCGTGTCCCCTGTCCCTCCCTCCCTCGCGGGCGTGTCCCCTGTCCCTCCCTCCCTCGCGGGCGTGTCCCCTGTCCCTCCCTCCCTCGCGGGCGTGTCCCCTGTCCCTCCCTCCCTCGCGGGCGTGTCCCCTGTCCCTCCCTCCCTCGCGGGCGTGTCCCCTGTCCCTCCCTCCCTCGCGGGCGTGTCCCCTGTCCCTCCCTCCCTCGCGGGCGTGTCCCCTGTCCCTCCCTCCCTCGCGGGCGTGTCCCCTGTCCCTCCCTCCCTCGCGGGCGTGTCCCCTGTCCCTCCCTCCCTCGCGGGCGTGTCCCCTGTCCCTCCCTCCCTCGCGGGCGTGTCCCCTGTCCCTCCCTCCCTCGCGGGCGTGTCCCCTGTCCCTCCCTCCCTCGCGGGCGTGTCCCCTGTCCCTCCCTCCCTCGCGGGCGTGTCCCCTGTCCCTCCCTCCCTCGCGGGCGTGTCCCCTGTCCCTCCCTCCCTCGCGGGCGTGTCCCCTGTCCCTCCCTCCCTCGCGGGCGTGTCCCCTGTCCCTCCCTCCCTCGCGGGCGTGTCCCCTGTCCCTCCCTCCCTCGCGGGCGTGTCCCCTGTCCCTCCCTCCCTCGCGGGCGTGTCCCCTGTCCCTCCCTCCCTCGCGGGCGTGTCCCCTGTCCCTCCCTCCCTCGCGGGCGTGTCCCCTGTCCCTCCCTCCCTCGCGGGCGTGTCCCCTGTCCCTCCCTCCCTCGCGGGCGTGTCCCCTGTCCCTCCCTCCCTCGCGGGCGTGTCCCCTGTCCCTCCCTCCCTCGCGGGCGTGTCCCCTGTCCCTCCCTCCCTCGCGGGCGTGTCCCCTGTCCCTCCCTCCCTCGCGGGCGTGTCCCCTGTCCCTCCCTCCCTCGCGGGCGTGTCCCCTGTCCCTCCCTCCCTCGCGGGCGTGTCCCCTGTCCCTCCCTCCCTCGCGGGCGTGTCCCCTGTCCCTCCCTCCCTCGCGGGCGTGTCCCCTGTCCCTCCCTCCCTCGCGGGCGTGTCCTCTGTCCCTCCCTCCCTCGCGGGCGTGTCCTCTGTCCCTCCCTCCCTCGCGGGCGTGTCCTCTGTCCCTCCCTCCCTCGCGGGCGTGTCCTCTGTCCCTCCCTCCCTCGCGGGCGTGTCCTCTGTCCCTCCCTCCCTCGCGGGCGTGTCCTCTGTCCCTCCCTCCCTCGCGGGCGTGTCCTCTGTCCCTCCCTCCCTCGCGGGCGTGTCCTCTGTCCCTCCCTCCCTCGCGGGCGTGTCCTCTGTCCCTCCCTCCCTCGCGGGCGTGTCCTCTGTCCCTCCCTCCCTCGCGGGCGTGTCCTCTGTCCCTCCCTCCCTCGCGGGAGTGTCCTCTGTCCCTCCCTCCCTCGCGGGAGTATCCTCTCGCCCTCCCTACCTCGCGGGAGTGTCCTCTCGCCCTCCCTCTCCCCTGGGCGTGTCCTGTCGCCCACCCTCCCTCAAGGCGGTGTCCTCTCGCCCTCCCAGCAGGCGTGTCCTGATGCCCTTCCTCCCTAGCGGGCGTGTCCCCTCGCCCTCCCTCCCTCGCGGGCGTGTCCCCTCGCCCTCCCTCACGGGCGTGTCGTCTCGCCCTCCCTCCCTCACGGGCGTGTCCCCTCGCCCTCCCTCCCTCGCGGGCGTGTCCTCTCGCTCTCCCTCCCTCACGGGAATGTTGTCTCGCCCTCCATCCCTCGCGGATGTGTCCTCTCACTCTCCCTCGTGGGCGTGTCCTCTCACTGTCCCTCGCGGGCGTGTCCTCTCACTCTCCCTCGCGGGCGTGTCCTCTCACTCTCCCTCGCGGGCGTGTCCTCTCATTCTCCCTCGAGGGCGTGTCCTCTCACCTTCCCTCCCTCGCGGGCGAGTCCTCTCGCCCTCCCTCCCTCGCGGGCATGTCCTCTCGCCCTCCCTCCCTCGCGGTGTGTCCTCTTGCCCTCCCTCCCTTGCGGGCGTGTCCTCTCGTCCTCCCTCCCTTGCGGGCGTGTCCTCTCGCCCTGCCTCCCTCGTGGGAGTATCCTCTCGCCCTCCCTCCCTCGCGGTAGTGTCCTCTCGCCCTCCCTTGCGGTATTGTCCTCTCGCCCTCCCTCGCAGGCGTGTCCTCTCGCCCTCCCTCCCTCGCGGACGTGTCCTCTCGCCCTCCCTCCCTCGCGGACGTGTCCTCTCGCCCTTCCTCCCTCGCGGGCGTGTCCTCTCGCCCTCCCTCGCGGGCGTGTCCTCTCGCCCTCCCTCGCGAGCGTGTCCTCTCGTCCTTCCTCGCGGGCGTGTCCTCTCGCCCTCCCCCGTGGTTGTGTCCTCTCGCCCACCCTCTCCTGCGGGTGTGTCCCCGGCCCGCCCTTTTCCTGATGATTGCACAATGTTCTGTACTGTCCCTCAGATACGAAAGCCGTCAGTGGCCATACTCAGCTGGACCTGAACATTCGGATTGGGCTGATTTAGAGACAGGTCACCACACAAGTGCCAGTCAAGGGCCATCTCCAACAAGAAAGAATCTAACCATCTCCCTTGACACTTGATGGCATTGCCATCACTGAATCCCCCATTATCAACATCCTGGGGTTGCCATTGACCAGAATCTGAACTGGACAAGCCATATAGATGCTGCCAGTACAAGAGCGGGTAACTCGCCTCCTGACTCCCCAAAGTCCGTCCACCATCTACACGGCACAAGTCAGGAGTGTGGTGGAATACTCTCTATTGGCCTGGATGAGTGCTGCCCCAAATACATTCATAGCTCTAATGAACTTTATTGTCACAAGTAGGCTTACAGTAACACTGCAATGAGGTGACTGTGAAGCAGCCCGCTTGATTGGAACTCCATCCACCACCTTCAACATCTACTCTCCCCACCACTGATGCACAGTAGCAGCCGTGTGCACCATCTACAAGATGCACTGCAACAGCTCGTTGCTCCTTTGACAGAGCGTTCCAAACCCATGAACTCTGCCACTTAGAAGGACAAGGGCAGAAGATGCATGGAAACACCACCACCTGCAAGTCACACATCAACCTGACTTGAAACTATACAGCTGTTCCTCCACTGTCACTGGGTCAATAACTTGGAATTCCTTTTCTCTTTTTAAAAATAAATTTAAAGTATCCAATTCATTTTTTTCCAATTAAGGGGCAATTTAGCGTGGCCAATCCACCTACCCTGCACATCTTTGGGTTGTGGGGGCAAAACCCACGCTGTTGCTTGTTTTAGCCTTAGTTTATTTGCTCTAATTCTGTCACCTTTGCTCTTGAGTCGCCAGGTATCTTTCTGATACCGCCACGTGGTTCAAGTCCGAGTGATGATTAATAATCCAACACACCGCTTAGTCAGAGTTAAATCAACGATCATTTATTATATACAGCAATTAATACTTATACATTAATTCTACTTCTAAGCTACTTCCTACCACTAACAGGCCAATACTTAACTTTGGAAATGGCCCACCAAGTCAGGGAAACGAATGGCCTTTCGAATGGGTTCTGAGCCTGCGGGATTCAAAAGCTGGTACAGGTCGATAGTCAGGAGTGTCTATCTGGTAGCGATCGTTGGAGTAAAACTTGCGTTCTCTTTCAGCAAGGGTCTCGAAGGGTGCGGAGAGGAGAAGAAGGGTCGATTTGAACATGGCCCCTATTCTTATAGTCCCCAGGGGCTTCCCGCCTCTCGGGGCGGACCTTGTACCTGGTTCCAAGTGATTGGACTTGGTCCCAATCACTTGGTTCGATATTCTCCAATGCTGGAGCGATTCCTTGATCGAGGGGTGGTCGTTTACCTTTCTTTGTGTCAGCTCCTGCTGGCACCGAAAGGTCTGGGCCGGCTTTGTGTGTCTATTTTGTATCAGTTGTTCCCGGGGATGGCTGATTAATATGCAGGTGGCTGGGGTGTTATGTTGATGGTTGCAGGTATCGGTTTGGTCTGGCTTCCCCAGAGGCGAATACACTGTTTTACCTGCAGCTGTCTGTTTGAGTCCTGTTGGCTGATTTTCCCATCAGCCTCTTCCGTTCACCATTTTAAATCGGGGTTTGGCCATTCTAATCGGGAGTCAGTCATTTTACATGGCTACAACGCAAACTCCACACGGACAGTGACCCAGAGCCGGGATCGAACCTGGGACCTCGGCGCCGTGAGGCAGCAGTGCTAACCATTGCACCACCGTGCTGCCCTGCAATTCCTTTTCTATCAGCACTGTACACCACATGGACTGCAGTGCTTCAAAAAAGTGGCTCACTGCCACATTCTTAAGGACAATTGGGTATTGCCAGGCCTTCAGCTTGTCAGCCATTAACCTCAATCAGTTTCCTAGTAGTTTTTCCCTTGTAAGAGTGATTATTTTAAGTTCCTCCCTTGCTCTGCCATTGGAATTTTGTTTTGTTTTCTGCTGTGAAGACAGGTACGCAATATTTGCTCCAAGGCTCTACTATTTCTATGTTTCCCATGATTAATTCCACAGTCTCATCCTTTAAACGATCAATGTTTACTTTAGCTACTCTATTTATATGCTTTAAGGCACTCATCTGCTTTTGTCTTTCTTGCTAGTTTACTATCATGTTCAAATTTCTCCCCCTCGTTTTTATAAGTCATCCTTGGCTGTTTTCTACAATTTTCTCAATCTTCCAGGTCTACAACTAATCTTCACAACATTGTCTGCCTTTTTCAGTTTGATCCTTAAATTTTCTTAGCCATGTATGGTGTATCCTTCTTATCGTCTTTTTTTCTCTTATTCTTAATGGAATGTATCCTTGTTGAGGGTTATAAAATATCTCCTTAACTGTTTGCCACTGTTGCTCTACAATCTTACATTTTAACTGTATTCCCAGTCAACGCCAGACGTGCCTTCATTTAAGTTTAAGACACAAGATTCAGACCCATATTTCTTGCCCTCAAAACTGAATGAGAAATTCATCAATGTTATGATCAGCCTTCCTAGATGATCCTTTGCAAGAAGGTCATTAATTAATCTTGTCGTGGTGTTATGGGCCAGGGTTTAGAGAACCCCAAAGTGTATCATGGAGTTCACCTGACCCACAACTTTTACTGGATTGTGGTATGGGGAGCACACGGCCCACTCTACAGGTGTGGTACAGCAGAAATGGAAAAGTATTTTTTAAAGCAAAACAATGTTTATTCTATGAACTCACGTTAACCTTTTTAAAACATACAGTGAACATCTTAGCAACCATTAATTCAAATACAACCCCCAAAGAATACAACACTAAGTAATCCTTTAAGCTTTTCTTTTAACGTCCAGAAGGCTTAAAAGAAGAACTTTTAACAGAAGCAGATCAGGTTAAAGTCACTACTGAGAGCAGTTATTAATTTTAAATCACCAAAGGATTGATTTACAGTTTTTAGATTACAGAGAGAGAGACTAATACTCCTTCTGGCTGTGACTGCAGCTATCCAGCTCTGAAAACGAAACTAAAACACACCCTGCAGCAAACAGTCTAAAACAAAAGTAAAAAGCTGATGACAGCCCAGCTCCACCCACTCTCTGACATCACTGCAGTAATAAACACCCATTTCTCAAAGGTACATTCACATGACAGTGGGCAGCATGGTGGCGCAGTGGGTTAGCCCTGCTGCCTCACGGCGCCGAGGTCCCAGGTTCGATCCCGGCTCTGGGTCACTGTCCGTGTGGAGTTTGCACATTCTCCCCCTGTTTGCGTGAGTTTCACCCCCACAACGCAAAGATGTGCAGGGTAGGTGGATTGGCCACGTTTCATTGGTATTCAAGCTGCTTTAATTCTTTCTCATGTTCCATTTGTTTAATTTGTAACTGAATTTTTGCCATTTCCAATGAGTCAAACTGTATCTCAGGCAACTTTAAATGCTTAACCACCGCCATAATTACCTCATCTTTTCGCATTTTGTCAGGTAATGTTAACTGCAATATTTTTGCCAAATCTAACAGTCTGGTTTTTGTCTCTGTCCGTAAGGTACTGCGTGTGACCGTCTCCACCCCAAAAACATCAGAGCCTCTGAAAGAGCCATTGTCCACAACACTCCCTACTTAAACTAGAATACCACTCCTGAAAAGCAACCACAATATGCTCACCCCTCACTGTCTTTAAGTTCACGAAGCCAATCCAATAGATAGACTTTTATCCCCCTCGAGCCCCCAATTTGTTACAGGCCAGGGTTTAGAGAACCCCAAAGTGTATCATGGAGTTCACCTGACCCACAACTTTTAATAGATTGCGGTATGGGGAGCGCACAGCCCACTCTACAGGTGTGGTACAGCAGAAATGGAGAAGTATTTTTTAAAGCAAAACAAAATTTATTCTATGAACTCAAGTTAACCTTTTTAAAACATACAGTGAACATCTTAGCAACCATTAATTCAAATACAACCCCCAAAGAATACAACACTAAGTAATCCTTTAAGCTTTCCTTTTAACATCCATAAAACTTAAAAAAAGAACTATTACCGGAAGCACATCAGGTTAAAGTCACTACTAAGAGCAGTTAATAGTTTTAAATCACTGAAGGATCGATTTACAGTTTTTAGATTACAGAGAGAGAGACTAATACCCCTTCTGGCTGTGACTGCAACTATCCAGCTCTGAAAACGAAACTAAAACACACCCTGCAGCAAACAGTCTAAAACGAAAGTAAAAAGCTGACGACAGCCCAGCTCCACCCACTCTCTGACATCACTGCAGTAATAAACACCCATTTCTTAAAGGTACTCTCACATGACACCTCCACCCCCCCCCCCAAGAAAAAAACCCATCAATTTCAAGATGGTTTCATTTTTCACCTTTTCACTATCCTTTAAGAAATGCACACAGTAAATATACTTTTTCATTTCAAAAAACAACACATGCAAACAGGTATAATAATATAGTCAATTTTTGTTCTTCTTCCTTCAACTGAAATCCTTCTCGATTGACAGTCTCTTTAAACAAGAAGGTCCCTGCACGATCCATCCATTTCTCTACACCTCGGCATTTCTCTTTAAAGTCAGATACTTTAGTTCAATCTGATCACAGAGTCCCTTGTAATTCTCCAACACAGGAGCATTGGTTATCACAGCTTTCAGGCAGTCAAATGCCTGTTGAAAGTCCGCTGTCCACTGAAGTTTTCGCCGTTTCTTCAGCAAGTCCATCAGTGGAGCAATCACGCTACAAAAGGTTTTCACCAATGTTCGATCAAATCCACTCGTGCCAAGAAATCACATTATTTACCTTTGTCTCGAGGGTATCGGAAACTCCTCAAGGAAAGTGACTTGGGCTTTTCCAAATTCACTTTTGGCTAGGTTTATCACCAACCCCGCCTCCTGAAGTCGTTCGAATAACTCCATCAGATGTTTTAAATGTTCTTTCCATGTCTGGCTGAAAATTACCAGATCGTCTATGTACACCGCACAGTTGGGTAATCCTGAAACGACTTTGTTAGTTAACCGTTGAAATGTGGCTTGGGCGTTTTTCATGCCAAATGGCATAACTTTGAATTGGTATATACCATCTGGAGTCACAAAAGCTGAAATCTCCTTCGTCCTTTCGGATAAAGGTACATGCCAGTAACCTTTAAGTAAATCCAATTTGGAAATATAAGCTGATTGTCCCACTTTCTCAATGCAATCCTCCAAACGTGGGATAGGATAAGAGTCCGTTCTTGTAACTGCATTAAACGTTCTATAGTCCATACACAACCGTTGGGTCCATCTGGTTTAGGTACCATCACTATGGGTGAGCTCCATCGGCTGCAACCCACTTCAATTATGCCATTTTTAAGCATACTCTCAATCTCTTTGTTAACCTGTGCCAATTTCAAAGGGTTAAGTCTATATGGATGTTGTTTGATTGGAACAGCATTTCCCACATCTACATCATGTATAGCAATTTTAGTACTTCCCAATTTATCTCCACAAACTTGCCCATGTGATAAAAATTGGGATAAATTGTTGAGTTACCTTCCAGAGGAAAAAACGAACTGATCTGAAAGAGTTATTGATATATTGGATGAAGAACACCCAATTTAATTTCAGGTATGTCAAATTCACAGTCATCTGGATTTGGTTCGTCACTTTCAGTTAGAATCATTTAAACCTCCTTTTTCCCTCCTTCCCTTTCAAAGTACCTTTTAAGCATATTCACATGACACACTCGGTGAGTCTTCCTTCTATCTGGTGTTTTAACCACATAATTCACCTCACTTAATTCCTTTCAATCTGATAAGGTCCACAAAACCTAGCTTTTAAAGGCTCCCCTCCCACTGGTAACAACACTAAAACTTTATCTCCACTGGTAAAACTACGAACTTTGGATTTCTTGTCCGCTACCCGTTTTATCACATTTTGTGCAACATTTAAATGTTGTCTGGCCAATTCACCTGCTCTATTTAATCGTTCCCTAAAATTTGACACGTAATCCAATAATGTAATTTCTGATTTCTTACTCACCAATTTTTCCTTAATCAATTTAAGTGGTCCTCTTACCTCATGACCAAAAATTAGTTCAAAAGGACTAAATTTGGTTGACTCATTAGGTGCATCCCGAATTGCAAACAATACGAATGGAATTCCTTTATCCCAATCCTCTGGATAATCTTGACAATACGCCCTCAACATTGTCTTTAATGTCTGATGCCACCTTTCTCACGCTCCCTGCGATTCTGAAATGGGTACGCAATTGATTGAAATTGTTTTATACCTAAGCTATCCATAACTTTTTGAATAACCTCGAGGTAAAATTTGATCCTTGATCCGATTGTATTTCTGTGGCTAGTCCATATGTAGTAAAGAATTTAGGTAATTCCTCCACAATCCTTTTAGCTGTAACATTACATACTGGAATGGCCTCTGGAAACCTAGTAGACTCATCCATTATAGTCAAAAGATATTGATTCCCACTTTTTGTTTTAGGAAGCGGTCCTACGCAATCAATTAGGAGCCTTGTAAAAGGTTCTTCAAATGCTGGAATGGGAATTAAGGTAGCTGGTTTTATCACTGCTTGAGGTTTCTCTATCACTTGACATGTGTGACATGATTGACAAAATTTAACTACATCTTTATGTAGTCCAGGCCTATAAAAATGTTGTTGGATTTTAGCTTGAGTTTTTCTTATTCCCAAATGACCTCCCACTGGTACCTCATGTGCAACTCGCAACACCTCCTTTCTATACCCTAACGGCAATACTACTTGATGAACTTCTGCCCACTTTTCATCCGCCTGCATATGTACAAGTCTCCATTTTCTCATCAAGACATTACTTTTAAGGTAATAACATTCTGGTATACACTCAGATTCCTCTTCCATGTATGCTTTCTGATACATCCATTTTATTTCTACATGTTTTTGTTGTAACTCCGCCAATTTTCCTGAACTAAAAATATCCCCTCATCCTCCACCTGTTCCTGTTCTTTTTCAACCATCTGATCAAAAAAATCGTTTCTGATAATTGCACTTCAACTTCTCTTCACTCTTTGATTTCTCCTCTTGTCTTAACCTGTGACTTTGCGACATACACAATCCGGAAAAGTCCCAGGATACTCGTCCTTCAACACTTCAGTTGTCTGATTTTCCACTGGCTTATCCACCACAGTAGGCATCACTCCCACCTGCGATCCAACTATATCATTACCCAAGATAAACTGTATTCCTGGACAAGATAGTTCCTGTATTATTCCTACTACCACTTCACCACTCTTCACTGGACTTTCCAACCTTACATTATATAATGGAACACTATTCCTCTCACCCTGAATTCCACACATTACCACCTTTTCTGGCAACATTCTTCCCAAACTACATAACTCCTCATCTCTTCCCATTAAAGATTGACTAGCTCCCGTATCTCTTAAAATTGTGACTTCTTTACCTGCTCCTCCTGATACACACGAGTAAACTTTACCCTCACAAGTAAATTCTTTAAAGAGGTCTGGCACCTTCTTATCAATCACCTCTTAATCAGGCTGTACAGTCTTTTGCACCTACTTCGCTTCACTTGGGCTTTCCTTTACCACTTTAACAAACCCCGCTGTCTTATCCTGTTTACCACATCAGCCTTCCCAGTGCTTTTCTTCAACCACCAACACTGTGACTTTACATGGCCTAGTTTATTACAGTGAAAACATTTGAAACTTTTCATTTCTTTTCCACTGCCCTGGATTTCGTTTTTAGTCTGAGGTACACTCTCCTTATTATCTCCCATCAGATCACCTTTACCTTTACCACTTGAGTATTTCTCATGTCCGCAGTTTCTATCCCTCAGGCTGAAACTGATGTCGGAAACCAAACTTTGATTTATGAACTAATTCATAATCATCTGCCATTTCTGCTGCTAATCTTGCAGTTTTAACCCTCTGCTCTTCCACATGAGCTCTCACTACATCAGGAGTTGAACTTTTAAACTCATCCAAAAGTATAATTTCTCTGAGAGCTTCATATGTTTGGTCTATTTTCAAAGCCCTTATCCACCTATCAAAATTACTCTGACCCTTTCAAACTCCATGTGTGTTTGACCAGGTTATTTCCTTAAATTTCTAAACCTTTGTCTGTATATTTCAGGCACTAGTTCATATGCACCTAAGATGGATTTTTTCACCTCCTCACACGACTCAGATACCAAACACTTCACTAGCCCTACCTACCAGCTATGTTTGAATCGGTAATACCCACATGTCCTGTGGCCATTTCATTTGTTTAGCTACCTTCTCAAATGAAATGAAAAAGGCTTCCACCTCCTTCTCGTCAAACCTTGGCAATGCTTGGACATATTTAAATAGATCCCCACCAAGCCTTCGACTATGACACTCTTTCTCACTATCCTCATCACTATCATCCAACTGTATGTTTCCCTTTACGCCTGCCAATTTTAACTTACTGTCATGTTTCATGGCCATTTTCTGAAGTTCATGCTCTCTCTCTTTATCTTTTTCCCAGATCTGTATCTCCCTTTCTCATTCTTTTCCCCGTCTATTTCTTTGGTATTCAAGCTGCTTTAATTCTTTCTCATGTTCCATTTGTTTAATTTGTAACTGAATTTTTGCCATTTCCAATGAGTCAAACTGTATCTCAGGCAACTTTAAATGCTTAACCACCGCCATAATTACCTCATCTTTTCGCATTTTGTCAGGTAATGTTAACTGCAATATTTTTGCCAAATCTAACAGTCTGGTTTTTGTCTCTGTCCGTAAGGTACTGCGTGTGACCGTCTCCACCCCAAAAACATCAGAGCCTCTGAAAGAGCCATTGTCCACAACACACTCCCTACTTAAACTAGAATACCACTCCTGAAAAGCAACCACAATATGCTCACCCCTCACTGTCTTTAAGTTCACGAAGCCAATCCAATAGATAGACTTTTATCCCCCTCGAACCCCCAATTTGTTACAGGCCAGGGTTTAGAGAACCCCAAAGTGTATCATGGAGTTCACCTGACCCACAACTTTTAATAGATTGCGGTATGGGGAGCACACAGCCCACTCTACAGGTGTGGTACAGCAGAAATGGAGAAGTATTTTTTAAAGCAAAACAAAATTTATTCTATGAACTCAAGTTAACCTTTTTAAAACATACAGTGAACATTTTAGCAACCATTAATTCAAATACAACCCCCAAAGAATACAACACTAAGTAATCCTTTAAGCTTTCCTTTTAACATCCATAAAACTTAAAAAAAGAACTATTACCGGAAGCACATCAGGTTAAAGTCACTACTAAGAGCAGTTAATAGTTTTAAATCACCGAAGGATCGATTTACAGTTTTTAGATTACAGAGAGAGAGACTAATACTCCTTCTGGCTGTGAGTGCAGCTATCCAGCTCTGAAAACGAAACTAAAACACACCCTGCAGCAAACAGTCTAAAACGAAAGTAAAAAGCTGACGACAGCCCAGCTCCACCCACTCTCTGACATCACTGCAGTAATTAACACCCATTTCTCAAAGGTACATTCACATGACAGTGGGCAGCATGGTGGCGCAGTGGGTTAGCCCTGCTGCCTCACGGCGCCGAGGTCCCAGGTTCGATCCCGGCTCTGGGTCACTGTCCGTGTGGAGTTTGCACATTCTCCCCCTGTTTGCGTGAGTTTCACCCCCACAACGCAAAGATATGCAGGGTAGGTGGATTGGCCACGTTTCATTGCCCCTTAATTGGAAAAAAAAAAATTGGGTACCCTAAATTTTAAAAAAAATTCATCTTGTCGTATTACACATTATCAGGGCTAAATTAGCTTGCTCCCTGGTTAGTTCCAATATGTTGTTCGAAGAAGCTACCTCGAATACACTCCATGAACTCATCCCCACGGCTACCTTTCCCAGTTTGATTTGTCCACTCTATAAGAAGAAGAAAATTGTGTGAGCTTATTTCGGTACCTTTCTTACAAAACCCGTTATTTCTTGATCGAGATCTGTCCTGCAAAGGGCCGAAAACCTACTTCCATCAGTGACATCTTTCCCTTGCTATTTCTTCACCCTGATCAATTCTACATCTTGATTTTTCAAAGATCATCTCTCACAATTGTACTGTTTTCATCCCTTTAGTAAAGGAGCTACTCCAGCTCTTTATCCTTTCTTCCTATCCTTTTGCAATGTCAAATATTCGTGCCCACCCTTGGTCACTTTGCAACCATGTTTTAGTAAAGGCTATCAAATACCCATTTATTTCTATTTGCCTTTTTCACAGTAACTTCATTGCAGTGTTAATGTAAGCCTACTTGTGACTCCTGGCCGCGAGGTTTGCTAGTGTCACACGGGAGGGTTTAAACTAGTATGGCAGGGGGGTGGGCACGGGAGCAATAGGTCAGAAGGTGAGAGCATTGAGGGAGAACTAGGGAATAGGGACAGTGTGGCTCTGAGGCAGAGCAGACGGGGAGAAGTTGCTGAACACAGCGGGTCTGGTGGCCTGAAGTGCATATGTTTTAATGCAAGGAGCATTACGGGTAAGGCAGATGAACTTAGAGCTTGGATTACTACGTGGAACTATGATGTTGTTGCCATTACAGAGACCTGGTTGAGGGAAGGGCAGGATTGGCAGCTAAACGTTCCAGGATTTAGATGTTTCAGGCGGGATAGAGGGGGATGTAAAAGGGGAGGTGGAGTTGCGCTACTTGTTCGGGAGAATATCACAGCTATACTGCGAGAGGACACCTCAGAGGGCAGTGAGGCTATATGGGTAGAGATCAGGAATAAGAAGGGTGCAGTCACAATGTTGGGGGTATACTACAGGCCTCCCAACAGCCAGCGGGAGATAGAGGAGCAGATAGGTAGACAGATTTTGGAAAAGAGTAAAAACAACAGGGTTGTGGTGATGGGAGACTTCAACTTCCCCAATATTGACTGGGACTCACTTAGTGCCAGGGGCTTAGACGGGGCGGAGTTTGTAAGGAGCATCCAGGAGGGCTTCTTCAAACAATATGTAAACAGTCCAACTAGGGAAGGGGCGGTACTGGACCTGGTATTGGGGAATGAGCCCGGCCAGGTGGTAGATGTTTCAGTAGGGGAGCATTTCGGTAACAGTGACCACAATTCAGTAAGTTTTAAAGTACTGGTGGACAAGGATAAGAGTGGTCCGAGGATGAATGTGCTAAATTGGGGGAAGGCTAATTATAACAATATTAGGCGGGAACTGAAGAACATAGATTGGGGGCGGATGTTTGAGGGCAAATCAACATCTGACATGTGGGAGGCTTTCAAGTGTCAGTTGAAAGGAATACAGGACCGGCATGTTCCTGTGAGGAAGAAAGATAAATACGGCAATTTTCGGGAACCTTGGATGACGAGTGATATTGTAGGCCTCGTCAAAAAGAAAAAGGAGGCATTTGTCAGGGCTAAAAGGCTGGGAACAGACGAAGCCTGTGTGGCATATAAGGAAAGTAGGAAGGAACTTAAGCAAGGAGTCAGGAGGGCTAGAAGGGGTCACGAAAAGTCATTAGCAAATAGGGTTAAGGAAAATCCCAAGGCTTTTTACACGTACATAAAAAGCAAGAGGGTAGCCAGGGAAAGGGTTGGCCCACTGAAGGATAGGCAAGGGAATCTATGTGTGGAGCCAGAGGAAATGGGCGAGGTACTAAAGGAATACTTTGCATCAGTATTCACCAAAGAGAAGGAATTGGTAGATGTTGAGTCTGGAGAAGGGGGTGTAGATAGCCTGGGTCACATTGTGATCCAAAAAGACGAGGTGTTGGGTGTCTTAAAAAATATTAAGGTAGATAAGTCCCCAGGGCCTGATGGGATCTACCCCAGAATACTGAAGGAGGCTGGAGAGGAAATTGCTGAGGCCTTGACAGAAATCTTTGGATCCTCGCTGTCTTCAGGGGATGTCCCGGAGGACTGGAGAATAGCCAATGTTGTTCCTCTGTTTAAGAAGGGTAGCAAGGATAATCCCGGGAACTACAGGCCGGTGAGCCTTACTTCAGTGGTAGGGAAATTACTGGAGAGAATTCTTCGAGACAGGATCTATTCCCATTTGGAAGCAAATGGACGTATTAGTGAGAGGCAGCACGGTTTTGTGAAGGGGAGGTCGTGTCTCACTAACTTGATAGAGTTTTTCGAGGAGGTCACTAAGATGATTGATGCAGGTAGGGCAGTAGATGTTGTCTATATGGACTTCAGTAAGGCCTTTGACAAGGTCCCTCATGGTAGACTAGTACAAAAGGTGAAGTCACACGGGATCAGGGGTGAACTGGCAAGGTGGATACAGAACTGGCTAGGCCATAGAAGGCAGAGGGTAGCAATGGAGGGATGCTTTTCTAATTGGAGGGCTGTGACCAGTGGTGTTCCACAGGGATCAGTGCTGGGACCTTTGCTCTTTGTAGTATATATAAATGATTTGGAGGAAAATGTAACTGGTCTGATTAGTAAGTTTGCAGACGACACAAAGGTTGGTGGAATTGCGGATAGCGATGAGGACTGTCTGAGGATACAGCAGGATTTAGATTGTCTGGAGACTTGGGCGGAGAGATGGCAGATGGAGTTTAATCCGGACAAATGTGAGGTAATGCATTTTGGAAGGTCTAATGCAGGTAGGGAATATACAGTGAATGGTAGAACCCTCAAGAGTATTGAAAGTCAAAGAGATCTAGGAGTACAGGTCCACAGGTCATTGAAAGGGGCAACACAGGTGGAGAAGGTAGTCAAGAAGGCATACGGCATGCTTGCCTTCATTGGCCGGGGCATTGAGTATAAGAATTGGCAAGTCATGTTGCAGCTGTATAGAACCTTAGTTAGGCCACACTTGGAGTATAGTGTTCAATTCTGGTCGCCACACTACCAGAAGGATGTGGAGGCTTTAGAGAGGGTGCAGAAGAGATTTACCAGAATGTTGCCTGGTATGGAGGGCATAAGCTATGAGGAGCGGTTGAATAAACTCGGTTTGTTCTCACTGGAACGAAGGAGGTTGAGGGGCGACCTGATAGAGGTATACAAAATTATGAGGGGCATAGACAGAGTGGATAGTCAGAGGCTTTTCCCCAGGGTAGAGGGGTCAATTACTAGGGGGCATAGGTTTAAGGTGAGAGGGGCAAGGTTTAGAGTAGATGTACGAGGCAAGTTTTTTACGCAGAGGGTAGTGGGTACCTGGAACTCGCTACCGGAGGAGGTAGTGGAAGCAGGGACGATAGGGACATTTAAGGGGCATCTTGACAAATATATGAATAGGATGGGAATAGAAGGATACGGACCCAGGAAGTGTAGAAGATTGTAGTTTAGTCGGGCAGTATGGTCGGCACGGGCTTGGAGGGCCGAAGGGCCTGTTCCTGTGCTGTACATTTCTTTGTTCTTTGTTCTTTGTTAATAAAGATTGTTATTATTATTATCTTGTTACAAATGCTTCAGAAATTCAGGAGTTGGTGGAGTTTTTGAATGGCAAATTTCAACAGCAGAGGAAAGAGGCTTTGGAGGATTTGGCCACGGTGGTGGAGCTGCTCAGAGCTGCAATTGAGAGAGTGGAGCAGAGATTGGAGGCTCAGGGTCTGACGATTCAGAAGATGGTAGAGGCGGTGGGGAGCAGGATGGCTTCGTTAGACATGGAGTTGGGGGTGGTAATGAACAACCAGAGAACTGCTCCAGGAGACAGAACCTGAGGATCGTCTCGGATTCCTGAGGGTATCCAAGGTGTGGAGGCTGCCAAGTATGTGGCAAGCATGCTGGAGTTGATTGAGGAGGGGGCCTTCGACTGGTCCCTCGAGGTGGATCGACGCATAAGGTGCTGAGGAGGAGGCCGCAGGTGGGGCAACTGCCGAGGGCAATGGTAGTGAGGCCGCATCAATTCTTGAACAATTCCAGTTCATTCAATCACTCCTCATAGCTAATACCCTCCATACCAGGCAACATCCGGGTAAACCTTTTCTGTACTTTCTCCAAAGCCTCCACATCCTTCTGGTGATGTGATGACCAGAATTGGACACAGTATTCCAAATGTGGCCTAACCAACGTTCTGTATAATTGCAACATAATTTTCGAGCTTTTATACTCGATACCGCGTCTTATGAAGGCAAGCATGCCAAATGCTTTCTTTACCACCATTTCCACCTGTGCTGCCACTTTTAAGGATCTGTGGACCTGCACGCCCAGATCTCTGTGTCTCTATGCTCCTGATGGTTCTGCCATTTATTTTATAGCTCCCACCAGAATTGGATCTACCAAAATGCATCACCTCTCATTTGTCCGGGTCAAATTCCATCTACCATTTCTCTGCCCAATTTTGCAGCCTATCTATATCCCTGTTGTATTCTCTGACAATCTTCATCACTATCCGCAACTCCTGCAATCGTAGTGTCGTCCGCAAACTTGCTAATCAGACCCGCTATGTTTTCTTACAAGTCATTTATATAAATTACAAAGAACAGAGGTCCCAGTACTGATCCCTGCGGAACACAACTAGTTACAGACCTCCATTCGGAAAAACACCCTTCCACTGCCACCATCTGTCTTCTATGGCCAAGCCAGTTCTGGATCCATCCAGCCAGTTCACCCCTGACCCCATGTGATTTAATCTTTTGCACCAGCCTCCCATGAAGGGCCTTATCAAATGCTTTACTAAAGTCCATGCAGACAACATGCACAGCCCTTCCCTCGTCAATCATTTTTGTTACCTCCTCAAAAAAAATCAATTAAATCAGTGAGACATGACCTCCCTCGTACAAAACCATGCTGTCTGTCACTAATAAGACCATTCACTTCCAAATGTGCATAGATCCTATCTCTGAGAATCTTTTCCAACAATTTCACTATCACTGACTCCAAACTCACTAGCCTATAATTACTTGGGTTATCCTTGCAAACCTTCTTAAATAACGGGATAACATTGGCAATCCTCTGGGATCTCACCTGTGGCCAACGAGGCCCAGCGATTTCATCTCTTGCCTCCCTGAGTAATCTGGGATAGATGTCATCTGACCCTGGGGTATTTGTCTACCTGAATGTTTTTTATCAAACCTAACACTTCCTTGTAATAACGACCTATTGTAAAGTGTTTACACATCCCTCTGAGACACCACCACTCAACGTGTCCCTCTCCTTTGTGAATACCGATGTAAATATTCATTCAGGATCTCACCCACTTCCTTTGGTTCTCCACATAATTTCCCTCCTATTAATTGCATTTGTTTCTTCACATCAAAACTATTAAACGGCAGAGAAAAGTATTAAATGGCAAATGGATTTAATGCGGACAAATGTGAGGTAATGCATTTTGGTATAGAATAGAATAGAATTTACAGTGCAGAAGGAGGCCATTCGGCTCATCGAGTCTGCACCGGCTCTTGGAAAGAGCATCCTACCCAAGGTCAACACCTCCACCCAACACTAAGGGCAATTTCGGACACTAAGGGCAATTTATCACGGCCAATCCACCTAACCTGCACATCTTTGGACTGTGGGAGGAAACCGGAGCACCCGGAGGAAACCCACGTACACACGGGGAGGATGTGCAGACTCCGCACAGACAGTGACCCAAGCCGGAATCGAACCTGGGACCCTGGAGCTGTGAAGCAATTGTGCTATCCACAATGCTACCGTGCTGCACAGGTATAACACAGAGGGGAAATATACTGTAAATGCCAAAACTTGGGAATACAGAAAGTCAGAGAGATTTGGGCGTGCAGGTCCACAGATCTAGGACTAGGTAGTCAAGAAAGCATACGGAATGCTTGCCTTCATTGGACGGGGCACCAAGTATAAAAACTGGCAAGTCATGCTACAGTTGTATAGAACCCTGGTACGGCCGCACTTGGAATATTGCCCACAATTCTGGTCGCCACACTACCAAAAGAGTGTGGAGGCTTTGGAGAGGGTGCAGAGGAGGTTTACCAGGATGCTGCCTGGTCTGGAGAGTGTTAGCTATGCGGAGAGGCTGAATAGACTCAGACTGTTTTCATTAGAACGATGGAGGCTGAGGGGTGACCTGATAGAGGTCTACAGGATTATATGGGGCATGGATAAAGCGGATGGGCAGGCACTCTTTCCCAGGGTGGAGGGGTCAGTCACCAGGGAGCATAGGTTTAAGGTCCGTGGGGCGAAGTTTAGTGGAGATGTGCGAGGCAGGTTTTTTACACAGAGGGTGGTGAGTGCCTGGATCACGTTGCCAGGGGAGGTTGTGGAAGCAGATATTAACGCCATTCAAAAGGCATCTTGACAAACACATGGATAGGATGGGCAGAGGGATACGGCACCAGGAAGTGCTGAGGGTTTTGGCCAAGGGTGGTATCATTTAAAAAAAATACATTTAGAGTACCCAATTCATTTTTTCCAAATAAGGGGCAATTTAGCATGGCCAATCCACCTAGCCTGCACATCTTTGGTTTGTGGGGGCGAAACCCACGCAGACACGGGGAGAATGTGCAAACTCCACACGGACAGTGACCCAGAGCCGGGATCGAACCTGGGACCTTGGTGCTGTGAGACGGTACAGGCTTGGAGGGCCGAAGGGCCTGTTCCTGTGCTGTATTGTTCTTTGTTCTTAAACGGCAGAGAAAGGTCTTGTCGTACCCGGCATGCAAAGATGTGGCCTCTGCTTCCCAGGTTTATAGATTGTTGTCATCTCACCCTCGACTAAGATGATGTCTTCCAGACTTCATGATTTGAATGTCCTTTGGTGACTAAGCAGTCTAAATTTGGAGGCACAGGTCTTTGGTCAGAGAAGCTTAGAGTTACCCTGGATGGGGGGGGTGGGGGGGGGGGGGGGGGGGGGGCGGCTGAGGGTTCTCAAGGCAGTGTCCTCCTCACCTGCTTCTGTCAGAGACCAATCTCTGACTGTGTTGCGATTTGTTGGGTGAGGTGCTGCCAAGTGTTACAGTTTGTGGCAGCTTCCTCCCCTGCACTCATATTAATTGTCCCCTTTCAATTAGACCTTCAGACAGTCTTCAACAAATTTTCTCTGTCCTCCTTGAGTTTGGGAGCTGTCCTTAACGTGAAAAGCGGATCTGCCTGGGAAGCCGCTGCGATTAGTCATGTGGATGCTGAGTCCAGAACAGCGGAGCTGATTTCATAGGATCCTTATTGTGATGCTGGAGGAATTGATTCCAGTGGGAATTCTGGAGTTTCTTTACCTGTCTTCCCACTTGTCTATATGTATTCTGAGGAGGGAGTTCTGATGGAATCTCTCCAGTGCCTAGAGGTACCTTTGGTCAGTGACCCAAGTCTCACTGCCACATAAAAGGGTGGTGACAACAACAGAGCTGCAGACGAGTCTTTGTGTTTGTTTGAAGATCTCTGTTGTTGAACTCTGGTTGAGCAATCTTTGAAAGGCTGCCCTCGATCTCCTGTTTGATGGTGTACATACCATGGCAGGCATCCCATCAGACATCCAAATAAAACCAGCACTGTGTGCTGTGATTTAAAACAGACTTTTGAGTTTGGATTTTATATTTTGTTGCTGGAGATGAGAATACATTCCATTTCAGGTCGAGAAAGTGACATATGAATCTGCTGTTTCGCACTTTCTCGAGGGTGACTCAATGATTACACGAAGGAAGAGTAACTTGCAATTATATAGCTTATCCTCTGAAAATCAAAGAGTGGATCACTATTCAGGTTCAGTAGCTCTTGCAGTAAATCCTTGCTTAATGTTCAGCATCATTGATAAAGCAGTGTCTGTAATTCTGTTTCAAAGTTACCAGCTTCACTTCACTGTCCTTTTCCACACAAGGCCTCTTCTGTGGTCTGTCCTCACATGACCTATTCCACAGCACTTCCACCCCCCGCCCTCTTCCTCCTGCTCCTCCACGCAAGTCCTGGCCTTGCCAACGTGCTCATATTCCTTCCCCTCTGTTCTTACCTGAGTCTTTGGGTCTGTTCTTCAGTGGCTCCTGAGTTTTGGCCTTGCTCCTGAATCCACACCGAATTCCGGGCTCCATCTAGTGGCACTACTTGGGTAATGCTGCTAGTCGGAACTTCAGCTGCTAACTGCACTGACCAGCCTCTGCCACTAGATGGAACTTGGCCAATCTTATAGTACAGTGCAGCGAGATGAACATGTAATTTTTAAAGATAATTTAATTTGTATATTATATTTTTATACTTAGTGATGTATTTTGTTTTGCATATTATTTCATCTAGGAGTGCTGCACATGTATCGTACAGTATTTCAGTTTGTACATTTTTTTTCCTGGGCGAGAACTGTTCGAAGGAAGTTAAGACTGGTTTAACACTATTTTCGGAGATGGGACGTGCTCCCGTTGTCACTGGCTGGGAGGGTGCAGACGGTGAAGATGATGGTCCTCACGAGATTCCTGTTCGTGTTTCAGTGTCGTCTCATCTTTATCGCCTCCTTTTTTAAACGGGTCAACAAAGTGATCTCTGGCTTTGTTTGGGCGGGCAAGACCCCGCGGGTAAGGAAGGTAATGCTTGAGCGGAGTCGGGGAGAGGGCGGGCTGGCACTGCCACATTTTAATAACTGTTACTGGGCGATGAATATAGCCATGATCAGGAAGTGGGTGATGGGGGAGGGATCGGCATGGGAGCGTATGGAGACGGCTTCATGCAAGGGCACCAGATCGGCATGGGAGCGTTGGTAACGGCGCCTCAGCTGTTCCCACTGGCACGGTACTCCACCAGCCCCGTAGTGGTGGCGGCCCTGAGTGTCTGGGGGCAATGGAGGAGACATGTGGGAGCAGAGGGAGCATCGGTCTGGTCCCCAATCTGTAATAGTCACCGGTTTGCCCCGGGAAGTATGGATGGGGGATTCTGGATATAGCGGAGAGCAGGGACTGAGAGGATGGGGGATAGGTTTGTAAAGGGGAGATTTCTGAG
Source organism: Scyliorhinus torazame (assembly GCF_047496885.1). Lineage (NCBI taxonomy): Eukaryota > Metazoa > Chordata > Chondrichthyes > Carcharhiniformes > Scyliorhinidae > Scyliorhinus > Scyliorhinus torazame. The sequence continues at coordinate 339,261,851 of NC_092710.1, read as the reverse complement.
TATGATGGCGCTGGAGGAGAAGTTTGGGTTGGCGAGGGGAAACAGATTCAGGTATCTGCAGGTGCGGGACTTCCTACGTAAACAGGTGTCAACCTTCCCGCTCCTACCGCTAAGGGGGATTCAGGACAGGGTAGTTTCCAGAGCGTGGGTAGGAGAAGGTGGCGTCTCGGACATTTACAAGGAACTTAGGGGGTCGGAGGAGACGCAGACCGAGGAGCTGAAGCGCAAGTGGGAGGAGGAGCTGAGCACAAGTGCGAGGAGAGCTAGAGGATGGTCCAAGGGCGGACGCGTTGAGTAGAGTCAACACGTCCACAACATGTGCCAGGCTCAGCCTGATACAATTTAAGGTTGTTCACCGGGCTCACATGACAGTGGCCTGGATGAGCAGATTCTTTGGGGTGGAAGACAGGTGTGCAAAATGTGTGGGAGGACCAGTGAACCATGTCCACATGTTCTGGACATGTCCGAAGCTTTGGGGATTCTGGCAGGGGTTTGCGGATGTCATGTCCACGGTGTTAAAAACAAGGGTGGTGCTGAGTCCAGAGGTGGCGATTTTCAGGTTGTCGGAAGACCCGGGAATCCAGGAGGAGAACATCCCCACCTTGAGGGGTGCCAGCTTATCCTTGAATTTTTTATATTATTCCACTGGAAACCCATCCAGCCCTGCCACCTTCCCCGACTGCATCCTCCCAATCGCATCCTTTATCTCCTGCTCCACTATCGCTCCTTCTAATGTAGCCCTGTCCCCCTCCCCTAGCCTCGGGTACTCCAACCCATCTAGAAATTCCTGCATCCAATATAGGACACGGTTTAACGGAAACATTTCTAAGTGTCATTTTGGCCATGATTGGCGGGGTGTTCCTCGGTGGCCGCATTGGTGAGATCGCGGCCTGTATTTAATGGCACTGAAAATGAGCCCCGTGGGCGTCTCGACATTACTGGCTGTCTCACCGTCTGATTCGCCCGACTCGCGCCTCAGCGTCTCGCCGCTAACAAGGAGCAACTTTTAAAACCCTCCCTCACCACTCACTCCCAGTCAACACACAAGGTTGGCAGCAAGCAGACCTGCTCCTCGCTTTGGGGATAATTCCTGGGCAGGTTTCTAACTCTCTGAATGAGAGATAGGGCATCCAGTCTCCCCGAAGGGCTCAGAGGACCAGCAGCAGGGCCACCAATACCACCTGGGAGGCTGTGGCAGAGGCTGTCAATTTGGGCAGGAGGACTAGGGTCCAATGTCGGAAGAAGACCCAATGACCTTAACTGAGCTGCAAGGGTAATTTACCACCTGTCTCCTGGCATACATTCTGCCCCCCCCCAACCCCCCCAGCAGCATGGCCCAGTCACTCAGAAGCATCACTGAGAGCATCAACCCCCCCCCCCCAGTGCATCTCCAGGGCAGCAGGCAGAACAGGGTACCATGGCGAAGTTAGAGTCGGCCACGGAGGCCCCGGCTCCAGGCCCTACAGACTTCTGCCAAGGGCATCAAAGATTACGGCCTGGAAAGCAGCAGGCTGCCACCACCTGTGATAGGCATCCTGAAGACACACCTGGATGTAGCACTAGACCACGAAAGATTGAGTGGGCACAGGAGGAGGCACGGTGGGGCGGGAAGGGTGGGGGAGGTAATGAGCTGACAAACAAAGCCTCATTCTGTGAGGATGAGGTCCTCTCTAGGCATGCCAGACCCTTTCCGTGACCTGGACTCAATCCTCCAGCTCTGCCTGTGGATTCTCCCCGGGTTTGCCCTCTCCGCCTCAGACACTCGCTTCCTCCTCCTCCAGCATCTTGCCCTGCTGCTGTGCCGGTTGTTGAGGGCACAGCAGACCACCACAAAGCAGGAGGCCCTCTGGGAGTGTACTGCAGTGCACCACCAGAGAGGTCCAGCAGTCTGATCCACTCAGTGACAGCACAGGTGGCAGCATGGGCCTCGTTATATGGGGTTTCCGACCTCTGCACTGGCATCTTCAACCAGGACCTCAGCGGGTACCCCTTATCCCCCAAGAACCATCCTGGGGCGGTCCTCGAAGACGCCGGGGACCTCCCAAGTGTTCCAGCATGTAACTGTCCTGCACTCCGAGTGGGAAGTGTGCGCACAAGTGCATGGTCCAGAGGTGGTGGTCGCACACGTTGAACATTCAGGGAGTGAAACTCCTTCCTGTTAATGAAGGGCACTCAGCTTGCAGATTGAATACAATTCTGCTGCTGCTGATAGCTCACAGCCACTCATGGATGCCCAGTCTGGAGTTGCTCGATCTGTTCTGAATCTATCCCATTTAGCACGGTGATATTGCCACACAACACGATGGACGGTATCCTCAACGTGAAGACAGGACTTCATCTCCACAAGGACTGTGCGATGGTTACTTCTGCAGACACTGTCATGGGCAGATGCAGCTGCAGCAGGCAGATTGGTGACGATGACGTTAAGTATGTTTTCCCCTATTGTTGGTTCCCTCACCACCTGCTGCAGTCCCAGTCTAGCAGCTCTGTCCTTTAGGATCGGGCCAGCTCGGTCTGTGGTGGTACTGCCAAGTCAGTCTTGGTGATGGCCACCCACCCAGAGCATATTCTGCACCCTTGGCACCTTCAGTGTTTCCTCCAAGTGGTGTTCAATATGGAGGAGCACTGATTCATTAGCTATTGGTGGCCAGTGCGTGGTAATCAATGAGAGGTTTCCCCATCAACTGATAGGCATCCTGCTTGCCTTTTCCCCATTGCCATACACTGGCCCTCCGCAACAGTCCCACCACCTTCCCCGCAAAGATTAACCCAAACTCCATCTGGAGCCTCTGCCGCTCCTTCAGCAATCCTGCCTCCAGCGCCTCCGAATACCTCCTGTCCACTCTCAAAATCTCATCCACCAACCTTGCCCACTCCTCCCGCTCCAGCTTCTCCCTATGTGCCCGAATCAAAATAAATTCCCCTCTCACTACAGCCTTGAGTGCTTCCTACAGCGTGGCGGCCGTGACCTTCCCCGTGTTGTTCAACTCCACATAGCCCTGAATGGCAGCCCTCTCCCGCTCACACACCTCCTCATCCACCAGCATCTCCACGTCTAGCCTCCACTGCGGCCTCCCCTGAACCATCTGCAAATTCACCCAGTGCTGCGCGTGGTCAGAAACCACAATCGCCGAATACCCCGAGTCAGCCACCTCTTCCAGCAGTGCTTTGTCGTCGTGTGTCTTCCCCCCCCCCGGATCGGCCACAATGTTCCCCACCTCGAACTGATCAACATATCCGGCCCTGAGTCCTGATCCCCAATCTTCAGGAGCATCTCCTGCAAAAAGCCACGTTCGCCTTCTGACTCCTCAGATGCGTGAACGCATGTGACTTTTTAACCGGCCCATTCGGCCCGCTCACGTGACCAGCCTGATAGAGGGCCCCTGCCCACTGCTGATCAACCATATCCCTTTGTGGCCAACCTCCAACCCATGTCACGTACTCCTCCAGGCCCGCCCTCGGATGCCCACCGCCATTCTCAACCGCGCCTCACCAACCACAGCCTTGTCAGCACCCCCCCCCCCCCCCACCAACTCTTGGCAATCCCCACTTCGCTCCTGTTAACTAGCCCACCTAGCTAGCATGGTGGCCCCTGCCCAAGACCTCCAGCTTCTCCTCTTCCCTCCAGTCACCACCCCAGACCATCGATCCCTAAAGAGTAACAAAAGGCACCCTCACTGCTCCCCGCCAAGACCGACCCCAGAATACCCTCCCACAAACACTCTAAAAAGGCAAAGTAAACACCTCCAAGATTCACAGGCCTCACATTTCTCCCAGTCCATTGTCTCTCAAAGTCATTGTCGCCTCCTCTGGCATGTCAAAATAGCGCTCCTGTTTCCGGAATGTCACCCACACGCAAGCCGGGTATAAAGCTCCAAACTTCACCCCCTTCTGAAAGAGGGCAGTCTTTATTCAGTTGAACCGGGTCCTCCGTTTCGCCAGCTCCACACCCAGGTCCTGGTAGACCCGCAGCTCACTCACTTCCCAGGTACATTTCTTAGTCTGCCTTGCCAATCGTAGGATCTTTTCCTTATCCAAAAAGTGATGCAGCTGTACCACCATTGCCCTCGGTGGCTCGCCCACCTGATGCCTCCTCCTCAGAGCCCTGTGCGGTCGCTCCACATCGAGAGGCCGGTCAAAGGCTCCCTCCCCCATCAACCTCTCAGCATACTCGCCACATACTCAGCGGCCGCTGCATCTTCAATGCCTTTGGGCATCTCAGTAATCCTCACGTTTTCCCTCCTGGAGCGATTCTCCAGGTCGTTCACCTTCTCACTCAGCCTCTTCTAACTTTCCCGCATCATTCCCAACTCTACCGCCAACCAGACCATCTGCTCCTCATGCTCCCCCACCACCGCCTCCACTTTGCGAATCACCCGGCCCTGGTCTCCAGCCTCTGCCTGACTCAGTCCCAGTTCTCAGTGGCTCCACCACCTTGGCCAGGTCTTCCAGGGCCTCTTTCCTTTGCTGCTGGAACACGTTGTTGAAGAAGTCCACCAGCTGCTCCATCGAGCGCTGGGTGGGCAGCGTGCACCCCTTACCCTCCGCCATCTTTACCTGTGACGCACCACAAAAACTCTCCTGCTCCAACTGCTCTTTCTTATTCCTGGCGCTCCTTGTCTGCTGATCCATGCACCAGCCACACCAGAGGAGTAATACCTTTCCTGGGAACTCCTACACCTTTTGCCCTCAAATACCACACCCTTCGGGCGGGGAAAGACTGGAAAAAAATCCACCCTGAGTGGGAACCATCAAAATGTGCGACCACTCACTCCATGGCGGCCTCCGGAAATCCCTTTCCTGCTACTTAATTGCTGCACTGGCTGCACCGTGGTGGTTATTGGTAAATTGTGGCCATCCTGTTTTCCACGGGAGTTGTGTGGGGTAGTGACTGGGAGAAGGGTCCTTATTGTAATTATAGATCTTGGGCTAAAGCAGTGAAACATTGGCATCGAACATTAGCAGTTCAGTCTACCTCTCTCTCTCCTCCCCCCACTTAAAGTATTTGGTTAATGTTATCTGCATCTTCAGAATTGGGAATAGGCAGGTGTGTAGGACAGAAATATTGTCAGGGACTACTTGGCAAACAACATATTTATGAACTTTTAATTTGAGCTTGAGACACTGCAATCCGGGGCAGCAGTCCAGACTGCCGGGATGGGACTGGGTGGCAGGGGGGAGAATTTACTACTCTGTTAAATAGATGTTTGTGAAATTTGGCAGCTGTTCATTAGCGAAGGCCGTGAGATTCCTGAAATGTCCGCTGGATAATTAACTGCATTGGCACCTCACTGTTTAGGAGCTTGGAGCTAAAGTAGAAATGTTGCTAAAGTTTGAGTTGAAAGACTGAGAGCAGCTGTGTTGAACCAGGTTGGACAGGGGAGAGATTAGGGTCTCGTTTTCAGTACAGAAATGTGCACAATTAAAAAAGGATCCTATAATACTCCCACACGTTTCTGCTTTTAGGTGAATTTCAGCCCAGGTTTGTAATGGAAATGTTCTGAAGATTTTGACACTTGCCATTGGATTCCTCCATTTGACTGCATTTTATGTTTTCAGATGTCCAGTTGTGCACAGATGGAGAAGACATTTTGGTTGTAGTGTTCCTCTCTGATTAACCTCTCAAGTAAAGGGCCTTGGGCAGCATTCTTAATTTAGAACACTACAGGAAAGGGACGGCTGCACAGAAGTCCCTCCGAATGATCCCAACCGTCAAAGGCATGAAATGAGCCAAGATGAGTTAAATTGTGGATTCAAATCTCCTACAGCACACAATCCGAGCTGACATTCTAGTAGTGGGTAGGGGGTGGTGCATTGTCGCAAGAGACTAAACTGAGGCTTTGTCTGCCAGTTCAGGTGATAACATTGGAATGATTCCAAGGGGTTTTCTCAGTACCCTCTTCAACAACCATCACTAAAGAACAGATAATCAACCTTTCATTCTGACACTTGGTTTTGTCCAAACTGGCTGCCACCGTTGCCTGCATAATTACAATGCCCATGTGACGGAGGTAATCCACCGATTATGGGAGGTAATAATAATCTTTTTATTGTCACAAGTATGAAGTTATTGTGAAAAGCCCCTAGTCGCCACATTCCGGCACCTGTTCGGGTAAGCTGGTACGGGAATTGAACCCGCGCTGCTGGCCTTGTTCAGCATCACAAACCAGCAGTCTAGCCCACTGAGCTACACCAGCTTTGGTCGGAATGGTATCCCATAGACCCAGATTAAAGCTCTGGGGACCCTGCTTCATATCCTAGCACGGCTGTTGGTGGAATTTAAATTCAATATATCTGGAATTATAAGCTAGTCTCAATAATTGTTTGTCGAAAAAAAGCATCAAGTTCACTAATGCCCTTCAGAGAAGGAAATCTGCTGTCCTTGCCTGGTCTGGCCTACATTTGACTCCAGACCCACAGCAATGTGGTTGACTCTTAAATGCCCTTTGAAATGGCCGAGCAAGCCACTCTTGTATCGAAAAAAGGAATGAAACCAAACGGACAACTCGACACCCACCTGGGTACTGGACGACCCAGCCCTTTGAACCCTTCAAAATCCTCCTTAACTAACTTCTGGGAGCTTGTGCCAAAATTGGGAGAGTGTCCCGCAGACAAGTTGAGCAACAGCCTGAAGCAGTCGTACTCATGGAATCACATTTACAGCCAGAATCCCAGACACTGCCATCACCATCTCCGGGTCCCATCAAGTCTCAGCTCAAACATAGGCAAGGAGATCGCCTGCTGATTTGCATATCCTCCATCACCATCAATCCAGTGGATCGGCCCTCGTTTAATGAAGAATGTAGGAGGGCATGCCGGATAAAGCACCAGGCATACCTAACAAGAGGTGTCGACCTGGTGAAGCTGCAACAGAGCTGCTTGCGTACAGACAACAAAAGCAGCATGTGATAGACAGAGCTAAGCGATCCCACAACCAACAGATCAGATCTGAGCTCTGCTGTCCTGCCACGTCCAGTAGTGAATGGTGGTGGCCAATAAACAACAACCTGGAGGCATAGGCTTCACCAATATCCCCATCCTCAGTGATGGTGGAGCCCAGCACCTTCGAGCAAAAGACAAGTCTGAAGCATTTTCAACAATCTTCAGCCAGAAATGCCGAATGGATGATCCATCTCGGTCTCCTCCGGAGGTCTCCAGCATCTTCTGTTGTGTTCTTCTGTTCTGTTTTATCACTAATGATCTGGAAGAAGGTACTGAAGGCACTGTTGATAAGTTTGCAGATGATACAAAGATCTGTAGAGGGACAGGTAGTATTGAGGAAGCAAGGGGCTGCAGAAGGACTTGGACAAGCTAGGAGAGCGGGCAATGAAGTGGAAGATGGAATACAATGTGGAACAGTGTGAGGTTATGCATTTTAGAAGGAGGAATTTAGGCATAAACTATTTTCTAAATGGGGAAATGCTTGGGAAATCAGAAGCACAAAGGGACTTGGGAGTCCTTGTTCACGATTCCCTTCAGGTTAATGTGCAGGTTCAGTTGGCAGTTAGGAAGACAAATGCAATGTTAGTATTAATGTCAAGAGGGCTAGAATACAAGACCAGGGATGTACTTCTGAGGCTGTATAAGGCTCTGGTCAGACCCCATTTGGAGTATTGTGAGCAGTTTTGGGCCCCGTATCTAAGGAAGGATGTGCTGGCCTTGGAAAGGGTCCAGAGGAGGTTCACAAGAATGATCCCTGGAATGAAGAGCTTGTTGTATGAGGAGCAGTTGAGGACTCTGGGTCTGTACTCGTTGGAGTTTAGAAGGATGAGGGGGGATCTTATTGAAACTTACAGGATATTGCGAGGCCTGGATAGAGTGGACGTGGAGAGGATGTTTCCACTTGTACGAAAAACTAGAAGCAGAGGACACAATCTCAGACTAAAGGGACGATTCTTTAAAACCGAGATGAGGAGGAATTTCTTCAGCCAGACGATGGTGAATCTGTGGAACTCTTTGCCGCAGAAGACTGTGGAGGCCAAATCACTGAATGTCTTAAGATAGAGATAGATACGTTCTTGATTAATAAGGGGATCAGGAGTTATGGGGAGAAGGCAGGAGAATAGGAATAGAAATATAGCAGCCATGATTGAATGGGGGGGCAGACTCGATGGGCCGAGTGGCCTAATTCTGCTCCTATGTCTTATGGTCTTATCACAATACCAGTCTTCAGCCAATTTAATTCACTCCACGTGATATCAAGAAATGGTTGAAGGCACTGGATTCTGCAAAGGCTATGGGCCCTGACAACATTCCAGCAATTGTACTGACGACTTGGACTCCAGAATTTGCTGCACCCCTAGCCAAACTGTAGCAATGCAGCTACCAGGCAAAATGTAAAATTCGCCTTGTCCACAGAAAATAGGAGAAAAGTCAATTATTGCCCCATTAATTGTTGATGTTCATTACAGCCTTGGTTCAAACATGGACTAAAGAGCTGAACTCCAGGGAAGGTTAGAGTGACTGTGCTTGACATCAAGGCGACATTTGACAGTATGGCATCAAGGAGCGCTAGTTAAACTGGAGTCAATGGGAATCGGGGAAAACTCTCCGCTGGTTGGAGTCATACCTGGCACAAAGGAAGATGGTTGTGGTGGTTGAAGATCAATCATCTCAGCTTCAGGACATCACTGCGGGAGTTCCTCAGGGTAGTGTCCTAGGCTCAACCATCTTCAGCTGCTTCATCAATGACTTCCTGCATCATAAGGTCAAAAGGTTGCAATTGGTGCTAAACATTGTGCATTTATAACTCCTCGTTATTGAAGCAGTCAGGTCCAGCAAGACCTGGGCAGCATTGAGGCTTTGACTAGTACGTGGCAAGTATCTTTTGCACCATACAACTTCCAGGCAATGATCATCTCCAACAAGAGTATCTTATATGTTTTTGCAATTGTATAAGGTGTTAGTGAGGCCACACCTGGAGTATTGTGTTCGGTTTTGGTCTTCTTACTTGAGAAAGAACGTACTGGCACTGGAGGGTGTGCAGGAGATTCACTAGGTTAATCCCAGAGCTGAAGGGGTTGGATTATGAGGAGAGGTTGAGTAGACTGGGACTGTACTCGTTGGAATTTAGAAGGATGAGGGGGGATCTTATAGAAACATATAAGATTATGAAGGGATTAGATAGGATAGATGCGGGCAGGTTGTTTCCACTACGGGTGAAAGCAGAACTAGGGGGCATAGCCTCAAAATAAGGGGAAGTAGATTTAGGACTGAGCTTAGGAGGAACTTCTTCACCCAAAGGGTTGTGAATCTATGGAATTCCTTGCCCAGTGAAGCAGTAGAGGCTCCTTCAATAAATGTTTTTAAGAAAAAGATAGATAGTTTTTTGAAGAATAAAGGGATTAAGGGTTATGGTGTTCGGGCTGGAAAGTGGAGCTGAGTCCACAAAAGATCAGCCATGATCTCATTGAATGGTGGAGCAGGCTCGAGGGGCCAGATGGCCTACTCCTGTTCCTAGTTCTTATGTTCTTATGTAAGAGAGAATCTAACCATTTCCCTTTGTCATTCAATGGCATTACCATTGCTAAATACCACCAGGGGCTTTTCACAGTAACTTCATTGAAGCCTACTTGTGACAAGCGATTATTATTATTACTATAAACATCCTGAGGGTTGCCACAGGGCAGCACGGTAGCACAGCGATTAGCACAGTAGCTTCACAGCTCCAAGGTCCCAGGTTCGATTCCTGGCTTGGGTCACTGTCTGTGCGGAGTCTGCACATTCTCCCCGTGTCTGCGTGGGTTTCCTCCGGGTGCTCCGGTTTCCTCCCACTGTCCAAAGATGGCTAAATTACCGTTTGTCCAAAGAAAAAAAGATTAGGTGGGGTTACTGGGTTATGGATAAGTTGGAAGTGTGGGCTTAAATTTCCAAGGGCCGGTGCAGACTTGATGGGCCGAATGGCCTCCTTCTGCACTGTAAATTCTATGATGAAAATTGAACTGGACAAGCCATATAAATACTGTGGCTACAAGGGCAGTTCAGAGGTTGGGAATTCTGTGATGAGTAACTCACCTCTTGACTTCCCAAATCCTGTCCATAATCTACAAGGGACAAGTCAGGAGTGTGATGGAATACCCACTTGTCTGGATGAGTGCAGCTCCAACTACATTCCAGAATCTCAACACCATCCGGAACAGTAGCCCACTTGATTGACATCCCATCCACCACCTTCAACATTCACTCTCTCCACCACCGATGCACAGTGACAGCAGTGTGTCCATGTATAAGGTGCATTGCAGCAACTCACCAAGACTCATTCGATTGCACCTTCATGTGACCTCTACCACCTAGAGGGCAACAGGTACATGGGAGCTCCTGCAAGCTCACTCTCAAGCCACGCACCATCCTGACTTGAACTAACTTGCTGATTCTGCACTGAAATGGAGCCAAAGCCGTGGAATTCCCTCCCTAGCAGCACTCAGCTACCTATATCACTGAACTACAACGGTTCACTATCTTCTCAAGAGCAATTAGAGGTGGGCAATAAACACTGGCCTGGCCACATCCTGTGAAAGATTATGTTTTAAAACTCACCTGATGAAGGTTCTACGCTGTGAAAGCTGGTGATTCAAAACAAACCTGTTGGACTTTAACCTGGTGTTGTAAGACCTCTTACTGTGCTCACCCCAGTCCAACGCTAGCTTAAAAGAAAAAGTAAGGATGCTTTTCAGAGTGATGAGGATGTGAGATGAGGCTTTTCATAAATGCTATTTTGTTTTTCCCTGTATTCACAATTTCAGACCGAAATAACTATTTAAAATTTGTTCTTTAATGGAATTTTGTGTCGCTGGCAAGGCCAAATATTTGTCATCCATCCCAAATTGCCTTTGAATCATAGGGCTTGCTAGGCCGGTTCAAAGGGTAGTTAAAAATCAACCACTTCCTGAGTCACATGTAGACCAGATCAGGTCAGCAGGGCAAAGGTCAGTGATAGCTCCAAAGACAGGCATAAATGCAGAATTCAGCAAAGGGGGACTAAAAAGGTAATAGAGAGAAAATAAACTACCAGGACAAACTAGGGCACAAATTTTGTGGATTTGGTGTTGGGATCGGGCCCCGCTCAGCGCCCCACGTGGAGATTGGAGATGACGTTGTTGATGGATAAAGAATTTTGTGAGAGAACTTCCTCCACTATTGGGGAGTATGTTGACTTTAACAGGAGTGAGGAGATTTTGCCCCACATTGTGGGAGACTCTGAAGGCGGTCATTATGGGGAAGATAATCTCTTATAGGGCACATAAAGAAAAGAGTGAAAGGTGGAGAGGCAGAGGTTGGGGCATGTCATCCTTGAGGTGGATCGGCAATACGCGTTGCCTCACCGCCAGAGTTGTTGGCAAGTAGGAAGAAATTACAGATGGAGTTTGGGTTGCCTTCGGCGCGCAAGGTGGTGTGGCAGCTGTGACACTCGAGGGGGGCTTTTATCAGCATGGGGAGAAGGGCAGTCACCTGTTAGTGCACCAGCTGAGGCCGCAGGCGGCCTCTCAGGAAATAGTGCAGGTGAAGGACTCGAGTCGCAGGTTGGTCTCCGCTCAAGGTAAAGTCACAGAGACCTTTGAGGCTTCTCCGGGTGGAGTGGAGCCATCTGTTTGAGTTCCTTGGTTTTGGACCCATATTTATATCTTGGATCTAGCTTTTATATAGAACCCCAACCATGAACTTTCATACGAATGCCTTGAGATCAAAATATTTCGCTTTACGGGCAGCACGCTGGCGCAGTGGTTAGCATTGCTGCCTCACGGCGCCGAGGTCCCAAGTTCGATCCCGGCCCTGGGTCACTGTCCGTGTGGAGTTTGTACATTCTCCCCGTGTTTGCGTGGGTTTTGCCCTCAACCCAAAGATGTGCAGGTTAGGTGGATTGGCCACGCTAAATTGTCCCTTAATTGGAAAAAATGAATTGGGTACTGTAAATTTATAAAAACAAATATTTCGCTTTGGAGAGAGGTACAAGGTAGGGTTGTCCCCGATATTGTCTGCCTTGGCAATTGAGCCATGGCCATAGCATTGAGGTGATCTACGTTGGGGAGGGGAATAGAGAGGAGGGGGGAGCATAGGGTGTCCTTGTACGTGGATGATTTGCTGTAATGGATTCTCTCTCCAGTGTAGAGGCGATAATGAAGCAATTCGGAGTTTTGGCTCCTTCTCGGGATATAAATTGAACTTGAGCAAAAGCGAATACTTTCCATTGAATCCCCAGGGAGGGGTGCCGATCTGGAAAGGTTGTCTTTCACTTGACTTGGCTCAGCTTCCATTATCTGGGAATCCTGGTGGCCCATGATTGGGACTCGCTCCATAAACTAAATTTTGCGGGTCTGGTACATAGGTTCAAGTTTGACTTGAAGTGGAGAAACCTCCCCCGTCCCTGACGGACAGGGTCCAATCGGTAAAGATGAACATCCTTCCAAGGTTTCTATTTTTGATTCAATGCCCCCCCAATTTTCCTTCCCAAATCTTTCTTTGTGAAAATTAATAAAATGATGTAATCTTGGGCGGCGCAGTGGTTAGCACTGCTGCCTCAGTTCCAGGGACCCGGGTTCAATTCCGGCCTCGGGTGGCTATGTGGAGTTTACACTTTCTCCCCGTGTCTGCATGGGTTTCTTTCGGGTGCTCTGGTTTCCACCCACAGTCAAAAGATGTGCAGGTTAGGTGGATTGGCCATGCTAAATTGCCCCTTAGTGTCCAAAAGGGTGAGGTGGGGTTACTGGGTTACGGGGATGGGGTGGATACTGGGCGTTAGTAGGGTGCTCTTTCCAAGGGCCGGTGTACACTCGATGGGCCGAATGGCCTCCTTCTGCACTGTAAATTCTATGATTTGGGTGGGTAAGGACTCACGGCTTCACGGTGTTTTTGCAGAGGTAAAGACAATCGGTCTAGTGGTGCCCAATCTGTTATTTTATTATTAGGTGGGGAGGTGGTTTAAGTGTATGGAGTCCATATGGGGGTAGATGGAGAGGAATGCCTGTAGAGGTACTAGTTTGAGGGCCTTGTTTCCGGGTCCGCTTTAGTTTTCCCTTGAAAGGTGGAGTTCACGTCCTGTGGTGGTGGCCGCTCAGAGAGTATGAATACAGTTTAGGCAACGATTCAAGCTGGTTGACAATGTCATGGTTAGCGGGAGGGTGGTGGGGTGCTTGGAGTGGTTCGGGGACATGTTTCTAGGAGGAAAGTTCGCTGGTTTTGAGGAGTGGTTGGGTAAATTCCAGCTTCCGAGACTATTCTGTTTAGGTATTATCAAATGCGTGACGTTTTGTGTAAGGAGATTCCTCCTTGCCCTTGGCACCCTCGCCCTCTTTGATGAATAGAGTTCTTTCAGTGGTTGAGCTGGGGAGGGGACTATATCAAATATTTATAGTCTGCTTGTGTCGATGGAACAAGTTCTGTTGGATGAGGTAAAAAGGAAGTGGGAGAGGGAGCTGGGTCAGGTTTTTGATGGGGTCGGGAGTGAGGTTTTAAAGCGTGCCAACTTCTCCTCCTCGTGCTCGACTCAGCTTGATTCAGTTTAAGGTAAATGCATCGGGCACATCTGACCAGGGCACAGGTGAGTGTTTTTTTTTTCCAGAAGTAGAGGATTGGTGTGAGCATTGTTCTTTTTTAGGTGTGAGCATTGTTGACGGGCTCTAGCAAATCATACACATTTTCTGGTCATGTCCTAAACGTGTGAGCCTTTGGTTCTTCTTCTTCAACATCATGCCAGGGATTTGGGGGATTGAGTTGGAGCCTTGCCCATTGGTGGTTATCTGTGGGGTCTCTGATTCGCCAGAGCTGCAGAAGGGGGCGAGGGTGGATACACTTGCCTCTGCCTCACTAATAGCCCGAAGGCAAGTTCTGCTTGGGTGCATGACATCGTTCCATCCAGTGCCTCATCTTGGTTCAGTGACCTTATAGAGGTTTGCACTTCCTATTTCCTATTTGAGGGAGTTGGTCATCGTCAGATGCTGTGGGTGGGGTGCGAGGGTGTTGGTGTTTCTGGTTTAGTTTTGGGTTTTGTCTTGGTTGTTTTTCTTTTTTTGGTGTGTTGGGGAGGGGGGGGGCATAATCTGGAATTGTATTTGTTGTGTAGTGTGGTTTAACGGTGTTATATTGAAAAAAAAAATTAAAAACAATTTTTTTTTTTTTAATGGCTAAACTGTGGAAAGCTGCAACACAAAGGGACTTGGGGACAATGGTGCACGGAACACAGCAAGCTAGCTCACAGTGCAGCAGGTCATCAGGCAGGCTAATGGAATGTTGGCCCTGATTTCAAGGAGTATCAGAGTCGGGAAGTCTTGCTGCAACTGTACAAGGTATTGGTGAGACCACACCTGGAGTACTGAGAGCAGTTTTGTTCCCCTTATTTAAGGAAAGATATTTCATTGGAGGCAGTTCAGAGAAGCTTCACTAGGATGATCCCCAGTATGGAGGGATTGTCTTGTGAGCAAAGGTTTAACAGGTTGAGACTCTACTCATTGGAATTTAAAAGAATTAGAGGTGATCTCATTGAAACATCGAGGACTCTTGACAGGGTAAATACTGGGAGGATGTTTCCCCTCACGGGAGAGTCTGGGATCAGGGGATAAAGTCTCACAATAAAGGGGAGTCAATTTAAGACTGAGATGAGGAGGAATTTCTTCTGAAAGTTGCGAATCTTTAGAACGCCTTGTCAAAGATATCTGTGGAGACAGAGTCAGAAGAAATTCCTCCTCATCTCAGTCTTAAATTGACTCCCCTTTATTGTGAGACTGTATCCCCTGATCCCAGACTCTCCCGTGAGGGGAAACATCCTCTCAGTATTTACCCTGTCAAGAGTCCTCGATGTTTCAATGAGATCACCTCTAAGGCTGAGATGGACAGACTTTTTTTTTTAAAAAATAATATTTTATTGAAAATTTTTGGTCAACCAACACAGTACATTGTGTATCCTTTACACAACATTGTAACAATACAGATAATAATGACCTTTTTTAAATTTAAACACAAACAACAACAAATAAATAAATATTAAATAACAAAAAATAAAACTAGCCCTAATTGGCAACTGCCTTGTCTCAGGCCACCCCCCCCCCCCCCCCCCCCCCCAAGTCCTGGGCCGCTGCTGCTGCCTACTTTGTACTCTCCCATCTATCCTTCCGCAAGATATTCGACGAACGGTTGCCACCGCCTAGTAAACCCTTGAGCCGACCCCCTTAGGACGAACTTAATCCGCTCTAACTTTATGAACCCCGCCATATCATTTATCCAGGTCTCCACCCCCGGGGGCTTGGCTTCTTTCCACATTAGCAATATTCTGCGCCGGGCTACTAGGGACGCAAAGGCCAAAACATCGGCCTCTTTCGCCTCCTGCACTCCCGGCTCTTGTGCAACCCCAAATATAGCCAACCCCCAGCTTGGTTCGACCCGGACTCCTACTACTTTCGAAAGCACCTTTGTCACCCCCGTCCAAAACCCCTGTAGTGCCGGGCATGACCAAAACATATGGGTATGATTCGCTGGGCTTCTCGAGCACCTCGCACACCTATCCTCCACCCCAAAAAATTTACTGAGCCGTGTTCCAGTCATATGTGCCCTGTGTAATACCTTAAACTGAATCAGGTTTAGCCTGGCGCACGAGGACGACGAGTTTACCCTGTTTAGGGCATCTGCCCACATCCCCTCCTCAATCTCCTCCCCTAGCTCTTCTTCCCATTTCCCTTTTAGTTCGTCCATCATAGTCTCCCCTTCGTCTCTCATTTCCCTATATATATCCGAAACCTTACCGTCCCCTACCCATTTCTTTGAGATGACTCTGTCCTGCACCTCTTGTGTTGGGAGCTGCGGGAATTCCCTCACCTGTTGCCTCGCAAAAGCCCTCAATTGCATGTACCTGAATGCATTCCCTTGGGGCAACCCATATTTCTCGGTCAGCGCTCCCAGACTCGCAAACTTCCCATCCACAAATAGATCTTTCAATTGCGTTATACCTGCTCTTTGCCACATTCCATATCCCCCATCCATTCCCCCCGGGGCAAACCTATGGTTGTTTCTTATCGGGGACCCCCCCAGTGCTCCGGTCTTTCCCCTATGTCGTCTCCACTGTCCCCAAATCTTCAGTGTAGCTACCACCACCGGACTCGTGGTATAGTTCCTTGGTGAGAACGGCAATGGGGCTGTCACCATAGCCTGCAGGCTGGTCCCCCTACAGGACGCCCTCTCTAATCTCTTCCACGCCGCTCCTTCCTCCTCTCCCATCCACTTACTCACCATTGAAATATTAGCGGCCCAATAATACTCACTTAGGCTCGGTAGTGCCAGCCCCCCCCTATCCCTACTACGCTGTAAGAATCCCTTCCTCACTCTCGGAGTCTTCCCGGCCCAAACAAAACCCATGATACTCTTTTCTATCCTTTTGAAAAAAGCCTTCGTGATCACCACCGGGAGACACTGAAACACAAAGAGGAATCTCGGGAGGACCACCATCTTAACCGCCTGCACCCTCCCTGCCATTGACAATGCTACCATATCCCATCTCTTGAAATCCTCCTCCATCTGTTCCACCAATCGCGTCAAATTTAGCCTGTGCAATGTGCCCCAATTCTTAGCTATCTGGATCCCTAGGTAACGAAAGTCTCTTGTTACCTTCCTCAACGGTAGGTCTTCTATTTCTCTACTCTGCTCCCCTGGATGCACCACAAACAGCTCACTCTTCCCCATATTCAATTTATACCCTGAATAATCCCCAAACTCCCCAAGTATCCGCATTATTTCTGGCATCCCCTCCGCTGGATCCGCCACATATAGTAGCAGATCATCCGCATATAAAGATACCCGGTGTTCTTCTCCTCCCCTAAGTATTCCCCTCCATCTCTTGGAACCTCTCAGCGCTATCGCCAGGGGCTCAATCGCCAGTGCAAACAGTAATGGGGACAGAGGACATCCCTGCCTTGTCCCTCTATGGAGCCGAAAATATGCCGATCCCCGTCCATTCGTGACCACACTCGCCACAGGGGCCCTATACAGCAGCTGCACCCATCTAACATACCCCTCTCCGAACCCAAATCTCCTCTAACACCTCCCACAGATAATCCCACTCCACTCTATCAAATGCTTTCTCGGCATCCATCGCCACTACTATCTCCGTTTCGCCCTCTGGTGGGGCCATCATCATTACCCCTAACAACCTCCGTATGTTCGTGTTCAGCTGTCTCCCCTTCACAAACCCAGTTTGGTCCTCATGAACCACCCCCGGGACACATTCCTCTATTCTCATTGCCATTACCTTGGCCAGGACCTTGGCATCTACATTGAGGAGGGAGATTGGTCTGTAGGACCCGCATTGTAGCGGATCCTTTTCCTTCTTTAAAAGAAGCGATATCGTTGCTTCTGACATAGTCGGGGGCAGTTGTCCCCTTTCCTTTGCCTCGTTAAAGGTCCTCGTCAGTAGCGGGGCGAGCAAGTCCAAATATTTTCTGTAAAATTCAACTGGGAATCCGTCCGGTCCCGGGGCCTTTCCCGTCTGCATGTTCCTAATTCCTTTCACCACTTCTTCTACCGTGATCTGTGCTCCCAATCCCATCCTTTCCTGCTTTTCCACCTTGGGAATTTCCAGCCGATCCAAAAACTCCATCATTCTCTCCCTCCCATCCGGGGGTTGAGCTTCATACAATTTTTTATAAAATGTCTTGAACACTTCATTCACTCTCTCCGCTCCCCGCTCCGTCTCTCCATCTTCGTCTCTCACCCCCCCCATTTCCCTCGCTGCTCCCCTTTTCCTCAATTGGTGTGCCAGCAATCTGCTCGCCTTCTCTCCATATTCATACTGTACACCCTGCGCCTTCCTCCATTGTGCCTCTGCAGTGCCTGTAGTCAGCAAGTCAAATTCCACATGCAGCCTTTGCCTTTCCCTATACAGTCCCTCCTCCGGTGCTTCCGCATACTGTCTGTCCACCCTCAAAAGTTCTTGCAGCGACCGCTCCCGTTCCTTACTTTCCTGCTTCCCTTTATGTGTCCTTATTGATATCAGCTCCCCCCTAACCACCGCCTTCAACGCCTCCCAGACCACTCCCACCTGAACCTCCCCATTGTCATTGAGTTCCAAGTACTTTTCAATGTATCCCCTCACCCTTAAGCACACCCCCTCATCCGCCATTAGTCCCATGTCCATTCTCCAGGGTGGACGCCCTCTTGTTTCCTCCCCTATCTCCAAGTCTACCCAGTGTGGGGCATGATCCGAAATGGCTATAGCCGTATATTCCGTTCCCCTCACCCTCGGGATCAATGCCCTACCCAACACAAAAAAGTCTATGCGTGAATAGACTTTATGGACATAGGAGAAAAACGAGAACTCCTTACTCCTCGGTCTACTAAATCTCCACGGGTCCACCCCTCCCATCTGCTCCATAAAATCCTTAAGCACCTTGGCTGCTGCCGGCCTCCTACCAGTCCTGGACTTCGACCTATCCAGCCTTGGTTCCAACACCGTGTTGAAGTCTCCCCCCATTATCAGCTTTCCGGTCTCTAGGTCTGGGATGCGTCCTAGCATTCGCCTCATAAAATTGGCATCGTCCCAATTCGGGGCATACACGTTTACCAACACCACCATCTCTCCCTGTAATTTGCCACTCACCATCACGTATCTGCCCCCGTTATCCGCCACTATAGTCTTTGCCTCGAACATTACCCGCTTCCCCACTAATATAGCCACCCCCCTGTTTTTCGCATCCAGCCCCGAATGGAACACCTGCCCTACCCATCCTTTGCGCAACCTAACCTGATCTATCAGTTTCAGGTGCGTTTCCTGTAACATGACCACATCTGCTTTAAGTTTCTTAAGGTGTGCGAGTACTCGTGCCCTCTTTATCGGCCCGTTAAGCCCCCTCACGTTCCACGTGATCAGCCGGGTTTGGGGGCTTCCCACCCCCCCCCCCTTGCCGGTTAGCCATCATCTTTTTCCAGCTTCTCGCCCAGTTCCCACGCAGCTGTATTTCTCCCAGACGGTGCCCCCCCGCCCATCCTTTCCCGTACCCACTCCCCCCTTTCCCCAGCAGCAGCAACCCAGTAATTCCCTACTCCCCCCATGTTGCTCCCAGAAGTCAGCAAACTCTGGCTGACCTCGGCTTCCCCCCGTGATCACGGCTCGCCCCGTGCGGCGCCCCCTCCTTCCTGCTTCTCTATTCCCGCCATAATTATCATAGCGCGGGAACCAAGCCCGCGCTTCTCCCTCGGCCCCGCCTCCCATGGCCAACGCCCCATCTCCTCTCCCTCCCCACCTCCCCCATCACCACCTGTGGGAGAAAGAAAAGTTACCATATCGCAGGATTAATCATACAATCCCTTTTCGCCCCCCCCCCCCCCACTCGTCCCACCACTTTGTCCAAACGTTCATTTTCGTAGTCCAATCATTCCAATTTTTCTTCTACAATAAAAGTCCACGCTTCATCCGCCGTTTCAAAGTAGTGGTGCCTCCCTTGATATGTGACCCACAGTCTTGCCGGTTGCAGCATTCCAAATTTTATCTTTTTTTTGTGAAGTACCGCTTTGGCCCGATTAAAGCTCGCCCTCCTTCTCGCCACCTCCGCACTCCAATCTTGGTAGACGCGGATCACCGCGTTCTCCCATTTACTACACCGAGTTTTCTTCGCCCATCTAAGGACCATTTCTCTATCCTTAAAACGGAGAAATCTCACCACTATGGCTCTGGGAGCTTCTCCTGCTCTCGATCCTCGCACCATAACTCGGTATGCTCCCTCCACCTCCAACGGACCCGTCGGGGCCTCCACTCCCATTAACGAGTGCAGCATCGTGCTCACATATGCCCCGACGTCCGCCCCCTCCACACCTTCAGGAAGGCCAAGAATCCTCAAGTTGTTCCTCCTTGCGTTGTTTTCCAGTGCCTCCAACCTCTCCACAGATCGTTTCTGGTGTGCCTCCTGTATCTCCGATTTCACCACCAGGCCCTGTATATCGTTCTCATTCTCTGCTGCTTTCGCCTTCACGACCCGAAGCTCCTGCTCCTGGGTCTTTTGTTCCTCTTTCAGCCCTTCAATCGCCTGTAATATCGGGGCCAACAACTCTTTCTTCATTTCCTTTTTTATCTCCTCCACGCAGCGTTTCAAAAACTCTTGTTGTTCAGGGCCCCATATGAAACCGCCACCTTCCGACGCCATCTTGGTTTCTGCTTGCCTTCCTTGCCGTTGTTCCAAAGGATCCGCTGCAATCCGGCCACTTTCCTCTCCTTTTTCCATCCGTGTCCAGGGGGAACACCCTTCTGGTTTACCGCACGGTGTTTTCAGCCGTTAAAATTGCCGTTGGGGCTCCTATCAAGAGCCCAAAAGTCCGTTCCACCGGGAGCTGCCGAAACGTGCGACTTAGCTGGTCATCGCCGCACCCGGAAGTCTGAGATGGACAGACTTTTGATCAGTAAGTGAATCTAGGGTTTTGGGAAAAGGGCAGAAGGACGGCGTGAGGAATGCTGGATCCGCCATGATCCTATTGAATGGCGAAAAGGCCTACTCTTGTTCCTATTTCTTCTGGTCTTATTTCATTCCCTAAGGAACATAGTGAGCCAGATGGGTTTTTAATGATACTCGATCATAGTTTAATGTTCACAATTATTGGGATTTTTACGGATTGAGTTTAAATTCAACAAGCTTCCGTAATGGGATTTAAACCCTTATCCCCAGAGAATTAACTGGGCCTCTGGATTACTAGACCAGCAACATTACAACTATGCTGCATTTCCCCTACTTTCTTCCATCTGCCTGCTTTAAACGTTTGAAACAAATTTAAGACCTAGAATCCCTACAGTACGGTCCATTGAGCCTGAAAGAGCACTCAACTTAGGCCCACTTCCCCACCCTATCCCCGTAACTGTGCACATTGATTATGGCCAACCTACCTAACCACATCTTTGGACACTGAGGTGTCATGTGAGTGTCCCTTTAAGAAAGGTTTAGTTTTTTTAATCTTGTAGCCCATTGGGCTGTGGCTATCAGGTCAGAATGGGTTTCACTTTCAGTTTGACTACTGTGGACTGCAGAGGAAGGAAGAAGTATTTTCTCTGTCTTCATTTAAAAAGCTGTCCCAATAAAAACACATTGGGTGTGGCTAACTGCCGTGGTAACTTTAAAGATATAGTTGATTTCCAGAAGGAGTTTGAATCTGGTGGTTGAGACTGGATCAGAATATCAGGGAAAGATCAGTCCCATTTGAGTGAGAAGACAGTGTGCTGGACCACACCCTTGAAAAGGGTTTTTTGATTTATTGGATTTTGTTATTGAATTGGAACAGTTAAGGGGGAATTCATTAAGTGTTATATACATAAATTATTGTAGCTGTGGGGTGTATTTATGTTTGTAATTGATAAATATTCTTGCTATATGTATGTGTTAACTAAATTCTTAGAATAAAACTTTTTTCTATGTATGTTAATTACATTTTTAGAATAAACCTTGTTTTGATTAAAGTGTCTAGGAAGTCTGATGAATCACAACTGCAGTGAAGGCTTTTGTGCTCATCTAAGCCAAATTCAACATAAAGGTTGTAGGTCAGGTGAACTTCATAATACACTTTGTAGTTTCTAAGCCCTGGTCCATAACAAAGGGGAAAGTTAGCATGTCCAATCCACCTAACCTGTACATCTTTGGACTATGGTAGGAAACTAGAACACCCGGAGGAAACCCACACCAGAAACAGGGAGAATGTGCAAACTCCACACAGTCACCCAAGGCCGGAATCAAACCTAGGTCCCTGCCACTGTTAGGCAGCAGTGCTAACAACTGTGCTTCCTCCTCATTTTTCCTTAGTTTGCCTTATCTTTGTTACTGCCCGAACTGTAATGAACTAGACAATGCACATGCGACCTTAGCCATTTTCCTCGGGTTCTCAGTAATTTTCACAAGCAGCAGCTTGTGGTATTGTGAGTCAACCTTTGCTTGTACTTCTGTAGATGTAACAATTGCAGAGGTCTGATGGATCATTTGCTTCCTCTGTTTGCCTAATGTTAATTTCATTTGTTGTGCAGCAAGATACTTTACCGACTGGATTTCAAGGAATACTTTGGCATGAATTGAAGAGAACTTGAGGGTCCAATAGTGAAATTCTAATATTCATATGCATGATTAAATACTCTTTACTCTGATTAATTACACAGTAATTGCTCCTACTGTATATTTACAGGTTCTAATGCCCCACCATTTTTATCCACGGTGTTATTTTGAAAGGCAAAACTTCTACAGTACATGTTTTGAAGGAAACCTACATTTTGGCTTCTTTGTAAAGACCCCAATGTCTCAGTGCTCCACAGTTCCTGTTGTGGAATCTCTTTCTGGACTCCCCTCATTCTTCCTCTTCAACCGCCTAAACACTCTGCTATCCTGACCAACATTTTGTGTATTCCCATCTTCCTTCATTCCATGATTGTTGGAAGAACTTTCAGTGATCAGTGTACTTATAATCTGGGATTCCATCCCTTGCTCTCAAATTTCTTTTGACTAACCTTATAATATTTCTATCCTGGCTTGAAATTCTTTCCCAGAGAGATACTATGATGACTTATTTATTTTTCAAAATAAAATAAAAACACAGGCGATGTGTAGGAAACCTGTAGTTGGAATTTTCCAAGTCGACCTGCTTTGAGCTGACTTAACCACTCTGGCCTAGACAGTAATTGGGGGCCAGGCCCAGGCTAACACTTGGCTTCAGTGCCTCTGGGCAAGGCTTGGGAAAAAGATTTAACTTTGACAATGGTTTTCAGCTAAATGCTGTTCTAACAGCGAAGCTTTAAAATGGCTTTTGACGACAAGAAAAATATGCAACGCAGTTGGTGGGTTTGGAACAGAATTCTAGAGAGTAGGGCATGATGGGCAGATTGTCCTTTGGTGGAGGAAGGAGAGTGTGGAAATGAGCCATGAATCAGAACCAGAGGAATGAAAGCTGGAACATAGGTTTTTAGAAGGAATACCATGTTTTGCAGAAAATGTGGTGGGTGGCGGAGTGTACTGAAGGCTGTGGAAGGATTTGGAGACATGGACACTGACATTAGTTTGCGGAGCACTGAGTCTGGCCTACCTGTGAATCCATAGCAATGTGATTGGCACGATAGCACAGTGGGTAGCACTGTTGCTTCACAACGCCAGGGACCTGGGTTCGATTCCCAGCTTGGGAAACTGTACGGAGTCTGCATGTTCTCCCTGTGTCTGTGTGGGTTTCCTCCGGGTGCTCCAGCTTCCTCCCACAAGTCCCAAAAGACATGCTTGTTAGGTAATTTGGACATTCTGAATTCTCCCTCAGTGTACCTGAACAGGCTCCGGAATGTGGTGACTATGGGATTTTCACAGTAACGTCACTGCAGTGTTAATGTAAGCCTACTTGTGACAATAAAGATTATTATGATTGACTCTTAACTGTCCTCTGAAATGGCAGAGCAAACCACAGTTCAAGGTCAATTAGGGATGGACAACAAATCCTGGCCTTGCGAGTGATGCCCATATTCCAAAACAGAATAAAATAGGGATATTGAACTATATAAACATTTATTGGCGCCACAGTACAAAACTGGTCCCTGCCAACATTTATATTCCATGTGAGCATTTTGTCTTTAACATCTGATAAGACTGACCCTGCCCCCCACGGCACCACTTTCCTTCATTGACCTCTCTAATCTAATCTTGAATGTTCACATTACGTCTACCTCAATCACAGTCACAAGATATAACCACAGTCTCACAACTTTGTGTTGAGAAGTTTCACTTTCCTTCAGGCCTAAACTTCCCACATTCTAGACCCGACCAGTGAAACATGTCATCTTGTAATCAGTTTGGCAATGAAAAAGCCTCCATTTTCCAAATCTTCCTTTGTATTTGCATTTCCTCATACCAGGCAGCATCCCAGCAGAACTGCATTGTTGCTCCTCCAAAACCCCAATACGCTCCCAAACTGTAGAATGCATCAAAGCAGACAATCACATGTTTAGGATCTCTTTGGATGGATGAATTAAATGAATGGTTTCCAAATCTGTAATTGTCTTGTAATCTTCAGAGTAAAGGCTATGACATAGCTTTTGAAGATGTTGAGCTTGTTAGATGCCATATTAAAATCTTGTTTCTTGGGGGGAAGGGGGGTCATGTGATGTAGGTGCAGGTATGGCGCTACTCTTTTAGTCCTTTTTTTAATCCTGATGCACAACCCATAATTATTGGATCCTGCTGTGTTTGATCTGTGCGGAGATCTTGGTTAAATTTTGGCGATGGGGAACCGGGTTAAATCAAAAAGTCCTTGGTTGATTGAGGTGGTCGGACATGGATGGGGTGGGGCCAAGTTGGCACGGCGGTTTCTGGTGAGCAGGCCTAAGCTTCGCCGATGCCGTTGGCGTCGAGGTGATTGTGAGTGATGTTGTGGACAGTGGCCTCGGCTCCCCTGCACAAATTATTGTTCTCCCATTGATGAACTGTGAGATATTCTAAAGAGAATAGGTGCTGCGGAGAAGACAATCCTGTCAGCTGATAGGTCAGTTTCTTCAGTGGGGGCTTGCTTTGAGTCCTTGGAAATCCTGCTGCATGCTATGTCATTTACCCTGGTTGATTTGGGGAGATGGAGCCAGAGAAGGTGTATCCATGTGCCCGGTCTCCTGAAGGGAGCTTGGAATGAATTCCCGGCCGTATTTTAGAACTGGCTGCCATGCTTTCACAATATCGATCTGAGGCTGGGCATTTAGAGTTTGACGGAGCACAATGTATCCCGTCTTCGAGGCCTGAGGCACTGGTCTTACTTTGTCTTGTCCTCCGTGTTCGTCAGGGAGGGTTGGAGGCTGCCCCACACGATGGGTCTTCACCACCTGCCGGGTCCTACGTGTCTCCTTACTGGGGCTTTGGGACAACGGAGGTGCAAGGCTTCGACAGATTCTGGTTGTTGCTCGATGATCCTGTCACGGCTTTGGCCAATCTCTGCTAAGAATCCAAAAAGGGTCCTGAAGTCAGGCCCTTTTTTCTCTCTCTATACCACAACAAGAAACCTCGCACAAAGTCCAGGCAAACAGCTTCAAGGCAGAGTGGACGGCCAACCTGGTAGAGAATTCTAATACTATCTCAGTGAGACTGGTGGAGGCCTGTACAAGTGAAGGTGACTCTCCTGAAGTGTTCCTGCAGCCCTTGAGGTCTTAATTGAGGGCAGACTCTACAAGATCCAAATCAACCGATGGTTTTTCAACACTTCTCCTTTGGAGAAGATCACCGCCTACAAAGACCACTACCTCAGCAGCGAAGATTTTCATCTCTCGTCCTATTTAATCTCCATTATTTTGATCCTTCCCTTTCCCCACTGTGTGTCTGCCTTGTGTGTATGTGGGTGGAGGGTGGGGACAGTGTTAGATGAGTAGTTAGATTTGTAGACTGTTGTTCTATCATCGCCATTACCTGCTTACCTCTTGTTGTAAATAAACAGTTGTTTTGTGTTTTACTTTCAAATCTGGTGCCTGTAAGTCACTGAAGCAGTCAAAGATCTCAGGAAGAATATGAATTATTGGTTAATTAATTCATGTTGGGCCTCTGGGGTCTGTGGGGCTGGAATTGACCATGCACTTGCCCAGGGTGTCGTAACAGTGCCTAGAGAAGGGAGTAGTTTGCTTTGGTCATTATATAAGAGTGATGAGGGAGCGGCATGGTGGTGCAGTGGGTAGCACTGCAGCCTCGCGGCATAGAGGACCCGGGTTCGATCCCAGCCCAAGGTCACTGTCCATATGGAGTTTGCACATTCTCCCCGTGTCTGTGTGGGTCTCACTCCCACAACTCAAAGATGTGCAGGTGGATTGGACACACTAAATTGACCCTTAATTGGGGGAAAAAAAGAATTGGGCACTTTAAATTTATTTTTAAAAACTGAAAGACGGAGTCTGCAAAGGCTGTGAGAACAATATCACAAGTCGTACACCCTCCTTACCTGGATATATTTGGCCATTCATTCATCATCACTGATCATCAGCTTGCAGCTCCCCACCCATTTAATTCCATTGGGGGAGGATTATCACTACCATCAGTCCACGAGGAAGGTCACCATCATCTCAGGGCAGTTTAGATATGGACACTAAATACAGCCTTTCCAGCATTGCCCCCACACCAGGAACGAACAGGGGGAGAATGTGCAAACTCCACACGGACAGTAACCCGGGGCCGGGATCGAACCCGGGACCTCGGCGCCGTGAAGCAGCAGTGCTCACCACTGCGTCACCGTGCCGCCCTGACTAGTTATTTCAGTTAGTTTTATTTTGATGACTGGTGATAAAGGATTTTGAAATAACACCAAATGGAGAATCTAGGCTACTTCCTGCTTAACCGCGCCAGCTCCATCAGTTAATACGAAAACCTTTGATGTGTTGTGCTGCAAGGAAATCTGAGTGAATGGTAGTGGGTGGAGAAGCATAGAGTTGTAGAAGGGTTTATTGAGTTATTTTACAGCTGGATTTGTGACACTTTTACATAACATTTTACACACCAGGTGGACCAGCACTAGTGTTTTCAGTTAGTTCTGATGGGAACCAGCTGGGAAGGATACAAATAATGGGACAAAAATTATTGTGGATGGATTTCGAAACTTATTCCATGCACTCCCCCTCACCCTTTGTAAACTTTTATAACTAGACTTTATCTTAAAGGTTCACAGTAAGCAGTTTAGTTGATCATATTTCAAGCTGGTTTTGATTAAGGAGCTTGTTTTTTTTTTGTATCTTGGAGCGAGGCAGTAATTATAGTCGTCTCGGGTTTCTCGTAATTAGGGATCGTTCCTTCCACCCCTTCTCACTTGCACGTGATGCATTGAACTGGAGGTAGACAGACAGGCTTGAAGGCCAGGCGTTATCTCCAAATGTTGCTTCGCTTTTCTTCAGCTTAGTGAGATTTTCACATTGCAGGTATGAATGACATCAGAAGCAGATGTCCCACATTGCTCCCAAGTTGAGTGTATGCACTGGAGTCGAAAAGGGAATTCAACACATTTTGAAGATGTTTTATTAAATGGGAGAACCTTTTTGGGGGCAGTTACCGGGTGTAATTTAACCACTGCGTTGTGCCCAGCATGGATCTGGGCATATCGGTTAAATAGCGAGAAAGGCTAAAATCAAGATCCGTGCCAGTTGCAAATAAATTTGTTTTATCTAACCAGCCCGCTCCCAATAGCGAATTCCGGATCTTGCCCAAATATGACGAGCATATCATTCACCCCAATTTGCATTAATTTCCATCCCATTAGTGAGATTGAGCATATCCATAACAGGGGCAACTACAGCTACTGCCTATCTGTCCTACCAAACACTTCCAGGACAAAGCCCTGTTCTTGGTTATATGCTGAAGGTCACTAACTCCCTTTGACTGTGAGCAGCCTCTAGCTTCACAGCTAAAGGCTATTGCTAATGAGGAATTTGCCTTGCTAGTTATGTTTTCTAAGGTACCTGGAACACCGGGCTCAGGTCCAGGAGGCAATCCTGTTTGAAGCAAAGAGCCACTGCGGGACCTGGTGCGCAACATTGATTCAAATGGGTCACCTGGTGATGTCATTGAAGAAATGCTTCGCAGAATTGCTGATGTTTTTGTTGTTGGTGTGGTGAGTGCTGTATGTAACTGGCATGTCACCACGGGTTTAACACGCTGGAAGTTAAAAATGTTCAACTGCTCCTTGAGCTCCAGTGGAATATGTGGATGCCAGGATTTGGTTCTGGTGAGATTGTGCAGTGTGGGAAGGCCTGCACAGCAGTGGCTCCCGGACGAAGAATGGCACTGGTACGTTTAACAAGTAACACATTGATGGACAGATCATTTCTACCACAAAGTTCTGGACATGATGACGCATTCTCAGGCTTATTCTCCATTTCTGTTGAGGAACCTGCGAGGGATGATACTGTGTTTTTGTGTGAAATTAAGCTGATGTAGCTTTGTATTGGTACCAATATGGAACGGTGATATTTCCTTGTTGTTTAATGGTTAATGTGATGTCGAATGTTAACGTAGTTGGTTTTCAAATCTTTGTTACTGTTAACCGTTTAATAAACAAAATATTCTCAAGTGGGTTCTTGTGGGCACACACGCCATGTGTCAAATGGTGATTATTGCTTCACAGATCAAACTTTGAAGCCTGAACAGTTTGCCTGACCTCTAGAAGTGTCAGCACCATAGAGGCAGCAGCCAACATTCAAACACTCCAGGGCTGGGCTTCAGCACTGGGGATATCCTCGCGACCCAAGGGTGAGTGTGTGCATCTGGGGTGGGCACCTGAGCTCGGACTCCCCAATGTTCCTGGCAGGGGTCTGGGGTCGAGGGACTCCTGCTGTGGCTGGGGGTGAGTGTGCAGAGTGAGGTTTTCCGAGCTGGCTCGGTGGATGGCACTTTCTGAGAAGGCGGGACATGCAAGAGTGGGAGGCTTGGAGGATTTGAGCTACCTGGAGTGGAAGCCCAAACTGATTGTTGGTCTCTCGCTCCTCCAATTCCTTTGAGATACCATAATGTTGGTGGTGTCAGTCCTCACGGTGCTGGTGGCAGCCTCGGTGGCCAGAAGACAGAGAAAGCAGCAATGTTGCCGCATGCTGGAGGCGGCACCCTACGCGCAGGGGGCCGCTGCACACCCTGAAGACCCGGCAACCCATCAGGCCGAGGAGGAACATAAAAGGGGATGCCACTGACGGCCTAAGGTGTCCAGGCATCATTGGTCTTTGGAGGGGATGATGGGCAGCATATGTTAGCAGGAGACTCCATCTCAACAAAGAAACATTGAGGCACCTGTGCCTTGTCCTCACGAACTTGGCACCCCATGGAGGAGAACACCCAGTCGTGGTTGTCGTGAAGGTCACCGCAGCCCTGAACCTTTATGCAACCGGTACATGCTCGGGCGGGGTTGTGTGCAGCATTTTACAAGCTACAGCTTGAGGTCACAGATGCCCTGGATGCCCGCCCATCAGACTTCATGAATTTTGAGCTGGACGAAACCCATTTAAATGCCCGGTCTGCAGGGTTCTCTGCCATTGCCGGGATGCCTCAGGTCCAGGGATAATTGATGGCACACATGTGGACTTGCGCGCACATTAACAGGAAGGGTTCCACTCCCTAAATGTTCCACTTGCGTGGGACCACCACCTCCGGATCATGCACTTGTGTGCACGATTCCCAGGGAGGGTGCATGACAGCTACATCCTGAGGCAGTTAGAGATCCCCGGTGTCTTTGAGGACCAAAGCAGGATGTTGTAGGATCAGGGGGTACCCAATGAGCTGCTGGCTGATGAAGCCAATGCCCGAGGCGGAGACCCGCTCTAATGAGGCCCATGTTGCCACCTAGGCTGCCATTGAGCAGTGCAGCAGACTGCTGAAAATGCGGTTCCGACGCCTGGACCGCTCTGGTGGTCAGTCAGGACCTCATTGGGTACCCCCTTACCCCATAATATCCTGCAATACACCCCCAGAGGGTCTCCCACTTTGTGGTGATCTGTGCCCTCCACAACCTGGCACTGCAGTGGGGCAACATGCTGGAGTAGGAGGGATATGTGCCCTAGTCTAAGGAGGAGGAGGGGGACCAGGAGAGGATGGAGGACGAGCCTGGTGAAGAGCCGCAGAAGGAGCCGGAGGACAGGTGGCGGCATCTGGGCCCTCAGCGATGCTCTCCAGTGTCTGGGCCCTCTGCGATGCTCTCCAGTATCTGGGCCCTCAGCGATGCTCTCCAGTGTCTGGACCCTCTGCTCTCCAGTGTGTGGACCCTCAGCGATGCTCTCCAGTGTGTGGGCCCTCAGCGATGCTCTCCAGTATCTGGGCCCTCAGCGATGCTCTCCAGTGTCTGGGCCCTCTGCGATGCTTTCCAGTGTCTGGGCCCTCTGCTGTCCAGTGTCTGGGCCCTCAGTGATGCTCTCCAGTATCTGGGCCCTCAGCGATGCTTTCCAGTGTCTGGGCCCTCTGCTCTCCAGTGTCTGGGCCCTCTGCTCTTCAGTGTCTGGGCCCTCAGTGATGCTCTCCAGTGTCTGGGCCCTCAGTGATGCTCTCCAGTGTCTGGGCCCTCAGCGATGCTCTCCAGTGTCCGGGACCTCAGCGATGCTCTCCAGTGTCTGGGCCCTCTGCTCTCCAGTGCCCGGGCCCTCAGCGATGCTCTCCAGTGTCCGGGCCCTCTGCTCTCCAGTGTCTGGGCCCTCTGCTCTCCAGTGTCCGGGCCCTCAGTGATGCTCTCCAGTGTCTGGGCCCTCAGCGATGCTCTCCAGTGTCCGGGCCCTCAGCGATGCTCTCCAGTGTTCGGGCCCTCAGCGATGCTCTCCAGTGTCCGGGCCCTCTGCTCTCCAGTGTCCGGGCCCTCAGCGATGCTGTCCAGTGTCCGGGCCCTCAGCAATGCTCTCCAGTGTCTGGGCCCTCAGCGATGCTCTCCAGTGTCCGGGCCCTCAGCGATGCTGTCCAGTGTCCGGGCCCTCAGCAATGCTCTCCAGTGTCTGGGCCCTCAGCGATGCTCTCCAGTGTCTGGGACATCAGCGATGCTCTCCAGTGTCTGGGCCCTCTGCTCTCCAGTGTCTGGGCCCTCAGCGATGCTCTCCAGTGTCCGGGCCCTCAGCGATGCTCTCCAGTGTCCGGGCCCACAGCGATGCTCTCCAGTGTCCGGGCCCTCAGCGATGCTCTCCAGTGTCCGGGCCCTCAGCGATGCTCTCCAGTGTCCGGGCCGGGCCCTCAGCGATGCTCTCCAGTGTCCGGGCCCTCTGCTGTCCAGTGTCTGGGCCCTCAGCAATGCTCTCCAGTGTCTGGGCCCTCAGTGATGCTCTTCAGTGTCCGGGCCCTCTGCTCTCCAGTGTCTGGGACATCAGCGATGCTCTCCAGTGTCCGGGCCCTCTGCTCTCCAGTGTCCGGGCCCTCAGCGATGCTCTCCAGTGTCCGGGCCCTCAGCGATGCTCTCCAGTGTCTGGGCCCTCTGCTCTCCAGTATCTGGGCCCTCAGCGATGCTCTCCAGTGTCTGGGCCCTCAGTGATGCTCTCCAGTATCTGGGCCCTCTGCTGTCCAGTGTCTGGGCCCTCAGCGATGCTCTTCAGTGTCCGGGCCCTCTGCTCTCCAGTGTCCGGGCCCTCTGCTCTCCAGTGTCTGGGCCCTCAGCAATGCCCTCCGTGATGCTCTCCAGTGTCTGGGCCCTCTGCTCTCCAGTGTCTGGGCCCTCAGCGATGCTCTCCAGTGTCTGGGCCCTCAGTGATGCTCTCCAGTATCTGGGCCCTCTGCTGTCCAGTGTCTGGGCCCTCAGCGATGCTCTTCAGTGTCCGGGCCCTCTGCTCTCCAGTGTCCGGGCCCTCTGCTCTCCAGTGTCTGGGCCCTCTGCTGTCCAGTGTCTGGGCCCTCAGCAATGCTCTCCAGTGTCTGGGCCCTCAGCGATGCTCTCCAGTGTCCGGGCCCTCAGCGATGCTCTCCAGTGTCCGGGCCCTCTGCTCTCCAGTGTCCGGGCCCTCTGCTCTCCAGTGTCCGGGCCCTCTGCTCTCCAGTGTCTGGGCCCTCAGCAATGCTCTCCAGTGTCTGGGCCCTCAGCAATGCTCTCCAGTGTCCGGGCCCTCAGTGATGCTCTTCAGTGTCCGGGCCCTCTGCTCTCCAGTGTCTGGGACATCAGTGATGCTCTCCAGTGTCTGGGCCCTCTGCTCTCCAGTGTCTGGGCCCTCTGCTCTCCAGTGTCCGGGCCCTCAGCGATGCTCTCCAGTGTCCGGGCCCTCAGCGATGCTCTCCAGTGTCTGGGCCCTCTGCTGTCCAGTGTCTGGGCCCTCAGTGATGCTCTCCAGTACCTGGGCCCTCTGCTCTCCAGTGTCTGGGCCCTCAGCGATGCTCTCCAGTGTCCGGGCCCTCAGCGATTCTCTCCAGTGTCCGGGCCCTCAGCGATGCTCTCCAGTGTCTGGGCCCTCAGCGATGCTCTCCAGTGTCTGGGCCCTCTGCTCTCCAGTGTCCGGGCCCTCAGCGATGCTCTCCAGTGTCCGGGCCCTCAGCGATGCTCTCCAGTTTCCGGGCCCTCAGCGATGCTCTCTAGTATCCGGGCCCTCTGCTCTCCAGTGTCTGGGCTCTCTTCTCTCCCGTGTCCGGGCCCTCAGCGATGCTCCCCAGTGTCTGGGCCCTCTGCTCTCCAGTGTCTGGGCCCTCTGCTCTCCAGTGTCCGGGCCCTCAGCGATGCTCTCCAGTGTCTGGGCCCTCCGGAATGCTCTCCAGTGTCTGGGCCCTCTGCTCTCCAGTGTCTGGGCCCTCAGCGATGCTCTCCAGTGTCTGGGCCCTCAGCGATGCTCTCCAGTGTCTGGGCCCTCAGCGATGCTCTCCAGTGTCCGGGCCCTCAGCGATGCTCTCCAGTGTCCGGGCCCTCTGCTCTCCAGTGTCTGGGACCTCAGCGATACTCTCCAGTGTCTGGGCCCTCTGCTCTCCAGTGTCCGGGCCCTCAGCGATGCTCCCCAGTGTCTGGGCCCTCTGCTCTCCAGTGTCTGGGCCCTCTGCTCTCCAGTGTCCGGGCCCTCAGCGATGCTGTCCAGTGTCCGGGCCCTCAGCAATGCTCTCCAGTGTCTGGGCCCTCAGCGATGCTCTCCAGTGTCTGGGACATCAGCGATGCTCTCCAGTGTCTGGGCCCTCTGCTCTCCAGTGTCTGGGCCCTCAGCGATGCTCTCCAGTGTCCGGGCCCTCAGCGATGCTCTCCAGTGTCCGGGCCCTCAGCGATGCTCTCCAGTGTCCGGGCCCTCAGCGATGCTCTCCAGTGTCCGGGCCCTCAGCGATGCTCTCCAGTGTCCGGGCCCTCAGCGATGCTCTCCAGTGTCCGGGCCCTCAGCGATGCTCTCCAGTGTCCGGGCCCTCAGCGATGCTCTCCAGTGTCTGGGCCCTCAGTGATGCTCTTCAGTGTCCGGGCCCTCTGCTCTCCAGTGTCTGGGACATCAGCGATGCTCTCCAGTGTCCGGGCCCTCTGCTCTCCAGTGTCCGGGCCCTCTGCTCTCCAGTGTCCGGGCCCTCAGCGATGCTCTCCAGTGTCCGGGCCCTCAGCGATGCTCTCCAGTGTCTGGGCCCTCTGCTCTCCAGTATCTGGGCCCTCAGCGATGCTCTCCAGTGTCCGGGCCCTCAGCGATGCTCTCCAGTGTCTGGGCCCTCAGCGATGCTCTCCAGTTTCTGGGCCCTCTGCTTTCCAGTGTCTGGGCCCTCTGCTGTCCAGTGTCTGGGCCCTCAGTGATGCTCTCCAGTATCTGGGCCCTCAGCGATGCTTTCCAGTGTCTGGGCCCTCTGCTGTCCAGTGTCTGGGCCCTCAGTGATGCTCTCCAGTATCTGGGCCCTCTGCTGTCCAGTGTCTGGGCCCTCAGCGATGCTCTCCAGTGTCTGGGCCCTCTGCTCTCCAGTATCTGGGCCCTCAGCGATGTTCTTCAGTATCTGGGCCCTCAGCGATGCTCTCCAACGTCTGGGCCCTTCAGCGATGCTCTCCAGTGTTTGGGCCCTCTGCTCTCCAGTGTCCGGGACCTCAGCGATGCTGTCCAGTGTCCGGGCCCTCTGCTCTCCAGTGTCTGGGCCCTCTGTGCTCCAGTGTCCGGGCCCTCAGCGATGCTCTCCAGTGTCTGGGCCCTCTGCTCTCCAATGTCCGGGCCCTCAGCGATGCGCTCCAGTGTCCGGGCCCTCAGCGATGCTCTCCAGTGTCCGGGCCCTCAGCGATGCTCTTCAGTGTCTGTGCCCTCACCGATGCTCTTCAGTGTCCGGGCCCTCTGCTCTCCAGTGTCTGGGACATCAGCGATGCTCTCCAGTGTCTGGGCCCTCTGCTCTCCAGTGTCTGGGCCCTCAGCGATGCTCTCCAGTGTCCGGGCCCTCAGCGATGCTCTCCAGTGTCCGGGCCCTCTGCTCTCCAGTGTCCGGGCCCTCTGCTCTCCAGTGTCTGGGCCCTCAGCAATGCTCTCCAGTGTCTGGGCCCTCAGCAATGCTCTCCAGTGTCTGGGCCCTCAGCGATGCTCTTCAGTGTCCGGGCCCTCAGTGATGCTCTTCAGTGTCCGGGCCCTCTGCTCTCCAGTGTCTGGGACATCAGTGATACTCTCCAGTGTCTGGGCCCTCTGCTCTCCAGTGTCTGGGCCCTCTGCTCTCCAGTGTCCGGGCCCTCAGCGATGCTCTCCAGTGTCCGGGCCCTCAGCGATGCTCTCCAGTGTCTGGGCCCTCAGCGATGCTCTCCAGTTTCTGGGCCCTCTGCTGTCCAGTGTCTGGGCCCTCAGTGATGCTCTCCAGTATCTGGGCCCTCAGCGATGCTCTCCAGTGTCTGGGCCCTCTGCTGTCCAGTGTCTGGGCCCTCAGTGATGCTCTCCAGTATCTGGGCCCTCAGCGATGCTTTCCAGTGTCTGGGCCCTCTGCTGTCCAGTGTCTGGGCCCTCAGTGATGCTCTCCAGTATCTGGGCCCTCTGCTGTCCAGTGTCTGGGCCCTCAGCGATGCTCTCCAGTATCTGGGCCCTCTGCTCTCCAGTATCTGGGCCCTCAGCGATGTTCTTCAGTATCTGGGCCCTCAGCGATGCTCTCCAGCGTCTGGGCCCTCAACGATGCTCTCCAGTGTTTGGGCCCTCTGCTCTCCAGTGTCCGGGACCTCAGCGATGCTCTCCAGTGTCCGGGCCCTCTGCTCTCCAGTGTCTGGGCCCTCTTTTCTCCAGTGTCCGGGCCCTCAGCGATGCTCTCCAGTGTCCGGGCCCTCAGCGATGCTCTCCAGTGTTCGGGCCCTCAGCGATGCTCTCCAGTGTCCGGGCCCTCTGCTCTCCAGTGTCCGGGCCCTCAGCGATGCTGTCCAGTGTCCGGGCCCTCAGCAATGCTCTCCAGTGTCTGGGCCCTCAGCGATGCTCTTCAGTGTCTGTGCCCTCCCCGATGCTCTTCAGTGTCCGGACCCAATGCTCTACAGTCTCTGGGACATCAGCGATGCTCTCCAGTGTCTGGGCCCTCTGCTCTCCAGTGTCTGGGCCCTCAGCGATGCTCTCCAGTGTCCGGGCCCTCAGCGATTCTCTCCAGTGTCCGGGCCCTCAGCGATGCTCTCCAGTGTCTGGGCCCTCAGCGATGCTCTCCAGTGTCTGGGCCCTCTGCTCTCCAGTGTCCGGGCCCTCAGCGATGCTCTCCAGTGTCCGGGCCCTCAGCGATGCTCTCCAGTTTCCGGGCCCTCAGCGATGCTCTCTAGTATCCGGGCCCTCTGCTCTCCAGTGTCTGGGCTCTCTTCTCTCCCGTGTCCGGGCCCTCAGCGATGCTCCCCAGTGTCTGGGCCCTCTGCTCTCCAGTGTCTGGGCCCTCTGCTCTCCAGTGTCCGGGCCCTCAGCGATGCTCTCCAGTGTCTGGGCCCTCCGGAATGCTCTCCAGTGTCTGGGCCCTCTGCTCTCCAGTGTCTGGGCCCTCAGCGATGCTCTCCAGTGTCTGGGCCCTCAGCGATGCTCTCCAGTGTCTGGGCCCTCAGCGATGCTCTCCAGTGTCTGGGCCCTCAGCGATGCTCTCCAGTGTCTGGGCCCTCAGCGATGCTCTCCAGTGTCTGGGCCCTCAGCGATGCTCTCCAGTGTCTGGGCCCTCAGCGATGCTCTCCAGTGTCTGGGCCCTCAGCGATGCTCTCCAGTGTCTGGGCCCTCAGCGATGCTCTCTAGTATCCGGGCCCTCTGCTCGCCAGTGTCTGGGCCCTCAGCGATGCTCTCTAGTATCCGGGCCCTCTGCTCTCCAGTGTCTGGGCCCTCAGCGATGCTCTCCAGTGTCTGGGCC
Organism: Scyliorhinus torazame; assembly: GCF_047496885.1. Taxonomy (NCBI): domain Eukaryota; kingdom Metazoa; phylum Chordata; class Chondrichthyes; order Carcharhiniformes; family Scyliorhinidae; genus Scyliorhinus; species Scyliorhinus torazame. The sequence goes on along the minus strand of NC_092710.1, from coordinate 339,226,221 downwards.
CTCAGCGATGCTCTCCAGTGTCCGGGCCCTCAGCGATGCTCTCCAGTGTCCGGGCCCTCTGCTCTCCAGTGTCTGGGACCTCAGCGATACTCTCCAGTGTCTGGGCCCTCTGCTCTCCAGTGTCCGGGCCCTCAGCGATGCTCCCCAGTGTCTGGGCCCTCTGCTCTCCAGTGTCTGGGCCCTCTGCTCTCCAGTGTCCGGGCCCTCAGCGATGCTCTCCAGTGTCTGGGCCCTCAGCGATGCTCTCCAGTGTCTGGGCCCTCTGCTCTCCAGTGTCCGGGCCCTCAGCGATGCTCTCCAGTGTCCGGGCCCTCAGCGATGCTCTCCAGTGTCCGGGCCCTCAGCGATGCTCTCTAGTATCCGGGCCCTCTGCTCTCCAGTGTCTGGGCTCTCTTCTCTCCCGTGTCCGGGCCCTCAGCGATGCTCCCCAGTGTCTGGGCCCTCTGCTCTCCAGTGTCTGGGCCCTCTGCTCTCCAGTGTCCGGGCCCTCAGCGATGCTCTCCAGTGTCTGGGCCCTCCGTGATGCTCTCCAGTGTCTGGGCCCTCTGCTCTCCAGTGTCTGGGCCCTCAGCGATGCTCTCCAGTGTCTGGGCCCTCAGCAATGCTCTCCAGTGTCCGGGCCCTCAGTGATGCTCTTCAGTGTCCGGGCCCTCTGCTCTCCAGTGTCTGGGACATCAGTGATGCTCTCCAGTGTCTGGGCCCTCTGCTCTCCAGTGTCTGGGCCCTCTGCTCTCCAGTGTCCGGGCCCTCAGCGATGCTCTCCAGTGTCCGGGCCCTCAGCGATGCTCTCCAGTGTCTGGGCCCTCTGCTGTCCAGTGTCTGGGCCCTCAGTGATGCTCTCCAGTACCTGGGCCCTCTGCTCTCCAGTGTCTGGGCCCTCAGCGATGCTCTCCAGTGTCCGGGCCCTCAGCGATTCTCTCCAGTGTCCGGGCCCTCAGCGATGCTCTCCAGTGTCTGGGCCCTCAGCGATGCTCTCCAGTGTCTGGGCCCTCTGCTCTCCAGTGTCCGGGCCCTCAGCGATGCTCTCCAGTGTCCGGGCCCTCAGCGATGCTCTCCAGTTTCCGGGCCCTCAGCGATGCTCTCTAGTATCCGGGCCCTCTGCTCTCCAGTGTCTGGGCTCTCTTCTCTCCCGTGTCCGGGCCCTCAGCGATGCTCCCCAGTGTCTGGGCCCTCTGCTCTCCAGTGTCTGGGCCCTCTGCTCTCCAGTGTCCGGGCCCTCAGCGATGCTCTCCAGTGTCTGGGCCCTCCGGAATGCTCTCCAGTGTCTGGGCCCTCTGCTCTCCAGTGTCTGGGCCCTCAGCGATGCTCTCCAGTGTCTGGGCCCTCAGCGATGCTCTCCAGTGTCTGGGCCCTCAGCGATGCTCTCCAGTGTCCGGGCCCTCAGCGATGCTCTCCAGTGTCCGGGCCCTCTGCTCTCCAGTGTCTGGGACCTCAGCGATACTCTCCAGTGTCTGGGCCCTCTGCTCTCCAGTGTCCGGGCCCTCAGCGATGCTCCCCAGTGTCTGGGCCCTCTGCTCTCCAGTGTCTGGGCCCTCTGCTCTCCAGTGTCCGGGCCCTCAGCGATGCTGTCCAGTGTCCGGGCCCTCAGCAATGCTCTCCAGTGTCTGGGCCCTCAGCGATGCTCTCCAGTGTCTGGGACATCAGCGATGCTCTCCAGTGTCTGGGCCCTCTGCTCTCCAGTGTCTGGGCCCTCAGCGATGCTCTCCAGTGTCCGGGCCCTCAGCGATGCTCTCCAGTGTCCGGGCCCTCAGCGATGCTCTCCAGTGTCCGGGCCCTCAGCGATGCTCTCCAGTGTCCGGGCCCTCAGCGATGCTCTCCAGTGTCCGGGCCCTCAGCGATGCTCTCCAGTGTCCGGGCCCTCAGCGATGCTCTCCAGTGTCCGGGCCCTCAGCGATGCTCTCCAGTGTCTGGGCCCTCAGTGATGCTCTTCAGTGTCCGGGCCCTCTGCTCTCCAGTGTCTGGGACATCAGCGATGCTCTCCAGTGTCCGGGCCCTCTGCTCTCCAGTGTCCGGGCCCTCTGCTCTCCAGTGTCCGGGCCCTCAGCGATGCTCTCCAGTGTCCGGGCCCTCAGCGATGCTCTCCAGTGTCTGGGCCCTCTGCTCTCCAGTATCTGGGCCCTCAGCGATGCTCTCCAGTGTCCGGGCCCTCAGCGATGCTCTCCAGTGTCTGGGCCCTCAGCGATGCTCTCCAGTTTCTGGGCCCTCTGCTTTCCAGTGTCTGGGCCCTCTGTTGTCCAGTGTCTGGGCCCTCAGTGATGCTCTCCAGTATCTGGGCCCTCAGCGATGCTTTCCAGTGTCTGGGCCCTCTGCTGTCCAGTGTCTGGGCCCTCAGTGATGCTCTCCAGTATCTGGGCCCTCTGCTGTCCAGTGTCTGGGCCCTCAGCGATGCTCTCCAGTGTCTGGGCCCTCTGCTCTCCAGTATCTGGGCCCTCAGCGATGTTCTTCAGTATCTGGGCCCTCAGCGATGCTCTCCAACGTCTGGGCCCTTCAGCGATGCTCTCCAGTGTTTGGGCCCTCTGCTCTCCAGTGTCCGGGACCTCAGCGATGCTGTCCAGTGTCCGGGCCCTCTGCTCTCCAGTGTCTGGGCCCTCTGTGCTCCAGTGTCCGGGCCCTCAGCGATGCTCTCCAGTGTCTGGGCCCTCTGCTCTCCAATGTCCGGGCCCTCAGCGATGCGCTCCAGTGTCCGGGCCCTCAGCGATGCTCTCCAGTGTCCGGGCCCTCAGCGATGCTCTTCAGTGTCTGTGCCCTCACCGATGCTCTTCAGTGTCCGGGCCCTCTGCTCTCCAGTGTCTGGGACATCAGCGATGCTCTCCAGTGTCTGGGCCCTCTGCTCTCCAGTGTCTGGGCCCTCAGCGATGCTCTCCAGTGTCCGGGCCCTCAGCGATGCTCTCCAGTGTCCGGGCCCTCTGCTCTCCAGTGTCCGGGCCCTCTGCTCTCCAGTGTCTGGGCCCTCAGCAATGCTCTCCAGTGTCTGGGCCCTCAGCAATGCTCTCCAGTGTCTGGGCCCTCAGCGATGCTCTTCAGTGTCCGGGCCCTCAGTGATGCTCTTCAGTGTCCGGGCCCTCTGCTCTCCAGTGTCTGGGACATCAGTGATGCTCTCCAGTGTCTGGGCCCTCTGCTCTCCAGTGTCTGGGCCCTCTGCTCTCCAGTGTCCGGGCCCTCAGCGATGCTCTCCAGTGTCCGGGCCCTCAGCGATGCTCTCCAGTGTCTGGGCCCTCAGCGATGCTCTCCAGTTTCTGGGCCCTCTGCTGTCCAGTGTCTGGGCCCTCAGTGATGCTCTCCAGTATCTGGGCCCTCAGCGATGCTCTCCAGTGTCTGGGCCCTCTGCTGTCCAGTGTCTGGGCCCTCAGTGATGCTCTCCAGTATCTGGGCCCTCAGCGATGCTTTCCAGTGTCTGGGCCCTCTGCTGTCCAGTGTCTGGGCCCTCAGTGATGCTCTCCAGTATCTGGGCCCTCTGCTGTCCAGTGTCTGGGCCCTCAGCGATGCTCTCCAGTGTCTGGGCCCTCTGCTCTCCAGTATCTGGGCCCTCAGCGATGTTCTTCAGTATCTGGGCCCTCAGCGATGCTCTCCAGCGTCTGGGCCCTCAACGATGCTCTCCAGTGTTTGGGCCCTCTGCTCTCCAGTGTCCGGGACCTCAGCGATGCTCTCCAGTGTCCGGGCCCTCTGCTCTCCAGTGTCTGGGCCCTCTTTTCTCCAGTGTCCGGGCCCTCAGCGATGCTCTCCAGTGTCCGGGCCCTCAGCGATGCTCTCCAGTGTTCGGGCCCTCAGCGATGCTCTCCAGTGTCCGGGCCCTCTGCTCTCCAGTGTCCGGGCCCTCAGCGATGCTGTCCAGTGTCCGGGCCCTCAGCAATGCTCTCCAGTGTCTGGGCCCTCAGCGATGCTCTTCAGTGTCTGTGCCCTCCCCGATGCTCTTCAGTGTCCGGACCCAATGCTCTACAGTCTCTGGGACATCAGCGATGCTCTCCAGTGTCTGGGCCCTCTGCTCTCCAGTGTCTGGGCCCTCAGCGATGCTCTCCAGTGTCCGGGCCCTCAGCGATTCTCTCCAGTGTCCGGGCCCTCAGCGATGCTCTCCAGTGTCTGGGCCCTCAGCGATGCTCTCCAGTGTCTGGGCCCTCTGCTCTCCAGTGTCCGGGCCCTCAGCGATGCTCTCCAGTGTCCGGGCCCTCAGCGATGCTCTCCAGTTTCCGGGCCCTCAGCGATGCTCTCTAGTATCCGGGCCCTCTGCTCTCCAGTGTCTGGGCTCTCTTCTCTCCCGTGTCCGGGCCCTCAGCGATGCTCCCCAGTGTCTGGGCCCTCTGCTCTCCAGTGTCTGGGCCCTCTGCTCTCCAGTGTCCGGGCCCTCAGCGATGCTCTCCAGTGTCTGGGCCCTCCGGAATGCTCTCCAGTGTCTGGGCCCTCTGCTCTCCAGTGTCTGGGCCCTCAGCGATGCTCTCCAGTGTCTGGGCCCTCAGCGATGCTCTCCAGTGTCTGGGCCCTCAGCGATGCTCTCCAGTGTCTGGGCCCTCAGCGATGCTCTCCAGTGTCTGGGCCCTCAGCGATGCTCTCCAGTGTCTGGGCCCTCAGCGATGCTCTCCAGTGTCTGGGCCCTCAGCGATGCTCTCCAGTGTCTGGGCCCTCAGCGATGCTCTCCAGTGTCTGGGCCCTCAGCGATGCTCTCTAGTATCCGGGCCCTCTGCTCGCCAGTGTCTGGGCCCTCAGCGATGCTCTCTAGTATCCGGGCCCTCTGCTCTCCAGTGTCTGGGCCCTCAGCGATGCTCTCCAGTGTCTGGGCCCTCAGCGATGCTCTCCAGTGTCTGGGCCCTCAGCGATGCTCTCCAGTGTCCGGGCCCTCAGCGATGCTCTCCAGTGTCCGGGCCCTCTGCTCTCCAGTGTCTGGGACCTCAGCGATACTCTCCAGTGTCTGGGCCCTCTGCTCTCCAGTGTCCGGGCCCTCAGCGATGCTCCCCAGTGTCTGGGCCCTCTGCTCTCCAGTGTCTGGGCCCTCTGCTCTCCAGTGTCCGGGCCCTCAGCGATGCTCTCCAGTGTCTGGGCCCTCAGCGATGCTCTCCAGTGTCTGGGCCCTCTGCTCTCCAGTGTCCGGGCCCTCAGCGATGCTCTCCAGTGTCCGGGCCCTCAGCGATGCTCTCCAGTGTCCGGGCCCTTAGCGATGCTCTCTAGTATCCGGGCCCTCTGCTCTCCAGTGTCTGGGCTCTCTTCTCTCCCGTGTCCGGGCCCTCAGCGATGCTCCCCAGTGTCTGGGCCCTCTGCTCTCCAGTGTCTGGGCCCTCTGCTCTCCAGTGTCCGGGCCCTCAGCGATGCTCTCCAGTGTCTGGGCCCTCCGTGATGCTCTCCAGTGTCTGGGCCCTCTGCTCTCCAGTGTCTGGGCCCTCAGCGATGCTCTCCAGTGTCTGGGCCCTCAGTGATGCTCTCCAGTGTCTGGGCCCTCAGCGATGCTCTCCAGTGTCTGGGCCCTCAGCGATGCTCTCCAGTGTCTGGGCCCTCAGCGATGCTCTCCAGTGTCTGGGCCCTCAGCGATGCTCTCCAGTGTCTGGGCCCTCAGCGATGCTCTCCAGTGTCTGGGCCCTCAGCGATGCTCTCCAGTGTCTGGGCCCTCAGCGATGCTCTCCAGTATCTGGGCCCTCAGCGATGCTCTCCAGTGTCTGGGCCCTCTGCTGTCCAGTGTCTGGGCCCTCAGCGATGCTCTCCAGTGTCTGGGCCCTCAGCGATGCTCTCTAGTATCCGGGCCCTTTGCTCGCCAGTGTCTGGGCTCTCTGCTCTCCCGTGTCCGGGCACTCAGCGATGCTGTGCAGTGTCCGGGCCCTCAGCGATGCTCTCCAGTGTCTGTGCCCTCAGCGATGCTCTCCAGTGTCCGGGCCCTCAGCGATGCTGTCCAGTGTCCGGGTCCTCAGCGATGCTCTCCAGTGTCTGGGCCCTCAGCGATGCTCTTCAGTGTCTGTGCCCTCAGCGATACTCTCCAGTGTCTGGGCCCTCAGTGATGTTCTCCAGTGTCCTGGCCCTCAGCGATCCTGTCCAGTGTCCGGGCCCTCTGCTCTTCAGTATCTGGGCCCTCAGTGACGCTCTCCAGTGTCCGGGCCATGAGCGATGCTCTCCAGTGTCTGGGCCCTCAGCGATGCTCTTCAATGTCTGGGCCCTCAGCGATGCTCTTCAGTGTCTGGGCCCTCCGATGCTCTCCAGTGTCCGGGCCCTCAGCGATGCTCTCCAGTGTCTGGGCCCTCAGCGATGCTCCCCAGTGTCCGGGCCCTCAGCGATGCTCTCCAGTGTCCGGGTCCTCTGCTCTCCAGTGTCTGGGCTCTCTGCTCTCCAGTGTCCGGGCCCTCAGCGATGCTCTCCAGTGTCTGGGCCCTCAGCGATGCTCTCCAGTGTCCGGGCCCTCTGCTCTCCAGTGTCCGGGCCCTCTGCTCTCCAGTGTCCGGGCCCTCTGCTCTCCAGTGTTTGGGCCCTCTGCTGTACAGTGTCTGGGCCCTCAGCAATGCTCTCCAGTGTCTGGGTCCTCTGCACTCCAGTGTCGGGGCCCTCCGTGATGCTCTCCAGTGTCTGGGCCCTCCGTGATGCTCTCCAGTGTCTGGGCCCTCTGCTCTCCAGTTTCTGGGCCCTCAGCGATGCTCTCCAGTATCTGGGCCCTCAGCGATGCTCTCCAGTATCTGGGCCCTCAGCGATGCTCTCCAGTATCTGGGCCCTCTGCTCTCCAGTGTCTGGGCCCTCAGTGATGATCTCCAGTATTTGGGCCCTCAGCGATGCTCTCCATTTGTCTGGGCCCTCAGCGATGCTCTCCAGTGTCTGGGCCCTCAGCGATGCTCTCCAGTGTCCGGGCCCTCTGCTCTCCAATATCTGGGCCTTCTGCTCTCCACTGTCTGGGCCCTCAGCGATGCTCTCCAGTGTCTGGGCCCTCCGATGCTCTCCAGTGTCTGGGCCCTCTGCTCTCCAGTGTGTGGGCCCTCAGCGATGCTCTCCAGTGTCTGGGCCCTCAGCGATGCTCTCCAGTGTCTGGGCCCTCTGCTCTCCAGTGTCTGGCCCTCAGTGATGCTCTCCAGTGTGTGAGCCCTCAGCGATGCTCTCCAGTATCTGGGCCCTCAGCGATGCTCTCCAGTGTCTGGGCCCTCTGCTCTCCAGTGTCTGGGCCCTCTGCTCTCCAGTGTCTGGGCCCTCAATGATGCTCTCCAGTGTCTGGGCCCTCCGTGATGCTCTTCAGTGTCTGGGCCCTCAGCGATGCTCTTCAGTGTCTTGGCTCTCTGCTCAAGTGTACGGGCCCTCAGTGACGCTTTCCAGTGTCCGGGCCCTCAGCAATGCCCTCCAGTGTCTGGGCCCTCAGCGATGCTCCTCAGTGTCTGGGCCCTCAGCGAAGCTCTCCAGTGTCCGGGCTCTCAGCGATGCTCTCCAGTGTCCAGGCCCTCAGCGATGCTCTCCAGTGTCCGGGCCCTCAGTGATGCTCTCCAGTGTCCGGGCCCTCAGTGATGCTCTCCAGTGTCCGGGCCCTCAGTGATGCACTCCAGTGTCTGGGCCCTCTGGATTGCTCTCCATTGTCTGTGCCCTCAGTGATGCTCTCCAGTGTCTGGGCCATGCCATGCAGTCCCTCGGCAATGACCACTGCGTATGGGGGGGATCGTTGTCGCTCAATTGAGGTCGTTGGTCCTCTTCTGTCATTGGGCGCTTGTCCTCCTGGCCATGCTGCTGCACTGACTGTCACTGCCTCCCAGGTGGTGTTGGTGACCCTGTTGCTGGTCCTCCAATCTCCTCAATGGAACAGGATGCCCGTCTCTCATTTAATGTGAGGGAGTGTTTAAAAGCAGCACCCTCTTGTTAGTGGTAAGATGCTGAGGCGTGATGGCCAGTAACGGCGAGACAGGTAGTAACGGCGAGACAGGTAGTAACGGCGAGACAGGTAGTAACGGCGAGACAGGTAGAAACGGCGAGACAGGTAGAAACGGCGAGACAGGTAGAAACGGCGAGACAGGTAGTAACGGCGAGACAGGTAGTAACGGCGAGACAGGTAGTAACGGCGAGACAGGTAGTAACGGCGAGACAGGTAGTAACGGCGAGACAGGCGAGACAGGTAGTAACGGCGAGACAGGTAGTAACGGCGAGACAGGTAGTAACGGCGAGACAGGTAGTAACGGCGAGACAGCCAGTAACGGCGAGACAGGTAGTAACGGCGAGACAGGTAGTAACGGCGAGACAGGTAGTAACGGCGAGACAGCCAGTAACGGCGAGACAGGTAGTAACGGCGAGACAGGTAGTAACGGCGAGACAGCCAGTGACGGCGAGACAGCCAGTGACGGCGAGACAGCCAGTGACGGCGAGACAGCCAGTGACGGCGAGACAGCCAGTGACGGCGAGACAGCCAGTGACGGCGAGACAGCCAGTGACGGCGAGACAGCCAGTGACGGCGAGACAGCCAGTGACGGCGAGACAGCCAGTGACGGCGAGACAGCCAGTGACGGCGAGACAGCCAGTGACGGCGAGACAGCCAGTGACGGCGAGACAGCCAGTGACGGCGAGACAGCCAGTGACGGCGAGACAGCCAGTGACGGCGAGACAGCCAGTGACGGCGAGACAGCCAGTGACGGCGAGACAGGTAGTGACGGCGAGACAGGTAGTGACGGCGAGACAGGTAGTGACGGCGAGACAGCCAGTGACGGCGAGACAGCCAGTGACGGCGAGACAGCCAGTGACGGCGAGACAGCCAGTGACGGCGAGACAGCCAGTGACGGCGAGACAGCCAGTGACGGCGAGACAGCCAGTGACGGCGAGACAGCCAGTGACGGCGAGACAGCCAGTGACGGCGAGACAGCCAGTGACGGCGAGACAGGTAGTGACGGCGAGACAGGTAGTGACGGCGAGACAGCCAGTGACGGCGAGACAGCCAGTGACGGCGAGACAGCCAGTGACGGCGAGACAGCCAGTGACGGCGAGACAGCCAGTGACGGCGAGACAGCCAGTGACGGCGAGACAGCCAGTGACGGCGAGACAGCCAGTGACGGCGAGACAGCCAGTGACGGCGAGACAGCCAGTGACGGCGAGACAGCCAGTGACGGCGAGACAGGTAGTGACGGCGAGACAGGTAGTGACGGCGAGACAGGTAGTGACGGCGAGACAGCCAGTGACGGCGAGACAGCCAGTGACGGCGAGACAGCCAGTGACGGCGAGACAGCCAGTGACGGCGAGACAGCCAGTGACGGCGAGACAGCCAGTGACGGCGAGACAGCCAGTGACGGCGAGACAGCCAGTGACGGCGAGACAGCCAGTGACGGCGAGACAGCCAGTGACGGCGAGACAGCCAGTGACGGCGAGACAGGTAGTGACGGCGAGACAGCCAGTGACGGCGAGACAGCCAGTAACGGCGAGACAGCCAGTAACGGCGAGACAGGTAGTAACGGCGAGACAGCCAGTAACGGCGAGACAGCCAGTAACGGCGAGACAGCCAGTAACGGCGAGACAGCCAGTAACGGCGAGACAGCCAGTAACGGCGAGACAGGTAGTAACGGCGAGACAGGTAGTAACGGCGAGACAGGTAGTAACGGCGAGACAGGTAGTAACGGCGAGACAGCCAGTAACGGCGAGACAGCCAGTAACGGCGAGACAGCCAGTAACGGCGAGACAGGTAGTAACGGCGAGACAGGTAGTAACGGCGAGACAGGTAGTAACGGCGAGACAGGTAGTAACGGCGAGACAGCCAGTAACGGCGAGACAGGTAGTAACGGCGAGACAGGTAGTAACGGCGAGACAGGTAGTAACGGCGAGACAGCCAGTAACGGCGAGACAGCCAGTAACGGCGAGACAGGTAGTAACGGCGAGACAGGTAGTAACGGCGAGACAGGTAGTAACGGCGAGACAGCCAGTAACGGCGAGACAGGTAGTAACGGCGAGACAGGTAGTAACGGCGAGACAGGTAGTAACGGCGAGACAGGTAGTAACGGCGAGACAGGTAGTAACGGCGAGACAGGTAGTAACGGCGAGACAGCCAGTAACGGCGAGACAGGTAGTAACGGCGAGACAGGTAGTAACGGCGAGACAGCCAGTGACGGCGAGACAGGTAGTAACGGCGAGACAGCCAGTAACGGCGAGACAGCCAGTAACGGCGAGACAGCCAGTAACGGCGAGACAGGTAGTAACGGCGAGACAGCCAGTAACGGCGAGACAGCCAGTAACGGCGAGACAGCCAGTAACGGCGAGATGCTCGAGAAGGCTCATTTCGGCACGAAGTGTCGTTATAAAAGAGCTGCGATCTTCCCTATGTGGCTGTTGAGAAAAACCCGGCCAATCGCACCCAAAAGGCCGCATCGTTAATTCATGCCCACTATTTCTTTCATCTTGGGATAAGTCATTTCTGGGTTTAAAGGTCTTCCTGATATGTAAAGGGGCTTCAGGTGGCCTCGTGTCAGGTGGTGTGTTGTTAAGAGTTTTGTGCAGAGGCTGTGGAAGTGAAATAAATGGTGTTTGGTGAAAAGGAACAAGAACTTTAGACTCTTCATTTCACAGCAACTAAAATGTTTAACAATGGTAGCAGAGGATGGTTGCTGTGTAAATGTGAAGGGTTGAAAGATACAATTTTTCCAGATCAAACCAAGGAGTGAGTGAGAAAAGAAAAAAAAAAAGGGATATATGGCTGAGCCGAGGATAAAAATGGCCGGATATGACTATCCCCCCTTATTTTCTGAAAGGGAATCGTACGACCAATGGAGAAGTGCAGTAGATATGTGGACTAAAGTAACTGCTTTGGGAAAGAGAAAACCATTGGCTCTTTCTCTACCATATGGCAGTAAAATCCGAAACAAAGTGCTTTCTGAGCTGGAATTGAAAGAGTTAGACTCAGAAGAAGGTCTGGAGACTTTATTACATTATATGGATAAGATTTATAAGAAAGATGACTTAAGTGCGTATGAAGCATGGTCGGATTTTGATAAGTTCCGGAAAATGGAGGATATCTCCATGGAAGACTATATAATGGAATTTGGCAGACTATATAAAAGGCTGCAGAAACACAACCTGGAACTTCCACAGTCTGTGTTGGCCTTTAAATTACATGATGCGGAGATGCCGGCGTTGGACTGGGGTGAGCACAGTGAGAAGTTTTACAACACCAGGTTAAAGTCCAATCTGTTTGTTTCGATGTCACTAGCTTTCGGAGCGCTGCTCCTTCCTCAGGTGAATGAAGAGGTATGTTCCAGAAACATATATATAGACAGATTCAAAGATGCCAGACAATGCTTGGAATGCGAGCATTAGCAGGTGATTAAATCTTTACAGATCCAGAGATGGGGTAACCCCAGGTTAAAGAGGTGTGAATTGTGTCAAGCCAGGACAGTTGGTAGGATTTCGCAGGCCAGATGGTGGGGGATGAATGTAATGCGACATGAATCCCAGGTCCCGGTTGAGGCCGCACTCGTGTGCGGAACTTGGCTATAAGCTTCTGCTCGGCGATTCTGCGTTGTCGCGCGTCCTGAAGGCCGCCTTGGAGAACGCTTACCCGGAGATCAGAGGCTGAATGCCCTTGACTGCTGAAGTGTTCCCCGACTGGAAGGGAACATTCCTGCCTGGTGATTGTTGCGCGATGTCCGTTCATTCGTTGTCGCAGCGTCTGCAGCCTCAACCGGGACCTGGGATTCATGGCGATGTAGCGAGGTGGTGGCAAGAAATTGTAAATCAGATGGGGGAATTTTTTCCCCTCAAAGGAGTGGGACACGAAGAAATGTGGGCGCCGGTGGGGAAGGGACTGGGGAAGGAGAGAGGGAGCTGCGCCATTAGGGGCGGGGCCGAGAGGGAAGCACGGGCTCTGTTCCCGCGATACGGAAATTGTGGCGGGAAAAGGGGGCGTAGGAACGAGGGGGCCTCACACGCAGGGAGGCTAAGGATAAACGGGGGAAGCCGAGGTCAGCCAGAGTTTGCTGACTCCGGGAAGCAACATGGGGGCTGCAATCAAGCTAGAGCGGGATCTAGGCGGGGGGGGGGGGGGGGGGGGCGGGATTAACTGGGTTGCTGCTGCTAAGGGGAAGGGGGGAGCTGTTACGGGATGGGATGGTCGGGACGGGAGGGTGCTGTCTGGGGGACAAGCGGTTGCGTGGGAACCGGGTGAGGAGCTGGTTTAAAAAAGGGGATGGCTAGTCGACGAGGGGGGGGGCGGGTAAAAGAGCCCCCCAACCCGGTTGATCACGTGGAACGTGAGAGGATTGAACGGGCCGATTAAGAGGGCAAAGGTATTTGCGCACCTAAAGAAGCTAAAGGCAGACGTGGTCATGCTTCAGGAGACGCACCTGAAACTGGCGGATCAGGTCAGATTAAGAAAAGGATGGGTGGGACAGGTATTCCACTCGGGCTTGGATGCGAAAAATAGAGGGGTGGCAATACTGGTGGGGAAACGGGTATCGTTTGAGGCGAAGACCATAGTGGCGGACAGTGGGGGTAGGTATGTGATGGTGAGTTGCAGATTGCAAGGTGAAGCGGTGGTGCTGGTGAACGTATATGCCCCGAACTGGGATGATGCGAACTTTATGAAGCGTATGTTGGGGCGCATCCCGGACCTGGAGATGGGAAAGTTGGTAATGGCGGGGGGGGACTTCAACACGGTGCTGGACCCAGGGCTGGACCGGTCCAGATCTAGGACCGGGAGGAGGCCGGCAGCGGCCAAGGCGCTTAAGGGCTTTATGGAGCAGATGGGAGGAGGAGTGGATCCCTGGAGATTTATTAGACTGAGGAGTAAAGAGTTTTCCTTCTTCTCCCACGTCCATGGCGTGTACTCCCGGATAGATTTCTTTGTCCTGGGAAGGGCGCTGATCCCGAAGGTGGCAGGAGCGGAGTACTCTGCTATAGCCATTTCAGATCATGCCCCATATTGGGTAGATCTGGAACTAGGTGAGGAAAAGGAGCAACGCCCACTTTGGAGATTGGACATGGGACTGTTGGCAGACGAGGGGGTATGTGGAAGGCTGAGGGGATGTATTGAAAGATACCTAGAGGTCAATGATGACAGAGAGGTCCAGGTGGGAGTAGTCTGGGAGGCACTGAAGGCGGTGGTGAGAGGGGAGCTGATTTCCATAAGGGCCCATAAGGGGAAACAAGAGGGTAAAGAAAGGGAGAGACTGATTGGGGAGATTCTGAGGGTGGATAGGCAATATGCGGAGGCTCCGGACGAAGGGCTACACATGGAAAGACGGAGATTGCACACGGACTTTGACTTGTTGACCACGGGTAAGGCGGAGAAGCAGTGGAGGAAGGCACAGGGAGTTCAGTATGAATACGGAGAGAAGGCGAGCCGACTGCTGGCCCAACAACTTGGGAAGAGGGGGGTGGCGAGAGAGATCGGAGGAGTTAGAGACGAGGAGGGAAGGATGGAACAGAGAGCGGAGAGGGTGAATGGGGTATTTAAAGTATTCTACGAGAGGCTGTATAAGGCCCAACCCCCGGAAGGGAAAGAGGGAATGATGCATTTCCTAGGCCAGTTGTTCCTGAAGGTTGAGGAGCAGGAGAGGACAGGACTGGGAGCGCAGATTGAGGTGGAGGAGGTGGTAAAAGGAATCGGGAACATGCAGGCAGGGAAGGCCCTGGGACCAGATGGGTTCCCGGTGGAATTCTATAGGAAATATGTGGACCTGCTGGCCCCACTCCTGACGAGAACCTTCAATGAGGCTAAGGAAAGGGCGACACTACCCCTGACGATGTCGGAGGCAACGATATTGCTGATCCTGAAAAGAGACAAAGACCCGCTTCAGTGCGGGTCATACAGGCCCATCTCCCTCCTGAACGTAGATGCCAAGTTATTGGCCAAAGTGATGGCGACAAGGATAGAGGACTGTGTCCCTGGGGTGGTGCATGGTGACCAAACAGGATTTGTTAAAGGGAGGCAATTGAATACCAATATACGGAGGTTGTTGGGGGTGATAATGATGCCCCCACCGGAGGGAGAGGCGGAGATAGTGGTGGCTATGGATGCAGAGAAGGCATTTGATAGAGTGGAGTGGGACTACTTGTGGGAGGTACTGAAGAGATTTGGATTTGGAGAGGGGTTCATTAGATGGGTTCGGCTCCTATACGGCCCCAGTGGCAAGTGTGATTACGAACAGGCAATGATCTGACTACATCCGACTATATAGGGGCACAAGACACGGGTGCCCTCTATCCCCGTTACTGTTTGCGTTGGCAATTGAGCCATTGGCCATAGCGCTGAGGGGCTCTAGGAAGTGGAGAGGGGTACTTGGAGGAGGAGAAGAACATCGGGTGTCATTATACGCGGATGATCTGCTGTTATATGTCGCGGACCCAGTGGAAGGGATGCCTGAGATAATGCAGACACTCAGGGAGTTTGGAGAGTTTTCGGGATACAAACTGAATATGGGGAAGAGTGAACTGTTTGTGATGCACCCTGGGGAACAGGGCAGGGGAATAGACGAGCTGCCGCTGAGGAGGGTAACAAGAGATTTCCGGTATTTAGGGATCCAGGTGGCCAGGGACTGGGGAACCTTGCATAAGCTTAACTTGACACGACTGGTAGTGCAGATGGAAGAGGACTTTAGGAGGTGGGACATGGTGCCCCTGTCATTGGCGGGCAGGGTGCAGGCAGTTAAAATGGTGGTCCTCCCGAGGTTTCTTTTTGTGTTTCAGTGCCTCCCCATACTGATTACAAAGACCTTTTTTAAGAAGGTGGACAGGAGCATCATGAGCTTTGTGTGGGCCGGAAAGACCCCAAGGGTAAAGAGGGGTTCCTGCAGCGCAGTAGAGATAGAGGGGGATTGGCACTGCCGACTCTGAGTGAGTATTATTGGGCCGCTAACGTGTCTATGATATGTAAGTGGATGAAGGAAGAAGAAGGAGCGGAGTGGAAAAGGCTGGAGATGGCGTCCTGTAGGGGAACTAGCTTAAAAGCACTGGCAACGGCGCTGCTGCCGTTTTCCCCGAAAAGGTACACCACAAACCCAGTGGTGGTGGCGACTCTGAAGATTTGGGGGCAGTGGAGACGGCATAGGGGAGTGATGGGGGCCTCAGTGTGGTCCCCGATAAGGAACAACCACAGGTTCGTCCCGGGAAGGATAGACAGGGGATTTCAATCTTGGCAGCGAGCAGGAATTGTGCAACTGAAGGACTTGTTCTTGGACGGGACGTTCGCGAGTCTGGGAGCACTGACAGAAAAATATGGGTTGCCACCTGGGAATGCATTTCGTTATATGCAAGTGAGGGCATTTGTGAGGCAACAGATGAGGGAATTTCCGCAGCTCCCGGCGCAAGGGATCCAGGACAGAGTGATCTCGGGGGCATGGGCGGGTGATGGTAAGGTGTCTGATATATACAGGGAAATGAGAGACGAGGGGGAGACGATGATAGAGGAACTGAAAGGAAAATGGGAGGAGGAGCTGGGGGAAGAGATTGAGGAAGGCTGTGGGCAGTGGCCTAAGTAGGGTAATTCCTCGTCCTCGTGTGCCAGGCACAGCCTGATACAATTCAAGGTACTACACAGGGCGCATATGACGGGAGCAAGATTGAGCAGGTTTTTTGGGGTGGAGGATAGGTGCGGGAGGTGCGCGGGAAGCCTGGCGAACCACACCCACATGTTTTGGTCACGTCCGGTATTGCATGGGTTCTGGGTGGGTGTGGCAAAAGTGATTTCAAAGGTGGTGGGGGTCCGGGTCGAACCAAACTGGGGGTTGGCTATATTCGGGGTTGCAGATGAGCCGGGAGTGCAGGAGGCGAGAGAGGCCGATGTTTTGGCCTTTGCGTCCCTAGTAGCCCGGCGAAGGATTCTACTTATGTGGAAAGAAGCTAAACCCCCGGGCATGGAGGCCTGGATAAACGATATGGCAGGGTTTATAAAATTGGAGCGGATAAAGTACGCACTAAGATTTTCGGCTCAGGGGTTCACCAGGCGGTGGCAACCGTTCCTCGACTATCTCGCAGACCGATAAGGGAAAATAGGAAAGACAACAGCAGCAACCCAGGGGGGAGGGTGCATTCAGGTCTTTGGGATTTTTTTGTGTGTTGTTACATATTTGTTGTTCATAGTTTTCTTCTCAATGTTACTATTTCTTTTCGTTTTTTATTTGTGTTGGCACTTGCCGTTAGTTAATATATTATTTTAAAAAACGATCAATGTATATATTGTTACAAAGTTGTAAAAATGGAAAATTCTTGGTTGATCGAAAAACTTGAATAAAATATATATTTTTTAAAAAAGATAGATAACATCCATTGGCTCTCCTTGGTCTAACCTATTTGTTATCTCTTCAAAGAACTCTAACAGGTTTGTCAGGCACGACCTCCCCTTACTAAATCCATGCTGACTTGTCCTAATCCGACCCTGCACTTCCAAGAATTTAGAAATCTCATCCTTAACAATGGATTATATAATCTTGCCAACAACCGAGGTTAGGCTAATTGGCCTTTAATTTTCCATCTTTTTCCTTGATCCCTTCTTGAACAGGGGGGTTACAACAGCGATTTTCCAATCCTCTGGGACTTTCCCTGACTCCAGTGACTTTTGAAAGATCATAACTAACGCCTCCACGTGAGTTTTGATGTCTTAGAGTTGAGTACAAAAATGAATGATCCCAAAGTGGAAGACATAATAAGAGCAAATAAAGCGTTGGTCAAACTAAAACTGCAGGAGTGTGTTTTGAAGTTCCCGGTTTTAGGTCACCTTAAGCACTTGAAACTCATAGTTTATAGTGATGCGTCCTACACAAATTTATGTGATGGGGTTTCAAGCGCAGGAGGTTTTATAATTTTCCTCTTGGGGAACAATGGTAAATGTTGCCCACTTGTGTGGGAAACAAAGAAAAAACGGAGAGTGGTAAAAAGCACTTTGGCTGCTGAGACATTAAGCCTTGTAGAGGTGGTGGATATGGCTTTTTATATAAGTATGATATTGACAGAAATTTTGGGATTAGGGGATTTGAGTAATATACCTATTGACTGTCACATTGACAATACATCCCCTGTGGGAAAATGTGCACTCTACAAAAAGTGTCAATGAAGTGTCAGGGGCTGTTTAGCACAGGGTTAAATCGCTGGCTTTGAAAGCAGACCAAGGCAGGCCAGCAGCACTGTTCAATTCCCGTTACAACCTCCCCGAACAGGCGCTGGAATGTGGCGAATAGGGGCTTTTCATAGTAACTTCATGAAGCCTACTTGTGACAATAAGCGATTTTCATTTTCAAAAGAGGTTACGGATAGACATCGCAAGTTTGAAGCAGATGTTGGACAGAGGGGAAATAACAAAAATTAAATCAACTGTCAGACTGTTTTATGAAAAGAGGGGCGAGTTCACAGAAACTTTTGGATATTGTTAATGAAGGGCGCTTGTTTCTGTGACTGTTTTTTTTCTTTCTCGTCCAAACAAAAAAAAAAGAAAAGAGGGGGAAAATCATGTTTGTGTTTTTGAGTTTCTTGAAATTTTGTTTTCACCTAAATATTTTTTTTTCTCCAAGGAGGGGGAGACTGTTAAGTAATGGGTTAAGAGACATTGCAATTAGTTGTCTCATTTATGTTAAGTATCCATTAATTGACACTGATATGTAAAGGGGCTTCAGGTGGCCTCGTGTCAGGTGGTGTGTTGTTAAGAGTTTTGTGCAGAGCTGTGGAAGTGAAATAAATGGTGTTTGGTAAAAGGAACAAGAACTTTAGACTCTTCATTTCACAGCAACTAAAACGTCTAACATATTAGTTATTTTCAAGACAAAATTAAAAGAATTTTTACTCAGCAAATGATGTTTGCTGTCTTCTCCCTGGTCAGTTGAAGATTCTCATGAAGATCTATTTGCTTCAGGCGAGCAAGGAGCTTTTCTGCTTTGCATTTGAGTAGTTAAACATGGCATGCTATAATATAGCTTGGTGATGCTGCAGGGGGATGTGACATCTGAGTATATGTGGTCCTGGGGAGATGTGACTTTGATGTACATTGGTGCTGGAGGGAGATGTAACTTCTACGTATTTTGTGTACTGGAAGGAGGGAGGACGATCCAGAAACAGAGTGTGGCTTTAGACCAGGATTTTTCAAATTGTGGGTTGCGACCTGTGGGTAGGTCACGGGCGGGTGTCAGGCAGGTCGCGGAGTGATCGGTCGCGGCATTCCTGGGGTGTTCCTGAGAAGAGCCTGGAGCAGACGCGAACAGACGAGCTGATCAGCGCACAAGGCGGCAAAGCCCAAGTTTTGCCGGAGCGAAGGAGCACTGGGACGAACCACAAACGGACATCCAGACAGCAGTGAAGGGTGTGGTAGCCGAAGCTCTGGCACACGTAGCTGGGCCTGGCTGAAAAGAAACTGGAGGCCCAGGATGATCACAGTCCTGGAAAGGGCCGCAACGGGCCAGAGTGACCGCATTGTCGCCCTAGAAAAAGAGGTGGCGAGGCTGGTCGCAACACAGGACAGCCTAAAAGGAAAGGTCGAGGACCAAGAAAACTGGTCAAGGCGACAAAATTTACGGATCGTGGACCTGCCAGAGGGGATTGAAGGTAGGGACCCCACAAAAGGCTCCCTGATCTCTAAGCAAGCTTTAGGGTTCCCCACACCCGTCACCCAGGGGTAATGCCAGCCCCGCACATATATTGGCCCAAATGCTGGGCAACCTGGTGGGTAGGGAGACCTTCCATAACCCATCAGAAATGGACAGAGCACACCGGTCACGACGACCGGAGCCCAAGGCCAGGGACAAGCCAAGGGCGGTGATAGCGAAATTACACTGGTTTCAAGACCGGACCGGGAGAGAATCCTGCGCTGGGCCAGATAGTCAAAAAACTGCAGCTGGGAAGGACATAAGATAAGGATATACCAGAACATTGAGGCTAACCTGGCCAAGCTCCGGGCCGAGGTCAACAAGGCAAAGGTTGCACTATACAAGAGTTGAGCAAGGCTGTGTGATAGCCCCCATACTATGACAAATTTCTGCCATTTGTTGAATTTCCAACTTTAGGATCATGGAATTCTGCCCTTTTAATTATTTTCAGACCTCTGCCTTCCCAGAAGTTTATTTGAATTATTTCACAGGTATGAAGACGATAACAGAAAGGAACAGTCTAGCTTCTGGAATCTGAGAGAAGGGGATGTGTGTGTGTGTGTGCCTTCCCCTGGCTCCCCATGCAATTGTCAGACGTGATGAGTGCAAGCTGCTGGTTGAAGCGGAAGGGGCTGATCACCGTACGTGAGCATCCCAAAACGTGGCGACCGTTCCATGATCACATGTCATAAAGTCCTAGAGTTTTACAGCACAAAAAGAGGCTCTTCGGCCCATCACGTCTGTGCCGGCCATCAAGCACCTATCCTGATACCATTTTCCAACACTTGGTGCGTAATGTGATGGATGTAGGAATTTCACATATATTGTATAATATGTATTTGGTGTAGGAAGGGAAGCCTGGGTTAGTGTCTGTATGACTGCCGCAGTCATGTTTTTAAAAATCCTGATTTGCAAGACAGCTTGACCTTTGGGAGCCGGTTGTGCAGTTAAAGCATCATAAAAGTTTGGGCGAATGGATTTTTGTTTATATGAAGAGGCTTCCCTGCGGAGTATTTAATTACAGATATTGGGTGTTTTCCAATTTGGGCAGGTTTCGTAGTGTGTTTCCCGCCGGCTTTTTGGGTGAGATCCAGACTTGGGTTCACTCACAGTTCTTTTTTTTTGGTCTGGGGAGTTTCTCCCCGGTCCAGTCCACACTTAGAACATTTTTCATAAGTGGGAAGATGAACTCACCGTCAAGAACGACTCCACAGGGATTGGGTCGCCATTTCACCCTGCAAGCTTAAGGGTTCCCCACACCCGTCACCCAGGGGTAATGCCAGCCTCGCACATGTATTGGTATTCCACCCCACAAGCGAGGGCACTATGTAGTCACTGAGGGTCCCCCTTTCTGAATCCTCCCTTCACCACCCACCCTTCATATGCCCCCTTGTTCCACCTTTCATGGGTATGGTTCCCCCTCAGGCCCTGACATTTGGCACTGCTGACCTGGTACTGCCAGGGTGCCCAGGTCCCAGGGGAATGCCCTGTCCTCGACCACCCAGGGCGCTCCAATGGCCTCTTGATACCATCGGAGTGGCCGTCATAGAACATAGAAAAAATACAGCACACAACAGGCCCTTCTGCCCACGATGTTGTGCCGCACCTTTGTCCTAGATTAATCATAGATTATCATAGAATTTACAGTGCAGAAGGAGGCCATTTGGCCCATCGAGTCTGCACCGGCTCTTGGAAAGAGCACCCTACCCAAGGTCAACACCTCCACCCTATTCCCATAACCCAGTAACCCCACCCAACACGAAGGGCAATTTTGGACACTAAGGGCAATTTATCATGGCCAATCCACCTAACCTGCACATCTTTGGACTGTGGGAGGAAACCGGAGCACCCGGAGGAAACCCACGCGCACACGGGGAGGATGTGCAGACTCCGCACAGACAGTGACCCAAGCCGGAATCGAACCTGGGACCCTGGAGCTGTGAATCAATTGTGCTATCCAGAATGCTACCGTGCTGCCCTTAAGAACAAATTAATCTACACTATATCATTCTACCGTAATCCATGTACCTATCCAATAGCTGCTTGAAGGTCCCTAATGTTTCCGATTCAACTACTTCCACAGGCAGTGCATTCCATGCCCCCACTACTCTCTAGGTAAAGAACCTACCTCTGACATCCCCCCTATATCTTCCACCATTCACCTTAAAATCTCTGACTGTCTACTCTATCTAGTCCCCTGATCATCTTATAAACCTCTATCAAGTCGCCCCTCATCCTTCTCCGTTCTAATGAGAAAAGGCCTAGCACCCTCAACCTTTCATCGTAAGACCTACTCTCCATTCCAGGCAACAGCCTGGTAAATCTCCTTTGCACCTTTTCCAAAGCTTCCACATCCTTCCTAAAATGAGGCGACCAGAACTGTACACAGTACTCCAAATGTGGGCTTACCAAGCAAATGTGGCCTTACCAAGGTTTTGTACAGCTGCATCATCACCTCACGGCTCTTAAATACAATCCCTCTTGTTAATGAACGCTAGCACACCATAGGCCTTCTTCACAGCTCTATCCACTTGAGTGGCAACTTTCAAAGATGTATGAACATAGACCCCAAGATCTCTCTGCTCCTCCACATTGCCAAGAACCCTACCGTTAACTCTGTATTCCGCATTCATATTTGTCCTTCCAAAATGGACAACCTCACACTTTTCAGGATTAAACTTCATCTGCCACTTCTCAGCCCAGCTCTGCATCCTATCTATGTCTCTTTGCAGCCGACAACAGCCCTCCTCACTATCCGCAACTCCACCAATCTTCGTATCGTCTGCAAATTTACTGACCCACTCTTCAACTCCCTCATCCAAGTCATGAATGAAAATCACAAACAGCAGAGGACCCAGAACTGATCCCTGCGGTATGCCACTGGTAACTGGGATCCAGGCTGAATATTTGCCATCCACTACCACTCTCTGACTTCTATCGGTTAGCCAGTTCGTTATCCAACTGGCCAAATTTCCCACTATCCCATGCCTCCTTACTTTCTGCATAAGCCTACCATGGGGAACCTTATCAAATGCCTTACTAAAATCCATGTACACTACATCCACTGCTTTACCTTCATCCACATGCTTGGTCACCTCCTCAAAGAATTCAATAAAACTTGTAAGGCAAGACCTACCCCTCTCAAATCCGTGCTGACTATCCCTAATCAAGCAGTGTCTTTCCAGATGCTCAGAAATCCTATCCCTCAGTACCCTTTCCATTACTTTGCCTACCACCGAAGTAAGACTAACTGGTCTGTAATTCCCAGGGTTATCCCTAGTCCCTTTTTTGAACAGGGGCACGACATTCGCCACTCTCCAATCCCCTGGTACCATCCCTGTTGACAGTGAGGACGAAAAGATCATTGCCAACGGCTCTGCAATTTCATCTCTTGCTTCCCATAGAATCCTTGGATATATCCCGTCAGACCCGGGGGACTTGTCTATCTTCAAGTTTTTCAAAATGCCCAACACATCTTCCTTCCTAACAAGTATTTCCTCGAGCTTACCAGTCTGTTTCACACTGTCCTCTCCAACAATATGGCCCCTCTCATTTGTAAATACTGAAGAAAAGTACTCGTTCAAGATCTCTCCCATCTCTTCAGACTCAATACACAATCTCCCGCTACTGTCCTTGATCGGACCTACCCACGCTCTAGTCATTCTCATATTTCTCACATATGTGTAAAAGGCCTTCGGGCTTCCCTTGATCCTACCCGCCAAAGATTGTTCATGCCCTCTCTTAGCTCTCCTAATCCCTTTCTTCAGTTCCCTCCTGGCTATCTTGTATCCCACCAACGCCCTGTCTGAACCTTGTTTCCTCAGCCTTACATAAGTCTCCTTTTTCATCTTAACAAGACATTCAACCTCTCTTGTCAACCATGGTTCCCTCACTCGACCATCTCTTCCCTGCCTGACAGGGACATACATATCAAGGACACGTAGTACCTGTTCCTTGAACAAGTTCCACATTTCACTTGTATCCTTCCCTGACAGCCTATGTTCCCAACTTATGCACTTCAATTCTTGTCTGACAACATCGTATTTACCCCTCCCCCAATTGTAAACCTTGCCCTGTTGCACGCACCTATCCCTCTCCATTACTAAAGTGAAAGTCACAGAATTGTGGTCACTATCTCCAAAATGCTCCCGCACTAACAAATCTATCACTTGCCCTGGTTCATTACCAAGTACCAAATCCAATATGGCCTCCCCTCTGGTCGGACAATCTACATACTGTGTTAGAAAAGCTTCCTGGACACACTGCACAAACACCACCCCATCCAAACTATTTGATTTAAAGAGTTTCCACTCAATGTTTGGGAAGTTGAAGTCACCCATGACTACTATCCTGTGACTTCGGCATCTCTAATTAACAATGCCACCCCCTACCTCTTTTATCACCCTCCCTAATCTTATTGAAACATCCATAACCAGGGACCTCCAACAACCATTTCTGCCCCTCTTCTATCCAAGTTTTCGTGATGGCCACCACATCGCAGTCCTAAGTACCGATCCATGCCTTAAATTCACCCACTTTATTCCTGATGCTTCTTGCATTGAAGTATACACACTTCAACCCATCTCCGTGCCTGCAAGTACTCTCCTTTGTCAGTGTTCCCTTCCCCACTGCCTTACTACACACTTTGGTGTCCTGAATATCGGCTACCTTAGTTGCTGGACTACAAATCTGGTTCCCATTCCCCAGCCAAATTAGTTTAAACCCTCCCGAAGAGTACTAGAAAACCTCCCTCCCAGGATATTGGTGCCCCTCTGGTTCAGATGCAACCCGTCCTGCTTGTACAGGTCCCACCTTCCCCAGAATGCACTCCAATTATCCAAATACCTGAAGCCCTCCCTCCTACACCATTCCTGCAGCCACGTGTTCAACTGCACTCTCTCCCTATTCCTAGCCTCACTATCACGTGGCACCGGCAACAAACCAGAGATGACAACTCTGTCTGTCCTGGCTTTTAACTACCAGCCTAACTCCCTAAACTCGTTTATTACCTCCACACCTCTTTTCCTACCTACTTCGCTGGTACCAATGTGCACCACGACTCCTGACTGCTCCCCCTTAAGGATCCTGAAGACCTGATCTGAGACATCCCTGGCCCTGGTACCCGGGAGGCAACATACCTTCTGGGAGTCTCGCTCGCGACCACAGAATCTCTTAACTATTCCCCTAACCATTGAATCTCCTATTACTATTGCTTTTCTATCCTCCCCCCTTCCCTTCTGAGCCCCAGAGCCAGACCCAGTGCCCGAGACCTGGCCGCTTGGGCCTTCCCCCGGTCGGTCATCTCCCCCCCAACAGCATCCAAAACGGTATACTTGTTTTGAAGGGGAACAGCCACGAGGGATCCCTGCACTGTCTGCCTCTTTGTTTTCTTTCCCCTGACTGTAACCCAGCTACTCTTGTCCTGTACCTTGGGTGTGGTTACCTCCCTGTAACTCTTCTCTTTAACCCCCTCTACCTCCCGGATGATCCGAAGTTCATCCAGCTCCAGCTCCAATTCCCTAACACGGTCTCTGAGGAGCTGGAGTTGGGTGCACTTTCCGCAGGTATAATCAGTGGGGACACCAGTGGTATCCCTCACCACCCACATCCTACAGGAGGAGCATGCAACTGGCCTAGCCTCCATCCCCTCTTATCTTACAGAATATAGCTGCCCTGTGGACCAACTGGACCTCTGACCTCCGACTTTGCTCCTAGTCAGCTGCACTCTCTGTAAATTCCTGGCTCCCTTCTCGCTCTTTGCGGAAATGTAGGAAACAAAATGCATGGTCTCCGCTTGTGGAGAC
The DNA here is from genome assembly GCF_047496885.1 of Scyliorhinus torazame. NCBI lineage: Eukaryota > Metazoa > Chordata > Chondrichthyes > Carcharhiniformes > Scyliorhinidae > Scyliorhinus > Scyliorhinus torazame. The sequence continues at coordinate 339,201,944 of NC_092710.1, read as the reverse complement.
GAGTACTAATCGGTGCCCAGGCCGAGGGCCTTGCGGTAACCCCTGGGTGTTGGGCGAATGCGGCCTCAATTAAGCCGTGTTTATTTAAGTGAGCCGGATTGGCGCCAGGTCCAACGTGGTGGGAACATCATGCCCATTGTCGTCAGTGAAGTGAGAGGATGTGGTTAATGGGAGGAGACAGGGGTTGAAGCAGTCCGGTGTTAAGGTTCAGTTCTAGTTGTGGCTGGAAGACAAGCTGGGAAGGTTTCTGAAGAAATACAGACCGAGATTCTGCATTATTCTGACAGGGGGTCAGGTCTCTTCTTTCAGTCTCAAAAGATTCCCGGCCAATGCAACGCAACTCTTTTGAGGGTAGCACAGTGGTTAGCACTGTGGCTTCACAGCACCAGGGTCCTAGGTTCGATTTCCTGCTGGGTCACTGTGCGGAACCTGCACGTTCTTCCCGTGTCTGCGTGGGTTTCATCCGGGCTCCGGTTTCCTCCCACAGTCCAAAGGAGGCATATGACGTACATAAACAACTGGGATCAAGTGGGTCCCTTGAAGAGTATAGAGATTGTCGAAATAGAGTTAAGAGGGAAATCAGGAGGGCAAAAAGGGGACATGAAATTGCTTTGGCAGATAATGCAAAGGAGAATCCAAAGAGCTTCTACAGATACATAAAGGGAAAAAGAGTAACTAGGGACAGAGTAGGGCCTCTTAAGGATCAACAAGGACATCTATGTGCAGAGCCACAAGAGTTGGGTGAGATCCTGAATGAATATTTCTCATCGGTATTCACGGTGGAGAAAGGCATGGATGTTAGGAAACTAAGGGAAATAAATAGTGATGTCTTGAGAAGTGTGCATATTACAGAGGAGGAGGTGCTGGAAATCTTAAAGTGCATCAAGGTAGATAAATCCCCGGGACCTGATGAAATGTATCCCAGGATGTTGTGGGAGGCTAGGGAGGAAATTGCGGGTCCCCTAACAGAGATATTTGAATCATCGGCAGCCACAGGTGAGGTGCCTGAAGATTGGAGAGTAGCGAATGTTGTGCCCTTGTTTAAGAAGGGCAGCAGGGAAAAGCCTGGGAACTACAGACCGGTGAGCCTAACGTCTGTAGTAGGTAAGTTGCTAGAAGGTATTCTGAGAGACAGGATCTACAAGCATTTAGAGAGGGAAGGACTGATTCGGGGCAGTCAGCATGGCTTTGTGCGTGGAAAATCATGTCTCACAAATTTGATTGAGTTTTTTGAGGGGGTGACCAAGAAGGTAGATGAGGGCAGTGCAGTAGACGTTGTCTACATGGACTTTAGCAAAGCCTTTGACAAGGTACCGCATGGTAGGTTGTTGCAGAAGGTTAAAGCTCACGGGATCCAGGGCGAGGTTGCCAATTGGATTCAAAATTGGCTGGACGACAGAAGACAGAGGGTGGTTGTAGAGGGTTGTTTTTCAAACTGGAGGCCTATGACCAGTGGTGTGCCTCAGGGATCGGTGCTGGGTCCACTGTTATTTGTGATTTATATTAATGATTTGGATGAGAATTTAGGAGGCATGGTTAGTAAGTTTGCAGATGACACCAAGATTGGTGGCACAGTGGATAGTGAAGAAGGTTATCTAGGATTGCAACGGGATCTTGATCAATTAGGCCAGTGGGCCGACGAATGGCAGATGGAGTTTAATTTAGATAAATGTGAGGTGATGCATTTTGGCAGATCGAATCAGGCCAGGACCTACTCTGTTAATGGTATGGCGTTGGGGAGAGTTATAGAACAAAGAGATCTAGGGGTACAGGTTCATAGCTCCTTGAAGGTGGAGTCGCAGGTGGATAGGGTGGTGAAGAAGGCATTCGGCATGCTTGGTTTCATTGGTCAGAACATTGAATACAGGAGTTGGGACGTCTTGTTGAAGTTGTACAAGACATTGGTATGGCCACACTTGGAATACTGTGTGCAGTTCTGGTCACCCTATTATAGAAAGGATATTATTAAACTAGAAAGAGTGCAGAAATGATTTACTAGGATGTTACCGGGACTTGATGGTTTGAGTTATAAGGAGAGGCTGGATAGACTGGGACTTTTTTCCCTGGAGCGTAGGAGGCTTAGGGGTGATCTTATAGAGGTCTATAAAATAATGAGGGGCATAGATAAGGTAGATAGTCAACATCTTTTCCCAAAGGTAGGGGAGTCTAAAACTAGAGGGTATAGGTTTAAGGTGAGAGGGGAGAGATTCAGAAGGGCCCAGAGGGGCAATTTCTTCACTCAGAGGGTAGTGAGTGTCTGGAATGTGCTGCCAGAGGTAGTAGTAGAGGCGGGTACAATTGTGTCTTTTAAAAAGCATTTAGATAGTTACATGGGTAAGATGGGTATAGAGGGTTATGGGCCAAGTGCGGGCAACTGGGACTAACTTAATGGTAAAAACTGAGCGGCATGGACTGGTTGGGCCGAAGGGCCTGTTTCCATGCTGTAAACTTCTATGATTCTATGTGCAGGTGGTGGATTGGCCATAATAAATTGCCCTTAGTAGTGTCCAACAAAGGTTAGGAGGGGTTATTGGGTTAGGGGATAGGGTGGAAGTGAGGACTTAAGTGGGTCAGTGCAGACTTGAATGGCCTCCTTCTGCACTGTATGTTCTATGTTAAAAAAGATCTCTTTCTCAAAGTGGAGTATTCAAGACATCTCTGTACAGCAAGCATCCCTGACGGCTAACTATTTAAAAGTGGACTGGGATCTGAGGTGGTTTTGTTATTTGAGTGGAAATAATGATATCAGTTAGGAGTTATTGTGTTACTCTATTGATTAGCATTGTTTAAGGGGAAGGAATTTTATTGTGTGATGTTAAAGATACTTTAATCCTCTGTCAGTAATAAAGTTTGTTTTAATATACCATATCCCTATTTTGTGCGAAATCACTCTTGGAGCAAGGTATCCCTTCCTCACAGACTTACAAAATATTTAAATTTGGGGGTTTCTGTCCGGTATCCTCACCACTGTTGGGATCTTGGCCGCGACGGTAATAGTAGCCTTGTATGTATGGCGTTCAAGTGTTCATCAAATGCTTTTAAATGTTGACAATTCCCGCCTCCACCACCCTTTCAGACAGTGATCTCCAGATTCTCACCACACTGGGTCAAAATGTTTGATCTCAAATCCCTCTAAATCTCCTGCACTGTACCTTAAATCTATGCCCCCTGGTTATTGACCCCTTTACTAAGAGGAAAAGTTCCTTCCTATTTACCCTAATTATGTCCCTCATAATTTGTACACCTCAGTCAGGTTCCCCCTCGGCGTTCTCTGCCCCAAGAACAACCCCAGCCTAACCAGCCTCTCTGCATTGCTGAAACGCTCCAGCCCAGGCAACATTCTTCTTAATTCTCCTCTGCACCCTCTCCAGTGCAATTACATGCCTTACACATATGCCTTCTTTAACCACCTTACCTGTCTGTCCTGCTGCCTTCAGGGGACATGCAACCCAAGATCCCTCTGATCCTCTGTACTTCCTAGCGTCCTACCATTCATTGTGTATTCCCTTGCCTTGTTAGTCCTCCCAGTGTGCATCAGCTCACACCTTTCCATTTGCCACTTTCTGCCCATCTGACCAGCTGTATATATCATTCTGTAAGGTTTTCTTCCTTGCAGTTTACCACATCACTTACTGATGACCATATCTCCCACATTCACATCTAGATCATTATTGTACACTGCAAACGGCAAGGGACCCAGCTCTAATCCCTGCAGTACACCACTGGACACTGACTTCCAGTCACAGGAACCCGTCGCCTGGACTGCAGGGCATCAGGGCAGGTGGGCATGGCTGCTGACTGTGAGGAAATCAGGTGGCTGGCAGCCAACCTCCAGACAGCACAGTTCACAAGCACCGTGCAGAGGTACAACAGTGCAGCTTTCATTTTCCCTTTCCCCTGCCGATGCCACCTGTTTTCCAAGTCAGACCCTGTCCTGGGCAAACCTTGTCTTTTGCTCTCCCCAATAACCCCAGATTCCTTTTTAGGCAGCGACTGGCAGGAGTTCCCTGTCCAACTGGTATTGATCCTTTGCTCGGAGTCCCCTCTCAGACCAGCGGGGAGAGTCTAGTGGTGGCGGACAGTTTACTGAACTTTTATTTTCCAAACCTGTTTTCTTGGTTATAAAGCAGCGAATGGTAGGCCGCCTTTCCCCTATTGGTTCCCTAATCTCTCTGTGAAGCTGCTCCACTTTATTGATCAGTAAGGACAGTTGAACTGCATCAATGAAAATGAACATAAACAGCATTGATTGAAGGCATTGTACTTTTCAAATTGTACTTTTGTTTTAGCAAACCTTGCAAAAGGAGGCAAAGATATGAATTTTCAAAACATACCTTGAATTAGTTGGATTTTGGTTTGGAGAAATCAATGACCGTGAATCAACGTTCTTCTGTACATAACAGTAATTTGTATTGAAAGAGGTTTTAATGTAATAAAATGTCCCAAGGTACTTCACAGGAAGGTTATAAAATAAGTTAAGATACCAAGCCACAGAAGGAGGTATTGGGTCAAATGACCAAAAGCTTGATCAACGATGTAGGTTTTAAGGAGCGTCTTAGAAGAGAAAAGCGATGTCGAGAGGCAGGCGGGTTTAGGGAGGGAATTCCAGAGCTTATGGCCAGTCAGATAAAGGCATGGCCACCCCTCCAAACCATTCACCACCCTGGCTTGGAAATATACCGCCATTCCTTCACATCGCTGGATCAGAAATCTGGAGCTCCCTCCCTAACAGCGCCATCCGTATACCTACACCGTGTGGACTGAAACAGTTCAAGAAGGCAGCTCATCACCACCTCCTCAAGCCCAATAAAAATGCTGGCCCAGCCAGCAACGCCCACACCATGTGAAAGAATTTTAAAATCGGTGGAACAATTAAAATAAGGGATGCTCACGAGGGAGGAATTTAAGGAGCACAGATATCTTGGAAGATTGTGGAGCTGGTGAATTTCCTCGAGATGGGGAAGGGCAAGGATGTGGAGTAATTGAAAACGAGGATAAAGATTTGAAAGTGGAGGCACCAGGAGCCAATGTAGGTGAGCGAGCAGAAGGGAGGCTGGTGAACAGGACTTGGTAATTAAAGAGAGGGGCAGCGGAGTTTTGGATGACCTCAAGTTTACAGAGGAAAGAATGTGGGAGACCAGCCAGGAGTGGGCATTATAATCAGCAAATCTCGAGATAACAAAGATATGGATGAAGGTTTCAGCAGCAGGATGGAGGATGGGTAATATTACATGGCTGAAAATCAGTGATCTTAACAGTTACACAGATATGTGGTTGGAAGTTCATCTTCACGTTAGAACAATCTGGTTTCAGCCTCCGAGAGAAAGGAAATGAGTTGAGGGAATGGGGTTTATCATGGGGATGGATGACGGATTACAGAGAAGGTAAGCAAAGAAAAAAACCAAATATTTTTGCCCACTTGAAAGTCGAATAATTCTACCCATTTGAAATTGCCTAGAAGCATTCACATTTCAGTACAGAGCATTAAGCACCCTATAATTACATGATTCCTCATGCCTGTGCTAAAACTAAACTGACCAACATAGATACCCGTGATCTACAGTTTGCTTCATTGCCTGCTCTACACCAGTTTTGCAAACTACTCTCGATGTCTTCAATTCTGCACACAAGTTGAATGTTGCCAAAACAAAACTCGTATATCAGCTCACACCTGGACAGCCAAATATTCCATCTCCACATGTGAATGGAGAGTCTCTGAACTATGTTAAGAACCATATCTTGGTGGTCACCATTGATGAGGAGATCCAACACTGGATCAGCTACACAAGCTTGGACTTCGACAAGTAAGGTATTGAGTGTTTGAAAACAAAGACCTCCAAGTTAATGAAAATCCCAGTGCACAGAGCAGTTCATAGTATCCCTATAGAAGAAGGCCATTCATCCCATTAGGTCTACACCGGCCCTCTGCACGAGAACCCTACCAAGGCCCACTCCCCCACCCTATCCCTGTAACTCCAAAACCCCACTTAACTTTTTGAACACTACGGGGAAATTTAGCATGATCTATCCACCTATCTTGCACACCTTTGGACTGTAGGAGAAACTGGAGCACCGGAGGGGAAACATGCAGACACTGGGAGAACAGTTACCTGAGGCTGGAATTGAACATTTGGTGCTGTGAGGCAGCAGTGCTCACCACTGTGCCACCATGCCACCCGTTGTTATCACTATGCCCCTACGCCCCTGTACTGCAATGAGACCTGCGTATTGAAATCACAGCCCATGAGAAATTCCATTTGCAGTGTTTCTGTTGCATCTTCCAGATTCAATGGGAGAACTGCCAAACAAATCCACTTGTCCACTTGAAGCCAGTTCCACAAGTATTTCGGCAAAACTCCTGCAAAATCAACTTTGATTGGACAATGTCCAGATTGCTCAAAATGGTCTCCCCTCACCAGAATCTGGTTAGTATTGTTCCACAATGATCTATGTTTGAACTTCCAACTATTCATGTTTATTTACAACTTGGGTGGGTTGCAAAGCTACATATCCGAATTTGCCAATAACAGAGGTGGAATTGTAAGTAGTGTAGATGAAAGCATGAAATTACAAAGAGATATTAGTAAAATTAAGTGAATGGAGAAAGACTATGTCAACTGAATTCCATCGTGGGCAAATGGGAGCTCATCGACTTTGGATCCAAAAAGGATAGAACGTGGTGAAACAATGGAGCTGCAATGAGACATGGCATCTGATGCACTATCAATTACGACGAGACGAAAGTAGAGAGTAATCGAGGCTTTATTACACAGAGATTTGTAGCCTCCTACAGCTGCTGCCGAAATGGCTGCAGTTCGGAGAGCACACACATTTATACTCCACCTACTGGGCGGAGCCAGCAGGCAGGGATCTACCCCTGTACCTGTAGTACAGGTGCCTTACCGTAATACCCTCATATGCAGTGCAGTATATACAATATAATACAACAGTGGTGACTACCACATTCACCCCTGTTAAAAATTAGTCCAGCGGGGGTGGTGGAAAACTATTTACATTCAGGTTGTCATTAAAATTTCAGAGAAGGTTACAAATTTAGAAAGTCGGGCACCTTGATCCGTCGTTGAGAGCGCCGCAGTGCTGGTGGAGAGTCAGGCATCGGCTCGGTCGTCGGTGACTCCAGGAGCGTGTCGAAATCCTCTTCATCCCCGGTGGGACCAAGGGGAGGACGGATTGTCCTGGAGCGGAGGCTGTGGTGGGGTGCGCTGGGGGAAGGGAGGGTGGCGCCGGGGTAGAGGGGGGTGTGTGGGGACCCAGCTGGTGCCAGGTCCCTGAGGGAGACTGTGTCTTGGTGGCCATCGGGGTACGCTACGTAGGCGTACTGCGGGTTTGCGTCGAGTAGCTGTACCTTCTCAACCAACGGGTCCGCCTTGTGGAGGAGAATGGATCCTGGAGCCATGTTGGGAGCGAAACCCCAGAGGTGAACTTCCTGGAGAAGGCAAAGAGACGTTCATGGGGGGTTTCGTTAGTCGCCGTGCACAGGAGTGACCGAATGGCGTGAAGTGGGTCGGGGAGGACCTCCTGCCAGCGGGAGGCCGGGAGATTTCTGGACCGTCGGGCCAGCTGGATGGCCTTCCAGACCGTCCCATTCTCCCGCTCCACCTGCCCGTTTCCCCGGGGGTTGAAGCTGGTCGCCCTGCTCGAGGCACTGCCCCTGTTGAGCAGGTACTGGCACAGCTCATTGCTCATAAATGAGGATCCCTGGTCGCTGTGGATGTAGGTGGGGAAACCTGTTATGGGAGAGGCGTTTTCAGAACCCCAAAATGTATCATGGAGTTCAACCAACCTCCCCCTTCAATGTATTGTTGCTTTTTCGAGCACACGGCTTGTTACAATTATGGACACGTGGGTTTTTAAACACAAAACAATGTTTATTTCATGAACTCCACTTAACCTCTTAAATAAACATTGGATCTCTTAACACTCCTTACGTCAAAGATAACCCTGAAAATATTACAACACTAAATACTCCTTCAGTTATTCCTTTCAACATCCATGAGACTTAACACCTTTAAACAGAAACACATCAGGTTAAAGGCTTTACTATTATGAGTTTAAATTACCCAAATGATCCAGAGATAGTCTTTCATGGCAGAGATCACAGCAGATCCAGCTCACTGCAAAGACAGACACACACCCAAGCTCTTTTCAAACTGAAACGTCAAAATGGCTGAACTGAGCTCAGCTCCACCCACTCTCTGACATCACTGTTTTCTTAACGGTACATTGCTTAAACATCCATTTCTTAAAGGTACTCTCACATGACAAACCAAACAGAGCGAAGATGATGTTGAGGGCTTTGATGACGGTGGCAGACGTCATATCGGGCATGGGATGGCGAAGGGGAATCTAGAATATTCGTCGACCACTTTGAGAAAATACGTGTTGCGGTCGGTGGAGGGGAGGGGTCCTTTGAAGTCCACGCCGAGGCGTTCAAAGGGGCGGGAGGCCTTCACCAGGCGCGCACGCTCTGGCCGGTAGAAGTGCGGTTTACACTCCGCGCAGACCTGGCAGTCCCTGGTGACAGCACTGACTTCCTCGATGGAGCAGGGCAGATTGCGGCCCTTAATGAAGTGATAAAAGCGGGTGACCCCTGGGTGACAGAGATCGTCGTGTAGGGTCCGGAGTCGGTCCACTTGTGCGCTGGCACATGTACCTCGGTCCAGGGCATCGAGGGGCTCGTTGAGCTTACCGGGGCGATACAAAATCTCGTAATTAAAGGTGGCGAGCTCGATCCTCCACCTCAAGATCTTATCATTTTTGATCTTACCCCGCTGTGTGTTGTCAAACATGAAGGCAACCGACCGTTGGTCAGTGAGGAGAGTGAATCTCCTGCCGGCTAGGTAATGTCTCCAGTGCCGCACATCTGCAATGATAGCTTGGGCCTCCTTTTCGACGGGGGAGTGCCGGATTTCGGAGGCATGGAGGGTGCGGGAAAAGAATGCCACGGGCCTGCCTGCCTGGTTGAGGGTGGCGGCCAGAGCGATGTCTGATGCATTGCTCTCGACTTGGAAGGGGAGCGTCTCGTCGACCGCGTGCATCGCAGCCTTGGCGATGTCGGCCTTGATACGGGGTTGAAGACCTGGTGAGCCTCGGCCGTCAGTGGGAAACCGGTGGAGTGGATGAGTGGGCGGGCCTTGTCCGCAAATTTAGGGCCCCACTGGGCGTAGTACGAAAAGAACCCCAGGCATCGTTTGAGGTCCTGGGGGAAGTGGGGAAGGGGGAGATCCATGAGGGGGTGCATGTGATCGGGGTCGGGCCCTAGAACTCTGTTCTGAACCACATAGCTGAGGATGGCTATTCGGATCGTGTTGAACACACACTTGCCCTTTTTGGCGGTGTGGAGAAATTTGGAAAGGTTAGCGTCGTGGTCCTGCTGGTCGTGGCCACAGATGATGACTTTATCCAGGTACGGGAAAGTGGCCCGCAGTCCGTACCGGTCAACCATTCGGTCCATCTCCCATTGGAAGACCGAGACCTCGTTAGTGACGCCAAAGGGAACCCTAAGGAAGTGGTAAAGGCGGCCGTCTGCTTCAAACGTGGTGTACGGGCGGTCCGCCTTGCGAATGGGGAGCTGCTGGTAAGCAGATTTCAGGTCCACTGTCGAGAAGACCCGGTACTGTGCAATCTGATTGACCATATCAGATATGCGTGGGAGGGGGTACGTGTCGAGCTGCATGTACCGATTGATGGTCTGACTAGTCAACGGCCATGCTGTTTTTCTCCCCCGTTTTCACCACTACCACTTGGGCTCTCCAGGGGCTGTTGCCGACCTCGATGATACCTTCCCGCAGCAGCCGCTGGACCTCAGACCTGATGAAGGTCCTGTCCTGGGCGCTGTACTGCCTGCTCCTGGAGACGACGGGTTTGCAATCCGGGCTGAGGTTTGCAAAACGAGAAGGCAGATCGACCTTAAGGGTCGTGAGGACGCATACAGTAAGGGCGGTTGGGGCCCGTCAAATTTCAGGGTTAGGCTCTGGAGGTTGCACTGGAAGTCCAGGCCGAGTAGCAAGGCAGCGCAGAGGTTGGGGAGGACGTAGAGGCGGAAGCCGCTGAACTCTACGCCCTGGATGGTGAGGGTGGCAATGCAGTACCCCCGGATCGCCATGGAGCGGGATCCGGAGGCCAGGGAGATTCTTTGGTTAATGGGGTGTACCGCGAGGGAGCAGCGCCTTACCATATCGGGGTGGATGAAGCTCTCAGTGCTCCTGGAGCCCAGAAGGCAGGTTATCTCATGCCCGTCGACCTTCTTCTTTGTCGACGCGGTCGCGAGGTTATGCGGTCGAGGCTGGTCGATTGTGACCGAGGTGAGACGCGGCTGGTCGCCGGTGGTTGCAGGAGACAAGCGGCCCGATGAGGTGCCCGACAGGCAGGGGTCCTGAGGCGGGGAAGATGGCGGCGCCCACAGGCTGCACGTGTCCTGAGGCAGGCAAGATGGCGGTGTCATCGGGCCGCACGTGCCCTGGGGCAGGCAAGATAGCTCCGCCAATTGGTTGTGAGGCAAGCAAGATGGCAGTCCCCACGGGCCGCACATGTTGTGAGGGGAGAAAGATGGCGGCGCCCACGGGCCACATGTGGTCTGAGGCGAGGAAGATGGCGGCGCCCACTGGCTGCACGTGGGGGGTGCCGAGACAATAGCGGCGATTGAGCAGGCCTGGCACACTGCAGCAAAATGTCCGTTCTTGCCACAGGCCTTGTAGAGCGTGCTCCACTGCCGGGGGTGTTTTGTCTGTCCGCAGAAGTAGCACTTGGGTCCCCCGGAGTTGGTTGGTTGCCGCGCGGCACAGGTGTGGGGTTGGCTGGGGGCTGTCGCTGATGGAGTCCACGATGCCCAGGAGGAGTGGGCCATGCGGTCGGGGGCATACGCCTGTACGTTGCGTGAGACGACTGTGAGCGAGAGAGCTAGTTTCTTGGTCGCCGCAAGGTCAAGCATAGCCCCTTCTAAGAGGCGCTGGTGGATGTAGGCCGACCCTATGCCCGTAATTAACGCATCTCTCATTAGCAGGTTCGAATGTTCAGTGGACGAAACGGCCTGGCAGTCACAGTCTCTCACCAGGGCGAGCAGGGCACGCCAGAATCTTCCACAGACTCACTGGGAAGTTGGTGCCATGTGGACAGGAGGTGCGTGGCGTAGATCTTGTTGGTCTGCTGAGCGTAGTTCTCCTTCAGTAGCACCATGGCCTCTGCATAGGTAGGAGCGTCCTGGATGAGGGGAAAGACGTCGGAGCTCAGCCGCGTGTACAGAATCTGGAGCTTCTGTGCTTCTGGGATTGGGTCTGGCGCAGATCCGATGTATGCTTCAAAGCAAGCGAGCCAATGTGCGAAGTCCTTTTTGGCGTTGTCTGCTAGAGGATGCAGCTGCAGGCGATCTCGCTTGATGCGGAGATCCATCTTTGTAAAATCTTTGTGTAATAAATTGATGCACTATCAATTACGACGAGACGAGAGTAGAATGTAATCGAGGCTTTATTACACAGAGATGTGTGGCCTCCTACAGCTGCTGCCGAAATGGCTGCAGTTCGGTGAGCACACACATTTATACTCCGCCTACTGGGCGGAGCCAGCAGGCAGGTATCTACCCCCGTACCTGTAGTATAGGGGCCTTACCGTAATACCTTCGTATGCAGTGCAGTATATACAATATAATACAACAGTGGTGACTGCCACAGCGTCCATGCTCGTGGATTATTGAAATGTCATGACAGCTATATGAAAGACTAATGGACTACTTGGTCTTTGTAACTAAAGAGCTAGGATAAAAGAGATAGATGTTGTGCTGCAGCTGTAAAAAAAACTCTGCTCACACTGCACCTGGAGTACTGTGAGCAGTTCTGGGCACCAAACCTTGGGAAGGATATGTTGGTCCTGGAGGGAATGCAGCATTAATAATACCTGGATTCTTAAGGGTTAAATTACTAAGGGATATTACACAAACCAGGGTTGTAGTCCCTGAAATTTAGAATGTTAAGAGTGATTTGTTTGACCTTTTCAAGATATTAAAGGGAACAGGGTAGAGAGACATTATTTTGGCTGGTCGGAGCAGAGTGCTTTCAGCAGTGAAATTAGGAAACCCTTCAACATGCAAAGAGTGATAGAAGTTTGGAACTCTCTTCTGCAAATAATGCTAGATCAGTTGTTAATTTTAAATCTGAGATTCATAGACTTCTGTTAACCAAATGTATCACAAAATATAGGACAAAGATGGAAAAGATAGAATTAAGGTTTCAGGTCAACCATGATCTCATTGAATGACAATATTAGATTGGAGTTTAAGTGGCCTACTCCCGTTCTATGTGTTATCTAAATACTGGGAGTGGGCAGCACGGTGGCGCAGTGGGTTAGCACTGCTGCATCACGGCGCCGAGGTCCCAGGTTCGATCCCGGCTCTGGGTCACTGTCCATGTGGAGTTTGCACATTCTCCCCGTGTTTGCGTGGGTTCCGCCCCCACAATCCAAAGATGTGCAGGGTAGGTGGATTGGCCACGCTAAATTGCCCCTTAATTGGAAAAAATGAATTAGGAACTCTAAATTTAAAAAAAAATATTAAAAGAAAAATCTAAATACTGGGAGCACTGGAGGGAGGTTTTTAAATCTGGATGACCATGAAACCATTGTCGATTGTCGTAAAAACCCATCTGGTTCACTGATGTCCTTTAGAGAAGGAAATCTGCCGACCTTACCCGGTCTGGCCAACATGTGACTCCAGACCCACAGCAATGGCCCCCTCAAGGGCAATTAGGGATGGGCAATAAATTCTGGCTCCGCCTGCGACGCCCACATCCCATGAACGAATAAAAAAAATTACAGCAAGTAGTTAAGAAAAGTCAGGTTTGTAAACATTGGGTATTAAAGGGAGATGTCGTTCATCAGAATAATAAAACGGGGGGCCTGGGGGAAAGAGCCTCGAGGCGTGTGGCCGCTTAGCCTCTTTCTAATCGTGAATAATCACTTTCTGCAAGTTGTGTTGTAAATGTTGGTTCCTCTATGTCCTAAAGGGATTGACGTCATGCTTTATCTTTGCAGCTGTCCCAAATCTTACTGTTCTCATTTTCACAGGTTTTGCCAGATGTTCTGGCTTTTATGGTTTGTTTCTTGATAAAACCATGAGAAGAATTTCAAAAGGACTCCCTTTACTGCTCAAAATTTAGCAAAGACTTTATTTTAATAGTTTTGTTTTGCTTGAATTGCAGGATCAGCCTGCAGATACTGAAAAACAATAAAGGCAAAGTATGGCATTAATTTAGGTAATAGGGTGAGAGGGAAATGAGACTCCTCACTAAGCGTATTGTAGTTTAAACACTTCCATTTGGCATGGTAAAGCAGTGTGGCATGAATAACTTATTAATTCCAGATACAGGCTGAATTGAACTGTTGGGAGGATGAACTTGTGGGATGTGTGTACAATTTTGTTTTCTCTCTTGGGACAGCTCCCCCGCTTCTCTTTGAGGAAGTGCCATGGGGTCTTCAACATTTGCCTGAGAGAGCATACAGGGCCTCGAATTAAAGTGCTCTAACCTAGAAGGCTACAGACCAAAAGCTGGAAAGTGGGATTAGGCTGGTTAGTTTACGTAGGGCTGGCACAGGCACGATGGGCTGAATGGTCTCGTTCTGTGCTATAGCGGTGTTTCTATTTGATGCATGGTACATTAATTGTCCTGACTTACTGTGCCATCCCTATTTTATTAAACCCCTTATTCCCTAAATGTAAATATTTGTTTATCTTCTTTCCTTGCCTCATTATGGGGAATGCCACTGGGGAATCATTGTTACCAACCAACCTGCAGCTATCAAAATGTGGCCTCTCTGTATTAGGCACATTCAATTGGTCTTATGGGTGCACGTGCACATAAAACCTGCATTTGACATTCTAACTTTAGCCTGCCTTTGTTGCCATATTTGAGATGATTTGAAGCCAATTTCCTATCTCAGAAAAGTCCTTTCAAACACTGTTTTGTTAGCTACATTGGGTTATTTCAACTGTGAGTGTTCCATGGACTTTCACAAGATTTCCCCTTTTTAAACCCTAACAGCAGCAGACATGACCAGGAGTGTAAAATCACAGCTTTACTGACTTTAACATCACCACCCCTCTAATAAAGCCGGGTAAATTGATTAAAAAATAAAAACAGAATATGCTGGAAATGTAGCATCAGTGGAGAGAAAAAAAGAGTTAGCCAATCAGGTTGATGGTGTTTCAACAGAACTGATAAAAGGCCATGGGCCTGAAACATTAACTCTGTTTTTCTCTCCGAAGATGCTGAGCATTTCCAACACTTTCTGTTTTAATTCAGAATGTCTAGCACCTGCAGTGTTTTGCTTTTGTATTAGGGTAATTTCAGTGTACCTGAACAGGCGCCGTAGTGTTGCCGCTTGGGGATTTTCACAGTAACTTATCATTGATAATCTTTATTGTCCGAAGGATCTTGCTAATGTGGAAGGAGGCGAAAACCCAGCCTGGAGGCCTGGATAAATGATATGGCTGGGTTCATAAAGTTGGAGATAAGTTCGCCTTGAGAGGGTCTGCGCAGGGGTTCTACAGGCGGTGGCAACCGTTCCTAGACTATCTCGCGGAGCGTTAGAGGAAGGTCGGTCAGCGGCAGCAGCAACCTTGGGGGGGGGGGGGGGGGGGACACGGACGGACACGTCCTGGGAGGGGGTGGGGGGAAGGGGGGACTGCCTGGGAGGGTGGATGAGCAAGAGATAACATGAAGGGTTGGGGAAACTGGCACGTATGGGAGAGAGCCATTGTACAAAGCTGTGTAAATATATCATTTTGCCATGTATATATCTTGCTCTGCGCGATTTCTCGGTTTTTTTTTGTTACGGGGGGGGGGGGTTATTGTGTGTAAGGGAGAAAAATTGTGTTAAAAAACTTTAATAAATATTTTTTTAAAAAAAAATAATAATAATCTTTATTGTCGCAAGTAGGCTTATATTAACACTCCAATGATGTTACTGTGAAAATCCCCCAGTCACCACACTCCGGCGCCTGTTCGGGTACAGAGAGGGAGAATTCAAAATGGCCAAATTACCTAACAGCACGTTTTTCGAGACTTGTGGGAGGAAACCCACACAGACACGGAGAGAATGTGCAGACTCCGCACAGACAGTGGCCCAAATTGGGAATCGAACCTGGGACCCTGGTGCTATAAAGCAACAATGCTAACCACTGTGCTACCATGCTGCCCACACTGCAGTTCATTGCATGTCAATGTAAGCCTACTTGCAACACTAATAACGATTATTATTACTAAGTAAAAATGTGCAATGTGGTGCTATTGATTGAATCCATCAGTTCTCACAGAATATCCTGAAAGTCAGATAAAACCAGGGAAAGCAGTTTTGAATGTTAAGTAACACCCCACACTCTGCATAGTAACAAAGGGGAAATAATCTAATGTTTCTTTCCAAGGAGAGTCTGGACATTTGATTAGGGCAAATTTTGGTGCAACATCTTGTAAACATCTCTGCTGGTGCATGCAGTGTAATATGCAGTTTTACTGCAGTTTGGCAGAAAAGGTCCCAAAGATAGTAAAAATGCTGATTTCTGAGGAATAACAAATCACTTATCACATTCGGAGGATGTTAAATCTACAAGTAAGATGAATGTGATCAGGCCATTTAACAGAGATCTTAGGATTAGAGGTCTTTACTGCAACATTAACAAACAAGGCATTTCACATAGCGATGAACTGGCTTGAAGTAAGTACTAAAATAATGTTGAATTAATATACTTAACATCTTGTAAAATTATTTTCAAGGATTATGGAAAGGTTTCCTTTTTTATAAGTTTAACCTGTGGCTACTCTTATATTTCAGTAGAAGTTTAGAGTGCTGCCAACGTAGTCAGGCTGATACCTGAATGTGCCATTAACTGATGCGTGAATCAATAAATGCCTATTTTGAAGCTATGCAAACATGGTAGCTCTTAGTCATGGTCCCAAGTCTACAATGAATAAGCTTGGTTCAGCCAGGTTAGTGGTACGGTGACTGCAATTGCTGAGGACAAGGAAGGAAAAACTTGACCAGAGCTTCTGCTTATAATTGCTAGTTAGTGACCTCATCTGGTTTGTGGACATTTGTAAATATCATGTGATGGCATGAGCCACCTTTGTTTGAAAAATTTGTCTGGTTTTATTTTAAAAATGAGTTATGAATTACCAAGTGACCAACGCAAAGGATCACAAGACAGAAATTCCACGTTCTAAGACTTTTACTGTAGCACACACCAAAATCAACATTGACTAAACATTATTTCATCAGCAACTAATATACTAAACCACAGGAAAGGTATTCTCATTAATTTCTTAACACAATTGAAAACTCCATGCCATGTTTGTATGTTATGGCACACTCTCAAAGATAGGTAGCCTTATACTTCAAATCCCAAATGTTTCTTGGTGATTCAACAGGCATTCTGCTCCCTGCCTGCCTGTCAGGATGAATCTTCCAGTGCCCTTTTACTCATACTTGAATGCACGTGTAGCAGACAGGCACCATCTGGTGAATTCTTGGTCTACAGCTCCCCACTGCAAACTTTGTTCCTTTGAACAGGGTTTTTTTCACCAGCACTCCACTTGATGATTAACCCAAAAGCAGTCCTTTTCTTCGGCCTGGCCTAGCAGCACCTGTTGTGAGCTTTCTTCCCCTAAAACGTTTTGTTTGATTGACTCTGAGAGTCTGTATGTCTTTAGTTGAAATATTTCGGGGAAATTCAAGAAATGTTCACCTTTCCTGCTGTTAATGTTCAGGTTCTATATTTTATACTGTGGGAATAATCTTTTATTAGTGTCACAAGTAAGCTTCCATTAACACTGCAATGAAGTTACTATGTAAAACATTACGCCGCCTGTTTGGGTACACGGAGGGAGAATTCAGAATGTTCAATTCACCGAACAAGCACATCTTTCAGAACTTGTGGGAGGAAACCGGAGCACCCGGAGGAAACCCACGCAGACACAGAGAGAACATGCAGACTCCGCACAGACAGTGACCCAATCCGGCAATCAAACCCGAGTCCCTGGTCCCGGGTTCCATGCGCTGTGAAGCAACAGTGCTAACCACTGTGCTACCGTGCCGCCAATATGTGAGTAAGCTAATTAATGCAGGATCCGTGAATGTAACTGGTACATTTGATACGTTGCGGCATGGGGCGGCACGGTAGCACAGTGATTAGCACTGTTGCTTCACAGCACCAGGGACCCGGGTTCAATTCCCGGCATAGGTCACTGTCTGTGCGGGATCTGCATGTTCCCCCCGTGTCTGCATTTCCCCCCACAGTCTAAAGATGTGCAGGTTAGGTGGATTGGCCATGCTAAATTGCCCTTAGAGTCCAAAATTGCCCTTCGTGTTGGACGGGGTTACTGGGTTATGGGGATAGGGTGGAGGTGTGGGCTTGGGTAGGGTGCTCTTTCCAAGAGCCGGTGCAGACTCGATGGGCCGAATGGCCTCCTCCTGCACTGTAAATTCTATAAATGTGCAAACTCCACACCGACAGTGACCCAGAACCGGGATCAAACCTGGGACCTCGGCGCCATGAGGCAGCAGGGCTAACCCACTGTGCCACCGTGCTGCCACGTCTTCATTCTTCCTTTTAATCATGATTTCCCACCCACTGTGGTCGACGGGGCTCACAACTGTGTTCGACCCATCTCCCTCAGCTCTTCCCTTCCAGAACCAGGATAGGGACCCCTTGTCTTGACTTTTCACCCCACCAGCTTCACATTCAAAGAATTATCCTCCCATCAGTTCTGCCAACTACAGCCCGATGCCACCACCAAACAGGAAGAGAGAACTGATCTGTGAGATCTGCTGATAGAAGACAGGGTGAGAGAGAAAGAGGGTGGGAGGAGATAGAATGGGAGAGAAAGAGGGTGGGAGAAATAAAGGATAAAACGAGAGAAGGAGTTAGATTGTCTGAGAGAAAGGGAAGCAGAGAGTGGAGACTGGCGGCTTTTCACAGTAACTACATTGCAGTGTTAATGTAAGCCTAGTTCTGACAAAGATTATTATTAATGCAATACGTCTGTTCTTGCCCTGGGTACTTGGTTTAGGATTTTTGCATCAACCCTGGACTTCATTTAGCAGTCGGGTGCTGAAGGGTTGATGAAGTACTATGCTGTCAGGATAGAAGACTTTGAGTTAACCAGTACAGCATCATTAATTATGTTGTGGGTAAGCTTGGGGGTTGGGTTGATGGTGGGAGGGGGTGGATTGATAGCGGTAATGCGAACTTTATGATGTCTACTATCTGGATTCCTTGCTATCTGAAGCAGTTAGAAATGCGCAGGCAGCATATTTGCTCGTAGTGCCAAATAAGGGAATAGTTCTTGCGTCATTGGATCGAGCTGTAGCATAGAAGATGGAATATTGATGAAAACTCTTGACATGAATTGATTTGAGCTAATTTTAGAAGTGATGTTTGATCACATTCATTGCAACTGGTGACTAGTAATTTAGACTGAAAATGGATATTCAGACAGTACACATTGATTTCAACTGCTAGGTGGAGTCTTTCAACTTTGGCAGTCTGAATGTTTTGATTTTTGAAATATATTTTCTGTTGTGCAAGAATGCTATCCTGTAGGTTTTGACTATTATCTGTTAAACCTCTTGTTTCTTATCTGAAGCATGCAAACACAATAGCGGATACCAAGTAACCCATTCCCTCTTCCTGTCTCTGTTTAGACTTTCAGAAGGCTTTTGTTGCCAATCGGCACCGGAGTCGCCAATAATGTTGCCAATTAATAATGATGCTCTTTAGAGTCGCCAGGTATCAGATGATACCACCACAAGGGTTTACCGGATATCGATCAAAGGACCACACAACCAGTCAGTCAGTTCAAGTTCAAAGATGGTTTATTTACACACTAGGATTACTTCGACATGCAACACAAAACACTACAAGTTAAACTACACCTAACAACTACAATAACGTATACGTAACTTCAGGGCAACCGGCTCTATGCAGATGGACAAGGTCTTTGTCCGGATCTTGCGAGGCTGGGTGGAAGAAGTGTCTCTGTTTCTGCTGGACTCATCCGTCTGGTAGCGATCGTTGGTCTTGAACTTGTCTGTCTGGTCGTTATGCTGCACTTGAGTTGGCATAGGCCGGATCCAAGAGAGACCGAACACATGGCTGTGTCTCTTCTTATCCCTCTGGGATTTCACACTCTTTGGGGCGGTCCTTAACTTGGACCCAATAATTCGACAGGCTTCGATCATTGCCTTCGATTTTGGCCAATAAAGGGGCGGGTGCCTTGATGGCTGGGCGTGTCGTTAGCGGTCATTGGACTTGGCTGTTTGGGCTCCCTGAGTAAAGGGAGTGGCACTGATTAGTCAGCATCTGTATCGGTTACCGGCGTGCAGTCCTTTTGTTCTGGGGAAGTGGGACATTAGAATGCAAATGATCGGGTCTAACTATCTGGGTTTCATAGAATTTACAGTGCAGAAGGAGGCCATTCAGCCCATTGAGTCTGCACCGGCTCTTGGAAAGAGCACCCTACCCAAGGTCAACACCTCCACCCTATCCCCATAACCCAGTAACCCCACCCAACACTAAGGGCAATTTTGGACACTAAGGGCAATTTATCATGGCCAATCCACCTAACCTGCACATCTTTGGACTGTGGGAGGAAACCGGAGCACCCGGAGGAAACCCACGCACACACGGGGAGGATGTGCAGACTCCGCACAGACAGTGACCCAAGCCGGAATCGAACCTGGGACCCTGGAGCTGTGAAGCAATTGTGCTATCCACAATACACACACAAGCTCTGAGTCTGTCTGAGTCCTGGGTTGGCCATAATTCCCATGGTCCTTTGCAGGTGGCCATCTGTGATGACTACATTTTCGACAAGCTCTCACATAGCAGATTACAATGTAAAGCGCATGGGATTGTGGAGAGTGAGGTGGATAGAAAGCTGGTTAGTGACAGGAAGCAAAAAGTTGGAATAAATGTTTTTTTTCTTAGTTGATAATCGTTGTTAGTGTCACAAGTAGGCTTACACACTGCAATGAAGTTACTGTGAAAATCCCCTGGTCGCCCCACTACAACAGGCAGACTTGTGGGGTAACATAGGTATCTGTGCTGGACCCCAACTTGTTCACATTAGATATTAAAGATTTGGGTGAGGGGACTAAATGTATCTCCAAATTTGCAGATGATACAATGTTGGGTGGGAGGCTGAGCTGTGAGGAGGATGCAGAGATGCTTCAGCGGGATTTGGACAGAACATAGAACATACAGCGCAGAAGGATGCCAGTCGGCCCATCAAGCCTGCACCGACCCACTTAAGCCCTCACTTCCACCCTATCCCCGTAACCCAATAACCCCTCCTACCCTTTTTGGACACTAAGGGAAATTTAGCATGGCCAATCCACCTAACCTGCACATCGTTGGACTGTGGGAGGAAACCGGAGCACCCGGAGGAAACCATCGCAGACACTGGGAGAACGTGCTGACTCTGCACAGAGAGTGACCCAGCGGGAAATCGAACCTGGGACCCTGGCGCCGTGAAGCCACCGTGCTAGCCACTTGTGCTACTGTGCTGCCCAAACAGGTTGGGTGAATGGGCACATGCCTGGCAGATGCAGTATAATGTGGATAAATGTGAGGCTATTCGCTTCGGTGGCAAAAGTAGAACGGCATATTATTATTTAAATGGGTGTGAATTGAGAGAGGTGGATCCTCAGTGAGACCTTGGTGTCCTCGTGCATCAGTCACTGAAAGTAACTGCACAGGGTCAGCAGGCAGTAAAGAAGGCAAATGGTATTCTGGCTTTTGTGAGGGCCACGAAAAATCCAGCGCAAGTTTGTAGATTCAAACTGAAAGTAATTTTATTTACAGTACTATATACACAGCAGCAGTACTCCACCACTGCTTCCTACTTTAGCTAGTACAGCTCTATTTATACAGGTACAATTGCTAATGATTTCCCCGCCCTCCTCAATGGGGTGAGCTCACACTCACTCAGAGGAGCATGTCCTGTGAGCTCCTGAACTGTGCTTTTTGAACTTTGCAAGCTGCTATGCCATACAGCTTGGGAAAAGGGATGGAAGGAGAGATTTGCTGCTGCCTGGTTTATCTGAAGGAGTAGAAGGAGTAGAGGAGGGGCCGGACTGTTTGCCTGTTTCATCTGCAGGGCCACATTCACCCCCTGTTAAAAAAATGAAGTCCGGCAGGGGTGACGGGTTCATAAGTTCAGCCGGTCCGGCGCACGGATTGTGCGCTGTGATCGCTGAAGCTCTGGCGTTGTTGCTGGCCCGGGTGCCGAACTCGTCTGTGCTGGCATCAGGAGTGAGGGCGCCGGTGCGGGGACAGACGTGGACTCCGGGAGCATCTCTTCTGGAGCTTCAGTCCTGTGGATCGGTGAAGGGGGGATGGCGGGCGGGAGGGAGCATGGGAGCCATATAGGGGCGAGGGCGCTGGTCATGGTAGGTTGGGCGGGATAGGGTGGAGTGGCGGTGGTGGTGGTGATGGAACCGGCTGGCGCCAGGTCCCAGAGGGAGACTGTATCCTGTCGGCCATCGATATATGCGTACTGGGGGTTGGAGTGTCGGAGCTGGACCCTCTCTTCCAGAGGGTCGGACTTATGGCTCCTGACGTGTTTTCTGAGTAGGATGGGCCCGGTGTCTTCAGCCAGGATGGGAAGCGAGGCCCCTGAGGTGGATCTCCTGGGGAAAACAAATAGGCGGTCATGAGGGGTCTCGTTTGTGACCGTGCAAAGTAGGGACCTAATAGAGTGGAGCGCATCGGGGAGGACCTCCTGCCAGTGGGAAACTGGGAGATTCCTGGACCGCAGGGTCAGTAGGTAGGTCTTCCAGACTGTCGCATTCTCCCTCTGGGGAGAATAACTGGTAGTCCTGCTCGAGGCGATGCCATTACTGAGCAGGTACTGACGCAGTTCGTCGCTCATGAACGACGAGCCCCGTTCACTGTGGACATGATTGGGGAAACCAAACAGGGTGAAGACACTATGTAGGGCTTTAACAATGGTGGACATGGTCATGTCGGGGCAAGGGATTGCAAAGGGGAAGCGGGAGAACTCATCAATAATATTGAGGAAATATGTATTACGGTCATTGGAGGGGAGGGGCTCTTTGAAATCGATACTGAGGCGCTCAAAGGTTGCGGGCCTTGATGTAGTGGATAAGCCGGGTGACCCCCGGGTGGCAGAGGTCATCGTGGATAGCCCGTAGTCGGTCACCTTGCACGCTGGTGCATCTGGGGGCTCGTTGAGCTTCCCAGGACGATATACTATATCGTAATTATAGGTGGAGAGTTCAATCCTCCACCTCAAGATCTTATCATTCTTGATTTTGCCCCGCTGTGTATTATCAAACGTGAAGGCTACCGATTGTTGGTCGGTGACGAGGGTAAACCTCCTACCAGCGAGGTAGTGCCTCCAATGCCGTACGGCTTCCACGATGACTTGGGCCTCATTTTCGACTGAGGCGAGGGAGATGGTTTGGTGCACTGGGAAAATTGAGAGTGAGCAGCGTCTTACCATGTCCGGATGAATGAAGCTCTCTGTGCTCCCGGAGTCGAAGAGGCAAGGCGTTTTGTGCCTGTTTACCCGGACGGTCATCATGGAACTCCGGAGGTGTTTGGGTCGTGACTGGTCCAGAGCTGAGTTGCGGGTAGCCGGTGTGGTCGGAGGCGCTGGGGCGGTTCCACGATGGCTGCCCTTGTTAGTCACACGTGTTGAACGGCGTAGCAGATGGCGGCCAAGATGGTCGAGCGTGTCGGGCGGTGAGGAAGATGGCGTCCAAGATGGCGGCCCCCTTTGGTCGAGCGTGGTGGGCGGTGAGGAAGATGGCGTCCCCCATGGATCACACGTGGCCGGCCGCATGTGGGAGGATGGCCAAGATGGCGGCCCCCGTGTGTCGCACGTGCTGTGAGGGCTGGAAGATGGCTGCCCCCACGGATAGCACGAGGCCAATGACGCGTCTACAGGGGGCGGAGTCGGCAGACACGCTGCCACACTGCGGGGTCTGCGGGCCTGTGTGTCTGAGTGTCGGGCCTGCGGTTTAGAGTTCTTGGACCTGGCGAAACTTTGGCGAAATGTCCTTTTCTCCCGCATAGCTGCAGTTCGCGTTACGGGCTGGGCAGTGCTGCTGGGGGTGTTGGGACTGGCCGCAGAAATAGCAGGTTAGCCCCCCATGGTGGGCGGGCAGCCACATGGCACAGGCCTGGGGTAGTCTTTAGTCGGGGGTCCACGAGGGGGTCGCGTGGTCAGACGGGAACGTGTTAAGGCTTTGGAACGCTACTTCCAGAGAGGAGGCTAATTTTACCGTCTGATCCAGGTCTCGGGCCCCTTTTTCGAGTAGGCGCTGTCTCACTTAGTTGGACCTGACTCCCGCCACGTAGACGTCTCGGACGGTGAGGTCCATATGTTGAATGGCCGTAACGGCCTGGTAGTTGCAGCTGCGTGCGAGGACTTTGAGGTCACGTAGGTAGTCTTCTAGCGATTCCCGGGGTGCTGGCGGCGAGTGGTGAGGATGTGTCGCGCGTATACCTCGCTCATGGGCCTTACATAGAGGCATTCGAGCATCGCGAGGGAGTCTGCGTAGGAGGAGGCCTCCTTGAGTTGAACAGATTCGATGGCTCACCCGTGCGTGGAGGAGGCTCAGCTTCTGTTCGTCGGTGACGGAAGGCGTGGAGGAGGCTGCGTGATAGGCCTTGAAACAGTAGAGCCAGTGCGAAAAAATGTATTTCACCTCCGCAGCCTGCGGATCGAGTTCCAGTCGGTCGGGTTTGAGGGCCGATTCCATAGTTGCGTTGTAGTTGATTAAATTGATGCGACCATCAATTCACTCGAGACGAGTAGAACTAAACTGTGGCTTTAATCAACTAGAACAGTGCCTGCCTGCGACTGATCCAATACTGAGAACCGCCTACAGGTCGACTGCTCTTTATACCTCCCTTGAAGGGGAGGAGCCATGGGCGGAGCCCATACAGGCCCAACGTGTTCCCCTGTGGATAATGCCAGACCATGGCCCATAGGTGGAGCCCATAAGGGCAACAGCATAGCACAAAAAGAAGGGCAACAGCATAGCACAGATACAATGGTGGATTATTGGTATAATACATTCACCATATTGCTGAGGCAGGATAACATCTGTGGACTGGTTTACTGGGCCCCTGCTGGGCTGAAGAACCTGTCCCCCACTCACCCACCGCTGAACGAAGACCTTTTGGGAGACCAGTCTGCTAGCCTTTCACTGTCGTGCTTGGGGCACCGGCCTGAGCTTTTGTGTCACACCTTCCTGCTGCTCCCTCCCCTGTCTCCCCTTGTACATCCCCCTACACCTCATCCTCCCGTGCCCCCCCTTAATTACTCTCTCCCTCCCCCTTCTCCCCACTACCGGGATCGCCTACGCCGATGGCAGGGGCACCCTAATGCCACCTATGCGGGAGTGGTGGCCTGCACCCTCCCCACTGCTCCCAAGACTCCCTCACCGTTTCATCTCTTGACACAAAAACTCGGGTGAAGTGTTATGCTCACCCCACCATGTCAAGCTAGGCCTGCATCTGTGCTATGGCAGAAGTTGTCGGCCATAGAAGGTGTATGGTAAGGCTCTCTTCTTTCTGACAGCCAAGCGGGCGGAACAGGGGCTCACGGTGGGTGGGATATACCTGGTGGTGGACCTGCTGAAGGCCACTGCCAAGCGAGTGATTCTCTCTAATGTCCTGCCCTATATTCCCACATATTCTTCCTCCTCCACTTCCAAGTAATGGGGAGGTATGGTCCCTATGTTCGCCTGGCCCAGGAGGTGGTCCGAGAAGGGGCATTTGAGACCCCCTTTGGGGATAAAACCTTCTGGTCCGCAGGTGGCGTGCAGTGTTACGCCTGCAAGAAGGTGGGGCATGTTAGAAAAAATTGCCCCACCTCTAAGGCTGCCGACCCCACCTTCCACTGGTCTTGCAACTAACCCCCTGTTGTGGGAGCTATGCCAGCGCCCACCAACACCTCAGCTGCTGGCGTGGAGGTGAGGGAGCACCCGCATGGCCAGAAGGCGGGGGAGAAGGCAAGCAGGACGGTTCGACAGTGGTCAGGTTCGGATCCCTCTGACCCTGACTGACCTAGTGCCCCTGGCTACTGGTTCCGGTGCAGCCATTAGCCTTGCCCTACCATCACCCAGCAATACCCCCAGCCCAGTGACATTTTGTCATCGGATGCTAGGCCCGGCAACATTTCTGCGCAGGTCCCTGTGGGTGTCGGCTCTGAGGTGCGTGACCTCGACTCGGAGGGTACTCTGTCCCCGCCGCATATTGGGGGGATAAGCATTGAGGGGCGAGGAGACAGCCCAGGGGGCCTCCAGAGACAGAGGTCTCCCCGGAAACAGTGTCACTCCCAGTCCCCGAAAGAAAAGAGGCAAGGTACAAGCCGTGTGGAAAACGCAGACACTGTCGCTGCCCCCATGCAGGGTGCTTCGGGATTGTTCCGCCCAGTGCAATTTAGCACCCCGGACCTGTTCGATTTCTCAGGAGATGGGGTGGGGTGGTCAGCGATAACCCTCTGCTTCTTGTGTTCTTAAAGAGTTAAAGCTTGGAAGACCCTCAGTCCCAATCGCTGTCTTCGGGCACCTCCCCCACCATCCCGGTTGTTTCCGGGGCATTCCGGTGACCGGGCGGTGGGGCGGAGCAGGAATCTGCACCACCGCCTCTCTCTGGCCCAGGATCCCGTGAGGAGCCCGGGGAGATCCTGCAGGTCAATGATCCTGATGGCGGCAGGCCCTGGGTTAGTTGGTGGGTCCCTGTCGACCGTGGAGGACCCAGGCCCGGAGGTCGGCTGCCCGAAGGCTATCAACTGCCTGATGTCGGGAGTGGAGGGTGCACGTTGAGGTTCTCTGCAGCGGGGTGCGGGGCTCACTCATGCCTGACAGTTTTTTTTTCTGCCTCCATAGATAGTTCAGGCAGTGCCCTATTGGGCCCCCCTCCACCAACCCCCCCTTCCTCTCCACCACCCCCTTTCCCCTCTCTCCCCACCACCTCCTTTCCCCTCTCTCCCCACCACCCCCTTTCCCCTCTCTCCCCACCACCTCCTTTCCCCTCTCTCCTCACCACCCCCTTTCCCCTCTCTCCCCACCACCTCCTTTCCCTTCTTTCCCCACCACCCCCTTTCCCCTCCCTCCCCACCACCTCCTTTCCCCTCTCTTCCCACCACCCCTTTCCCCTCTCTTCCCACCACCCCCTTTCCCCTCTCTCCCCTCCACCAACCCCCCCTTCCTCTCCACCACCCACTTTCCCCTCTCTCCCCACCACCTCCTTTCCCCTCTGTCCTCACCACCCCCTTTCCCCTCTCTCCTCACCACCCCCTTTCCCCTCTCTCCTCACCACCCCCTTTCCCCTCTCTCCCCACCACCTCCTTTCCCTTCTTTCCCCACCACCCCCTTTCCCCTCCCTCCCCACCACCTCCTTTCCCCTCTCTTCCCACCACCCCTTTCCCCTCTCTTCCCACCACCCCCTTTCCCCTCTCTCCCCTCCACCAACCCCCCCTTCCTCTCCACCACCCCCTTTCCCCTCTCTCCCCACTACCTCCTTTCCCCTCTCTCCCCACCACCCCCTTTCCCCTCTCTCCCCACCACCTCCTTTCCCCTCTCTCCCCACCACCCCCTTTCCCCTCTCTCCCCACCACCTCCTTTCCCCTCTCTCCCCACCACCTCCTTTCCCCTCTCTCCTCACCACCCCCTTTCCCCTCTCTCCCCACCACCTCCTTTCCCTTCTTTCCCCACCACCCCCTTTCCCCTCCCTCCCCACCACCTCCTTTCCCCTCTCTTCCCACCACCCCCTTTCCCCTCTCTCCCCTCCACCTACCCCCCCTTCCTCTCCACCACCCACTTTCCCCTCTCTCCCCTCACCTCCTTTCCCCTCTCTCCTCACCACCCCCTTTCCCCTCTCTCCTCACCACCCCCTTTCCCCTCTCTCCCCACCACCTCCTTTCCCTTCTTTCCCCACCACCCCCTTTCTCCTCCCTCCCCACCACCTCCTTTCCCCTCTCTTCCCACCACCCCCTTTCCCCTCTCTTCCCACCACCCCCTTTCCCCTCTCTCCCCTCCACCAACCCCCCATCCTCTCCACCACCCCCTTTCCCCTCTCTACCCACCACCCCCTTTCCCCTCTCTCCCCACACCCCCTTTCCCTTCTCTCCCCACACCCCCTTTCCCCTCTCTACCCACCACCCCCTTTCCCCTCTCTCCCCACCACCCCCTTTCCCCTCCCTCCCCACCACCTCCTTTCCCCTCTCTTCCCACCACCCCCTTTCCCCTCTCTCCCCTCCACCAACCCCACCCCTTTCCCCTCTCTACCCCACCACCCCCCCCTTTCCCCACTCTCCCCACCACCCCTTCCCCCTCCCACACCCCCACCCCTCCATACCCCACCCACCCCCCCCACCCTCCTACCACACCACCCCCCCCAAACCCCACACCACCCACCCACCCCAAATCCCCACTCCCCCCCCCACCATCCCCACAACCCCCCTCTCTCCACCCCCAAACCCCTCACACCACTTCCCCACTCCCCAACACCCCCCCCCTACACTTCCCACACCACCACACCAACTCCCCCTCGCACCCACTCCACCAACCCCCCCTTCCCCCACCACCCCCACCACCCCCTCCTACCCAACCACCCCCCACCCCCCCCACCACCCTTTCCCCTCTCTACCCACCACCCCCCCTCTACCCCCACCACCCCCAACACCTCCCACCCCCTCCCCCACCACCCCCTCCACCCCCCACCACTACCCCCCCCAAACCCTCACAACCCCCCCTTTCCCCTCTCTACCCACCACCCCCTTTCCCCTCTCTCCCCACCACCTCCTTTCCCCTCCCTCCCCACCACCCCCTTTCCCCTCTCTCCCCACCACCTCCTTTCCCCTCTCTCCCCACCACCTCCTTTCCCCTCTCTCCCCACCACCCCCTTTCCCCTCTCTCCCCACCACCCCCTTTCCCCTCTCTACCCACCACCCCCTTTCCCCTCTCTACCCACCAACCCCTTTCCCCTCTCTCCCCACCACCCCCTTTCCCCTCTCTCCCCACCACATCCTTTCCCCTCTCTCCCCACCACCCCCTTTCCCCTCTCTCCCCACCACCCCCTTTCCCCTCTCTCCCCACCACCCCCTTTCCCCTCTCTCCCCACCACCCCCTTTCCCCTCTCTCACCACCACCCCCTTTCCGCTCTCTATCCACCACCTCCTTTCCCTTCTTTCCCCACCACCCCCTTTCCCCTCTCTCCCCACCACCTCCTTTCCCCTCCCTCCCCACCACCCCCTTTCCCCTCTCTCCCCACCACCCCCTTTCCGCTCTCTCCCCACCACCTCCTTTCCCTTCTCTCCCCACCACCCCCTTCCCCCTCTCTCCCCACCACCTCCTTTCCCCTCTCTCACCACCACCCCCTTTCCGCTCTCTATCCACCACCTCCTTTCCCTTCTTTCCCCACCACCCCCTTTCCCATCTCTCCCCACCACCTCCTTTCCGCTCTCACCCCACCACCTCCTTTCCCTTCTTTCCCCTCTCTCCCCACAGCCCCCTTTCCCCTCTCTCCCCACCCCCCTTTCCGCTCTTTCCCCACCACCTCCTTTCCCCGCTCTCCCCCCCCCTTTCCCCTCTCTCCCCACCACCTCCTTTCCGCTCTCTCCCCACCACCTCCTTTCCGCTCTCTCCCCACCACCTCCTTTCCCCTCTCTCCCCACCACCTCCTTTCCCCTCTCTCCCCACCACCCCCTTTCCCCTCTCTCCCCACCACCTCCTTTCCGCTCTCTCCCCACCACCTCCTTTCCCCTCTCTCCCCACCACCTCCTTTCCCCTCTCTCCCCACCACCCCCTTTCCCCTCTCTCCCCACGCCTCCTTTCCCTTCTCTCCCCACCACCCCCTTTCTGCTCTCTCCCCACCACCCCCTATCCCCTCTCTCCCCACCACCCCCTTTTCCCTCTCTTCCCCCCCCCCTTTCTCCTCTTTCCCCACTACCTCCTTTCCCCTCGCTCCCCACCACCCCCTTTCCGCTCTTTCCCCACCACGTCCTTTCCCCGCTTTCCCCCCCCTTCCCCTCTTTCCCCACTACCTCCTTTCCCCTCTCTCCCCACCCCCCTTTCCCCTCTCTCTCCCCCCCTTTCTCCTCTTTCCCCACTACCTCCTTTCCCCTCTCTCCCCACACCCCTTTTCCCCTCTCTCCCCACCACTCCCTTTCCCCTCTCTCCCCACCACCCCCTTTCCCCTCTCTCCCCACCACCCCCTTTCCCCTCTCTCCCCACCACCCCCTTTCCCCTCTCTCCCCACCACCCCCTTTCCCCTCTCTCTCCCCCCTTTCTCCTCTTTCCCCTCTCTCCCCACCACCCACTTTCCGCTCTCTCCCCACCACCCCCTTTCCCCTCTCTCCCCACCACCTCCTTTCCCCTCTCTCCCCACCCCCCCTTTCTGCTCTCTCCCCACCTCCCCTTCCCCTCTCTCCCCACCACCTCCTTTTCCCTCTCTCCCCAACCCCCCTTTCCCCTCTTTCCCCACCACCCCCTTTCTGCTCTGTCCCCACCCCCCCCTTTCCCCTCTCTACCCGCCACCTCCTTTCCCCTCTCTCCCCACACCCCCTTTCCCCTCTTTCCCCACCACCCCCTTTCCCCTCTCTCCCCACCACCTCCTCCTTTCCCCACTCTCCCCACCACCCCCTTTCCGCTCTCTCCCCACCACTCCCTTTCCCCTCTCTCCCTACCACCTCCTTTCACCACTCTCCCCACCACCCCCTTTCCCCCCTCTCCCCACCACCCCCTTTCCCCTCTCTCCCCACCACCTCCTTTCACCTCTCTCCCCACCACCTCCTTTCACCTCTCTCCCCACACCCCCTTTCTCTTCTCTCCCCACCACCCCCTTTCCCCTCTCTCCCCACCACCCCCTTTCCCCTCTCTCCCCACCACCTCCTTTCCCCTCTCTCCCCACCACCTCCTTTCACCTCTCTCCCCACCACTCCCTTTCCCCTCTCTCCCCACCACCTCCTCCTTTCCCCACTCTCCCCACCACCTCCTTTCCGCTCTCTCCCCACCACCCCCTTTCCCCTCTCTCCCTACCACCTCCTTTCACCACTCTCCCCACCACCCCCTTTCCCCTCTCTCCCCACCACCTCCTTTCACCTCTCTCCCCACCACCCCCTTTCCCCCCTCTCCCCACCACCCCCTTTCCCCTCTCTCCCCACCACCTCCTTTCACCTCTCTCCCCACCACCTCCCTTTCCCCTCTCTCCCCACACCCCCTTTCTCCTCTCTCCCCACCACCCCCTTTCCCCTCTCTCCCCACCACCCCCTTTCCCCTCTCTCCCCACCACCTCCTTTCCCCTCTCTCCCCACCACCTCCTTTCACCTCTCTCCCCACCACTCCCTTTCCCCTCTCTCCCCACCACCTCCTTTCCCCTCTCTCCCCACACCCCCTTTCCCCTCTCTCCCCACCACCCCCTTTCCCCTCTCTCCCCACCACCCCCTTTCCCCTCTCTCCCCACCACCTCCTTTCCCCACTCTCCCCACCATCCCTTTCTGCTCTCTCCCCACCACCCCCTTTCTGCTCTCTCCCCACCACACCCTTCCCTCATCCCCTTTCTCCCCCTTGTGTTGGTACAGAGGCGAGGATTTCTGGTCTCCAACGCAAAGTTTAGTGCCTATACCGTTTTTGTACAACTATCTTGTTTACTGTTTTAATGATCAGAATATCCTTCCCCCCCACCCCTCATATTCTGGTACAGAGGCGAGGGTACCCCAGTCTCCTCAACGCAAAATTTGTGTTTGCACTGTTTGGACTTGTACGGCTGCAATGTTTACTGTTTTTAATAAAAATATTTCATGGGATAACCAATAGTCCCCAGCCAATGGGATTCAGGCAGGTTATAACACTGGCCTTCATAGCGAGAGGATTTGAGTATAGGAATTTGGATGTTTTATTGCAATTATATAAGGCATTGGTGAGGCCACACCTGGAGTAGTGTGTGCAGTGTTACTGTCCTTATCTGAGGAAGGATGTTTTTGCTATGGCGGGAATGCAGCAAAGGTTTACCAGGCTGATTCCTGGGAGGAGAGACTAAATTGGTTAAGATTATATTCATTGGAGTTTAGAAGAGTCAGAGGGGATCTCAGAGAAATTTATAAAATTCTAACAGGATTAGACCGGGTAGATTCAGAAAGAATGTTCCCGATGGTGGGGGATTCCAGAACTAGGGATCATAGTTTGAGGATGAGGGGTAACCTTTTAGGACTGAGGTGAGGAGAAATTTCTTTACCCAGCGAGTGGTGAATCTGTGGAATTCACTACCACAGAAAGTAGTTGAGGTCAATACGTTGTGTAATTTCAAGAAGGAATTAGATTTTGCTCTTGGGGCTAAAGGGATCAAGGGGGGGGGATCAGGGTATTGAACGTGATGATCAGCCATGATCATAATGAATGGTGGACCAAGCTCGAAGGGCAGAATGACTTCCTCCTGCTTCTATTTTCTATGTCTCTATGTTTATAACACATTTCAGCGTACAACCCAACAAATGGAAAATATTTAAATTTCCTGAAAGCCCCATCAAGGGGAACTTGAAGGACTTCACAGAGCTTAGGAAAACTTTGACTGTGAGCAGGAAGGGGCACTAATAGGTTGAATGTGGAATGTGAAGCTTCTAGTTGAAGAGAGAGACTTTTAATTGTCAGAAGAAAGCTGATAGAGTAGATGCATTTAGGGAAAGAAGGAAAGGACATCGGAATTGAAAGAGAATCCACGGATAGTGGAGCAGAACATGAGGAATAACCTGGTGTCTGAATAATATTCATTGTGGGAATGAACAACTGGAGAAGATTTCTGAATTAGGGACTTCTAATTGAAAGAAGGGATCTTCTTTGATTAGATATCGCTTCATGGGATGCAGGGGGGTGACTGTTGCTGTGTGGGCGTGGTGCTTGGAGGTTGGTGTTAAATGAATGAAATGTACATGTACATCCAACTGAAAAGCATGAGAACCTTCAGAGAGTCGTGAACACCGCCCAGTCCACACGAACCTGCCTCCCATCCATTGACTCCATCTACACCTCCCGCTGCCTGGGGAAAGCGGGCAGCATAATCAAAGACCCCTCCCACCCGGGTTACTCACTCTTCCAACTTCTTCCATCGGGCAGGAGATACAAAAGTCTGAGAACACACGAACAGACTCAAAAACAGCTTCTTCCCCACTGTTACCAGACTCCTAAATGACCCTCTTATGGACTGACCTGATTAATACTACACCCTGTATGCTTCATCCGATACCGGTGTCTATGTAGTTACATTGTATACCTTGTGTTGCCCTATTATTTATTTTCTTTGCTTTTCATATACTGTGATGAACGGTTACTGCCTTATCATCATGTAAGGTGATGTCCCCTTTAAGACCGGGCTTGGAACCCTGGGGACTCCGCCTCTGGCTCCGCCCATCTGGGAGCCATACATAAAGGGCAGACTCATGGTCTGTGTAACAGTCAGCTCTCATCTCTAGCATAGTTATTAGTCTAATAAAGCCTTCTTTACAGTTTAATCTCTAAGCGTCATTATTGAGGGTACCTCATGTACTAAATGATATGTTTGCGCTGCCTGCAGAAAAATACTTTTCACTGCACCTCGGTACACGTGACAATAAACAAATCCAAAACCAAAGCTGGCTAATAGCATTGTAAGAGCTGACAACTGAATAAAGGCCCAAGCCCACTGTTCAGGATGACTAAATAAGCTACATTTTTATTACATTAAATTTCACAATCTCTGTTAGTGTTTTGAGGTCACATTCTGCAATTCAGGTTTTCTGTGAAATCTAATTGGCTTATATGTGACATGTGAAAAGACATGCTACAATAAGAGTGTAGAGGGCACAAACTTGTCATGAATTTGGAACTGCTGTGACATCCAATATTGCATCTGTTATAATCATAGTCTTCAGCAACCCCCTTTTTTTGTGTACACACCCAGCCTTTACAACCCTCATTTCTGCTGATCTTAGAAGTCTGCTAGTTGCCCGCTGAAAGCCATCAATGGTTCATTCAGCAACCATTAATTTGTGCAGAAGTGTGTTTCTTTTATTAAGGAACATTATGGATTAATTGGTCGGTGTTATTCCAGTTTAAACTTTAGTCTTGAGATGCCCCACCAGGAAGGATGTGACTGGATTTGGATGTGATATTACTGACTTGTTTTGGAGATCTGACATGGCTTGCATGTGCTCCAGTCGTACACTTGCTACCCTCTGAAGTCATCTACAGGACACTCAGTTGCAGGGTAATAATTGATAGGCAATAAATGTAGTCTTATCGGTGCTGCCCACACCCTGAGAGAAATGCAAAGACAACCGAGATATTCCATTTTGTAAGTTCAAAAGAAAATTCAAACTGGTGCGAATCATCTCTGCTATCAGGTTATAACATTCACCTGAGGAAGGAGCTGTGCTCCGAAAGCTAGTGATTCGAAACAAATCTATTGGACTTTAACCTGGTGATGTAAGACTTCTTACAGTGCCCACCCCAGTCCAACGCCGGCATCTCCACATCAAGTTATAAATGGAAGCTGGCATTGATTACTCTGATGTCTGTGATGTCAGCCTTCTCTTCCGCGATGCACTTCAAGTTTTATTTAAGTGGAGATTGCCAGAAAAATTGATATAGGTAAAATTTACAAATCAGAAATGGGCCGTTTTTAGCCCAACTTCTGCTCCAGGTGAGACAATGTTTTCACTGCTCTTCATCTAAAACTTTCAGCATAACCTTTTATTCTTTTTGTTCTCGTGATCAGCTAGCTTCTCTGCAAATGTATTTTTGCTAGTTGCCTCAGCTACTCCTAAATATTGCTGGTTGTGGTTATATTGTACACCTGAAAGTGGCTGAGCATTTCTGCTGCCTTTTGGGAGAGCTAAATACTCGAGGCCTTTGCCTGGATCCCTAA
This sequence comes from Scyliorhinus torazame, assembly GCF_047496885.1. NCBI lineage: Eukaryota > Metazoa > Chordata > Chondrichthyes > Carcharhiniformes > Scyliorhinidae > Scyliorhinus > Scyliorhinus torazame. The sequence goes on along the minus strand of NC_092710.1, from coordinate 339,168,004 downwards.
GTGAAGGTTATTCAATCTAAGGGTTGTGCTCGACATGTTTGATATCTGATTGTTACCTTCACTTGCCCATTTTACTGTCTAAGTTGTTGGGAAATGAGAGGAAATGAGAAACAGTTTTATGAGAGCTGCTGATTATTGTAATGACACTTCACTATTTGTTCAAACTTGGGGGCAGTGAGTAATGGATTTCTGCAGACTGGAGCGCTAGCAGAATGTTGACATCACCTTATTAAAGCTCTCTTGTATCCAGCTTCATTAATCTTTGGACACCGTGCTGGTTAGTTCTCGGGCAGATTGCCCTGAACACTACCCAAAACGTTCTTGACGCATTATGCCAAGCAGGCAAAAGGAATCCAATGAAGTTACAGTATTGGTTTGTATTGAGTGCATCATCTTTTCTGTGCAGCTTTTACAGGGAAGCTCAGCATTTTACTGTGATGTTAAGCTTAATGAATGTTGCTCTTTTGAAACATATGCACAGCTTTCAATAGGAATGATCAACACTTAGCAGCTGAGAATGAGATTATTTTAACTCTTGCGTCAAGATCTTGGCACACGTTGTGAAAGAACAAGTACATGCCATAAAGCACATCAGCCGTTGTTGATTTTTAAAAAATGATAATCAATTTGAGGTGTGCGGCAACATGAAAGAATAGACATGCTGGAATAAAGCTTACACAACAGGTTGCTGATCACCTTTGTTGGGAATTAGTGAATTTTGAGGCTGAGTGTGAATTAGAATTACTCTTTGTGATGATAGGTAGACTATCATCTGTATATAATATGAGTAGTTCATCATCACTGTAAATTCTATCATCTATTATCTGCCTATGTATAATAAGTTATATGTTTTACTGTTGTAGTTCTAGCATCCCACCAGCAGGTGGGGCAAGTACAGAGTCCCAGGATCCGGATGCACCATGTGTTCCTTCAGAAGGAGTTTGTAAGGAGTTGATAGCTGTCGCCGATTAGAGCAGCTCTGTTATATCTTAGTGTAAGTTAGTGTCATGGAAGTGTCCCTTTAAGAAATGTTTTTGTCTTATTGCATGGCTTTAGTGATGTCATTGTGTGGGTGGAGCTGGGCTGTGGCCCTGGGTTTTTACTTTCGTTTTGAGTTGGGAGCTGGGCTGTGGCTCTGAGTTTTACTTTCGCTTTGAGTTTGAACTGGTTTGTGCAGCACAGGTTGAAAAAGAAGTGTTTCTCTATCTGCATTTTAAAAGCTGTTTCCAGACTGCTTGATAACTTGAAAAGAAATAATTGTTTTCTGGAAGAAATTCAAATGTGCTGTTTTGGAAAAGACACAAGAGCATCTAAACCAGGTCTTGAGTGCTGTGTGCTGGGCCACACCTTTGAAAAACGTTTTCTGGTTTATAGGATCTTGTTATTAAATTGGAACAGCTAAAGGGGGAATTTATTAAGGGTTATACATAGAGTACTGTAGCTGTGTGGGGTATTTATGTTGGTAGTTGATAAAAATGCTTACTGTGTGTGTTTATAAAAATGTTAACTAAATTTGTGGAATAATCTTTGTTTTTGATTAAAAATGCTTAAGGCCTCTGTTGAATAACACCTGAAAAGTAGGCCCGAGTACTCATCGTAACCAAAATAAATAAACAGTGGTAGGTCAGGTGAACTCCATGATATACGTGGAGTTTCGTAAACCCTGGCCCATAACAGTGTTAGACATTTATTTCCAACTATATTCATCTTAGACATTTTAGTTATTCGTTAGTATAGCGTTAGTAATAAATAACTTTGTTGATAAAACAAAGTCTGTCAGCATCTACGGAGAATTCAAAAGATTTCCAACCCCTTGCGTGAAGAAATCTCTCCTCATCTCAGTTTTAAATGATTGCCCCCTTAGCCCGGGTTTTAGATTCTCAGACCAACCAAACGAATCTCTGTATTCACCCGATCAAGCCCCTTCAGAATTTTGTAGGTTCCAATGAGATTGCGCCTCATTATTCTAAACGCCAGTGAATGTAAGCCCAATTTTCTCAGCTTCTCAGGATAACCCCCTCATGTTGGGGACCAATTTAGCTGTACCACCTCCAATGCAAGTATATTCTTTCTTAAATGTGGAGATCAAAGTGCACGCAGTGCTGCAGAGACAGATTCACCAAAACCCTGTTCAGACCTCTTGATTCTGGTTCTCCAGTCCACTTGCAATAAAGACCGACATGCCATTTGCCATTGCTTGCTGCACTTGCATGCCAACTTTCTGTATTCCTTGTACAAGAACACCAAGTCTCTTTGAATGTCAACACTTACAGATTTCGCACCAAAGTGAATAGCTTCATAGTTCCCTACATTACATTTCAGCTGCCATCTTGGTGCCCACACACCTGAACTGTCTAGACCTCTTCGCAGCCTCTCTATGTCTTCTTTTCCACCAGGCTTGGTATTATCAGCAAATTAATATTTTTTAAGAAGCTGTATTGGTATCACAAGTAGGCTTACATAACACTGCAATGAAGTCACTCTGAAAATCCCCTAGTCGCCACACCCCGGCACCTGTTTGGGTACACAAACAGAGAATTCAGAATGTCCAATTCACCTAACAGCACGTCTTTCGGGACTCATGGGAGGAAACCGGAGCACCCGGAGGAAACCCACGCAGACACAGGGAGAACGTGCAGACTCCGCACAGTGACCCGAGCCCGGAATTGGACCTGGGACCCTGCCGCTCTGAAGCAACAGTGCTAACCACTGTGCTACCATGCCACCCATATTTAGATACATTACATGTCTGCAGGGTTGAGGTAAATCTTGATTCTGACAAAGTCACAAATTTTGTCTCCTATAATTTACTTTTCAACCTTGTGTCCTAGTCTCCCGCTTAAAGATTGTGGCTCCCATTGAGTTACCTCAATGACCATCTACAACATACGAACCTGCTTAAACTGATTTCCATTGTACAGTATATTCACCTACTGACCCATGGCTGTCACACTAACAGGGCAGCTCGCACTACAGTTTCTCTGATTGGTTGTATTGCTTTTATGTATTTGGAGTTCACCATCATTTGAACAGGCACTGCAATATTTAAAAGATTTTGAAGAAAAGTATAATATATCGGATCCTGCTTCTACATTGAAAATTGTTCAGAAACCTATTCTCTGATGCACAATTAGTAATTTATTTATATGTCTGCATTTGGCTGGTGAAGGGATAAAGGGAAAAATGTCCAACATCCTATAGCAGCAGTTAGACTCCCAGTTCGATATATCATTCTGCAGTGTGCTTACACAGCAGGGCAATAATAAGTGTGTAGAGTCTTAATAATCCAAACTAAATATAGAACAAGTTAATCTATGAAGAGAATCATTCTCCATCCCAAGATCCTGGGAGGTGCTTACAATGGACACTGATATTTAAATGAAAAGACTTTTTCAGCTGAGGCACTCTGCCTGTAATTATGAGGTCCTGCTGTAGTGTTTTTTTCATGAGTGTTCTGAAAGCAAATTCAAACCGTATGCTTAGCTTCTGTACACTGGTTTGGAATTTAAATAACAGCATGAATATAATTTATTATAAATGCTTTTTGTTGTTGAACGAAAGCAGTGCCTGATCAGGTGAAGGATATGGTCTGGGTGGGGTAGAGCAAATCCTTTTCCCCAACTCCCCCACCTCAACCTTGCTGTCCTTTGGGTAAACGGTTACATATGCATCACTTCAAAACAATAAAGAGAGATGGCAACAAGAGAAGGAAAGGGTGAGTTCTTGTCACCTGTCAAACAAATTGAGACGTTGAGATTGAGATGATGGTCTTTTCCAGTGAAATAAGAATTGCCTCATGGTGTCTGTGAATGAGGGTATGTTACATACATAGAAACAATAGGAGCAAGAGGAGGCCATTCGGCTCTTCAAGCCCGCTCCACCATTCATTATGATCATGGCTGATCATCCAACTCAGTACCTTAATCCCACTTTCCCCCATATTCTTTGATCCCCTTCGCCCTAAATACTGTATCTAACTGCTGCTTGAAACATGCAATGTTTTGGACAACTACGTCTTGTGGTAACAAGTTCCACGGGCTCGCCACTCTCAGGGTGAAGAAATTTCTCCTCAACTCTGTCCTAAATGGTCGTCCCCGTATCCTCAGACTGTGACCCCTGGTTCTGGACACACCCACCATCAGGAACATCCTTCCTACATCTACACTGTCCAGTCCTGATAGAATTTTATAGGTTTCTATGAGATCCCTCCTCATTCTTCTGAACTAAAGCGAACACAATCCTAACCAATTCAATCTCTCCTCGTACGTCAGTCCTGCCATCCCAGGAATCAGTCTGGTAAACCTTCACTGCACTCCCTCTATATCTAGAACATCCTTCCTCAGATAAGGAAAACAAAACTACACACAATATTCTAGGTGTGGCCTCACCAAGACCCTATATAATTGCAGCAACACATCCCAGCTCCTGTACTCGATACCTCTCGCAATGAAGGACAGCATACCATTAACCTTCTTTACCACCTGCTGGACCTGCATGCTTACCTTCAGTGACTGGTGTATGAGGACACCCAGGTCACGTTGCACGTTTCTCTCGCCTCATTTATGGCCATTCAGATAATAGCTTGCTTTCTTGTTTTTGCTACCAAAGTGGACAACCTCACATTTATCCAAATTATACTGATCTGTCATTCATTTACCCACTTGCCCAACTTACTGAAGGATCTCTGCATCCTCCTCACAGCTCACCCTCCCACCCAACTTGGTGACATCTACAAATTTGGAGATATGACATTTTGTTCCCTCATCTAAATCAGGAATATATATTGTGAATAGCTGGGGTCCCAGCACCGATCCCTGCGGTACCCCACTAGTCACTGCCTGCCAATTGGAAAACGGCCCGTTAATTCCTACTCTTCGTTTTCTGTCTGCCAACCAGTGTTCTATCCATCTCGATACACTACCCCTAATCCCATGTGCTTGAACACTTATTAACATTGAATTTATTTTTTCATTACATGCTCACAATGTCATTCAGTGTCATGTCACTGTATTTTGCCATTAGTTAATTCAAATTTTCAGTAAATGTTTTAATGGTGGCACTGGCAAGGCCATCATTTATTGCAAAATGCTGGAAATATTCAACAGGCCTGGCAGCATCTGTGGAGAACGAAACAGAGTTAATGTTGCAGACTATGATCTTTCATCAGAAAGTCGTTTAATTAGGAGCAGGCGTAGGCCATTTGGCCCCTCAAGCCAGCTGAACCATTCAATAAGATCATGCCGATCTGATCGTGCAGAAGGAGGCCATTGAAAGAGTACTCCACCCAAGCTCACTTGTAAATGAAAATCGCTTATTGTCACAAGTAGGCTTCAAATGAAGTTACTATGAAAAGCCCCTAGTCGCCACATTCCGGCGCCTGTTCGGGGAGGCTGGTACGGGAATTGAACCGTGCTGCTGGCCTGCCTGGGTCTGCTTTCAAAGCCAGCGATTTAGCCCTGTGCTAAACCAGCCACTTCCCCGCCCTATCCCAAAATACCCTTAACCTAACCTCCGCATCTTTTTTGAACACTAAGGGGCAATTTTCAGCATGGCCAGTCCACCTAACCTGCACAGCTTTGGACCGTGGGAGGAAACCGGAGCACCCGGAGGAAACCCATGCAGACACTGGGAGAAAGTGCAAACTCCATACAGCCAGTCATCCAAGGCTGGAATTGAACCCGGGCCCCTGGAGCTGTGAGGCAGCAGTGCTAACCACTGTGCCACCCAGAGAACTGTGCCACCCATTTCTGCCTTTCCCTAATAACCTTCCACCCCCCTTATTAACCACCGGACACCAAACCCATTGCGAAGTCCCGATACCTTGCCGACAGCCTCAGCGGCTACTTGCCCCGATTCTTCCACAAATGGAAACATCCTTTCTGCATCCAACTTGTCAAGACCCCTCAGGATCTTATATTCATATAGGATCTCATTTTTGCCCCTGGAAAGGTAGCGATGAGCTGGCCCTTTCCTCACAGTTTTCCAAATTGTAAATTGTGGATTGCTGGGTCATTTTGGAGGGTAGTTATGAGTCATCCAGATTGCTGAGGATCTGAAGTCATGTAAACAGGGGAAGAATGGTAGATTTCCTTCCTTCAGAGGACATTTATGAATAAGGATGGGTTTTTAAGACGGTCCAATAGTTTTATAGTCACCATGACATGTATTTAATTCCACCTTTATATATTAAATTAATTTAATTCCCAGCTGCAGTGGTAGAATTTGAACTCGTATGTCTGGATTATTCTGCCACATGGCATGATGGTCTTTATTGCAACGAGTTTGGAGTATAGAATAAAAAAGTCTTGCTACAATTATCCAGGATTTCATTGAGACAACATCTGTAGTACTGCGTGTAGTTTTGGTTTCCGAATTGTGAAGAATGTATGAAATTGATATATATTACATTTTGTTGTTTTCATGTTATTAAAAATTGGTTGAAATGCAGAGAGTATGTCTGCTAAAGCTGTGATTAAGGTGTCATAAGATGGCGTGAGGAGGAGGGTTTCAGATTCCTGAGACATTGGGACCTGTTCTGGGGGAGGTGGGACCAGTACAAGCTGCCCGGGTTCCACCTGGGCAGGACCAGGACTCATGTCCTTGGGGGATGCTTGCTAAAGCGGTTGGAGAGGGTTTAAACTAATATGGCCGGAGGATGGGAACTTATGTAAGGATTCAGAGTAGGGGGAATCAAGAACAAAAGAAAAAGACAGCAAGGAGACTAAGAAACGTGATAGGCAGAGAAACCATTGGCCAGAATCAAATAAGGACGCAGTAAAAAATAGTAGGGTCGGAACAAGGAACATCAAAAGGATTAGCCTTCAGGTTTAGTACCTGAACCCACGGAGCATTCAAAATAAAATGGATGAATTCGTTGCGTGGATAGATGCAAGGGGATATTATATAGTCGGGATTACGGAGACATGGTTCCAAGGTGACCAAGGATGGGAACTAAACATTGAGAGCTATTCAGTTTTTAGGAAGGACAGACAGAAAGGAAAAGGTGGTTGATTAAAGAAGATATTGAAAACATATTGAGGCAAGATATTAGCTCAGACAATGTGGAATTAGTATGGTGGGGTTAAGAAACACCAAGGGGCAGAAAACATATGTAGGGGTGGTATATAGACCACCAAACTGTAGTGGTGATGTTGGAAAAATCATTAGACAGGAAATCAGAGAGGCATGTGATAAAGGAACATATGTGATTATGGGTGACTTTAATCTGCTATAGATTGGGTGAGTCAAATTAGTCACAGTACAATTGTCATGTGAATGTCCCTTTAAGAAAGGTTTTGTTTTATCACATGGCTTGCAGCACTGATTCAGTGATGTCATTTGTGGGTGGAGCTGGGCTGTGGCTGTCAGGTGAGGGGGGTTTCTTTTCGGTTTGTTCATTTGGATTGCAGGAAGTTTCCCTGTTTTCTCGGTTTTATTTTAAAGCTGTTCCAGTGAACGGACAGTACATTGGGTGGGGAAAACTGCCTTGGGAACCTTAAAGCGAGAGTTGCTTTCCAGAAGGAGTTTTGAATCTGCTGGTTGGAAACTGGACCAGAATCTCAGGGAAAGGACCAGCCCATTCAAGTGAGATTACAGTGTGCTGGGCCACGCCCTTGAAAGGGGTTTTGGTTTTATTGGATTTTGTATTGAATTGGAACAGCTGAGGGAGCTTCATTAAGAGTTATATCCATAGATTATTATAGCTGTTGTGTCTTTTCATGTTTGTCATTGATAAATTGTTACTATGTGTTTTAAAAATGTTAACTACATTCTTATAATAAACTTTGGTTTGATAAAAGAGCCTAAGGAAGTCCGATGAATCACACCTGAAGTGAAGGCCCCAGCCAAATTCAACATAAAAGTTATAGGTCAGGTGAACTTCACAATACACTTTGGAATTTCTACACCCTGGCCCATAACACAATAGAGGAGGAATTTCTGGAGTGTAAACGGGATGGTTTTCTGCGCCAGTATGTTGGGGAACTATCAAGGGAACAGGCCATCTTGGATTGGGTGTTGTGCAATGAGAAAGGATTAGTTGGCAATCTAGTTGTGAGAGAACCCCTTGGGGTTGAGTGACTAGAATATGGTAGAATTCTTTATCAAGGTGAATAGTGAGGTAGTTGATTCTGAGACCAAGGTCCTGAATCTCAATAAAGGTAACTATGATGGTATGAGGCATGAGCTGGCAATGACGGACTGGGAAACATTACTGAAAGGAAGGACAGCGGGCAGGCAATGACAGGTATTCAAGGCACGAATGGGTGAACTCAACAAGTTGTTTATTCCTATTTGGCGCAAGGGTAGAAAGGGAACTGTGGTCAAACCATGGCTTACAAGGGAAATTAGAGATAGTATTAGATTCAAAGAAGAAACATACAAGTTAGCAAGAAAAAGCATTAGACCTGAGGATTAGGAACAGTTTAAAATTCAGCAAAGGCAGACCAAGGTATTGATTGAGACGGGGAAAATACAATATGAAAACAACCTAGCGGAGAACATAAAAACTGACTAAAGGTTTCTATAGGTATGTCAAGAGATAAAGATTGACAAAAACTAATTTAGGCCCCTTGCAGTCAGAGGGAATTCATAGTGAGGAACAAAGAAATAGCTGAGGAACTAAATTCGTACTTTGCTTTCGTCTTCACAAAGGAAGACATGAATAATGTACTGGAAGTTCTGAGAAGCACAGGTTTTAGTGAGGAGCTGAAGGAGATCAGTATTAGTAGAGAAATGGTTTTGGGGTAAATGAATGGGATTGAAGGTGGATAAATCTCCAGGGCCTGATAATCTTCATCCCAGAGTACTTGAGGAAGTGGCCCAAGAAATAGATCCATTGGTGATAATTTTCCAAAATTCTTTGGACTCTAGAATAGTTCCGACAGATTGGAGGGTAGCGAATGTAACCCCGCTATTCAAAAAAGGGCAGCAGAGAGAAAACAGGGAACTATAGACCAATGAGCCTAACGCAGGAGTAGGGAGGTTGCTGGAGTCCATTATCAAGGATTTCATAGCACAGCATTTGGAAAGCAGTGATGTAATCAGATAAAGTCAGCATGGATTTATGAAAGGGAGATTATGCTAGACCAATCTGCTGAAATTTTTTGAAGATGTAACTAGTAGAGTTGACCAGGGAAAACCGGTGAATGTGGTTTACTTAGACTATCACAAAGCATTCAACAAAATCTCACATAGCAGATTACTATGTAAAGTGAAAGCTCTTAGGATTACAGATGTCTTGAGATGGATAGAAAGCTGGTTAGCAGACCGGAAGCAAAGAGTTTGAATAAATGGGTCTTTTTCCGACTGACAGGCAGTAACTAGTGGGGTACCGCAGGGATCTGTGCTGGGACCCCAACTGTTCACGTTATATATTAATGATTTGGACAACGGAACAAAATGTATTATCTTCAAGTTTGCAGATGATACAAAGTTGGGTGGTAGGGTGAGCTGTGAGGAGGATGCAGGGATTCTTCAGCGGGATTTGAACAGGCTGAGTGGCCATATGCATGGCAGATGCAGTTTAATGTGGATAAATGTGAAGTTATTTGAATTCAGAATGTCCAATTCACCTAACGAGCACGTCTTTCGGGGTGGGGGGACCTGCTGGAATTCTTGATGCTTGAAAAGGTCAAATTTAAACTGATGGGAAGGATGGAGATTCAATTCATGGGCGTTATTCATTATGCACTTTCGAGAATTGGATCACATCGAACATTAGGGGGGTTGGGGGCTGGGAGGGTTGCGGGGAGGGGGACTATGTGTTAATGGTGACTATGGGTGATTCCTGATGGCTCTTTGTCATTTGTTGTGTTAACATGCGGGCTAATGTCTAGGGGTTTGGTGGGAGGATGGGATCGCTGTTATTGATATGGGGATTGACATTACATTCGTTACTGATTATTGTTTACTGTTGGGTGTAAATTTGGGAGAAAATGTGAAAAAGGAGAATTAAAAAAATATATTTTTTTAAAAAGCACGTCTTTCGGGACTTGTGGGAGGAAACTGGAGCACCCGGAGGAAACCCACGCAGACGCGGGGAGAACATGCAGACTCTACACAGACAGTGACCCAAGCTGGGAATCGAATCTGGGAACCTGACTGATTGATTGATATTTATTGTCACATGTACCGAAGTACAGTGAAAAGTATTTTTCTGCAGCCAAGGGAAAGTACACAGTACATACATAGTAGACAAACGAATAATCAACCGAGAATATTGACAAATGGTACATCGACAAACAGTGATTGGTTACAGTGCGGAACAAGGGGTCAAACAAAGCAAAAACATGAGCAAGAATAGCACAGGGTGTCGTGAATAGTGTTCTTACAGGGAACGGATCATCCTGAGGGAGAGTCGTTGAGGAGCTGGAGCTGTGAAGCAACAGTACTCACCACTGTGCTATCATACCGCCCAGATGTACCATAGAAAACATCCTATCTGTCTGCATCACAGCCTGGTATGGCAACTGCTCTGCCCAAGATGTCAAGAAACTTCAAAGATTCGTGAACACAGCCCAGTCCATCACACAAACCTGCCTCCCATCCATTGACTCCATCTACACCTCCCGCTGCTTGGGGAAAGCGGGAAGCATAATCAAAGACCCCTCCCACCCGTGTTATTCTCTCTTCCAACTTCTTCCATTGGGCAGGAGATACAACAGTCTGAGAACACGCACTAACTAAAAACAGCTTCTTCCCCGCTATTACCAGACTCCTGAATGATCCTCTTATATGGACTGAACTGATCTCTTCACACATCTTCTCTACTGAGTAATACTGCACTCCTGTAATGCTTTACCTAAAGTCTTTGTCTATGTAACATTGTGTATTTATGTATGCCCATTTCTTTTCATGTATGGAACGATCTGTCTGGACTGTACGCAGAACAATACTTTTCACTGTACCTCGGTACACGTGATAATAAATAAATCCAATCCAATGATTTCAGTTTTGTTATGTTGGGAATGCTCAGGGCAACATAGGGAGATGGTGACATAGTGGTATTGTCACTGGACCAGTAAACCAGAAACCCAGGGTAATGCTCTGGCGGTCCGGGTTCGAATTTCCCCCACTGCAGATGGTGAAATTTGATTTCAATAAAAATCTGGAATTAAAAGTCTAATGATGAACATGAAAACATTGTCGATTGTCGTAAAAACCCATCTGGTTCACTAATGCCCTTCAGGGAAGGAAACCTGCCGTCCTTACCTGGTCTGACCTACAAGTGACTCCAGATCCACAGCAATGTGGTGGACTCTTAACTGCCCTCTGAAGGGCAATTGGGAATGGCCCAGCCAGTGATGCTCATGTCCCATGAATGAATAATAAAAACTCCTTCCTAACTGTATGCCACTGTGCTGCCACTTCGGTTTGGCCTTTCCTGTTGGTGGGACAGGACATAGAACCCCAACAGTGCAGAAGGAGACCATTAGGCCCATTGAGTCTGCACCAACTCTCCGAAAGAACACCGTACCTAGGCCAGCTCCGCCAGACACTCTGCCCTAACCCCGTAACCTAACCTGCACATTCCTGGACACTAAGGGGCAATTAATCATGGCCAATCCACCTAACCTGCAAATCTTTGGAATGTGGGTGGAAACCGGAGCACCCAGAGGAACCCAAGAAAACACTGGGAGAACGTGCAAACTCCACACTGACAAGGCCGGAATTGACCCCTAACAACTGCTTTACCATGCCTCACATATCCAGGGATCCTGATGCTGGTGTTTTGGATACTATTTTTAAGGTGTGATTCATTGACGATAACCATATAAGACTGTAATTTTGACACAAGTTCCAGATTTTAGTAAGGAAGACTTTGCAGGGTTGACAGACCTGGATTTGCAATTGTCGTTTCCGATGCCTAAGTTGGTGCTGGGTGATTCGTCCAGTTTCATTCCTTTTTGTAAACTTTGAAGAGGTTTAATACAACCGAGTAGCTTGCTGGGCCACTTCAGAGGACATTTACATTGCTGTGGGTCTGGAGCCACATGTCGGTCAGATAAGGACAGCAGATTTCCTTCCTAAAGGACATTAGTGAACCAGATGGGTTTTAATGACGATCAATAATGGTTCCATGGTCTAGCTTTTTACTTCCAGATTTGTTAACTGAATTTAAATTTAACCATCCGCCGTGGTGGGATTCAAACCCATATCTCCAGAGGGAATAATCCAGTGGCTTTACCATTATCCCACTGCCTCCTTCATTGTTTTAGTTCCTCCAACAATGACTGCTCTTCAGAAACATTGAGTTGGCTCTGAAATGCTTTCGGGGCATTTTTAGAATTATGAAGCATGTTCCAAGATCCAGGCTCTTTTTTTTTTAGTCTCTTGAGTATTTTGATCATTTTTCCTTCAACGGGCATGGGTGTCATTTGCAAGGCCAGTATTTGTTGCCCATCTCTAATTGCCCTTGAACTGAGTGGCTCACTGAGCCATTTCAGAGGCAGTTAAGAGTCAGTGCCATTGCTGTGGATCTGGAGTCACGTGTAGGCCAGACCAGGGAGGGATGGCAGATTTTCTTCCCTGAAGAAACATTAATAATAATAATTGCTTATTGTCACAAGTAGGCTTCAATGAAGTTACTGTGAAAAGCCCCTAGTCGCCACATTCCGGCGCCTGTTCAGGGAGGCTGGTACGGGACTTGAACCCACCCTGCTGCCTTGTTCTGCATTACAAGCCAGCTGTTTAACCACTGTGCTAAACCAGCCCCTTTAATAAACCAGATGGGTTTTTATGACAACCAATGATAGTTCCATTGTCACTGAGACCAGCTTTAAATGCCAGGTTTTGTTCATTGAATTTAAATTCCATCAAATGGCATGGTGAGATTTGAACCCAGAGCAATTATCCTGGGTCTCTGGATTTGGACACTTGAGAGATTGTTGGAAGCCTAAAACACGGGAGCACAGCTCAGGATAAGGGGCCAATCGTTTAGGACTGAGATGAGGCAAATTACTTCACTCAGAGTTGTGAATGCTCCATTGTGAATACATTTAAGGCTGAGATAGACTTTTGGTTCTCAAGGTGTTGAGGGACATGGGGAGCAGACAGGAAAATGGAGTTCAAACCCAGGTTCAGCCATGATCATATTGAATGGCAGAGCAGGCTGGACTGGCCAAGTCCTGCTCCTATCTCTTGTGTCCTTGTGGATTACTAGCCCAGTCACATTACCTCTATTGTCTCCCAGAGATACAAGTAAGGAAACATTTAGAAAGCATTGGCCACAATATAATTGTCTGTCACTAACCTCAAAACCTTCTGACGGAAAAAAACAATCTTTATCCAATCCAAAGGGCAAATTTAATGCCAGCAAAGTTGCAATTAATAAAACTAATCATGAGCCTTGTGAATCACTGCAGTCTTTGTGGTCATGGTACATTCATGATGTTCTTGGGAAATTGCAGGGTACTTGAAGTGACAATGAAGGAACAACAATATATATTCAAGTTGGGTTAGTGTGTTGCCAAGCTATTGCTGCTCTTTTCCTTCTCATGGCACAGAGAGTGAGAAAGGGGAGCTTGGGGTGGCGCTGTTGAGTTTCGTCAGTCCCATTCTGTCGGTTGCGGCTGCTGCTGCATCCGTGTGCCAGTGATGGAGAGAGTGCCTCATAGATAAAGCAATGGTTGTGACCAACATAGTAGCCATAGAGATATAGAATCATACAGCACAGAAAAGGCCCTTCGGCCCATGCATCTGCGCCAGTCAAAAACAACCATCTAACGATTCTAATCCCATTTTCCAGCACTTGGCCCGTAGCCTTGTATGCCTTATGATTGCAAGTGCACTTTTAAATGCTACTAAAATGAAATGAAATGAAGTTATGAGGGTCTCTGCCTCCACCTCCCTTTCCGACAGCGAATTCCAAACTCCCACCACCCTCTGGGTGAAAAAGCTTTCCCTCGCATCTCCTCTAAACCTCCTACCCCTTACCTTCAATCTATGCCCCCTGGTCATTGATCCCTCCACCAAGGGGAAAGTTTCTCCCTGTCTACTCTATCTATGCTCCTTATAATTTTATACATCTCAATCATGGCCCTCAGTCTCCTCTGCTCCAAGGAAAACAACCCCAGTCTATCCAGTCCTTCATTGTATGAAGAGAGAATGGTGGAGAGCAGAACACAAAGATTTAAATAAAGGGAAATCTCTCTGGATGGAGATGTGTTGAGAGAGGTGTATCATAGAGGTTTGCATTCGTACTATTCTTATTATCTAGATAACTAGACTGGATTTGAGAATGGTATAATTTTAAAATTTGCTAATTGCCCCAAACAGTTAGGTACAGAAAACCACGGTGAGGACAATGGAATATTGCAGGATAGAGGCCAACAGGATGGACAAATGTATTATCAGCAAGAAGCAGTTATATTTTGTGTTTTAAAAAAATACTTTGTGGAAGTAAAGAATACAGTTGGAAGTGAGAAGATTTTAAATAAATTAGAGTGACGTTGGTCATTGCAATTGACAATACAATTGAAAGGACAGTGAAAAAAAATCAGAATAATCCATTATTTTCTATCTTGAGATGTGGACAGAAATTAAAGGGGGTAATGAAGAATTTATTCAGGCAAGACCAGAGTTAGAGTGCAGTTGCAGTATTGTGTATGGCTTTGGGTGTCTCACTATAGGAGGCTCTAAAAGCAGTGGAAAAGCTGCTGTGTATATTCAGTCAGCTGTTCCCACAGATGAGAAGAAAAGAGAAACTTGTATTTACATTGTGCCTTTCACGGCCTCAGGACATCCCAAAGCGCTTTATCCGCACTTAAATACTCTCTGAAATCATCACTGTAATGAAGGAAACATGGCAGCTAGTTTGAGCAGCGCAGTATCAGTGGGATCAGGTCCATATTAAAGAATTCAGCGGCCAACCTAGTCAAGTATGCCACTACTGTCACAGGCTTCATCAGTAAGTGTGCCGGAAGACTGCTTGCCAAAGAAGGCCATAGGTGTGTTCCCCATGGAAACCATGGTTTAACCAGAAGGTCCACTCCTGACTGAAGTTCAGGCCTGAGGTTTTCAAGAAGGGTGACCCTGACCTACACGAGAAATCTAGGCACGACCTCCGCAAAGCCAAGAGTCAATATCGGGAGTCCCAGACTTGTGGCAAGCTTTAAACAATATAACGGGCTACAAAACAAAGCCAAGTAGAATCTCCGGCAACAGAACACCCCTCCCTGATGAACTCTATGCATTCTATGCTTGTTTCGAGCAGGAAGTCAACGAACCATTGTCACCTGCCCCAACAGCCTCGCCAAAGCCTCCGAAGTTAGATCGACCTTGAAAAGGAACCCACCGAGCGCAACGGACCCTGACGGATCCTACGCGGACCAACTGGTGGGTGTGTTTGCTACTCAGTTCCGATATTCCCACCTGCTGCAAGAAAACCACCATCATACTGGTGCAACATGCTTCAACGACTGCCGACCGGTGGCCCTGACATCTATCAGTATGAAGT
The DNA here is from genome assembly GCF_047496885.1 of Scyliorhinus torazame. Lineage (NCBI taxonomy): Eukaryota > Metazoa > Chordata > Chondrichthyes > Carcharhiniformes > Scyliorhinidae > Scyliorhinus > Scyliorhinus torazame. The sequence goes on along the minus strand of NC_092710.1, from coordinate 339,152,547 downwards.
ACTTAGGGAGGTTAGTCATAGAACATAGAACGATACAGCGCAGTACAGGCCCTTCGGCCCACGATGTTGCACCGAAACAAAAGCCATCAAACCTACACTATGCCATTATCATCCATATGTTTATCCAATAAACTTTTAAATGCCCTCAATGTTGGTGAGTTCACTACTGTTGCAGGTAGGGCATTCCACTGCCTCACTACTCTTTGCGTAAAGAACCTACCTCTGTCCTATATCTATTACCCCTCAGTTTAAAGCTATGTCCTCGTGCCAGCCATTTCCATCCGCGGGAGAAGGCTCTCACTGTCCACCCTATCTAACCCCCTGATCATTTTGTATGCCTCTATTAAGTCTCCTCTTAACCTTCTTCTCTCCAACGAAAACAACCTCAAGTCCATCAGCCTTTCCTCATAAGATTTTCCCTCCATACCAGGCAACATCCTGGTAAATCTCCTCTGCACCCGCTCCAAAGCCTCCACGTCCTTCCTATAATGCGGTGACCAGAACTGTACGCAATACCCCAAATGCGGCCATACCAGAGTTTTGTACAGCTGCAACATGACCTCCTGACTCCGGAACTCAATCCCTCTACCAATAAAGGCCAACACTCCATAGGCCTTCTTCACAACCCTATCAACCTGGGTGGCAACTTTCAGGGATCTATGTACATGGACACCTAGATCCCTCTGCTCATCCACACTTTCAAGAACTTTACCATTAGCCAAATATTCCGCATTCCTGTTATTCCTTCCAAAGTGAATCACCTCACACTTCTCTACATTAAACTCCATTTGCCACCTCTCAGCCCAGCTCTGCAGCTTATCTATATCCCTCTGTAACCTGCTACATCCTTCCACACTGTCGACAACCCCACCGACTTTAGTATCGTCTGCAAATTTACTCACCCACCCTTCTACGCCTTCCTCTAGGTCATTGATAAAAATGACAAACAGCAACGGCCCCAGAACAGATCCTTGTGGTACTCCACTTGTAACTGAACTCCATTCTGAACATTTCCCATCAACCACCACCCTCTGTCTTCTTTCAGCTAGCCAATTTCTGATCCACATCTCTAAATCACCCTCAATCCCCAGCCTCCGTATTTTCTGCAATAGCCTACCGTGGAGAACCTTATCAAACGCTTTGCTGAAATCCATATACACCACATCAACTGCTCTACCCTCGTCTACCTGTTCAGTCACCTTCTCAAAGAACTCGATAAGGTTTGTGAGGCATGACCTACCCTTCACAAAGCCATGCTGACTATCCCTGATCATATTATTCCTATCTAGATGATTATAAATCTTGTCTCTTATAATCCCCTCCAAGACTTTACCCACTACAGACGTGAGGCTCACCGGCCTATAGTTGCCGGGGTTGTCTCTGCTTCCCTTTTTGAACAAAGGGACCACATTTGCTATCCTCCAGTCCTCTGGCACTATTCCTGTAGCCAATGATGACATAAAAATCAAAGCCAAAGGTCCAGCAATCTCTTCCCTGGCCTCCCAGAGAATCCTTGGATAAATCCCATCAGGCCCCGGGGACTTACCTATTTTCAGCCTGTCCAGAATTGCCAACACCTCTTCCCTACATACCTCAATGCCATCTATTCTAATAGCCTGGGTCTCAGCATTCTCCTCCACAACATTATCTTTTTCCTGAGTGAATACTGACGAAAAATATTCATTTAGTATCTCGCCTATCTCTTCAGACTCCACACACAACTTCCCATCCCTGTCATGGGAAGTCATGGGACACATTAGCTCCAAACTTCCAGATTACCTTGATCCACTGCAATTTGCATACCGCCACAACTGGTCCACAACAGATGTTATCTTTCTGCCCTACACTCATCCATGGAGCATCTCGACAACAAGGACTCCTACATCAGACTCCTATTCATTGACTACAGCTCTGCCTTCAACACCATAATCCCAGCCAAGCTCATATCAAAGCTCCAAAACCTAGGACTTGGCTCCCTCCCTCTGCAACTGAATCCTCGACTTCCTGACCCACAGACCACAAATAGTAAGGATAACCAACGAGAAGACTGCGTACTTAGACCCCTACTATACTCCTTATACACACACGACTGTGTGGCAAAATTAAGCTCCAGCTCCATCTAAATGTTTGCTGATGACGAACAACGATGAGTCAGAATACAGGAGGGAGATAGAAAATCTAGTGGCATGGTGCAATGGCAACAATCTCTCCCTCAATGTCAGAAAAACTAAGGAGCTGGTCATTGACTTAAGGAAGCAAACTATCGTACACACTCCTGTCTGAACCAATGGTGCCAAGGTGGAGATGGTTGACAGCTTCAAATTCCTAGGTGTAAACATGACCAACAATCTGTCCTGGTCCACCCACATCGACACTACGGCCAAAAAAGCACAACAGCGCCTATACTTCCTCAGGAAGTTGAGGAAATACAACATGTTCACATTGACTGTTAGCAATTTTTATAGATGCATCCTATCTGGCTGCATCACAGCCTGGTATGGCAACTGCTCGGCCCAAGACCGTAAGAAACGAGAGTCCATCATGCGAACCTGCTCCCATACATTGACCCTGCCTACACCTCCCGCCCCCTTGGGAAAGCGGGCAGCATAATCAAAGACCCCTTCCACCCGGGTTATTCTCTCTTCCAACCTCTTCCATTAGGCAGAAGATACAGAAATCTGAGAACACGCACCATCAGATTCAAAAACAACTTCTTCCCCCCCCTGTTACCAGACTCCTGAATAGCCCTCTTATGGACAGCACGGGCAGGATTCTCTGATCCTGAGGCTAAGTATTGACGCCGTCGTAAAAGGCCCCCAGGAGCAGTGCTTCTGAGCCCCTCAGTAGGCCAGCATGGCACTGGAGCGACCCACGCCGCTCCAGCTGCCGATACCGGCGGCAAATGGGCACCGCGGGTCTGCGCATGCGCACTGCGACTGCACGCATGCGCACGGTGGCTTCCCCGACGCAACATGCCATAGGGCTGCAGGGGCCGGCGCGGAGCAAAAGAGGCCCCCAGCCCAAGAGGCCAGCCCGCCGATCGGTAGGCCCCGATCGCGGGCCAGGCCACAGCGGAGGCCCCCCCCCCCCCCCCCAGGCCGCTCCCAGAAGGATGCACGCCGAGGTCCCACCGGGTAAGACCACACGTGGACGCCACCGGCGGGACTCGGAATTTTTTGCGGCCATTCGGCCCATCACGGGCGGAGAATTGCCGGGAGGGCCGCATAGAGCAACCGGCGCCAATGGCACCGTTTCTCCGCTCTCCGGAGAATCGTCGGGGCGGCGTAGCGCGATTCGCGCCCGGCCCGCCGTGGGCTGAGAGAATCTTGCCCCAGGTCTCTCCACGCATCTTCACTACCGTGCAGCACTACACTCTGTATGCTTCACCCCATGTCTTATGTCTATGTATTTCCATTGTGTATTTATATATGTCCTTTGGTTTCATGAATAGAACAATCTGCCTGGACTGTACACAGAATAATACTTTTCAAGTGGCACGTGACAACAAATCTAAATGTCCCACTGCAGCAGTGAGGTAATCCAGTGACTGGATGTGTTTTAGATTTTGGTTACAGGTAACAATCACCAGGCTCCCTTTGATCTTTCTCGAATATATGCTTGCGACCACTTTGTCCCCCTGGGAATGTAATCAGGACTTTGGTTTAACAACTCATCTGAAAGTTGGCACCTCTGACAGTGTAGCACCCCATCAGTTTGATGTTGGAATGTCAGCCTTGGTTATCTCGAGTCTCTGGACAGTGACTTGAAAGTAAAACCATTTGAATCTGAGTTCCAGTCACAAAATGTAATTGTACTCCGATATTGAGAGTTGTGTTCCTAGAAAGTGTGGAGATTGAATTGAACTATTTAAGTAATGCCCTCCAAGTTTACCAGTATTCACAATGTTCAAATGCAAAGTGTGGCCCTTGGATAATTGGAGGGCTGCTGATGCCTTTGGAAGCTTTCCACAGAAAGAGTTACTGGACCACAGCGGAGAGAGTCAAATTTTGTTTAAAAGTTATTGATTAGGTGTCATGAGCACTGGTGTACAGTTGGCCTTGAAAACACTGAACTGCAGCTTTAACCCCCCCCCCCCCCCGATGACTCGACTGCAGCTTCCAACAAATGTTTCGAAGACGTTCGTCAAAAATAGGTTTTCAATATTTCTTTTTCTATGCACTCCACAAGCAGTGTTCAGCAAGATTGATGGTGACCTCTGGATTTGGGAGAAACATATTATTGTACCATTTCATCATTTCTTCCCATTTGAATTCTCACTTTTCAATGGTGAGGGGAGTATTTTTGCCATTATTATTACCCTTTCAAATTTGCTCTCCAGTTTCCCTCGGTGTTCAATTTGCGCCCTCATGCTTCCGTACAGTTCCACAGTACCAACAATCCTCAGGGTACCTTGTTAGCAGATTATTAATAAATCTGCTTCCACCACCCTTTCAAGCGAAGCATTGCAGATCATTTTAACTTGCTGTGTAAGAACTTTTTACCGAATGTCGTCTCGGGTTCTTTTGCCAATTACCTTAAATAAAAGATCAGCATAACTTCCTTGTTTTCGCACTTAATTTATTAAACCAAGGACGTTGTTAAGTATGCCTCTTTAACATCCCTCTCAACTTGTCTCGCCACCCTAAGAAGAGTCAGAGTGGATTTGGAACATTAACTCCGTTCCCCTTTCCACAGATGCTGCCAGACCTGTTTTTTCCAACCTTTTCTGTTCTTATTTCAAATTGACTAAATTTTGTTCGTAGATGTAGAGACTACAGTGGAAGATATAGGAGGGATATCAGAGGTAGGTTCTTTACCCAGAGAGTATTGGGGGCATGGAATGCACTGCCTGTGGAAGTAGTTGAGTCGGAAACATTAGGGACCTTCAAGCAGCTATTGGATAGGTACATGGATGACGGTAAAATGATATAGTGTAGATTTATTTGTTCTTAAGGGCAGCACGGTAGCATTGTGGATCGCGCAATTGCTTCACAGCTCCATGGTCCCAGGTTCGATTCCGGCTTGGGTCATTGTCTGTGCGGAGTCTGCACGTCCTCCCCGTGTCTGCGTGGGTTTCCTCCGGGTGCTCCGGTTTCCTCCCACAGTCCAAAGATGTGCGGGTTAGGTGAATTGGCCAATGATAAATTGCCCTTAATGTCCAAATTGCCCTTGGTGTTGGGTGGAGGTGTTGAGTTTGGGTATGGTGCTCTTTCCAAGAGCCGGTGCAGACTCAAAGGGCCGAATGGCCTCCTTCTGCACTGTAAATTCAATGATAATCTATGATTAATCTAGGACAAAGGTTCGGCACAACATCGTGGGCCGAAGGGCCTGTTCTGTGCTGTATTTTCTATGTTCTATGTTAAGATGAAGACAAATTGCATGAACATCACGTGCACTTTATGAGGACTTCACCATCCCGTTCTAACCAGGCAGTATCAGGTGCCATTTCACATAATTTTGGTATCTTGCACGAGTGGGTGAAAAGAGAACCCGGAGTCAGTAACCACCAACTAAAAGAGGAGCAGAGAGACCATTCACACAGAGAGGAGCAGAGAGACCATTCACACTGAGAGAGGAGCAGAGACACCATTCACACTGACAGGAGCAGAGGGAACATTCACACTGAGCGAGGAGCAGAGGGACCAGTCACACAGAGAGAGGAGCAGAGGGACCATTCACACTGAGAGAGGAGCAGAGGGAGCATTCACACTGAGAGAGGAGCAGAGAGACCATTCACACTGAGAGGAGCAGAGGGACCATTCACACTGAGAGAGGAGCAGAGGGACTATTCACAGTGAGAGAGGAGCAAAGAGACCATTCACACAGAGAGGAGCAGAGAGACCATTCACAGTGAGAGGAGCAGAGGGACCATTCACACAGAGAGGAGCAGAGGGACCATTCACACTGAGAGAGGAGCAAAGGGACCATTCACACTGAGAGAGGAGCAGAGGGACCATTCACACAGAGAGGAGCAGAGGGACCAATCACACTGAGAGAGGAGCAGAGAGACCATTCACACTGAGAGAGGAGCAGAGGGACCATTAATACTGAGAGAGGAGCAGAGAGACCATTCACACAGAGAGGAGCAGAGGGACCATTCACACTGAGAGAGGAGCAGAGGGACCATTCACACTGAGAGGAGCAGAGGGACCATTCATACTGAGAGAGGAGCAGAGAGACCATTCACACAGAGAGGAGCAGAGGGACCATTCACAGTGAGAGGAGCAGAGAGACCATTCACACTGAGAGAGGAGCAGAGGGACCATTCACACTGAGAGAGGAGCAGAGGGACCATTCACAGTGAGAGGAGCAGAGAGACCATTCACACTGAGAGAGGAGCAGAGCGACCATTCACACTGAGAGAGGAGCAGAGGGACCATTCACACTGAGAGAGGAGCAGAGGGACCATTCACACTGAGAGTGGAGCAGAGAGAACATTCACACTGAGAGAGGAGCAGAGGGACCATTCACACTGAGAGAGGAGCAGAGAGACCATTCACACTGAGAGAGGAGCAGAGAGACCATTCACACAGAGGAGCAGAGAGAACATTCACACTGCGAGAGGCGCAGTGGGACCATTCACACTGAGAGAGGAGCAGAGAGACCATTCACACTGAGAGGAGCAGAGGGACCATTCACAGTGAGAGAGGAGCAGAGAGACCATTCACACTGAGAGGAGCAGAGGGACCATTCACAGTGAGAGGAGCAGAGGGACCATTCCCGCTGCGAGAGGGGCAGAGAGACCATTCACACTGAGAGAGGAGCAGAGAGACCATTCACACTGAGGAGCAGAGGGACCATTCACACTGAGGAGCAGAGGGACCATTCACACTGAGAGGAGCAGAGAGACCATTCACACTGAGAGAGGAGCAGAGGGACCATTCACACTGAGAGGAGCAGAGAGACCATTCACACTGAGAGAGGAGCAGAGAGACCATTCACACTGAGAGAGGAGCAGAGGGACCATTCACAGTGAGAGAGGAGCAGAGGGACCATTCACAGTGAGAGAGGAGCAGAGAGACCATTCACACTGAGAGGAGCAGAGGGACCATTCACACTGAGAGAGGAGCAGAGAGACCATTCACACTGAGAGGAGCAGAGAGACCATTCACACAGAGAGGAGCAGAGAGACCATTCACACTGAGAGGAGCAAAGGGACCATTCACACTGAGAGGAGCAGAGAGACCATTCACACTGAGAGGAGCAGAGGGACCATTCACAGTGAGAGGAGCAGAGAGACCATTCACACTGAGAGGGGAGCAGAGAGACCATTCACACTGAGAGGAGCAGAGAGACCATTCACACTGAGAGAGGAGCAGAGGGACCATTCACAGTGAGAGAGGAGCAGAGAGACCATTCACACTGAGAGAGGAGCAGAGAGACCATTCACACTGAGAGGAGCAGAGAGACCATTCACACTGAGAGAGGAGCAGAGGGACCATTCACAGTGAGAGGAGCAGAGGGACCATTCACACAGAGAGGAGCAGAGGGACCATTCACACAGAGAGGAGCAGAGAGACCATTCACAGTGAGAGAAGAGCAGAGGGACCATTCACACTGAGAGGAGCAGAGAGACCATTCATACTGAGAGAGGAGCAAAGAGACTATTCACACTGAGAGGAGCAGAGGGACCATTCACAGTGAGAGGAGCAGAGGGACCATTCACACTGAGAGGAGCAGAGGGACCATTCACAGTGAGAGGAGCAGAGAGACCATTCACACAGAGAGGAGCAGAGAGAACATTCACACTGCGAGAGGCGCAGTGGGACCATTCACACTGAGAGAGGAGCAGAGAGACCATTCACACTGAGAGGAGCAGAGGGACCATTCACAGTGAGAGAGGAGCAGAGAGACCATTCACACTGAGAGGAGCAGAGGGACCATTCACAGTGAGAGGAGCAGAGGGACCATTCCCGCTGCGAGAGGGGCAGAGAGACCATTCACACTGAGAGAGGAGCAGAGAGACCATTCACACTGAGGAGCAGAGGGACCATTCACACTGAGAGGAGCAGAGAAACCATTCACACTGAGAGAGGAGCAGAGGGACCATTCACACTGAGAGGAGCAGAGAGACCATTCACACTGAGAGAGGAGCAGAGAGACCATTCACACAGAGAGAGGAGCAGAGGGACCATTCACACTGAGGAGCAGAGGGACCATTCACACTGAGAGGAGCAGAGAGACCATTCACACTGAGAGAGGAGCAGAGGGACCATTCACACTGAGAGGAGCAGAGAGACCATTCACACTGAGAGAGGAGCAGAGAGACCATTCACACTGAGAGAGGAGCAGAGGGACCATTCACAGTGAGAGAGGAGCAGAGGGACCATTCACAGTGAGAGAGGAGCAGAGAGACCATTCACACTGAGAGGAGCAGAGGGACCATTCACACAGAGAGGAGCAGAGGGACCATTCACACAGAGAGGAGCAGAGGGACCATTCACACTGAGAGGAGCAGAGGGACCATTCACACTGAGAGGAGCAGAGAGACCATTCACACAGAGAGGAGCAGAGAGACCATTCACACTGAGAGGAGCAGAGGGACCATTCACACTGAGAGGAGCAGAGAGACCATTCACACTGAGAGGAGCAGAGGGACCATTCACAGTGAGAGGAGCAGAGAGACCATTCACACTGAGAGAGGAGCAGAGGGACCATTCACACAGAGAGGAGCAGAGGGACCATTCACACAGAGAGGAGCAGAGAGACCATTCACAGTGAGAGAAGAGCAGAGGGACCATTCACACTGAGAGGAGCAGAGAGACCATTCATACTGAGAGAGGAGCAAAGAGACTATTCACACTGAGAGGAGCAGAGAGACCATTCACAGTGAGAGAGGAGCAGAGAGACCATTCACACTGAGAGAGGAGCAGAGAGACCATTCACACTGAGAGAGGAGCAGAGGGACCATTCACTGAGAGAGGAGCAGAGAGACCATTCACACTGAGAGAGGAGCAGAGAGACCATTCACACTGAGAGAGGAGCAGAGAGACCATTCACACTGAGAGGAGCAGAGAGACCATTCACACTGAGAGGAGCAGAGAGACCATTCACACTGAGAGAGGAGCAGAGAGACCATTCACACAGAGGGGAGCAGAGGGACCATTCACACTGAGAGGAGCAGAGAGACCATTCACACTGAGAGAGGAGCAGAGGGACCATTCACACTGAGAGGAGCAGAGAGACCATTCACAGTGAGAGAGGAGCAGAGGGACCATTCACACTGAGAGGAGCAGAGAGACCATTCACACTGAGAGAGGAGCAGAGGGACCATTCACAGTGAGAGAGGAGCAGAGGGACCATTCACACAGAGAGGAGCAGAGGGACCATTCACACAGAGAGGAGCAGAGAGACCATTCACAGTGAGAGAAGAGCAGAGGGACCATTCACACTGAGAGGAGCAGAGAGACCATTCATACTGAGAGAGGAGCAAAGAGACCATTCACACTGAGAGGAGCAGAGAGACCATTCATACTGAGAGAGGAGCAGAGGGACCATTCACACAGAGAGGAGCAGAGGGACCATTCACACAGAGAGGAGCAGAGAGACCATTCACACTGAGAGGAGCAGAGGGACCATTCACACAGAGAGGAGCAGAGAGAACATTCACACTGCGAGAGGCGCAGAGGGACCATTCACACTGAGGAGCAGTGGGACCATTCACACTGAGAGGAGCAGAGGGACCATTCACAGTGAGAGGAGCTGAGAGACCATTCACACTGAGAGGAGCAGAGGGACCATTCACACTGAGAGGAGCAGAGAGACCATTCACACTGAGAGAGGAGCAGAGGGACCATTCACACTGAGAGAGGAGCAGGGGGACCATTCACACTGAGAGGAGCAGAGAGACCATTCACACTGAGAGAGGAGCAGAGAGACCATTCACACTGAGAGAGGAGCAGAGAGACCATTCACACTGAGAGAGGAGCAGAGAGACCATTCACACTGAGAGAGGAGCAGAGTGACCATTCACAGTGAGAGAGGAGCAGAGGGACCATTCACACTGAGAGGAGCAGAGGGACCATTCACACTGAGAGGAGCAGAGGGACCATTCACACTGAGAGGAGCAGAGAGACCATTCACACTGAGAGAGGAGCAGAGGGACCATTCACACTGAGAGGAGCAGAGAGACCATTCACACTGAGAGGAGCAGAGAGACCATTCACACTGAGAGGAGCAGAGAGACCATTCACACTGAGAGGAGCAGAGAGACCATTCACAGTGAGAGGAGCAGAGAGACCATTCACACTGAGAGAGGAGCAGAGGGACCATTCACACTGAGAGAGGAGCAGAGGGACCATTCACACTGAGAGAGGAGCAGAGAGACCATTCACACTGAGAGGAGCAGAGGGACCATTCACAATGAGAGGAGCAGAGGGACCATTCACACTGAGAGGAGCAGAGGGACCATTCACAGTGAGAGGAGCAGAGGGACCATTCACAGTGAGAGCAGCAGAGGGACCATTCACACAGAGAGGAGCAGAGAGACCATTCATACTGAGAGAGGAGCAAAGAGACCATTCACACTGAGAGGAGCAGAGAGACCATTCATACTGAGAGAGGAGCAGAGAGACCATTCACACAGAGAGGAGCAGAGGGACCATTCACCTTGAGAGAGGAGCAGAGAGACCATTCACACAGAGGAGCAGAGAGAACATTCACACTGCGAGAGGCGCAGAGGGACCATTCACACTGAGGAGCAGTGGGACCATTCACACTGAGAGGAGCAGAGGGACCATTCACACTGAGAGAGGAGCAGAGAGACCATTCACACAGAGAGGAGCAGAGAGAACATTCACACTGCGAGAGGAGCAGAGGGACCATTCACACTGAGAGGAGCAGAGGGACCATTCACAGTGAGAGGAGCAGAGGGACCATTCACACAGAGAGGAGCAGAGGGACCATTCACAGTGAGAGAGGAGCAGAGGGACCATTCACACTGAGAGGAGCAGAGGGACCATTCACAGTGAGAGGAGCAGAGAGACCATTCACAGTGAGAGAGGAGCAGAGAGACCATTCACAGTGAGAGAGGAGCAGAGAGACCATTCACACTGAGAGGTGCAGAGGGACCATTCACAGTGAGAGGAGCAGAGAGACCATTCACACTGAGAGAGGAGCAGAGGGACCATTCACACTGAGAGGAGCAGAGAGACCATTCACAGTGAGAGAGGAGCAGAGAGACCATTCACAGTGAGAGAAGAGCAGAGGGACCATTCACACTGAGAGGAGCAGAGAGACCATTCACAGTGAGAGAGCAGCAGAGAGACCATTCACACTGAGAGGAGCAGAGGGACCATTCACAGTGAGAGCGGAGCAGAGAGACCATTCACACAGAGAGGAGCAGAGAGACCATTCACAGTGAGAGAAGAGCAGAGGGACCATTCACACTGAGAGGAGCAGAGAGACCATTCATACTGAGAGGAGCAGAGAGACCATTCACACTGAGAGAGGAGCAAAGAGACCATTCACACTGAGAGGAGCAGAGAGACCATTCACAGTGAGAGAGGAGCAGAGGGACCATTCACACTGAGAGGACCAGAGAGACCATTCACAGTGAGAGGAGCAGAGAGACCATTCACACTGAGAGGAGCAGAGGGACCATTCACACTGAGAGGAGCAGAGGGACCATTCATACTGAGAGAGGAGCAAAGAGACCATTCACACAGAGAGGAGCAGAGAGAACATTCACACAGAGAGGAGCAGAGAGACCATTCACACTGAGAGGAGCGGAGGGACCATTCACACTGAGAGAGGAGCAGAGGGGCCACTCACACTGAGAGAGGAGCAGAGAGACCATTCACACTGAGAGGAGCAGAGAGACCATTCCCACTGAGAGAGGAGCAGAGAGAACATTCACACTGCGAGAGGCGCAGAGGGACCATTCACACAGAGAGAGGAGCAGAGAGAACATTCACACTGCGAGAGGCGCAGAGGGACCATTCACACTGAGAGGAGCAGAGAGAACATTCACACTGCGAGAGGCGCAGAGGGACCATTCACACTGAGGAGCAGTGGGACCATTCACAGTGAGAGAGGAGCAGAGGGACCATTCACACTGAGGAGCAGTGGGACCATTCACACTGAGAGGACCAGAGAGACCATTCACACTGAGAGAGGAGCAGAGGGACCATTCACACTGAGAGGAGCAGAGAGACCATTCACACAGAGAGGAGCAGAGGGACCATTCACACTGAGAGGAGCAGAGAGACCATTCACACAGAGAGGAGCAGAGGGACCATTCACAGTGAGAGGAGCAGAGGGACCATTCACACTGAGAGTGGAGCAGAGAGACCATTCACACTGAGAGAGGAGCAGAGGGACCATTCACACTGAGAGGAGCAGAGAGACCATTCACACTGAGAGAGGAGCAGAGGGACCATTCATACTGAGAGAGGAGCAAAGGGACCATTCACACTGAGAGAGGAGCAGAGGGACCATTCACACAGAGAGGAGCAGAGAGACCATTCACACTGAGAGAGCAGCAGAGAGACCATTCACACTGAGAGAGGAGCAGAGGGACCATTCACACAGAGAGGAGCAGAGGGACCATTCACACTGAGAGGAGCAGAGAGACCATTCACACTGAGAGAGCAGCAGAGAGACCATTCACACTGAGAGAGGAGCAGAGAGACCATTCACACTGAGAGGAGCAGAGAGACCATTCACACTGAGAGAGGAGCAGAGAGACCATTCACAGCGAGAGGAGCAGAGCGACCATTCACACTGAGAGGACCAGAGAGACCATTCACACTGAGAGAGGAGCAGAGGGACCATTCACACTGAGAGGAGCAGAGAGACCATTCACACAGAGAGGAGCAGAGGGACCATTCACACTGAGAGGAGCAGAGAGACCATTCACAGTGAGAGGAGCAGAGAGACCATTCACACTGAGAGGACCAGAGAGACCATTCGCACTGAGAGGAGCAGAGGGACCATTCACACTGAGAGAGGAGCTGAGAGACCATTCACACTGAGAGATGAGCTGAGAGACCATTCACAGTGAGAGGAGCAGAGAGACCATTCACACTGAGAGGAGCAGAGGGACCATTCACACTGAGAGAGGAGCAGAGGGACCATTCACACAGAGAGATGAGCAGAGGGACCGTTCCCGGTATAGGAGGAGCAGAGGGACCATTCACACTGAGAGTGGAGCAGAGAGACCATTCACACTGAGAGAGGAGCAGAGGGACCATTCACACAGAGAGATGAGCAGAGGGACCGTTCCCGGTATAGGAGGAGCAGAGAGACCATTCACACTGAGAGAGGAGCAGAGGGACCATTCACACAGAGAGATGAGCAGAGGGACCGTTCCCGGTATAGGAGGAGCAGAGGGGCCATTCACACAGAGAGAGGAGCAGAGAGACCATTCACACAGAGAGAGGAGCAGAGGGACCATTCACACAGAGAGATGAGCAGAGGGACCGTTCCCGGTATAGGAGGAGCAGAGGACCTGGATTGTTTGGATCCTTCTGGACATCTCAACAACAATAGACCAGAACAGCGGGCATATTGCTCTTGTTGCCTAAGTGCTGGGGAAGCTGGTGGCATAATGGTATTGTCAATTGACTAGTTAACCGGAGACCCAGAGTAAAGTTCAGGGGACCCAGGTTCAAGTCCCACCACTGCAGATCATGAAATTTAAATCCAATAAATATCTGAAATTAAAAGTCTAATGATGACCATGAAACCATTCTCGATTGTTCACTAATGTCATTTACGGAAGGCCATCCTTACCTGGTCTGACCTACATGTGGCTCCAGACCCACAGCAATGTGGTTAACTCTGAACTGCTCCCTCTTGAGGGAAATTAGGGATGTGCAATAAATGCTGGCACAGCCCACATTCCAATAAATGTTAAAAAACCTTCGGACCAGGGTGAAGCAAGGCTGTGTCATCGCACCAACGATCTTCTGAATCTTCCTTGTTGCAGTGCTCCATCTCGGACTCAAGCAAGTTCAATGCTGGAGTGGAGCAAAACTGCAGAACAAATGGGAATTTGTTCAACTTCCACCATCTGGAGGCCAGATCCAAGGTTGTCCCATCGTCTGTCATTGATCTGTTGGATGTATGCAAATGATGCTTGCACCTTGGCACACTCGGAGGACGAGCTCCAAGCTATCATCAACACCCTGACCGAGGTGTACGAGAGCATGGGCCTTACACTATCCGTAAGACAGAGGTCGTCGACCAACCTGCCCCTTCCACACAACACTGCCCCCCCCCCCCAAACCTACTTTCAACAAGAGACGACCGAGAAAACGGCTTTCATTGCCACCTTCATTGTGCCCAGTGCAGCATTTGGTCACCTGAGGAAGAGTGTGTTTGAAGTGTAAGGCCTCAGACCCAGCCCATGGTCTACAGAGCAGCAGTGATACCCAACCTCCTCTATCGCTCAGAGACGTGAACTATGTACAGCAGGAACCTCAAAACCCTGGGTTGGTTTAGCACAGCGCTAAAGAGCTGGCTTTTATAGCAGACCAAGGCAGGCCAGCAGCACGTTTCAATTCCCGTACCAGCCTCCCCGAACAGGCGCTGGAATGTAGCGACTAGGGGCTTTTCACAGTAACTGCATTTGAAGCCTACTTGTGATGATAAGCGATTTTCATTTTATTTCAGCAATGGCTCCGCAAGATCCTGCAAATCCAATGGCAGGATACGTGCACCAACATCCGTGTTCTTGCTCAGGGCAACAGCCCCGGCATCCAAGCATAATGGCTTTCAGATCATAGATATTTACTTCTATTTTCACTGTCAATTCATCTGTTTTGTTACGAATGCTGTAAGAATTCCGATAGAGAGCCTTTGGTTCTGTCTTTTTTTCCAATTAAGGGAAAATTTTAGCATGGCCAATCCACCTACCTTGCACATCTTTGGGTTGTGGGGGTGAGACTCACACAGACACTGGGAGAATGTACAAACTCCACAAGGACAGTGACCCGGGGCCGGGATCGAACCCGGGTCCTCGGCGCTGTGAGACAGCAGTCCTGACCACCGCACCTCCCTGCCACCCGTGGTTCTGTCTTTTTCCTACTTTTGTAACCTTTAACCTTATCTGCTCTTTACCTGCCTTCAGCCTTTTTCACCAACATGTGACTCCATTCCTTGTCTGCTTTGAACTCTTGCTCTCCTGCCATCTGTTAAATATCGTTTTCTACTTTTCCCTTTCTTGCCATCCCTTTTCATGCCCCCTTTTTTGCAACCCCTTTTCATTCTTCACTTCTCATTCTTCCTTTCTTCCCTTTAGGTTCTCGCCCCCTCCTCAACCACCCCTATCCAGTGTGTACTTTAAATGGAACCAAATTCTTTATCTCCGCAGGCACTACGGGTGTCTCCGCAGGCACTGTGTGTGTCTCCGCAGGCACTGTGTGTGTCTCCGCAGGCACTGTGTGTGTCTCCGCAGGCACTACGGGTGTCTCCGCAGGCACTGTGTGTGTCTCCGCAGGCACTGTGTGTGTCTCCGCAGGCACTGTGTGTGTCTCCGCAGGCACTGTGTGTGTCTCCGCAGGCACTGTGGGTGTCTCCGCAGGCACTGTGTGTGTCTCCGCAGGCACTGTGTGTGTCCCCGCAGGCACTGTGTGTGTCTCCGCAGGCACTACGGGTGTCTCCGCAGGCACTGTGTGTGTCTCCGCAGGCACTGTGTGTGTGTCTCCGCAGGCACTGTGTGTGTGTCCCCGCAGGCACTGTGTGTGTCTCCGCAGGCACTACGGGTGTCTCCGCAGGCACTGTGTGTGTCTCCGCAGGCACTGTGTGTGTCTCCGCAGGCACTACGGGTGTCTCCGCAGGCACTGTGTGTGTCTCCGCAGGCACTGTGTGTGTCTCCGCAGGCACTGTGTGTGTCTCCGCAGGCACTGTGTGTGTCTCCGCAGGCACTGTGTGTGTCTCTCCGCAGGCACTGTGTGTGTCTCCGCAGGCACTGTGTGTGTCTCCGCAGGCACTGTGTGTGTCTCCGCAGGCACTGTGTGTGTCTCCGCAGGCACTGTGTGTGTCTCCGCAGGCACTACGGGTGTCTCCGCAGGCACTGTGTGTCTCCGCAGGCACTGTGTGTGTCTCCGCAGGCACTGTGTGTGTCTCCGCAGGCACTGTGGGTGTCTCCGCAGGCACTGTGTGTGTCTCCGCAGGCACTGTGTGTGACTCCGCAGGCACTACGAGTGGCTCCGCAGGCACTGTGGGTGTCTCCGCAGGCACTGTGTGTGTCTCCGCAGGCACTGTGTGCGTCTCCGCAGGCACTGTGTGTGTCTCCGCAGGCACTGTGTGTGTCTCCGCAGGCACTGTGGGTGTCTCCGCAGGCACTGTGTGTGTCTCCGCAGGCACTACGGGAGTCTCCGCAGGCACTGTGGGTGTCTCCGCAGGCACTGTGTGTGTCTCCGCAGGCACTGTGTGTGTCTCCGCAGGCACTGTGTGTGTCTCCGCAGGCACTGTGGGTGTCTCCGCAGGCACTGTGGGTGTCTCCGCAGGCACTACGGGAGTCTCTGCAGGCACTACGGGAGTCTCCGCAGGCACTACGGGTGTCTCCGCAGGCACTGTGTGTGTCTCCGCAGGCACTGTGTGTGTCTCCGCAGGCACTACGGGAGTCTCCGCAGGCACTACGCGTGTCTCCGCAGGCACTACGGGAGTCTCCGCAGGCACTTTGTTAGTTAATTTTTTAAATAAAAAGAACCTAAGGTTTATGTTGATGTTACCTCCTGGGTGTTTAAAAGGGAGATAAATACATCCTGGTCGGATGAAATGTCATTTGGCATTCCCTTTGATCATAAAGGTTTACTGGTCACCTCTGTCATTGTACAATTTGCCAGAGTTTCCAGAGCGAATACAGGTAAATATTTACCTATGAAATGCAGCTGATACTAGTTTTGTGCTCCGCGGTTTACATTTGGGTTTGAGTTCTGAGGAAACATTGGGAAAAATGGGAGTTATTTGCTGTGTTTCCTTATGGGTTGATTCTTTTTTTCTTCTCTCCTGCACCTCTCTTTTTCCAAGACAGTAAAGGCAGGCGTACAGAGTATTTGCAAACCTGTGTTGAGTAAAGGCAGGCGTACAGAGTATTTGCAAACCTGTGTTGAGTAAAGGCAGGCGTACAGAGTATTTGCAAACCTGTGTTGAGTAAAGGCAGGCGTACAGAGTATTTGCAAACCTGTGTTGAGTGAAGGTAGGCGTACAGAGTATTTGAAAACCTGTGTTGAGTAAAGGCAGGCGTACAGAGTATTTGCAAACCTGCGTTGAGTAAAGGCAGGCGTACAGAGTATTTGCAAACCTGTGTTGAGTAAAGGCAGGCGTACAGAGTATTTGCAAACCTGTGTTGAGTAAAGGCAGGCGTACAGAGTATTTGCAAACCTGTGTTGAGTAAAGGCAGGCGTACAGAGTATTTGCAAACCTGTGTTGAGTAAAGGCAGGCGTACAGAGTATTTGCAAACCTGTGTTGAGTAAAGGCAGGCGTACAGAGTATTTGCAAACCTGTGTTGAGTAAAGGCAGGCGTACAGAGTATTTGCAAACCTGTGTTGAAGCAGCCCTCACTGCAATGACTGGTTACAACCTTTTGTTTAGCACGGAAAGATTCTTCACCGCCCATCCAGAACTTCTTCAGATATTTGTACACAATAAAGAAAAGAGATTTTCATTTACATAGCACCTTTTCATCCTTCCTTGGAACTGCCCAAAGCATTTTACAGATAAATTACTTTCCTTTACATTACACACTGTAAGACAGTAATTAGGACTGTTGCTTCACAGCGCCAGGGTCCCAGGTTCGATTCCCGGCTTGGGTCACTGTCTGTGTGGAGTCTGCACGTTCTCACCGTGTCTGCGTGGGTTTCCTCCGGGTGCTCCGGTTTCCTCCCACAAGTCCCGAAAGACGTGCTGTTAGGTGAATTGGACATTCTGAAGTCTCCCTCAGTGTACGCGAACAGGTGCCGGAATGTACAGACTAGGGGATTTTCACAGTAACTTCATTGCAGTGTTAATGTAAGCCTACTTGTGACAATGATAAAGATTATTATTATTATTACTTGTCCGCCAAGAATTCCACCAACTGCTCCGTTGACCATAGTGCCCTCTTTTCCTCTCCTGTACCACGCAAGCCCTCCTGGTCCAAATGATGCCCCATGTTCGTCGCACTCACATTACCGACGGAGAATACCTTAGCCTCTGATATTCCCATGTTTTCCACCTGCAAAAGCCCTGCAAAATGGGGACAAAGGGCCAAATAATTCTACGTGAGGCAGGAGTCACCTTATGTGCGACCACTCACTCCATGCCCGCCACCGTAAGTCTCTCTTTAGTGGTTTGATAAAATGGATTGGCTTGCTCAGCCATTTCCCAGGGCATTTAAGAGCCAACCACATTGCTGTGGACCTGGAGTCACATGTAGACCAGACCGGGTAAGATTTCCTTCCTTAAAGGGCATTTTAGTGAACCAGATGAGTTTCATGGTCATCATTGGACTTTAATTTCAAATTGTTTGTGAACCTTGTGCTACAAGATCACATGACTTACATGATCAGATCACATCACATGGCTGGTTTAGCACAGTGGGCTAAACAGCTGGCTTGTAATGCAGAACAAGGCCAGCAGCGTGGGTTCAATTCCCGTACTGGCCTCCCCGAACAGGCACCGGAATGTGGCGACTAGGGGCTTTTCACAGTAACTTCATTGAAGCCTACTTGTGACAATAAACGATTATTATTATTATTAACTGTGGATGGTACTTGGTGAGTAGCTTGATTTTTTTTCACGTGATTGATGTTTCTTTAACTTTCTTCACTCTGCCTGTTGTGCAACACATCTTGCTGTGGCACCTCCTGCTTCTGAGTAATGGGTCTTCTGCCTCAACCGTCAGGCCAGACTTTCAGCACTTACGTTCATGTCCCTTTGGCAGCATCTTGCAAAATTGTTGTTCCCATTTGATCTAGCATATTAACTGAGGTAAAGTCCCAGGGTTTACTTGCTGGTGAGCACTGCCAGCTCCGAGGAGACATCAGTAAGAGTTGCATAGCAGTGGGAGGCCAGTGATCTTTGTCCTGATACCCAGTACTGGGTTAGCGGAAATGTTCTCCAATTGGATTTGGATTTGTTTATTGTCATGTGTACCGAACAGCTCAAACAGCTCATTTAGTATATGAAAAGAAAATACTTAATGGGGCAACACAAAGTACACAATGTAACTACATAGACACCGGCATCGGGTGAAGCATACAGGGTGTAGTCATACCAGGCTGTGATGCAGCCAGATAGGATGCTTTCTATGGTGCACCTGTAAAGGTTGGTCAGCGTTAATGTGGACGTGCTGAATTTCCTTAGTTTCCTGATGAATTTTAGGTGCTGTTGTGCTTTCTTGGTTTAAGCGTCGACGTGGGTGGACCAGCACAGATTTTTGGTGATGGGTACCCCGAGAGATTTGAAGTTGGCCACCTCAGCCCCGTTGATGCTGACAGGGGTGTGTACGATACTTCACTTCCTGAAGTCAATGACCAGCACTTTAGATTTGCTGATGTTGAGGTAGAGATTGTTGTCCCTACACCACTCCACTAGATTCTCTATCTCCCGCCTGTATTCTGACTCGTCGTTATTCGAGATCCGGCCCACTATGGTCGTATCGTCAGCAAACTTGTAGATGGAGTTGGAGTCAAATTAAATATTGGGATGATTGAACAATTGTTTTTGGTTGCTGCTTCAAACTCTGTTCCCTAGCTCCTGACTCTCCCCCTCCCCTATCACCCTCTGCTCACTGACTCTCCCCCTCCCCTTGACTCTCCCCCTCCCCATCACCCCCCTGCTCACTGACTCTCCCCCTCCCCCATCACCCCCCTGCTCACTGACTCTCCCCCCTCCCCCATCACCCCCCTGCACACTGACTCTCCCCCTCCCCTATCACCCCCTCTGCTCACTGACTCTCCCCCTCCCCTATCACCCCCTCTGCTCACTGACTCCCCCCCCCCTCCCCTATCACCTTCCTGCTCACTGACTCTCCCCCTCCCCTATCGCCCCCCTGCTCACTGACTCTCCCCCTCCCCTATCACCCCCCTGCTCACTGACTCTCCCCCTCCCCTATCACCCCCCCTGCTCACTGACTCTCCCCCTCCCCTATCACCCCCCTGCTCACTGACTCTCCCCCTCCCCTATCACCCCCCTGCTCACTGACTCCCCCCTCCCCTATCACCCCCTGCTCACTGACTCCCCCCCCCCCCCTGCTCACTGACTCCCCCCCTGCTCACTGACTCTCCCCCTCCCCTATCACCCCCTGCTTACTGACTCTCCCCCTCCCCTATCACCCCCTCTGCTCACTGACTCTCCCCCTCCTCTATCACCCTCTGCTCACTGACTCTCCCCCTCCCCTATCACCCCCCTGCTCACTGACTCTCCCCCTCCCCTATCACCCCCTCTGCTCACTGACTCTCCCCCTCCCCTATCACCCCCTGCTCACTGACTCTCCCCCTCCCCTATCACCCCCCTGCTCACTGACTCTCCCCCTCCTCTATCACCACTCAGGTCGCTGACCTCATTTGGCTCCTGGTGAGACAATGTCTTGACTTTCAAATCCTCATCCTTGATTTCAAATTCCTCCATGGCGTTCCCCTCCCTATCTCTAATCTCCTCCAGCCCCACAATCCCCTGAAATGTCTGTGCTTTCCAATTCTGCTTTCTTGTGCCTTCCCAATCTTTATTATTCTACCATCGGTAGCCATGCCTTCCGTCGCTTCTGGAATACCCTATTTCTCTCTGCCACTCCATCTCTCTTTTCCTCCTTTAAAACATTCCTTAAAATCTTGCAGTGTGACCAAGCTTTTGGTCCTGTGACTTAATATGCTGCTTGGTGCCATTCTTTGTTTTTTCATGTTCCTCTGAAGCACTTTGGAATATTTTATTACATTAAAGGTGCTCTACAAATGCAATTTGTTAAGTAATGCATAGTTTTAACTAGCATCAATGGGTAACTGGAAGATTTCCACTTGCACGACCAGCAGTGTTCAAGCGAGTTTTTCTATACCCTGGCTGAGATTAGTTAATCAAATCTTTAACCTTCTTGGTCTGTTTGATGCACCTTGCTGACTTTATCAACTGAGGCACTCATTCTTCTTTCTCTGTTCCACTTCGACAGCTCAACAGTCAAGGGCAACATCGTGCCAGCAATTGTAGCCATGATTCAATTTTATTAAGGAATTTGGGTGGAGGATCAAGTGCTGGAAAGAGTGAGACAACAGAAGAGGTACTGAAGATCTGACACCTACCTATTTGATTGAAACGTATTAATTCCACTTCACATATTTGCCCAAAGTGGCTGACTTTTCCAAGAGTGATATTTCGACTACTTATAGTGCCCCTACCATCAACAACCCCCCTGCAAAGAACCCATATTGATTTGTGAAGTGAATCTGTTATGTAAGACTGAATCGAATGCATTGCTCTGAGATCATCCTGTGAGTTTACTGAAGAAGTGCCGAATCAACAGTTTTATTTTAAGATTTTGTAAAGCATTTTGCTGCCGAATTTCACTTTGCTAATGTGAGGTGTCTCAGTTCCTTTAATTTATTCACTCAAAGGCATTCAATTTAAAAGAAATATTTTTTCATGAACAAAAATCGCAATTTAGATGTTGTCATTCTCATTGTTGTTAGAACAGTTGCAGTCATCAAAAAAAGAGCATTTTATTTCAGATCCGATTTAATTTGTTATGCTCTGATGACAGCTTTTCTGAGTAAAGAAAGTGCCTGTTGTGGGACGATGGGAATGGATTATAGAGTCTGACCAGTTAAGCTCTGTGACAAATGAATACTGGTTTTGGTATGTCCTGTGCTGTTTTAATGTTGTACATCTGTTGGATCGGTCATATTACAAGTTGGCAAGGAGTGCTTCATGTGAAATAATAGCTGTTTTATTTTAGTCCGTTTGAAATTGTTAACCCTTGAAGGCCGCAGATTGTTTCAGTGAGTTAAACAGGATTTTGTTTACGGGAAACTTGAACGTTTTATGTGATCATTTTTGAATTTGCATTGCCTTTATTTCAGCCCATTGAGTCTACTGTAAGACTGTTCTCGTTGGAAAAGAGACCGTGAGAGCTCTCATCGATTAGAGGTGTTCAAGATGATGAGTTGATAGTTCCCTCTGGCAAGTAGATAAATAGCCAGAGGCTGTAGATTTGCTATCGGTGAAAGGGAGGTGATAATTTGTGTACAGGTGCATGAGGTTGAGGAACTTGCAGGTCTACAGGCAGAAAGATTGGGAGGGGGTGGGGGCGGTGTGGGGCTTTGGGACAACTGCTAAGAACCAACACGGCAATGATGGGCCAAATGGCCTCAAGTGCTGCAAGTTCCTATAATTCTGTGATTAACCGAAATATACTGATGTATTGCTAGAAATAATTTAATAATCTTTATTGTCCCAAGTCGGTTTACATTAACACTACAATGAAGTTACTGTGAAAAGCCCCTAGTCGCCACATTTTGGCACCTGTTCGGGTCACAGAGGGAGAATTCAGAATGTCCAAATTACCTAACAGCATGTCTTTTGGGACTTGTGGGAGGAAACCGGAGCACCCGGAGGAAACCCACGCAGACATGGGGCGAACGTGCAGACTCCGCACAGACAGTGACCCAAGCCGGGAATCGAACCTGGGACCCTGGCGCTGTGAAGCCATAGTGCGAACCACTGTGCTACCGTGCTGCTAAGACACGAGAGATCTCAATATTGCAGTCTTAGATCTCTAGATTTTGTGCTGAAGTGTCTGATGGGACTTGAACCCTGAGCCAGAAGCAAAACTGACATCTCAAACTCAAAATGTTAACCTATGATGGGGTAAATGTCATAATCGACAGCCTCTGCTTCATGATTTATAAGATCAGCAGAATTCCAAATTTGAATTATATTCTTGTATCTTTCCTCCGAGGCATCCATTATTCGGCCTCTCTATATTTATTAATTCTGTGGTTTGATATGCGGGACAATTGCTTTAATGTACTATAACAACTAGTCAGCTTTTTCGGGAGTAGCCAGAGCGCTTTATTAAATCAGAATATATGTGTACTATTGTAGAGATGTCATCATATAATATTGAAAACAGCAGAAAAGATTGGAGTACTTTACAGCAGATTGGAGAGTTAATACAGCATTTGCTAATGTTAGATCTATTTTTCTTCTCCCATATTTTGAACATGATTGTGTTGCCAATTTAACTGATGCTTTTTGAAGCTTTTGAATCCTTCTTCCTGATTTGCCTTCCCTGTCCCCACTCTCTCTGAAGGGAATAATTGGCTCTGGTGGATCGCTTTTCCACTAAATTTCTAATCTTGTTTCACCCAGTCATCAACCAACAGAAGCAAAGGGTATTGTGCAAAATTCAGGGTTGGAAGGCAAACGAGTAGCATACCCTGTACAAGACCTCGATTGTGAAAAAAATAGTGTGGAGGAGACGGCTCAGCAACAAAAAAAAGGCTTACTTTTATACATCATTTCGTAATTCCTCAGAAACATCTCCAAGCACTAAATGCAGAGTTGACTGCATAGATAAAATCCGCAATTATTCCCACAGGCAGCAATGAGATGAAAGACCAGTTAATCTATTTTTGTTTTTCTTTTTTAAAAGAGAGAGGAATGTTGGCCAGGTGACCAAGAGAATTCCCTTCAGGGCTTTGAAATATTGCCAGGGGATATTCATTGTCCAAATAAGCAGGCAGACTGCAGGCCTCTGTTTCAGGTCTTGTATGACAGATTCACAATCATGGTCTTGAGCTGAAGTACATGGAGTATGCTCCTTGTTTGCCTTCTAACTATCCCCTGAATTTTACACCTGAGTTTTTGCTTCTAAAAGTGGTTGATAACATGACATTCCCCTGGCAGCCCCCCAACTCTCTGTGGAGGGAATGATTGGCTCTGCTTAAGTGCTTTCCCACTAAATTTCTAATCTTGTTTTACCCAGTCACTGTAGTCACTCAGGCTAATTTTATTAATCAATTAACCCAAGTGTCTAGTGTCGCAATTTTAGTTCGAACGAAACGTTTCTCAGATATGCTGATTTCTTTCTTGTCTTATATTGTCACTCGTAGGAAAGAAAGAAAGATTTGCACGCTGTTGTAATGGTAACCAATTCGTATACAGCAGGCTCTTATTAACAGCAATGTTATAATGGCTGGATAACCTCACTGGAAAATCAGTGTTTTAAAAATTCTTTCATGGGATGTGGGCGTGACTGCAAGATCAATATTGGTTTCCCATCGTCCTTAAACTGAGTGGCTTGATAGTTAACAGTCAATGACATTGCTGTGGGTCTGGAGTCACACGCAGGTCAGACAAGGTAATGAGAATCAATGATAATTTTGTGGTCACCATTACTGAGACTAGTTTTCATTTCCAGATTTTGTTAATTGAATCTAGCCGCTTTGGGATTTAACCCATGTTCCCAGAGCATTCGCTTGGACCTCTGGATTGCTCGGATGCTGACATTATCACAATGCCACCATCTCCCTGTGTTGATTCAGAGATATATAATGGCCAGGACACAAGATAACTTTCCTGCGCTCTTCCGGATCGCGGCGATGCGGAGCTAAGCCGCGCGAGTCGGCAGCTCCCGCAGAAACGGACTTTTGGGCCCGCTAACGGAGCCCCAACGGACCTGTAAAAAAAAAAAACCAACCCGTGGGGAAGAACGGAGGAAGCCCCCTACAGCCCTGCATGGACCGGACCC
Source organism: Scyliorhinus torazame (assembly GCF_047496885.1). NCBI lineage: Eukaryota > Metazoa > Chordata > Chondrichthyes > Carcharhiniformes > Scyliorhinidae > Scyliorhinus > Scyliorhinus torazame. Next base: position 339,127,876 of record NC_092710.1, on the reverse strand, counting down.
GCAGTGAAACGGCAAGGAAAGCGGCCCTGGAGCAGCGGGAGAAGAAAGAAGAAAAAAACAAAATGGCGGCGCCCACAGACAGGAGATGAAAGAGTTCATCAAGTGCTGCTTCGAGGAGCTGCGTAAGGAGATGGTGGCGCCTATACTGGCAATGCTGGAAAAACTTGGAGCAACCCAGAAAGCCCAAGAGGTGAAGATTCAGGAGATCTAGGAAAAAGTGAGTGAGAACGGCGACGAGCTCGTGGGCCTGGCGGAGAGAGTGGAGCGGCACGAGGCGCTGCACAAGACGTGGGCGGGAAGACTCGAAGACCTGGAGAACAGATCAAGGAGAAACAACTTGAGGATCCTGGGTCTCCCAGAAAGAATGGAGGGGGCCGATGCCGCGGCATATGTGGGCACAATGATCGGGACGCTGATGGGTGTGGAGGCCCCCCCGAGATTGCTGTAGCTGGATGGGGCGCACCGAGTGCTAGCGAGGAAGCCCAATGCAAAAGAGCCGCCAAGGGCGATGGTGGTGAGATTTCACCGGTTTACGGACAGAGAGAGGGTCCTGAAATGGGCCAAGAAGGAACGGAGCAGCAAGTGGGACAATGCGGAGATCAGAATATACCCGGACTGGAGCGCGGAGGTCGCTAAGCGGAGAGCGGGTTTCAACCGGGCCAAAGCGGTGCTGCACCGGAAAGGGGTGAAATTTGGAATGCTGCAGCCAGCGCGACTGTGGGTTACACATAATGGCCAACACCACTACTTCGAAACGCCCGAAGAGGCGTGGACCTTTATATTAGCTGAAAAATTGGACTCTAATTGAGGGTTTGTGTGGGAGGGGGGTGTTTGAGGGGTGAAGTATGATGTTTGTTGTACATAGGGGGTCAACCACGCGCAGGAAAGGATATATGGGCTGGGGGAGAGGGACAAGGCCATGGCAGGAGCAGCGCCATGGGGGGGGCGGGGCAGGCTTTGGGAAGCGCGGGGTTTTTCCCGTGCGCGGCAAAAAATAAAAATAAAAAGGGCGGGAAGGGGACAAAGGAATGTACATTGATTGGACAGTCCCACACGGGGGGGTTAAAGGGATGGCAGGGGAAGCCGGGGTCAGCAGGTGTCAGCTGACTTACGGGAGGGATATGGGGGGAGCAAAAAAGCTAGACGGGGATCTAGCGGGGGGGAAGGGGGGGAGAGGAGGGAGGTGGGGAAGGGGGGGGGGGGGGGAGGGTTGCTGCTGCACTGGCCGAAAGAGAACGGGACACAGAAGAGGTGGCTGGGACGGGGGTCCCCCAGCTGGGGGACTGGAGAGTGAGGGAGACGCGGACAAGGGACTGGCCCAGAAAAGGAGATGGATAGTCGACGGGGGGGTGGGGGGGGGGGTGGGGGGTTGGAGCCCCTCCAATCCGGCTGATAACGTGGAACGTGAGGGGCCTGAATGGACCGGTGAAGCGGGCTCGAGTGTTCGCGCACTTGAAGGGACTGAAGGCAGATGTGGCAATGCTCCAAGAGACACACCTGAAGGTGGCGGACCAGGTCAGGTTAAGAAAGGGATCGGTCGGACAGGTATTTCACTCGGGATTGGACGCAAAAAATAGAGGGGTGGCAATTCTGGTGGGAAAGCATGTGTCATTTGAGGCCAAGACTATCGTAGCGGATAATGGAGGGAGATACGTGATGGTGAGCGGTAGGTTGTAAGGGACGTGGGTGGTGTTGGTAAATGTATACGCCCCGAACTGGGATGATGCAGGATTCATGAAGCGCATGTTGGGGCGCATTCCGGACCTGGAGATAGGAGGACTAATAATGGGAGGGGACTTCAATACAGTGTTGGACCCAGCACTGGACCGCTCCAGATCATGGACGGGAAGGAGGCCGGCGGCGGCCAAGGTACTAAGGGGGTTTATGGATCAGATGGGGGGAGTGGACCCATGGAGGTTTGCAAGACCGCAGGCCAGGGAATTTTCTTTTTTCTCCCACGTGCATAAGGCTTACTCCCGGATAGATTCCTTTGTTCTGGGCAGGGCGCTCATCCCGAGAGTGGGGGGACGGAGTATTCGGCCATAGCCGTTTCGGACCATGCCCCGCACTGGGTGGACTGGAGCTGGGAGAGGAGAGGGACCAACGCCCGCTGTGGCGGCTGGATGTGGGACTGCTGGCCGATGAGGTGGTGTGTGGGAAGGTGAGGGGTGTATTGAAAGGTACTTGGAGGCCAACGACAACGTGGAGGTGCGAGTGGGGGTGGTATGGGAGGCGGTGATCAGGGGAGAGCTGATCTCCATCAGAGCTCATAGGGAGAAGATAGAGGGAATGGAAAGGGAGAGGTTAGTGGGGGAGATCTTGCGGGTGGACAGGAGATACGCAGAGGCCCCGGAGGAAAGATTACTTGGGGAAAGGCGACGGCTCCAGACGGAGTTTGACCTGCTGACCACGGGCAAGGCGGAGGCACAGTGGAGGAAGGCGCAAGGGGCGACTTACGAGTACGGGGAAAAGGCTAGTCGGATGCTGGCACACCAGCTCCGTAAGAGGGCGGCAGCGAGGGAAATAGGGGGAATCAAAGCTGGAAGGGGAGCCACGATACGAAGTGCAACGAAAATAAATAAGGTATTTAAGGACTTTTATGAAGAGCTGTACAGATCCCAGCCCCCAGGGGGGGGGAAGGGGGGATGAGGCGATTCCTGGACCAGCTGGGGTTCCCGAGGGCGGAGGAGCAGGAGGTGGTTGGTTTGGGGGCACCAATTGGGCTGGAGGAGTTGAGTAAGGGTTTGGGGAGCATGCAGGCGGGGAAGGCCCCGGGGCCGGACGGGTTCCCGGTGGAATTCTACAGAAAATATGTGGACCTGCTGGCCCCGCTACTAGTGAGGACCTTCAACGAGGCAAGAGAGGAGGGAACCCTGCCCCAGACAATGTCGGAGGCGACAATCTCCCTGATCCTAAAGCGAGACAAGGATCCACTGCAATGTGGATCGTACAGGCCGATTTTGCTCCTCAATGTGGATGCTAAGCTATTGGCGAAGGTACTGGCCACTAGGATTGAGGACTGTGTCCCGGGGGTGATTCACGAGGACCCAACGGGATTCGTAAAGGGCAGGCAGTTAAATACCAATGTGCGGCGACTCTTAAACGTGATAACGATGACATCAGAGGAGGGAGAGGCGGAGATAGTTGACCGAGTAGAGTGGGAGTACCTCTGGGAGGTATTGCGCAGGTTTGGGTTCGGGGGAGGGTTTATTAGATGGGTTAAGCTCCTTTACAGCGCCCCGGTGGCGAGCGTAGTGACAAACCGGCGGAGGTCAGAGTACATTCGGCTGTACCGAGGGACGAGACAGGGGTGCCCCCTGTCCTCCCTGTTGTTTGCATTGGCGATTGAACCCGTGGCCATATCACTTAGGGAGTCTCAGAAATGGAGGGGGATAGTCCGCGGGGGAGAGGAGCATCGGGTATCGCTGTATGCGGATGACTTGCTGCTATACATGGTGGACCCAATGGAGGGGATGGTGGAGGTCATGCAGACTCTGAAGGAGTTTGGAGAGTTTTCGTGCTACAAGCTTAATGTAGAGAAGAGTGAGCTTTTTGTATTACAGGCAGGGGACCAAGAAAGAGGGCTAGGGGACCTACCGCTGAGGAGGGCGGAGAGGAGTTTTCGGTATCTGGGGATACAGGTGGCCAGAAGTTGGGGGGCCCTACATAAATTGAATTTGACGAGGGTGGTGGAGCAAATGGAGGAGGATTTTAAAAGATGGGACATGATCCCGCTCTCGTTGGCGGGTAGGGTGCAGTCGGTCAAAATGGTGGTCCTTCCGAGGTTTTTGTTCGTGTTTCAGTGCCTCCCCATCGTGATCACCAAGGGCTTTTTCAAGAGAGTAGGTAGGAGTATTATGGGGTATGTGTGGGCAAATAAGACCCCGAGGGTTAGGAGAGGGTTCTTGGAACGCGGCAGGGACCGAGGAGGGTTGGCTTTGCCAAACCTAGAGAGTTACTACTGGGCAGTAAATGTGGCGATGATCCGTAAGTGGGTTATGGAGGGAGAGGGAGCGGCATGGAAGAGGATAGAGATGGCGTCCTGCAAAGGAACGAGCCTGGGGGCGTTGGTAACGGCACCGCTGCCGCTCTCGCCGACAAAATACACCACAAGCCCGGTGGTGGCGGCAACACTAAAGATCTGGGGCCAGTGGAGAAGACACAGGGGTGCAATGGGAGCATCGGTGTGGTCCCCGATCAGGGGTAACCACCGGTTTGTCCCGGGGAAGATGGACGGGGGGTTCCAAGGCTGGCATCGGGCGGGGATAAGAAGAATGGGGGACCTGTTCATTGACGGGACATTTGCGAGTCTAGGGGCACTGGAGGAGAAATTTGAGTTACCCCCGGGAAATGCATTTAGATATAGGCAGGTGAGGGCTTTTGTGAGGCGACAGGTGAGGGAATTTACGTTGCTCCCGGCACAAGAAGTTCAAGATAGGGTGATCTCGGGGGTATGGGTCGGGGAGGGCAAGGTGTCGGAAATACACCAGGAGATGAAAGAAGAGGGGGAAGTGCTGGTAGAGGAGCTGAAGGGTAAATGGGAGGAGGAGCTGGGGGAGGAGATTGAGGAAGGTCTGTGGGCTGATACCCTAGGTAGGGTTAATTCCACTTCCTCGTGTGCCAGGCTCAGTCTGATACAATTTAAGGTGGTTCACAGAGCGCATTTGACGAGGGCGAGGCTGAGTAGGTTCTTTGGGGTAGAGGATAGATGTGAAAGATGTTCAGGGAGCCCGGCGAACCATGTCCATATGTTTTGGTCATGCCCGGCATTGGAGGGGTTCTGGAGAGGAGTGGCGGGAGTAATATCCCAGGTGGTGAAAGTCCGGGTCAAGCCAAGCTGGGGGCTAGCAATATTCGGAGTAGTGGATGAGCCGGGAGTGCAGGAGGCGAAAGAGGCCGGAATTCTGGCCTTTGCGTCCCTAGTAGCCCGGCGAAGGCTCTTGCTATTGTGGAAGGAGGCGAAGCCCCCTAGCCTGGAGGCCTGGATTAATGACATGGCGGGGTTCATAAAATTGGAGAGAATTAAGTTTGCTTTGAGAGGGTCTGCACAGGGATTTTACAGGCGGTGGCAACCGTTCCTAGATTATCTCGGGGGGGGGGGGGGGGGGGGGGAGAACGAGAGACTGTCTGAGGGGATGGACGAGCGGGAGATAGCATGGAGGGTGGGGGGAAACGGTACGCGCGGCCAAGAGCCAGTGTATAAAGCTATGTAAATATACCATCTTGCCTTGTATATATCTTGCTCAGGGAGAATTTGCGTTATTTTGTTCCGCGGGGGGGGGGGGGTTATTGTTGTAAGGGGAAAAAATTGTGTTGTTAAAAAACCTTAATAAAAATATTTTTTAAAAAAAGATAACTTTCCTGCTCTTCTTTGGTAAAGTGACATGAGCTCTTTTACTTAAGTTCATAAGAAATAGGAGCAGAATTAGGCAAATCGGCCCATCGAGTCATTCAGCTGAGCAAGCATATGGGGTATTGGTTTCATGTCATATCTGAATGACGGCACCCTCAGTGCATCATTCCTATATGTACTGGAGAGTTAGCCTTGAATTTTGTACTCCACTCTTGTATTAAAAGCGCAAGGGAATCAAATTGACACGGGTAGCCTCCAGGGAGATTTCATAGAGTGCATACGGTGCCTGCAACGCCACGAATGACCCAGGTATCAAATGGACTCTGTCGTTTTTTCTGGCCTCAGTCAGGAACGCCCCAACAAGGGCGGACGCACCACCACACTTACCCCCACTTTTGTGTGGACCAGTGCTAAACGGCACCATGCCGATGTCTCCCAGGCCTTGCCGTTATCTCCTGGGCCTCGGGAGAATCGGGTGTCGACGTATTTAAATGAGTTTAATGCCTCACTTAAATTTATAAATCTGGGTCTCACCCAGCGATCCCGTTGGGCCTCGCAAAGCGCTCCCGAGTGTCGCAAATCTCACGCGAGGCCTGTGGCACCGGCCGGGATGAGACCGTTCGCTCACGCCCATAGTCACTGTTGAATCGTAGGGAAACCTGGCAGTCAATTTGTGCACATAAAAATGCATTTCTGCTGCTCATACTGTAAAGAATGTGTGTTGTGGAGTGGCACTGAAAAGAATAATCTCTTTCTCATCAAGGTGTCATAAACATCTCTTAGAAAATGATCAGATCTTTGTTTTGATGAAGTTGACTGACAGATAAATATTGCCCAGGATCCTGGATGGAACTCCCATGCTCTTCTGTGAAATTAGTACTATTGGATGAATATATCCCCCGAGAGGACAGTTGGGGCTTTAATAATAATAATCTTGACTTCCGGGTGCGGCGATGACCAGCTAAGTCGCACGTTTCGGCAGCTCCCGGTGGAACGGACTTTTGGGCTCTTAATAGGAGCCCCAACGGCAATTTAAACGGCCAAAAACACTGTGCGGTAAACTAGAAGGGAATCCCCCCGGACACGCATGGATAAAGGAGAGGATAGCAGCCGGATTGCGGAGGATCCTCTGGAGCAGCGGCAAGGAAGGCAAGCTCAAAGCAAGATGGCGTCGGAAGGTGGCCGTTTGTTATGGGGCCCAGACCAACAAGAGTTCTTGCGGCGCTGTGTGGAAGAGCTGAAAAAGGAATTGAAGAAGGAGTTGTTGTCCCGATATTACAGGCGATTGAAGGGCTAAAGGAGGAGCAGAAGACCCAAGAGCAGGAGCTTCGGGTCGTGAAGGCAAAGGCTGCTGAAAATGAAGACGAAATACAGGGCCTGGTGGTGAAGGCAGAGACGCACGAGGCGCAGCAAAAAAGGTGTGTGGAAAGGCTGGAAGTACTGGAGAATAATTCGAGGAGGCAGAATTTAAGGGTTCTGGGTCTTCCCGAAGGCGTAAAAGGGGCGGACGTCGGGACATATGTGAGCACGATGCTTCACTCGCTAATGGGATCGGAGGCCCCGACGGGCCCTTTGGAGGTGGAGGGAGCTTATCGAGTTATGGCGCGAAGACCAAGGGCAGGAGAAATACCTCGAGCCATAGTGGTGAGATTTCTCCGATATAAGGACAGAGAGATGGTCCTTAGATGGGCAAAGAAAACTGGGAGCTGCAGGTGGGAGAACGCGGTGATCCGCGTATACCAGGATTGGAGTGCGGAGGTGGCGAGAAGGAGGGCAAGTTTTAATCGGGCTAAGGCGGTGCTTCACAAAAAGAAGATCCAGTTTGGAATGTTACAACCGGCGAGATTGTGGGTCACACACCAAGGGAAGCACCACTACTTTGAGACGGCAGAAGAGGCGCGGACATTCATTGTGGACGAGAAGCTGGAATAGTCTGGTGAGAGAAAGAACTTTTGGGACAAAGTGGTGGGGTGATTATGTGGGGCGAGGGGAAAAAGGGGGGGGGGGATGATTTTTCAGTTTGTTAATCTTGCGATCCTGTAACTTTTCTCTCTTCCCCATGTTGGGGGGGGGGAAGGAAGGTAGGTATGAGGAACTGTGAGTGCCGGTCATTAGGGGCGGGGCCGAGTGGGAAACGTGGGCTTTGTTCCCGCGCTATGGTAATTATGGCGGGAACAGGGACGCAGGAAGGAGGGGGCCTCGCACAGTGGGGGCCGAGGACAAGGGGGGAAGCCGAGGTCGGCCAGAGTTCGCTGACTTCTGGGAGCAACATGGGGGGGTGCAACTACGCTAGGAAGGGATCTAGCGGAGGGGGGGGAGGGGGGGGTTAACTGGGTTGCTGCTGCTAAGGAGAAGGGGGAGCTGTTATGGGATGGGGTGGTCGAGGCGGGAGGGCACCATCGGGGGGATACACGGGTACGTGGGAACCGGGTGAGGAGCTGGGTTAAAAAAGGTGATGGCTAGTCGACAAGTGGCGGGGGGGTGTAAAGAGCCCCCCAACCCGGCTGATCACGTGGAACGTGAGAGGGCTGAACGGGCCGATTAAAAGGGCACGGGTACTTGCACACCTAAATAAATTAAAGGCAGATGTGGTTATGTTGCAGGAGACGCATCTGAAACTGATAGACCAGGTCAGACTACGTAAAGGATGGGTGGGGCAGGTGTTTCATTCGGGTTTGGATACGAAAAACAGGGGGGTGGCTATCTTGGTGGGGAAACGCGTACAGTTTGAGGCAAAGACCATAGTGGCGGATAGTGGGGGTAGATATGTGATGGTGAGTGGCAGATTGCAAGGGGAGGCGGTGGTTCTGGTGAACGTATATGCCCCGAACTGGGATGATGCAAATTTTATGAGGCGTATGTTGGGACGTATCCCGGACCTGGAGGCGGGAAAGTTGGTAATGGGGGGAGATTTCAATACGGTGCTTGATCCAGGGCTGGACCGATCGAGGTCCAGGACCGGGAGGAGGCCGGCAGCGGCCAGGGTGCTCAAGGACTTCATGGAGCAGATGGGAGGGGTAGACCCCTGGAGATTTAGTAGGCCTAGGAGTAAGGAGTTCTCATTTTTCTCCCATGTCCACAAAGTATACTCACGGATAAACTTTTTTGTCTTGGGAAGGGCACTGATTCCGAAGGTGACAGGGACGGAATATACGGCCATAGCTATTTCGGACCACGCTCCACATTGGGTAGACCTGGAGGTAGGAGAGGAAAAAGAACAGCACCCACTCATGAGAATGGATATGGGCTTATTGGCGGATGAGGGGGTATGTTTAAGGGTGAGGGGGTGCATCGAAAGGTACTTGGAGCTTAATGACAATGGAGAGGCTCAGGTGGAAGTGGTCTGGGAGGCGTTGAAGGCGGTGGTTAGAGGGGAACTGATATCCGTAAGGGCACATAAAGGGAAGCAAGAGGGTAAAGAAAGGGAGCGAATGCTGAAAGAACTTTTGAGGGTGGACAGGCAATATGCGGAGGCGCCGGAGGAGGGACTGTACACGGAAAGACAAAGGCTACATGTGGAATTTGACCTGCTGACCACGGGTAAGGCAGAGGCACAGTGGAGGAGGGCACAGGGTGTACAATATGAGTATGGAGAGAAGGCGAGTCGGCTACTGGCCCACCAATTGAGGAAGAGGGGATCAGCGAGGGAGATAGGTGGGGTAGGTGGGGTGAGAGATGAGGAGGCAGAGATGGAACGGGGAGCAGAGAGAGTGAACAGGGTGTTCAAGGCATTTTATGAGAGGTTATATAAGGCTCAGCCCCCAGAAGGGAAGGAGGGAATGATGTGTTTCTTGGATCAGCTGGAATTCCCTCAGGTGGAGGAGCAGGAGAGGGCGGGACTGGGAGCACAGATTGAGATGGAGGAGGTAGTAAAAGGGATTGAGAGCATGCAGGCGGGGAAGGCCCCGGGACCGGACGGATTCCCGGTGGAATTTTATAGGAAGTATATGGACTTACTGGCCCCGCTTCTGACGAGAACCTTTAATGAGGCTAGGGAAAGGGGGCACCTGCCCCCGACTATGTCGGAGGCAACGATATCGCTCCTTGTGAAGAAGGATAAAGACCCGCTGCAGTGTGGGTCCTACAGGCCCATTTCCCTTTTAAATGTAGATGCTAAGCTCCTGGCCAAGGTGATGGCGACGAGGATAGAGGATTGGGTCCCCGGGGTGGTCCACGAGGATCAAACTGGGTTCGTTAAGGGGAGACAGCTGAACACGAACATACGGAGGTTGTTAGGGGTAATGATGATGCCCCCACCAGAGGGGGAGGCGGAGATAGTGGTGGCGATGGACGCCGAGAAAGCATTCGACAGAGTGGAGTGGGATTATCTGTGGGAGGTGCTGAGGAGATTTGGTTTTGGAGAAGGGTATATTGGATGGGTACAGTTGCTGTATAGGGCCCCGGTGGCGAGCGTGGTCACGAACAGACAGAGGTCTGATTACTTCCGTCTTCATAGAGGGACGAGGCAGGGGTGTCCCCTGTCTCCGTTACTGTTTGCATTGGCGATTGAGCCCCTGGCCATAGCACTGAAGGGCTCCAGGAAGTGGAGGGGAGTGCTCAGGGGAGGAGAAGAACACCGGGTATCCTTGTATGCAGATGATTTATTGCTGTATGTTGCGGACCCAGTGGAGGGGATGCCTGAGATAATGCAGACACTCAGGGAGTTTGGGGAATTTTCAGGGTGCAAATTGAATATGGGTAAGAGTGAGCTGTTTGTGGTGCATCCGGGGGAGCAGAGCAGGGGAATAGATGACTTACCGCTGAGGAAGGTGACAAGAGATTTCCAGTACTTAGGGATTCAGATAGCCAGGAGTTGGGGAACCTTACACCAGCTTAATCTAACAAGATTGATGGAACAGATGGAGGAGGATTTTAAGAGATGGGACATGGTGCCCCTGTCACTGGTGGGTAGGGTGCAGGCGGTTAAAATGGTAGTCCTCCCGAGATTCCTCTTTGTGTTTCAGTGCCTTCCGGTGATGGTCACGAAGGCTTTTTTCAAGAGAATTGAGAAAAGTGTCATGAGTTTTGTGTGGGCTGGGAAGACCCTGAGAGTGAGGAGGGGGTTCTTGCAGCGTAGCAGGGATAGGGGGGGGGCTGGCACTACCGAGCCTAAGTGAATACTACTGGGCCGCCAATATCTCAATGGTGTGTAAGTGGATGGGAGAAGGGGAGGGAGTGGCGTGGAAGAGATTGGAGATGGCGTCCTGCAAGGGAACCAGCCTACAAGCAATGGTGACGGCGCCGTTGCCGTTCTCCCCGAAGAAATACACCACAAGTCCAGTGGTGGTGGCAACACTAAAAATTTGGGGGCCGTGGAGACGACATAGGGGAAGGACGGGAGCCTCGGTGCGGTCCCCGATAAGAAATAACCATAGGTTTGTCCTGGGGAGAATGGATGGGGGATTTGAAGCATGGCAAAGAGCTGGGGTCGTGCAACTGAGAGATCTGTTCATAGATGGGATGTTTGCGAGTCTGGGAGCGCTGACGGAAAAATATGGGTTGCCCCAAGGGAATGCATTTCGGTACATGCAACTGAGGGCTTTTGTGAGGCAACAGGTGAGGGAATTCCCGCAGCTCCCGACGCAGGAGGTTCAGGATAGAGTGATCTCAGGGACATGGGTGGGGGATGGTAGGGTGTCGGATATATACAGGGAAATGAGGGACGAGGGGGAGATCATGGTGGATGAGCTGAAGGGGAAATGGGAAGAAGAGCTGGGGGAAGAGATTGAGGAGGGGCTGTGGGCTGATGCCCTACGTAGGGTAAACTCGTCGTCCTCATGCGCCAGGCTAAGCCTGATACAATTCAAGGTTTTACACAGGGCGCATATGACCGGAGCACGGCTCAGTAAATTTTTCGGGGTAGAGGATAGGTGTGGGAGATGCTCGAGAAGCCCAGCAAACCACACCCACATGTTTTGGTCATGTCCGGCACTACAGGGGTTCTGGGTGGGGGTGGCAAAGGTGCTTTCGAAGGTGGTGGGGGTCCGGGTCGAGCCAGGCTAGGGGTTGGCTATATTCGGGGTTGCAGAAGAGCCGGGAGTGCAGGAGGCGAAAGAGGCTGATGTCTTGGCCTTTGCGTCCCTAGTAGCCCGGCGAAGGATATTGCTTATGTGGAAGGAAGCCAAACCCCCGGGCGTGGTGACCTGGATAAATGACATGGCAGGGTTTATAAAACTAGAACGGATAAAGTTCGCACTAAGGGGTTCGGCTCAAGGGTTCACCAGGCGGTGGCAACTGTTCATTGACTACCTCGCAGAACGATAAAGGAAATGGGAAGGTAACAGCAGCAACCCAGCAGGGGGGGGGGGGGCGGGAGGGAGAGAGAGGGCCCGGGTGGGTCCTCAGGGGTGTTTTTGTATAAATATTTCTATTAGGCTATGTATATTGGACTGTTTGATTTTATTTTTGGAGAGTTATTATTTTTGATAGGGCAGTTGCCATTTAGTTTATATATTATTTATTTATTTGTTAAAAACGGCCACTGTTATTTATACTATTTTACTGTTGTAAAAAGGAAAACCTTTGTATTGTTTTGTTTGGCCAAAAAATTTTGAATAAAATATATTTAAAAAAATAAAAAATAATAATAATCTTTATTGTCACAAGTAGGCTTACATTAACACTGCAATGAAGTTACTGCGAAAATCCCCCAGTCGCCACATTATTGTGTCTGTTTGGATATACGGAGGGAGAATTCAGAATGTCCAGTTCACCTAACAAGCACTTTCGGGACTTGTGGGAGGAAACCGGAGCACCCGGAGGAAACCCACGCAGACACAGGGAGAGTGTGCAGAATCCGCACAGACAAGCAGGAATCGAACCTGGGACCCTGGAGCTGTGAAGCAACAGTGCTAACCACTGTGCTACCATGCTGCTTGGCATGGTATTATGTTGAGATGTTAGTTCAACATCTTATTCAAAAGCCAGCACCTTTGACAGTCCAACACTTCCTTAGTACTGCACTAGGCAGTCCACCTAAATAATTGTTTCATGGTTTCTATGATCAATAGTTTACCATTATAGTTGGTAGTGAATCAAATTAACTATTTTAAACTTTTAAACTCCAAAAGTCAGAACATGAGATTCTCATCTAAAGTTCTACAGGAACACGGTGAGTTACCATGCCAGCTGTATTTTCTTGCCCTGCTTATTGTGCAAAATGATGTTTTGGACACATGCTGTATCTCTTCAGCTAGTTAATCCATGATGCTTTCTGCTCCCTCTTACTTAATCCTTTTGTACAAACTTAGTTATAGAAACATAAAAAATAGGATCATTCTGCCCTTCGAGCCTGCTCCGTCATTCATTATAATGATGGCTGATCATCCACCTCAATAGCCTCATATTGCATCTCCCGCCATTTCTTTTGATCCTCTTCACCCTAAGGACTATATCTAACTGGTTCTTGAAAATATGCTATGTTTTGGCCGCAACTTACTGTGGTAATAAATTCCACAGGCCAACCACTCTTTGGGTGAAGAGATTTATCCTCATGTCTGTCCTAAATGGTCTACCCATATCCTCAGACTGTGACCGCTGGTTCTGGACAACCCGACCATCAGGAACATCCTTCCTACATCTACACTGCCTAGTCCTGTTAGAATTTTGGAGGTTTCTATAGCCTATATTTGTTGACTATTTTCTACTATTGACCATAAAACTAAAGAGATGGCCATGGACTTCAGGAAGCGAAGTATTGAGCACAGCCCTGTCTGCATCAATGGTGCCAAGGTGGAGATGGTTGACAGCTTCAAATTCCTAGGTGTGCACATCAACAATCTGTCCTAGTCCACCCACGTCGACGCTACGACCAAGAAAGCACAACAGCATCTATACTTTCTCAGGAAACTTGAGGAACTTTGGCATGTCCACATTGACTCTTACCAATTTTTACAGATGTACTATTGAAAGCATCACATCTGGCTGCATCACAGCCTGGTATGGCAACTGCTCGGCCCAAGACCGTAAGAAACTACAGAGTCGTGAACACCACCCAGTCCATCACGCGAACCCGCCTCCCAACCATTGACTCTGCCTTGGAAAAGCAGGCAGCATAATCAAAGACCCCTCCCACTGGGTTATTCCCTCTTCCAACCTCTTCCATTGGGTAGAAGATACAAAAATCTGAGAACACGCACTAACAGATTCAAAAACAGCTTCTTCCCCTCTGTTACCAGACTCCCGATTGACCCTCTTATGGACTGAACTGATCTCTTCACACACCCTCTCTACTGAGTAGTACTACACTCCATATGCTCACCCGATGTTTGTGTATTTACATTGTGTATCGTATTCCCTATGTTTTTTCATGTATGGAGCAATCTGTCTGGACTGTACGCAGAACAATACTTTTCACCAAACCTCGGTACACGTGACAATAAACCCAAATCCAAAACCTACATTAACTGAAATAGTTGTTAAATTATCTAATGGGCACTGGTAAACAACTGTTTATGTCTGATATTAGAGGTTGAGTATCCCTTATTCAAAATGTTGGGGGCTGAGAGTGTCTCTGATTCCAGACTTTTTCGAATTTTGTAATACCAAGCTTCAAAGACCCTCGAACACTGCTCGGATTCGCCGGTTGGTGCTGTGCCTGACGGGGATCCGCGGCTTCGCACCTGTCAGGGGATCAGGTATTGGTTCAACTATTTTGGTGCAACAAACCCATGCTGTCAATTGGAAGGACGCGCACATGCACATGTGTGTTCGGCCACAGGAACAGGCCACAGTGCTGGGAACAGCCAACACTGAAAAAGTGAGGGTTTCAGAGCTTTGTAAGTTTTGGAATTTCGAATAAGGGATACTCAACCAGTATCAATAGAAAATTCAGGTTTGCTACTGATGGTCTCCAGTATCCTATAGGATTTTTGTGGTCTTGTACCATATTCTCTCTCAGTTAAACTAAAGGCTAAAACTGCTGTCTTTACAGCATTAAATGACTGCAAGACCCAACCCTGCATAGTACTGGTGGTGGAATATTGTCTATCTGATTGCGCCCGACGCACAGCTATGTGGCTCATGTTTCACTACCCTCTGAAATGGGCCTGCATGCCACTCGGTTGAATTCGAGGAGGTGACTCACAATTTGCAATTAGGGATGGGGCAATAAATACTGGGCCTTGACAGAAACACCGACATCCCGTGAACCAAGTGAATAATCTGGATAGTATTCTAGTTTAGTATACTTTGAAAATGTATTTTCTCAATGTGATACAAGGAGGTGTATGAGGAAATAAATATATCTGTAACGTCTGGGAAGTTCAACCAATTCAGATAACAGATAGCATTTCATTCAGAAAACTCAGTTAAGTGATGACCACTGTAATTTGAAAAAAAAACCGCGCTGAATTCTCCGCTTCCTGCCACGAGCGGTGGGAATTGCGATTGAGCGGATAATATCGGCAGTAGAAAATTTGCGATTTGCGCACAGCGCTGACTCCGGTACCATACTCCAGTCCCCTACTGGTGACATTAGCAAAGTGTGGACCCCTGCAAAACCGTCCTTTGCATGGATTTGAATCTCATTAGCAGGTTGGACACTTCGGGCGGGATTCTCCGCAATCGGCGCGATGTCCGCCGACCGGCGCCAAAAACGGCGCGAATCAGTCCGGCATCGCGCCGCCCCAAAGGTGCGGAATTCTCCGCATCTTATGGGGCCGAGCCCTCACCTTGAGGGGCTAGGCCCGCGCCGGACTGATTTCCGCCCCGCCAGCTGGCGGGAAAGGCCTTTGGTGCCCCGCCAACTGGCGCGGAAATGAGTTTGCCGTGCGGCGCATGCGCGGGAGCGTCAGCGGCCGCTCACGGCATCCCCGCGCATGTGCAATGGAGGGGGTCCCTTCCGCCTCCGCCATAGTGGAGACCGTGGCGGAGGCGGAAAGGAAAAAGTGCCCCCACGGCACAGGCCCGCCCGCGGATTGGTGGGCCCCGATCGCGGGCCCAGGCCACCGTGGGGGCACTCCCCGGGGCCAGATTGCCCCGCGCCCCCCCCCAGGACCCCGGAGCCCGCCCACACCGCCTTGTCCCGCCGGTAAGAGAGGTGGTTTGATTCTCGCCGGCGGAACAGGCATTCCAGCAGCGGGACTTCGGCCCATCGCGGGCCGGAGAATCGCCAGGTGGGGGCCCGCCAACCGGCGCGATTCCCACCCCCACTGAATAAACTCTCAAAACCAGTCGGGTTTTCTGGGGAGGGCTGCCTGGCCAGAGGGAATAACGGGGACCGACTTGGTGGCAAGTCCATGCACTCTGGGTGTCCCCCTCGGGATTGGGATGGCCTAGCTCAGACCGCTATTGCTGCAGTATGTGATTTAAACGCACCCCTCTTGTGCTACTTACAGGCTCCTGGCTATTCACAATTTCAGCTGCTCACTTTGTCCTGTAAATGTTCAGAGATTCTCTGGTGATGTGGAAGCACACCCAGGTCGCTCCTCTGGAAACCCTCATACCCCAGCAGCACCACCAAGGGGATGGGCGTGGCCATGCTCAATCACTGGCCCACCAGGTGTTGGCACTCTTTAGAAGTAGTCTCACTGCAGAGGAAGCAGGGGATTAGCAGAGCTCACCCAACCAAAGGACATCTACACTGTGGTCTTTCAAACCCTGCCTGGCAGACAGTGCTGCCAGCCTCATCAGGAGGACAGAGCTCACGATTTTGAAGAGTGGCCCCTGATGAGGCCTTTGCTTTGAGAGGGACTGACTGCCACTCCCACCTCTTATCCAGCACTGATCAGGAGGGCGAGCTTGAGTCTGCGGTCCACACTGGGGAAGGGGTGCACACCTCTCCTCATTGATATCTAGCAGTGGGGCCACTTCAGACTCCCGAAATTGAGGGGACCGGTCTTCTCTGAGCCATCTTCGTGACTGCAATGAATATATGATGACTGATGCGCTTATAAGGAGTTCCAGATTGTCAGGCTGTTTAACACGAACTCCAGCCCCAGTGGTTACACTGCCTGCTGGACTGGGTATTGATTCCAATTCTCAGCGGCAGTGTGCTAGCCAATTTGTGTACTGGCATGGTAGCACAGTGGTTAGAACTGTTGCTTCACAGCGCCAGCGTCCCGGGTTCAATTCCCGGCTTGGGTCACTGTCTGTGCAGAGCCTGCACGTTCTCCCCGTGTCTGCGTGGGTTTCCTTCGGCGCTCCGGTTTCCTCCCACAAGTCCCGAAAATGTGTTTGTTAGGTATTTTGGACATTCTGAATTCTCCCTCTGTGACCCGAACAGGTGCCTAGTGGCGACTAGAGGATTTTCACAGTAACTTCATTGCCGTGTTAATGTAAGCCCACTTGCGACACTAATAAAGATTATTATTATTGATTTGCACGTCCTGAATTGCAGAACGTTTCGCGGCCCCAACAGGAACGCAGGTCACATGCTTTTCAGTTTGGGCGGGAACACTTAGTCTCCTAAATGGAGAATCCAGCCCATTATGTTTGCAGAGTCCTATTGACAATTCGGTCACCTCATGGGGATGGCAAAATCTTGTCTTGTGTAAACACTTACACTTAGTTTTAAAAACAGGAAACCTGTCTGGCTGAGAATAACTGAAATTAAAGTGGTTTTAGGAGTCATCAATTAAATATCTTTTATAGGTGACTATTGACGTTAATAGGATATTTTTCCTGGCTTCATTCAATTCAGACCTTGGATGACTGTGTGGAGTTTGCACTTTATCCTCATGTCTGCGTGGGTTTTCTCTTGGTTCTCCGGTTTCCTCCCTCAGTCCAAAGATGTGCAGGTTAAATGGATTTGCCATGATAAATTGCCCCTTAGTGTACAAAGATGTGCGGGTTAGGTGGGGATATAGGGATAGGGCAGGGGAGTGGGCCTAGGTAGGGGTTCTCTTTTCGAGGGTTGGTGTAGACTCGATGGGCCAAATGCCCAATGTCTGCACTGTAGGGATTCTATGGAATTCTGTGATTAAAATTCTGGAGCCTGTTCTGCCAATCCATTAGATCATGGTTTCTGCAGCTTCCATAATGTACATTTATATGGATAATTTATATCTCAGTTCTATTTATGAATCTTTGCTTCATATCCCTAAATATAATTTCTCAATGAAACTATTATTAATTTCATTCTCCAAATCAGACTGACCGATTATCCACAGGGGAAAGAGTTCCATGATGATGCGACCATCAATTCACTGAGAGACACGTTGAGAAGTAAACCATGGTTTTAATCAGCTTAGACTTGAGCCTGCCTGTGACCGGTACAACAATGAATGCGGCCCCGCAGGTCAGCTGCCTTTATACTTCCTGTAAGGGGTGGAGCCATGGGCGAGCCCGTACATGCCCCGACATATCCCCCTGTGGGTGAAGCCGTACAATGGCCCATAGGTGGAGCCCACAGGGTTAAACACATAACGTAACACGATACAGCAGTAACATGATATCACAGTGCACTGGTGAATTAACAGTAGTTCCATTCACCACACATGATTTCCACAAGGTCTTATGTGGTAAAAGTGCACCTTGATCTCACTATGTAGTATATAATTGAAGGCTATGCCCTCTTTTTCTGTTTTTCTCCCATTAGAGGAAATAATTTCCTTGTATCTACCTTATTGAATCCTTTTTGTATTTGAAAAATCTTAATTAGATCACGCCACCATCTTCTACATTCAAGAGAACGCAAACATAGTACTGAGTCATTGTCGTATTAAATTGCAAACAGCCCCTACACACGCTTTCTTTCTCCTCCTTCCACCCTTACTGTGTTGACACAATATCCTAGTCTTAACTCTTTCCTTCCCAGGACTTCAAAGTTGATGAAACTTTTCACTCAACTCTTCTTCCTGCAGTGTGAAGGTTTTTGAAAGCTCAGCTTGACATCGCTTTGCCGCTCCCCAGTTATCTCGTTGCACTATTTGAACAAAATCTTTTATTTATAATTTTACTTAAAACTTTGTTTCTAAGATTTTAAATTAAGATTGATGGGATTATTAATATAAAATAAATTGATGCATTGATATAGTATTAGAAGTAGACCACATTGAGAGAAATATTGAATTTCTGACTCCAGGTATACATTAAAGTAAAACCGGGATAATGTGTTAACTTGCTTGCTGTTGTGTTCTTTGAATGGACTCTAGGATTCAGAAAATTTTCAAATGAGCTGCACGAGAAGATTAGTATATTTTCATCTTTACATATGGATCATGTTGGCAAGGCTACATTTATTCCCATCCTATGATACCTTGGGAAACTGATGGTGGATGTTCTATTTGAAGAGCTTGTGGTGATGGTTCTCCCATGATGGTGTAAAGTAGGAGATTCCACAATGTTGACATCAGGCTGATGTGTGACTTAGAGGTGATGGTGTTGCCAACGGGATTGCTGTTTTTTGTCATTCTTGCAGCAAGCTCTACAAATAGAATATCCACCATCCCTTTCTCAAGGCATCGTGGGATGGGAAGCCTTGCCAACATGATCCAAATGCAAAGATGAAAATATACTAATCTTCTCGTGCAACTCATTTGAAAATTTGCTGACATCCTAGTGTACACAGGAGGAGCAACAACTCCACAGATGGTGGTCGCAGGAGGGAGGTACAGTTAAAATAGAGTTGCTTCAGTGCATCTGTAGCTAGAATACACAGCAGCCGCAAGATGTCAGTGATGGAGGGGGTGGACGTCAACTCCATTGGCAGGGGTACCGATCAAACAAAGCGATTTGTACTACAGATGGTGTTGTGCCTCCTGAGAGTTACAGCTGTTGCCTCCCAGGCAAGTGGTGTGTATTCCATCACAGTCCTGACGAAGCTTGTTGATGGCAGAGACACTTTGGCAACAGTTGCAGTGAAATTGGGCTCTTGTTGTGGCAGGGAGATTTATTACGCTTCCCAAACTTCAACTAATTCAACAGGAAATGCTGATCAAAATACAAATCTGCTGGTAGAACGCTGTTCACAATGGAGAATTAAATATCAGCAGTCAACGTGGTTTTACGTTTTCTTCTGTGTCCATTTAATGTCTGTTTAGCTTTTTTGTCTTTTCAGTCAGCGTAAGACCTTTAAAAGCGCTTCTAGAAGTATAACATTTTACAGCACATAAGTCCATTTGGCCCATCCTGAGCTATCCACAATCCTGTTCTCTGACAATCCCGTCTACCTTTTCAGTTTTTCTTTTTCAATTGGTAATTCACCATTTTAAAACTTAGGATTCCATTTCCACACCCATTCACCCTAACCACTCCAAGCCAGTTTTAACAGTAACCCAGATACTGTCAAATCCCGTATGATCAGTATTTTCCAATGTGTGGTGGAGGTATAGCTCTCTCACTTGAAAACAGAAGATTTGCAACTTCTTTTATTAGAGCTTAGAGATCTCCGTGAAGTGTTCAAAATTGAGTGTTTTGGTGAAAACAACTTGGGAGAAACTACCTCCATTGGTTGGTGAGTCAGTCATTTGGTGGCATGAATTTCAGATTATTACTGAGAATAAAGGGATAGAAGTTCAGAGAAAATGTTCAACACTAGTGGAAGCAGGATCCATAGAAAAAGGTGGCTTGACCTGAGTCCACAGATATTCAAATTATTCAAATGGAGAATTATTCGAATGGTGTATCACAGAATAACAGAATAATACAGTGCAGAAGAGGCCCTTCGGCCCATCGAGTCAGCTTCAGCGTATGAAAGGCACCTGCCTACCTAATTCCATTTGCCAGCACTTGGCTGTCATGTGAGAGTACCTTTAAGAAATGGGTGTTTATAAATGGGTGTGCATATAAATATCTGTAGTGAGAATACCTTTAAGAAATGGGTGTTTAAGAAATGTACCTTTAAGAAATGGGTGTTTATCAGTGATGTCAGAGTGTGGGTGGAGCTGGGCAGTCTGTCAGCTTTTTACTTTCGTTTTAGGCTGTTTTGCTGCAGGGTGTGTTTTAGTTTTGTTTTCAGAGCTGGATAGCTGCAGTCACAGCCAGAAGGGGTCTTAATCTCTCTCTCTCTCTAATCTAAAAACTGTAAATCGATCCTTTGGTGATTTAAAACCAATAACTGAAGACTTCCGGGTGCGGCGATGACCAGCTGAGTCGCACGTTTCGGCAGCTCCCGGTGGAACGGACTTTTGGGCTCTTAATAAGAGCCCCAACGGCAATTTTAACGGCTAAAAATACTGTGCGGTGAACCAGAAGGGAATCCCCCCTGGATACGGATGAAAATAGGAGAGGAAGGTGGCCGGATTGCGGTGGATCCTTTAGAGCAGCGGCAAGGAAGGCAAGCAAAAAGCAAGATGGCGTCGGAAGGTGGCAGTTTAATATGGGGCCCTGACCAACAAGAGTTCCTGCGGCGCTGCGTGGAAGAACTCAAAAAGGAAATGAAGAAGGAGCTGTTGGCCCCGATATTACAGGCGATCGAAGGGCGAAAGGAGGAGCAAAAGACCCAGGAGCGGGAGCTTCGGGTCGTGAAGGCAAAGGCTGCCGAGAATGAGGACGACATACAGGGCCTGGTGGTGAAGACGGAGATGCACGAGGCACACCATAAACGATGTGTGGAAAGGCTGGAGGCGCTGGAGAACAACGCGAGGAGGAACAACCTAAGGATTCTTGGCCTTCCTGAAGGTGCGGAGGGAGCGGACGTCGGGGCATATGTGAACACGATGCTGCACTCGTTAATGGGAGCGGAGGCCCTGGCGGGTCCGTTGGAGGTGGAGGGAGCATACCGAGTGATGGCGCGAGGACCGAGAGCAGGAGAAATTCCTAGAGCCATAGTGGTGACATTCCTCCGTTTTAAGGATAGAGAGATGGTCCTTAGATGGGCAAAGAAAACTCGGAGCAGTAAGTGGGAGAACGCGGTGATCCGCGTATACCAAGACTGGAGTGCGGAGGTGGTGAGAAGGAGGGTGAGCTTTAATCGGGCCAAGGCGGTGCTTCACAAAAAGAAGATAAAATTCGGAATGCTGCAACCGGCAAGACTGTGGGTCACATATCAAGGGAGGCACCACTACTTTGAGACGGCGGATGAGACGTGGACTTTTATCGTGGAAGAAAAATTGGAATGAGCGGGTTATTAAAAAAAAGAACGTTTGAAACAAAGTGGTGGGGCGAGTATGGGGGGCGAAGAGGGGGGTAAAAAGGGGGGAAAGAGGAGTTTTATGTTATTAATCCTGCGATGTGGTAACTTTTCTCTCTTCCACAGGAGGTGGTGGGGGGAGGAAAGGAGGTGGAGGAGATGGGGCGTTGGCCATTGGGGGCGGGGCCAAGGGGGAAGCGCAGGCTCGGTTCCCGCGCTATGATAATCATGGCGGGAATAGGGAAGCAGGAAGGAGGGGGCGTCGCACGGTGCGAGCCGAGGTCACGGGGGGAAGCCAAGGTCGGCCAGAGTTTGCTGACTTCTGGGAGCAACATGGGGGTGTAACTACGCTAGTGGGGGATCTAGCGGTGGGGGGTGGGAGGGGGGAATTATTGGGCTGCTGCTGCTGGGGAGAGGGGGGAGCTGGCATGGGGTGGGATGGGCAGGGGGGGTACCGCCTGGGGGGGACACAGCTACGTGGGAACCGGGTGAGGAGCTGGAAAAAGGGGATGGCTAATCGACAAGGGGGGGGGGTAAAAAGCCCCCCAACCCGGCTGATCACGTGGAACGTGAGAGGGCTGAACGGGCCGATAAAGAGGGCACGGGTACTCGCACACCTTAAGAAACTTAAGGCAGACGTGGTTATGTTACAGGAAACGCACTTGAAACTGATAGACCAGGTGAGACTACGCAAAGGTTGGGTGGGGCAGGTGTTCCATTCGGGGCTAGATGCGAAAAACAGGGGGGTGGCTATATTAGTGGGGAAGCGGGTAATGTTTGAGGCAAAGACTATAGTGGCGGATAGCGGGGGCAGATACGTGATGGTGAGTGGCAAACTACAGGGGGAGACGGTGGTTTTGGTAAACGTATATGCCCCGAACTGGGATGATGCCAATTTTATGAGGCGTATGCTAGGACGCATCCCGGACCTCGAGGTGGGAAAGTTGGTAATGGGGGGAGATTTCAATATGGTGTTGGAACCAGGACTGGAAGGAGGCCGGCAGGGTGCTTAAAGATTTTATGGAGCAGATGGGAGGAGTAGACCCGTGGAGATTTAGCAGACCTAGGAGTAAGGAGTTTTTGTTTTTCTCCTATGTCCACAAAGTCTATTCGCGAATAGACTTTTTTGTTTTGGGAAGGGCGTTGATCCCGAAGGTGAGGGGAACGGAGTATACGGCTATAGCCATTTCGGATCACGCTCCGCATTGGGTGGACTTGGAGATAGGGGAGGAAACAGAAGGGCGCCCACCCTGGAGAATGGACATGGGACTAATGGCAGATGAGGGTGTGTGTCTAAGGGTGAGGGGGTGCATTGAAAAGTACTTGGAACTCAATGATAATGGGGAGGTCCAGGTGGGAGTGGTCTGGGAGGCGCTGAAGGCAGTGGTTAGAGGGGAGCTGATATCAATAAGGGCACATAAAGGGAAGCAGGAGAGTAGGGAATGGGAGCGGTTGCTGCAAGAACTTCTGAGGGCGGACAGGCAATATGCGGAGGCACCGGAGGAGGGACTGTACAGTGAAAGGCAAAGGCTACACGTAGAATTTGACTTGCTGACAACTTGCAGAGGCACAATGGAGGAAGGCACAGGGTGTACAGTACGAATATGGGGAGAAGGCGAGCAGGTTGCTGGCCCACCAATTGAGGAAAAGGGGAAGAGGGAAATAGGGGGAGTGAGGGATGAAGAAGGAGAGATGGAGCGGGGAGCGGAGAGAGTGAATGGAGTGTTCAAGGCATTTTATAAAAAATTATACGAGGCTCAACCCCCGGATGGGAGGGAGAGAATGATGGGCTTTCTGGACCGGCTGGAATTTCCCAAGGTGGAGGAGCAGGAAAGGGTGGGACTGGGAGCACAGATTGAAATAGAGGAAGTAGTGAAAGGAATTAGGAGCATGCAGGCGGGGAAGGCTCCGGGACCGGATGGATTCCCAGTTGAATTTTACAGGAAATATGTGGACTTGCTCGCCCCGATACTGATGAGGACCTTTAATGAGGCAAAGGAAAGGGGACAGCTGCCCCCGACTATGTCAGAGGCAACGATATCGCTTCTCCTAAAGAAGGAAAAGGACCCAGCGGGTCCCATAGACCTATTTCCCTCCTAAATGTAGACGCTAAGATTCTGATAAGGTAATGGCAATGAGGATAGAGGATTGTGTCCCAAGGGTGGTCCATGAGGACCAAACTGGGTTTGTGAAGGGGAGACAGCTGAATACGAATATCCGGAGGCTGCTAGGGGTAATGATGATGCCCCCACCAGAGGGGGAAGCGGAGATAGTGGTGGCGATGGATGCCGAGAAAGCATTTGATAGAGTGGAGTGGGATTATCTGTGGGAGGTGCTGAGGAGATTTGGTTTTGGAGATGAGTATGTTGGATGGGTGCAGCTGTTGTATAGGGCCCCAGTGGCGAGTGTGGTCACAAATGGATGGGGATCTGCATACTTTCGGCTCCATAGAGGGACAAGGCAGGGATGCCCTCTGTCCCCATTATTGTTTGCACTGGCGATTGAGCCCCTGGCAATAGCATTGAGGGGTTCCAAGAAGTGGAGGGGAGTACTTAGAGGAGGAGAAGAACACCGGGTATCTCTGTATGCGGATGATTTGTTGTTATATGTAGCGGACCCGGCGGAGGGGATGCCAGAGATAATGCGGACACTTCGGGAGTTTGGAGAATTCTCAGGATATAAACTGAACATGGGGAAAAGTGAGTTGTTTGTGGTGCATCCAGGGGAGCAGAGCAGAGAAATAGAGGACTTTCCGCTGAGGAAGGTAACAAGGGACTTTCGTTACTTTGGGATCCAGATAGCCAAGAATTGGGGTACATTGCATAGGTTAAATTTAACGCGATTGGTGGAACAAATGGAGGAGGACTTCAAGAGATGGGACATGGTATCCCTGTCACTGGCAGGGAGGGTGCAGGCGGTTAAAATGGTAGTCCTCCCGAGATTCCTCTTTGTGTTTCAGTGCCTTCCGGTGGTGATCACGAAGGCTTTTTTCAAAAGGATCGAAAAGAGTATCATGAGTTTTGTGTGGGCCGGGAAGACCCCGAGAGTGAGGAAGGGATTCTTACAGCGTAGTAGGGATAGGGGGGGGCTGGCACTACCGAGCCTAAGTGAGTACTACTGGGCCGCCAATATCTCAATGGTGAGTAAGTGGATGGGAGAAGAGGACGGAGCGGCGTGGAAGAGATTGGAGAGGGCGTCCTGTAGGGGGACTAGCCTACAAGCTATGGTGACGGCCCCATTGCCGTTCTCACCGAAGAAATACACCACAAGCCCGGTGGTGGTGGCGACTTTGAAAATTTGGGGACAGTGGAGACGGCATAGGGGAAAGACTGGAGCCTTGGTGGGGTCCCCGATAAGAAATAACCATAGGTTTGCCCCGGGGAGAATGGATGGGGGATTTGGAATATGGCAAAGAGCAGGAGTAACGCAACTGAAAGATCTGTTTGTGGATGGGAAGTTCGCAAGTCTGGGAGCGCTGACCGAGAAATATGGGTTGCCCCAAGGGAATGCATTCCGGTATATGCAACTGAGGGCTTTTGCGAGGCAACAGGTGAGGGAATTCCCGCAGCTCCCGACGCATGAGGTGCAGGACAGAGTGATCTCAAAGACATGGGTGGGGGACGGTAAGGTGTCAGATATATATAGGGAAATGAGGGACGAGGGGGAGATTATGGTAGATGAGCTGAAAGGGAAATGGGAAGAAGAGCTGGGGGAGGAGATTGAGGAGGGGCTGTGGGCGGATGCCCTAAGTAGGGTAAACTCATCGTCCTCGTGTGCCAGGCTAAGCCTGATTCAATTGAAGGTGTTACACAGGGCGCATATGACTGGAGCACGGCTCAGTAAATTTTTTGGGGTAGCGGATAGGTGTGCGAGATGCTCGAGAAGCCCAGCGAACCACACCCACATGTTCTGGTCATGTCCGGCCCTACAGGGGTTTTGGGCGGGGGTGACAAAGGTGCTTTCGAAAGTAGTGGGGGTCCAGGTCGAACCAAGCTGGGGGTTGGCTATATTTGGGGTTGCACAAGAGCCGGGAGTGCAGGAGGCGAGAGAGGCCGATGTTTTGGCCTTTGCGTCCCTAGTAGCCCGGCGCAGGATACTGTTGATGTGGAAGGAAGCCAAGCCCCCGGGGTGGAGACCTGGATAAATGACATGGCAGGGTTTATAAAGCTGGAACGGATTAAGTTCGTCCTAAGGGGATCGGCTCAGGGGTTCGCCAAGCGGTGGCAACCTTTCGTCGAATACCTCACAGAAAGATAGAGGGAATGGAAAAGAAGAAGGCAGCAGCAGCAGCCCAGGGTGGGGGGAGGAAGCAGAAGGACTCTCAGGGTTGTTAATATATATGTATAATATGTATAGGTCGTTGCTATAAATAATTGTATATTGGACTGTTAAATCATATTTTTGGAGAGTGTTTATCTGAGACAAGGCAGTTGCCATTTAGTTTTAGTTTCCGTTTTTGTTATATATTATTTATTCTTTGTTTATAAAGCAGGTCATTGTTATTTATACTGTTATATTATTGTGTAAAGGATACACAATGTATTGTGATGGTTGACCAAAAATTTTCAATAAAATATTTAAAAAAAAAAATAAAACCAATAACTGCTCTCAGTAGTGACTTTAACCCTATGTGCTTCTGTTTAAGGTTTTGTTTTTAAGTCTTATGGATGTTAAAAGGAAAGCTTAAAGGATTACTTAGTGTTGTATTCTTTGGGGGTGGTATTTGAATTAATGGTTGCTAAGATGTTCACTATGTTTTAAAAAGGTTAACTTGAGTTCATAGAATAAACATTGTTTTGCTTTAAAAAATACTTTTCCATTTCTGCTGTACCACACCTGTAGAGTGGGCCGCGTGCTCCCCATACCACAATCTATTAAAAGTTGTGGGCCAGGTGTACTCCATGATACACTTTGTGGTTCTCTAAACCCTGGCCCATAACATGGCTCATAGCCTTGAATGTTATGACGTGCTCAGTGCTCATAGTGTGCTTCAACTCGGGTGAGTCTAAGAGTAAATCATCACCTCCTGATCGATCGTGGTGCATCTCATTGGATGTGATTGGTTGCCATTTTAAAATGTCACCTGCAGAGTGGGCATATCTTAAACTCCCGTGGACCTTCGTAACACAGCTAATATTGCCTGTTTGATCCCTTTCTCCCAGCTTCAACTGTAAGCACATTTGTGGGAAGGAAAATTGAGGCTGACTGCCAATGAAATTGGCATGTTGTGGCTGAAGAAGATGTCAATTTATATGCCGAGTATATGCAAAGACATGATTTTTGTGGCTTTAAAATTGGAGTTGCCTTGAATGCCGTATCAACATATACATCATGATTTATGGTATATTGGTCTCGGAGGAAATGCAGCGTGATTTACCAGAATGATATCTAGACTCCAAGCATTAAATTAAGAGGGGGGATTACACAAACTAGGGTTGTATTCCTTGCAATTTCGAAGTCATCACTTGATTGACATTTTAAAGATATCAAATGGACCTGATAGGGTTGATCAAGAGAAACTAATTCTGCTAATTTGGGAGCCTAGGACCTGAGTGTATAGTTTAAAAATTAGAACCAGCTAGGAAACAATCTTACAGAGCAAAGATGGTGGAAGTTTGGATCTTTTTTTATTTGTTCATGAGACGTGGGTATCGCAGACTGTGCCCATCCCTAATTGCCCTTGAGGGGGCAGTTAAGAGTCACCCACATTGCTGTGGGTCTGGAGTCACGTGTTGGCCAGACCAGGTAAGGATGGCTGATTTCTTTCGCCAAAGGATATTAGTGATCCAGATGTGTTTTTGCGACAATCTACAATGGTTTTATGGTCATCGCTAGACTTTTAATTCCATATTTTTATTGATTTCAAATTTCACCATCTGCAGTGGTGGGATTTGAACCTGGGTCCCCAGAGCGTTACTCTGGGTCTCTTGGTTACTCGTCTAGTGACAATATCATTACACCACCGCCTCCCCACTCTTCCATAAACAATAATGGATGCGAGATCAATTATTTAAAATCTGAAATTGATCATTTTTTGTTGACCAATTGTAATAAAGGATATGTGGAACTTCTGTGTTTCTATGTTCTCCACCATTGCACCAGCTTAGAATAGCACAGATCAATGGTGGAAGGTGGGATATTTCTGCTCTGCAGAGCTGAGTATGACATTACCAGCTGGTGATGCATTTACCTGCTGAGTCACCCAGTTAAACTTGGCTTTTATATCTTTTAAGATAAAGTATTTATTTATTCCTCTCGTTAACATGACTGTAAAGAATATGTATGTTTGAAGGGTAAAGGTTAATGCTGCAGCACTATATTATTTGTTTTGGGGAGTCCGGAGGTGGGTGAGCTCTAAGTATGAATGTATTCCTCTTTGTGTGCATCTCAGTTTGACTCAGTTCAGTTCCCACAATCAAGCAGGAGTGATGGTGTGATACATGTTTGCACATTGCATTGCAATTCACAGCAAAACCAAAGGAAGTATCCAGCAGCTGCTGTGTAAACAAGGTATTAGAGCTCTGTGTGAAGAGCTTAAGGAACTATTATATCTACGTGTAGAAGAGCAAACAGGTGTTGCATAAAATTGTCGATCTGGCTAACCGCAATATGATCCGGACTGTCTCTTTATCAAATCAGCTGAATGGTGCACCCGAGGGTAATTTCAGCAATTTTGGACAAAGAATCTATCTGTAGAAGTAAGCCTAACTCTATCCCTGTCCTGTCGCTCCCTGATGACAAATAATAAAAATAAGCTGCAGCCTCCAGCAGAGAAGCTGAATAGCTGAGAAAAAGAATTGTTTTACTGCTCGTAGTAAGTTGTTGTTTCCCAGAAGGCTGCAAACCCGTTCCAACCTGTTGTCGATCCTGGCTGCAATCTTCATCCAGTGAAGATATGAGAATTTTACTTGGAAACACAGACTTGTGTAAATGGCCCCCAACAACAAAGAACCTTATTTCATCCCATTTTAGTAATCTAGGAAGGGTAAATATTTAACAGGACCATCTGACAATGGGAGTCAGAGAAGGAAATTAAAGTTTGTTGGGGTCACATGGGAAGTGTTGCCCTCCTCCCCACCCCCTACTTTCTCTTTTACTCACTCACCTGACTTGGTCACTCGCCTCACTCACTCAACATCACTAATCTCCCCTTTCTTTCACTCGGTACCTTCTATTTGAGTGCAACGGAAACATTTAGGAATCACAGACTTTCCATTATTGGTCAATTTATTTTTAAGGACTTTGAGAGTAGCTGTAAATTTCCAGATATTTTTCTGTCAGAGTTTGTTTTATTTTTGGTTTAAAGTTGTGTTTCCTTTGTAGCATTGACGAGCCCCTGCTCTAAAATAAAGAGGCAGCCACAGAAAAAGCTTGTGTGCTGATGTGCTGGGTAATGGTGTTGAGGTATTCAAAAGGCTGACAATTGCATGATTTCCAGGGTGATCGCACCGAAGATGTGAGTTGGTGAAAGGGCTCAGCTTCTTGACCAGTCAGCTTTGTATTCAGGCTATTTCTCAAAGCAAATTTATCTCTTTTTGAAGTGACAGTGAATGCTTCCTTCATTTTTATTTATTAAAACATTGCATGCTTTCATGCACATACTTTGTAGGAGAGCAAAATAAATCAAATTCTTCTAATTTATTGAAAGCGCCAGAAACATTTCCTTCGTCTGACCAGAGGGTTGTCAGTTCCCAGTAAAGGGATGTAAATAGAAGTAAATGGCAGGGGACCAGTGGCAGGGAGCCAGTTATCGTCCATGTAATTCAAGCTTGTAAGCCGGGAGCTACTCTCTACTGGGTGGTGGGTCTCGGGCAATGTGCTGCAGCTCTGGTTTGTCAGCTTCCAAGCTGTGGACTGCGTTTTTAAAGTGCAGACCAATTCTGTTTATAAGAGCACGGGTGTGTGCAGAGTTCAGAGCTGTAAAATAGGGTCCGCAGGGATTTAAACTGGGTGAAAAGATACCCCAGGAAACTCAGCACCAGTGTTTAACTCCTTGGCGTACAATCCAAGACACTACAGTAAGTGGAACTACCACAGCTTTATGATTATGAAACTTGTATTTTGCACTGTTGAGATTTACTATGTTTAATATATGAAGGCTGAAGATCTATGTAAATTTGATTTAAATAGAATTACTTCAGAGTATAATGTGATTATGTTGTGTAAATTCATGACTTATTTTCTTTTAAATGACTTCCTTCTATATTTGACATGCCCTGACGATATGGGCACTATACAATTTGTGAAAAAGCAATAAAAATGGATTTGCTTTCGAAGTTTTACTGAATTCCATCTTCAGAATAAAATTTCAAAAATAAGAAAAAAGCTCGAGTTGCAAGTTTTCCGATTCCATCTTTTTGCTAATCTCAACAAGATTGTTGGTTTTCTATTTGAGAAGATGTTGGAAAGGGTCTTTAGCTTTTCCTCTTCCAGCTCAGGCTTCCACTGCTGCTGATCTGCAGCCATATTTTAGCCGTTTTATTGCTTTGCACTGATTTGTGGCCAACAGTGTGCCAGTGTGTGTTGCACCATATCCAGCAGTTGCTGAAGGTAGATATTTATTCCTGCAGTGAGTATTTGCTGTAAAATGTTATGCCTTATACTTAGAAACAAAAGATGTGGCTTTCACTCTTGACTCTTCAACATCAAATGTGTTAACTGATTAATAAATATATGAAGCCCAATTCTATTCATCTTGAAGCATTTAAGGCAACTCTCATTTCAAAATGTGGTCTTCTCTGCTAATAGAAAGGAGAGATCCAACACCCTGTTCTTCATTGAATGTATTTCCCACTTCCATTTCTTTAACAACTGGCTAGTGTGCATCAGAGTCATTTGGCCACTGACCAGAAACTGAACTGGACCGGTTATATAAATACTGTGGCTACAAGAACAGGTCAAAGGCTAGAAATTGTGTCAAGTAATTGTTCTTAGAGTACGGTTTTTACAGTCTTCAGGAGCGAACCTTAACAATGAGCATTAGCAAATCATTCAACTGCAGAAGGCACCACAGTCATACTTGTCCCCTTCATCCTGCTTTTGAATGTGCACTCTTGAGTCACTGGATGTGGACCAGAGTGAAAATCCTGGTTGATTTTTTACCTTTCGTAGTTGCAAGAGCACTGACGCCTTACTCTGGCCGAGATCAGATATTTGTGATGGATTTAGTCACTACTAGTGGATGTACTACTCGGTTGGTTTGTGATTTAGGATCAGAATCTGCATTAGTGGCACAGGAGTTGGTGTGAACTGCTAATAGAAAGGAGAGATCCAACACCCTGTTCTTCATTGAATGTATTTCCCACTTCCATTTCTTTAACAACTGGCTAGTGTGCATCAGAGTCATTTGGCCACTGACCAGAAACTGAACTGGACCGGTTATATAAATACTGTGGCTACAAGAACAGGTCAAAGGCTAGAAATTATGTGTCAAGTAACTTGTCTCCTGACTCCCCAAAGCCTGTTCACCATCTATAAGGCACAAGAAAGGAGTTTGCCCAAATGAGTTCAGCTCCAATAGCACTCCAGGAGCCCAACCCTATCCTGGACAAAGCAGCCAGCTTGCTTGGCACCTCTTCCACCATCTTCAACATTCATGTCCTCCACCACCGATGCACACTGGCAGCAATGTTTACTATTGGTAAGATGTACTGCAGCAGTTCACCAAGCCTGCTGTGACAGCGTCTCCCAAACCCCTGACCTCTACCCTCTAGAAGGGTAGACGAGGGCAGCAGATGCATGGGAACACCACCACCTGCAAGCTCCCCACCAAGCCATATGTCACCCTGCCTTGGAAATGTACTGTCACTGTCCTTCACTGTCACTGGGTCAAAATCCTCGAACTTTCTTCCTAACAAAACTGTAGATGACCCCACACCAGAGGGCAATTAGGGATGGGCAATAAACGCTGGCCTACCCAGCAAGGTCCACATCCCATGAACAAAGAAAATGAAATAAGATTGAGGGCTGTTGAGGACAGGAACTGGATGCACTGCATTACAGATTAGATAATTACTTAAAGTGTGAAAAATTTACAGGACTATGGAGGAAAAGAAGATGGACGGGCATAGTCAGATAGCTCTTTCAGCAATTCGGCAGGGGCCTGGATGTACTGAATAGCCTACTTCTGTGCTATAAGGTTCTACAATGTAATGGTTATGGGGAGGGTATTGATGTCAGTATTGTGTTGCAAGGAAACCTCTAAGTAAAGTACAGAGGCTTTAGGGATACTAAAGTAGTGATGATGTATATATTTCTCGGGTGAAGAGGGTGACAATGACCTTCAGTGGGGACTATGCACATTGTCCATAGCAAGTGTTGCTAGCACTTGAGATTCTTGGGCATCCTGATGACTTAAGGTAATGCTGAAAAAGAGCCAAAGGAATCACTAGGTTTACTGTTATCCAGAAGTCCCCACAAAGGAGCTGAATTGGGATTCATTTTCTAAAATATAGTTTGTTTTTGAAGCATGCAGTGATTTGCCATGGAGAGTAGTTGCAGGAGACTGTTGCATCCTTTAAGGGAAGAGCAGATAGACATTTGAAGTAGAGGAATACAAAACCAGTATGAAACAAGATCAGTTTTTAGATTGCTCTAGCAAAGACTTAGGCCCAGAATTTCACCGAGTGATGGCGACTCCACGGACATTGATGTAAAAGCCACACTCCATTTTTGATATCTTATTTTTGCCGAGAGAGGGGGAAAGGGATGAGGCATTATTCCCAGGGAAAACTGAACTCAGCTGGGCAATGTGAACTCAGGATTGAGTTCAGACCCCATTTTTTGTTGTAGCAAGGGCCTTGACCTGCATGGTGGGATTTATAAATATTTAGATTAGACTCTTGAAGGGTGGAGAAGATTGATAGAACTCTGAAGCTCTGAAGTTATTAAAACCCCAGCCCTTAAAAGCATAAAAGATGGACTGTCTGTGTTAGTGAGAAGTTTTTTTAAAAACCGCTCCCTTAGTTACAATAGCTAGTTATTGACATTTCCTTAAGGGCTACCTTTATTTCATTATTTAATGTTTGGCTGAATTCCACAACCTATAATTATCCCAGCAGAGGGCCTTGGGTTCATTGTTTGATTGACACCCACGGAAGAATTAACTGTCTTTGTTATGGGGTTATGAATACAAGTCTGTTTTTATAAAGGATTCAATACTTGAGGGGAGTTAAAAACTTGAATGCGTTTTCATGAATGGGACTTTTCTAAAATGAATACAGCTATAATAGATATTTAGAACTTTATTCTATTTCATCTCAACATGGCTCCTGAGGCCTGTCCATGGTGAAAAGGGGTGATTTGATATGGAGGGTCTCAGGGCAAAGGGTGGTGGGTAGTTTGGCATGAGATGTCATTCAGTTGCATTGGGGTTATCGGAGCTCATGGGGGTGGGTGGGGGGAATGGTTGACATGGCTGGGGCACAGAATGTTGATGGGGAGGTGAGGTTTGGGGGGCCTCAAATACGAGGAAACAACTCAGACAAAATCCCAGAGAACCAAGATGGGCCTTTTTAATATCCTGCCTTGGCACTTTCATAGAATTTACAGTGCAGAAGGAGGCCATTCGGCCCATCGAGTCTGCACCAGCTCTTGGAAAGAGCACCCTACCCAAGGTCAACACCTCCACCCTATCCCCATAACCCAGTAACCCCACCCAACACTAAGGGCAATTTTGGACACTAAGGGAAATTTATCATGGCCAATCCACCTAATCCGCACATCTTTGGACTGTGGGAGGAAACCGGAGCACCCGGAGGAAACCCACGCACACACGGGGAGGATGTGCAGACTCCGCACAGACAGTGACCCAAGCCAGAATCGAACCTGGGACCCTGGAGCCTTTCTCCATGCTGCACCGGCACCTCCACCTCCTGGAACCAAGGTCCGGCCATTTGGGGGAATTCTTCTCAAGGAGGGTGTCGCAAACCAGGGAATTTCCCGAATCACGTTACCCACCTCAAGTGCACAAATTTTGACCAGTCAGCACATTATGTCTATGTCATCTCTTTGAAAGAGCTATTCAATTGGCCCTTTCCTATTGTTAGCTCTCCATAAGCCCTGTAAATCTTTTCCCGCAATTATTTAACCAATTCCATTTTGAAAGTTATTATGTAATCTTCCACCACAACTTCAGGTTTGCTGCATTTCAAAAAAAAAATCCCCGTATATCACCTCTGGTTCTTTTACTAGTTATCTTAATCCTCATCTTGGACAGCACGGTGGCACAGCTACTGCCTCACAGCTCCAGTGTCCCCGTGTTTAATTCCGACCTCGAGTGACTGCCTGTGCGGAGTCTGCACGTTTTCCCAGTGACTGCGTGGGTTTCCTCCGGGTGCTCCAGTTTCCTCCCACAGTCCAAAAATGTGCAGGTTAGGTAGATTGGTCATGCTAAATTGTCCCTTAGTGTCCAAAAAAGGTTAGATGGGGCTACTGGGTTATGGGGATAGGGTGGACGCGGGCTTAGTAGGGTTCTCTTTCCAAAGCCGGTGCAGACTCGATGGGCTGAATGGCCTCCTTCTGCACTGTAAATTCTATGATTCTAAGCCCTCTGATTACTGATACATCTGCCACTGGAAATAGTTTATTCTTCTTTACTCTTTAAAAACCCTTCATATGTTTGAATACCATGGCAATTCTGGAACTGACTGGATCACATGTATGTCTTCTGAGCCATTGTGATCATGGCTGCTATCAAATTTCTCTTTAAATTTCCTGTATTGTGGAGCACATCGCCATTTTTCGCAATCTGAAGTTCCGCATCCTTCATGCACAGCTTTCTGTGATGTAAACTTCTTTAGTTCTATTCACGAATTACAGGTGCTACAAAGCGTCGACATACCTGTGCAAATGATGGCCAAGTTTGGATTCAAACCTCTATTCGGAGTTCCACCAACTGCCTGCCTCAAAGGTGGATCGTTTGCATTAAATTTTGTAATCATCTTCACAGCAGCTACTTCACTCCAGAACAACTACACAATTTAAAGCTATGACTTCTGAATTATCCATTCAAACTTATAAAAATAGGCAGGCACCAGATAATCCTATCAAGCCTGTCCCAACTCGCCAGCCTGACTAAACACTTCCACCCTCTGCAATATGGTCTTGCATTTCTCTGATTGGACTCTGAACACACCATCCTTCCATTCAATCTGAAACAAGTGTGATTACATGGAATGGAATTCATAGTATAGAAACAGTTAATTTGCCCTGTCTGCCAGTGTTTACGCTCCAAACAAACCTTCTCCCACCGTACTCCATCTAACCCTATCAGCATAACTTTTTTATTTTTTTCTCTCGTGTATTTATCTAATTTACCCTTAAATGCAATAATGACTTCATATGGTTTCACATTCCACATTCTGACCACGCTCTGAGTAAATAATTTCTCCTGAATTCCTTATTGGATTGATTAAGTGACCATCTTATATTTGTGACCCCATATTTTGGTCTCCCCCACAAGTGCAAACATCTGTTTGTGTAATAAAACTCCTTAATGACTTTAAAATCACCGTCCGTTCCTCCCTCAGTCTCTTTTCTGGAGCAGAGAACGCCGGTCTGTTCAGATTATCCTGAGAATTATAATCCCTTCGTTCTGGACCATGTAAATCTAAAATTATTTGTTCAAAATTTGCGGGTCATTTGTTTTTGGAGCTTGGTGTGTTTTGTGCCTGGAGCATATATTATAAAATGAAGTTAATGTTTAGCAAGCCAACTGTGTAATAATTGTGCTCGAGTGCAGCAGCAGCAGCAGTTTGAATTCTTCCTTGAGGATGAAAAAAAGTGCATTTTCAAGAGAGTTCATTTTGCAATCTATTTTTCTCATCATAGCGTCATTTCTCCTGCCTTCCTCTGAACACAGTGTCTCGTGATGGTGCCAGAGTCACTGATAATCATTGGTATCTTTCTCACTCTTAGCCCTTCTTTGTGTTTAAGCCTTGGCACTGAAGGTCCATATGGTCTATGATTATGCACAATAGCTGAACTTGAACCTTTCACTACCTGACAACCACATACACACTCATTACATGACCAAACTTTTTCACAGGAGCAAGTTATGCCTTTGAAATGATCTTTCTGCCTCATTTTCAAATGAGTTATCAGCAATACAAAAATGCTCATAAAATACATAGGGGCAGGCACGGTAGCACAATGGTTAGCACTGTTGTTTCGCAGCTCCAGGGTCCCAAGTTCAATTCGCAGCTTGGGTCACTGTCTGTGTGGAGTCTGCACGTTCTCCCTGTGTCTGTGTGGGTTTCCTCCGGGTGCTCTGGTTTCCTCCCACAGTCCAAAGATGCGCTGTTAGGTAATTTGGACATCTGAATTCTCCCTCAGTGTACCTGAACAGTGTACTGGAATGTGGCAACTAGGGGCTTTTCTCAGTATCGGAATGTGGCGACTGGAGGCTTTTCACAGTAACTTCATTGCAGTGTTAATGTAAGCCTACTTGTGACAATAAAGATTATTATTATTCAGAAGAATGAGGAAAGCTATTTCCATTTAAATTTGTCCATTTAGAACTACCTTATGTTTCCACCAGGTGTACCATATATCTGAGCATTCTGCTTGGAAGTCTATACCAAGTATTAGTTGCTCTCTGCAAAATGGAGCCTACTATTATTTCTGTTGGTATTTGCTTTTACTAGTTTGTACCTGTATCCCCAACTACCACAGTTTGGTTTCAAATAATATTCTATATTTTTTCATATAATTTATTATTAATCGTGGTTTGGTGGCACAGAACTTGTGTAATTGTCTGTGCGGAGTCGGCACGCTCTCCCCGTGTCTGCGTGGGTTTCCTCCGGGTGCTCCGGTTTCCTCCCACAAGTCCCCAAAGACGTGCTGTTAGGTGAATTGGACATTCTGAATTCTCCCTCTGTGACCCGAACAGGCGCCGGAATGTGACGACTAGGGGATTTTCACAGTAAGTTCATTGCACTGCTAATGTGAGCCTACTTGTGACAATAAAAGATTGATTTTAAAAAAAGTAAAAAAACACACAACACACAATTAACTTAAATACTGAAACTAACATAAACCCACTAACAACTGAGGAAAGGCGACAACATCCGGCCATACCCCAGACTGAACCACCGGCGAATCTGACACAACAAACATGGCTATCAGCGGACATGGGTTTAAATCCACATGGAGCATCTCGACACGCTATTAAAGAAAGAAGCCCAGAAGTGTGCAAGTTTGGGGCAGAACCAGAACGAGGGGACATAGCTTTAAACTGAGGGGTAATAGATATAGGACAGAGGTCAGAGGTAGGTTCTTTACGCAAAGAGTGGTGAGGCCGTGGAATGCCCTACCTGCAACAGTAGTGAACTCGCCAACATTGAGGGCATTTAAAAGTTTATTGGATAAGCATATGGATGATAATGGCATAGTGTAGGTTAGATGGCTTTTGTTTCGGTGCAACATCGTGGGCTGAAGGGCCTGTACTGCGCTGTATCGTTCTATGTGTGTGTGTGGCTAGCCGAGTCAAGAGAACAGCGATCACACCTGTCCTCAACATATGGGAAAAACCCACTCATCCTTACCCTAGCCAAGTGCACCCTGTTTGATACCTTAAACTGAATTAGGCTCAGCCGAGCACATCAGGATGTGGAGTTGACCCTGTGAAGAGCCTAGCTCCAAACCTCACTGGTGAATAGAGGGCCCAATTCACTCTCCATTATGCCCTCACACCACTTAATGGAGCAGAATCCGACGAGAGAGTATAGCCATATAGATCTGAAATAGACACCTCGCCAGGTCGAAACAAGGACAGAATCCTCTTCATCAGGGAAGAAGTTGGCGCTAAAGGAAAGGAAGGAAATCGCCAACTTGAAAAGACCGAAAAAGGCTGGAGCTGGGCAGCTGGAATTTATCAACCAGCTCCGTAAAATTGGCAAACCTCCCCATCACAAACAAGTTCCCAAACCACTCCGGATCCTTCTCTCCCCAAGATTTAAATGTTGAGTCCAAACCAAAAGGTTAGAAAAGGTTGTAAATAGGGCTGGTGAAGATGTGGAAAGGAGCTTAAAATGCTGTCTAAACTATTTCCAAATCCTAAGCGAGAAAATCACCACTGGATTTGGGGAAAATCTAGTGGTGGAAAAGGGCAACGGTGCAGTGACCATGACAAGAAGAGTACAAGTAGTGCAGGAACGAACATCCATTTGTCCCCAAATAGAATCGGGATCACTGATCCACAAAAACATTTTTGAATGTTAGCAGCCCAGTAATAAAACAATAAATTGGGGCACTTTCCTTTGGAGCAGAACACTCTCGGATTCTTACCACCCAAATAAAAGAGGATATCAATTTGTTGACCTTGATTTAAAAAAAGGATTTGGGAAGAGAAATGGGAGACACTAAGAAAAAGAAAAACCTCAGGAGCATGCTGATTTTAATTCAGTTTGAGTCCTACCCGCCAAGGATAGAGGAAGGTTCTTCCACCTCTTTAAATCTACTTTGACACTATTAACCCGATAGCGAAAGCTTGTTGAAAAGGTAACATCCCCAGTTGGGCTCGCCGCCCAGGGGGGTTAACTGCGAAACATTCACTCTTGCCTAAGTTCACTTTATACCCAGAGAAGGAGCAAAGGTGTTAAGCGACTTTATTTTCCCGTCGATAGGGGGTTGGATCTGTAATACAAAGAAGTAGGTCGTCAACATAGAGACACCTGATGCTCTACCGCATCCCAACTAATACCCCTCCAATGAATAGAGGGCCTCGCCAATATAGAGAATGTCAGAGCAAACTCGAGTGGAGAAAGTGGGCAATCCTGTCTAATGTCCCTATTCAAGTGAAAGTAATCAGAATTCAAGGCGTTCGTACAACCAGTATGGGGACATTATATAACAGGCAAATCCAGGAAACAAAATTTATGACCAAATCCAAACCTCCCGAGAATCTCAAATAACTACTTCCATTCCACTCCGTCAAATACTTTTTCAGCATCACAAAATACTATAAGCTCAAGTTCGAGTATTGGGGAGGGGGAAAGGCTAACATTTAACAGGTGACATATCTTGGCCAACAATTGTCGGCCCTTCATGAAGCCTGTTTGATCCAACCCCCTATCGACGGGAAAATAAAGTCGCTTAACACCTTTTGCTCCTTCTCTGAGTATAAATTGAACTTAGGCAAGAGTGAATGTTTCCTGGTTAGCCCCCCTGGGCGGCGAGCCCAACTGGGGATGTTACTTTGAGTGACGGTCAGAGGCAGTCATTGAACTTGTCCAATAATAAAGGTACAAGCTGATCTGAAAACTTCTTATAAAATTCAATCAGGAAGCCACCCGGAACAGGCCCTTTGCCAGACTGCATCAGCCCAATCCATTGTAAAATCTCATCGGGGCATAACGGGGAGTCCGACCTCAACCGTTGGGATGGGCAGACTGTCCCTAGTATATGACTGATTAATCTGCAGGGGCCCCGATCTATAAAGATCGCAGTAAAAGTATTTAAAAACTGTATTGACCTGGGGAGGGGCGGAAACAAGGTTGCCGCCCTAAGTGAATATCTAAGGGATCTCCTGCGAGGCTGCCTGCCTTGAGTGGCTGAGCCAGAAAACGACTGGTTCAATTCACCTAACAGCACATCTTTGGACTGTGGGAGGAAACCGGAGCACCCGGAGGAAACCCACACACACACGGGGAGAAGGTGCAGACTCCGCACAGACAGTGCCCCAAGCCGGGAATCGAACCTGGGACCCTGGCGCTGAGAAGCCACTGTGCTAACCACTGTGCTATTTACGGGATGTGGGCTTCGCTGGTTAGCCCAGCATTTATTGCCCATTCCTCGTTGTCCTTTCCATGTCAGAATGGTGAGTGACTTGGAGAGGAACTACTGGTGGTGGGGTTTGCAGACTGCTGGTCTTGTCCTCCTGGATGGTAGTGGTCATGGGTTTGGAAGGTGATGCCCAAAGAACCAGAACCATCTTCCTTCGTGCCAGGTATGACTCCAACCAGCGGAGAGTTTTCCTCCCTGTTCCCATTGATTCCAGTTTAGCTAGGGCTCCTTGATGCCATACTTGGTCAAATGCTACCTTGATGTCAAGGGCAGTCACTCTCACCTCACCTCTGGCATTCAGCTTCTTTGTCCATGTTTGGGAGGTGATGCCCAAAGAACTTTGGTGAGTTCTTGCAGCACATCTTGGAGATGGGTACCCATACGGTACCACTGTTCATCGGTGGTGGAGGGTTTGAATGTTTGTGGAAGGGGAGCAATCAAGCGGGCTGCTTTGTCCTGGATGGTGTTGAGCTTCTTGACTGTTGTTGGAGCTGCACTCATCCAGGCAAGTAGAGTATTCCATTACACTCCTGACTTGTGTTTTATAGAGGGTAGACAGGCTTTGAAGGGTCAGGAGGTGAGTTACTCGCCGCAGGATTCCTAGCCTGTGACCTGCTCTGGTAGCCACAGTGTTAATATGGCTAGTCCAGTTCAGTTTCTGATCAATGGTAACCTCCAGTCTATTGATTATGGGGGATTCAGCGATGGTAATGCCATTGAATGTCAAGGGGCGATAGTTAGATCCTCTCTTGACAGAGATGGTCATTGCCTGACACTTGTGTGGAGCAAATGTAACTTGCCACTTGTCAGCCCAAGCCTGGATTTTGTCCAGATCTTAGTACATTTGGACATGGAATGCTTCATTACCTGAAGAGTCGCGAATGGTGCTAAACATTGTGCAGTCATCCACAAACATCCCCACTTCTGACCTTATGACAGAAAGGAGATCATTGATGAAGCAGCTGAATATGGTTGGGCCTAGGGCACCACCCTGAGGAACTCCTGCAATTATGTCCTGGATAGAGATGATTGACCTCCAACCACCACAACCATCTTCCCTTGTGCCAGGTATGACTCCAACCAGCGGAGAGTTTTCCCCGATTCCCATTGATTGCAGTTTAGCTAGGGCTCCTTGAGACCATACTTGGTCAAATGCTGCCTTGATGTCCAGGGCAGTCACTCTCACCTCACCTCTGGCATTCAGCTCTTTTGTCCATGTTTGAACCAAGGCTGTAATGACGTCAGGAGCTGAATGACCCTGGCGGAACCCAAACCGAGTGTCCGTGAGCAGGTTATTGCTGAGTAAGTGCCGCTTGATAGCACTGTTGATGACTTCTTCCATCACTTTGCTGATGTTGATGAGTAGACTGATAGAGCGGTAATTGGCTGGGTTGGATTTGTCCTGTTTCTTATGTACAGGACACACCTGGGCAATTTTCCACTTTGCCAGGTAGATGCCAGTGTTGTAGCTGTACTGGAACAGCTTGGCTAGGAGTGCAGGAAGTTCTGGAGCGCAAGTCTTCAGTTCTATTGCTGGGATATTGTCAGGACCCATAGCCTTTGCAATATCCAGTGCCTTCAGTCATTTCTTCATATCACTTGGACTGAATCGTATGGGCTGAAGACTTACCTGTGATGTTGGGGACCTCAAGAGGAGACCGACATGGATCATTCACTCTGCACTTCTGGCTGAAGATTGTTGCGAATGCTTCAACCTTGTCTTTTACACAGATGTGCTGGGTTCCTTCATCACTGAGGATGGGGATATTTGTGGAGCCTCCTCCTCCTCTATGGAGTTGTTTAATTGTCCATCTTCACTCATGGCTGGATGTGACAGGACTACAGAGTTTAGATGTGATGCATTCTTTGTGGAATTGCTTAGCTTGGTCTATTACTTGCTGCTTATGCTGTTTGGCACACAAGTAGCCCTGTGTTGTAGCTTCATCAGGTTGACCCCTGATTCTGGCAAATCAGACAGCGAGGCAGCCAGTAATGCTGAGAAGCTAGTGGCACTAAGTGCCACTTAATACGGGCTGCGATCTCGCCAACATGCCCCTCGTCAAACATCCCTCCAATCGCACCCAAAATGTTTCCATTAATTTCCATTAAATTGCGCCCATGACCTATTGAGCTGGTGTCCATCTTGGGGTCGACTCGTCCTGCAACAATATCAGCTGGGATCATAACACTCACTAATAACTGTCCGCGCCTCTCAAATCTCCTTGTTAGTTTATCTCAGCACTTTGGAATAAACACCGTCTAATCCTCGGCTTTTACTTGATTTAGGCAATTTCAATTTGTCTAAGACTTCCATCTCATTTGGACTGAAGTCCTAAATGTTGCACTGATCGTCTTTTTTTTAAAAAGTGAGTATGTTTTTAATGCTCAGGAATCCAGTATAATGCTCAGAAAATAATCATTCATATTTTTTACTATCTTGTACCCAAGTCTATTTGCATCTTTTAATGTCTTCAGTTTTTCTCTGATAATCCTCTTACTATTGAAGTATTCAATAAATTTATACTGCCCCTTAAAACCCACCTCTGAATAAACTTTTGGTCATCTAATACTTCTTTATATATCTCAGTGGCAAAACATTATCCAATCACACTCCTGTGAAGCACCTCAGAACATTTTAAAATGCTCAAGATACTTTATAAATGCAAGTTGTTGCTGTTGTTGTGTTGTTTCCATTTTCTAGGTTGTTCTTTGTCCCTGTGGTTATTTTTATGACTTATTTTGTGTTCATTCCAGTGAGTTCCTCCTCCTTTCTCCCTGCACGATTTGGTGAGGTAATTTTTCCTCTTTGTATATTTTTTATTGGTCTGTTTAGTGTCAGGCTGGAGGCCTGAGCTGCTGACCTTGTTTTTTTTTATTGTCTTCCTCCAATCTGTTTATTTTAAATCTTGCTTTGAACGTGGCCATTTTCAGATTATAAACCTCGCTCCTAGGCTTAATTTGAACCCATTTCATGATAAACTTGCTCATTCTGTGATCCTGAGGGAAACTGTGAATCATTACATTGTATACTTTCGGTACATTGTCTGGGTCGCTTACGAATCCCAGGTCAAGGTGAGCACTGCCTCTTGTGACTTCTCGTGCATGCTGGAGTCTTGAAATAATTATGCATCACATTCATCAACTCTTTTGAGTTTTTTCACTTTATATTGAGTGGATAGCTATCTCCTCTATTAACATAGCATTCCTGTTCTCAGACCTGTGTTGACCTGGTATCACATCTATAGCATTAGAAACAAATGTTCCACCTTAGAAATTGCTAACCAGAGGTTTTCTTTCTGTAGCTTCCCCTCTCCCCCAGCCTCCGCTTTAATTGTGACTATTTTTCAGATTGCAGAATGGTAGACAGCCAGTCATTATCCTTAAGGGTCATTGCTGGGAACACTGATTTTATTGATATATAAATTACTTGCATAT
Organism: Scyliorhinus torazame; assembly: GCF_047496885.1. Lineage (NCBI taxonomy): Eukaryota > Metazoa > Chordata > Chondrichthyes > Carcharhiniformes > Scyliorhinidae > Scyliorhinus > Scyliorhinus torazame. The sequence goes on along the minus strand of NC_092710.1, from coordinate 339,085,292 downwards.
TGTGATGCAGAGTAGATTTTCAGAATTTACTGATGGCATTAATCTTGAAGATGTGGCAAACAGTGAGGATAATACCAATCGACAACAACAGGTCGTAGGCTGGCAGAATGGGCAGAGAAGGAATTTAATACAGAGAAATGTGAGGCATTTTGGCAGAAAGGGTGGGTAGAGGCGGCATAGACTTAATGGCACAGTCTAAAGAGTGCAGGGACAAAGAGACCTGAGGGCGGAGGGGGAGAGGGCAATTCTTGTCCATAGATTTGTGAAGGTGGCAGGACGTATTGAGAGACTAGTTAGTAAGAAATATGGGACCTTGGGCTTCATAAAAAGAGTTACGGGTATTGAGTACAAAGCAGACCACAATTCGCATTTTACACCTAATTCTAGTCCCCTCACTTTAGGAAAGATGTGATTTTCCTTGAGAGGATGCAGGGAGATTTACTTGAATGGTTCCAGGGATGAAGGATTTTAGCTACGAGGTTAAGTTGGAGAAATGGGGTTGTACTTTTTGAAGCAGAGAAGGTTGAGAGAAGATTTGATTGAAGGGTGCAAGATTATGACAGGTTTGAATAATGTAGGCGAAAAGGGCATAAATTTAGGGTTTGGGGCAAGAAATGCCGGTTGGGGTGCGGGATGTGAGGATGAACTTTATTTACGCAGCAAGTGGTAATGAGCTAGAAGTCACTGCTTACAGGAGTAGTGGAAATGGAGATGATCAATGATTTCATAAGGAAATGGATGCACGCTTCAGGGAAATAAACATGCAAGGCTATAAGAATAAAGTCGGGGGAAGGACCTGTTTGAATTGCTCTGCAGAGAGCTGGTAGGGACTGACTTGATAAGCCAAATGAAAGTAACCGCACAGGTACAGCAGGCAGTAAAGAAAGCAATTGGTATGTTGGCCTTCATAGTGAGAGGATTTGAGTATAGGAATAAGGATGTTTTACTGCAATTGTATCGGGCATTGGTGAGGCCACGTGAGGTGAGGAGTAGTGTGTTCAGTTTTGGTGTCCTTATCTGAGGAAGGATGTTCTTGCTATGGAGGGAGTGCAGCAAAAGTTTACCAGGCTGATTCCTGGGATGGCGGGACTGTCGTACGAGGAGAGACTAAATTGGTTAAGATTATATTCATTGGAGTTTAGAAGAGTGAGGGGAGGATCTCATAAAAACTTACAAAATTCTAACCGGATTAGACAGGGTAGATTCAGAAAGAATGTTCCCGATGATGGGGGAGTCCAGAACTAGGGGTCATAGTTTGAGGATAAGGGGTAAACCTTTTAGGACTGAGATGAGGAGGAATTTCTTCACCCAGAGAGAGGTGAATCTGTGGAATTCACTACCACAGAAAGTAGTTGAGGCCAAAACATTGTGTCATTTCAAGAAGGAATTAGATTTTGCTCTTGGGGCTAAAGGGATCAAGGGATATGGGGGGAAGGTGGGATCAGCGTATTGAACTTGATGATCAGCCATGATCATGATGAATAGCAGAGCAGGCCCAAAGGGGTGAATGGCCTCCTCCTGCTTTCTATGTATGTTCTACGTATGAGCTGCTTAGCAGGCATAGCTGAAAGCTGCAAAATGATGCAAAGATGCAACTGGACAACAGGGTAATGATGAAGGATGGGAGGCAGAGGGTGAGATTCAGGGGAATTTGTGACTTCCTTTAAAGGGTTCTACCAGCAGAAGAAAATACCTGGCTTTGAATCCAGTCACTGGGTGAAAGTTTGTATTTGTAATAGTTTACTGCAAGTTGCAATTCCAATGTTTTTATTTGAAGTCACTGTTCAGCGATGCAGAACATTTGAATTGAAACGTTTTCTGCACTGTTAAAATTGGGGATTCATTCCAGTTACTTGAATCATTTGTGGCAATTGCAATCGGACACCCTACTCGCTGTGGGATCCAATGTTTTCGCTCGGGGACCACTGTCGTCAATATTGTGTCTGTGGCAACTTATCCTTGGAGAAAGAAACAAACAGCAGCAACTGCTGCAGGCGATGTAGATCAATGCCTTTGGGGAATATTTAGTTGGCAAGTTTAGTTGATGACTTTCTTTTGTTATGATCTGAATGAAAGGCAGAAACCAATATAATGGTAACTTTCAGAAGGGCATTAGCTCAATACCTGAAGAGAAAACATGACAAGACTATGGGAAGAGAACAGATGTGGAATAACTGGATAGTGCTGTCAAAAAATGGGCATCAGCACTTTGGACGGAATGGTCTCCTGTACTGTACGATGTTACGATTCTCTTCCAGCATAATATTCCGGAGGATTGGGAACATTTCCAAATGAGAGGTTTGGCAAACAATTTGTTTTGTAGCCTCCCTTTCCTGCAGGTTTGCAACTAGCAAGGTTTGTAAGTGTTCTTGCCCCAGCATTGCACTATGGGCTGTATGAGTGAAGAATATTGAGATGGGGGTTTCCTGCACCATCCGGTCACAAAGCTCATTCAGAGAGCAGCACCGTGGCACAGTGGTTAGCACTGCTGCGTCACGTGGGCAGCATGGTGGCACGGTGGTTAGCACTGCTGCTTCATGTGGGCGGCACGATGGTGTAGTGTTTAGCACTGCTGCTTCACGTGGGCGGCACGATGGTGTAGTGTTTAGCACTGCTGCTTCACGTGGGTAGCACGGTGGCACAGTGGTTAGCACTGCTGCTTCACGTGGGCGGCACAATGGTGTAGTGTTTAGCACTGCTGCGTCACGTGGGCGGCACGGTGGTGTAGTGTTTAGCACTGCTGCTTCACGTGGGCGGCATGATGGTGTAGTGCTTCGCACTGCTGCTTCAAGTGGGTAACACTGGCGCAGTGGTTAGCATTGCTTCACGTGGGCGGCACGATGGTGTAGTGTTTAGCACTGCTGTTTCACGTGGGTAACACTGTGGCACAGTGGTTAGCACTGCTGCTTCACGTGGGTAGCACGGTGGCACAGTGGTTAGCACTGCTGCGTCACGTGGGCGGCACAATGGTGTAGGGCTTAGCACTGCTGCTTCACATGGGCAGTACGGTGGCACAGTGGTTAGCACAGCTGCTTCACGTGGGCAGTGCACAGTGCTTAGCACTGCTGCTTCACTTGGGCAGCACTTGGCACAGTGGTTAGCACTGCTGCTTCACTTGGGCAGCACTTGACACAGTGCTTAGCACTGCTGCTTCACGTGGGCAGCACAGTGCACAGTGTTTAGCACTGCTGCTTCATGTGGGCAGCACAGTGCACAGTGTTTAGCACTGCTGCTTCACGTGGACGGCACGGTGGCACAGTGGTTAGCACCGCTGCTTCACGGTGCTGAGATCCCAGGTTTGATCCCGGCCCCGGGTCACTGTCTGTGTGGAGTTTGCACATTCTCCCTGTGTCTGTGTGGGGGTCTCACCCCCACAAGTCAAAGATGTGCAGGGTAGGTGGATTGGCCACACTAAATTGCACCTTAATTGGAAAAAAAAAGAATTGGCTACATTTTAAAAAAGAAAGCTCATTCTGAATCTTCTTAAGTACAAAGCTCTGAAATGCTCATACTGTGTGTGCACTTTTCTCCACCTGATTCTGGAGGAGATCTCTATGACTCTCCTTCGTCCACATAAAGTGTCAGGATTCCTGCAGTGAGTGTGTTCAAAGCTGGCTGCAGGGTGACCAACTCTCCAGGATTTTGTTGTCCTATGTCCCTTAGTTGATTGTTTCCAGGACCATAATTCAGACCGTAAAATCTTGAATGCATACGCTCTCCTCCCAATGGCCCGATCTTCCTCTTCAGCAGACCCACCAAGTCCTCCTCAACTCTGACAGGTTTAGTAGACAGCCCCCTACCCGCCCAGCTCCAACATGTTCGCCATGGCAAAGTGTCCCTTAATTTTTTCCCCTGACAGTTGGCCAATCACAAAGGATAAAAGGATGGGAGTTATGTACAGGCCCCCTAGCAGTAGTCAGGATGTGGGGCAGAAAATAAATCAGGCATGTAAAAACGGCAATATTACAATAATCATGGGGGACTTCAATATGCAGGTGGACTGGGAAAATCAGGTTGGTAGTGGATCCCAAGAAAAGGAATTTGTGGAATGTCCAAGAGATGTTTTTTTGGATAGCTTGTGATAGAGCCTACTAGGGAACAGGCAATTCTAGATTTGGTGATGTGTAATGAAACAGGCTTGATTAGGGAACTTAAGGTGAAGGAACGCTTAGGGAGCAGTGACCACAATATGATAGAATTTACCTGCAGTTTGAGTGGAAGAAGCTGCAATCAGATGTAATGGTATTACAATTAATTATTTTTTTTAAATAAAAAAATTTAGAGTACCCAATTCATTTTTTCCAATTAAGGGGCAATTTAGCGTGGCCAATCCACCTACCCTGCACATCTTTGGATTGTGGGGGCGAAACCCACGCAAACACGGGGAGAATGTGCAAACTCCACACGGACAATGACCCAGAGACGGGATCAAACCTGGGACCTCGGTGCCGTGAGGCAACAGGGCTAACCCACTGCGCCACCGTGCTGCCCTGTATTACAATTAAATAAGGGTAACTACAAAGACATGAGGGAGGAGCTGGCCAGAGTTGATTGGAAAAGGAGCCCAGCAGGGAAGACAGTGGAACACCAATGGCAGGGGTTTTGGGGGGTTATTCGGGAGGCAAAACAGAAATTCAACCCGAGGAGGAAGCATGCTAAGGGGAGGACAAGGCATCCATGGCTGACGAGGGAAGTCAGGGACAGCATAAAGGCTAAAGAAAAAGAAAATGTGGCGAGGATAAGCGGGAGGCCGTAGTATTGGGAAGCCTTTAAAAGAGAGCTGGGGACAACTAAAAAAGCAAAAGTAGGGGGAAGAAGATGAAACGAGTGCAAGCTAGTTAGTAATATAAAAAGAAGATTGCAAGAGTTTTTGTGTGATATATAAAAGATAAGAGAAAGGCAAAAATGGGCATTGGACCACTGGATAAGTAGTAATGGGAAACAAAGAATTGGCAGACAAATTCAATAGTTACTTTCCATCAGTCTTCACGGTGGAAGACACTAGTGGGATGCCAGAGCTCCAGGAGAACCAGGGGGCAGAGGTGAGTGCAGTGGTCATTGCCAAGGAGAAGGTTCTGGGGAAACTGAAAGGTCTGAAGGTGGATAAATCACCTGGACCGGATGGACTACACCCCAGGGTTCTAAAAGAGATAGCTGAGGAAATTGTGGAGGCATTGGTGGTGATCCTTCAGGAATCACTGGAGGGAGGAAGGGTCCCAGAGGACTGGAAAGTGGCTAATATAACACCGCTGTTTAAGAGGGGAGGGAGGCAGAAGACGGGAAATTATAGGCTGGTTAGCCTGACTTCGGTCATTGGCAAGATTTTAGAGTCTGTTATTAAAGATAAGATTGCGGAGTACATGTTAAAATAGGGCTCAGTCAGCTCGGCTTTGTCAAGGGGACGTCATACCTGACAAATCTGTGAGAGTTCTTAGAGGAAGTACTCTCACCCACTCTGCCCCTCGCTCTCTCACACCCACTCTGCCCCTCGCTCTCTCACCCACTCTGCCCCTCGCTCTCTCACCCACTCTGCCCCTCGCTCTCTCACCCACTCTGCCCCTCGCTCTCTCACCCACTCTGCCCCTCGCTCTCACACCCACCCTGCCCCTCGCTCTCTCACCCACTCTGCCCCTCGCTCTCTCACCCACTCTGCCCCTCGCTCTCACACCCACCCTGCCCCTCGCTCTCTCACCCACTCTGCCCCTCGCTCTCTCACACCCACTCTGCCCCTCGCTCTCTCACCCACTCTGCCCCTCGCTCACTCTCACACCCACTCTGCCCCTCGCTCTCTCACCCACTCTGCCCCTCGCTCTCACACCCACTCTGCCACTCGCTCTCTCACCCACTCTGCCCCTCGCTCTCTCACCCACTCTGCCCCTCGCTCTCTCACCCACTCTGCCCCTCGCTCTCTCTCTCACCCACTCTGCCCCTCGCTCTCACACCCACTCTGCCCCTCGCTCTCTCTCACCCACTCTGCCCCTCGCTCTCTCACACCCACTCTGCCCCTCGCTCTCTCACACCCACTCTGCCCCTCGCTCTCACACCCACTCTGCCCCTTGCTCTCACACCCACTCTGCCCCTCGCTCTCTCTCACACCCACTCTGCCCTTCGCTCTCTCACCCACTCTGCCCCTCGCTCTCACACCCACTCTGCCCCTCGATCTCTCTCACCCACTCTGCCCCTCGCTCTCTCTCACCCACTCAGCCCCTCGCTCTCTCTCACACCCACTCTGCCCCTCGCTCTCTCACACCCACTGTGCCCCTCGCTCTCACACCCACTCTGCCCCTCGCTCTCTCTCACACCCACCCTGCCCCTCGCTCTCACTCCCATTCTGCCCCTCGCTCTCTCTCACACCCACTCTGCCCCTCGCTCTCTCACCCACTCTGCCCCTCGCTCTCACACCCACTCTGCCCCTCGCTCTCTCACACCCACTCTGCCCCTCGCTCTCTCACCCACTCTGCCCCTCGCTCTCTCACCCACTCTGCCCCTCGCTCGCTCTCACCCCCACTCTGCCCTCGCTCTCTCACACCCACTCTGCCCCTTGCTCTCACACCCACTCTGCCCCTCGCTCTCTCACACCCACTCTGCCCCTCGCTCTCACACCCACTCTGCCCCTCGCTCTCTCACACCCACTCTGGCCCTCGCTCTCACACCCACTCTGCCCCTCGCTCTCTCACACCCACTCTGCCACTCGCTCTCACACCCACTCTGCCCCTCGCTCTCACACCCACTCTGCCCCTCGCTCTCACACCCACTCTGCCCCTCGCTCTCTCTCTCACCCACTCTGCCCCTCGCTCTCACACCCACTCTGCCCCTCGCTCTCTCACACCCACTCTGCCCCTCGCTCTCACACCCACTCTGCCCCTCGCTCTCACTCTGCCCCTCGCTCACACACCCACTCTGCCCCTCGCTCTCTCTCACCCACTCTGCCCCTCGCTCTCTCTCACCCACTCTGCCCCTCGCTCTCTCTCACCCACTCTGCCCCTCGCTCTCTCTCACACACTCTGCCCCTCGCTCTCACTCTGCCACTCGCTCTCACACCCACTCTGCCCCTCGCTCTCTCACACCCACTCTGCCCCTCGCTCTCACATCCACTCTGCCCCTCGCTCTCTCTCACACCCACTCTGCCCCTCGCCCTCTCTCACACCCACTCTGCCCCTCGCTCTCACACCCACTCTGCCCCTCGCTCTCTCACACCCACTCTGCCCCTCGCTCTCTCACCAGGGGAGGGAGGCAGAAGACGGGAAATTATAGGCTGGTTAGCCTGACTTCGGTCATTGGCAAGATTTTAGAGTCTGTTATTAAAGATAAGATTGCGGAGTACATGTTAAAATAGGGCTCAGTCAGCTCGGCTTTGTCAAGGGGACGTCATACCTGACAAATCTGTGAGAGTTCTTAGAGGAAGTACTCTCACCCACTCTGCCCCTCGCTCTCTCACACCCACTCTGCCCCTCGCTCTCTCACCCACTCTGCCCCTCGCTCTCTCACCCACTCTGCCCCTCGCTCTCTCACCCACTCTGCCCCTCGCTCTCTCACCCACTCTGCCCCTCGCTCTCACACCCACCCTGCCCCTCGCTCTCTCACCCACTCTGCCCCTCGCTCTCTCACCCACTCTGCCCCTCGCTCTCACACCCACCCTGCCCCTCGCTCTCTCACCCACTCTGCCCCTCGCTCTCTCACACCCACTCTGCCCCTCGCTCTCTCACCCACTCTGCCCCTCGCTCACTCTCACACCCACTCTGCCCCTCGCTCTCTCACCCACTCTGCCCCTCGCTCTCACACCCACTCTGCCACTCGCTCTCTCACCCACTCTGCCCCTCGCTCTCTCACCCACTCTGCCCCTCGCTCTCTCACCCACTCTGCCCCTCGCTCTCTCTCTCACCCACTCTGCCCCTCGCTCTCACACCCACTCTGCCCCTCGCTCTCTCTCACCCACTCTGCCCCTCGCTCTCTCACACCCACTCTGCCCCTCGCTCTCTCACACCCACTCTGCCCCTCGCTCTCACACCCACTCTGCCCCTTGCTCTCACACCCACTCTGCCCCTCGCTCTCTCTCACACCCACTCTGCCCTTCGCTCTCTCACCCACTCTGCCCCTCGCTCTCACACCCACTCTGCCCCTCGATCTCTCTCACCCACTCTGCCCCTCGCTCTCTCTCACCCACTCAGCCCCTCGCTCTCTCTCACACCCACTCTGCCCCTCGCTCTCTCACACCCACTGTGCCCCTCGCTCTCACACCCACTCTGCCCCTCGCTCTCTCTCACACCCACCCTGCCCCTCGCTCTCACTCCCATTCTGCCCCTCGCTCTCTCTCACACCCACTCTGCCCCTCGCTCTCTCACCCACTCTGCCCCTCGCTCTCACACCCACTCTGCCCCTCGCTCTCTCACACCCACTCTGCCCCTCGCTCTCTCACCCACTCTGCCCCTCGCTCTCTCACCCACTCTGCCCCTCGCTCGCTCTCACCCCCACTCTGCCCTCGCTCTCTCACACCCACTCTGCCCCTTGCTCTCACACCCACTCTGCCCCTCGCTCTCTCACACCCACTCTGCCCCTCGCTCTCACACCCACTCTGCCCCTCGCTCTCTCACACCCACTCTGCCCCTCGCTCTCACACCCACTCTGCCCCTCGCTCTCTCACACCCACTCTGCCACTCGCTCTCACACCCACTCTGCCCCTCGCTCTCACACCCACTCTGCCCCTCGCTCTCACACCCACTCTGCCCCTCGCTCTCTCTCTCACCCACTCTGCCCCTCGCTCTCACACCCACTCTGCCCCTCGCTCTCTCACACCCACTCTGCCCCTCGCTCTCACACCCACTCTGCCCCTCGCTCTCACTCTGCCCCTCGCTCACACACCCACTCTGCCCCTCGCTCTCTCTCACCCACTCTGCCCCTCGCTCTCTCTCACCCACTCTGCCCCTCGCTCTCTCTCACCCACTCTGCCCCTCGCTCTCTCTCACACACTCTGCCCCTCGCTCTCACTCTGCCACTCGCTCTCACACCCACTCTGCCCCTCGCTCTCTCACACCCACTCTGCCCCTCGCTCTCACATCCACTCTGCCCCTCGCTCTCTCTCACACCCACTCTGCCCCTCGCCCTCTCTCACACCCACTCTGCCCCTCGCTCTCACACCCACTCTGCCCCTCGCTCTCTCACACCCACTCTGCCCCTCGCTCTCTCACCCACTCTGCCCCTCGCTCTCTCACACCCACTCTGCCCCTCGCTCTCTCTCTCACCCACCCTGCCCCTCACTCTCACTCCCACTCTGCCCCTCGATCTCTCACACCCACTCTGCCCCTCGCTCTCTCACACCCACTCTGCCTCTCGCTCTCACACCCACTCTGCCCCTCGCTCTCACTCCCACTCTGCCCCTCGCTCGCTCTCACACCCACTCTGCCCCTCGCTCTCTCACCCACTCTGCCCCTCGCTCGCACTCCCACTCTGCCCCTCGCTCTCTCTCACACCCACTCTGCCCCTCGCTCTCTCTCACCCACTCTGCCCCTCGCTCTCTCACCCACTCTGCCCCTCGCTCTCTCACACCCACTCAGCCCCTCGCTCTCTCTCACACCCACTCTGCCCCTCGCTCTCTCACACCCACTGTGCCCCTCGCTCTCACACCCACTCTGCCCCTCGCTCTCTCTCACACCCACCCTGCCCCTCGCTCTCACTCCCATTCTGCCCCTCGCTCTCTCTCACACCCACTCTGCCCCTCGCTCTCTCACCCACTCTGCCCCTCGCTCTCACACCCACTCTGCCCCTCGCTCTCTCACACCCACTCTGCCCCTCGCTCTCTCACCCACTCTGCCCCTCGCTCTCTCACCCACTCTGCCCCTCGCTCGCTCTCACCCCCACTCTGCCCTCGCTCTCTCACACCCACTCTGCCCCTTGCTCTCACACCCACTCTGCCCCTCGCTCTCTCACACCCACTCTGCCCCTCGCTCTCACACCCACTCTGCCCCTCGCTCTCTCACACCCACTCTGCCCCTCGCTCTCACACCCACTCTGCCCCTCGCTCTCTCACACCCACTCTGCCACTCGCTCTCACACCCACTCTGCCCCTCGCTCTCACACCCACTCTGCCCCTCGCTCTCACACCCACTCTGCCCCTCGCTCTCTCTCTCACCCACTCTGCCCCTCGCTCTCACACCCACTCTGCCCCTCGCTCTCTCACACCCACTCTGCCCCTCGCTCTCACACCCACTCTGCCCCTCGCTCTCACTCTGCCCCTCGCTCACACACCCACTCTGCCCCTCGCTCTCTCTCACCCACTCTGCCCCTCGCTCTCTCTCACCCACTCTGCCCCTCGCTCTCTCTCACCCACTCTGCCCCTCGCTCTCTCTCACACACTGCCCCTCGCTCTCACTCTGCCACTCGCTCTCACACCCACTCTGCCCCTCGCTCTCTCACACCCACTCTGCCCCTCGCTCTCACATCCACTCTGCCCCTCGCTCTCTCTCACACCCACTCTGCCCCTCGCCCTCTCTCACACCCACTCTGCCCCTCGCTCTCACACCCACTCTGCCCCTCGCTCTCTCACACCCACTCTGCCCCTCGCTCTCTCACCCACTCTGCCCCTCGCTCTCTCACACCCACTCTGCCCCTCGCTCTCTCTCTCACCCACCCTGCCCCTCACTCTCACTCCCACTCTGCCCCTCGATCTCTCACACCCACTCTGCCCCTCGCTCTCTCACACCCACTCTGCCTCTCGCTCTCACACCCACTCTCCCCCTCGCTCTCACTCCCACTCTGCCCCTCGCTCGCTCTCACACCCACTCTGCCCCTCGCTCTCTCACCCACTCTGCCCCTCGCTCGCACTCCCACTCTGCCCCTCGCTCTCTCTCACACCCACTCTGCCCCTCGCTCTCTCTCACCCACTCTGCCCCTCGCTCTCTCACCCACTCTGCCCCTCGCTCTCTCACACCCACTCTGCCCCTCGCTCTCTCTCACACCCACTCTGCCCCTCGCTCTCTCTCACCCACTCTGCCCCTCGCTCTCTCACCCACTCTGCCCCTCGCTCTCTCACACCCACTCTGCCCCTCGCTCTCTCTCACACCCACTCTGCCCCTCGCTCTCTCTCACCCACTCTGCCCCTCGCTCTCTCACCCACTCTGCCCCTCGCTCTCACACCCACTCTGCCCCTCGCTCTCACTCTGCCCCTCGCTCTCTCTCACACCCACTCTGCCCCTCGCTCGCTCTCACACCCACTCTGCCCCTCGCTCTCTCACACCCACTCTGCCCCTCGCTCTCACACCCACTCTGCCCCTCGCTCTCTCACACCCACTCTGCCACTCGCTCTCACACCCACTCTGCCCCTCGCTCTCACACCCACTCTGCCCCTCGCTCTCACACCCACTCTGCCCCTCGCTCTCTCTCTCACCCACTCTGCCCCTCGCTCTCACACCCACTCTGCCCCTCGCTCTCTCACACCCACTCTGCCCCTCGCTCTCACACCCACTCTGCCCCTCGCTCTCACTCTGCCCCTCGCTCACACACCCACTCTGCCCCTCGCTCTCTCTCACCCACTCTGCCCCTCGCTCTCTCTCACCCACTCTGCCCCTCGCTCTCTCTCACCCACTCTGCCCCTCGCTCTCTCTCACACACTCTGCCCCTCGCTCTCACTCTGCCACTCGCTCTCACACCCACTCTGCCCCTCGCTCTCTCACACCCACTCTGCCCTTCGCTCTCACATCCACTCTGCCCCTCGCTCTCTCACACCCACTCTGCCCCTCGCTCTCACATCCACTCTGCCCCTCGCTCTCTCTCACACCCACTCTGCCCCTCGCCCTCTCTCACACCCACTCTGCCCCTCGCTCTCACACCCACTCTGCCCCTCGCTCTCTCACACCCACTCTGCCCCTCGCTCTCTCACCCACTCTGCCCCTCGCTCTCTCACACCCACTCTGCCCCTCGCTCTCTCTCTCACCCACCCTGCCCCTCACTCTCACTCCCACTCTGCCCCTCGATCTCTCACACCCACTCTGCCCCTCGCTCTCTCACACCCACTCTGCCTCTCGCTCTCACACCCACTCTGCCCCTCGCTCTCACTCCCACTCTGCCCCTCGCTCGCTCTCACACCCACTCTGCCCCTCGCTCTCTCACCCACTCTGCCCCTCGCTCGCACTCCCACTCTGCCCCTCGCTCTCTCTCACACCCACTCTGCCCCTCGCTCTCTCTCACCCACTCTGCCCCTCGCTCTCTCACCCACTCTGCCCCTCGCTCTCTCACACCCACTCTGCCCCTCGCTCTCTCTCACACCCACTCTGCCCCTCGCTCTCTCTCACCCACTCTGCCCCTCGCTCTCTCACCCACTCTGCCCCTCGCTCTCTCACACCCACTCTGCCCCTCGCTCTCTCTCACACCCACTCTGCCCCTCGCTCTCTCTCACCCACTCTGCCCCTCGCTCTCTCACCCACTCTGCCCCTCGCTCTCTCACACCCACTCTGCCCCTCGCTCTCTCTCACACCCACTCTGCCCCTCGCTCTCTCTCACCCACTCTGCCCCTCGCTCTCTCACCCACTCTGCCCCTCGCTCTCTCTCACCCACTCTGCCCCTCGCTCTCTCACCCACTCTGCCCCTCGCTCTCTCACACCCACTCTGCCCCTCGCTCTCTCTCACACCCACTCTGCCCCTCGCTCTCTCTCACCCACTCTGCCCCTCGCTCTCTCACCCACTCTGCCCCTCGCTCTCTCACACCCACTCTGCCCCTCGCTCTCTCTCACACCCACTCTGCCCCTCGCTCTCTCTCACCCACTCTGCCCCTCGCTCTCTCACCCACTCTGCCCCTCGCTCTCTCACACCCACTCTGCCCCTCGCTCTCTCTCACACCCACTCTGCCCCTCGCTCTCTCTCACCCACTCTGCCCCTCGCTCTCTCACCCACTCTGCCCCTCGCTCTCACACCCACTCTGCCCCTCGCTCTCACTCTGCCCCTCGCTCTCTCTCACACCCACTCTGCCCCTCGCTCGCTCTCACACCCACTCTGCCCCTCGCTCTCTCACACCCACTCTGCCCCTCGCTCTCACACCCACTCTGCCCCTCGCTCTCTCACACCCACTCTGCCACTCGCTCTCACACCCACTCTGCCCCTCGCTCTCACACCCACTCTGCCCCTCGCTCTCACACCCACTCTGCCCCTCGCTCTCTCTCTCACCCACTCTGCCCCTCGCTCTCACACCCACTCTGCCCCTCGCTCTCTCACACCCACTCTGCCCCTCGCTCTCACACCCACTCTGCCCCTCGCTCTCACTCTGCCCCTCGCTCACACACCCACTCTGCCCCTCGCTCTCTCTCACCCACTCTGCCCCTCGCTCTCTCTCACCCACTCTGCCCCTCGCTCTCTCTCACCCACTCTGCCCCTCGCTCTCTCTCACACACTCTGCCCCTCGCTCTCACTCTGCCACTCGCTCTCACACCCACTCTGCCCCTCGCTCTCTCACACCCACTCTGCCCTTCGCTCTCACATCCACTCTGCCCCTCGCTCTCTCACACCCACTCTGCCCCTCGCTCTCACATCCACTCTGCCCCTCGCTCTCTCTCACACCCACTCTGCCCCTCGCCCTCTCTCACACCCACTCTGCCCCTCGCTCTCACACCCACTCTGCCCCTCGCTCTCTCACACCCACTCTGCCCCTCGCTCTCTCACCCACTCTGCCCCTCGCTCTCTCACACCCACTCTGCCCCTCGCTCTCTCTCTCACCCACCCTGCCCCTCACTCTCACTCCCACTCTGCCCCTCGATCTCTCACACCCACTCTGCCCCTCGCTCTCTCACACCCACTCTGCCTCTCGCTCTCAGACCCACTCTGCCCCTCGCTCTCACTCCCACTCTGCCCCTCGCTCGCTCTCACACCCACTCTGCCCCTCGCTCTCTCACCCACTCTGCCCCTCGCTCGCACTCCCACTCTGCCCCTCGCTCTCTCTCACACCCACTCTGCCCCTCGCTCTCTCTCACCCACTCTGCCCCTCGCTCTCTCACCCACTCTGCCCCTCGCTCTCTCACACCCACTCTGCCCCTCGCTCTCTCTCACACCCACTCTGCCCCTCGCTCTCTCTCACCCACTCTGCCCCTCGCTCTCTCACCCACTCTGCCCCTCGCTCTCTCACACCCACTCTGCCCCTCGCTCTCTCTCACACCCACTCTGCCCCTCGCTCTCTCTCACCCACTCTGCCCCTCGCTCTCTCACCCACTCTGCCCCTCGCTCTCACACCCACTCTGCCCCTCGCTCTCACTCTGCCCCTCGCTCTCTCTCACACCCACTCTGCCCCTTGCTCTCTCTCACACCCACTCTGCCCCTCGCTCTCTCACACCCACTCTGCCCCTCGCTCTCACTCCCACTCTGCCCCTCGCTCTCTCTCACACCCACTCTGCCCCTCGCTCTCACACCCACTCTGCCCCTCGCTCTCTCTGACACCCACTCTGCCCCTCGCTCTCTCACACCCACTCTGCCCCTTGCTCTCTCTCACACCCACTCTGCCCCTCGCTCTCTCACACCCACTCTGCCCCTCGCTCTCACACCCACTCTGCCCCTCGCGCTCTCACTCACTCTGCCCCTCGCTCTCTCTCACACCCACTCTGCCCCTCGCTCTCACTCCCACTCTGCCCCTCGATCTCTCACCCACTCTGCCCCTCGCTCTCTCACCCACTCTGCCCCTCGCTCTCTCTCACACCCCCTCTGCCCCTCGCTCTCACACCCACTCTGCCCCTCGCTCTCTCTCACCCACTCTGCCCCTCGCTCTCTCTCACCCACTCTGCCCCTCGCTCTCTCACACCCACTCTGCCCCTCGCTCTCTCACCCACTCTGCCCCTCGCTCTCTCACACCCACTCTGCCCCTCGCTCTCACATCCACTCTGCCCCTCGCTCTCACACCCACTCTGCCCCTCGCTCTCTCACCCACTCTGCCCCTCGCTCTCTCACACCCACTCTGCCCCTCGCTCTCTCACACCCACTCTGCCCCTCGCTCTCACACCCACTCTGCCCCTCGCTCTCACACCCACTCTGCCCCTCGCTCTCTCACCCACTCTACCCCTCGCTCTCACACCCACTCGGCCCCTCGCTCTCTCACCCACTCTGCCCCTCGCTCTCTCACACCCACTCTGCCCCTCGCTCTCTCACCCACTCTGCCCCTCGCTCTCTCTCACCCACTCTGCCCCTCGCTCTCTCACACCCACTCTGCCCCTCGCTCTCTCTCACCCACTCTGCCCCTCGCTCTCACACCCACTCTGCCCCTCTGCCCGCTGCCCATCCTGCTCTCTCATCTGCTCCCCCTGGCCCCTCCAGTCTTTGGCTCTCATGCCTGTCCCCTCCCACCTGTGTGTCTGCCCCCTTAGCGGTGCCTGCTCCTCCTCCGCCACCCTGCCCCAATTTTTTATACTTGCTTTTTCTATATCACTTACTCTCTTTCCTTTAGTTTTTCTGTTGAAACTCTCCAGACCCTGCTCAAGGTTTCAGAATGCATGAAACTATTGTAAACACGGGTTTTGAAATATGTCACATAAAAACAGAATTTTACTTGCAAGACTATTATCAGGATATATTTGTACATTTGGGCACTGCATTTTGCGTAATCTGGTTTCAAATTTCAGTATAGAAAAGTTGACTAAATCCGTAAGAAATGCATGTAGCCCTGGTCTGAGGGAGAGTGGAACTGCTGATGAAGAAAAGCAGTGTTCAGTTGACTTTGGGGAAGCTCCCGGAGCACTGGCCTTAAAGGACAGCTCAGCAACTAACCATGATAGCTGTGCTCCAGATACCAGACAAATGGGGCGATTTGGAGCTAGCGTTCGCTGTTAATGTAATACTTGTGTGTGTGTGTGTGTGGGGGGGGGGGGGGGTGTTGGGTACAGGCAGGCTGGGGGTACAGCGGGAATGAATACTTGTGTAGGGGGGGCGGGAGGGAGGGGAGGGGGGTTGGGAACGGGGGGGGAGGGGGTGGAATCAGAACAGGGGGGATAGGGGTACAGGGGGAATGGATACTAGTGTGGGGGTGTGGAGAGGGGGGAGTGTAGGGGGGTTGGGGGAGTGTCCTGTGTGTCTGTTGGCGGAGTTTATTTTCAGTACTGATTGGGGCACCTTGCCCCCCCTCTCACCAGAGTGAAAGTATAAACCATGCCCCCAGATTTCCTGTGCACTGAATGGTAGAAAGTCTGGTCTGAAAACCCAGCTTGGCAACTCCTAGAATCATAGAATTTACAGTGCAGAAGATGGCCATTCGACACATCGACCCATCGGGTCTGCACTGGTCCTTGGAAAGAGCACCCTACCTAAGCCCATATCTCCACACTATCCAATATTTTTGGACACTAAGGGCAATTTATCACGGCCAATCCACCTAACCTGCACATCTTTGGACTGTGGGAGGAAACCGGAGCACCCGGAGGAAACCCACGCAGACATGGGGAGAACGTGCAGACTCCGCGCAGACAGCGATACGCACCGGTTTTCAGTCCAAGCTTAACGCTCGGGGCAAATTTTGGTAAAATTTCACCTAATGTGTGAGGATCACCACTGAAGTGTTGGGTACTCTGATACACAGACGAACCAACATGGTTGCGAATGGTACAATGTAGTTTTATTTCAATCGACTATAAACATAGTAAACTCTGGTTCTCAGCACATGGTGAATGTCTGAGTGGCTGGCAATGAGGTCTGTGCCCTGAGCCGTCTCCTGCTCGAGTACCCAGGAAGTGTCGTGTTCCCTGTTTTGTACTGTATGCTCTTGTCTGTGATTGGCTGTCGTGTTGTGTGCGTTGATTGGTCCGTTGATCTGTCCATCATTATGTATGTGCTATGATGTTCACCTGAATATCATGACAACCACCTGAGCCACGTTGGTGTCAATTCAATTTTAGATCAGCTGCAGAAATGCCTGATCTTGTTGCTGTTTGTGTAACAAACCTTGCAGTAAAATTGGGCAGTATCTTACTGTAGAATATGAGCTTGCTGTGCTTTAAAAAACAAGCTTAAATATTTATTGAACCTTTGCAACATCAAAGTTCTGCGGATCTTCCCAAATTGGAAGTAGTGAAAAGATCAAAAGAATAAAGAAACAGGTTAAAATCTGTTCAAAGACGAGAGAAAGAGAAGTGAAGATGCAGAGTGGGTCAAGGGGGGAATTGAAGGGAACAAGAACTGAAATAGCTAAGTGCTTTCTTTTACGTGAGGGAGGGGGATGCAGAAAAGGTTAGAGCAACGTAACCCATCTTCTGTGGTTGTATGGACCATAATATACCATGTATATTTATTATTCTGTGGGGGTCGGTTGGCTCAGTTGGCTGGACGGCTAGTTTGTGATTCTGAGTGATGTCAACAGCGCAGGGTATGAGCGGCAAGGTAGCACAGTGGTTAGCACTGTTGCTTCACAGCGCCAGGGACCCGTGTTTGATTCCCGGCTTGGGTCACTGCCTGTGCAGAGTCTGCATGTTATCCCCGTGTCTGCGTGGGTTTCCTCCCAAAAGTCCCGAAAGACGTGCTTGTTAGGTGAATTGGACATTCTGAATTCTCCCTCCATGTACCCGAACAGGCGGCAAAGTGTGGCAACTAGGGGATTTTCATTGCAGTATTAATGTCCCCCCCCCCCCCCCCCCCCCCCAATGTCTACCGTTCTGACAAGAAATCCAAGAACGGTTGCCACCGCCTGAAAACCCTTGTACCGATCCCCTTAAGGCAAATTTCACCCTCTCCAATTTAATAAACCCCGCCATGTCGTTGAGCCAGGATTCCACGATTGGGGGCCTCACATCCTTCCACTGAAGGAGAACCCTTCGCCGGGCTACCAGGGACGTAAAGGCCAGAATTCCGGCCTCTTTCGCCTCCTGCACTCCCGGCTCCTCTGCCACCCCAAATATTGCGAGCCCCCAGCCCAGCCTGACCCTGGATCCTACCACCCTCAACACCGTCCTTGCTATGCCCTTCCAAAACTCCTCCAGCACTGGGCATGCCCAGAACATATGGGTGTGGTTTGCTGGGCTCCCTGAGCACCTAACACACCTGTCCTCACCCCCAGAAAAACGGCTCATCCTTGTCCCAGCCATGTGTGCCCTGTGCAGCACCGTAAACTGTATGAGGCTGAGCCTCGCGCACGAAGAGGAAGAGTTCACCCTCCCAAGGGCATCTGCCCACGTCCCCTCCTCGATCTCCTCCCCCAACTCCTCCTCCCACTTATCTTTCAGCTCCTCCACCGAGGCCTCCTCCTCCTCCTGCATCACCTGGTATGTTGCCGAGATCTTCCCCTCTCCAGCCTCCAGAGTCGTACCCTCACAAGATGCCGTCTCCAACCTCTTCCATGCAGCCCCCTCCCCCTCCATCACCCGCTTGCGCACCATCGCCACATTGGCGGCCCAGTAGTACCCACAGAGGTTGGGCAGTGCCAGCCCCCCCCCCCCCCCCCCAATCCCTACTCCCCATCAATTGGTCCAGAAAGCGGCCCATCCCTCCCTCCTCCCGTGGGGGCTCGGATCGGTACAATTACTCATAAAAGTCCCTGAAGACCCCATTGATGCCAACCCCATTCTGCACCACACTCCCTCCCCTATCCTTAACTCCCCCGATCTCCCTAGCTACGTCCCGCTTCCGAAGCTGATGTGCCAGCATCCAGCTTGCCTTTTCCCCATATTCATAAACAGCCCCCTGGGCCTTCCTCCACTGCACCTCCGCCTTCCTGGTGGTTACCAGGTCGAATTTGGCCTGGAGGCTACGCCTCTTCCTCAGCAGTCCCTCCTCCAGCACCTCCACGTACCTCCTGCTACCCTCACCATCTCCCCCACCAGCCTCTCCCTCTGCTCTCTCCTCTCCCTGTGGACCCTAATGAAGATCAGCTCTCCCCTAACCACCACCTTCAGCCCCTCTCAGACCATCCCCACTCAGATCTCCCCATTATCGTTGGCCTCCAGGTATCTCTCTATGCTTTCTCGGACCCGCTCACTCACCTCCTCGTCCGCAAACAGCCCCGCCTCCAAGCACCACAACGGGCGCTGGTCCCTCTCCTCCCCCAGCTCTAGGTCTACCCAATGCGGGGCGTGATCCAAAATGGCTATCGCCGAGTACTCGGTATCCTCTACTCTCGCTATCAGCGCCCTGCTCATAATAAAAAGGTCGATCCGGGAATGGGCCTTATGAACGTGTGAGAAGAATGAAAATTCCCTAGCCCCTGGCCTTGCAAATCTCCAAGGGTCCACCCCTCCCATCTGGTCCATAAACCCCCTCAGCACTTTAGCCGCCGCCGGCTTCCTACCCGTCCTAGACCTGGAGCGATCCAGTGCCAGATCCAGCACTGTGTTAAAGTCTCCCCCCATTATCAGGCCCCCCACTTCCAAGTCCGGGATCCGACCCAACATGCGCCGCATAAAACCGCATCGTCCCAGTTCGGGGCATACACATTGACCAGCACCACCCTCTCTCCCTGCAGCTTACCACTTACCATTACGTACCTGCCGCCATTGTCTGTCACAATGCTCGACGCCTCGAACGACACCCTCTATTCCATCAAGATCGCAACCCCCCCCCCAATTTTTGGCATCTAGCCCCGACTGAAACACCTGACCTACCCACCCTTTCCTCAGTCTTACCTGGTCTGCCACCTTCAGGTGTGTCTCCTGGAGCATGACCCCATCCGCCTTCAGCCCCTTCAGGTGCGCGAACACCCGGGCCCGCTTGACCGGCCCGTTCAGTCCCCTTACATTTCAGGTTATCAGCCGGATCAGGGGGCTACCCGCCCCTCTCCCCCGCAGACTAGCCATAACCCCTCCTCGGCCAGCCACGCGCCTGCACCCCACACCCGGCCTGTTCCCCACGGCGTCAGACCCCCGTCCCAACCCCCTCTACTCGCTCCAGCTCCCCCTTGACCATACCAACAGCAACCCAGTTGTCCCCCCCCAAAGCTAGGACCACTCCTAGCTGCTTTGCTCCCCCCATTGCACTCCCGCAAGTCAGCTGACTCCTGCTGACCCCGGCCACTCCCGCCTCTCCTTCGACTCCTCCCATTGTGGGACATCCCCTCCTCCTCCATTACCCAACAGCAGGCTCGCCGCCTCCCCCTTCCATCCCAAGCGCGGGAAACAACCCTCGCTTCCCCGCCATGGCCCTGCCCCCTCCAGCCTTTAGCGCGGGAAAAAGCCTGCGCTTTCCACCGGCCCCGCCCCCTCTGACGCAGCTCCAAGGGGCTGTTTAGCACAGGGCTAAATCGCTGGCTTTGAAAGCAGACCAAGGCAGGCCAGCAGCGCGGTTCAATTCCCGTACCAGCCTCCCCGAACCGGCGCCGGAATGTGGCGACTAGGGACTTTTCACAGTAACTTCATTGAAGCCTACTTGTGACAATAAGCGATTTTCATTTCATTTCATTTTTACAGGCCCAATCCCCTCACCCCCGACTCGGGCCTCTCCCTCCCTCGCTGCGCCCCATCCCCCCTACAGGCCATCCACCCATACACCATTTATTTGCCCCCCTCCAAGAGCCCACCCGACAGTCCCAACCCAAACAGTGCCCAACCAATCCTAACCACCCACACCGAATCAAAAAGAACAAAGAACCCCCCCTCAAAATGTAACACAACAACAACAGTCCCCGACCATCCCCACGTCCGACCCCCCATCCCGACCCTCAGTTTGTGTCCAGCTTCTCGGCCTGAACAAAGGCCCACGCCTCCTCCGGGGACTCAAAATAATGGTGCCGGTCCTTGTAGGTTACCCACAGTTGCGCCGGCTGCAGCATGCCAAACTTCACCCCCTTCCTGTGCAGCACCGCCTTCGCCCGGTTGTACCCGGCCCTCTTCTTCGCCACCTCCTTGCTCCAGTCCTGGTATATTCGAACCTCTGCGTTCTCCCACCTGCTGCTCCTCTCCTTCTTGGCGCACCTGAGCACGCACTCCCGATCAGCGAACCGATGAAACCGCACCAGCACCGCCGGCGGCGGCTCGTTAGCTTTGGGCCACCTCGCCATCACTCTATGGGCTCCTTCCAGCTCCAGGGGCCCCTGGAAGGACCCCGCTCCCATCAGCGAGTTTAACATGGTGACCACATAGGCCCCCACGTCCGACCCCTCCAGCCCCTCCTGGAGGCCCAGGATCCACAGATTCTTCCGCCTCGACCGATTCTCCATCTCCTCGAACCGTTCCTGACATTTCTTGTGGAGCGCCTCGTGCGCATCCACCTTTACCGCGAGGCCCAAGATCTCGTCCTCGTTATTGGAGATCTTTTGTCAGACCTCGCGGATCGCCACCCACTGGGCCATCTGTGTCTCCAGCAGCTTATCAATAGAAGCCTTCATCGGCTCCAGCAGGTCCGCTTTGAGCTCCCTGAAGCAGCGCTGGATAACCTCCTGCTGCTCCTGCGCCCACTGCATTCACGCTGCCTGGGCCCCGCCCGTCGCCATCTTGCACTTCTTCCCTCGCACTTTCTTTGGGTTCACCACCACTTTTTTAGTCGCCCCGCTCCTGGTCCAAGCCATACACTGTCGGGGGAATGTTGCAGTCTTCTTCCCACACTGGGAAATGTCGAAAAGATTCCGTTGGGGGCCTGAAAAGAGCACAAAAGTCCTTTCCAAGCGGGAGCTGCCGAACGTGCGACTTAGCTCCGCATAGCCTCAACCGGAAGTCTAATGTAAGTCTACTTGATCTACACTTAATCTTAGATGAAAGGCTGAGAAGTGATCTACTTGTGACACTAATAAAGACTATTATTATTATTCAATTCCTGTACAGGTTGAGGTTATTCATAAAGGTCCCGCCTTCTCAACCTTGCCCCTCGCCTGAGGTGTGGTGACCGTGACCCTCCGGTTAAATCAGCTCTCTCACAAAAGGGGAGAGCAGCCTCTGGTCCTCGAGGACTGTGACAATTTTCATTTATTATTCTCTGTCTAGCCCATTGACATGAGGAAACTCTGCACTAGTTAGCCATTGAACTTTTCTTAATGGGAGTCTTGGGACTTAAAAGTTGTCTCCACCTACTCCTTAAGGTGCTGATCTGTGCAGATAGGTCAGCAACCTTACAAGTGACCATTTTTAAACTGTAAGCCTCGGCAGAGAGCATTTGGCAGATCAGCACTGTGAGGCATCATAGTGAAGCCATGTTTTGCCCATGTCCAAAATTCACACACGCAGGAGGGAGAGGAATTAAGCGAAATAGCTCTTGCAAAGAGCTGGCTCAGATTTGAATGGCTTCCTTTTCTGCTGCCTGATTCCGTGTACATGCTTTCGAGCAGTTGTTGCTATTAGAACAAAGGAACAGGCCCTTCGGCCCTCCAAGCCCGTGCCGACCATACTGCCCGACTAAACTACAATCTTCTACACTTCCTGGGTCCGTATCCTTCTATTCCCATCCTATTCATATATTTGTCAAGATGCCCCTTAAATGTCCCTATCGTCCCTGCTTCCACTACCTCCTCCGGTAGTGAGTTCCAGGCACCCACTACCCTCTGCGTAAAAAAACTTGCCTCGTACATCTACTCTAAACTTTGCCCCTCTCACCTTAAACCTATGCCCCCTAGTAATTGACCCCTCTACCCTGGGGAAAAGCCTCTGACTATCCACTCTGTCTATGCCCCTCATAATTTTGTATATCTCTATCAGGTCGCCCCTCAACCTCCTTCGTTCCAGTGAGAACAAACCGAGTTTATTCAATCGCTCCTCATAGCTTATGCCCTCCATACCAGGCAACATTCTGGTAAATCTCTTCTGCACCCTCTCTAAAGCCTCCACATCCTTCTGGTAGTGTGGCGACCAGAATTGAACACTATACTCCAAGTGTGGCCTAACTAAGGTTCTATACAGCTGCAACATGACTTGCCAATTCTTATACTCAATGCCCCGGCCAATGAAGGCAAGCATGCCGTATGCCTTCTTGACTACCTTCTCCACCTGTGTTGCCCCTTTCAATGACCTGTGGACCTGTACTCCTAGATCTCTTTGACTTTCAATACTCTTGAGGGTTCTACCATTCACTGTATATTCCCTACCTGCATTAGCCCTTCCAAAATGCATTACCTCACATTTGTCCGGATTAAACTCCATCTGCCATCTCTCCGCCCAAGTCTCCAGACAATCTAAATCCTGCTGTATCCTCAGACAGTCCTCATCGCTATCCGCAATTCCACCAACCTTTGTGTCGTCTGCAAACTTACTAATCAGACCAGTTACATTTTCCTCCAAATCATTTATATATATTACAAAGAGCAAAGGTCCCAGCACTGATCCCTGTGGAACACCACTGGTCACAGCCCTCCAATGAGAAAAGCATCCCTCCATTGCTACCCTCTGCGTTCTATGGCCTAGCCAGTTCTGTATCCACCTTGCCAGTTCACCCCTGATCCCGTGTGACTTCACCTTTTGTACTAGTCTACCATGAGGGACCTTGTTAAAGGCCTTACTGAAGTCCATATAGACAACATCTACTGCCCTACCTGCGTCAATCATCTTAGTGACCTCCTCGAAAAACTCTATCAAGTTAGTGAGACACGACCTTCCCTTCACAAAACCGTGCTGCCTCTCACTAATACGTCCATTTGCTTCCAAATGGGAGTAGATTCTGTCTCGAAGAATTCTCTCCAGTAATTTCCCTACCACTGAAGTAAGGCTCACCGGCCTGTAGTTCCCGGGATTATCCTTGCTACCCTTCTTAAACAGAGGAACAACATTGGCTATTCTCCAGTCCTCCGGGACATCCCCTGAAGAATTCATGAATGATTTTCGAAACCAATGCCCTTTTTTCCCTCAGTCCACTTGCTGCTACCTGGCTGAGAATAACTAATTCATTCTAGGTCACTTGTCAGTTTTGAGACCGTTTGTCGTTGTTATAACTGGGTGTCACTTGACTCACTCCAAATTGTGCATTTTCCCACCAAAGGGACATAATCCAAGTTTCCAATCGAGACATCGTGGTAGTGAGGGACGATTTTAGATCATCACTCGGAAGTCAGTGCAAGCTGTGGAAAAAAAAACCTATTGATCTAATTTCCTTAATGCTAAATAGAGCTATTGTATTGATTCCTTCTCGCCCATAAATAAATATCGCTGATGGGTTGTTTTGCATGTTGAACTGTTCCCAGGCCCCAGAGAGAAACTGTTTTCACAACTGAAGGATTTTACCCTGTAGTTTGCAAAATGGGGATTACTAAAACCGAGCCTAAAGACAAATATTGAAAAGTGTAAAGAAAGTCTTTTCTTGGCGGCTGCCTTAGCTACAGGAAGCGAAATCCAAACCTTGACTGATGTTGCTAATTGAAAGGATAACCCTTATGTGATAGCATTTCTTAATCTCCAAGAGGCTTGGTAAGTGTGAAGACGTTGCGTGGGACTGCGGTGTGACATACCTCCCTCTTCCCAGGCAAAGGTATCCCTCTGGGTGGCAAATTTAACTAGTAGATTTATTTAATTAGGATAGTCGAATTTAAGATTGTAATGTACAGAACTTGTTTTCCTTCATCCTGGTGTTTAAAAAGTCCCAGATTTGTATTTTACCAGATGTTCTGCCTGTGGCTGATGTTATAAAGTATTTTGCAGCCTGGTCCTCTGCTCTCTGTGTTGTGATTTTTTTTTGTGTAAGTGCAGGAAAGATCCTTCGACTCGAGGAGTTTGGACTATGCTCGAGTTATATTAGGGAATTTTAAAACTGCCTTCAGGCACATTTTCTCAGTACTAGCACATCCATCAAAAGCACTTGCAGCTTGTCTCCTATCACAACCCACCGGGCTGAGAGTTGCTGCCTGAGCTGGGATTACACACAGTTCCCTCTCCTTCTGTAATTCAACAACAGGAGATGAGGCAATGGCATGGCCATCCCAGCATCCATAGAGTAACCAGATGGGACCTTTTGGAATAGAAGTATCCAAGAAAACCCTGAGGGTCATCTGGTTGTTTTACCTTTCCCTTCCTGTGGGGAAATGTCGAACCTCCACTTGGTGATGACCTGTAGTAACACAAGCAGCATCAGCACTTGCACAGACATGCATTCTGTCAGCCCGTGATGCAGTTTGTTGCAGCCTTAAGGGGGGGGAGGGGGGGGACAAAACGTTAAACTAAGCTTCTTATTCTGCTGTATAAGTTGTATTTTGTTTAGGGATGGGTGATGGATAGGATTGGAACATCCCACAAAGAATTCATACCATCTGATGAGGGCGGAGAGCAGGCAGCAGTGGTTTTATTTGGATTAAATGAGTCCTATGGCTCGGGCAAAAGCCAGCGTTTTGGAGGCATAGTTTGGAACATCTTGTCACCGATGGTCTAAAACAGACTCTGCTGAAAGGACCTGTGCTACAGTGAAGAATCTAGATCACAGCCAAGACTAACTTTGGCCTTGACTCGTATCCGTTCACAGGTCCAGCAAGAGTCATTGATTTAGACGAGGGAACAAAATGTCAAATCTCCAAATTTGCAGATGAAATGAAAATCGCTTATTGTCACAAGTAGGCTTCAATGAAGTTACTGTGAAAAGCCCCTAGTCGCCACATTCCAGCGCCTGTTCGGGGAGGCTGTTATGGGAATTGAACCGTGCTGTTAGCCTGCCTTGGTCTGCTTTCAAAGCCAGCGATTTAGCCCTGTGCTAAACAGCCCCTGTGCTAACAGATGATACAATGTTGGGTGGGAGGGTGAGCTGTGAGGAGGATGCAGAGATGCTTCAGTGTGATTTGGACAGGCTGAGTGAGTGGGCAAATTTATGGCAGATGCAGTATAATTTGAATGAATCTGAGGCTATCCACTTTGGTGGCCAATACAGGAAGGCAGATTATTATCTGAATGGCCATAAATTAGGAGAGGAGAATGTGCAACAAAGATTTGGGTGTCCTCACACACCAGTCACTGAAGATAAGCATGCAGGTACAGCAGGCGGTAAAGAAGGTATGTTGGCCTTCATTGCGAGAGGATTTGAGTATAGGAATATTGTGTGCAGTTTTGGTGTCCTTATCTGAGGAAGGATGTTCTTACTCTAGAGGGAGTGCAGCAAATGTTTACCAGACTGATTACTGGGATGGCAGGACTGACGTCTCAACCCTCTGAGTGAAAAGATTCACCTCATCCCTGTTTTAAATGACAGGGTGACGCCTTATTTTTAAACAGTGACCCTTAGTTCTAGACAAGAGGAAACACCCCCTCTACATCCACCCTGTCAAGACCCCTCGGGATTATATATGTTTCAATCAAGTTGCCTCTTACTCATCTAAACTCCAGTGGATACAAGCCTCACCCGTCTTACCTTTCCTTATAAGACAACCCACCCATTCCAGGTATTAGTCTGGCAAACCTTCTCTTAACTGCTTTCAACATATTTACCTCTTCCCTTAAAGAAAGAGATGAATACTGTACACCATACTCCAGATGTGGTGTCACTAGTGCCCTGTACAGCTAAAGCATAACCCCGCTACTTTTAAATTCAATTATCCTCGCAATAAATTATGACATTTTATTAGCTTTCCTAATTACTTGCTATACCTGCATACCAGCCTTTCGTGATTCATGCACAAGCGCACCCAAATCCCTCTGGACCTCAAGAGTGCGGCAATCTCTCGCCATTTAAACAATGTGCTGCTTTTATAGTCTTCCTGCCACAATGGACAATTTTGCATTTTCCCATATTATTACTCCATTACCCAGATCTTCGCTCACTCACTTTATCTATGGGTGCGATTTTTCCACTGTGTTGTGCCCAGCGCCGATCGTGGCAGAGGCCCAAATAGTGCTTCACACCAGGTGCAAGACCACGCGCGGGTTACTCGACCTGCAGAGCGTGGCGCCAACTGAATCACGCCCTTGCTGGGCATAATCCAGGTAACCATATTTAACGGGTCATTGAAATATGCCTGGCCCATTTGAGACCGCAATCTCCTGGATCCTGGGAGTCACCGGCTGCTCAACCAGGCCTCAACCAGGCGCCGATTAGTACTGGTCTCCACAAGCTGAGACCAGGCATGTTGGCCACTCTGGGGGTCTTGTAGGCTGGTGGAGCCCACCGGATGGTCAGGACAAGGAAGTACCCTGGCACTCCCCCGTCAGTGCCAACTTGACACCCTGGCAGTGCCACCTTTTCCAAATGGCGCACTGATCTCTGAGGAGCTAGTCTCACCGGCGAGTTCAGCTCCCCACTGATGGAAACATTTCCAAGTGTGGGATAGACCGGGGAGAAACTCCTTGAGGCCCAGAAAAATGACCAAGTGTGGATGCATATCGGTGCGGGTCTCACCCAAAAAGCTGGCAGGGAACACCCTGCCAAACCCACCCAAAATGACACTTAGTCATTTTTTGGGAGAATCGCACCTTATATATTTTTGTAGCTTCTTTATGTCCTCTTCACTACTTACTTTCCTACCTGAAAATTTGGAAACCATCCTTTCTGTCCCTTCATTCAAGTTATTTATATAAATTGTGAACTGTTGAGGTCTCAGCACTGATCCCTGTGGCACACCACTTATTACACCTTGCCAATCTGGAAAAAAAACATTTATGCCTTCTCTCTGCTTCCTGTTAGCCGGACAATCTTCAATCTTTCCACTGTGTTATCACCTATAACATGAGCTTTTATGTTCCATAATAACCCTTGATGTGGCACTTTATCAAATGCCTTCTGAAAATCCAAGTGCAGTACATCCACAGGTTCCCCTTTATCCACAGACATTTTACTTCCTCAAATAACTCCCAATAAGTTGGTTAAACATGATTTCCCTTTCACAAAACCATGTTGACTCTGCATGATAATCTTGAGCTTATCCAAGTGCCCTGCTATAACTTTAATAATAGCTCTTAACATTTTTCCTACCACAGATGTTAAGTTAACTGGCTTGTAATTTACTGCTTTCTGTCTCCCTCCCTTTTGACAAAAAAGTTACATTTGCTATCTACCTTGTCCGTATCTAGGGAGTTTTGGAAAATTAAAGCCAGTATATCAACTATCTCACTAGACACTCAAGTTAACCGCGGATGGTGAGTCCGCCCTTTGGACTTTTTCTTACTCGTTGGAATATATCTATCCTGTGCATGCTGAAATAGCCCCTTAAGCGTTACCACTCCATCTCTGTTGACCAATCCTTTAACCTCATTTGCCAATTCCCTTTAGCGAGCTCAGCTTTCATGCCCCCATAATTGCCCTTATTTAAGTTTAAAATATTAGTCTCAGACCTACTGCTCTCTCCCACAAACTGAAGGTTCAGCCATATTATGGTCACTGCTACTTAGGAGCACCTTCACACTGGGACCGTTAATTATTGTCATCTTGTTGCACATTACCAATCTACTATAATCTGCTCCCTCGTTGGCTCTAGAACATGCTGTTCTAAGAAACTATCCCCAAAACATACAATGAACATACAAACATACATCTAGGCTACCTTTGCCATCTGTCTTTTCTATATGTAAATTATAATTTATCATGATTATTGTGTCATGTGAGAGTACCTTTAAGAAACGGATGTTTAAGCAATGTACCTTTTAAGAAATGGAGCTGATCATATTACTGAAGTGATGTGAGAGGGTAGGGGGAGCTGAGCTCACTTCTGCTTTTTGAGTTTCAGTTTGAGAAGGCAGCTAGGAGTGTCTGTGTGTTTTGCTGTGAGCTGCAGGAAGATACACAGAACTGGTCTGTTGATGTCTGCAATCCAAAGACTATAAATATATTGAATGTAACCCAATGTCTGTTTTTGAAGGTTTGAAGTCTTTTGGATGTTTAAAGGAACAGTTTGAAGGATTATTTAGTGTTGTAGTCTTTTGGGGTTATCTTTGAAGTAATGGGTGTTAAGATAGTCAATGCTTGTTTTTAAAAGGTTAACTTGAGTTCATAGAATAAACATTGTTTTGTTTTAAAAAACATTTGTCCATAATTGCTGTATCACACCTGGAGAGTACGCCGTGTGCTTCCCACACCACAATCTATTAAAAGTGGTGGGTCGGTTGAACTCCATGAAACACTTTGGGGTTCTGTAAACCCGGACCCATAACAATTGCCAGACCTTTCTGACAACCTCCAATTATTTCTTCCTTTATGCTTCACCCTGCCATGTGGTTACTGTTGAGAGGTATGTGCATAACACCCGCAAGTGACTTCACATCTCTACCCACATTGGTCCACATTGGCACCAACGACATAGGTAGGAAAGGGGACAAGGATGTCAGGCAGGCTTTCAGGGAGCTAGGATGGAAGCTCAGAACTAGAACAAACAGAGTTGTTATCTCTGGGTTGTTGCCCGTGCCACGTGATAGTGAGATGAGGAATAGGGAGAGGGAGCATTTAAACACGTGGCTACAGGGATGGTGCAGGCGGGAGGGTTTCAGATTTTTGGATAACTGGGGCTCTTTCTGGGGAAGGTGGGACCTCTACAGACAGGATGGTCTACATCTGAACCTGAGGGGCACAAATATCCTGGGGGGGAGATTTGTTAGTGCTCTTTGGGGGGGTTTAAACTAATGCAGCAGGGGCATGGGAACCTGGATTGTAGTTTTAGGGTAAGGGAGAATGAGAGTATAGAGGTCAGGAGCACAGATTTGAAGTCGCAGGAGGGGGCCAGCGTGCAGGTAGGTGGTTTGAAGTGTGTCTACTTCAATGCCAGGAGTATACGAAACAAGGTAGGGGAACTGGCAGCGTGGGTTGGTACCTGGGACTTCGATGTTGTGGCCATTTCGGAGACATGGATAGAGCAGGGACAGGAATGGATGTTGCAGGTTCCGGGGTTTAGGTGTTTTAGTAAGCTCAGAGAAGGAGGCAAAAGAGGGGGAGGGGTGGCGCTGCTAGTCAAGAGCAGTATTACGGTGGCGGAGAGGATGCTAGATGGGGACTCTTCTTCCGAGGTAGTATTGGCTGAAGTGAGAAACAGGAAAGGAGAGGTCACCCTGTTGGGAGTTTTTTATAGGCCTCCTAATAGTTCTAGGGATGTAGAGGAAAGGATGGCGAAGATGATTCTGGATATGAGCGAAAGTAACAGGGTAGTTATTATGGGAGACTTTAACTTTCCAAATATTGACTGGAAAATATATAGTTCGAGTACAATAGATGGGTCGTTTTTTGTAGTGTGTGTGCAGGAGGGTTTCCTGAAACAATATGTTGACAGGCCAACAAGAGGCGAGGCCACGTTGGATTTGGTTTTGGGTAATGAACCAGGCCAGGTGTTGGATTTGGAGGTAGGAGAGCACTTTGGGGACAGTGACCACAATTCGGTGACGTTTACGTTAATGATGGAAAGGGATAAGTATACACCGCAGGGCAAGAGTTATAGCTGGGGGAAGGGCAATTATGATGCCATTAGACGTGACTTGGGGGGGATAAGGTGGAGAAGTAGGCTGCAAGTGTTGGGCACACTGGATAAGTGGGGCTTGTTCAAGGATCAGCTACTGCGTGTTCTTGATAAGTATGTACCGGTCAGACAGGGAGGAAGGCGTCGAGCGAGGGAACCGTGGATTACCAAGGAAGTGGAATCTCTTGTTAAGAGGAAGAAGAAGGCCTATGTGAAGATGAAGTGTGAAGTTTCGGTTGGGGCGATGGATAGTTACAAGGTAGCGAGGAAGAATCTAAAGAGAGAGCTAAGACGAGCAAGGAGGGGACATGAGAAGTATTTGGCAGGAAAGATCAAGGAAAACCCAAAAGCTTTCTATAGGTATGTCAGGAATAAGCGAATGACTAGGGAAAGAGTAGGACCAGTCAAGGACAGGGATGGGAAATTGTGTGTGGAGTCTGAAGAGATAGGCGAGATACTAAATGAATATTTTTCGTCAGTATTCACTCAGGAAAAAGATAATGTTGTGGAGGAGAATGCTGAGCCCCAGGCTAATAGAATAGATGGCATTGAGGTACGTAGGGAAGAGGTGTTGGCAATTCTGGACAGGCTGAAAATAGATAAGTCCCCGGGACCTGATGGGATTTATCCTAGGATACTATGGGAGGCCAGGGAAGAGATTGCTGGACCTTTGGCTTTGATTTTTATGTCATCATTGGCTACAGGAATAGTGCCAGAGGACTGGAGGACAGCAAATGTGGTCCCTTTGTTCAAAAAGGGGAGCAGAGACAACCCCGGCAACTATAGACCGGTGAGCCTCACGTCTGTAGTGGGTAAAGTCTTGGAGGGGATTATAAGGGACAAGATTTATAATCATCTAGATAGGAATAATATGATCAGGGATAGTCAGCATGACTTTGTGAAGGGTAGGTCATGCCTCACAAACCTTATTGAGTTCTTTGAGAAGGTGACTGAACAGGTAGATGAGGGTAGAGCAGTTGATGTGGTGTATATGGATTTCAGCAAAGCGTTTGATAAGGTTCCCCACGGTAGGCTATTGCAAAAAATACGGAGGCTGGGGATTGAGGGTGATTTAGAGATGTGGATCAGAAATTGGCTAGCTGAAAGAAGACAGAGGGTGGTGGTTGATGGGAAATGTTCAGAATGGAGTACAGTCACAAGTGGAGTACCACAAGGATCTGTTCTGGGGCCGTTGCTGTTTGTCATTTTTATCAATGACCTAGAGGAAGGCGCAGAAGGGTGGGTGAGTAAATTTGCAGACGATACTAAAGTCGGTGGTGTTGTCGATAGTGTGGAAGGATGTAGCAGGTTACAGAGGGATATAGATAAGCTGCAGAGCTGGGCTGAGAGGTGGCAAATGGAGTTTAATGTAGAGAAGTGTGAGGTGATTCACTTTGGAAGGAATAACAGGAATGCGGAATATTTGGCTAATGGTAAAGTTCTTGAAAGTGTGGATGAGCAGAGGGATCTAGGTGTCCATGTACATAGATCCCTGAAAGTTGCCACCCAGGTTGATAGGGTTGTGAAGAAGGCCTATGGAGTGTTGGCCTTTATTGGTAGAGGGATTGAGTTCCGGAGTCGGGAGGTCATGTTGCAGCTGTACAGAACTCTGGTCCGGCCGCATTTGGAGTATTGCGTCCAGTTCTGGTCACCGCATTATAGGAAGGACGTGGAGGCTTTGGAGCGGGTGCAGAGGAGATTTACCAGGATGTTGCCTGGTATGGAGGGAAAATCTTATGAGGAAAGGCTGATGGACTTGAGGTTGTTTTCGTTGGAGAGAAGAAGGTTAAGAGGAGACTTAATAGAGGCATACAAAATGATCAGGGGGTTGGATAGGGTGGACAGTGAGAGCCTTCTCCCGCGGATGGATATGGCTGGCACGAGGGGACATAACTTTAAACTGAGGGGTAATAGATATAGGACAGAGGTCAGAGGTAGGTTCTTTACGCAAAGAGTAGTGAGGCCGTGGAATGCCCTACCTGCTACAGTAGTGAACTCGCCAACATTGAGGGCATTTAAAAGTTTATTGGATAAACATATGGATGATAATGGCATAGTGTAGGTTAGATGGCTTTTGTTTCGGTGCAACATCGTGGGCCGAAGGGCCTGTACTGCGCTGTATTGTTCTATGTTCTATGTACCCAAACCGTTTCCACATCCTGGTTTCCTGAATTTAGGTCATCGCTCCCTGTTGTCCCAATATTATTATCAACTAACAGAGCTACCCATCCACCTTTTCCTTGCTTCCAAATATCCTGTACCATTCAATATTCAAGTCCTAATCTATGCCCCCTTGCAACCATGTCTCCGTCAAATTTTACTTTTTTATTTCTATGTATTCTCACAGTTCATCTAAATCGTACTTACTTATTTCTACGTGTTTTCTCAGTTCATCTATATTGTTTCAAATGCTATGTGCATTCAGATACGTAGATTTTAGTTTTATCCTTTTATTCTTTTTATAACCTCTAGTCCCATCCGTTGATTTACTGTTAAGTTTGTATTCTCTATTACTTCCTGCCAAGGTCTGTTTTTCATTTTCCCTAATAATACCTTTCTCTTTTGCCTTGTCTCTGCTCGTTGATTTACCACATCTTGTCAAATTTCATCCCTTGCCCCACTATTTAGTTTAAAATCCTCTCTACGCCCCAATAATGCGGCTAGCAAGAACACTGACCCCAGCAGAGTTCAGGTGTAGACTGCCCTAATGGTCCAGCCACTTTCCCCAGGATTGGTGTCAGTGCCCGACGAACTGGAACCCACTTCGCAGAATCAGTGGGTTCGGCTCATCGAGTCCGCACCAACACGTGAAAACACCTGACCTGCCTACCTAATTACATTTACCAGCACTTGGCCCATAGCCTTCAATGTTATGACGTGTCAAGTGGTCATCCAGGTGCCTCTTAAAGGATGTGAGGCAACCCACCTCTACCACCCTCCCAGGCAGTGCTTTGCAGACCGTCACCACCCACTGGGGAAAAAAAGGATTGCCTCACATCCCCCCATAAATATTGGTCCTTTAGAGGATGAGAAGAGAGATTTAATAATGGGAGATGAGGAAATGGCTGAGGAACTGAACAGGTTTTTTGGGTCGGTCTTCACAGTGGAAGACACAAATAACATGTGACCAGTGACTGATGGAAATGAGGCTATGACAGGTGAGGACCTTGAGAGGATTGTTATCACCAAGGAGGTAGTGATGGGCAAGCTAATGGGGCTAAAGGTAGACAAGTCACCTGGCCCTGATGGAATGCATCCCAGAGTGCTAAAAGAGATGGCTAGGGAAATTGCAAATGCACGAGTGATAATTTACCAAAATTCACTAGACTCTGGGGTGGTCCCGGCGGATTGGAAATTAGCAAACGTGACACCACTGTTTAAAAAAGGAGATAGGCAGAAAGTGGGTAATTATAGGCCAGTGAGCTTAACTTCGGTAGTAGGGAAGATGCTGGAATCTATCATCAAGGAAGAAATAACGAGGCACCTGGATGGAAATTGTCCCATTGGGCAGACTCAGCATGGGTTCATAAAGGGCAGGTCATGCCTAACTAATTTAGTGGAATCTTTTGAGGACATTAACAGTGCGGTAGATAACGGGGAGCCAATGGATGTGGTATATCTGGATTTCCAGAAAGCCTTTGACAAGGTGCCACACAAAAGGTTGCTGCATAAGATAAAGATGCATGGCATTAAGGGGAAAGTAGTAGCATGGATAGAGGATTGGTTAATTAATAGAAAGCAAAGAGTGGGGATTAATGGGTGTTTCTCTGGTTGGCAATCAGTAGCTAGTGGTGTCCCTCAGGGATCAGTGTTGGGCCCACAACTGTTCACAATTTACATAGATGATTTGGAGTTGGGGACCAAGGGCAATGTGTCCAAGTTTGCAGACGGCACTAAGATAAGTGGTAAAGCAAAAAGTGCAGAGGATACTGGAAGTCTGCAGAGGGATTTGGAATGGCTAAGTGAATGGGCTAGGGTCTGGCAGATGGAATACAATGTTGACAAATGTGAGGTTATCCATTTTGGTAGGAATAACAGCAAAAGGGATTATTATTTAAATGATAAAATATTAAAACATGCTGCTGTGCAGAGAGACCTGCGTGTGCTAGTGCATGAGTCGCAAAAAGTTGGTTTACAGGTGCAACAGGTGATTAAGAAGGCAAATGGAATTTTGTCTTTCATTGCTAGAGGGATGGAGTTTAAGACTAGGGAGGTTCTGCTGCAATTGTATAAGGTGTTAGTGAGGCCACACCTGGAGTATTGTGTTCAGTTTTGGTCTCCTTACTTGAGAAAGGACGTACTGGCACTGGAGGGTGTGCAGAGGAGATTCACTAGGTTAATCCCAGAGCTGAAGGGGTTGGATTACGAGGAGAGGTTGAGTAGACTGGGACTGTACTCGTTGGAATTTAGAAGGATGAGGGGGGATCTTATAGAAACATATAAGATTACGAAGGGAATAGACAGGATAGATGCGGGCAGGTTGTTTCCACTGGCGGGTGAAAGCAGAACGAGGGGGCATAGCCTCAAAATAAAGTGAAGTAGATTTAGGACTGAGTTTAGGAGAAACTTGTTCACCCAAAGGATTGTGAATCTATGGAATTCCTTGCCCAGTGAAGCAGTAGAGGCTCCTTCATTAAATGTTTTTAAGATAAAGATAGTTTTTTGAAGAATAAAGGGATTAAGGGTTATGGTGTTCGGGCAGGAAAGTGGAGCTGAGTCCACAAAAGATCAGCCATGATCTCATTGAATGGTGGAGCAGGCTCGAGGGGCCAGATGGCCTACTCCTGCTCTTAAGAAGGGTAGCAAGGATAATCCCGGGAACTACAGGCCGGTGAGCCTTACTTCAGTGGTAGGGAAATTACTGGAGAGAATTCTTCGAGACAGGATCTACTCCCATTTGGAAGCAAATGGGCGTATTAGTGAGAGGCAGCACGGTTTTGTGAAGGGGAGGTCGTGTCTCACTAACTTGATAGAGTTTTTCGAGGAGGTCACTAAGATGATTGATGCAGGTAGGGCAGTGGATGTTGTCTATATGGACTTCAGTAAGGCCTTTGACAAGGTCCCTCATGGTAGACTAGTACAAAAGGTGAAGTTACACGGGATCAGGGGTGAGCTGGCAAGGTGGATACAGAACTGGCTAGGCCATAGAAGGCAGAGAGTAGCAATGGAAGGATGCTTT
Source organism: Scyliorhinus torazame (assembly GCF_047496885.1). NCBI lineage: Eukaryota > Metazoa > Chordata > Chondrichthyes > Carcharhiniformes > Scyliorhinidae > Scyliorhinus > Scyliorhinus torazame. The sequence goes on along the minus strand of NC_092710.1, from coordinate 339,049,911 downwards.
TCTAATTGGAGGGCTGTGACCAGTGGTGTTCCACAGGGATCAGTGCTGGGACCTTTGCTCTTTGTAGTATATATAAATGATTTGGAGGAAAATGTAACTTGTCTGATTAGTAAGTTTGCAGACGACACAAAGGTTGGTGGAATTGCGGATAGCGATGAGGACTGTTGGAGGATACAGCAGGATTTAGATTGTTTGGAGACTTGGGCGGAGAGATGGCAGATGGAGTTTAATCCGGACAAATGTGAGGTAATGCATTTTGGAAGGTCTAATGCAGGTAGGGAATATCCGGTGAATGGTAGAACCCTCAAGAGTATTGAAAGTCAAAGAGATCTAGGAGTACAGGTCCACAGGTCATTGAAAGGGGCAATACAGGTGGAGAAGGTAGTCAAGAAGGCATACGGCATGCTTGCCTTCATTGGCCGGGGCATTGAGTATAAGAATTGGCAAGTCATGTTGCAGCTGTATAGAACCTTAGTTAGGCCACACTTGGAGTATAGTGTTCAATTCTGGTCGCCACACTACCAGAAGGATAGAGAGGGTGCAGAAGAGATTTACCAGAATGTTGCCTGGTATGGAGGGCATTAGCTATGAGGAGCGGTTGAATAAACTCGGTTTGTTCTCACTGGAACGAAGGAGGTTGAGGGGAGACCTGATAGAGGTATACAAAATTATGAGGGGCATAGACAGAGTGGATAGTCAGAGGCTTTTCCCCAGGGTAGAGGGGTCAATTACTAGGGGGCATAGGTTTAAGGTGAGAGGGGCAAGGTTTAGAGTAGATGTACGAGGCAAGTTTATTACGCAGAGGGTAGTGGGTGCCTGGAACTCGCTACCGGAGGAGGTGGTGGAAGCAGGGACGATAGTGACATTTAAGGGGCATCTTGACAAATACATGAATAGGATGGGAATAGAGGGATACAGACCCAGGAAGTGTAGAAGATTGTAGTTTAGTCGGGCAGCATGGTCGGCACGGGCTTGGAGGGCCGAAGGGCCTGTTCCTGTGCTGTACATTTCTTTATTCTTTGTTTGCTCCTAGTTCTTATGTTCTTATAACCTCCTTGAACTTGTATCCCCTCGTGACTGACCCTCCAACTCAGTGGAACAGCTGCTCCTTATCCACCCTGTCCATGCCCTCGTAATCTTGTACACCTCGATTAGGTTGTCCCTCGATTTTCTCTGCTTCAACGAAAACAACCACAAGCCTATCCAACCTCTCTTCACAACTTAAGTGTTCCATCCCAGGCAACACTTCTCCCACACCAGTCTTTGAATCACGCATTAATCTCTAATTTGATTTGTCCTATGCCGATTTGTACGTGCCTCCCTTTTAGGTTCTGCTTAATTTGGTGCCTAGGTCCTCATACTGACAATGCAGAACCTCCTTCCTCATCCTGCCTATGTCATTGCTACCTACAAAGACCACGATAACTGAGTCCTCCCCCATCCACTGCATGTTTCACTCCAGCTCCCAGCACATGCTCCAAACCCTGGCACTGGGAGGCCAACACAGCCACCTGGGCTCACACTTCTTTCTGCAGAGGACGGTGTCACTCGCTCTGACTATCCTGTCCCCTATTACCACTACATTCCTTTTTGCTCCTCTACTTGAATGGCTTCCTGTACCACAGTGCCATGGCTAGTCAGTTCATCCACCCTACAGCTCCCAATCTCATCCAAACAAGCTAAATAAACTGCAAACCTGTTGGACAATTGCAAAGGCTGAGGCTCCTGTTCTCCAAGTCCTTTCTTGCCTCACTTGCATTAACGCCCTCCTGTCCCTGACCACTGACCAAATCAGAAGACCCTGTCCTAAGAGATGTGATTGTGTCCAGGTAACTTTCCTCCTCCATGATGCGCCGGCCACAGTGCATGTAGTTCAGTCTGCAGCTATCAACATCCTGGGGGTTACCATTGACCAGAAATTGAACTGGATCAGCCATATAAATATTGTGGCGACAAGGGTAGGTCAGAGGCTAGGAACCCTGTGGCAAGAAAGTCACCTCCTGATTCCCCAAAACCTACCCACAATCTACAAGACAGAAGTCAGGAGTGTAATGGAATACTCTCCACTTGCCTGGATGAGTGCAGCTCCAACAACACTCAAGAAGCTCAACACCATGCAGGGCAAAGCAGCCCGTTTGATTGCTCCCCCTTCCACAAACATTCAAACCCTCCACCAACAATGCAGTAGCAGCCATCTGCACTGCAGGAACTCACTAAGGCTCCTTAAACAGCACCTTTGAAACCCATGACCATCAAGAAGGACAAGGACAGCAGACAAGTGGCAACCACCACATAGAGGTTCCCCTCCAAGTCACCCACCATCCTGAATTGGAAATGTAATGCCATTTCTTCACTGCCCCTGGGACAAAATGCTGGAACTCCGTCCCTAACAGCGCGGTGGATGAATCTGCAGCACAGGCACTGCAGCAGTTGAAGAGGCAGCTCATCACCACCTTCTGAAGGGCAATTAGGAATGGACAATAAAAGCTGGCCCAGTCAACAGTGCACATATCCCCTAAATCCACTTTGGAAAAATGACTTGTCTGCTAATATGAATTATCTTAATTTCCTCACTCTTATTAGCCCCTAGGTTACACTCTCTTTCTTGTATATACAAACTTGTGTCTTGAACTGTGAAGATAGACACAAAATATTTGTTCAATGTCTCTGGAAGACATTGGCAAGCCAGAGGGCTCCGTCATGTCTTTTTTTCCCTCACCACGAGGTACTGCCAAATTTGGTGTGGAACTTTTATTCGTCTTCCCAAGATATTGTCTAAGTATATCAATGGGAAGAGGATAACTAGGGAAAAAGTAGGGCCCATTAGGGACCAAAGGCGAATCTGTGGGTGGAGCCAGAGGACATTGTACAGAGGTTATTGAGCAAGTTGTCATAGGGAGGGACAAGGTATTGGAGGTGTTGCCAGACAAATCTCCAGGTCCGGACGAATTGTGACCCAGGTTGTTGTGGGAGACCAGGGAGGAGATTGCAGGGGCCCTGATCCAAATCTTTAATTCTTTTCTGGCCACGGGAGAGGTGCCAGAGGACTGGAGAACCACGAATGTGATCCTGGTATTTAGGAAAGGTTGTAGGGATATGCCAGGGGACTGTAGGCTAGTGTCCCACTAATGGAGAAAATTCTGAAGGAGAGAATCTATCTCCACTTGGAGGGGCACGGTTTGATCAGCATGGCTTTGTCAGAGGGAGATCATGCTGAACACATTTCATTGGATTTTTTGAGCACATGACTAAGGGGTGGCACGTTAACACAATGGTTAGCACCGTTGTTTCTCAGTGCCAGGGATCCTGGTTCGATTCCCAGGTTAGTCACTGTCTGTGAAGAGTCTGCACATTCTTCTCGTGTCTGCGTGGGTTTCCTCCAGGTGCTCCGGTTTCCTCCCACGAGTCCCGAAAGACGTGCTTGTTAGGTGGATTGGACATTCTGAATTCTCCCTCAATGTACCCGAACAGGTGCCGGAGTGTGTTGACTAGGGGCTTTTCACAGTAACTTCATTGCAGTGTTAATGTAAGCCTACTTGTGACACTAATAAAAATATTAAATATATGAAATGTGTAGCTGAGAGTAGTGCAGTTGATATATTTTACATGGATTTCAGCAAAGCATTTGACAAGGTCCCACATGAGAGTCTTATAAAGAAGGCAAACGGACATGGGATACAGGGGAACTTGATAAGGTGGATTCAAAGCAGCTCAGCTATAGGAGACAGAGGGTGATGACAGACAGCTGCTTTAGTGACTGGAAGCCAGTGTCCAATGGCGTACCACAGAGATCTGCGCTGGGTCACCTATTATTCATCATTTATCGAAATGACTTAAATGAGTACATGGGGGGGGGGGGTAGGATCAATAAGTTTCTGGATGACATAAAGGCCGGGTGGTTAACAGTGAGGCTGAGTGTCTTGGGTTACAGGAAGATATAGATGGGATGGTGAAATGGGCAGAAAAGTGGCAGATGGAATTTATTCCTGAAAAGTGTGATGCGTTACACTTTGGAAGAAGCAATTTGACAAGGAAATATTCAATGAATGGCACCACATTGTGAAGTCCTGAGGGAAAAAAGAGACCTTGGCGTGCTTGTAAGTGGATCTCTGAAGGCAGAATGGCAGGTTAATCGGGTGGTGAAAAAGGCAAATGGTACACTTTTATCAATCGTGGCATAGGTTACAAAAGCAAGGAAGTCATGTTGGAGTTATATAGAACTTTAGTGAGGCCACATCTGGAACACTGTTTGCAGTTCTGGAAGGATGTGATTGCACTGGAGGAGGTGCAGAGGCAATTCACCAGGATGTTGCCTGGGATGGAACATTTAAGTAATGAAGAGAGATTGGATAGGCTTGGGTTGTTTATGCTGGAGCAGAGAAGACAGGGGCAACCTGATTGAGGTGTACAAGATTATGAGGGGCATGGACAAGTGGATAGGGAACAGCTGTTCCCCTTAGTTGAAGGGTCGGTTCCGGGGGGGCACAAGTTCCAGCTGAGGGGCAGGAGGTTTAAGGGAGGAAAACCGTTTTTACCCAGAGGGTGGTGACGGTCTGGGGCGCACTGCCTGGGAGGGTGGTAGAGGCGGGTTGCCTCACATCCTTTTAAAAAGTACCTGGATGAGCACTTGGCACGTCTTAACATTCGAGACTATGGGCCACGTTCTGGCAAATGGGATTAGAATTGGCAGATCAGGTGCTTTCATGCGGCAGTGCTGACTCGATGGGTCACGAGCCTTTTCTGTGATTCTGCCTGGTTTTACCTCCTTCAGGCATCCCACATCAGTGGAGAGACCAGTCAGTTAAAATTTACTTGCCTTTTAAAAAATTTATACCCGTAAATTGGGTGACAAGGGCCAAAACGTGTCGCTGAACAGGAGCCGCCTTGTACAAGACCACTTAGCGCTTCGCCGCAATCGGAAGACCAACATCCCCACTACTGACCTCATGTTGGAGTGAAGGTCAATGATGAATGACCGCTTGAGTTCAACTCTTTTCGCCATTTTTGAACCAAGGCTGTAAATGAGGTCAGGAGCTGAGTGACCCTGGCGGAACCCAAACTGAGCGTCCGTGAGCAAGTTATTGCTGAGTAAGTGCTGCTTGTCAGCACTGTCGATGACATCTTCCATCACTTTGCTGATGATCGGCATTTACTCAGCAATGATGGAGTGGTAATTGGCTGGGTTGGTTTTGTCCTACATTTTGTGTACTGGACACAGCTGGGCAATTTTCCACATTGCCGGGTAGATGCCAGTGTTGTAGCTGTACTGGAACAGCTCGGCCAGGGGTCTGTTTGCCAGAGTTGTTAGTCACTTAATTAGGATTGCAAAACCATGGCAATTGTTCACATCTATTATTCCTGTTCTGTTTTCTTCTTTCGTCAGTAAAATCCTAATTTTAAGCCTCATCCCTACCTCCAAAATATTGCATGTCAGCTGGGAGGACAGAGAAGGTAAATTACAGAGATGAGGGAAGGTAAAAGATTCGGGGAACGCTGGACACCATAAGGTTGGTTAGGGAATGGAAGCAAAATGAAAGTTTAAGAATAGAACAAAGAAAGTGGGTGGGGGGGGGGGAAGAGAGAGAATGGACTGAAAGGTTGTGTTCAAAATCTGCCTTTCAGAACTAGAGATTTAATGGTGCTGTAAAAAAAAGGTCTTTTGACATTTGAGTAGTTTTATTGGAGTAGTGGTGTTTCTTTTAGTGTCTAAACGTGTGCTGAAAACTTGTAAAAATGTCTGCCTCTGAGACAGGAAGTTCTGTGGTCCTTTGGGCAGTCTTGAGTGTTAAAATGGTGATGGCTTTCAAATCATTCTGAGGAGATTTAATCTGATGAATGATACATTACAGGTCAATATAGTGAACAGTAAACTGGTGTAATTATTTATTTTAAAATGTTTAGCCCTCAAACAGGTAGCAGATTAGTCTGATTTTTGTCTTCCATTTTAACAAAAGTATGTTTTCCAACTTTATGAATTGCTTGCAAGCCGCTGATCAGTATCATCAGTGAACAGTGAGTCTTGCATTAACGAGCAATGATAACGGTTTGTTAATATAGTTATTGTGTGAATCTGTAGTTGATTATGGGGGGCATGCAGGGTAAGGATAGTGAAAGCATGTGGCTCACCTTGAATTTTGTCTAAACAAAACCATCTGAATTTGAAAATCTCATTGTGGCTTTCTGAAAATCGTACCCATACCATGTGCAGTCGGAGAGACTCTCAATTGTACTGACTTCTAAACCCACTGAAAACTAAGTGCCTTCAACCATCCTCGCAATCATCACAAGTTGATATGATCATTTAATATTGATTAAGGCTGATGAACACATGCGATAAAAGTTGTTACTCCTTCAGAGTGACAAAGCTCTTGCTGCCCAGGATGGCATGGTAGCACAGTGGTTAGCACTGTTGCCACACAGGACCAGGGTCCCAGGTTCGATTCCCGGCTTGGGTCACTGTGTGTGGAGTCTGCACGTTTTCTCCCCATGTCTGCGTGGGTTTCCTCCGGGTGCTCTGGTTTCCTCCCACAAGTCCCGAAAGACGTGCTGTTAGGTGAATTGGACATTCTGAATTCTCCCTCCGTGACCCGAACAGGTGCCGGAATGTGGCGACTAGGGGCTTTTCACAGTAACTTCATTGCAGTGTTAATGTAAGCCTACTTGTGACAATAAAGATTATAAAAAGGATGCACAAGAAGGATTTTGTCAACCCAACTGGGAGAATACTTATTCTCAGTCAGTAGTACTTCTTTGGGTCTTTTTTCCAAAATTATCTGAAACTATGTGGAATGTACGTCAAAATATTTATTAAAGTAAAACTAACAACAGGAAGAAAAACAAACAGCACAGATTACTTTTATTTGAACATTGGTTAGGTCTCAGCTGGAGTGCTATGTTCAACTCTGGGCACCCCACTTCAGGAAGGATGTCAAGGCCTTAGAGCAGGATGCACAAAATATTTACTGCAATGGTACGAGGATGTGAGAGAGTTATGTGAAGTGACTGGAGAAGTCCTGTGGTGGTGGCAACACTGACGATTTGGAGGCAGTTGCGGCAGCATTTTAATCTGGGGCAGGGTCCGGGGACATGCCGACCAGGGGAATCACAGGTTTGAGCCGGGGAGACTGGATGGGAGATTTCGGAGATGGGGATCAGGGTATTAAAAGACCTGTTCCTGGGGGGACGTTTTGTGATGTTGGAAGAGTTGGGGGAAAAATATGGACTGGGGCAAGGGGAAGAGTTTTGGTACCTGCAGCTCTGAGACTTTGCCAGGAATAAGCTGCCCGATAGCGCCGGTACCCTTGTTGTTCGATGAGGTATTGATGGCAGGGGGATTGGAGAAGGGGGCGGTGTCGGCGATTTATGGGAAGATTCTGGAGGAGGACGGGGTGTCCATGGAAGGGATTAAGGCCAAATGGGAAGAAGAGTTGGGGGAGGTAATGGAAGAAGGTTTGTGATGTGAGGTGCTGCAAGAGTGAATGCCTCAACCTCATGCATGAGGTTGGGGCTGATACAGCTGAAGGTTGTATATGGGATGCACCTCACGGGATAAGGATGAGCCCACTCTTCGGGGGAGTGGAGGATGTATGTGAGCGGTGTGAGGTGAGCCCCGCAAACTATGTACAAATGTTTTGGTCATGTCCGAAGCTGGAGAGGTATTGGAGGGAGGTCTTTAGCTTCATCTCTGGGGTACTACATGTGGACTTGGAACAGTGTCCCTTCGAGGCCATATTCGGGGTGTCAACCGGCCCGAGCTGCGGGCGGGAGCGGGGGTGGATGTTTTAGACTTTGCCTCGCTGTTTGCCCGGAGGCGGGTCCTGTTGGGATTGGGGGCAGCTTCTCCACCCTGTGCCTCGGCATGGTGGCGGGGCGTACTGGACTTTTTGACCCTTGAGAAGGTGAAATTTGAACCGAGGGGGATGAAGGAGGGATTCTGCAATTCATTTGGACTGTTTATTATGCACTTTCGGGAACTGGTTGCCATTGAACACGAGGGAAGGGGGCGCGCTGGGTTCACTGTTTTACTGTTTCGTTGTTGACTTTTAGCTTGAATACACAAATGGATGTATTGGATTGTATATCGAGGGGGTTGTTGTTTATGGGGGATTGTTATCGTGTTTTGTTTTCGTTTTTCTTTTGTTGTTTATTTGATGAAAATGTGGAGAATAAAAAGATATTTTTTTTTTTAAAAGGAGACTGGAGAAACTGAGGTTGTTTCCTTAGGACAAAGAAAGTTTAGAGGAGAGCTGATTGGGGCATTTAAAATTATGGAGGAAATAAGGAAAAACTGGCAGGAAGATCATTTTTTTTTTAAAGGAAGAGATGTTGATTTGTACATAATCATAGAATTGACAGTGCAGAAGGAGGCCATTGGGCCCATCCAGTCTGCACCAGCCCTTGGAAAGAGCACCCTACCTAACACAGTAACCCCATCTAACCTTTTTGGACACTAAGGGCAGTTTATCATGGCCAATCCACCTAACCCGCATATCTTTGGACTGTGGGAGGAAACCGGAGCACCCGGAGGAAACCCACGCAGACACGGGGAGAGCGTGCAGACTCCGCACAGACAGTGACCCAAGCCGGGAATAAAACCTGAGACCCTGGCACTGTGAAGCAACAGTGCTAACCACTGTGCTAACCTGCCGCCCTATCAATGATTTACACAAATCAATGATAGCTTCATAGCCACTATTACTGAGACAAACTTTCAATTCCTAATTTAATAATTAGATAAACTTTAAATTCCACCGGTATTTAGAGCAGTAGCTTGGGCCTCTGGATTACTAGTCCAGTGACAATACCATTGCGCTACCCTCAAGTTACTTTTACAGTGTCAGATACAAGGCAACCAATTTGCGCATTGCCAGCTCCCACAAACAACAATGCAATAATAAACAGGTAATCTGTTCTGTGATGTTGGACTGATGGATAAATATTGGTCTGAACACAGGTGAGGACTACCTTACTCTGCTTTGAAATAGTGGGATATTTTACATCCAACTGAGAGAGCAGACGCAGCCTCAGTCTTCACACTCATCCAAAAGATGGCACCTTCAGCAGTGTAGCACTCCCTCAGTACTGTACTGGTATGTCAGCCTTAATTTTTGTACTCGCTTCCTGGAGTGGGAATTGAACCCAGAACCTTCTGACTCAGAGTGCTACCAAATGAGCCATGGCTGTCACATTAACCAAAGGAGACTGTTTTAAGATACTGTAAACCAGAAGGGAGGTGAGGAGAGATCTTTTTGCACAGTGAGTTGTTCTGATCTGCAATGCATTGCCTGAAAGGGTAGGAGAAACAGATTTAATAATTTAGCAAGGAAATTGGATGAATGTTTGAAGGGAAAGAAATTGCAGGCTACAGAAAAAAAGCGGGAAGTGAGAATAATTGAATAGCCCTTTCAAAGAGTTAGCATAGACGAGATATGCCAAAGGGGTGTATTATTCAGTAATTCCATTTCAAACAAAGAACAGTACAGCACAGGAACAGGCCCTTCGATCCTCCACGTCTGCAGCAATCACGTGTCCTATCTAGACCAACCGCCTGTATCTTTCTGTACCCCATCTGTTCATGTGTCTATCTCGATTGTAGATAGGTTTTAAACGTCACTAACGTATCTGCCTCAACCACCTCACTTGGCAGTGCATTCCAGTCCACCACCACCCTCTGTGTAAAAACCTTCCCTGCACATCTCCACTGAACCTATCCCACCTCACCTTGAACTTGGGCTCCCTTTGTAATTGTCATTTCCGTCCTGGAAAAAGTCTCCAACTGTTCACCCTATCTATACCCCAAATAATTTTATAAACTTCTATCAGGTCGCCCCTCAGCCTCCGTCTTTCGAGGGAGAACAATCCCAATTAGTTCAATCTCTCCTCATAGCTAAACAGGACAATATTGAATATACAATGCTTTTGTTTAGCTAAAAATTGTGAAACCATCTTATTTATCTCAAAAGAAAAATTGACTTTTGTTTTTGTGTGTATCAAATTGTCAGGTTTTGAACATAAATTGAATGCAAACTGGTAATGAATTTGAGACAGTTTTCAAGCGATGGTTTGCATAGCCTATTAATAGCTATATATTTAAGAAACCAAGTCATGCAGAGAGTTAGATACATATGCAATATCTCTTATTTCCACTTCTGATTGCAAAATTAGACTTTTCCACTCAACTGCAAGTGATCTTTCCCTTCGCCCACTGCAAATGTATACATTTGTAATGAGTTTTTTTGAACAATGTAGACCATGAATAACGTAAACCACTTTGTTGGTAAGATTTAATCCCAAAGTATTTTTTGAGGCTATTATTTCAGATCAATCTTTTCAAAAATAAATTCAGGAAAAATAATGTGATTTGGGAGCAAGCTAGCCAGAAATGGGATTTATACATGGAGACAGAGGGAATGTCTGACGCACGAAATGAGTACTTTTCATCTGTCTTTGCCAAGAGAAAAGATGCAACCAAAGTTATAGTGAAGGAGGAGGTAGTTGAGACACTGAATGGGCTGAACATTGACAGAGCTATTAGAAAGGTTGGCTGTGCTTAAAGTTGCTAAGTCATAGGACCAAATAACGAAAGGATACTGAGGGAAGTAAAGATGGCAGTTGCTGAGGTCCTGGCTATAATCTCCCAATCCTTTTGAGATACAGGGGGGGCCCAGACAACTGGAGAATTGCAAATGTCGATGCCTGGTTCTATTAAGAGTACAAGAATTAAACCCAACAACTACAGGCCAATGAGCTTAACCTCAGTGATGGAAAGCTTTCAGATAATCTGGGACACGGTTAACTGTAACTTGGGACAAATGTAAATTAATTAAGAAAAAGCACCTTGTATTTAATTAACTTGCATGAGTTTTTTGGTGAGGGTTGATGAGGGTACAACCTGGCCCAGCAATGGGGCGACATGCCGGAGGAGAAGGGGTATGCGGCCTCGTCTGAGGAGGAGGAGGAAATGGAGGACCAGCTTGGATGAGGACCCACAGGAGGAGCTGAAGGATGAAGGACAGGCAGCAGCAAGAGTCTGGCATGCCTGGAGGACCACGGAGGCCCTCATCCTCACTCGATTCTCTTTTTTTTAGAAACTTAAGAGTACCCAATTCTTTTTTTCCAATTAAGGAGCAATTTATTGTGGCCAATCCACCTAGCCTGCACATCTTTGGGCTGTAAGGGTGAGACCCACGCAAACGGGGTGAATGTGCAAACTCCACACGGACAGTGACCCAGAGCTGGTATCGAACCCGGGTCTTCGGTGCCATTAGGCAGCAGTGTTAACCACTGTGCCACCGTGCCACCTGTCCTCACCCGATTTTCATAGGACAAGGCCTTGTCTGTTAATTCACACCCAATCCCTCCTTCTCCTCTTTCCCCCCCCCCCCAAGTCACCTTCCTCCGCATTTCCCTCCTTCCCACCCAATCACCGCCTCCCCAATCCTTCCCCCATTCCTCCACTTCCCCAAACCCTCCACTCCCACTCCCCCATTCTCCTCTTTCTCAACCATTTCCCTCCTCCTTCCTGCCCCTCCCATTCCCTGACCCTGGCAGTGTCAGCGGGTCACTATACAAGGCAGGAGAGGGATGATCACTCACTGTGAGGCCCCACTGTCCCTATTGCCTAATTCTCCCTCAATGCTCTCACCTTCTGACCTATTGCTCCCCTGCCATACTAGTTTAAACCCTCCCGTGTGACACTCGCGGCCAGGATATTTATGCCTCTCCAGTTTAGATGCAACCCGTCCTTCTGGTGAACCTTCGCTGGACACCCTCAATAGCAAGAATGTCCTTCCTCAAACTAGGAGACTGCACACAATACTCAAGGTGTGGCCTCACCAAGGCCCTGTATAACTGCAGCAAGACATCCCTACTCCTGTACTCAAATCCTCTCGCTATGAAGGCCAGCATGCTATTCGCTTTCCTCACTGCCTGCTGTACCTGCATGCCAACCTGCAGCGACTGTTCCACCATGACACCCAGGCCTCGTTGCACTTCCCCCTTTTCCTAAACTGCCACCATTCAGATAATAATCTGCCTTCCTGTTTTTGCCACCAAAGTGGATAACCTCACATTTACCCACATTCTATTGCATTTGCCAAGTATTTGCCCACTCGGCCAGCCTGTCCAAGTTACCCTGCAGCCTCTTTGCATCCTCCTCACAGCACACACTGCCACCCAGCTTAGTGTCTCCTGCAAATTTGGAAATATTGCATGAAATTCGTTCATCCAGATCATTAATGTATATTGTGAATAGCTGGGGTCCCAGCACTGAACCCTGCGGTACCCCACCTGTCACTGCCTGCCACTCTGAAAAGGACCCGTTTATTCTCACTCGCTGCTTCCTATCTGCCAACCAGTTCTCTATCCACGTCAGTACATTCCCCCCATACCATGAGCTTTAATTTTGCTCACTAATCTCTTGTGTGGGACCTTGTCAAAAGCCTTTTGGAATACCAGATACACAACATCCACTGGTTCACCCTTGTCCACTCTACTGATCACATCCTCAAAAAATTCCAGAAGGTTTGTCAAGCATGTCCATTCAGTGAATCTATGCTGACTTGGACCGATCCTGTCCCCGCTTTCCAAATGCAAATATTTTATCCTTAATAATTGACTCCAGCATTTTCCCCACCACCATTGTCAGTCTAATGGGTCTATAATTCCCGGTTTTCTCTTTCCCTCGGTGAGGTCATAGATCATAATATTTACAGTGCAGAAGGAGGCCATTCGGCCCATCGAGTCTGCACTGGCCCTTCCAAAGAGCACCCTACTCAAGCCCACGTATTTACCATATCACCATAACCCCCACTTAACCTTTTGGACACTAAGGGCAATTTATCATGGCCAATCCACCTAACCTCCGCATCTTTAGACTGTGGGAGGAAACCGGAGCACCCGGAGGAAACCCACGCACACACGGGGAGAACGTGCAGACTCCGCACAGACAGTGACACAAGCGGGGAATCGAACCTGGGACCCTGGAGCTGTGAAGAAACAGTGCGAACCACTATGCCTCCCTGCTGCCCAATAGTGGCTTTCCCACGTAAACACCAGGTGCTCTCTTGCCCATCGAAGCACCAACTCCTGCTCCTTAAAGCTGTGAAACCTGGCAATTACAGCACGGGGGCACAGAGTGAGGCTTGGGTTGAAGCGAATGGTGGGCCCAGTCTAATTCTGGGGGGAATTAAAGTATGTTTTCACCCACCATGTTGTGGAACAGGTCTGAGAAACCCTGAATAGGGGTGCAGCCTTCGATTCCCTCCAGTAACCCCAAACATGAACATTGTGCCTTCTGGATCTGTTCTCCAGATCTTTCAGCTTGAATGTTAATGCGGTGGGGGGATTAACGTGGTTCACAGAGCTCACTTGACGGGGGCGAGGTTGAGCAGGTTCTTTGGGGTAGAGGACAGATGTGGAAGGTGCTCAGGGAGCCCGGCGAACAATGTCCATATGTTTTGGTCATGCCCGGCACTGGAGGGGTTCTGGAGAGGAGTGGCGGGAGCAATATCTCAGGTGGTGAAAGTCCGGGTTATTGCTAGCCAATCTGGGGGCTAGCAATATTTGGAGCAGTGGACGAACCGGGAGTGCAGGAGGCGAAAGAGGCCGGTATTCTGGCCTTTGCGTCCCTAGTAGCCCGGCGAAGGATCTTGCTAATGTGGAAGGAGGCGAAGCCCCCCAGCGTGGAGGCCTGGATAAACGATATGGCTGGGTTCATAAAGTTGGAGAGGATTAAGTTCGCCTTGAGAGGGTCTGCGCAGGGGTTCTACAGGCGGTGGCAACTGTTCCTAGACTATCTCGCGGAGCGTTAGAGGAAGGTCGGTCAGCAGCAGCAGCAACCTGTGGGGGGGGGGGGGGGGGGGGAGCAAGAGATAACATGAAGAGTTGGGGAAACTGGCACGTACGGGAGAGAGCCAGTGTACAAAGCTGTGTAAATATACTATTTTGCCATGTATATATCTTGCTCTGCGCGATTTCTCGTTTTTTTTTTGTTACGGGGGGGGGCTTATTGTTTGTAAGGGAGAAAAACTGTGTTAAAAACTTTAATAAGTTAATGTGGTGGGGTTACAATAGCTACCCTCCAATTGATTGGAACTCTTCAGAGTATATAGAATGCTGAAAAATGATCACCAATACGTCCACTATTTCTAGGGCCATTTCCTTACTCTGGGATGCAGAGCATCAGGCCCTGGGGATTTATCGGGTTTTAATCCCATCAATTTCCACAATATAATTTCCTGACTAATAAGAATTTCCTTCAGTTCCTCCTTGCTAGACCCTTTGTCCCCTAGTATTCCCTCTGTCCCCTGGTATTTCCCCTCGTATTTAAAAGCAGCTCCCACTTGTTAGAGGCGAGACGGTGAGGCGTGAGTCTGGTGAATCAGACGGTGAGACAGCCAGTAATGGGGAGAAGCTCACGGGGGCTCATTTCTGACACTAACTAATACCATCGTGATCTCGCTGATGTCGAGAAACAATCGTGTCCAAAATTACACTGAGAAATTTTTCCTTTAAATCACACCCTATATCTCAAGACAGCACAATAGGTGAGGCAATGCTATTTCATAGCTGTGTCTTTTGCTATCCATAAAATTCACCAGTAATTATTCATTTAGGGAAGGCAGAGCTTTAATGGCATCTGGCTTTTACGGGGTATATATTTTCATTCTACTTTTATGTTCCTGTGCATCAAACGGTGCATCCTGCTGCTTACCACGAGCACTGAAATGGGAGATTTGGTAATATTTAATGTGAATGTATCTGCACTTGAAAGGGAGAAGATGCTTAATAAATGGTTTGACCTATCATAATTAGTAATTAGATTTTAGCTATCTCCTAAGTACAAAAAGCCAGGATAAATGCACAGCTTTTACCAAGCACTGTTGGTGTTCAAAGGGAGCTAAAATGTTTTTATTGGCAGAAACGATTGGGAACAGTTAAGCACACTTTTACTAAAGAATTTCTCATATGTTTATTATTGGCCCTTTCTACACCACAGAAGACTTTATTTTGTATGTTTGAAATGAAGTGACTGCCAAAATCATAAGGGTGAAGGGAACATTGGATGTGTTCAGACAAATCTTAATGCTACAATTTTCCCCAACCTGCAGGGTTTCCTGTTACTGCTTAGCCTTCACTTCCTATTCCCTTTTCAGATTTTATTATTTATAGAATCCGTACAGTGCAGAAGGAGGCCATTCGGCCCATCAAGTCTGCATTGACCCCCACCAGGACCCAATTCCCCCACCTTATCACTGTAACCCCACCTAGGGGCAATTTAACATGGTCAGTCCACCAAACCTGCACATCTTTGGACTGTGGGAGAAAACCGGAGCACCCGGAGGAAACCCACGCACACACGGGGAGAAAGTGCAAACTCCACACAGTCACCCAAGCCGGGAATCGAACCCGGGTCCCTGGCGCTGTGACGCAGCACATCTGCTATACATTTGTATTTTATGTCAGATTTCTGACATTTCCTGTTTTTGTTTTTGTCTAATCTTGATAATCTGTTGACCTGCTGGCTTCACACCTCAGTATATATTGGAATAATTCTAATTTTAGCTGTGCCCATTCACAGTCTGTTGACTGCCAATGTGGCAGCTGTAACGGCAGCAAAATTTCATCAGTACAACATCTGTAAACAGTCTCTGGTTCTTTCTGCTCCTTTCTAGAATTCCAGTTTAACCTTGTACTTTTCCTTTTCCTATATAGTACCTGCACCTGAACGTGAAATCCAGCAAGAGAAAAGTTTCTTTGTGAGTGGTTTGTTGTCAGTGAAAGTGTGAAGGGAGTGGTCTGTATTCCAGGAATACAGGGCGGAATCTTCAGGTTTTCGGATTGCTTCTTGGGAAACTGCGCAAGGTTTAACAATAAGGAAGGTCCATGACTTTTGGGGCCATCTGTGTTTAGGGTAATTCTCTCCACAGGAATGGTCATGGCCCAGGCTGCAGCTTTTGCATTTACACAGTGCAATAATAGAACCAGTGAGAGGAGACACTGGCAACCCTCCCTCTGGCCACAGGGATCCTGTCTCCAAACAGCTGCTGGCCATTTGACTCAGCAGGAGGTTGATCTGACGCCGGGGAGATCTTGGGATCATCTGCAACATAGCTCTGAGCGGGGAGGCCGGTACGGGCCAATCCGCCTAACCTATACATCTTTGGACTGTGGGAGGGAACCGGTGCACTCGGAATAAACCCGCGCAGACTTGGGGAGAAAGTGCAAACTCCACACAGACAGTAATCCTACGTTAGAATTGAAGCCGGGTACCTGGCGCTGTGGGGCATCATTGCTAACTAACCGCTGTGCCACCCCAGCTAACTTTACTCGTGCCCCAGCTTCCAAAGCTACCTTCATGGGGTTGGAAAGATACAGAGCGCGATTCTCCGCTCCCGCGCCGGTTGGGAGAATTGCCTGGGTCGCCAAATTTTCCCACGACGCCGGTCCGACACCCTCCTGCGATTCTCCCAAGCGGCGAGAACGGCCCCGTTTAGTTCCGCGCGGCGCAGGCCGGAGAATCGCCCGAGACACCCAAAATGGCGATTCTCCGGCACCCCCGCTATTCTCAGGCCCAGATGGGCCGAGCGGCCAGCCCAAAACGGCGGGTTCCCCCGGCGCCGTCCACACCTGGCCGCTGCCGGTGGGAACAGCACGGGAACGCTGGGGGGGGGTGAGACGGGCTGCGGGGGGGGGAGGTGGGATCCTGCACCGGGGGGAGGCCTCAAATGGGGTGTGGCCCACGATCAGTACCCACCGATCGTCGGGCCGGCCTCTCTGAAGGCAGACCTCCTTTCTTCCGCAGCCCCACAAGATCCGTCTGACATCTTCTTGCGGGGTGGACTCGGAGAGGACGGCAACCCGCGCATGCGCGGGTGACGCCAGTCATGCGGTGCCGACCGCGTCATGTATGCGGCGCCGCCTTTACACGGCGCCAAGGCCTGGCGTGCGTAAATGACGCGGCACCGCTCCTAGCCCATTATCGGGCCCTGAATCGGTCGGGATAGGGGCCGTTTTGCACCGTCGTGAACCTCGACGGCGCGAACACTCTGCCTCCAATTCAGAGAATCCCGTCCACAGTCTAGCACAGTGGTTAGCACTGTTGCTTCACAGCTCCAGGGTCCCAGGTTTGATTCCCAACTTGGGGCACTGTGCGGAGTCTGCACGTTCTCCCTGTGTCTGTGTGAGTTTCCTCCGGGTGCTCTGGTTTCCTCCCACAAGTCCCGAAAGACGTGCTGTTAGGTGAATTGGACATTCTGAATTCTCCCTCCGTGTACCCGAACAGGCGCCGGAATGTGGCGATTCGGAGCTTTTCACAGTAACTTCATTGCAGTGTTAATGTAAGCCTACTTGTGACAATAATAAAGATTATTATTATCCCCAGGCTCTGTCACTTGTGCATTTTTCTTGTTTGTTCATGGTGTATTACAATCCCAGACCAGACCCCAACAATTGCTATGATAGCGGATTGAAACCCCAATACTTTGTTGAATTTTTTAAGACTGTGAGGAAAGGATACTTCAGTCCCCGCCCCCCTCCCAGGGCATGGCTAGGTAATTAAGTCTTTACAGGTCGCACCGTCTGGACCTGCAAATACTTGCATTCAAAGTACCATTTTGCATCATTGACTTTGTCTATATATGTGTTTGTGTAACCCACCACTTCACTCACCTGATGAAGGAGCTACGCTCCGAAAGCTAGTGATTCAAAACAAACCTGTTGGGCTTTAACCTGGTGTTATAAGACATCTTACTGTGCCCACCCCAGTCCAACGCCGGCATCTCCACATCAGACTCTGGGAAAGCAGTGCTGGACTGTTCGCAGACTGATCCAAAGTGGACTGAAACTCCAGAAACTGCTTCAGCCTCTGGCTCCTCCCATTAACTACATCATCTTACTAAGCTGAACACACTGGGCGGGATTCTCCATCCCCCCCCTCCGGATCGGCCGGGGGGGGGGGGGGGGGGAGGAAGGAAGGAGCGGCGTGAATAAGTCCCGCCGCTCCGTCGCCGGCTGCCGAATTCTCGCGCTGGTTTTCAGGCAGGGGCGGGGTAACGCCCCGCCAGTCGGGGGTGTTGGCAGCGGCTCCCCCGGCAATTCACAGGGCCCTGATGGGCCGAGCGGCCGCCCGTTTTCGGCCAGTCCCACCGGCGTGAAATGGACATGGTCCATCACGGCGGGACCTGGCTTGTAGGCCTGCTAGTTGAGTCCTCAGGGGAGTGCGGGGGATCTGGCTCCGAGTGGGCCCCCACGGTGGCCTGGCCCATGATCGGGGCCCACCGATCTGCGGGCGGGCCTGTGCTGTGGGGGAACTCTTTCCTTCCGTGCCGGCCTCTATAGGGCTCCGCCATGGCTGGTGCAGAGAAGAACCCCTCCGCATGCGCAGGAATACGCCGGCTTGTCTGCGCATGCGCGGAACAACGCCGGCAGTTCATCGCATGCACCAACCCGCGCCGGCCGGTGGAGGCCCTTCGGCGCCGGTTGGCACGCCGCCAACCCCTCCGGATTCCGCACCTTCCGGTCGGCCCGACGCCGGAGTGGTTCGCGCCGCTCTTGACGCCAGCATCGGACCATCCGACCAGTTGCGGGAGAATCCCGCCCAATGTTTCTAATTATCTCCTCTCCAGGGAGCCCTCTTAATATCAACAAAATTCCATTCGCTCAACTGTAGTAAACAATATCCACAGCTGGAATGAATTATGATCTTACTTTTTTTTTAAAATAAATATTTTATTGAAAATTTTTGGTCAACCAACACAGTACATTGTGCATCCTTTACACAACATTATAACAATGCAGATAATAATGACCTTTTTTATTTAAACAAAAAACAACAAATAAATAAATATTAAATAACAAAAATGAAAACTAGCCCTAATTGGCAACTGCCTTGTCACAGGCGATACCCCCCCCACTCCCCCCCCCATCCCCCCCCCCCCCCCCCCCCCCCCAGTCCTGGGCTGCTGCTGCTGCCTTCTTTTTTCCCCCATCTATCTTTCCGCAAGATATTCGACGAACGGTTGCCACCGCCTGGTGAACCCTTGAGCCGACCCCCTTAGGACGAACTTAATCCGCTCTAACTTTATGAACCCCGCCATATCATTTATCCAGGTCTCCACCCCCGGGGGCTTGGCTTCTTTCCACATTAACAATATCCTGCGCCGGGCTACTAGGGACGCAAAGGCCAAAACATCGGCCTCTCTCGCCTCCTGCACTCCCGGCTCTTGTGCAACCCCAAATATAGCCAACCCCCAGCTTGGTTCGACCCGGACTCCTACTACTTTTGAAAGCGCCTTTGTCACCCCCACCCAAAACCCCTGTAGTGCCGGGCATGACCAAAACATATGGGTATGATTCGCTGGGCTTCTCGAGCACCTCGCACACCTATCCTCCACCCCAAAAAATTTACTGAGCCGTGTTCCAGTCATATGTGCCCTGTGTAATACCTTAAACTGAATCAGGCTTAGCCTGGCGCACGAGGACGACGAGTTTACCCTGTTTAGGGCATCTGCCCACAGCCCCTCCTCGATCTCCTCCCCTAGCTCTTCTTCCCATTTCCCTTTTAGTTCGTCCACCATAGTCTCCCCTTCGTCCCTCATTTCCCTATATATATCCGACACCTTACCATCCCCCACCCATTTCTTTGAGATGACTCTGTCCTGCACCTCTTGTGTCGGGAGCTGCGGGAATTCCCTCACCTGTTGCCTCGCAAAAGCCCTCAATTGCATGTACCTGAATGCATTCCCTTGGGGCAACCCATATTTCTCGGTCAGCGCTCCCAGACTTGCGAACTTCCCGTCCACAAATAGATCTTTCAGTTGCGTTATTCCTGCTCTTTGCCACATTCCATATCCCCCATCCATTCCCCCGGGGCAAACCTATGGTTATTTCTTATCGGGGACCCCCCCAATGCTCCGGTCTTTCCCCTATGTCGTCTCCACTGTCCCCAAATCTTCAGTGTAGCTACCACCACCGGGCTCGTGGTGTAGTTCCTCGGTGAGAACGCAATGGGGCTGTCACCATAGCCTGCAGGCTGGTCCCCCTACAGGACGCCCTCTCTAATCTCTTCCACGCCGCTCCCTCCTCCTCTCCCATCCACTTACTCACCATTGAAATATTAGCGGCCCAATAATACTCACTTAGGCTCGGTAATGCTAGCCCCCCCCTATCCCTACTACGCTGTAAGAATCCCTTCCTCACTCTCGGAGTCTTCCCGGCCCAAACAAAACCCATGATGCTCTTTTCTATCCTTTTAAAAAAAGCCTTCGTGATCACCACCGGGAGGCACTGAAACACAAAGAGGAATCTCGGGAGGACCACCATCTTAACCGCCTGCACACTCCCTGCCATTGACAGTGCTACCATATCCCATCTCTTGAAATCTTCCTCCATCTGTTCCACCAACCGCGTTAAATTTAGCCTGTGCAATGTGCCCCAATTCTTAGCTATCTGGATCCCCAGGTAACGAAAGTCTCTTGTTACCTTCCTCAACGGTAGGTCTTCTATTTCTCTACTCTGCTCCCCTGGATGCACCACAAACAGCTCACTCTTCCCCATGTTCAATTTATACCCTGAAAAATGCCCAAACTCCCCAAGTATCCGCATTATTTCTGGCATCCCCTCCGCCGGATCCGCCACATATAGTAGCAGATCATCCGCATATAAAGATACCCGGTGTTCTTCTCCTCCCCTAAGTATTCCCCTCCATCTCTTGGAACCTCTCAGCGCTATCGCCAGGGGCTCAATCGCCAGTGCAAACAGTAATGGGGACAGAGGACATCCCTGCCTTGTCCCTCTATGGAGCCGGAAATATGCCGATCCCCGTCCATTCGTGACCACACTCGCCACTGGGGCCCTATACAACAGCTGCACCCATCTAACATACCCCTCTCCAAAAGCAAATCTCCTCAACACCTCCCACAGATAATCCCATTCCACTCTATCAAATGCTTTCTCGGCATCCATCGCCACTACTATCTCCGTTTCACCCTCTGGTGGGGCCATCATCATTACCCCTAACAGCCTCCGTATATTCGTGTTCAGCTGTCTCCCTTTCACAAACCCAGTTTGGTCCTCGTGAACCACCCCCCGGGACACATTCCTCTATTCTCATTGCCATTACCTTGGCCAGGACCTTGGCATCCACATTTAGGAGGGAAATTGGTCTGTAGGACCCGCATTGTAGCGGATCCTTTTCCTTCTTTAAGAGAAGTGATATCGTTGCTTCAGACATAGTCGGGGGCAGTTGTCCCCTTTCCTTTGCCTCGTTAAAGGTCCTCGTCAGTACCGGGGCGAGCAAGTCCAAATACTTTCTGTAAAATTCAACTGGGAATCCGTCCGGTCCCGGGGCCTTTCCCGTCTGCATGTTCCTAATTCCTTTCACCACTTCTTCTACCGTGATCTGTGCTCCCAGTCCCACCCTTTCCTGCTCTTCCACCTTGGGAATTTCCAGCCGATCCAAAAAATCCATCATTCTCTCCCTCCCATCCGGGGGTTGAGCTTCATACAATTTTTTATAAAATGTCTTGAACACTTCATTCACTCTCTCCGCCCCCCGCTCCATCTCTCCTTCCTCATCCCTCACTCCCCCTATTTCCCTCGCTGCTCCCCTTTTCCTCAATTGGTGTGCCAGAAGTCTGCTCGCCTTCTCCCCATATTCATACTGTACACCCTGCGCCTTCCTCCATTGTGCCTCTGCAGTGCCTGTAGTCAGCAAGTCAAATTCCACATGCAGCCTTTGCCTTTCCCTGTACAGTCCCTCCTCCGGTGCTTCCGCATAGTGTCTGTCCACCCTCAAAAGTTCTTGCAGCAACCGCTCCCGTTCCTTACTCTCCTGCTTCCCTTTATGTGCCCTTATTGATATCAGCTCCCCCCTAACCACCGCCTTCAACGCCTCCCAGACCACTCCCACCTGAACCTCCCCATTGTCATTGAGTTCCAAGTACTTTTCAATACATCCCCTCACCCTTAGGCACACCCCCTCATCCGCCATTAGTCCCATGTCCATTCTCCAGGGTGGGCGCCCTCCTGTTTCCTCCCCTATCTCCAAGTCTACCCAGTGTGGGGCATGATCCGAAATGGCTATAGCCGTATATTCCGTTCCCCTCACCTTCGGGATCAATGCCCTACCCAACACAAAAAAGTCTATGCGCGAATAGACTTTATGGACATAGGAGAAAAACGAGAACTCCTTACTCCTAGGTCTACTGAATCTCCACGGGTCCACACCTCCCATCTGCTCCATAAAATCCTTAAGCACCTTGGCTGCTGCCGGCCTCCTACCAGTCCTGGACTTCGACCTATCCAGCCTTGGTTCCAACACCGTGTTAAAGTCTCCCCCCATTATCAGCTTTCCCGTCTCTAGGTCTGGGATGCGTCCTAGCATTCGCCTCATAAAGTTGGCATCATCCCAGTTCGGGGCATACACGTTTACCAAAACCACCATCTCTCCCTGTAATTTGCCACTCACCATCACGTATCTGCCCCCGTTATCCACCACTATAGTCTTTGCCTCGAACATTACCCGCTTCCCCACTAACATAGCCACCCCCCTGTTTTTCGCATCCAGCCCCGAATGGAACACCTGCCCCACCCATCCTTTACGCAGCCTAACCTGGTCTATCAGTTTCAGGTGCGTTTCCTGTAACATAACCACATCTGCTTTAAGTTTCTTAAGGTGTGCGAGTACTCGTGCCCTCTTTATCGGCCCGTTGAGCCCTCTCACGTTCCACGTGATCAGCCGAGTTGGGGGGCTTCCCACCCCCCCCCCTTGCCGGTTAGCCATCATCTTTTTCCAGCTTCTCACCCAGTTCCCACGCAGCTGTATCTCCCCCAGGCGGTGCCCCCCCGCCCATCCTCTCCCGTACCCACTTCCCCCCTTTCCCCAGCAGCAGCAACCCAGTAATTCCCCCCTCCCACCCCCCCCGCTAGACCCCCCGCTAGCGTAATTACTCCCCCCATGTTGCTCCCAGAAGTCAGCAAACTCTGGCTGACCTCGGCTTCCCCCCGTGACCACGGCTCGCACCGTGCGACGCCCCCTCCTTCCTGCTTCTCTATTCCCGCCATAATTATCATAGCGCGGGAACCAAGCCCGCGCCTCTCTCTCGGCCCCGCCTCCCATGGCCAACGCCCCATCTCCTCTCCCTCCCCACCTCCCCCCATCACCACCTGTGGGAGAAAGAAAAGTTACCATACCGCAGGATTAGAACATAAAACCCCTCTTCGCCCCCCCCATTCGCCCCACCACTTTGTCCAAACGTTCTTTTTCATAATCCACTCATTCCAGTTTTTCTTCTACAATAAAAGTCCACGCTTCATCCGCCGTCTCAAAGTAGTGGTGCCTCCCTTGATATGTGACCCACAGTCTTGCCGGTTGCAGCATTCCAAATTTTATCTTCCTTTTGTGAAGTACCGCCTTGGCCCGATTAAAGCTCGCCCTCCTTCTCGCCACCTCCGCACTCCAGTCTTGATAAACGCGGATCACCGCGTTCTCCCATTTACTGCACCGAGTTTTCTTCGCCCATCTAAGGACCATTTCTCTATCCTTAAAACTGAGGAATCTCACCACTATGGCTCTGGGAGTTTCTCCTGCTCTCGATCCTCGCACCATAACTCGGTACGCTCCCTCCACCTCCAACGGACCCGTCGGGGCCTCCGCTCCCATTAACGAATGCAGCATCGTGCTCACATATGCCCCGACGTCCGCCCCCTCCACACCTTCAGGAAGGCCAAGAATCCTCAGTTTGTTCCTCCTTGCGTTGTTTTCCAGTGCCTCCAACCTCTCCACACATCGTTTCTGGTGTGCTTCCTGTATCTCCGACTTCACCACCAGGCCCTGTATATCGTTCTCATTCTCGGCTGCTTTCGCCTTCACGACCCGAAGCTCCTGCTCCTGGGTCTTTTGTTCCTCTTTCAGCCCTTCGATCGCCTGTAGTATCGGGGCCAACAACTCTTTCTTCATTTCCTTTTTTTATCTCCTCCACGCAGCATTTCAAGAACTCTTGTTGTTCAGGGCCCCATATGAAACTGCCACCTTCCGACGCCATCTTGGTTTTTGCTTGCCTTCCTTGCCGTTGTTCCAAAGGATCCGCTGCAATCCGGCCACTTTCCTCTCCTTTTTCCATCCGTGTCCAGGGGGAACACCCTCCTGGTTTACCGCACGGTGTTTTTAGCCGTTAAAATTGCCGTTGGGGCTCCTATCAAGAGCCCAAAAGTCCGTTTCACAGGGAGCTGCCGAAACGTGCGACTCAGCTGGTCATCGCCGCACCCGGAAGTCCCTTGATCTTACTTTTAAGATGCTTTAATTGCACCTCTAACTCCAAAAAGCCTGCTGCTATTCAAACCAGGATTTTAAAAAACATGATTGCAGCAGTCACACATCGGTCCAGGTTTTCAACCTTTACTGCACCAACTACAGATAATACACTATACCTGACATTTATCACAGCTGGAAGAGCATACAGGTTAGACTGCCGCCCTTGTTTATTGTTTATTGCCACGTGTACTGAGATTCTGCGTACAGTCCAGACAGATCATTCGTTACATGAAGAAAAACATAGAGCATACATAAATAGTGCGATTATCAGAGATGGAGGAAGAGAATCTGTGTGAGGGAGCTCGCAGAGAGTGGTCACACTCCGGCGCCATACAGATGAGCCATTAACTCTGTTTCTCTCTCTGAAGACGTTACCTGATACGAGTATTTCCAGTGCTTTGAGTTTTAATTTCAGATTTCCAACATGTGTAGTATTTTGCCTGAACCTGTTCTGTTTGTCACAGTAATTATAAGACATGTATCAGTTTTTTGATACTTGGCCATCCACCACACCCATCCTCCTCATTTTGTTGATCGTGACAGCTGACTACCCTTAATTCCTTCAATTTCCAGACTTCAAAATTTCCCCTTTTCTCAGCTCTTCCAATCTGCAGTCGTTTAAGCTTCAGGCTGGGCCTTACCGTTCATTCATTCATTATCTTTTCTGTTAGCTGTTTTTTAACCTCGATATTGTCGGCAATTGGCCTTGGTCCTTTAGCTAAGTTTCTCAATTTATCAAGAATGACTTTGTTGTAGCATTTTAAAAGGTCAATGTTTTACGGTGAGGATATATTTCACTTCAGGTCCTTGCAACCAATGTGTATTTTTTGGAATCTACTCTTAAGCTCTTAATTCCCATACTGTTTTGTTTGTGAATTGTAACTAATTTCCTGATTCTAGGAAGATCAAAAGACGGAATAATTTTGCAATTACTGCACCCTGACAAGCTATTCAATTTCTAGAAATAGGAGATGCTAACTACACAGCTGGATCTATTGGCATCTGAAAAGACAAAAGATAGGTTAACATTTCAGGTGTAAACCCGTGAACAGAATAGATTTGTACCGATCTTTTCTCTTTGCGGGTGAAACTGCTGTGTTTTTTCAGATTTTCAATTGGCAGTTTTGCTTCATGATTCGATGGGTAATCTTGCGATTGAGTCAGAAGGTTTATGGATTCAAGTCCCACCCTAGACACCATTGAGCATGTAATCTGGGCTGATACTGTAATATTGAGAGAGTGTTATCTTTCAGGTGGGAAGTTAAACTGAGGTTCCACCTGCCCTCTAAGGACGAGAAAGCTTCCATGCCACGTTCCCTGGCCAATATTTACCTCTCAACTAATACCGAAAGGTAGATTCCCTGGTTATTATCCTACTGCTCTTCATGGGACCTTGCTGAGTGCAATTTGGCTGGCAAGCTTCCTACTGCACAATAGTGACCACTTTTTAAAAAATGTACTTAATTAGTGGTAAAATGCTTTGGAATGTCCTACGGTCATTATAAATATAGAACATAGAATATAAATGCTACAGAAATATGTCTTTCTTTGTTCAATCAACTAGCACGTGCATATAAAAACAGAAAATGCTGGAAAAACTCAGGTCTGGCAGCATCTGTGGAGCGAGAAATAGAGTGAATGTTTTGAGTCCATATGACTTCTTCAGAGCACTGCAGGATTTCCCACATATTCAGCGGAATTTAATGTAATTGACAAAGGTTCAGCCCACTGATTGGAGGAACCCAACTGGAGAGTAGCCAGGGCCGGGTCTTCCCAAGATTCAAAACTCAAGGGCGGAAATAAATGTCATCTTCCGAGAGCTGCCAAGCAGCCAGAGGCCGGCCGCTATCCATTACAGGCAGTGCCCCCGGGAGCTGTGGCTGCTGCCGGTAATGCAGACATGATTGCCAAGAGACCCAGATCACAGGTGAGTGAGGAGAGGATGAGTTTGTGAAAGAGGGGTGACTAATACTAATTGAACCTCATGTCTTAGCATGATGGTGTTCATTAAATGTGCCTGCTTCATCTAATAAATGAAGATTTGTTTGGTATCAGCTCCTTCAACATTGATGGGCTGTCCGACTTGTACAGGTTAGTGTCCAATTAGTGTGTCTTTGATCCATGACCAACAGTTTGCCAACAGTTTGGCTCAGTGGGACTCTGACCATATTACTAAACACTGATCCTTGTATTCAACCTGTTACAATCTAATAATTAACCAGTTAACTTACAGAATATAGATTGACTCCAAAACACCAATGCCATCATCCAGCTGATTGAGATCTGGAAAATATATTGTTTCCTCCCACGCTGCAAATGAGTAAAATGACTGTTGACGCAAGATAATAATCTTTATAATAATAATAATCTTTAGAATCTTTATTGTCACAAGTGGGCTTACATTAACACTGCAATGAAGTTACTGTGAAAAGCGCCCAGTCGCCACATTCCAGCACCTGTTCGGGTCACAGAGGGAGAATTCAGAATGTCCAATTCACCTAACAGCACGTCTTTCGGGACTTGTGGGAGGAAACCGGAGCACCCGGAGGAAACCCAAGCAGACACAGGGAGAACGTGCAGACTCCGCACAGATAGTGACCCAAGCCCGGAATCGAACCTGGGACTCTGGAGCTGTGAAAAAACACTGCTAACCACTGTGCTACCGTGCCGCCTTAATCTCACCCTTTATCCAAAGAAAACCCAGGATTGGTAATCGTTTGTGGAAAATATTCTAAATACCAAAACTTGTTTTATTTTTTGGTCTGGAAAAACATGTATTTTCATGTAGCTGACTTCACCTG
Organism: Scyliorhinus torazame; assembly: GCF_047496885.1. NCBI lineage: Eukaryota > Metazoa > Chordata > Chondrichthyes > Carcharhiniformes > Scyliorhinidae > Scyliorhinus > Scyliorhinus torazame. The sequence continues at coordinate 339,022,797 of NC_092710.1, read as the reverse complement.
TTCATCGCTGTGTGCCTGTTATGAGACAGTCCTCGTGACCCGAGGACATAAAGCTGTTAGAATGTAGCTAGTTGTAGCATTTCAGGTTGCTCTGTGGGTCAGACTGACATTCATAGAATCATAGAAACTACAGTGCAGAAGGAGGCCATTCGGCCCATCGAGTCTGCACTGGCTCTTTGAAAGAACACCCCACCTAAGCCCACGCCCCCACCCTATCCCCGTAACCCAGAAACCCCACCTAACCTTTTTGGATGCTAAGGCCAATTTAGCATGGCCAGTCCACCTAACCTGCACATCCTCGGATGTGGGAGGAAACCGGAGCACCCGGAGGAACCCCAAGCAGACATGGGGAGTACGTGCAGACTCCGCACAGACAGTGACCCAAGGCGGGAATCGAACCTGGGACCCTGGAGCTGTGAAGCAACTGTGCTAACCACTGTGCGACCGTGCTGGCCTTGTGCATTGATTTTCTGCAGTTTGTACAGTTGGAAATTGAGGATAATGTAAAGGTTTATTTTGCTTGCCAACAGCATTATTTTGGATGGCTTTATTCTTTAGTACTGATGTGAACAAGTGGCGTGTTTGCAATGTGTTCCCACACGTACAAAATTGTTGCATCACATTCCCATGACAGTTGTTAAGTGTTATCCTTGTTACTTGGGAGATAGGTGGGCTTTAGTGCTGAGCGCTACATGAAGGGGAAATCTCTCCATTATCTGGTGTTAAACCTAGTACAGTTTGTTGGAGGTCAAGCGCCTCAACCCCAGATATTGCTGCAAGGGTTCCTCAAGGCAGTGTCCGAGGCTCAGTCACCTGCAGCTGCTTCGTTAATGACCTTCCCTCCATCATAAGGTCAGAATTGAGCTCACTGATGATCAAACAGGGATTTTCAACTCCTCAGATACTGAGGTTGTTGCATGCATCCAGCAAGATCTGGATAACACTCAGCCTTGGGTATCACCAGAATGTTATTCACCCAGAAACTGTAATCTCAAGCTCCAACATATCCTTCATATCCATTACCAACAAGCCATAAAATCAATGAGGAGCGTAGGAAGATACGATCGCTGTAGAGACTGATAACTTTTAAAATATTTGAATTTCCAGTGTTCAGCTCAAAAGATCATACAGCGAGATTTCATGTTTTTAAGACTTTTGCAATTAACAAACTAAAATAAACATCAACTAAACATTACTTAGGAGGCAACTAATGCACTGAACCACAAAAAAGACATCCCTTGTTAGAAATTAGCACACTAGGAAATCCCAAGCTCTAGTTACAGGACACTCTCTGCAGAATTAAAGTCTTCATAAGAACTAGTCTAAAAGTTACTCCCCACTTCCAAAGGACTTGCTCCGCCCTGTTTCATTGAATCGGAATGTCCAGTGACGATCGCAGGTGCTTTCTCTCAGTCTTCTGAGAAATCTTGAACCAATATCCAGTAACAAACACACTCTGGCAAATCCTTTCTCTGGCCACCTCTGAGCCAATCTTCCAGTGTCCTTAATTTCCAAATATACTAGAGTACATCTTCTCACCCTCATTCACCCTGATAGCTAACAGAGAAACAGTCCTTTTTCCTCTGCTGTCCGTGGCAAGTCCTGTCCTCATCTCTCTTTCTCTCTGCTTCCTGTCCCCATGTGAACCATGTGACTTGGGAGATAGGTGGGCTTTCGAGCTGAGCCGTTCATGAAGGGAAAATCTCTCCACTATCTGGTGTCAAACCGAGTGCAGGTTGTTGGAGGTCAAGCACCTCAACCCCAGATATTGCTGCAAGAGTTCCCCAAGGCAGTGTCCTAGGCTCAGTCACCTTCAGCTGCTTCATTAATGACCTTCCCACCATCATAAGGCCAGAAGTGAGCTCACTGATGATTATATAGTGTTTGGTCCCATTTGCAACTCCTCAGATACTGAAATTTGCTGTATAGAATTAGCTGGAGGTCACTTGCTCAAATTAAAATAAACAGTTTAAAATATAACCAGCTTAAGAAACCTCACCTACTGAAGAAAGAGAGCATGCCAGGAGTAATGTCCACCTGCTGAAGCTACAACTGACCGAAAAAGGAGTTTGCATAAACATCCCCATCCTCAATAATGAGGGAACCCAGATCATCAGTGCCAAAGACAGAGGTGAAACATTTGCAACCATCTTCAGCCAGAAGTGCCAAGTGGATGAGCTAAGGTCCTCTAAGGTCCTCCGCATCACAGATGTCAGTCTTCAGCTAATTCGATTCACTGCAGATGATGTCAAGTAACGGGCACTGGATACATATGGTGCCTGCCAACATCCTGGGCATTTTACTAAAGATGTGGTCCAGATCTAGCTGTGCTCCTAGCCAAGCTGTTCCAGTACAGCTGCAATACTAACATCTATCCGACAACATGGAAAATTGTCCAGGTCCTGTCCACAAAATGCAGGACAAATCCAATCCAGTCAATTGCGGCCCATCAGTCCACTCTCAATCATCAGCAAACTGATGTCAGGCGGCACTCACTCAGCAATAACCTGCTTACCAATGTTCAGTTTGGGTTTCGCCATGGACATCCTCATTACATCCTTGGTCCAAATATAGACAAAAGAACTGAATTGTGTGAGATGAGAGTGACACTACCCTTGACATCAGGGCAGTATATGACCGGGAATGGCATCGAGGAGCTCTATCAAAACTGGGGTCAGTGGGAGCCGGGGGAGGGGGGGGGGGGGGGGGGGAGACTCTCCATTGGTTGCAGTCATACTTGGCACAAACAAATGGTTGTGGTTGGTGGAGGTCAGTCATCTCAGCTCCATGACATTGCTGCAGAAGTTCCTGAAGCTAGTGTCCTAGGCCCAACCATCTTCAGTTCATCATGAAGGAAGAAATGGGGATATTCGCTGTTGGCTGCACAATGTTCAGCACGATTCTTGACTTCTTAGATGCTGAAGTAAACCGTGTCAATATTCAGCAAGACCTGGACAACACTCAGGCTAGTGAGTGCCTGAGGTGTGCTCAATGCGCCCTCCTGGTGATCTAGCTGGTGTCAGCGGTATGCCACAAATCATAGATGCAAGAGTTGCATCTTGCTGCTCTGGGACTAGACTCTCTCAAATGTGCTGTATTGTCTATGAAACTCTATGCTCCCTGCCTTGGGCTATATCTGTATTCTAAACTAACTTCATTTAGTAGTGTTTAGTGATATTGTCTGAGTACCTTTACTTTTAATTGGAGGTATAAAGATGAGTTGCATTCACCAAAATGACAGAGTTCCAGTGTTCATTAAGTTAATGCAGAATGATAGAGAAGAAATCATTTTCTCCTCCCAAGAATCCAGAAGCACCAGTGTCGGGTTACACACACTGCTCAAACTCTGCTGAACTGCACACACTAGCTTCTGATGTGTTGAGATCCATTCTCACGTGCAAGTGGGAACTTGACTTTTCTGTTCATGTTTTTTTTCTCGTGAGCAATGTTTCAGTTCAGTTCCATCATTCAGACACCTTAACTCTTCGAAAAAAAACCATTTTCACAGATTGAACACTGCTGTCTGCTGGCTCCTATTCCCTTTGCACTCCCCAGGTCACCTTCTTTTCTGTTCTGAAGGGATAGTCTCATTCTGGGGGATGCAAACGATGAAAATGAAAATGAAATGAAAATCGTTTATTGTCACAAGTAGGCCTCAAATGATGTTACTGTGAAAAGCCCCTAGTCGCCACATTCCGGCGCCTGTTCGGGGAGGCTGGTACGGGAATTGAACCGTGCTGCTGGCCTGCCTTGGTCTGCTTTAAAAGCCAGCGATTTAGCCCTGTGCTAAACCAGCACCCAGCTTTCTTGATGCCACGTCTCAAGAAAGACAAGATGAGAAGAGAGAGGGTCTGGCAGCATCTGTGGAGAGGGAAACAGTGCAAACGTTTCGAGTCCACGTGAACCTTCAGAACTGAAGGACAGCAATGTGCTGCATTATATTCTGGGAGTGGGGGTGGGGCAGAATGGAAAGTTATTGACCAGTCGGAGGTAAGGAGAAATTGACAAAAATTCATGGACATGAAGCAAAGGAGCTGTTAATGGTGCCATTCGGGACTGTAGAGTGAATAAAGGGAGGATAGCAGAATGTGTGAATACGGCAGCAGAAGTCAGTGCTCAGTGGGAGTAATAATAAACAGGAAGGGGCATTGGCCATCTCAGGGATTGGATTGGATTTGTTTATTGTCACGTGTCCTGAGGTACAGTGAAAAGTATTTTTCTGCGAGCAGCTCAACAGATCATTAAGTACATGAGAAGAAAAGGGAATAAAAGAAAATACATAATAGGGCAACACAAGATACACAATGTAACTACATAAGCACTGGCATCGGATGAAGCATACAGGGTGTAGTGTTAATGAGGTCAGTCCATAAGAAGGTCATTTAGGAGTCTGGTGACAGTGGGGAAGAAGCTGTTTTTGAGTGGAGTGGAGTTGTGTCGGGACTTTCAAAACCAGCGCTTCAGATAGGTCCGCCTGTTTTTCTCAATCAAGGTTCCGCTCCACTGTGACTCTAACTTTTCATTTTCAGCAATTGTCCTCGGGATCCTAACTCGTTAACATTAATGCCTATGGGAAATCCTGCGCCACTTAAAGGGGTTTCACGTAAAGTGATGATTTTTAGGAAAGCAGCTAACACTTTAAGTGAGGACTTGCGATAACAAACAGAGGAGATAATCTCCTTAAGTGGTGCTAGAAAGTTATCATTCTGGGCCTTTACTGATGTGTGCAGCAAATGAACAGCACGGTTTGTGCTGACTGCATGCAGTAATTATTCTAATAAGCAGGCAGCGGGAAGTTGGCGTGCTGCCCATATTTCAGTCAATGGGTTTTGGTTAATTGTGCATCATGAACTCCTCACCCGCTCTCAGGGACTAGGAGTCGGTTAGCTCAGTGGGTTAGTTGGCTAGAGTATAGCGTAGAGCAACACCAACAGTGCAGGTTCAATCCTCATACTGGCTGAGGTCCTCCTCACCTTGCCCCAGAGTGAACTTGTGGCTTGAGCCATGATTAGCAACCCCCACCTAATGAGGATGCTACATAAAGAGTGAGAGCGATCCAATTTGTTTCCCTAAAATCTTTTGATGCACATTGAAGTAATTTGCACTGATTTAAGAATTGTTTCAAGCATTGATTTAACTCAGTTGTGTTTGTAGAGATTAAGTCGCCCAGACTGTCCGTTAGTGTCAAAAGACATCCTGGTGCATGCTGAGCACTTCAGTCCTTATTATATCAACAAATGTCCCTCTGAGCAGACAGTTAAAATAGCAAATATGGATTTGTACCTTGGGATCCTGCTTCAATAGAAATAACACCTTGATTGCATTGAAACTCTGGCACACCCTTTTCTCCAATTCTCTCCAAAATTTTCTGGAGGAGTCGGCCATTTAACCACACTGATGGCATACTTCTGGGAGGGCGAGCAAGGCCATTTGCAGCAAGAGATTAGAAAGTGCTTCAAACTGCTTTCACCAATCTTGATGTGGAGATGCCGGCGTTGGACTGGGGTGAACACAGTAAGAAGTCTTACAACACCAGGTTAAAGTTCAACTGGTTTGTTTCAAGCACTCACTTTCGGAGCACTGCTCCTTCCTCAGGTGAAATACCTCTTCATTCACCTGAGGAAGGAGCAGTGCTCCGAAAGCTAGTGTTTGAAACAAACATGTTGGACTTTAACCTGGTGTTGTAAGACTTCTTACTGTGTTCACAAATCTTGCCCATCTTTCCCTCTGTGTCTGTGTCTCTCTTTAATCTCTAAATCTAGTTCCTTTTTTCTCTCTACCCTCTCCACTCAGCCTCTCCCTTGCTCTCCTCCGTCTTCCCTCATGCTCTCCCCTCCTCCCTCACGCTCTCCCCTCCTCCCTCACGCTCTCCCCTCCTCCCTCACGCTCTCCCCTCCTCCCTCACGCTCTCCCCTCCTCCCTCACGCTCTCCCCTCCTCCCTCACGCTCTCCCCTCCTCCCTCACGCTCTCCTCTCCCCTTGCGCCCTCCTCTCCCCTCGCGCCCTCCTCTCTTCCCTCGCGCTACCCTCTCTTCCCTCGTGCTCTCCTCTGTTCCCTCGTGCTCTCCTCTGTTCCCTCGTGCTCTCCTCTGTTCCCTCGTGCTCTCCTCTCTTCCCTCGTGCTCTCCTCTCTTCCCTCGTGCTCTCCTCTCTTCCCTCGTGCTCTCCTCTCTTCCCTCGTGCTATCCTCTCTTCCCTCACGCTCTCGTCTCTTCCCTCGCGCACCCCTCCCTCTTTCCCCGCGCACCCTCTTTCCTCGCTCTACCCTCCCTCTTTCCTTGCACTCCCCTGCATCTTTCCTCTCCTCCCTCGCGCTCTCCTCTCTTCCCTCACGCTCTCCTCTCTTCCCTCGCGCTCTCCTCTCTTCCCTCGCGCTCTCCTCGCTTCCCTCGCGCTCTCCTCTCTTCCCCCACACTATCCTCTCTTCCCTCGCGCTCTCATCTCTTTCCTCGCGCAGCCCACTGTTATGGGCCAGGGTTTAGAGAATCCCAAAGTGTATCATGGAGTTCACCTGACCCACAACTTTAATAGATTGTGGCATGGGGAGCACATGGCCCACTCTACAGGTGGGGTACAGCAGAAATGGAAAAGTATTTTTTAAAGCAAAACAATGTTTATTCTATGAACTCAAGTTAACCTTTTTAAAACACACAGTGAACATCTTAGCAACCATTAATTCAAATACAACCCCCAAAGAATACAACACTACGTAATCCTTTAAGCTTTCCTTTTAACACCCATAAGACTTAAAACACCTTTTACGAGAAGCACATCAGGTTAAAGTCACTACTGTTATTAGGTTTAAATCACCAGGATCGATTTACAGTCTTTGGATTACAGAGAGAGACTCTAATACACATTCTGGCGGTGACTGCAGCTATCCTGCTCTGAAAACGAAACTAAAACACAACCTGCAGCAAACAGCCTAAAACGAAAGTAAAAAGCTGACAGCCCAGCTCCACCCACTCTCTGACATCACTGCAGTAATATACACTCATTTCTTAAAGGTACTCTCACTACAGATACTTATATACACAACCATTTATAAACACCCATTTCTTAAAGGTACTCTCACATGACACCTCCCCCCAAGAAAAAAAATAAACCATCAACTTCAAGATAGTTTCATTTTTCACCTTTTCACTATCCTTTAAGGAATGCACACAGTAAATATACTTTTTGTTTCAAAAAACAACAGACGCAAACAGGTATAATAATATAGTCCATTTTTTTGTTTTTCCTCCGATTGGAATCCTTCTCGATTGACGGTCTCTTTAAACAAAATGGTCTCTGCACGATCCGTCCATTTCTCTACGCCTCGGCATTTCTCTTTAAAGTTAGATACTTTAGTTCAATCTGATCATGTCCCTTGCAATTCTCCAACACAGGAGCATTGGTTATCACAGCTTTCAGGCAGTCAGGGCTGTTTAGCACAGGGCGAAATCGCTGGCTTTGAAAGCAGACCAAGGCAGGCCAGCAGCATGGTTCGATTCTTGTAACAGCCTCCCCGAACAGGCGCCGGAATGTGGCAACTAGGGGCTTTTCACAGTAACTTCATTTGAAGCCTACTTGTGACAATAAGCGATTTCCAGTCCTTGAAGCTCTGAGCAATTGCCAGCAGCTCTATAGCCAGTGCAAACAGCAGTGGGGAGAGGGGGCATCCCTGCCTAGTCCCGTGGTGCAGTCTGAAGTAGTCAGATGTCGTCCTGTTCGTCCTCACACAAGCCTCTGGGGCCTGATATAGCAGTCTAACCCAGTCAATGAATCCCACCCCAAACCCAAAACGTCCCAGCACCTCCCATAAATACTCAACTCGGTCGAAAGCCTTTTCAGCATCCATTGCTACCACTACCTCTGCCTCCCTGCTCTCCGGGGGCATCATAATCACATTGAGCAGCCTCCTTAGATTGGCCACCAGTTGCCCGCCCTTTACGAACCCGGTTTGGTCCTCCGCAATCACATCCGGTACACAGTCCTCAATTCTAGACGCCAAGATCTTGGCCAGTAACTTAGCGTCTGCGTTAATCAAAGAGATTGGCCTATAAGACCCAAATGCCTCCGGGTCTTTATCCCATTTCAGTATAAGCGAGATAATGGCCTGCGACATCGTCGGGGGTAGGACCCTCTGTCTCTTGCCTCGTTGAACACCCTGACCAGCACCGGCCCCACTATCTCGGAGAACTTTTTATAAAACTCCACCGGGTATCCGTCCGTCCTCGGGGCTTTACCCGACTGCATGACCTTCAGGCCCCCCAGTACTTCTTCGGTCCTGATCAGGGCCCCCGGCCCATCTACTAACCCACTACCCACTCTTGGGAAGTCAGTCCGTCCAAAAAGTGCATCATCCCCTCCGGTCCCGTGGGGGGTTCCGAGGTGTACAGCTTGCTATAGAAGTCCCTAAACACCTTGTTCAGTCCTACCGGGTCCCCCACCAGGTTTCCCTCCCTGTCGACTACCTTTCCTATTTCCCTAGCTGCTTCTCTCTTTCTTAGTTGTTGTGCAAGCATTCTGCTGGTCTTCTCCCCATGCTCGTATATTGAGACCTTTGCCCTTCTAAGCTGCTCTACGGCCTTCCCTGTAGACAACACCCCAAACTCGGTCTGCAGCCTCTGTCGTCGCCTAAGTAACTCTGGCCTCAGGGACTCCGCATAGCTCCTGTCCATCCGTAAAATTTCCTTAACCAGTCGGTCCGTTTCTGCCCTGTCTGTCCTGTCGCTCTGGGCTCGGATTGAAATCAGCTCCCCTCTCACCACTGCCTTCAGCGCCTCCCAGAGCACCGCTGCTGAGACTTCTCCAGTATCATTTACCTGCAGGTAATTATGCATGCATTTCCTCAGCCTCTCACACACCGCCTCGTCTGCCAGCAGCCCAACTTCCTGCCTCCATTGTGGCCGCTGAAAGCTACCTTTGCAAATCTGCAGTGCAACCCAGTGCGGAGCATGGTCCGAGATGGAAATTGCCGAATATTCTGCACCCGTCATCCCTGTCAGCAAGTCCCTGCTCATGATAAAGAAATCGATTCGGGAATACACCTTGTGGACGTGAGAATGGAATGAAAACTCCTTCGCAGACGGCCGACTAAATCTCCATGGGTCAGCTCCCCCCATTTGCTTCATGAACCCTCTCAGTTCCTTTGCCATCGCTGGCACCCTACCAGTTTTTGAACCCGACCGGTCCAAGCCAGGATCAAGAACTGTGTTAAAGTCCCCACCCATGATCAGTTTGCATGAGTCCAAGTCAGGGATCTTCCCCAGCAACCTCTTAACAAAATCTACGTCATCCCAATTAGGGGCATATACGTTGACCAGGACTACTCTCACCCACTCGAGCTTACCCCTAACCATAACAAATCTGCCATCCCCGTCCACAACTGTGCCCTCCACCTCAAATTTGACCCGCTTGTTGATCAAGATCGCAACCCCCCCTGGTCTTAATGTCGAGCCCCGAATGGAAGACCTGACTAATCCAGCCCTTCCTTAATCTGACCTGGTCAGCCACTTTCGGATGAGTCCCCTGTAACATGACTATGTCTGCCTTCAAACCCCGTAAATGCGCGAACACACTGGCCCGTTTAGCCCTCTAACATTCCAGGTGATCAGCCTGGTCGGCGGGCACCTCGCCGATCAGCCTTTGCCGATCAGCCATCTCCTTTCTTTGGTCAGCCCCCAAGCCATGTGTTGCGCTTCCTCTGGCCTGCCTCCTGGCCGCCTCCACCCCTGACTTCCTCACTGTTACCATGCCCAATTTCCAACATCGTCAGCAGACCTACTGCCCCGTCCCCCACCTAGAAACACCACCCTATAACCTAATCCCTGACATAAACTAGCTAAATGAACACACCCCACCTGGCTTCCGTTGACTAGCCCAGCCCGCTAGCCCGGTGCCAGCGAGTTGGCTCCCTGGCTTCCCTCCCCCGGCCCATCCACATCACTGCCTCAAATCAGCCCTGCTTGAACAGATACTCTAAACAGGACAGAGACAGCCCCAACAATAGTGCAATTTAAGTCATACAAAACTGAATAGCAGGCACTGCCAACCATTCCTATCTGCACGCAGAAAGAGATTGCAAAAATTCCCTGAAAAACACCCCCATATCCGAACCATTCTAACTATTCTCTTTTTCTAACAAAACTCAAACACAAAAGCAAAAAAGAGACAAGAAGAGAAAAAAGACAAAAAACACATAAAAACCAAAATAGAAAAGCATGAAAAAACATGCAGGCATCTCTCAGCAACAAGAGAGAAACAATTAAAAGTTCCAACACGAGTCCAAGAGTCCTCAGCTCGGGACCAGCCCTTGCCTCTTTGCAAAGTCCATTGCCTCCTCGGGTTCCTCGAAGTAATGGTGCTGGCCCTCGTGCGTGTCGCGCCGGATAGAGCAATCCAAATTTCACCTTCTTATATAAAATCTCTTTAACTTGCCTGCAGCCTGCCCTCCTTCTGGCCACCTCTGCGCTCAGGTCTTGGTAAACGCGCAGGGTGCTATTGTCCCAGTTGCAGCTCCGCATGCTCTTGGCCCATTGAAGAACCCGCTCCTTATCCAGGGACCTGTGGAGCCGGACCACCATCACTCGTGAGGGACCCCCTCGCCGCGGCTGCCTCGCCTGGGCTCTATGTGCCCTGTCCACTTCCGGCGGGCGAGGGAACACCTCGTTCCCCAGCAGCTTCTGGAGCATATCTGCCACATACGCGGCAGCGTCCAACCCATCGGCCCCCTCCGGAAGGCCAACGATTCTTAAATTCTGCCGGAGAGACCTGTTCTCCAGGTTCTCCAGCTTTTCCAGGAGCATTTTTTGTTGGTCTCTCAACCTTCGAATCTCCATGTCCGCCACCGTTTGAAAGTCCGCCTGCTCCTCCACCGTCTTCTCCAACTCCTGGATCTTCTCAGCCTGGGCAATCCAGCCTTTTCTCCATTCGGCCAAACGATTTCTGGAGCGGTTCCAAATGATCACTTTTCAGTGCTGGGAAGTTCTCCTGCATAACCTGCAACAGGTGCTCCATTGTCGGCTGAGCTGGCAGTGCCCGGGTCTGGACATCGGCCATATTGGTTTCACTCACAGCCTCCCCTTTGCCCTTGCTTGTCCACTTCTTCAGCTGTTTGCGGTCCTTCCTACTTCCTACTTCTTAGTTCCATACACCTCTGTATGGATTCAGTGCCTGAGTGCTATTATGAGTGCGTTGCGCAGGTCAAGGAAACACAGCCTGAGTGAGACACATCCAGAGTGGGGAATTTGAAACTTGGTAATTTGGTGCAGTGAGGTAATTCGGTGCAGAGTGGGAGAAGGTGCTTTTTCCCTACTGTTTTGTTCTCTCTCTTTCTTCGGGCCTAGTTTCGGGAGCCGTTCGGAGGAGGAGGAGCAGTCTCTGTGAGTATAAAAACCTACGGTAACTTCCTGTTTTCCACTTTTTTTTCCAAAGTGATTCAGAGGGAAGCTGTGATCTGATTGGTTGATAGCAAATCTGCCCCAATTTTTTTTAAAAACACAGCTAAACTCATAAACAAATTAAACTAATTAATTAATTAGAGATGGCTGGTCAGGTGATGTGCCTGAGCTGCTTGATGTGGGAGCTGGCAGATCCCATTGCAAGCTGCAGCTGCAGTAAGTGTTGGCTGCTCGAAGAGCTCCGGCTCAGAGTTGATGAGCTGGAGTCTGAGCTTCAAACACTGCGGCACATCCGGGAGGGGGAGACTTACCTGGACACTGTGTTTCAGGAGGCAGTCACACCTGTCAGAGTAAGTAGTTTAAATCCTGCCAGTGACCAGGGACAGCAGGGTGTGACTGCAAGTCAGGCTGGTAAAGGGAACCAGCAGTCAGGAACTTAGGAGCCTCAGCCCTTGACCGTGTCCAACAGGTACGAGGCACTTGCTCCTTGTGTCGATGGCGAACAGGGCTGCAGGAAGGATGAGTCAGCTGACCAAGGCACCATGGTTCAGCAGGCCATTCAAGGGGAGGGAGTAAATAGGCAAGTTGTAGTTGTAGGGGATTCTATTATCAGGGGGATAGGTAGTATCCTTTGTGAGCAGGATAAAGAGTCCCGCATGGTATGTTGCCTGCCCGGTGCTAGGGCGCGGGACATCTCTGACCGGCTTGAAAGGATACTGGAGAGGGAGGGGGAGGATCCAGTTGTTGTGGTCCATGTTGGTACCAACAACATAGGCAAGTCTAGGAAAGAGGACCTGTTTAGAGATTATAAAGAACTAGGATTCAAATTAAAAAAACAGGTCCTCAAGGGTCATAATCTCCGGATTACTGCCCGAGCCACGTGCAAATTGGTATAGGGAGGCAAGAATAAGGGAAGTTAACACGTGGCTGAAAGAGTGGTGTGGGAAAGAGGGGTTCCTTTTCATGGGACACTGGCATCAGTTTTGGGACAGGGGGGACCAACACCGTTGGGATGGTCTCCACCTGAACCGAGCTGGGACCAGTGTTCTGGCGAAAAGAGTAAATAGGGTGGTCAATAGGACTTTAAACTAGAGATTGTGGGGGGGGGGAGAAAGGGAAAGTCAGGGAACCAAGAGGTGAAGTAATCAGTGGGAAGCATAGCTGCTTAGGAATACAAAAAAGCACGAAAAGACAGAACTCAGGAGAGGTTACGATAGTCCCCATCTCACAAAATATGACAGTGTATGGAAAGGCTCAGTAAACCAAGGTCCACCACACTAAGAAAACAAAAAGGGACGGTCAATAGAGAATTAAAGGTGCTATATTTAAATGCGCGCAGTGTACGGAACAAGGTAGATGAGCTTGTGGCCCAGATTGTGACTGGCAGGTATGATTGGCTGTCAGGCAGAAGGCAGAGAGTTGGGATAAAAGGTTATTTTTCGGAATGGCAACCGGTGATGAGTGGTGTCCCATAGGGTTCAGTGTTGGGGCCACAGCTGTTCTCTTTATAAATTAACGATATAGATGACGGGACTGGGGGAATTCTGGCTAAGTTTGCCGATGATACAAAGATAGGTGGAGGGGCAGGTAGTATTGACGAGGTGGGGAGGCTGCAGAAAGATTTAGACCGTTTAGGAGAGTGGTCCAAGAAATGGCTGATGAAATTCAATGTGGGCAAGTGCGAGGTCTTGCACTTTGGAAAAAAGAATAGAGGCATGGACTATTTTCTAAACGGTGACAAAATTCATAATGCTGAAGTGCAAAGGGACTTGGGAGTCCTAGTCCAGGAATCTTTAAAGGTAAACTTGCAGGTTGAGTCCGTAATTAAGAAAGCAAATGCAATGTTGTCATTTATCTCAAGAGGCTTGGAATATAAAAGTAGGGATGTACTTCTGAAGCTTTATGAAGCACTAGTTAGGCCCCATTTAGAATACTGTGAGCAATTTTGGGCCCCACACCTCAGGAAGGACACACTGGCACTGGAGCGGGTCCAGCGGAGATTCACACGGATTATCATCATAGAATTTACAGTGCAGAAGGAGGCCATTCGGCCCATCGAGTCTGCACCGGCTCTTGGAAAGAGCACCCTACCCAAGGTCAACACCTCCACCCTATCCCCATAACCCAGTAACCCCACCCAACACTAAGGGCAATTTTGGACACTAAGGGCAATTTAGCATGGCCAATCCACCTAACCTGCACATCTTTGGACTGTGGGAGGAAACCGGAGCACCCGGAGGAAACCCACGCACACACGGGGAGGATGTACAGACTCCGCACAGACAGTGACCCAAGCCGGAATCGAACCTGGGACCCTGGAGCTGTGAAGCAATTATGCTATCCACAAGGCTACCGTGCTGCCGATGATCCCAGGAATGGTAGGCCAACATATGATGAACGTCTGAGGATCCTGGGATTATATTCATTGGAGTTTAGGAGGTTGAGGGGAGATCTAATAGAAACTTACAAGATAATGAATGGCTTAGATAGGGTGGACGTAGGGAAGTTTTTTCCATTAGCTGGGGAGACTAGGACCCGGGGGCACAGCCTTTGAATAAAAGGGAGTCACTTTAGAACAGAGATGAGGGGCCAGAGAGTGGTGGGTCTGTTGAATTCATTGCCACAGAGGGCGGTGGAGGCCGGGACGTTGAGTGTCTTTAAGATAGAAGTTGATAAATTCTTGATTTCTCGAGGAATTAAGGGCTATGGAGAGAGAGCGGGTAAATGGAGTTGAAATCAGCCATGATTGAATGGTGGAGTGGACTCGATGGGCCGAATGGCCTTACTTCCGCTCCTATGTCTTATGGTCTTATACTTTCCAATCCAGCGCTTAAAAGTGCAAAAAATCGGGGGAAAAGGTCCAAAAGTCCGACCGAAGCAGGAGCCACCAAGTGTGCAACTTACTCCCTCATAGCCGCCACCGGAAGTTCCTTCCGTATATGCTTTCTGATACATCTGTTTTATTTCTGTATCTTTTTTTTGTAACTCTGCCAATTTTCCTGAACTAAAAATATCCGCCTCATCCTCCACCTGTTCTTGTCCTTTTTCAACCATCTGATCAAAAATCGTTTCTGATAATTGCACTTCAACTTCATCTTCACTCTTTGATTTCTCCTCTTGTCTTAACCTGTGACTTTGCAACCTTGTTACTACACAATCCGGAAAAATCCCAGATTTTTCGTCCTTCAACACTTCAGTTGTCTGATTTTCTACAGGCTTATCAACCACAGTAGGCATCACTCCCATCTGCGATCCAGCTATATCGTTACCCAAGATGAACTGTATTCCTGGACAAGATAGTTTCTCTATTACTCCTACTACCACTTCACCACTCTTCACTGGACTTTCCAACGTTACCTTATATAATGGAACACTACTCCTCTCACCCTGAATTCCACATATTACCACCTTTTCTGGCAACATTCTTCCGAAACCACATAACTCCTCATCTCTTGCCATTAAAGATTGACTAGCTCCCGTATCTCTTAAAATTGTGACTTCTATACCTGCTCCTCCTGATACACATGAGTAAACTTTACCCACACAATTAAATTCTTTAAAGAGATCTGGCACCTTCTTATCAAGTACAATCTTTTGCACCACCTTTGCTTCACTTGGGCTTTCCTTTGCACTTTCACAAACCCCACTGTCTTATCCCGTTTTACCACATCAGCCTTCTCAGTGCTTTTCTTCAACCACCAACAGTGTGACTTTACATGGCCTAGTTTATTACAGTGAAAACATTTGAAACTTTCCATTTCTTTTCCACCCTCCTGGATTTCTTTTTTAATCTGAGGTACACTCTCCTTATTATCTCCCATCAGATCACCTTTACCTTTACCACTTGAGTATTCCTCATGTCCCCAGTTTCTATCCCTCACAGGCTGAAACTGATGTCGGAAACCAAGCTTTGATTTATGAACTAATTCAAAATCATCTGCCATTTCTGCTGCTAATCTCACAGTTTTAACCATCTTCTTCCACATGAGTTCTCACTACATCAGGAATTGAATTTTTAAACTCCTCCAAAAGTATACTTTCTCCCAGAGCATCATACTTTTGGTCTATTTTCAAAGCCCTTATCCACCTCTCAAAATTATTCTGTTTGATCCTTTCAAACTCCATGTACGTTTGACCAAATTCTTTCCTTAAATTTCTAAACCTTTGTCTGTAAGCTTCAGGCACTAGTTCATATGCACCTAAGATGGATTTTTTCACCTCCTCATACGTCCCAGATTCCTCCTCCGGTAGTGATGCAAACACTTCACTAGCCCTACCTACCAGCTTTGTTTGAATCAGTAACACCCACATGTCCTGTGGCCATTTCATTTGTTTAGCTACCTTCTCAAATGAAACGAAAAAGGCTTCTACCTCCTTCTCGTCAAACCTTGGCAATGCTTGGACATATTTAAATAGATTCCCACCAAGCCTTCGACTATGACGCTCTTTCTCACTATCCTCATCACTATCTACCAACTGTACCTTTCCCTTTACATCTGCCAATTTTAACTGACTGTCATGTTTCATAGCCATTTTCTGAAGTTCAAACTCTCTCTTTATTTTTTTCCCTGATCTGTATCTCCCTTTCTCTTTCTTTTTGTTCTGCTAGGGCTATTCTTTCTGTTTTCCTTTCTTTCTCTTTTTCCTCTCTTTCTCTTTCTCTTTCTTTTTCCTCTCTCTCTATTTCCTATTCAAGCTGCTTTAATTCTTTCTCATGTTCCATTTGTTTCATTTGTAATTGAATTTTTGCTATTTCCAATGAGTCAAACTGTATCTCGGGCAACTTTAAGTGCTTAGCCACCTCCATAATTACCTCATCTTTTCGCATTTTATCAGGTAATGTTAACTGCATTGTGTTTGCCAAATCGAACCGTCTGCTTTTAGTCTCTGTCCGTAAGGTACTGCGTGTGACCGTCTCCACCCCCAAAAACTCCAGAGCCTCTGAAAGAGCCATTGTCCACAACACACTCCCTACTTAAACTAAAATGCCACACCTGAAAAGCAACCACAATATGCTCACCCCTCACTGTCTTTAAGTTCACAAAGCTGATCCAATAGATAGACTTTTATCCCGGACGAGCCCCCAATTTGTTATGGGCCAGCGTTTAGAGAACCCCAAAGTGTATCATGGAGTTCACCTGACCCACAACTTTAATAGATTGTGGTATGGGGAGCACACGGCCCACTCTACAGGTGTGGTACAGCAGAAATGGAAAAGTATTTTTTAAAGCAAAACAATGTTTATTCTATGAACTCAAGTTCACCTTTTTAAAACATACAGTGAACATTTTAGCAACCATTAATTCAAATACAACACCCAAAGGATACATCACGAAGTAATTGTTTAAGCTTTCCTTTTAACATCCATAAGACTTAAAACACTTTTTACCAGAGCACATCAGGTTAAAGTCACTACTGTTATTAGTTTTAAATCACCAGGATTGATTTACAGTCTTTAGATTACAGAGGGAGACTCTAATACACCTTCTGGCTGTGACTGCAGCTATCCAGCTCTGAAAACGAAACTAAAACACACCCTGCAGCAAACAGCCTAAAATGAAAGTAAAAAGCTGACAGACAGCCCAGCTCCACCCACTCTCTGACTTCACTGCAGTAATAAACACCCATTTCTTAAAGGTACTCTCACATGACACCTCTCTCTTTTCTCGCGCACCCTGTCTTTCCTCGCTCTACCCTCCCTCTTTCCTCACGCCCCCTGCTTCCTCCCTCACACTCCCCTCCCTCTTTCCTTCTGCTCACCTACCTCTTCCCTTCTGCTCTCCTACCTCTTCCCTTCTGCTCCCCTACGTCTTCCTTTGTTCCCTCCTCCCTCGCACTACCCTCTCATCCCTCAAGCTCCCCTCACTCTTCCCTCACACTCTCTCTTCCCTTGCTGCCTCTTCCCTTGCTGCCTCTTAGCTCATTCTCTTAGCTCACTCCCTCTTACCTCGCTCCCTTTCTTCCTCACACTCTTTTCACCCGTGTTCTTATCTCCTGCTCCGTTACCGTGCACACACTTCCATTACGTTCTCTCTCCCCTCGTGCTCACTCCTCACAGGCGCACTCCCGCCTCGTGCTCTTCACCCCTCATGCACTCTCCGCACTCGCACTCTCTCCCTCCTCGCGCTCTCTCCTCCTCGCGCCCTCTCCTCCTCGCGCCCACTCCCCCCCCTTGTGCCCTCACCTCCCCTTGCGTTCTCCCCCCTTGCGCTCTCCCCCCCTTGTGCTCTCCCCCCCCCGAGCTCTCCCACCCCCTTGCGCTCTCCCCCCTTTCACTCTCCCACTCGCGCTCTCTCCCACTCGCGCTCTCTCCCACTCGCGCTCTCTCCCTCTCGCGCTCTCTCCCTCTCGCGCTCTCTCCCTCTCGCGCTCTCTCCCTCTCGCGCTCTCTCCCTCTCGCGCTCTCTCCCATTCGCGCTCTCTCCCATTCGCGCTCTCTCCCATCCGCGCTCTCTCCCATCCGCTCTCTCTCCCACTCTTAGCTCATTCTCTTAGCTCACTCCCTCTTACCTCGCTCCCTTTCTTCCTCACACTCTTTTCACCCGTGTTCTTATCTCCTGCTCCGTTACCGTGCACACACTTCCATTACGTTCTCTCTCCCCTCGTGCTCACTCCTCACAGGCGCACTCCCGCCTCGTGCTCTTCACCCCTCATGCACTCTCCGCACTCGCACTCTCTCCCTCCTCGCGCTCTCTCCTCCTCGCGCCCTCTCCTCCTCGCGCCCACTCCCCCCCCTTGTGCCCTCACCTCCCCTTGCGTTCTCCCCCCTTGCGCTCTCCCCCCCTTGTGCTCTCCCCCCCCCCGAGCTCTCCCACCCCCTTGCGCTCTCCCCCCTTTCACTCTCCCACTCGCGCTCTCTCCCACTCGCGCTCTCTCCCACTCGCGCTCTCTCCCTCTCGCGCTCTCTCCCTCTCGCGCTCTCTCCCTCTCGCGCTCTCTCCCTCTCGCGCTCTCTCCCTCTCGCGCTCTCTCCCTCTCGCGCTCTCTCCCATTCGCGCTCTCTCCCATTCGCGCTCTCTCCCATCCGCGCTCTCTCCCATCCGCTCTCTCTCCCACTCGCGCTCTCTCTCATTCGCGCTCTCTCTCATTCGCGCTCTCTAACATTCGCGCTCTCTCCAATTCTGTATTGTCTATGAAACTCTGTATTGAAATGCTGTATTGTCTATGAAACTCTATGCTCCCTGCCTTGGGCTATATCTGTATTCTAAACTAACTTCATTTAGTAGTGTTTAGTGATATTGTCTGAGTACCTTTACTTTTAATTGGAGGTATAAAGATGAGTTGCATTCACCAAAATGACAGAGTTCCAGTGTTCATTAAGTTAATGCAGAATGATAGAGAAGAAATCATTTTCTCCTCCCAAGAATCCAGAAGCACCAGTGTCGGGTTACACACACTGCTCAAACTCTGCTGAACTGCACACACTAGCTTCTGATGTGTTGAGATCCATTCTCACGTGCAAGTGGGAACTTGACTTTTCTGTTCATGTTTTTTTTCTCGTGAGCAATGTTTCAGTTCAGTTCCATCATTCAGACACCTTAACTCTTCGAAAAAAAACCATTTTCACAGATTGAACACTGCTGTCTGCTGGCTCCTATTCCCTTTGCACTCCCCAGGTCACCTTCTTTTCTGTTCTGAAGGGATAGTCTCATTCTGGGGGATGCAAACGATGAAAATGAAAATGAAATGAAAATCGTTTATTGTCACAAGTAGGCCTCAAATGATGTTACTGTGAAAAGCCCCTAGTCGCCACATTCCGGCGCCTGTTCGGGGAGGCTGGTACGGGAATTGAACCGTGCTGCTGGCCTGCCTTGGTCTGCTTTAAAAGCCAGCGATTTAGCCCTGTGCTAAACCAGCACCCAGCTTTCTTGATGCCACGTCTCAAGAAAGACAAGATGAGAAGAGAGAGGGTCTGGCAGCATCTGTGGAGAGGGAAACAGTGCAAACGTTTCGAGTCCACGTGAACCTTCAGAACTGAAGGACAGCAATGTGCTGCATTATATTCTGGGAGTGGGGGTGGGGCAGAATGGAAAGTTATTGACCAGTCGGAGGTAAGGAGAAATTGACAAAAATTCATGGACATGAAGCAAAGGAGCTGTTAATGGTGCCATTCGGGACTGTAGAGTGAATAAAGGGAGGATAGCAGAATGTGTGAATACGGCAGCAGAAGTCAGTGCTCAGTGGGAGTAATAATAAACAGGAAGGGGCATTGGCCATCTCAGGGATTGGATTGGATTTGTTTATTGTCACGTGTCCTGAGGTACAGTGAAAAGTATTTTTCTGCGAGCAGCTCAACAGATCATTAAGTACATGAGAAGAAAAGGGAATAAAAGAAAATACATAATAGGGCAACACAAGATACACAATGTAACTACATAAGCACTGGCATCGGATGAAGCATACAGGGTGTAGTGTTAATGAGGTCAGTCCATAAGAAGGTCATTTAGGAGTCTGGTGACAGTGGGGAAGAAGCTGTTTTTGAGTGGAGTGGAGTTGTGTCGGGACTTTCAAAACCAGCGCTTCAGATAGGTCCGCCTGTTTTTCTCAATCAAGGTTCCGCTCCACTGTGACTCTAACTTTTCATTTTCAGCAATTGTCCTCGGGATCCTAACTCGTTAACATTAATGCCTATGGGAAATCCTGCGCCACTTAAAGGGGTTTCACGTAAAGTGATGATTTTTAGGAAAGCAGCTAACACTTTAAGTGAGGACTTGCGATAACAAACAGAGGAGATAATCTCCTTAAGTGGTGCTAGAAAGTTATCATTCTGGGCCTTTACTGATGTGTGCAGCAAATGAACAGCACGGTTTGTGCTGACTGCATGCAGTAATTATTCTAATAAGCAGGCAGCGGGAAGTTGGCGTGCTGCCCATATTTCAGTCAATGGGTTTTGGTTAATTGTGCATCATGAACTCCTCACCCGCTCTCAGGGACTAGGAGTCGGTTAGCTCAGTGGGTTAGTTGGCTAGAGTATAGCGTAGAGCAACACCAACAGTGCAGGTTCAATCCTCATACTGGCTGAGGTCCTCCTCACCTTGCCCCAGAGTGAACTTGTGGCTTGAGCCATGATTAGCAACCCCCACCTAATGAGGATGCTACATAAAGAGTGAGAGCGATCCAATTTGTTTCCCTAAAATCTTTTGATGCACATTGAAGTAATTTGCACTGATTTAAGAATTGTTTCAAGCATTGATTTAACTCAGTTGTGTTTGTAGAGATTAAGTCGCCCAGACTGTCCGTTAGTGTCAAAAGACATCCTGGTGCATGCTGAGCACTTCAGTCCTTATTATATCAACAAATGTCCCTCTGAGCAGACAGTTAAAATAGCAAATATGGATTTGTACCTTGGGATCCTGCTTCAATAGAAATAACACCTTGATTGCATTGAAACTCTGGCACACCCTTTTCTCCAATTCTCTCCAAAATTTTCTGGAGGAGTCGGCCATTTAACCACACTGATGGCATACTTCTGGGAGGGCGAGCAAGGCCATTTGCAGCAAGAGATTAGAAAGTGCTTCAAACTGCTTTCACCAATCTTGATGTGGAGATGCCGGCGTTGGACTGGGGTGAACACAGTAAGAAGTCTTACAACACCAGGTTAAAGTTCAACTGGTTTGTTTCAAGCACTCACTTTCGGAGCACTGCTCCTTCCTCAGGTGAAATACCTCTTCATTCACCTGAGGAAGGAGCAGTGCTCCGAAAGCTAGTGTTTGAAACAAACATGTTGGACTTTAACCTGGTGTTGTAAGACTTCTTACTGTGTTCACAAATCTTGCCCATCTTTCCCTCTGTGTCTGTGTCTCTCTTTAATCTCTAAATCTAGTTCCTTTTTTCTCTCTACCCTCTCCACTCAGCCTCTCCCTTGCTCTCCTCCGTCTTCCCTCATGCTCTCCCCTCCTCCCTCACGCTCTCCCCTCCTCCCTCACGCTCTCCCCTCCTCCCTCACGCTCTCCCCTCCTCCCTCACGCTCTCCCCTCCTCCCTCACGCTCTCCCCTCCTCCCTCACGCTCTCCCCTCCTCCCTCACGCTCTCCTCTCCCCTTGCGCCCTCCTCTCCCCTCGCGCCCTCCTCTCTTCCCTCGCGCTACCCTCTCTTCCCTCGTGCTCTCCTCTGTTCCCTCGTGCTCTCCTCTGTTCCCTCGTGCTCTCCTCTGTTCCCTCGTGCTCTCCTCTCTTCCCTCGTGCTCTCCTCTCTTCCCTCGTGCTCTCCTCTCTTCCCTCGTGCTCTCCTCTCTTCCCTCGTGCTATCCTCTCTTCCCTCACGCTCTCGTCTCTTCCCTCGCGCACCCCTCCCTCTTTCCCCGCGCACCCTCTTTCCTCGCTCTACCCTCCCTCTTTCCTTGCACTCCCCTGCATCTTTCCTCTCCTCCCTCGCGCTCTCCTCTCTTCCCTCACGCTCTCCTCTCTTCCCTCGCGCTCTCCTCTCTTCCCTCGCGCTCTCCTCGCTTCCCTCGCGCTCTCCTCTCTTCCCCCACACTATCCTCTCTTCCCTCGCGCTCTCATCTCTTTCCTCGCGCAGCCCACTGTTATGGGCCAGGGTTTAGAGAATCCCAAAGTGTATCATGGAGTTCACCTGACCCACAACTTTAATAGATTGTGGCATGGGGAGCACATGGCCCACTCTACAGGTGGGGTACAGCAGAAATGGAAAAGTATTTTTTAAAGCAAAACAATGTTTATTCTATGAACTCAAGTTAACCTTTTTAAAACACACAGTGAACATCTTAGCAACCATTAATTCAAATACAACCCCCAAAGAATACAACACTACGTAATCCTTTAAGCTTTCCTTTTAACACCCATAAGACTTAAAACACCTTTTACGAGAAGCACATCAGGTTAAAGTCACTACTGTTATTAGGTTTAAATCACCAGGATCGATTTACAGTCTTTGGATTACAGAGAGAGACTCTAATACACATTCTGGCGGTGACTGCAGCTATCCTGCTCTGAAAACGAAACTAAAACACAACCTGCAGCAAACAGCCTAAAACGAAAGTAAAAAGCTGACAGCCCAGCTTTTTACCACATCAGCCTTCTCAGTGCTTTTCTTCAACCACCAACAGTGTGACTTTACATGGCCTAGTTTATTACAGTGAAAACATTTGAAACTTTCCATTTCTTTTCCACCCTCCTGGATTTCTTTTTTAATCTGAGGTACACTCTCCTTATTATCTCCCATCAGATCACCTTTACCTTTACCACTTGAGTATTCCTCATGTCCCCAGTTTCTATCCCTCACAGGCTGAAACTGATGTCGGAAACCAAGCTTTGATTTATGAACTAATTCAAAATCATCTGCCATTTCTGCTGCTAATCTCACAGTTTTAACCATCTTCTTCCACATGAGTTCTCACTACATCAGGAATTGAATTTTTAAACTCCTCCAAAAGTATACTTTCTCCCAGAGCATCATACTTTTGGTCTATTTTCAAAGCCCTTATCCACCTCTCAAAATTATTCTGTTTGATCCTTTCAAACTCCATGTACGTTTGACCAAATTCTTTCCTTAAATTTCTAAACCTTTGTCTGTAAGCTTCAGGCACTAGTTCATATGCACCTAAGATGGATTTTTTCACCTCCTCATACGTCCCAGATTCCTCCTCCGGTAGTGATGCAAACACTTCACTAGCCCTACCTACCAGCTTTGTTTGAATCAGTAACACCCACATGTCCTGTGGCCATTTCATTTGTTTAGCTACCTTCTCAAATGAAACGAAAAAGGCTTCTACCTCCTTCTCGTCAAACCTTGGCAATGCTTGGACATATTTAAATAGATTCCCACCAAGCCTTCGACTATGACGCTCTTTCTCACTATCCTCATCACTATCTACCAACTGTACCTTTCCCTTTACATCTGCCAATTTTAACTGACTGTCATGTTTCATAGCCATTTTCTGAAGTTCAAACTCTCTCTTTATTTTTTTCCCTGATCTGTATCTCCCTTTCTCTTTCTTTTTGTTCTGCTAGGGCTATTCTTTCTGTTTTCCTTTCTTTCTCTTTTTCCTCTCTTTCTCTTTCTCTTTCTTTTTCCTCTCTCTCTATTTCCTATTCAAGCTGCTTTAATTCTTTCTCATGTTCCATTTGTTTCATTTGTAATTGAATTTTTGCTATTTCCAATGAGTCAAACTGTATCTCGGGCAACTTTAAGTGCTTAGCCACCTCCATAATTACCTCATCTTTTCGCATTTTATCAGGTAATGTTAACTGCATTGTGTTTGCCAAATCGAACCGTCTGCTTTTAGTCTCTGTCCGTAAGGTACTGCGTGTGACCGTCTCCACCCCCAAAAACTCCAGAGCCTCTGAAAGAGCCATTGTCCACAACACACTCCCTACTTAAACTAAAATGCCACACCTGAAAAGCAACCACAATATGCTCACCCCTCACTGTCTTTAAGTTCACAAAGCTGATCCAATAGATAGACTTTTATCCCGGACGAGCCCCCAATTTGTTATGGGCCAGCGTTTAGAGAACCCCAAAGTGTATCATGGAGTTCACCTGACCCACAACTTTAATAGATTGTGGTATGGGGAGCACACGGCCCACTCTACAGGTGTGGTACAGCAGAAATGGAAAAGTATTTTTTAAAGCAAAACAATGTTTATTCTATGAACTCAAGTTCACCTTTTTAAAACATACAGTGAACATTTTAGCAACCATTAATTCAAATACAACACCCAAAGGATACATCACGAAGTAATTGTTTAAGCTTTCCTTTTAACATCCATAAGACTTAAAACACTTTTTACCAGAGCACATCAGGTTAAAGTCACTACTGTTATTAGTTTTAAATCACCAGGATTGATTTACAGTCTTTAGATTACAGAGGGAGACTCTAATACACCTTCTGGCTGTGACTGCAGCTATCCAGCTCTGAAAACGAAACTAAAACACACCCTGCAGCAAACAGCCTAAAATGAAAGTAAAAAGCTGACAGACAGCCCAGCTCCACCCACTCTCTGACTTCACTGCAGTAATAAACACCCATTTCTTAAAGGTACTCTCACATGACACCTCTCTCTTTTCTCGCGCACCCTGTCTTTCCTCGCTCTACCCTCCCTCTTTCCTCACGCCCCCTGCTTCCTCCCTCACACTCCCCTCCCTCTTTCCTTCTGCTCACCTACCTCTTCCCTTCTGCTCTCCTACCTCTTCCCTTCTGCTCCCCTACGTCTTCCTTTGTTCCCTCCTCCCTCGCACTACCCTCTCATCCCTCAAGCTCCCCTCACTCTTCCCTCACACTCTCTCTTCCCTTGCTGCCTCTTCCCTTGCTGCCTCTTAGCTCATTCTCTTAGCTCACTCCCTCTTACCTCGCTCCCTTTCTTCCTCACACTCTTTTCACCCGTGTTCTTATCTCCTGCTCCGTTACCGTGCACACACTTCCATTACGTTCTCTCTCCCCTCGTGCTCACTCCTCACAGGCGCACTCCCGCCTCGTGCTCTTCACCCCTCATGCACTCTCCGCACTCGCACTCTCTCCCTCCTCGCGCTCTCTCCTCCTCGCGCCCTCTCCTCCTCGCGCCCACTCCCCCCCCTTGTGCCCTCACCTCCCCTTGCGTTCTCCCCCCTTGCGCTCTCCCCCCCTTGTGCTCTCCCCCCCCCGAGCTCTCCCACCCCCTTGCGCTCTCCCCCCTTTCACTCTCCCACTCGCGCTCTCTCCCACTCGCGCTCTCTCCCACTCGCGCTCTCTCCCTCTCGCGCTCTCTCCCTCTCGCGCTCTCTCCCTCTCGCGCTCTCTCCCTCTCGCGCTCTCTCCCTCTCGCGCTCTCTCCCTCTCGCGCTCTCTCCCATTCGCGCTCTCTCCCATTCGCGCTCTCTCCCATCCGCGCTCTCTCCCATCCGCTCTCTCTCCCACTCTTAGCTCATTCTCTTAGCTCACTCCCTCTTACCTCGCTCCCTTTCTTCCTCACACTCTTTTCACCCGTGTTCTTATCTCCTGCTCCGTTACCGTGCACACACTTCCATTACGTTCTCTCTCCCCTCGTGCTCACTCCTCACAGGCGCACTCCCGCCTCGTGCTCTTCACCCCTCATGCACTCTCCGCACTCGCACTCTCTCCCTCCTCGCGCTCTCTCCTCCTCGCGCCCTCTCCTCCTCGCGCCCACTCCCCCCCCTTGTGCCCTCACCTCCCCTTGCGTTCTCCCCCCTTGCGCTCTCCCCCCCTTGTGCTCTCCCCCCCCCCGAGCTCTCCCACCCCCTTGCGCTCTCCCCCCTTTCACTCTCCCACTCGCGCTCTCTCCCACTCGCGCTCTCTCCCACTCGCGCTCTCTCCCTCTCGCGCTCTCTCCCTCTCGCGCTCTCTCCCTCTCGCGCTCTCTCCCTCTCGCGCTCTCTCCCTCTCGCGCTCTCTCCCTCTCGCGCTCTCTCCCATTCGCGCTCTCTCCCATTCGCGCTCTCTCCCATCCGCGCTCTCTCCCATCCGCTCTCTCTCCCACTCGCGCTCTCTCTCATTCGCGCTCTCTCTCATTCGCGCTCTCTAACATTCGCGCTCTCTCCAATTCGCGCTCTCTCCCACTCGCAGTCTCTCCCCCCAAGCGCTCTCTCTCTCCACCCCGCGCTCTTTCTCTCCCCCCTCGCGCTCTCTCTCCCCCTCGCGCTTTCTCTCCCCCTCGCGCTCTCTCTCCCCCTCGCGCTCTCTCTTCCCCTCGCGCTCTCTCTCCCCCTCGCGCTCTCTCTCCCCCTCGCGCTCTCTCTCCCCCTCGCGCTCTCTCTCCCCCTCGCGCTCTCTCTCCCCCTCGCGCTCTCTCTCCCCCTCGCGCTCTCTCCCCCCCTCGCGCTCTCTCTCCCCCCTCGCGCTCTCTCTCCCCCCTCGCGTTCTCTCTCCCCCCTCGCGCTCTCTCTCCCCCTCGCGCTCTCTCTCCCCCCTCGCGCTCTCTCTCCCCCCTCGCGCTCTCTCTCCCCCTCGCGCTCTCTCTCCCCCCTCGCGCGCTCTCTCCCCCCTCGCGCTCTCTCTCCCCCCTCGCGCTCTCTCTCCCCCCTCGCGCTCTCTCTCCCCCCTCGCGCTCTCTCTCCCCCTCGCGCTCTCTCTCCCCCTCGCGCTCTCTCTCCCCCCTCACGCTTTCTCCCACCCCTCGCGCTCTCTCTCCCCCCTCGCGCTCTCTCTCCCCCCTCGCGCTCTCTCTCCCCCCTCGCGCTCTCTCTCCCCCCTCGCGCTCTCTCTCCCCCCTCGCGCTCTCTCTCCCCCCTCGCGCTCTCTCTCCCCCCTCGCGCTCTCTCTCCCCCCTCGCGCTCTCTGTCCCCCCTCGCGCTCTCTGTCCCCCCTCGCGCTCTCTGTCCCCCCTCGCGCTCTCTGTCCCCCCTCGCGCTCTCTCTCCCCCCTCGCGCTTTCTCCCCCCCCTCGCGCTCTCTCTCCCCCCTCGCGCTCTCTCTCCCCCCTCGCGCTCTCTCTCCCCCCTCGCGCCCTCTCTCCCCCTCGCGCCCTCTCTCCCTCCTCGCGCCCTCTCCCCCCCCTCGCGCCCTATCCCCCCCCTCGCGCTCTCTCTCCCCCCCCTCGCGCTCTCTCTCCCCCCCTCGCGCTCTCTCTCCCCCCCTCGCGCTCTCTGTCCCCCCCTCGCGCTGTCTCTCCCCCTCGCGCTCCCTCTCCCTTCTCTCGCACTCCCTCTCGCTCCCGCACCCTTCTCTCTCTCTCCCTTCTCTTGCTCCCTCTCCCTTCTCTCGCTTCCTCTCCCTTCTCTCTCCCTCTCCCTCCTCTGGCTCCCTCTCCCTCCTCTTGCTCCCTCCTCTTGCTCCCTCTCGCTCCCTCTCCGTTCCCTCGCTCCCTCTCCCCCTCTCCTTCCCTCTCCCTTCTCTCGCTTCCTCTCCCTTCTCTCACTCCCTCTCCCTTCTCTCGCTCCCTCTCCCTTCTCTCGCTCCCTCTCCCTTCTCTCGCTCCCTCTCCCTTCTCTCGCTCCCTCTCCCTCCTCTCTCTCCCTCTCCCTTCTCTCTCCCTCTCCCTCCTCTGGCTCCCTCTCCCTCCTCTTGCTCCCTCCTCTCGCTCCCTCTCCGTTCCCTCGCTCCCTCTCCCCTCTCTCCTTCCCTCTCCCCTCTCTCCTTCCCTCTCCCTTCTCTCCTTCCCTCTCCCTTCTCTCGCTCCCTCTCCCTTCTCTCACTCCCTCTCCCTTCTCTCGCTCCCTCTCCCTTCTCTCGCTCCCTCTCCCTTCTCTCGCTCCCTCTCCCTTCTCTCTCTCCCTCTCCCTCCTCTCTCTCCCTCTCCCTCTTCTCTCCCTCTCCCTCCTCTCGCTCCCTCTCCCTTCTCATGCTCCCTCTTCCTTTTCACCTTCCCTCTCCCCTCGTTTCCTCTCCCCTTGCTTTCCTACCCTTTTTTCTTCGATCGCTCTCTCCCCTCGCCCGCTCTCTTCCCTCGCCCGCTCTCTTCCCTCGCCCGCTCTCTTCCCTCGCCCGCTCTCTTCCCTCACCCACTCTCTTGCCTTGGTTCCTGAGCCCCACTCTCACCCCTCCCTTGCTCACCCACTTTGCATCCCGCTTTTCTCTCCCCTCGTCCCCCTCATCTCCCCTTTGCTTCCCCTGCCCCCTTCACCTTGCTCGCTCTCGCTCTCTTCCTTTGCATTCCTCACTTTCGCTCCCCTTTTCTTTTCCATTTGTCCCTCTTGTTCCTGCACATGCTCTGGGCCCCCAGTCTTTATGACCTCTTCTTTCCCCAATCTCATGGCTGCTCACCTTGTGCCAGCTACATGACACAAGAAGGCAGCTGTCCACATTAGCCTCGGCACTTCAGTTTTAAGCTGCAAACAAACTCAGCTGTCATTTACAGGAGGAGTTGCCAAACATTAAAAGTTACAGCCCCAAATGTAACCCGTCCAACCCTAAAGCGATCAGCACATGCCTGTCATTGAGACTTCGACTCCCTTGTGTTACCAGGTCAGCAGTAGTTTTTATGTGCTGCACATTCCTGATGTGTAACTGTACTGCACTGTTACTGTACTGTGTACACCACAGGGCTACGTGAACTCATCAGTTGGGAGTGAGAAGAGGTATTTGTTGAATCTACTTCAAGAGGAGGTGAGGTAAGTTTGGAGTTTGCCTCATGTGGTGCGCAGAAAGTAGTAACTGACTGTTCTCGGTGTTTGCGTCTGATAAACAAAGCAGTGCCTACACTAGTAACGAGAGAAGCTTTGCATGCTGTAGCGAACATTGGCGAGAATAATGGTATGGATCGTATTACTCTCCCCGTAGGCTTGACAGTAAAACTAATCCTGCAAAAGAACTCCGTTTTAGGGGAGCCGTTTCCCAGGATTATTCGACAATCATTTTTCCGTCTTATTTGGGAAGTGTTTTCTGTCCTCAGATCAACACAAGTGTTGATGTATGATCGGTAATCTCTGCATTCCTAGTTTTTACTATTTCTGACGTGTTAAACTTGAGTCAGTTTGGGCTTAAACTGAGTGCATGCGATGCAGTAAAAAGCAGTACACTGCAACGTTATTCTGTCCACGTTTGAGAAGCAAGTCCTCCCACTTCATAGCAAATGAACTGCTGAGTTAATGCTTTATATTTTTTTTAAATCTGATAGAACGTACTGTCATTCGGTAAACTTGTGAAGTGTCAGAGGCTCTGATACCCATTGGTGTTGGTACAGTTTCCTCTCCGTTATGTCACCTTTTTGATAAACGTGTCTTCTTGTAGTGCGAGGTTTTATTTAATTGTTTTTCTCGTTAGCCCTAAGAAAACATCAGCCTCAGGATAACTTCCCGAGGTTTTCAGTTTCAGGATTACTTTCCGAGGTTTTCAGCCTCAGGATTACTTCCCGACGTCTTCAGCCTCAGGATAACTTCCCGAGGTTTTCAGCTCCAGGATAGCTTCCCGAGGTTTTCAGCCTCCGAATAACTTCCCGAGGTTTTCAGCTTCAGGTTTACTTCCCGAGGTTTTCAGCTTCAGAATAACTTCCCAACATTTTCTGCCTCCGAATAACTTCCCGATGTCTACAGCCTACAAATAACTTCCCGAGGTTTTCAGCCTCAGAATAACTTCCCGAAGTTTTCAGCCTCAGGATAACTTCCCGAGGTTTTCAGCCTCAGGATAACTTCCCGAGGTTTTCAGCCTCAGAATAACTTCCTGAAGTTTTCAGCCTCAGGATAACTTCCCGAGGTTTTCAGCCTCAGGATAACTTCCCGAGATTTTCAGCCTCAGAATAACTTCCCGAGGGTTTCAGCCTCAGGATAACTTCCCGAGGTTTTCAGCCTCAGAATAACTTCCCGAGGTTTTCAGCTTCAGGATAACTTCCCGAGGTTTTCAGCCTCAGGATAACTTCCCGAGGTTTTCAGCCTCAGCCGAGGTTTTCAGCCTCAGAATAACTTCCTGAAGTTTTCAGCCTCATGATAACTTCCCGAGATTTTCAGCTTCAGGATAACGTCCCGAGGTTTTTAGCTTCAGGATAACTTCCCAAGGTTTTCAGCCTCAGAATAGCTCTCTCTCCCCCCATCGCGCGCTCTCTCTCCCCATCACGCTCTTTCTCTCCCCCCTCACGCTCCCTCTCCCCCCAGTCGCGCTCTCTCTCACTCGCGCTCTCTCTCACTCGCGCTCTCTAACATTCGCGCTCTCTCCCATTCGTGCTCTCTCCCACTCGCAGTCTCTCCCCCCAAGCACTCACTCTCTCCACCCCGCGCTCTCTATCTCCCCCCTCGCGCTGTCTCCCCCCTCGCGCTCTCACTCCCCCCTCGCGCTCTCTCTCCCCCCTCGCGCTCTCTCTCCCCCCTCGCGCGCTCTCTCCCCCCTCGCGCTCTCTCTCCCCCCTCGCGCTCTCTCTCCCCCCTCGCGCTCTCTCTCCCCCCTCGCGCTCTCTCTCCCCCCTCGCGCGCTCTCTCCCCCCTCGCGCGCTCTCTCCCCCCTCGCGCTCTCTCTCCCCCTCGCGCTCTCTCTCCCCCCTCGCGCTCTCTCTCCCCCCTCGCGCTCTCTCTCCCCCCTCGCGCTCTCTCTCCCCCCTCGCGCGCTCTCTCCCCCCTCGCGCTCTCTCTCCCCCCTCGCGCTCTCTCTCCCCCCTCGCGCTCTCTCTCCCCCCTCGCGCTCTCTCTCCCCCTCGCGCTCTCTCTCCCCCCCTCGCGCTCTCTCTCCCCCCTCGCGCTATCTCTCCCCCCTCCATAGCTTCCCGAAGTTTTCAGCGTCGGAATAACTTCCCGAGGTTTTCAGCCTCAGGATAACTTCCTGAGGTTTTCAGCCTCAGAATAACTTCCTGAAGTTTTCAGCCTCAGGATAACTTCCCGAGGTTTTCAGCCTCAGGATAACTTCCCGAGATTTTCAGCCTCAGAATAACTTCCCGAGGGTTTCAGCCTCAGGATAACTTCCCGAGGTTTTCAGCCTCAGAATAACTTCCCGAGGTTTTCAGCTTCAGGATAACTTCCCGAGGTTTTCAGCCTCAGGATAACTTCCCGAGGTTTTCAGCCTCAGAATAACTTCCTGAAGTTTTCAGCCTCATGATAACTTCCCGAGATTTTCAGCTTCAGGATAACGTCCCGAGGTTTTTAGCTTCAGGATAACTTCCCAAGGTTTTCAGCCTCAGAATAGCTCTCTCTCCCCCCATCGCGCGCTCTCTCTCCCCATCACGCTCTTTCTCTCCCCCCTCACGCTCCCTCTCCCCCCAGTCGCGCTCTCTCTCACTCGCGCTCTCTCTCACTCGCGCTCTCTCTCACTCGCGCTCTCTAACATTCGCGCTCTCTCCCATTCGTGCTCTCTCCCACTCGCAGTCTCTCCCCCCAAGCACTCACTCTCTCCACCCCGCGCTCTCTATCTCCCCCCTCGCGCTGTCTCCCCCCTCGCGCTCTCACTCCCCCCTCGCGCTCTCTCTCCCCCCTCGCGCTCTCTCTCCCCCCTCGCGCTCTCTCTCCCCCCTCGCGCGCTCTCTCCCCCCTCGCGCTCTCTCTCCCCCCTCGCGCTCTCTCTCCCCCCTCGCGCGCTCTCTCCCCCCTCGCGCTCTCTCTCCCCCCTCGCGCTCTCTCTCCCCCCCTCGCGCTCTCTCTCCCCCCTCGCGCACTCTCTCCCCCCTCGCGCTCTCTCTCCCCCTCGCGCTCTCTCTCCCCCCCTCGCGCGCTCTCTCCCCCCTCGCGCGCTCTCTCCCCCCTCGCGCTCTCTCTCCCCCCTCGCGCTCTCTCTCCCCCCCTCGCGCTCTCTCTCCCCCCTCGCGCTATCTCTCCCCCCTCCATAGCTTCCCGAGGTTTTCAGCGTCGGAATAACTTCCCGAGGTTTTCAGCCTCAGGATAACTTCCCGAGGTTTTCAGCCTCGGAATAACTTCCCGAGGTTTCAGCTTGAGGATAACTTCCCGAGGTTTTCAGCCTCAGACTAACTTCCCAAGGTTTTCAACTCCAGGATAACTTCCCGAGGTTTTCAGCCTCCGAATAACTTCCCGATGTTTTCAGCCTCAGAATAACTTCCCGAGGTTTTCAGCCTCAGAATAACTTCCCGAGATTTTCAGCCTCCGAATAACTTCCCGAGGTTTTCAGCTTCAGGTTTACTTCCCGAGGTTTTCAGCTTCAGAATAACTTCCCAACATTTTCTGCCTCCGAATAACTTCCCGATGTCTACAGCCTACAAATAACTTCCCGAGGTTTTCAGCCTCAGAATAACTTCCCGAAGTTTTCAGCCTCAGGATAACTTCCCGAGGTTTTCAGCCTCAGGATAACTTCCCGAGGTTTTCAGCCTCAGAATAACTTCCTGAAGTTTTCAGCCTCAGGATAACTTCCCGAGGTTTTCAGCCTCAGGATAACTTCCCGAGATTTTCAGCCTCAGAATAACTTCCCGAGGGTTTCAGCCTCAGGATAACTTCCCGAGGTTTTCAGCCTCAGAATAACTTCCCGAGGTTTTCAGCTTCAGGATAACTTCCCGAGGTTTTCAGCCTCAGGATAACTTCCCGAGGTTTTCAGCCTCAGAATAACTTCCTGAAGTTTTCAGCCTCATGATAACTTCCCGAGATTTTCAGCTTCAGGATAACGTCCCGAGGTTTTTAGCTTCAGGATAACTTCCCAAGGTTTTCAGCCTCAGAATAGCTCTCTCTCCCCCCATCGCGCGCTCTCTCTCCCCATCACGCTCTTTCTCTCCCCCCTCACGCTCCCTCTCCCCCCAGTCGCGCTCTCTCTCACTCGCGCTCTCTCTCACTCGCGCTCTCTAACATTCGCGCTCTCTCCCATTCGTGCTCTCTCCCACTCGCAGTCTCTCCCCCCAAGCACTCACTCTCTCCACCCCGCGCTCTCTATCTCCCCCCTCGCGCTGTCTCCCCCCTCGCGCTCTCACTCCCCCCTCGCGCTCTCTCTCCCCCCTCGCGCTCTCTCTCCCCCCTCGCGCGCTCTCTCCCCCCTCGCGCTCTCTCTCCCCCCTCGCGCTCTCTCTCCCCCCTCGCGCTCTCTCTCCCCCCTCGCGCTCTCTCTCCCCCCTCGCGCGCTCTCTCCCCCCTCGCGCGCTCTCTCCCCCCTCGCGCTCTCTCTCCCCCTTCGCGCTCTCTCTCCCCCCTCGCGCTCTCTCTCCCCCCCTCGCGCTCTCTCTCCCCCCTCGCGCTCTCTCTCCCCCCTCGCGCGCTCTCTCCCCCCTCGCGCTCTCTCTCCCCCCTCGCGCTCTCACTCCCCCCTCGCGCTCTCTCTCCCCCCTCGCGCTCTCTCTCCCCCCTCGCGCTCTCTCTCCCCCCTCGCGCGCTCTCTCCCCCCTCGCGCTCTCTCTCCCCCCTCGCGCTCTCTCTCCCCCCTCGCGCTCTCTCTCCCCCCTCG
Source organism: Scyliorhinus torazame (assembly GCF_047496885.1). Classification (NCBI taxonomy): domain Eukaryota; kingdom Metazoa; phylum Chordata; class Chondrichthyes; order Carcharhiniformes; family Scyliorhinidae; genus Scyliorhinus; species Scyliorhinus torazame. Next base: position 338,989,732 of record NC_092710.1, on the reverse strand, counting down.
CGCGCTCTCTCCCCCCTCGCGCGCTCTCTCCCCCCTCGCGCTCTCTCTCCCCCCTCGCGCTCTCTCTCCCCCCTCGCGCTCTCTCTCCCCCCTCGCGCTCTCTCTCCCCCCTCGCGCTCTCTCTCCCACCTCGCGCGCTCTCTCCCCCCTCGCGCTCTCTCTCCCCCCTCGCGCTCTCTCTCCCCCCTCGCGCTCTCTCTCCCCCCTCGCGCTCTCTCTCCCCCTCGCGCTCTCTCTCCCCCCCTCGCGCTCTCTCTCCCCCCTCGCGCTATCTCTCCCCCCTCCATAGCTTCCCGAGGTTTTCAGCGTCGGAATAACTTCCCGAGGTTTTCAGCCTCAGGATAACTTCCTGAGGTTTTCAGCCTCAGAATAACTTCCTGAAGTTTTCAGCCTCAGGATAACTTCCCGAGGTTTTCAGCCTCAGGATAACTTCCCGAGATTTTCAGCCTCAGAATAACTTCCCGAGGGTTTCAGCCTCAGGATAACTTCCCGAGGTTTTCAGCCTCAGAATAACTTCCCGAGGTTTTCAGCTTCAGGATAACTTCCCGAGGTTTTCAGCCTCAGGATAACTTCCCGAGGTTTTCAGCCTCAGAATAACTTCCTGAAGTTTTCAGCCTCATGATAACTTCCCGAGATTTTCAGCTTCAGGATAACGTCCCGAGGTTTTTAGCTTCAGGATAACTTCCCAAGGTTTTCAGCCTCAGAATAGCTCTCTCTCCCCCCATCGCGCGCTCTCTCTCCCCATCACGCTCTTTCTCTCCCCCCTCACGCTCCCTCTCCCCCCAGTCGCGCTCTCTCTCACTCGCGCTCTCTCTCACTCGCGCTCTCTAACATTCGCGCTCTCTCCCATTCGTGCTCTCTCCCACTCGCAGTCTCTCCCCCCAAGCACTCACTCTCTCCACCCCGCGCTCTCTATCTCCCCCCTCGCGCTGTCTCCCCCCTCGCGCTCTCACTCCCCCCTCGCGCTCTCTCCCCCCTCGCGCTCTCTCTCCCCCCTCGCGCTCTCTCTCCCCCCTCGCGCGCTCTCTCCCCCCTCGCGCTCTCTCTCCCCCCTCGCGCTCTCTCTCCCCCCTCGCGCTCTCTCTCCCCCCTCGCGCGCTCTCTCCCCCCTCGCGCGCTCTCTCCCCCCTCGCGCTCTCTCTCCCCCCTCGCGCTCTCTCTCCCCCCTCGCGCTCTCTCTCCCCCCTCGCGCTCTCTCTCCCCCCCTCGCGCTCTCTCTCCCCCCTCGCGCTCTCTCTCCCCCCTCGCGCACTCTCTCCCCCCTCGCGCTCTCTCTCCCCCCTCGCGCTCTCTCTCCCCCCTCGCGCTCTCTCTCCCCCTCGCGCTCTCTCTCCCCCCCTCGCGCTCTCTCTCCCCCCTCGCGCTATCTCTCCCCCCTCCATAGCTTCCCGAGGTTTTCAGCGTCGGAATAACTTCCCGAGGTTTTCAGCCTCAGGATAACTTCCCGAGGTTTTCAGCCTCGGAATAACTTCCCGAGGTTTCAGCTTGAGGATAACTTCCCGAGGTTTTCAGCCTCAGACTAACTTCCCAAGGTTTTCAACTCCAGGATAACTTCCCGAGGTTTTCAGCCCCCGAATAACTTCCCGATGTTTTCAGCCTCAGAATAACTTCCCGAGGTTTTCAGCCTCAGAATAACTTCCCGAGATTTTCAGCCTCAGAATAACTTCCCGAGGGTTTCAGCCTCAGGATAACTTCCCGAGGTTTTCAGCCTCAGAATAACTTCCCGAGGTTTTCAGGTTCAGGATAAATTCCCGAGGTTTTCAGCCTCAGGATAACTTCCCGAGGTTTTCAGCCTCAGAATAACTTCCTGAAGTTTTCAGCCTCAGGATAACTTCCCGAGATTTTCAGCCTCAGAATAACTTCCCGAGGTTTTCAGCGTCAGGATAACTTCCTGAGGTTTTCAGCCTCATGATAACTTCCCGAGATTTTCAGCTTCAGGATAACGTCCCGAGGTTTTTAGCTTCAGGATAACTTCCCAAGGTTTTCAGCCTCAGAATAGCTCTCTCTCCCCCCATCGCGCGCTCTCTCTCCCCCATCACGCTCTTTCTCTCCCCCCTCACGCTCCCTCTCCCCCCAGTCGCGCTCTCTCTCACTCGCGCTCTCTCTCACTCGCGCTCTCTAACATTCGCGCTCTCTCCCATTCGTGCTCTCTCCCACTCGCAGTCTCTCCCCCCAAGCACTCACTCTCTCCACCCCGCGCTCTCTATCTCCCCCCTCGCGCTGTCTCCCCCCTCGCGCTCTCTCTCCCCCCTCGCGCTCTCTCTCCCCCCTCGCGCTCTCTCTCCCCCCTCGCGCTCTCTCTCCCCCCTCGCGCTCTCTCTCCCCCCTCGCGCTCTCTCTCCCCCCTCGCGCGCTCTCTCCCCCCTCGCGCTCTCTCTCCCCCCTCGCGCTCTCTCTCCCCCCTCGCGCTCTCTCTCCCCCCTCGCGCTCTCTCTCCCCCCTCGCGCTCTCTCTCCCCCCTCGCGCTCTCTCTCCCCCCTCGCGCTCTCTCTCCCCCCTCGCGCTCTCTCTCCCCCCTCGCGCTCTCTCTCCCCCCTCGCGCTCTCTCTCCCCCCTCGCGCTCTCTCTCCCCCCTCGCGCTCTCTCTCCCCCCTCGCGCGCTCTCTCCCCCCTCGCGCGCTCTCTCCCCCCTCGCGCGCTCTCTCCCCCCTCGCGCGCTCTCTCCCCCCTCGCGCGCTCTCTCCCCCCTCGCGCTCTCTCTCCCCCCTCGCGCTCTCTCTCCCCCCTCGCGCTCTCTCTCCCCCCTCGCGCTCTCTCTCCCCCCTCGCGCTCTCTCTCCCCCTCGCGCTCTCTCTCCCCCCCTCGCGCTCTCTCTCCCCCCTCGCCCTCTCTCTCCCCCTCGCGCTCTCTCTCCCCCCTCGCGCGCTCTCTCCCCCCTCGCGCGCTCTCTCCCCCCTCGCGCTCTCTCTCCCCCCTCGCGCTCTCTCTCCCCCCTCGCGTTCTCTCTCCCCCCTCGCGCTCTCTCTCCCCCTCGCGCTCTCTCTCCCCCCTCGCGCTCTCTCTCCCCCCCTCGCGCTCTCTCTCCCCCCTCGCGCTATCTCTCCCCCCTCCATAGCTTCCCGAGGTTTTCAGCGTCGGAATAACTTCCCGAGGTTTTCAGCCTCAGGATAACTTCCCGAGGTTTCAGCTTGAGGATAACTTCCCGAGGTTTTCAGCCTCAGACTAACTTCCCAAGGTTTTCAACTTCAGGATAACGTCCCGAGGTTTTCAGCCTCCGAATAACTTCCCGATGTTTTCAGCCTCAGAATAACTTCCCGAGGTTTTCAGCCTCAGAATAACTTCCCAAGGTTTTCAGCCTCAGAATAGCTTCCAGAGGTTTTCAGCCTCTGAATAACTTCCTGCGGCTTTCAGCTTTAGGATAACTTCCTGAGGTTTTCAGCCTCGGAATAACTTCCCGAGGTTTCAGCTTCAGGATAACCTCCTGAAGTTTTCAGCCTCCGAATAACTTTCCGAGGTTTTCAGCCTACGAGTAACTTCCCGCGTTTTCAGCCTCAGAATAACTTCCCGCGTTTTCAGCCTCAGAATAACTTCCCGCGTTTTCAGCCTCAGAATAACTTCCTGAGGTTTTCAGCTTCAGAATAACTTCCCGAGGTTTTTAGCTTCAGGATAACTTCCCGAGGTTTTCAGCCTCAGAATAACTTCCCGAGGTTTTCAGCCTCAGAATAACTTCCCGAGGTTTTCAGCCTCAGAATAACTTCCCGAGGTTTTCAGCCTCAGAATAACTTCCCGAGGTTTTCAGCTTCAGGATAACTTCCCGAGGTTTTCAGCCTCAGAATAACTTCCCGAGGTTTTCAGCCTCAGAATAACTTCCCGAGGTTTTCAGCCTCAGAATAACTTCCCGAGGTTTTCAGCCTCAGAATAACTTCCCGAGGTTTTCAGCTTCAGGATAACTTCCCGAGGTTTTCAGCCTCAGAATAACTTCCCGAGGTTTTCAGCTTCAGGATAACTTCCTGAGGTTTTCAGCTTCAGGATAACTTCCCGAGGTTTTCAGCCTCAGAATAACTTCCCGAGGTTTTCAGCTTCAGGATAACTTCCTGAGGTTTTCAGCTTCAGGATAACTTCCCGAGGTTTTCAGCTTCAGAATAACTTCCCGAGGTTTTCAGCCTCAGAATAACTTCCCGAGGTTTTCAGCCTCGGGATAACTTTCCGAGGTTTTCAGCCTACGAGTAACTTCCCGCGTTTTCAGCCTCAGAATAATTTCCCGAGGTTTTCAGCCTCAGGATAGCTTCCTGAGGTTTTCAGTTTCAGAATAACTTCCCGAGGTTTTCAGCCTCGGAATAACTTCCTGAGGTTTTCAGCCTCGGAATAACTTCCCGAGGTTTTCAGTCTCGGAATTACTTCCCGAGGTTTTCAGTCTCGGAATTACGGTTTTAGTGGATCCGTTAAGCTTGAAGATCAGTTTGCTGTGAGGTTATGGTGTGGGAGGGAGTTGCATTATTACATTGGAACGTTTAGGGATGAAGTATACATGCGTCTTGAGCAGACTTTTCTCTTGACTGAATTTACATACCTCTTTTTATTGCCCAATTCTTTCTGTGCCTTGGACCTTCTCGACATGATATCTCCCCCTTTGAGTATCAGTCGCTCCCAACAGCACTCCTTCTGTATGAATTCATTTTCTATATTATCCCACTCTTTATTTGCACCTTGATTACACAGTGTCAGCACATTGGTTTACACTGTGTGTGTCACACTGTCCTGCTGGTTCCTTTGTATGTCCATGCTATTGATGGGAAAGCATGATGTATGTTTTAGGAAGATAGGAGCAGGATTAGGCCATTCAGCCCCTCGACTGTTCTTCGTCGTTTATCTATATCATGGCTGTCAGGGGGTTAGGAGGTCCGGTCAAGAGGTCAGGGGTGCTTGCGCATCTTAAAAGTTTGAACGCCGATGTAGCAGTGCTGCAGGAGACTCACTTGAGGGTGAAGGACTAGATGAAACTTAAAAAGGGTTGGGTTAGTCAGGTGTTTCATTCTGGATTTGACGGAAGGACCCGAGGGGTAGCGGGTAATGGTCAGCAAAAGAGTACGCTTCCAGATGGAGAAGGTGGTGGCGGATCAGGGGGGTAGATATGTGATTGTGACAGGGGTGCTGGAGGGGAGGTTAGCGGTGCTGCCAAGTGTATACAGCCATAATTGGGACGATGTGGGATTCGCAAAGAAGGTGTTTGGGGCCATCCCCGACTTGGACACACACGAACTCAATGGTGATATCAGCTCCCCTCTAACCACTGCCTTCAGCGCCTCCCAGACCACTCCCACCTGGACCTCCCCATTATCATTGAGTTCCAAGTACTTTTCAATGCACCCCCTCATCCTTAGACACACCCCCTCATCTGCCATTAGTCCCATGTCCATTCTCCAGGGTGGGCGCCCTTCTGTTTCCTCCCCTATCTCCAAGTCCACCCAATGTGGAGCGTGATCCGAAATGGCTATAGCCGTATACTCCGTTCCCCTCACCTTCGGGATCAACGCCCTGCCCAAAACAAAAAAGTCTATTCGCAAATATATAGGAGAAAAACGACATAGGAGAAAAACGAAAACTCCTTACTCCTAGGTCTGCTAAATCTCCACGGGTCTACTCCTCCCATCTGCTCCATAAAATCTTTAAGCACCTTGGCTGCTGCCGGCCTCCTTCCAGTCCTGGACCTCGACTTTTCCAGCCCTGGTTCCAACACCGTATTGAAATCTCCCCCCATTACCAACTTTCCCACCTCTAGGTCCGGGATGCGTCCTAGCATACGCCTCATAAAATTGGCATCATCCCAGTTCGGGGCATATACGTTTACCAAAACCACCATCTCCCCCTGTAGTTTGCCACTCACCATCACGTATCTGCCCCCGCTATCCGCCACTATAGTCTTTGCCTCAAACATTACCCGCTTCCCCACTAATATAGCCACCCCCCTGTTTTTCGCATCTAGCCCCGAATGGAACACCTGCTCCACCCAACCCTTGCGTAGTCTCACCTGGTCTATCAGTTTCAAGTGCGTTTCCTGTAACATAACCACGTCTGCCTTAAGTTTCTTAAGGTGTGCGAGTACCCGTGCCCTCTTTATCGGCCCGTTCAGCCCTCTCACGTTCCACGTGATCAGCCGGGTTGGGGGGCTTTTTACCCCCCCCTTGTCATTTAGCCATCTCCTTTTTCCAGCTCCTCACCCGGTTCCCATGCAGCTGTGTCCCCCCCAGGCGGTACCCCCCCTGCCCATCCCACCCCATGCCAGCTCCCCCCTCTCCCCAGCAGCAGCAGCCCAATAATTCCCCCCTCCCCCCCCCCCCCCCGCCCCCCCACTAGATCCCCCACTAGCGTAGTTACACCCCCCATGTTGCACCCAGAAGTCAGCAAACTCTGGCCGACCTCGGCTTCGCCCCCGTGACCTCGGCTCGCACCGTGCGACGCCCCCTCCTTCCTGCTTCCCTATGCCCGCCATGATTATCATAGCGCGGGAACCGAGCCCGCGCTTCCCCCTTGGGCCCGCCCCCAATGGCCAACGCCCCATCTCCTCCACCTCCTTTCCTCCCCCCACCACCTCCTGTGGAAGAGAGAAAAGTTACCACATCGCAGGATTAATAACATAAAACTCCTCTTTCCCCCCTTTTTACCCCCCTCTTCGCCCCCCCCATACTCGCCCCACCACTTTGTTTCAAACGTTCTTTTTTTAATAACCCGCTCATTCCAATTTTTCTTCCACGATAAAAGTCCACGCCTCATCCGCCGTCTCAAAGTAGTGGTGCCTCCCTTGATATGTGACCCACAGTCTTGCCGGTTGCAGCATTCCGAATTTTATCTTCTTTTTGTGAAGCACCGCCTTGGCCCGATTAAAGCTCGCCCTCCTTCTCGCCACCTCCGCACTCCAGTCTTGGTATACGCGGATCACCGCGTTCTCCCACTTACTGCTCCGAGTTTTCTTTGCCCATCTAAGGATCATCTCTCTATCCTTAAAACGGAGGAATCTCACCACTATGGCTCTAGGAATTTCTCCTGCTCTCGGTCCTCGCGCCATCACTCGGTATGCTCCCTCCACCTCCAGCGGACCCGCCGGGGCCTCCGCTCCCATTAACGAGTGCAGCATCGTGCTCGCATATGCCCTGACGTCCGCTCCCTCCGCACCTTCAGGAAGAACAAGAATCCTTAGGTTGTTCCTCCTTGCGTTGTTCTCCAGCGCCTCCAGCCTTTCCACACATCGTTTATGGTGTGTCTCGTGCATCTCCGTCTTCACCACCAGGCCCTGTATGTCGTCCTCATTCTCGGCATCCTTTGCCTTCACGACCCGAAGCTCCCGCTCCTGGGTCTTTTGCTCCTCCTTTAGCCCTTCGATCGCCTGTAATATCGGGGCCAACAGCTCCTTCTTCATTTCCTTTTTGAGTTCTTCCACGCAGCGTTTCAAAAACTCGTGTTGTTCAGGGCCCCATATTAAACTGCCACCTTCCGACGCCATCTTGGTTTTTGCTTGCCTTCATTGCCGCTGCTCTAAAGGATCCACCGCAATCCGGCCACCTTCCTCTCCTTTTTTCATCTGTATCCAGGGGGGATTCCCTTCTGGTTCACCGCACAGTACTTTTAGCCGTTAAAATTGCCGTTGGGGCTCTTATTAAGAGCCCAAAAGTCCGTTCTACCGGGAGCTGCCGAAACGTGCGCCTCAGCTGGTCATCGCCGCACCCGGAAGTCTGTTTATCTGTTTTCTATCTATTAACCAACTGTCAGTATATTTCCCCCAATTCCGTGTGCTTTAATTTTGCTGACTAACCTCCTGTATGGAATCTTATCAAAAACCTTCTGAAAATCCACATTCACCACATCCACTGGTTCTCTCATCTATTCTGCTAGTAACATCATGAAACAATCCAATGGGTTTGCCAAACATGATCTCCTATTCAGAAATCCATGTTGACTCTGCTCAATCTCACTGTTGTTTTTTAATTGCCCAGTTATCACGTCCTTTAGAATATTATCATTTTCCCTACGATAGACATCAGGCTAACAGTTCTGTTGTCCCTTGTTTTTTCTCTCTCTCCTTTCTTAAATAGTGGGGTAACATTTACCACCTTCCAATCTGCAGGAAACTTTCCAGAATCTACAGAATTTTGAAGGATGACCAACAGTGTATCAACTATCTGGACAGCACCTCTTTCAATACTCTGATCATTGGGTCGATGGGATTTCTTAGCTTTCAGCCCCATTAATTTCTCCAGCACTATTTTTTATTATTCAATCTTCTTTGAGCTCCTCAACCTCACTATCTCCTTGTCTCCCCAGTATTTCAGGGAAGTGTTTTGGTTCTCCCTCCATGAAGACAGTCACAAAGTATTTGTTTAGTTTCTCTGCCATTGTCTTATTAACCATTATAATTCTCCACTCTCTGCCTGTAATTTGCCTTTCCTTTGTGCGCAGCTATAGGAGATTTTACGGTCTATTTTATTCCTCGCTAGTTTAATTTCATATTCTATTTTCTCTTGTCAATTTTTTTTGGTTCTCTTTGCTGAATTTTAAAATGCTCCCAATCTTCAGGCTTATTTTTGCTAACTTTATCCTTTCCCACATCCTTTGATATGATAGCATCCTTAACTTCTCTTGTTGGAATTTTACCCTGGTAATAATGATACAAGTGAAGCATCACGGCGATATGCAGCTTCTCTTTAGAATTGGTAACCTCTTGGCATTGGACACTTTAAAAAACAATGCTTCTCGAGATGAAACAGATGGAAATCTTGCAATCAACTGGGACCTTGAGGCAAGAATGTCTGAGTAAAATAGCAGCTCCAGGCGGCCAAAATCAGCTGTGAATTCCAATAGGAAACAGTGCAAATTCCTGATCCGTGTGGGTGGGAAATGAAGTACTCGGAATAGAATGGATTCGGTCTCACCAATAACTTTGTGGTTCATACTGAAAATGAGGTGTTTTGGTAAATTGAAGTTTAGGCTCATCACACAGCCATCCAATTCCTCCCTTCCTACAACCAAGCTGTGTGTCATCTGGCTTCTGACTCGTCTACCAAGAGAAACATCTCCAAGTCTTTGAGATCATCCTTAAAGTGTGGAATCCTGAATTGGAGACAGTACTCCAGTTAAGTCCTTTCTCCCTTGCATTTTGCACTCATACGGCGGAGATTTTGTGGTGCTAATGTTAATGAAACTGTCACCATTCCTCGTTACTCAACTGAAATTGACAGCGACTTCTGGAATCTGTGTATGTGCAGTAGAATGTAGAAATCTAGAGTTTGCAGTCAGTGATTCTATGCTCCTCCACAGCGTGCATTGTTGGGGCACACCCAGATTGCAATCAATGGAAAATCCAAACGAATTGACAGGAAATTTGTCTCTTTGACTATCAATCTAGCTGAAAGAGATATCTTCACAGTGCACCAGCTTCATAATCTGCTTATAACTGGCCCTGGGAAGCTACCTTCATGCGGTGTGATGTCAAATTTCCCCAAAATGTTACAATTCTGCATACTTAAAATCATTTTAAATCTTTAGCTTCTATATTCATTCAAGCATAATCATTTATTAAGCTACCTGGAAATTTAAATGAAAAGTGAAGGATATTGAGCCCTATTAACGTCCTGGTTTGCTGTGTACTTTGGTGTATTTGAGTGCTTACCTGCTTGCTGACATCACTGCTATTGAACACCTTGACTGTTTAAATTGCCACCAGTAAAGGAGGAAAGCGCACTTCGGGATTGCTCGACCTTGAGGAGCAGCCTTTATCAAGGTCAGCGGCACGCATCATTACTTTATCACTGACTACAAAATCTGAGCCTATGCCTCTTTTCATAAAGCCAATGATCCCAAATGCTTTGTTAACAGCCTTTCTCAACATGTCCATAAGACCATAAGACATAGGAGCGGAAGTAAGGCCATTCGGCCCATCGAGTCCACTCCGCCATTCAATCATGGCTGATTTCAACTCCATTTACCTGCTCTCTCTCCATAGCCCTTAATTCCTCGAGAAATCAAGAATTTATCAACTTCTGTCTTAAACGCACTCAACGTCCCGGCCTCCACCGCCCTCTGTGGCAATGAATTCCACAGACCCACCACTCTGGCTGAAGAAAGTTCTCCTCATCTCTGGTCTAAAGTGACTCCCTTTTATTCTAAGGCTGTGCCCCCGGGTCCTAGTCTCCCCTGCTAATGGAAACAACTTCCCTACGTCCACCCTATCTAAGCCATTCATTATCTTGTAAGTTTCTATTAGATCTCCCCTCAACCTCCTAAACTCCAATGAATATAATCCCAGGATCCTCAGACGTTCATCGTATGTTAGGCCTACCATTCCTGGGATCATCCGTGTGAATCTCCTCTGGACCCGCTCCAGTGCCAGTATGTCCTTCCTGAGGTGTGGGGCCCAAAATTGCTCACAGTATTCTAAATGGGGCCTAACTAATGCTTTATAAAGCTTCAGAAGTACATCCCTACTTTTATATTCCAAGCCTCTTGAGATGAATGACAACATTGCATTTGCTTTCTTAATTACGGACTCAACCTGCAAGTTTACCTTTAGAGAATCCTGGACTAGGACTCCCAAGTCCCTTTGCACTTCAGCATTATGAATTTTGTCACCGTTTAGAAAATAGTCCATGCCTCTATTCATTTTTCCTCTTTTGTCCTGCAGCCTTTAAAGATCTGTACACCTGAACCCCCTTTAAAATTAGACCATTTAATATGTATTGCCTTTCTACTTCCTTCCTAACTGTTATCACGGCACACTTCTGTGCTTTAAATTTCATCTGTCATGTGTCTGCCGATTTCACCAGTCTGATGATATCCTCCTGAAGGTTACTATCATCTTTATTATTTAATGCATTTCTGAGTTTCGAGTGGTAAAACTCTTAGGAATATAGAAAGTCAGAGAGATCTGGGTGTGCATGTCCACAGATCTTTGAAAGTGACAATACAAGTGGACAAGGTAGTCAAGAAAACATACGGAATGCTTGCCTTCATTGAATGGGGTATCGAGTATATAAACTGGCAAGTCATGCTACAGTTGTATAGAACCTTGGTAAGGCCGCATTTGGAATATGCGCACAGTTCTTGTTGCCAAACTACCAGAAGGACGTGGAGGCTTTGGAGAGGGTGCAGAGGAGGTTTACCAGGATGTTGCCTGGTCTGGAGGGTATTCGCAATGTGGAGAGGCTGCATGGACTCAAACTGTTTTCATTAGAAAGACGGAAGTTGAGCGGTGACCTGATAGAGGTCTCCAAGATTATGAGGGGCATAGTCACCAGGGGGCATAGTTTGAAGGTCCGTGCAGTAAAGTTTACAGGAGATGTGCAAGGCATCTGTGTACACAGGATGGTGAGTGTCTGGAACGCGTTGCCAGGGGAGGTTGTGGAAGCAGATACATTAACTGCGTTCAAAAGGTGTCTCGCCAAAGACATGGATAGGATGGGTATAGAGGGATACGGCACGAGGAGGTGCTGAGGGTTTTGGCAAAGGGTTGCATCATGACCGGTACATGCTTGGAGGGCCGAAGGGCCTGTACCTGTGCTGTATTGTTCTTTGTCTGCAAACTTTGAACTTATGCCCTGGATACCCAAGTCTGTATCATTTACTCTATATCGGAAAGAGAAATATGTTCTAAGATGCCTCAAAGGCAGAGCAGCATGCCATCACTAGAGGGAAGTGTGTCATGTGATCCAGTCTTAGTTTCGCTTTGGCCTGTGAGCAGAAAACAGTACACACAGCATAGTTCTGATGTACTCGAGCTTTCTTTCCATGTTTCCATGCGCCTTGTCTAAATAAATGAACACAGCCTATGAGTGATTGTTTTTTATATCATTATGAAACCGCAATATGGTGGAATAGATATGGTTGATCATGGTGGAAGCAAGATTAAGCCCAAATGCAACATGGTGAACAGCCTTAGATTGTGTTACATTGCATGAGATGACCCTTGAAGTTTTAGTCAGGCCGCAATTAGTAAGTTTGCAGACGACACAAAGGTTGGTGGAATTGCGGATAGCGATGAGGACTGTCGGAGGATACAGCAGGATTTAGATTGTCTGGAGACTTGGGCTGAGAGATGGCAGATGGAGTTTAATCCGGACAAATGTGAGGTAATGCATTTTTGGAAGGTCTAATGCAGGTAGGGAATATACAGTGAATGGTAGAACCCTCAAGAGTATTGAAAGTCAAAGAGATCTAGGAGTACAGGTCCACAGGTCATTGAAAGGGGCAACACAGGTGGAGAAGGTAGTCAAGAAGGCATATGGCATGCTTGCCTTCATTGGCCGGGGCATTGAGTATAAGAATTGGCAAGTCATGTTGCAGCTGTATAGAACCTTAGTTAGGCCACACTTGGAGTATAGTGTTCAATTCTGGTCGCCACACTACCAGAAGGATGTGGAGGCTTTAGAGAGGGTGCAGAAGAGATTTACCAGAATGTTGCCTGGTATGGAGGGCATTAGCTATGAGGAGCGGTTGAATAAACTCGGTTTGTTCTCACTGGAACGAAGGAGGTTGAGGGGAGACCTGATAGAGGTATACAAAATTATGAGGGGCATAGACAGAGTGGATAGTCAGAGGCTTTTCCCCAGGGTAGAGGGGTCAATTACTAGGGGGCATAGGTTTAAGGTGAGAGGGGCAAGGTTTAGAGTAGATGTACGAGGCAAGTGTTTTACGCAGAGGGTAGTGGGTGCCTGGAACTCGCTACCGGAGGAGGTAGTGGAAGCAGGGACGATAGGGACATTTAAGGGGCATCTTGACAAATATATGAATAGGATGGGAATAGAAGGATACGGACCCAGGAAGTGTAGAAGATTGTAGTTTAGTCGGGCAGCATGGTCGGCACGGGCTTGGAGGGCCGAAGGGCCTGTTCCTGTGCTGTACATTTCTTTGTTCTTTGTTCTTTGTTCAATGACGCCACAGCATTGGAGAGTGTTGAAATCACAGAAAAGAGTTGAAGGCCAGGCCCAGTTTGGGCTCAAATAAAGAGCTGGTAAGCAGGCAGGTCCCTTGTGATGAGATTGTAGCCACATAGCCAGTCAGTTCAGTGAGTGGACTGTGTATTGTGAGGTCCAGCACCAGGTTAGCTCAGTCAGGAAAGCTGAATGATCAGGGTGTGAGCCAGATCAAGAACAAGTGAGAGAGAATAAAAACAAAACCATGATAAAATTGGTTGTGATTCTAATGGGTGAATAAAACAAGGAGGAAGGTCAAAGAGATATTATCAAAATGTTCACAAAGTTGCATAGTTTGAATTGGGATGGAGCTGACCTATTCAAATTCAACATTTTTAAACAGTGTACAGAGCTATGGTTTCTTGATTCAATTGTGTCTGAACCAGATAAGCAAGCCATAAAAATTTGCCGAGCAAATGGATAGAGATGAATGATAGTCTACACAGGCTGAACGCTTCAGGATTTACAGCAAAAGATCTAAGGGATGCTGAGAAGATATGGACTACATTGGAAAACTGGTTCAGAATCAGATTAAACTTCCGTATTCATCATTTTTTTAGTTTTTCCAATTAAGGTGCAATTTAATGTGGCCAATCCACCTACCCTGCACATCTTTGGATTGTGGGGGTGAGACCCACGCAGACACGGGGAGACTGCAAACTCCGCAGGGCAGTGACCTGGGGCTGGGAACAAACCAGGGTCCTCAGCGCCATGAGGCAGCAATGCTAACCACTGCGCCACCGTGCTGTCCCCATCAACTAGAACTGAGTTTATTTTGACCACAGCTTGCAGAAGAAAACTTCATCATCAAATGCAGAGATATATGTACTGTGAGTTTTCAGACACACAGCTAGCAAATAGAATTGTTGAGTTGGTGATTGTATCCACTTCCGTGGAAGGATTCTAGAAAGATCTGGTAGATAAGCCCAAAATCTATAGCATTGAAGAACTACTCCAAGATAAGACGTCTGTACAAAACAACCCTTGCAGGACAGTGACGCTTACAGCTACTAAAGGTACCAAGAATAACCCCAATTGTCTCAATAATGGTGCTCTTGGCTCCTTCAAGGACACTGATGTTAGTTCACCTGTCCTCCCAGCTGATGTGGAGAATCGATCTCAGACATCATTGATGGTGCCTCTCCAGGGCCTTGAGGTGGCGTCTGTACATAGTCCAGGTTTCTGGGTCGTATAGAAGAGTTGAGAGGATGACCGCCTTGTACACAAGGATCTTGGCGTCAGCACTGATGCAGTTGTCAAAGACTCTTGTCCTTAGGCGCCTGAAGGAGGCGCTCACATATTGTATATCATGTTGGAGCTCCTCATTGATGTCAGCTTTAGATGAGAGGCTGCTCCCCAGGTTTGGGAAATGTTCCACTTTTGGTAGGGTTTCGATGGAGGGACAGACCAGATCTTGCCAGTTCGTTGGATATATTCAATAGGGACCCTTGCAGCAAAAAGGGTCTAGGGGCATGGAGAGAAAGCGGGAGTGGGATACTGAATTTGGAAGATCAGCCATTATCCTATTAAATGGTGGTGCAGGCTCGAAGGGCCGAATGGCCTACTCCTGCACCTATTTTCTAAGTTTCTATGTTTCTTCCCCTGGGGCGGGCTGGTAAAGGACTTGGATCTTCTTGAGGTTGAGACGGAGGCCAATATTTTGGTACGCTTCCACGTAGGTGTCAAGCATGGCTTGCTGAAAGTGAAAATCATGTCCGCTGTTCCACGGTTTGGCTGGAAGCCACATTGGCTTTCTGGAAGGATTTCTTCAGAGACTGGGAGAAGGTGGAAAGAAGGTGGCTAGTGAAGATTCGGGTGAGATCTTCCCGGCGATGGAGAGTGTGAGATTCCTCAGTAGTTCCGATGGTCTGCCTTGCTTGAAGATAATGGCAATGACGGCATCCCTGAGGGCGAGTGGAATTTCTTCTCTGTCCCAGATTTTCACCAACAGCTGATGGAGATGACGGGTGATCTCTTCCCTCCAAGTATGAAAATCTCCGCTGGGATTCCATCCACTCCTGTGGCTTTTCCATTCTTCATGTGTTTAATTACGGCTTCAATTTTGTCCATGCTTGGTGGGAGACCAAGATCATCTTTGATGGGGAGGTCGGGGGATTTCCCCAAACACCCTCACCTATGGTTGTTTGATAGTTTAGGAGTTTTTTAAAGTAATGGGCAGCACGGTGGGTCAGTGGTTAGCACTGCTGCCTCATGGCACTGAGGTCCCGGGTTCGATCATGGCTCCGTGTCATTGTATGGAGTTTGCACATTGTCCCGTGTCTGCGCGGGATTGGCCAAGTTAAATTGCCCTTAATTGGGGAAAAAAAAAGAATTCCCAACTCCTTCCTTTCCGATGGTTCCTCTTCAGATTTAGGAGTCCTTCCTGTTGTGTTATGTACTCTGGGATAACACGGGCTGCAACTGGATGCAGCTTTAACCAAAAGATACTCCAGACCTTGAAGTTAGTTCAATCTGATTTATTGAACCAGTAACACAGTTAGCACAGTTCTCTGTGAGTTTGACTCTCTGTTAACCTAAGTGTGGTTACTCTGTGTGACTGAACCAGACTAGCTCTTAGCCACGTGGTGGAGGTGTGATACTGTACATGAACCCTGACTAACTCTGTAGATGTTCATCAGTGGAAAGAGGCGGAGCGTGAGTGCCTCATGCCTTTTATAGTGAGATACCACCCCTGAGTGTCCTGCCTGCTGATTGGTCATGTCCTGTTCTCTGTGTTCATTAGCTGCCTGTCTGTGCCTGTCTGTATATCATTATCTGCATGTCTGCATATCATGACATCTCCCTTTTTTTTCATGTTTTGTTGGCATATGGGAACGTACTTACATGTGGTGGCATATATTAACATATTTACAAACGGTGGCATATGTGGACATATTTACATGTGAAGACAGCTGTCTAATGTGAGAAAACAGAACATAGCAAACAAAACAAATGTTCATAACTCCAGTTTCTGGGGCTTGCGTCTGATCCTTGTCGACCGCCGGAGAGGTGGTGGTGGGGACGACGGCGCCTTGACAGGCGGGACGGAAGCCTGACTGGTGGCCTCGTCGTTCGAGGTATCAGGAGGTGGCAAAACAACAGAAGGAAATGGAGAAGAAAGCGGTTGCGGGCAGGCAACTTTGCGCAGTGCCCGTCTGTTACGTCGCACAACAGAATTATCAGCCATATGAACAACATACAACGACAGCTGGAGCAGACCAGCCACCATCCGGTATCTTGATCCTGACAGTGTCTGCCTGGGATAAAACGGGCAAATCGGTGGCATGAGAATCATTGCCCTGCTTTTGCTAGTTTCGGAGCTGCTGCACCTTCTGCAGCACCGGGAGGTGATCCAGGTTGGGCAAGTGTATGGCTGGAAGTGTCGTTCGCAGGTCCCTGTTCATCAGGAGTTGAGCCGGCGACATGCCAGTGGACAGTGGGGTCACCCTGTACGCAAGCAGCGCGAGGTAGATGTCAGAAGTAGAATCCGCGGCCTTTCAGATGAGCTGTTTCACAATGTGCACCCCTTTTTCAACTTTCCCATTGGACTGCGGATAGTGTGGCTGGAAGTGACATGTTTGAAATGGTATGACTTGGCAAACATAGACCACTTGTGGCTATTGAAGCACTGGCCGTTGTCACTCGTGACAGTGAGTGGGATACCATGCCTGGAGAACGTCTCCTTGCAGGCCTTGATGACGGCCCGAGATGTGAGGTCTGAGAGCTTCACGTCTTCAGGGTAATTGGAGAAATAGTCAATAATCAACACGTAGTCACGACCATTCGCACGGAAGAGGTCGATGCCAACCTTGGACCATGGGGAGGCCTCGATTTCATGCTGCTGGAGCGAGACGCTGCAGCTCTGCGCTGGCTGGAAGCGTTGACAGATCGCACAGTTGAGGACCATGTTCGAGATGTCCTGGCTAATACCGGGCCAGTAGACAGCCTGCCTGGCTCTGCGTCTGCACTTCCCGACGCCCAGGTGTCCCTCATGGATTTGGCGGAGCACCAAGCTCTGGAGACTGAGTGGAATGACAATCCGGTCCAGCTTGAGGAGGATACCATCAATCACTGCCAGGTCGTCCTTTACATTGTAAAATTGAGGGCACTGCCCTTTCTGCCAGCCATTGGCGAGGTGGTGCATGACATTCTGAAAGAGGGGTTCTTTTGCTGTCACCTCGCGGATACGATCCACCTTCTCATCAGGCGCCAGGAGGGTGCTAGCACACAACTGCACCTGTGATTCAATCTGCCGGATGATTTCCAGCGGTTCACTAGGCAAGGTGATGGAGCGGGACAATGCATCAGCGATGATGAGCTCCTTGCCAGGCGTGTACACTAAGTCAAAGTCGTACCTTCTGAGTTTGAGGAGGAGGCTCTGCAACCGAGCCATCATGTCGTTCGGGTCCTTGTGGATAATGTGAACCAGAGGCCTATGATCCATCTCGACAGTGAATGCCGGCAGGCCGTAGACATAGTCGTGAAACTTGAGAATGCCAGTGAGAAGACTCAGGCATTCCTTCTCTCTTTGCGCATACCTTGTTTCAGTGGGCGTCATGGCCCTCGATGCGTAGGCTACCGGTGCCCAGGATGAAGTGGCATTGCGTTGAAGCAGCACCGCACCGATGTCATCCTGGCTCGCATCTGTTGAGATCTTTGTCTCCCTGTCTGGGTCGGAAATGCCAAGCTGAGTGCAGCGGTAAGCTTGGCTTTCAGCTCCAACCACTCTGCCTGATGTGCTGCCTTTCACTCACTAAGGCAGTGGACTTTTTCACCAGGTTTCGTAGGGCCATTGTGTGTGAGGCCATGTTTGGGATGAACTTGCCCAGAAAATTGACCATGCCCAGGAAGCGCAACACCGCCTTCTTGTCTTCAGGGACCTTCATGGCTTTGATGACCTTGACCTTGTCTGTATCCCGGCGCACGCCCTGCTGAGAGATCTCGTCACCTAGGAACTTGAGTGTCGACATGCCAAAGCAACATTTGGACCTGTTCAGCTTCAGGCCATTGGCATGGACACGGCGGAATACCGGCTGGAGACGGGAAACATGCTCTTCAGGGGTCGTGGACCATATGATAATGTCGTCCACGTACACACAAACCCCTTCATTGCCCTCCATCATCTGCTCCATGATGCGATGGAAGATCGGAAGATCCGATGCCGAGACAATACCAAATGGCATGCGATTATAGCAGTATCAGCCAAACGGTATGTTGAAGGTGCAGAGCCTTCTGCTGGACTCATCCAGCTGGATTTGACAAAATCCATGTGACACATCTAACTTGGTGAAAAAATTTGCGTGTGCCATCTCACTGGTGAGTTCCTCCCGCTTCGGGATGGGGTAGTGTTCACGCATTATATTCTTATTGAGATCCTTGGGATCAATCAGATGCGCAGGTCTCCCAAAGGCTTTCTAACACATACCATCGAGCTGACCCAGTCACTCGGTTCGGTTACCTTGGAAATGGTGCCCTGTTGCTGAAGATCCTTGAGCCTTCAGGCGCTCCCTCAGCGGAGCTGGGACCCGGCGTGGTGCGTGGACCACTGGCTTGGCATCAGATTGTAGCAGAATCTTGTATCGATATGGCAGCGCGCCCATCCCGTCGAGCACATCCGGATACTGAGCGAGGATGTCGTCAATGCCGGCCTGAAGAATCCACATTGGAGGATGTCGTTGTGTAAACCCGCTGCACAAGGTTCAGCTGCTTGCAGACATGCGCACCAAGTAGGGATGCCCTGCCTGGCTTGACAATTTCAAAACATAACTGTGCATGGGTGCTCTGGTTGGTGGCGAGTAGATGGCAGGATCCCAGTGCCGTGATGGCATTTCTGTTGTAGTCCATGAGCCTGCAGGCTGCTGGAAGGACCTTGGGGGCTTCTTGATGTGTTTGAAATCTGCCTGTGAGAGGAGGTTGGCAGAAGCACCTTTGTCCAGCTTAAACTGGATGGAGCAGTGGTTCACCTGCATCACTGCACGCCATTCGTCCGCAGAATCCACAGTGAGGATGAATTGAAATAGTGATGAATTGGATGTGGCATTTTCACATTTGGTAATGATACCCACACGGTAGGCGGAGTCCAGGCATTCTTCCTCTGGATCCGTTATGCTGCCAGGATCAGAATCCTGTAATCGTTGTTGCACACTCTGAACCCGCCGTCGTCGGAATTGGGAGCGCTGGCCCCTTGACTGGTGGTGCAGACCTGCACCAGGCTGCATAGTGTCCAGGCTTCCCGCAGTTTAAACATCACCTGCCTCTTGCAGGGCAGTGTTTCTTTAAGTGGGTGTTGCCGCAGTTCGAGCATGTCATGACATCGGCGCCCTGACGCTCCGCGCGTCGTCGTACATGCGCAGCGCGGTCAGCAGACGTCTGCACCTGCGCAGTGTGGGTGTCAGCCGCTTTGTTATCCCGTTCGCATCGCGCATGCGTGGGGCCCCGGGAAAAGCGTGCGAAATGGCCGCTTTCATCAATGCTGAGGCGCTGCATCCGGGAGATGGCCTGCACGCTCTCTGCCTAGTGGGAGGCAAGTTACTCATTTTCAGCCGATTTGTACTGGGCATAGCAATTTTTGGCGTGCTCATGCACTGTGCATGTTTCAATCGCGACTGGCAGGGTCATATGCTTGATTTTCAGTAGCTGCTCCCTCAGAGGATCAGAGTGAACTCCAAAAACAATTTGGTCTCTGATCATGGAGTCAGCAATATCACCAAAGTTGCAGGTCTGTGCTAGCAGGCGGAGGTTAGTTAAGAAGGAATTGAAAGATTCATCTTTACCTTGTAGACGCTGTTTGAATATGTAGCGCTCGAAGATTTCATTGGTGTCCACTTCACAGTGACTGTCAAACTTGTCCAGGATGGTCTGAAACTTTATCTTGTCCTGGCCTGCAGTGACTTGAAAAGAGTTGAAGAGTTTGATGGCTTGATAACACGCTGTTGAGAAGAGAAGCGCGATCTTCCTTGCATCAGATGCACCCACGAGGTCTGAAGCTTCGATGTACAGCAGAAACCTTTGCTTGAATGTCCGCCAGTTGGCACTGAGATTGCCGGAAGTCCTGAGCTGGTGAGGAGCCCGAATCTTCTCCATGGTGCCGGGATACATTCGCTGGTCGTCATGGAATGGACTGAGGTAAACCACCTAGGTAAATCACCTAGTAGCATGTTATGTTATGTACTCTGGGATAACACAGGCTGCAACTGGATGCAGCTTTAACCAAAAGATACTCCAGACCTTGTGTGGTACTATAGGTATTACGGTACCTGATAGGCTAAAGCACCGTTGGTGGAAACTGTATGCTTTCTTTTGGTTAGAATGTATGATAGCTCCGTCCTGCTAGGCAGGGTATAAGAACCCGTGCCGCCCCAGCAGCCTTCATTCTGTACCTGAGCTGCTGGGGGAAACATCTAGCTTATTAAAGCCTTCAGTTGGACTACAACCTCGCTTTAGTGGTCATTGATCATGCATCAATTTAATAAGCTAGTTTTTTTTAAGAAGAAATGATGGAGCTCCGAATCAAGCCGGAGTGTCTGCAACTCAGCCCCCATGCGGCGAACTCAGCAGCAATCAAGCACTGGCTGGCGTGCTTTAAAGGGTATCTCGGGCCGGCCGAAAACGCACCCACGGGAGTGCAGAAACTGCACGTTCTGCACTCAAGGGTGAGCCCGGAGATTTACACCCTCATCGAGGAAGCGGAAGACTTTG
The DNA here is from genome assembly GCF_047496885.1 of Scyliorhinus torazame. Lineage (NCBI taxonomy): Eukaryota > Metazoa > Chordata > Chondrichthyes > Carcharhiniformes > Scyliorhinidae > Scyliorhinus > Scyliorhinus torazame. Next base: position 338,969,135 of record NC_092710.1, on the reverse strand, counting down.
ATGCAGCAATAGAGCTGCTAAAAGGACATTATATTCGCCCGGTAAACCAGGTCTATGCCCGGCACCTGCTTGCAACAAGGCGACAAACCCCTGGGGAATCGCTGGAGGAATTCTACCGTGCACGCCTGGTGTTGGGAAGAAGCTGCAGCTGCCCGCAAGTTTCGGCGAACGAACACATGGAACTCTTAGTCCGGGACACTTTTGTGGCAGGTATGCTATCTTCACAAATCCGCCAGCGTCGGTTAGAAAAGAACACCCTGGGTCTCAGGGAGGTACGGGCCCTTGCAGGCTCCCTGGACGTGGCCTCCAGGAACGCCCGCGCTTACGTTCCCGACCGTGCGGCAGCCCCCCTGGGCAGCGTGGAACCCCTCCGTGCCTGACCCCGAGACTTCCCCCATTCCCCCACAGGCCTGCGCTGCAAGGCGGCTGGCCATCCCCGGGGGGCCCTGCTGCTACTTTTGCGGGCAGGCAAAGCACCCCTGGCTGTGCTGCCCGGCCTGCGCATCCACCTGCAAGGGATTGGGCAAAAAGGGCCATTCCGTGGGGGTATGCCAGGCCCGTGCAGTTGCCGCGGTCTCCGGCGGCGAATGCGACCGCAACCACAAACTTCTCCACGGGCCCTGTGCTGCCAGCAGTCACCGCCATCTTAATATTCCAGGACCACGTGCGGATCCCGGGCGCCGCCATCTTGTTCCGCGGACGCCACGTTGGAGGGATGCGCCGCCATTTTGTGCACCCCCAGCCATGTGCGACCAATGGGAGCCGCCATCTTGGATGAACCCCCAGGACCCCAGCTCGGCTGACCACGCCATGCCCGAAGAGAACTCTCAACTGCTGCGATTAGCCTCGGTGACTCTGGATCAGTCTCGGCCTCGAACACTCTCAACTGCTACGACGACCGTATTCATCAACGGGCACGAGACGTCCTGCCTAATCAACTCTGGGAGCATGGAGAGCTTCATAAACCCCAACACGGTAAGGCGCTGTTCTCTCCTCGTGCGACCAATGGGAGCCGCCATCTTGGATGAACCCCCAGGACCCCAGCTCGGCTGACCACGCACTGCCCGAAGAGAACTCTCAACTGCTGCGATTAGCCTCGGTGACTCTGGATCAGTCTCGGCCTCCAACACTCTCAACTGCTACGACGACCGTATTCATCAACGGGCACGAGACGTCCTGCCTAATCGACTCTGGGAGCACGGAGAGCTTCATAAACCCCAACACGGTAAGGCGCTGTTCTCTCCTCATCCACCCCATTAATCAAAAAATCTCCCTGGCCTCCAGTTCCCACTCAGTGGAGATAAAGGGGTTTTGTGTAGCAAACCTCACAGTCCAGGGAAGAGAGTTCAAAAATTTCCGTCTCTACGTCCTTTCCCACCTCTGAGCGGCTACACTCCTGTGGTTAGACTTCCAATGTAACCTTCAAAGTCTGACCTTCATATTCGGCAGCCCTATACCCCCCCCTTACTGCCTGTGGCCTCGCGACCCTTAAGGTCGACCCGCCTTCCCTGTTTGCGAACCTCACCTCGGATTGCAAACCCGTCGCCACCAGGAGCAGACGCTACAGTGCCCAGGACCGGATCTTTATTAGGTCAGAGGTCCAAAGGCTACTGAGGGAAGGGGTCATTGAAGCCAGTAACAGGCCCTGGAGAGCTCAAGTAGTGGTGGTAAAGACCGGGGAGAAGCATAGGATGGTCATCGACTACAGTCAGACCATCAACAGGTTTACGCAGCTGGACGCGTTCCCTCTCCCCCGCATATCCGACCTGCTAAACAGGATCGCACATTATAAGGTCTTCTCCACGGTGGATCTCAAGTCCGCCTACCACCAGCTCCCCATCCGTACTAGTGACCGCAAATACACTGCCTTCGAGGCAGACGGGCGGCTCTATCACATCTTAAGTGTTCCCTTCGGTGTCACCAACGGGGTCTCTGTCTTCCAGCGCGAGATGGACTGATTGTTTGAATGGTACGGTTTACGGGCAACATTCCCATATCTCGATAATGTCACCATCTGCGGCCATGACCAGCAGGACCGACACCAACCTCCGAACATTTCTCCAGACCGCTAAAATCCTTAACCTTACAAACAACAAGGAAAAATGCGTGTTTAGCACCGACCGCCTAGCCATCCTCGGCTACGTAGTGCGAAATGGAGTTATAGGCCCCGACCCTGAACGCATGCGCCCCCTTATGGAGTTCCCCCTCCCTAACTGCTCCAAGGCCCTGAAACGTTGCCTAGGGTTTTTCAGTTACTACGCCCAGTGGGTCCCCAACTACGTGAACAAGGCCTGTCCCCTGATCCAATCCACAGCTTTTCCCCTGTCGATAGAGGCCCGCCAGGCCTTCAGCCGCATCAAAGCACACATTGCAAAGGCCACGATGCACGCCATCGAGGAGTCCCTCCCCTTCCAGGTCGAGAGCGACGCGTCTGACATAGCTCTGGCGGCCACCCTCAACCAAGCGGGCAGACCCATGGCCTTCTTCTCTCGTACCCTCCATGCTTCTGAAATCTGCCACTCCTCTTTCGAAAAGGAGGCCCAGGCCATAGTAGAAGCTGTGCGACATTGGAGGCATTACCTGGCCGGCATGAGATTCACTCTCCTCACGGACCAACGGTCGGTTGCTTTCATTTTTGTTAATGCACAGCGGGGCAAGATAAAAAACGACAAGATCTTGCGGTGGAGGATCGAACTCTCCACCTACAACTACGAGATCTTGTATCGTCCCGGGAAGCTAAACGAGCCTCCTGACGCCCTGTCCCGCGGCACATGTGCCACCGCACAAGTGGACCGCCTCCGAGCCCTCCATGAGGACCTCTGCCACCTGGGGGTCACTCGCTTTTTCCATTTTGTCAAGACCCGCAACCTGCCCTACTTCATCGAGGAGGTCAGGACAGCCACCAGGGACTGCCAAAACTGTGCGGAGTGCAAACCGCACTTTTACCGACCAGAGAAAGCGCACCTGATAAAGGCTTCCCGTCCCTTTGGACGCCTCAGTATGGACTTCAAAGGCCCCTTCCCCTCCACCGACCGCAACACGTACTTCCTGAACGTGATTGACGAGTACTCCCGGTTCCCATTCGCCATCCCCTGCTCCGACATGACTGCAACCACCGTCATCAAGGCCCTCCATAGCATCTTTGCACTGTTCGGGTTCCCCGCTTACATACACAGTGATAGGGGGTCCTCCTTTATGAGCGACGAACTGCGTCAATTCCTGCTCAGCAAGGGCATCGCCTCGAGCAGGACGACCAGTTACAACCCCCAGGGTAACGGACAGGTAGAGAGGGAGAACGGAACGGTCTGGAAGACAGTCCTACTGGCCCTACGGTCCAGGAACCTCCCAGTCTCCTGCTGGCAAGAAGTCCTCCCGGATGCCCTCCACTCCATCCGGCCACTGCTTTGTACGACCACCAATCAGACACCTCACGAACGGCTCCTTGTCTTCCCTAGGAAGTCCTCCTCTGGGACCTCGCTCCCGACCTGGCTGGTAGCACCCGGACCCATCCTGCTCCGAAAACACGTGCGGGCGCACAAGTCGGACCTGTTGGTCGAGAGGGTCCATCTGCTCCATGCTAACCCCCAGTACGCCTACGTGGCGTACCCCGACTGCCGACAAGATACGGTCGCCCTACGGGACCTGGCGCCCGCCGGAACCCCACGCACACCCCAGCCACCAGTCCCACCCTCCCTTCCACCGCAGCACCTTACAGGAGGATCGGTCCTTCCGCCGGCCCCGTCTAGGCTCCCCCACCCACCGACGCCCCCCGCAGGTGCTCCCTTCCCAGGTCAACCGCCGTCTAGGGGTGCCGAAGCTGCCATGGAGATCGAAGCCACGCTCCCAGAGTCACAGACGCCCGAGCCTTCACCGGAGTCACCACCGAAGCTCCGACGATCACCGAGGACGACCAGGGCCCCCGATCGACTGATTGCTTCATTTTAACTCTAATCTGTAAATATACACCATCACATGTACATAGCTATCAGAATTGTAAATAGTTACTAAACACTGTACGGAGGTATTACTAATTATACCACGTTGCCATGTTTTGTAGTTTCAGGCCACCACCCCCGCCGGACTCTTTTTTTAACAGGGGGTGAATGTGGTATTATAGTACCTGAATATGGTACCTGATAGGCTAAAGCACCATTGGTGGAAACTGTATGCTTTCTATTGGTTAGAATGTGTGATAGCTCGGCCCTGCTAGGCGGGGTATAAGAACCCGTGCCGCCCCAGCAGCCTTCATTCTGTACCTGAGCTGCTGGGGGCAACATCTAGCTTATTAAAGCCTTCAGTTGGACTACAACCTCGCTTTAGTGGTCATTGATCGTGCATCACCTTGAAGTTAGTTCAATCTGATTTATTGAACCAGTAGTACAGTTAACACAGTTCTCTGTGAGTTCGACTCTCTGCTAACCTAAGTGTGGTTATTCTGTCTGACTGAACCAGTCTAGCTCTTAACCACGTGCTGGAGGTGTGATACTGTACATACACCCTGACTCACTCTGTAGATGTTCATCAGTGGAAAGAGGTGGAGTGTGAGTGCCTCATGCCTTTTATAGTGAGATACCACCCCTGAGTGTTCTGCCTGCTGATTGGTCATGTCCTGTTCTCTGTGTTCATTAGCTGCCTGTCTGTGTATGTCTGTATATCATTATCTGCATGTCTGCATATCATGACACTTCCCAACCCTGGTGTTGAAGTGCCCAAAGAGGATGATCTTATCTTCCTTAGGAATGTTGGAGAGTATGGTGTCCAGTGTGGAGTAGAAGCCTTCTTTGGATTGACCACTGACATCAAGGGTTGGGGCAGAGGCACTTATGACCATTGCCTGCTGGTCCTTGGCAAGGTGAAGAAGGAGGATCATGTGGCACTCGTTGATGTCGACACGGAGCTCCTAGAGTCGGCTGACCAGTTTGCTCTTGATGGCGAAACCAATTCCATTTGTCCTGGGCTGATCCTCGGGGCTTCCTCTCCAGAAGAAGGTGCAACCACTGCCACCTTCCCTCAGGTTCCTTCGCCTGCTCTTCGAGCCTCTTGCAGGGCAGCAAAGTCACTGTTGCTGTGCCTGAGTTCAGGGGCAACAAGGGCAGTTCTCCGTTCCGGCCGATTGTTTTGCTCATTATCTATGAGAGTTCATACATTCCAGCTTCTGAAATTCTGACGGCAGGTAGATGAGCTTCTGGATGCAGTGTTCCAGCCAGTTTGGGCACAGAACAGGCGATTTAAAGAGGGCTGCTCAGTTGTGAAGGAAGCGGCCCAAATGCTCTCCTGTTCCTATTCCAATAGCAAGATGACTGAATCAACATTCTGACGGAAGTTTGATATAAAACTGAAAATGTTGGAGGTACTTGAAAGGCCTGAAAAGTCAACAGCTTCAGCTTTGTCACGGCTGCAGAGTATATAGAATCTAAATTGAGCAGCATAACGTGCCCTGTTCAAGATCTCCTTGCGAGGTAGAAATACTTGATGGAATCTCATTTATTTTTGATGTGAAGCCAGTGGTTCTCAAGCCTGCCCAATCAGAACTGACATCGAGAAAGCCCGTGACTAAAGTTTGTGTTTTAAGTTAGCACCTGGCAACTGCTGAGTCGCCACTTCCAGTAATTAAACCGGTGAAGAGCAACACAAAGCAGCTATCGCTACCCCACCCCCAAGCTCGAGTGTTCTGCATCTTGCTCAATCCTGGGGTGCGCACGGTCTCATGCCAAATTCATGCCAAATATGTTTTAAATTCAGTGCAGAAGCAGGTGGAGGCTGCCGTTGTATACATGCTGATTGTTTGCCTTTCATCCATTATTAATAATAATAACCTTTGTTGTCACAAGTAGGCTTACATTAACACTGCAATGAGGTTACTGTGACAAGCTCCGAATCGCCACATTCAGGCGCCTGTTCGGGTCACAGAGGGAGAATTCAGAATGTCCAAATTACCTAACAGCACGTCTTTCGGGACTTGTGGGAGGAAACCGGAGCACCCGGAGGAAACCCACGCAGACACGGGGAGAACATGCAGACTCCGCACAGACAGTGACCCAAGCCGGGAATCGAACCTGGGACCCTGGCGCTGTGAAGCCATAGTGATAACCACTGTGCTATATTAAAGTGAATATTTCATTTCTTAGAAAATGCAAAGTGAAAACCTTAAAGGGACCTGTATCACTGCTTCTGATGGTCTTGGACCTTTTCAGCTATGGTGCTTTTATTCTTTCCCTGTGTAATGAGGTAGTTTAAACAGCGCTGAAATGTAAACAATTAAAAGCGATTACACCGACAGCTCAGACTGGGCTCCTGTCATCTGAACAAGAACAAAATAATGTGGATGCTGAAATCTGAAATACAAACTGAAGATGTTGGAAATATAATATTTTTACCAGCTGAATATTCCAGCATTTCCTGCTTTAATTTCCTTAAGTTTCTTCAATAAAAATTTTGCATTTACTTACTGTCTTTCACAACCTCTGAGCAGCCCTTGCACTTGACAGTTCATGAAGTGCTGTAACTTTGTTTGCAGAGAAACCTGACAACTAATGCTGCAGTTGTATAGAACCTTGGTAAGGCCGCACTTGGAATATTGCGCACAATTCTGGTTGCCACACTACCAGAAGGATGTGGAGGTTTTGGAGAGGGTGCAGAGGAGCCCCCGGGTGGTTGGCCTCTGGGAATGGTGGCACCCTGGCACTGCTGATGCCACCCTGGCAGTCTCACCCAGTTGCCAGCCTGGCACTGCTGGGGTGCCCAGGAAGCACTGCCGTGTTGGCAGGGCCACTGTCAGGATGCTAGGCTGGCAGTGCCATGGTGCCATAGTCACATTTTTTTCCCATGCTCGAGATCGGACCTGGGGGCCCGCCCTTATGGATATGGAAAGTTTGAGGATCCCCCGAACACGCAAGTTGGGACATCGGGGGCGGGGGTGTGTCTGGGGTCACATTAGGGGATCAAGAGATTTGAACAACAATTAAAAATGAGGCGTTACTCACTGAGACCCCGGAATGAATAGGAGTCCCATTTAGTAGCGGGGTTTATCTTGGTGATGCAAGCGGCAAGAAACATCGGCTGAACGCGCTTGACACGAGACTCTGTTTCATTTCTGTAAAACCGTGCCCTTAATCTTTTCAAGTCTAAGAAACATCTCCTAGATCCATTGCAAGTGGGAGAGTGGAGTCTTCAGACTTCCAATGGAATAAGATAAATTGATGAGGCAACAATGAGGCCAAGGCATCTGACCAGTGGTTATCTCCAGCTATTTTGTCAGTGATTACCCCAGAAATACGAATAATAGGGTTAATACCAATAGATGTGCCACACATGCATGAAGAAGTTGAGAACACAAAGGACCAGAAAGTAGCCAAACTTGGACATGACCAAAACATAGGACACTTTGTTACAGGAGCCAAATGACATCTCGCACAGGCAGGATCCAGACAGAGTACACCCAAACAAGGCTAGCTCTAGATACGTAGAACTGCTGAAGGACATTCAGTTGAAGCAGACCATATCTAGTCGACAGTGATGAAGAATGCACGCTGAAAAGAATCAACAGCCAGAAAGCTCATTATTTTGATCCTGATCTCAAGATGTCTTAATGTTAAACAAAGAAGGAACAAACGCTTTTGAATAATGTTATAAAACGGGGCCCTTTAAAATGGGATTAAGACCTAAACAAAGATCAATGGGATTGTCAGGAGGAAGGGACGGAAAGGAAGCAAAATGTTTACTGGTCAAACTTGCAAGTCTGTGGTACCTAAAAAAGAGATTTGGGAGCACCATGCTCCCTTACAAGATCATCAAAGGAAGCAAACATACCCTCGAGAAAAGATCTTTAAAAGATTTCAAACCAAATCTGGACCAAAGGTGGAAAGCTAAATCAATTAGAGAAGGTGGAAAAAATGGATTAAAATGAATAGAGGGAAGAACAGGCTTAAACCCAAAGAGGTTTCTGAATTGGGACAGTATTTTAAGGGAGCTAAACACAATGGTATACAAGCTCGAAACTGTGAACATAATGAGGAAACGGGAGAGACAAAGGCAAGAGTCATGTTCCATAGTTGTCCAAACAGGGCTGTCATTGCCTAAAAAGGAATGAACACAAAAGGTAAGCTTAGGAATATTGGCAGTCCAGTCATAATGCAAAACTATTTGGCAAAGCAACACTTTGAAGTTTTTCCAAACAGATTTTACGCATTTGAGGGTGTTTTTAATTCCAAATTAAAGAGGAAATCAAGTGGTCAGCAGATTTTAAAACGAAATTTTGATAAAAATAGGAATAGTCTGAAATTGATACAAAATTTCAGTAAAATCAATTTGTCAGGATAGATACGACCAGCAAATGACAGGGACAGCACTGACCAATGGGCTAAGTCTTGCTTTGTGCATGCTAACAATGATCTGAAGTTATATTTAAAAACATTGTTGAGATCTCTTATGTCACAGATATTCCCAAGTAAGTAAAATTATCAGAAGCTAAATTAAAGAGGAATAAGTCAAAAGACAGGCCAATGCAGAAGAATTAATCTGAAAAAAGCAAACTTTTTTCAAGCTTTAGCTTGTAGCCTGAAAACTTATCAAACTGGAGTAGTGTCGAGAACATTGGGTATTGACAGAAAGGTATGTATAACACACTTCCCGTGGAGACAGGTGTAGAGGTCACACGTCAGGTGGCTCCTGCTCGAGCTTTTGTTTTTCTGCCCTTTTCACCCTGATTTGGGGGAAATTTTATATGATCGGTCTTCAGAAAAGTTGTGGTAATTAGAGCATGTCGAAAAGCCAACGGAAGGGTACGGGATGAAAGGGTACGAGCGCTAATCCGCCTTAGAGCTTGAGTTTGGTGCGGAGTTCTCTGGGAGGAGAGATGGCGGGAGCCCATTAAGGTCGACACGTTGGCCGAGGTGATGGCATTGGAGTTTGAGCGACCACTTGCCAAACAATTTGAGCGGCAAGGGAGAGAGGTGATGGAAACGCTCAAATAGTTGGTGCACAATATGTTGGCCCCGATAAAGAAGGCTCTTGGAAAGATGTGGACAGTGGTGCGGGAGCAGGGAGGGGTGTTGAAAGGAGTGAGGAAGCATTGCCACTGCACAGCAACCAGCTCGATGGGAGAGGAGCTGCGGAAGGTGGAGGAGAGTACGCCTCGATGGGAGAGTTGTTGAGGAAGGTGGGGGAGAGTACGCCTCGATGTAAGACTCGATGGGAGAGTTGTTGCGGAAGGTGGGGGAGAGTACGCCTCGATGTATGCCTCGATGGGAGAGTTGTTGCGGAAGGTGGGGGAGAGTACGCCTCGATGTACGCCTCGATGGGAGAGTTGTTGCGGAAGGTGGGGGAGAGTACGCCTCGATGGGAGAGGAGCTGCGGAAGGTGGGGGAGAGTACGCCTCGAGGGGAGAGGAGCTGTGGAAGGTGGGGGAGAGTACGCCTCGATGTACGCCTCGATGGGAGAGTTGTTGCGGAAGGTGGGGGAGAGAACGCCTCGACGGGAGAGGAGCTGCGGAAGGTGGGGGAGAGTACGCCTCGACGGGAGAGGAGCTGTGGAAGGTGGGGGAGAGTACGCCTCGATGTACGCCTCAATGGGAAAGGAGCTGCGGAAGGTGGGGGAGAGTACGCCTCGATGTACGCCTCAATGTGAGAGGAGCTGCGGAAGGTGGGGGAGAGTACGCCTCGATGTACACCTCGACGGGAGAGTTGTTGCGGAAGGTGGGGGAGAGTACGCCTCGATGTACGCCTCGATGGGAGAGTTGTTGCGGAAGGTGGGGGAGAGTACGCCTTGATGCACGCCTCGACGGGGGAGTTGTTGCGGAAGGTGGGGGAGAGTAAGCCTCGATGGGAGAGGAGCTGCGGAAGGTGGGGGAGAGTACGCCTCGACGGGCGAGGAGCTGCGGAAGGTGGGGGAGAGTACACCTCGATGTACGCCTCGACGGGAGAGGAGTTGCGGAAGGTGGGGGAGAGTACGCCTCGATGCACGCCTCGATGGGAGAGTTGTTGCGGAAGGTGGGGGAGAGTACGCCTCGATGTACGCCTCGATGGGAGAGGAGCTGCGGGAGGTGGGGGAGAGTACGCCCCGATGTACGCCTCGATGGGAGAGGAGCTGCGGAAGGTGGGGGAGAGTACGCCTTGATGGGAGAGTTGTTGCGGAAGGTGGGGGAGAGTACGCCTCGATGCACGCCTCGATGGGAGAGGAGCTGCGGAAGGTGGAGGCGAGTACGCCTCGATGGGAGAGTTGTTGCGGAAGGTGGGGAGAGTACGCCTCGATGTACGCCTCAATGGGAGAGTTGTTGCGGAAGGTGGAGGCGAGTACGCCTCGATGGGAGAGTTGTTGCGGAAGGTGGAGGCGAGTACGCCTCGATGCACGCCTCGATGGGAGAGTTGTTGCGGAAGGTGGAGGCGAGTACGCCTCGATGTACGCCTCGACGGGAGAGGAGCTGCGGAAGGTGGGGGAGAGTACGGCTCGATGTACACCTCGATGGGAGAGGAGCTGCGGAAGGTGGGGGAGAGTACGGCTCGATGTACACCTCGATGGGAGAGGAGCTGCGGAAGGTGGGGGAGAGTACGCCTCGATGTACACCTCGACGGGAGAGGAGCTGCGGAAGGTGGGGGAGAGTACGCCTCGATGGGAGAGGAGCTGCGGAAGGTGGGGGAGAGTACGCCGCGATGTACACCTCGATGGGAGAGGAGCTGCGAAAGGTGGGGGAGAGTACGCCTCGATGTACACCTCGACGGGAGAGGAGCTGCGGAAGGTGGGGGAGAGTACGCCTCGATGGGAGAGGAGCTGCGGAAGGTGGGGGAGAGTACGCCTCGATGTACACCTCGACGGGAGAGGAGCTGCGGAAGGTGGGGGAGAGTACGCCTCGTTGGGAGAGGAGCTGCGGAAGGTGGGGGAGAGTAATTAAGGTCTGAGAGCCTAAGAGGAGGACATGGAGAACCGGTCACAGTGGCAGAACCTGCGGGTCGTGGGTCTGCCCAAGGGACTGGAAGGCCGGAGTAATATGGAGTACTTTTTGGAGATGTTGGTGAAGTTGTTGGGGGAGGAGGACAACACCTCCCTTTTTGAGCTGGACAGGGCTCATAGGTCACCACAGGCCAGGTTGTTGGCAAGTTAAGGTGAATATCTTGCCGTAGTTTTTATTTTTACCGGTCTTCTTGCGCATGTGTTTTTTTGTGGGGTGGAACGGGTGATTTCATTGAGCAGGTAAGGAAGCAAAGATTCAGAAGATGGTGCTCCAAAGAGGGCGGCAGTCTGGGCGGGTGGCATGGTAGCACAACGGTTAGCACTGTTGCTTCACAGCGCCCGATTATTATTATTATAGGGGGTTTGGCTTTTCCAAGTCTGTTTAATTGCTATTGGGCGGAGAATGCTGAGAAGGTGTGGGGCTGAGGTAGGGAGCCGGAAGTGATAGGGGCAGGCTCGTGTAGGGGTCGCAGTTGCGGGCGCTGCTCCCGTTTGCCCCTGGGAAATAATCGGGTGCCTGGTGGTGGTGGCACGCTGAAGATATTGAGACAGTTTCGGCAGCATTTTAAGTTGAGGGTGGGGTCAAAGTTGATGCCAGTCCAAGAAAATCATGTGTTTGAACCACGAGGGTCGATGCTAGGATTTGAGGGTTGATGGAAATGAAGGATTTATTTTTGTACGGGCAGCTGGCGAGTTTGGGGCAGTTGATGGTAAAGTTTGGGATTTCACGGGACGAGGCCTTTAGGTAAATAATAATCTTTATTGTCACAAGTAGGCTTACATTAACACTGCAATGAAGTTACTGTGAAAAGCCCCTAGTCGCCACATTCCGACGCCTGTTCGGGTCACAGAGGGAGAATTCAGAATGTCCAAATCGGGACTTGTGGGGAGGAAACCGGAGCTCCCGGAGGAAACCCACGCAGGCACAGAGAGAACGTGCAGACTCCGTACAGACAGTGACCCAAGCTGGGAATCGAACCTGGGTCCCTGGCGCTGTGAAGCAACAGTGCTAACCAATGTGCTACTGTGCCGCTATAGGTGCATATTTGCAGGTGGGGGACTTTGCAAAAAAGGTTTCCCCAACATTCCAGTGAGACGTCCCTCATCGTTGTTGGAGGGGTGGAGGGCGGGGGGGTTTATCTTGGCGATTTATGGGAGGATTTTGGAGGAGGATATGGCGTCGCTGAAGGGGGTTATGGGCAAGTGGGAGGAGGAGCTGGGGATGGTGCTGGAGATGGGGTTGTGGTGTGAGGTGTTTCGGGGGGTGAATACCTGAACCGCTTGTACGAGGTTGGGGCTAATACTGTTAATGGTGATGCACAGGGCTCACCTGACGAGGCCGATGATGAGCCGGCTGTTTGTGGGGGTGGAGGACACTTGTGAGCAATGTGGGAGAGATTGGCTAATCATGTACATGTGTTTTGATGTCGCCCGAAGTTGGAGACATTTTGGAGGTCGTTTTTCAGCACCGTCTGTGATCCTGCACGTGGATTTGGAGCCCAGTCCTCTGGCGGCCATATTTGGGATGTTGGATTTGCCGGAGCTGCAGATGGGAGCGAGGGCAGATGTTTTAGCTTTCACCTCGCTGAATGCTCACAGGAGGGCCCTGGTGGGTGGAGGTCAACTTCCCTGTGCTGTGCCTCAGTGTGACGGGGGACTTGATGGAGTTCCTGTATTTAGTCAAGGTTAAGTTTGCTTTGAGGGGGTGATGGAGAGGTTCCATAAGAGATGGGGTCTGTTTATTATACACTTTAAAGAATTGGGAGGTGAGGATGGGGAAGGTTTTGTTGTGTTATTGGGGTATTGAGTGGTGGAGTGGGTTTGTTGTTTTTGCTGACTTGCATTGTTTTGTTTTATGTGTAAAATGTTAAAAACCGAATAAAAATGTTTCTTAAAAAAAGATGAGCATAACAAAAGATCATTGACATAAGTAGAGACCTGATGGCATAAAGCACCCTGATTATTCCAGTGACATCCTTATTGGATCGAAGGTCACAGCAAGTAGCTCAATAGTAATAGCAAAAAGATAATGGGATAAAGGACAGCTATCTGGTATCTCTGTGGAGGGGAAAATAAGCAAGAGTATGAAAAATTAATACAGATTGAAGCTACAGGTGATGAATATAAAATTCTAATCCGCAAGATAAAACTGGATCAAAAGAAATTTTTTGTAAAACCTTGTATTCTACACGGTCAAATACTTTTTCAGGAAATCTGGAAGAGGCGAAGGAATTTTGGAGTAAATAATATTAAGTAGCCGTCTTAAATTGGAGAATTGACCCTTAATAAAGCCAGATTGTTCAAGAGAGACAATACTTGGCAAAATGGGCTCCAAATGGAGGTTAAGAGCTTTGTCTAGTATCTTGTAATCTGTGTCTAGCAGCGAAATAGGAGCTGCACCCATGGGAGTCTTCGCCTTTTTCGGCATTAGTCAGATGTTTGCCTGAGGAAGATTACCACGAAAAAGCGATTCTGAGAAGACTGAGCTAAGCAGGGGATATGAATGGGAGGACCGCCTTGATGGCTTGATCAATTTAGAGTTGAGATGGGATTGTCTAATGTGGACCTATTACTAGGGCTCATGGTTGGAATATCAAGCTTGTCAGAAAACGAATGAAAACTAAAATTGTCTGCAGCCTCAGAGGAATACAGGATAGAATAGAAAGTTTTTAATTGATCGTTTATGCGCTTGGGGTAGAAGTACCAGATTCCGTGCGAATTTCTGTAATCAGATTAGAGGTCACTGACTTGTGAAGTTGGTGAGAAGGACTTTTGCTGGCTTTTTCACCATGGTCGCAACAGTCTTGATTTCATTAAAACGTTGGTGGATAAAAGATCAAATTATGTCTGTAAATGGAGTCTTTCCTTATAAAGCTTGGGAGTTAGAGCAGAAGCGAACCTTGGAGCATAAGGTCAACCAATTCAGATAGGCAATTTGAGCACTGCTTATTACTCCTTGTGTATTAAATGATTTGGCCCCGGATATGAACCTTAAATGCTTCACAAGTAGTGGATACTGTTACGTATGGGGTCGTATTAATGTCCGAGAACAAATCAATCTGTGGGGGTTCAATTTAAGAACTTTTTCAACAGAGAGAAGAACAGGATCAAATGCCAAGTGCGTTGAGCGGGCACATTTTCAGGAAAGCATCGATAGGGGGGCATGATCACATATGACAATGCTATGATAGTCACTGGAGTCTAAAACAAAAAGAGGTTTACTATCCAAGATTTTAAAAATCTCTTGAATAAGAATGATGAACTGCAGAGAAAAAAGAAAAATCTCTTGCAGTAGGAAAAAGAAATGGCCAAGGGTTAGAACCTTGTAGATTTGTAGAAAAAAAATCAATAACAGAAGCTGATCTAGCAAAAGAGCACACACCAGTTTTGAGAGCGGTCAAGTGAAGGATTTAAAACACAATTGAGGTCCCCACCATGAATCAGATGATTTTGCAAGTTAGACAAAGAGGGAAAAAAAGAACTGAGCATCATCACAATTGGATTACTTGTTTACTAAATAAACTACAATCACATAGTAACCATTAGGATCTGTTGATAAGTGAAGAGACAAATTGGAAAGTAGTGGTGTAATCAGACAAAGTCAGCATGGATTTACGAAAGGGAAATCATGCTTGACAAATCTACTAGAATTCTTTGAAGATGTAACTAGCAGAGTTGAACAGGGAGAATCGGTGGATGTGGTTTATTTAGAACTTCAGAAGGCTTTCAACAAGGCCTCACACAGCAGATTATTATGTAAAGTTAAAGCGCATGGGATTGTGGGTAGTGTTTTGAGATGGATAGAAAGCTGGTTAGCAGACAGGAATAAATAGGTCTTTTTCCGATTGGCAGACAGTGACCAGTGAGGTACTGCAGGGTACTAGGACCCCATCTGTTCACATTATATATTAATGATTTGGACAAGGGAACTAAATGTATTATCTCCAAATTTGCAGATGATACAAAGTTGGGTGGGAGGGTGAGCTGTGAGGAGGATGCAGAGATGCTTCAGCGGGATTGGGACAGGCTGAGTGAGTGGATATATGCGTGGCAGATGCAGTATAACGTGGATAAATGTGAGGTTATCCACCTCGTTAGCGAAAATAGGAAGGCAGATTATTATTTGAATGGTGTCATCGTGTATCAGTCGCTAAAAGTAAGCAAGCAGATACAGCAGGCAGTAAAGGTGGTAAATAGTATGGTGGCCTTCACAGTGAGAGGATTTGAGTATAGGAATAAGGATGTTTTACTGCAATTGTATCGGGCATTGGTGAGGCCACGTGAGGTGAGGAGTAGTATGTGCAGTTTTGGTGTCCTTATCTGAGGAAGGATGTTCTTGCTATGGAGGGAGTGCAGCAAAAGTTTACCAGGCTGATTTCTGGGATGGCGGGACTGTCATATGAGGAGAGACTAATTTGGTTAGGATTATATTCATTGGAGTTTAGAAGAGTGAGGGGGGGATCTCATAGAAACTTAAAAAATTCTAACCGGATTAGACAGGGTAGATTCAGAAAGAATGTTCCCGATTGTGGGGGAGTCCAGAACTAGGGGTCATAGTTTGAGGACAAGGGGTAAACCTTTTCGGACTGAGGTGAGGAGAAATTTCTTCACCCAGAGAGAGGTGAATCTGTGGAATTCGCTACCACGGAAAGTAATTGAGGCCAAAACGCTGTGTAATTTCTTTCTTTTTTTAAATTCAGAGTACCCAATTATTTTTTTTCCAATTAAGGGGTAATTTAGTGTGGCCAATCCACAAAACCTGCACATCTTGGGTTGTGGGGGTGAGATCCACGCAGACACGGGGAGATTGTGCAAACTCCACACAGGCAATGACCCGGGGCCGGGATCAAACCCGGGTCTTCAGCACTGTAGGCAGCAGTGCTAACCAGTGCGCCACCGTGCCACCCGCCGTTGTGCAATTTCAAAAGGAATTAGATATCGCTCTTGGGGCTAAAGGGATCAATGGATAAGGGGGAAAGGTGGGATCAGGGTAATGAACTTGATGATGAGCCATGATCATATTGAATGGTGGAGCAGGCTCGAAGGGCCGAATGGCCTCCTCCTGCTTCTGTTTTGTATGTATGGTTCTATGTAAATGGAATATTTTTATGAATCAGGATTGTACAAAGCCGTGATTTAGAGTGAAAATTGGAATCAAAGAACCGCCCCGCCCACCCCCTCCTGAGTCTAAAGTGATTTCAAGTGCGCAAAATGGGTCTCTTGAAGCAAAACAATTTCAGCCTTAACCTTCTATAGGTGAGAAAATACTTCCGAGCGTTTCACTGGGTGATTCAGCCCGGTTGCATTCCAACAAACAAAACTTTGTACAGATTAGATAAAACATTCTTGGGTGTCATTACAAAAAGGGAAAATTGTTAATTGACCAAATTGAAGCAACAAACTGACGACCTCTACTTGAGACGCTACCAAATAAAGAAAAAGATAAGAGAAAAGGAACAAAAATAGAAAAAACTTCCCAACACAGGCCTTCCCCAAATGCAAGGCTGCACCCAACCCCCCTCCCCTCTTCTAAAGCTAGATGTGAACATAGCCATCTTGAGGATAACCCTCAACCCTTTTTGGACTTGGGTCCAAAACCCCACCCAGAGCAAAATGAAAAACAAGTTTCACCCCCAGCTACAAATATCAAATCGACCTAAACAAAATTCAAATGAGGATATATCAAGCCATGTTTCCCTGTGAGATCAGACTTGTACAGGATTAACATCAGCTGGGATTGGAACACTGTATGTCTATTATTTATCGGCCACTACTGTTTCCATCCTGACCTTGGGTTTCCTTATTGAATTTTAGCATTTTCATAAAGATAAAATCTTTTATTTGTCACAAAACTGCCGAATATGGCTGTGTTCTTCAAATTCCTATTATTTGTCTTTGAGCAATGTCACCAGGATGACTTGATTGATTTACCTCTTTGCTCAAACATTCTGTTCATTGAGATAATCCAGGTCTGAGCGACTGTTGCTATTTCAGGATTTTGTACGTGGTATTTTGAGGGGTGACTTTGGCTGTTCCTTCTATCTTATTGAATGATCTGGGAGGGGAAGCGAGGTGACTCAGTAGGATCAGGAAATGTGATAGATCCTGAGGTCTTTTTAACTGAAAGTGTTTTAAAAAAAAATTTAGAGTATCCAGTTAATTTTTTCCAATTAAGGGACAATTTAGTGTGTCCAATCCACCTATCCTGCACACCTTTGGGTTGTGAGGGCGAAATCCACGCAGACACAGGGAGAATGTGCAAACTCCACACGGACAGTGATCCAGAGCCGGGATTGAACCTGGGACCTCGGCGCGTGAGGCAACTGTGCTAACCACTGCGCCACCGTGCTGCCTTACTGAAAGTGTTTTTAACATCTTGTTTTCATTGTGCTCTATCTTCAGGCGTGCGCTGGGTGTGAAGAAGCTGGTGAAAGAAGAGCATGGCTATGAGCAACAGGAATGGTGACTTCATGCTTCAGAGCAATGGCAGTGTCCCATCAAATGCTAACGGTAACAGCATCCCTGCAGCCTGCGATGGAGACCACCTCTCCCAGCAGCTGTCAGCCAAGGAGACCTCCAGGGCAAAAGTGAGTCAGAACAGTGGCACGCTGCCTAATGGCACTGTTAAGCCTTCTTCCCTCTTTCCAGACAGCACAACGAATAACCAAAGACCTGTGCCGCTGCTGCCACAATGTTGCCACCATTGTCCATACCATCATCCCTTGTGTTGTCACGGTAACCAGCCAGATTGCCATTCTTTGGGAAATGCCACCATCACCTCTCCATTGACTCCCTCCTGTCTGCAAGCTTGCTCCGAGTACCCGACATCCGTGTGCCAAAACACTTCCCCTCTCCATCCAGCCAGCTGCTGCCTCCAGCCTGCCTCATCTCTCATCGATCACGCTCCCCTTTGTCTTCATCACCGATGGCCTGACCATTTCCAGCATCAACCTGCGCAACAGCAACACGTCCACAACATCAGGTATGCTTCATCAAGGCAATCTTTCACAAAAATAATCAATGAACATTTTCCTGTTGGTTTTCCCCAAATATAACTACTGTGGGGTTGGAAGGAAATGAGGATTTAGTTCATTGAATGAAAATAACTTGAGTTCTCTAAAAATCTGTGTCTGGTGCCGTGTTTTAAAAAAAGACAATTTATCTGTCTGGGTCCTGGCTGCATTTTGCCTGCGGTAAGCTTTCCTTATTTGAAAGAGATACTTGAGAGAGCAGCTGTGTGAGGCTCAGTGTAAACATTGGGAATGTGGTTCTTTCGTGAAACATCAACCCGACTACGACTTAATTATTCTTCAATACTTGGGCTGTATTTGGAAAGTGTATTTTGATGTGTATAACACAGTTTCAGTTGTTAAACATAAAGGCATTGGGGGTAATTTGTGCAAATTAATTAAGAGCATTGCATATGAAACATTTAGTTCATTTATGTGTGATCTGCCTGAAAGCAAAGCTGTGGCTCATTGTTTGCCGATGTTTCATCCCGAGCTGTGGTTTGTTGTTGCCTTCAATTCTCAAGAGCAAGTCGAAGCGGCCAGTCCCAAGTCTACCTCAGCTGGAATGGGAATCCAACCCAAGCTCTGAGCATTATTCTGAGTACATCGCGCCATCTGGGCGGCATGGTAGCATTGTGGATAGCACAATTGCTTCACAGCTCCAGGGTCCCAGGTTCGATTCCGGCTTGGGTCAATGTCTGTGCGGAGTCTGCACATCCTCCCCGTGTGTGCGTGGGTTTCCTCCGGGTGCTCCGGTTTCCTCCCACAGTCCAAAGATGTGCAGGTTAGGTGGATTGGCCATGATAAATTGCCCTTAGTGTCCAAAATTGCCCTTAGTGTTGGTTGGGGTTACTGGGTTATGGGGATAGGGTGGCGGTGTTGGCCTTGGGTAGGGTGCTCTTTCCAAGAGCCGGTGCAGACTCGATGGGCTGAATGGCCTCCTTCTGCACTGTAAATTCTATGTATCTAAGCTAACTGCCCGCATGTGAAATTATTGCATGTTATTTACATGTAATGGCCTTAGTATAGGCAGAAATACACTAAATAAGCTTAGTGACAGCATTTCCTTTCAATATTTGATAGTTCATGGTTTTGTAATCAAGAGGCAATCTGCAGTCAAGTGGACACGTTTCTTGTTCCCTTCCCTCCAGCCATATCACTAATAACGGCTACCCGATAACTTTTCTTCCTTACATGTTTCTCCCCTCCCTTCAGGAAAGTACATGACATCTGTTCAGCAGCTCCCCACATTGATAAACCAGGACTAGGTGCTTAATGCCATGGTAAATACACTGTGCCATGATGTCTTGCTTTTTCAATTTGCTGTACTGAATATTATTAGAGCATTGGAAACAGGCCATTTGCCAATATTCGCAAACAGTGCCTTCCTTGTAATCATAGAATATACAGTGCAGAAGGAGGCCATTCGGCCCATCGAGTCTGCACCGGCTCTTGGAAAGAGCACCCTACCCAAGCCCACACCTCCACCCTATCCCCATAACCCAGCAACCCCACCCAACACAAAGGGCAATTTTGGACACTAAGGGCAATTTATCATGGCCAATCCACCTAACCTGCACATCCTGGACTGTGGGAGGAAACCGGAGCACCCGGAGGAAACCCACGCACACACAGGGAGAACGTGCAGACCCCGCACAGATAGTGACTCCAAGCGGGAATCTAACCTGGGACCCTGGCCCTGTGAAGCCATAGCGCTAACCACTATGCTACCGTGCTGCCCTTATCTTGCCCATTTCAAATCACTGACTTGTTTCGTCCTGATGCAGCCTCCAGGTTTTCCTGCAGACTGCCAAAGAATTGCAACACGTGCTTTAATTTATTTTTGAGTTCTCGTAACTGAATGAGAAAATTAATTACCTACCTTTGCAATGAGCCAGAGGGACTAGAGGATCTTGCCGTTGATTCCTGACCTTCATTGTCTTTTTGATCTCAACTAAAACAACAGTAGATTTGTTACCATCTGAGCTAGTTCGGGAGGGAGAAAGTTATAGTTATAATCTCCCGTTCCTCCTTCGATAGTGGGGTGGTGTCACTTGTCTGGAGAATTGCAAGTGTTGCACTCACATTAAAGAAATGATGTGAGGATAAATCCAGCGACTACGAGCCGGTCAGTGAAAGCTCTGTGGTAATCCGGGACTAAATTAACAACTATGTGGATTGATTAAGAAAAGGTAGCATGAGCTTGTTCAATCGGGGTTTAACTAACTTGATTTCGTTTTTTTAATGGTGGGACAAGAGGGTTGGTGAGCACAACGTGGTTGAACTGCAGTATATGGATTTCCACAGTATATGGAGTGCCACATAATTGGCTTTTTAGAAGAATAGAAGCCCGTGGAATAAAAGAGTGAGTGGCAGCGTGAATTTCTCTTTAAAAGGGTAAGAGGCAGATTGAAATTGGCTAAATGGCCGGATACAGAGTGGACTGGAGGAAGGTATTCAGTGTGTTCCCCAGGTATCAGTACTAGAATCGCTGCTTTTCTTTACATTGATGATTGAGCAGTGGTTCCCAACCTTTTATATGTCATGGCACACCTCTATATTCTAAAAACATTTTGAGTCACATCTCCTATCTTCTCTGTCTTCCTCCCTTTCTGGAAACTTTGTTGTTAACTTCTCCTTGTCCTCTCCCCCTTTTTTTAAACTCCCCTATCTCTCTCGCTTCTCCCAGGGTTTTTCGTACCCTTTTTGAGTTTTCACTTTTTGTGCGGACTCCAAGTCCCGTTGGTTATGCGCATGGGCCCGAGCAACATAAAAAGTCTCTTTCCCAGCCTGTGCATGCGCAGGAGGCCCAAGATTCATCGGGTCTTAGAAATGCCAAACACAGAACTGAAGGCGAAGGTTAGTTTTAGATTAAGTACATGAATTTTGAATCATTTTGAATCTCTTTTCATGGCACATTTGGCCGGTATTCACGGCACACCAGTTGGGAACCACTGGTATAAAGTACAATTTCCAAATTTTCAGATGACACAAAGCTTGGAAGTACTGTGAACTGTGAGGATAACTGTAAGGGCAGCTCTGTAGCATTGTGGATAGCACAATTGCTTCACAGCTCCAGGGTCCCAGGTTCGATTCCCGGCTTGGGTCACTGTCTGTGCGGAGTCTGCACATCCTCCCCGTGTGTGCGTGGGTTTCCTGCGGGTGCTCCGGTTTCCTCCCACAGTCCAAAGATGTGCAGGTTAGGTGGATTGGCCATGCTAAATTGCCCTTAGTGTCCAAAATTGCCCTTAGTGTTAGGTGGGGTTACTGGGTTATGGGGATAGGGTGGAGGTGTTGACCTTGGGTAGGGTGGTCATTCCAAGAGCCGGTGCAGACTCGATGGGCCGAATGGCCTCCTTCTGCGCTGTAAATTCTATGAATTCTATAAGGTTAGGTGGAGTGGCCACACTAATTGCCCCTTAATGACCAAAAAGTTAGGTGGGTGGGGGGGAGGGGGAGTCATGTGCCTAGGTAGGGTGCTCTTTCAGAGGGTTGATGCACATTCGATGGGCTGAATGGCCTCCTGCTGCACTTATGAGGGATTCTATGAGGAGGATAAAATGTTGGACTTTGAAGAAATTGACTGGTGGAATGTGCAGACATGTGACGGATGACATTTTATGCCGAGAAGTGTGACGTGACCTATTTTGGTAGGAAGATCAATGAGAGGCAAGACAAAATAAAGGATAACATTCTGCAGGAATTCTGGAACAGAGAGACCTGGGGCTAGATGCACAAATTGTTTAAATGCTAGGAAAAGGTGAGAAACTGGTTAAATAAAGCACACGGGATTCTTGGCTTTATACATAGAAACATAGAATACAAAAGCCTTAAGTCATGGCAAACCTTTTAAACCACTCGTTCAGCCTCAACTGGAGTGCAGCTTTTAGAGAAGATGCCAGGAAAGATCTCTGAGAATAACTCCAGGATAGACTCGAGAAGCTGAGACTGTTCTCCTTGGAATAGAGAAGCTTGAGAGGAGATTTGATTTGAGGTGTTCAAAATCATGAGGGGTCTGGACAGAGTAGATAGGGAGAAACTGTCCTCATTGGTTAGAAGGGCTGAGAACCAGAGTTCACCAATTCCAAGTGATTAGCAAAAGAACCAACCACAAAATGAGAGTAAACTGTTTTACACGTGTTTGGCTAGGATCTGAAATACAGTGCCTGAGAGTGTGATGGAGGCAAATTCAGTCAGGACTTTTAAAGGGAATGGGATTAGCACCTGAAGATAAAATATTTACAGGGTAATTGGGAAAATGCAAGAGATTGAATCTATAGAACCTCTACAGTGCAGAAGGGGGCCATTCAGCCCATTGGATCTGCACCAACTCTCCAAACCAACCACTAGGTCCAACCGCTGCCCTATCCCTTTAACCCCGCAAATTGAATATTACTGATCCACCAAACCTGCACATCTTTGGACTGTGGGAGGAAACCAGAGCACCCGGAGGAAACCCACACAGACACGGGGAGAAAGTGCAAGCTCCACACAGTCACTCAAGACCAGAATTGAACCCTGGTCCCTGGCGCTGTGAGGCAGCAATGGTAACGACTGTGCTACCTTGCAGCCTTCTAACATTAACCGATTAGGCCGATCTTTGTGTGTGTGAGTGTGTGTCTGTGAATGTGGACTCTTCACTAGCAATATTTTATACACATTGGAACATCAAACTTCCTCAGTTCCTTGTGATGGCCTCATTGCCTTGGCGATTGTTAAACGTATACCTGCAAAGTTTCTCACAGTGCCCGTGTAAATTCCCAGTGAGACATCAGGGCTGCTCACAACAGTGTGTTGTATTTTACATGGAGCTGTTGCAGCAACCTGAGAAAAGTCATGGAATCTCCCTTCCTGTAACACAGAGCAAGCTTTGCTTGTAACAACTATTCAGTGGATAACTAATGTCATCAGTAACCAGTAAACATGGGAGTTCATTTTATTTTCTAATATTCGTAGGAGACTTTCCACC
The DNA here is from genome assembly GCF_047496885.1 of Scyliorhinus torazame. Classification (NCBI taxonomy): domain Eukaryota; kingdom Metazoa; phylum Chordata; class Chondrichthyes; order Carcharhiniformes; family Scyliorhinidae; genus Scyliorhinus; species Scyliorhinus torazame. The sequence goes on along the minus strand of NC_092710.1, from coordinate 338,946,212 downwards.
TCGAGTATTATCTGTAAATGTTTGAAATTTCCATTATTTTCCAACAGGTAATACGATCAGTGATTATTTTTGGGAGGGAAAGGGTTAATCTGGCCATATGCCAGCATTACTCAGAATGTTTGTCAAAAAAGAATCGTCATCGCTTAGCACTTAAACATCATGGTTCTATCAAACTGCACTTGCTCAGTAACAACTTGCTCAGTTTGAGTTTCTCTCAGACCACCCAGCTCCTGCCCTCAGTACAGCCTGGGTCCGAACATGTACAAAAGGGCAGAAGTCCCAAAATGAGGTGAGTTGACTGCCCTTGGCATCAAGGCAGCATTTGACTGAGAGTGTCACCAAGGAGCCCTAGTAAAATTGAAGCCAATGGGAATCATGGGAAAAACTCTGAACTGGTTGGAGTAATAGTTAGCACAAAGGAAGATGGCTGTGATTGTTGGAGACAATCCGCTCAATCCCAAGACATTGCTGCAGAAGTTCCTCAGGGTAGTGTCCTAGGCCCAGCCATCTTCAACTGCTTCAAAGATCTTCCCTTAAACATAAACTCCGAAGTGGGGATGTGTGCTGATGCAGTGGTCAGTTGCACTTGCAACTCAGAAACTGAAGCCATGCCGTGCACACCTGGACAATCTCCAGGCTTGGACTGATAAGTGGCAATTAATACTCATGCCACACAAGTGTCAGGCAGTGACCATATCCAACAGTAGAGAATCTAACCCTGCTTGACATTCAATGGCATTACAATTGCTAAATCCCCCGAAACTATCATCATCCCGGTGTTTACCACTCACCAAAAACTTAACTGCCCCTGCCCTTTAGATATTATGTGCTACAAGAGCAGGTCAGAGGCTGAGAATTTTGTGGCAAGTAATTCATTTCCTGACTCTTCAAGCCTATCCATCATCTACAAAGGGTCTGCCAGGAGTGTGATGGAATAGTCTCCATTTGCCTGGATGAGTGTAGCTGCAACAACACTTGATAAGTTCAACATCCTCCAGTACAAAGCAGCCACCTTAGCAGCAACTTAACCATCCACTCCTCCCACCAACAGTGCATCATGGCAGCAGTGTGTACCTTATGCAAAATGCACCTTTGACGGCAACTTGCAAATCCTTGTCCACCACCTGCAAGTTCTCCACCAAACCACACACCATCCTGACTTTCACTGGTCAAAATCCCTTCCCATAATGCACCATGGATGTACCTACACCACATGGACTACAGTGGTTCAAGAAGGCAGCTCACTACCACCTATTTAATGGCAGTTAAGGATGAACAACAAATGCAAGTGATGTTCACAGCCCGCGAATACATTTTTTAAAAGCCACAGCCTGAAGTCCTTCTGCGTACTAGAATAACCATTCAAAGGGCTGAGCCTTGTATGTGAACATTAAGCCGAGGCCCTGTTTGTCCTCTCAGAAACAATATCATGGCATTGTTTCAAAGAAGAGTAGGTGCCTTCTTAAAAATGTCCCAACCAATAACTATCCCTCAACCAATTCCAGTAAAAAGAGATTATTGATCGGCATGTCAATGTTTGTGAGAATCGGCTGTAATGTGCGCAACCTGGCTGCCGCATGTCCTACATTACAATCCTGACTACACCTCAAAAGTACTTCATTGGTTGTAAACTGCTTTGGGGTATTCTAAGATGATAAAAGGTGTTTGGAAATGAAGAACTTTGCCCTTCTCACCTGTGTAAATAACCCAAAGGCTCTTCAGTTGTCAAATGTATTTCCTTTTAAGATGTGATTTGGTAGCATAGAACTTGAGTATTGCTGTTGAAGCTTTCCATCTTGCACTCATCAGGATAGATGCAAGAAAGGGGCAACACGGTGGTGCAGTGGTTAGCACTGGGACTGCAGCACTGAGGACCCGGGTTTGAATTCCAGCTCTGGGTCACTGTCCGTGTGGAGTTTGCACATTCTCCCCGTGTCTGCATGGGTTTCACCCCCACAACCCAAAAATGTGCAGGTTAGTGGATTGGTCACACTAAATTGCCCCTTAATTGGAAAAATATATAATTGGGTACTCTAAATTTAAAAAAAAGGATAGATGCAAGAATGCTGAATTTCAAAAGAAACACCAGTTTCCACTATATGACAAAGGATTGGTTGGCAAATTGGCTCGAATTTGGTCGAGACTTTGCCTGCCACAGAGAATGCACCGAGGAGATATTGTCCGCCACGCTTTTGTTTAATTCAAAAGAATTACAATGCCTGGACATGTTCCTTTTCCTTGCAGAGGTCAGGTCCCTGCGTAGAACATAGAACATTATAGCGAAGTACAGGCCCTTCGGCCCTCGATGTTGCGCCGACCTGTGAAACCACTCTAAAGCCCATTTACACTATTCCCTTATCGTCCATATGTCTATCCAATGACCATTTGAATACCCTTAGTGTTGGCTAGTCCACTACTGTTGCAGGCAGGGCATTCCACACCCTTACTACTCTCTGAGTAAAGAACATACCTCTGACGTCTGTCTTATATCTATCTCCCCTCAATTTAAAGCTATGTCCCCTCGTGCTAGACATCACCATCCGAGGAAAAAGGCACTCACTGTCCACCCTATCCAATCCTCTGACCATCTTGTATGCCTCAATTAAGTCACCTCTTAACCTTCTTCTCTCTAACGAAAACAGCCTCAAGTCCCTCAGCCTTAGCTCATAAGATCTTCCCTCCATACCAGGCAACATTCTGGTAAATCTCCTCAGCACCCTTTCCAATGTTTCCACATCCTTCCTATAATGCGGTGACCAGAATTGCACACAATACTCCAAATGCGGCCGCACCAGAGTTTTGTACAGCTGCAACATGACCTCATGGCTCCGAAACTCAATCCCTCTACCAATAAAAGCTAACACACCGTACGCCTGGATAGGTAGATATATCTATCTATCTAGATATAACTATCTATCCATCTAACTAACTATTTTTCTATCTATCTATCTAGGGATACATGTAGTTTCTAGCAAGCATAAATGTTTGAAATATTAAATTGGTTGTTCATGTAATTCTTGACACACTTGTGACCGCTAGACAATTGCTGTCCAATCGCTGAATCACATCTAACGTCGGACTCTATATCCTGAGTTTTGCAAGTACAGGCTGGTTGAGTAGTCAGTACCCTGCTTATTGCAAACAGCCAAAGGGACGTGCTGTTTGATATGATCCAGCCAGTTGTTGGGATGTACGGCCTATATATCTGGCTTTATCTGTGCTGAGTTCACAGTCAATTACTATAAGGATAACTGCTGTATTTTACGTGCATTTTCTGCCCATCAGAAGATTACATTTGCCATTTTCACGAACTTACTTATAAAGGACGTGATAACTGGACACAGAAAATAATGGTAGGATTGGACAACGTCAACATGGATTTATGAAAGGGAAATTATATTTGATCAACCGGTTGGAGATTTTTGAGGCTGTAGCTAGCAGAATAGATAGGGGTGAACAAGTGGATGTGGTATATTTGGATTTTCACATGGCTTTCAAGAGGGATAGCAAATAAGGGCGGCATGGTGGCGCAGTAGATAGCACTGCTGCCTCATGGTGCCAAGGACCCAGGTTTGACCCGGCCCAGGCCACTGTGTGGAGTTTGCACATTCTCCCTGTGTCTGCGTGGGTCTCACCCCCACAACACAAAGATGCGCACAGTAGGTGGATTGGCCACACTAAATTGCCCCTTAATTGGATTTTTTTTTTTAAAAAGGGATAGTAAACAAATTTAAGCAGATGGGATTGGGGGTGATATAATGGCATAGATTGAGAATTGGTTAATGGACTGAAACCAGAGAGTAGGAATAAATGGGTCATTCTCAGGTTGGTAGGCTGTGACTAGTGAGGTACCACAAGAATCTCTTCTTGGGCCACAGCTATTCACAATATATATCAATGATTTGGATGTGGGGACCAAATGTAATATTTTCAAGTTTGCTGATGCCACAAAACTAGGGTGGGAGTATGAGTTTTGAGGAGATGCAAAGAGGCTTCAAGGGGATTTAGACAAACAAAATGAGTGGCCATGAACATGGGCTGATGGAATATAAGGTGAAAAAATGTGAAGTTATCCACTTTGACTGGAAAAGACAGAAATGCAAAGTATTTCTTGGTGAGGAGACTACCCCTGTATTCTCTAGCGTTTAGAATAACTAGAGATGTCCTCATTGAGACCTAAAATAGATAGGGTAGATGCAGGAAGGATGTTTCTCCTGCATGGTCCTTGATTAATATGGGAATCAGGGGTTATGGGGGGAAGGCAGGAGAATGGTGATGAGAAACTTATCTGCCATGATTGAATGGTCGAGTAGACTTGATGGGCAAAATGGCCTAATTCTGCTCCCATGTCTTTTGGTCTGATGGTGGGATGGTCTAAAACCAAGGAACACATTGCCAGAATAAGCGGTAGGTCGTTAAGAACTGAGATGGGAAGAAAGTTCTTCTCTACCCCATAGGGCTGTAGAGGTTTCATCATTGAGCATGTTCAAGACTGACATTTGAAAAATTCAAGAGATTAAGGTCCAGAACGAGAGTTGGGGAGTGAGAGCACGGAGAGCCGGGGGTGTGAAAGGGGAGAGAGATGGAAAGGTCCTCCGTGACATCATAGGAAAGTCATAAGGCATTTTTTTTTGTTCAGAATCTTTATTGGTGTCACAAGCATGTGGGCATCGTGGCTGGGCCAGCATTTCTTGCCCATTCCTAATTGCCCTTGAAGGGGCAGTTAAGAGTCAACTGTGGGTCTGGAGTCACACATAGGCCAGACCAGGTAAGGGCAGAAGATTTCCTTCCTTAAAGGACATCAGTGAATCAGATGGGTTTTTATGACAATCAACAATGGTTCATAGAATCATTGATTCCCCACAGCGCAGAATGAGGCCTTTCGAATCTACCCTGACCGTCTGAAAGAGCACCCTACCCAGGCCCAATTCCTCGCCTAACCATTGGACACGAAGGGACAATTTAGAATGGCCAATTCACCTAACCTGTACATCTTTGGACTGTGGGCGGAAACCGTAGCACCCGGAGGAAACCCACGCAGACACGGCAAGAACGAGCGAACTCCACACAGACAGTCACCCAAGGCTGGAATCGAACTTGGATCCTTTGATGAGGGTAATGTTGTTGATGTGTTGTGGATGGACTTCCAAAAGGCGTTTTATAAAGTGCCACACAACAGACTTGTAAACAAAATTGAAGCTCATGGATTAGAAGGACCAGTAGCAACATGGATAATTTATTGGCAGAGTGATAGGAAAACAGAGAGTGATGGTTAATGGATGTTTTTGTGCTGGAGGAAGGTTTGTAGTAGTGTTCCCCATGGGTCATTGGTGGGACCCTTGCTTTTCCTGATCTATATTACTGACCCAGGCTTTGCTGTGCAAGGCACAATTTAAAAAATTGTAGATTATACAAATCTTGGAAGCATTGTGAACTGTGAGGGGGCCAGTGTAGAACTGCAAAAGGACACAGGCAAGTTGGTAGAATGGGCGGACTGGTGACTGATGAAGTTCAATATGGAGAAGTGTGAGGTGATTCATTTTGGTAGGAAGAACTTGGAGAGACAGTATAAAAAAAGAGGTAAAATTCTTAAGGGCTGGGGGAGCAGGACCTGGGTGGCCCTGTGCACTGAAGCTGGCAGGACTGGTTAAGAGAGCTACAGTATCGTTGTCTTTATTAATTGGGGCACAGTGGCACAGTGGTTAGTACTGCTGCCTCTCTGTGTCAGGGATCCAGATTCAATTCCAGCCTTGGGTGACTGTGTGGAATTTATGTGGGTTTCCTTCGGTGCTCCAGTTTCCTCCCACAGTCCAAAGATGTGCAGGTTAGGTGGAGTGGCTGTCCACAATTGCCCCTTAGTGTACAAGCATGTGGGGTTACGGGGATAGGGCTGGGGATTGGGCCTAGGTAGGGTGCTCTTTCAGAGAGTCGGTGCAGACTCGATAAGCCGAATGGCCCCTTTCTGCACTGTAGGGATTCCATGGATTCTGTGGCAAAAGTATAATAATAATCTTTATTGGCACAAGTAGGCTTACATTAACACTGCAATCATCTGCAAATTTGGAGATAATACATTTAGTTCTCTTATCCAAATCATTAATATATAATGTGAACAGGTGGACCCCTAGCACAGATCCCTGCGGTATCCCACTAGTCATTGACTGCCGATCGGGAAAAGACCCATTTAATCTTGCTTCCCGTCTGCTAACCAGCTTTTTGTCCATCTGTAGACACTACCCATAATCCCATGCATTTTAACTTTACATCGTAATCTGCTATGTGAGACTTTGTTGACAGCTTATATATCCACCGGTTCTCCCTGGTCAACTCTACCAGTTACATCTTGAAAGAATTCTAGTAGATTTGTCAAGCATGATTTTCCTTTCGTAAATCCATGCTGACTTTGTCTGATTATACCACTGCTTTCCAAATGCTGTGCTATGAAATCCTGGATAATGGACTCCAGTAACTTCCCTACTACCGACGTTAGGCTCACTGGTCTATTGTTCCGTTTTCTCTCTACCGCCCTGTTTGAATAGCAGGGTTACATTCGCTACCCTCCAATCTGTAGGAACCATTCCAGAGTCTAAAGAATTTTGGAAAATGACCACCAATCATAGAATTTACAGTGCAGAAGGAGGCCATCCGGCCCATCGAGTCTGCACCGGCTCTTGGAAAGAGCACCCTACCCAAGGTCAACACCGCCACCCTATCCCCATAACCCAGTAACCCCACCCAACACTAAGGGCAATTTTGGACACTAAGGGCAATTTATCATGGCCAATCCACCTAACCTGCACATCTTTGGACTGTGGGAGGAAACCGGAGCACCCGGAGGAAACCCACGCAGACACGGGGAGGATGTGCAGACTCCGCACAGACATTGACCCAATCCGGACTCGAATCTGGGACCCTGGAGCTGTGAAGCAATTGTGCTATCCACAAGGCTACCGTGCTGCCCACCAATGGATATACCAATTCTAGGGCCATTACCTGAAATACTCTGGGATGAAGATTATCAGGTCCTGGAGATTTGTCCACCTTCAATCCCATTAATTTTCCCCAAACCATTTCTCTACTAATACTGATTTCTTTTAGCTCTTCACTAAAACTTGTGTTTCTCTGAACTTCCAGTAAATTATTCATGTCTTCCTTTGTGAAGACGGAAGCAAAGTACGAATTTAGTTCCTCAGCCATTTCTTTGTTCCAAACAACAAAGAACAAAGAAATGTACAGCACAGGAACAGGCCCTTCGGCCCTCCAAGCCCGTGCCGACCATACTGCCCGACTAAACTACAATCTTCTACACTTCCTGGGTCCGTATCCTTCTATTCCCATCCTATTCATATATTTGTCAAGATGCCCCTTAAATGTCCCTATCGTCCCTGCCTCCACTACCTCCTCCGGTAGTGAGTTCCAGGCACCCACTACCCTCTGCGTAAAAAACTTGCCTCGTACATCTACTCTAAACTTTGCCCCTCTCACCTTAAACCTATGCCCCCTAGTAATTGACCCCTCTACCCTGGGGAAAAGCCTCTGACTATCCACTCTGTCTATGCCCCTCATAATTTTGTATACCTCTATCAGGTCGCCCCTCAACCTCCTTCGTTCCAGTGAGAACAAACCGAGTTTATTCAATCGCTCCTCATAGCTTATGCCCTCCATACCAGGCAACATTCTGGTAAATCTCTTCTGCACCCTCTCTAAAGCCTCCACATCCTTCTGGTAGTGTGGCGACCAGAATTGAACACTATACTCCAAGTGTGGCCTAACTAAGGTTCTATACAGCTGCAACATGACTTGCCAATTCTTATACTCAATGCCCCGGCCAATGAAGGCAAGCATGCCGTATGCCTTCTTGACTACCTTCTCCACCTGTGTAGCCCCTTTCAGTGATCTGTGGACCTGTACTCCTAGATCTCTTTGACTTTCAATACTCTTGAGGGTTCTACCATTCACTGTATATTCCCTACCTGCATTAGCCCTTCCAAAATGCATTACCTCACATTTGTCCAGGTTAAACTCCATCTGCCATCTCTCCGCCCAAGTCTCCAGACAATCTAAATCCTGCTGTATCCTCAGACAGTCCTCATCGCTATCCGCAATTCCACCAACCTTTGTGTCGTCTGCAAACGTTCCCTGTTATGAATTCCCCCGTTTCTGACTGTAAGGGGCCTACATTAGTCTTTATTAATCTTTTTCTCTTCACATACCTATAGAAACTTTTACAGTCAGTTTTTATGTTCCCCGGTAGTTTACTTTTCAAATTGTATTTTCCTTTCTTAATCAATCCCTTGGTCCGCCTTTGCTGAATTTTAAACTGTTCCCAATCTTTTTATCTCTGCATTTTCCCTGCAGATTTGTTACTCCACCACTGGGTCACAATCCTGGAATTCTGTCCCTAACAGCACTGTGGGTGTACCTACACCACATGGACATGCAGCAGTTCAAGAATGTGGCTCACCGCCACCTTCTCAAGGACAGTTGGGGCTGGCGAACAAATGCTGGCCTAACTGGCATACCCACATCCCGTGCAATAATTATAAAACTAAATGTTGTGTAACATAGTAAAATTATAGAGAAAGGGAGTCGAAAAAAGCCTACGAATTAGGTTTGTAATCCAGAAAAAGTATGCACCGAGAGTCCCAAATCTATTACTGAATTCTAGTAATAATAGGGTTTAATGATTCTCTGCTAATGAGAAGCACGCAGCATGGGGGCCGTGGTGAATATTTCAACCTTAAATGGACATTTACATTTCTTGGATATTTGGAACAGTTTACTAACTCCTGATTGATCAAAGTAGTATTACTGAAATTCAAACACATTTCATTCAGTTAATATCCAGTGCATTCTGAGATATCAAGTATGGTTGCTTTTAAGCAATTGTTTGCAGCTGGTGCAGCAGGCAAGACTATTTAATGCAGGTGAATTCGACTCCAGGATGAAGAAGGCACTTGAGCTCATTTGACCCCCTCCGTTCTGAATGCCAAACCAAATTACAAACTTCTGTCAATTTCTTTTTTCAAAAATATTGCTCATAATAGGATTTTGTTTTCCTTCTGACGGGCCTCTGTTACTGCAATTAATGCTCTGCCTGAAATGAAATGAAAATGAAATGAAAATCGCTTATTGTCACAAGTAGGCTTCAAATGAAGTTACTGTGAAAAGCCCCTAGTCGCCACATTCCAGCACCTGTTCGGGGAGGCTGGTACGGGAATTGAACCGTGCTGCTGACCTGCATTCCTTGGTCTGCTTTCAAAGCCAGCGATTTAGCCCCGTGCTAAACCAGCCCTTGCTTAAGTGGAATATTATTGAAAGATTATTGATCTTTGCATCCTCACTCTCCACTGGAGTAGGATCGAATGATTGGAGGGAGGCGAATGTTGTTCCCCTGTTCAAGAAAGGGAATAGGGAAATTCCTGGGAATTACAGACCCTTACGTCTGTGGTGAGCAAAATGTTGGAAAGGATTCTGAGAGATAGGATTTATGATTATTTAGAAAAACATAGTTTGATTAAAGATAGTCAGCATGGCTTTGTGAAGGGCAGGTCATGCCTCACAAGCCTCATTGAATTCTTTGAGGATGTGACGAGACACATTGATGAAGGTCGGGAGTGGATGTGGTGTATATGGATTTCAGTAAGGCATTTGATAAGGTTCCCCATGGTAGGCTCATTCAGAAAATTAGGGGGCATGGGATACAGGGAGATTTGGCTGTCTGGATACAGAATTGGCTGGCCAAAAGAAGACAGCGAGTGATAGTGGATGGAAAGTATTCCGCCTGGAGGTCGGTGACCAGTGGTGTCCCGCAAGGATCTGTTCTGGGACCTCTGCTCTTTGTGGTTTTTATAAATGACTTGGATGAGGAAGTGGAAGGATGGGTTAGTAAGTTTGCCGATGACATGAAGATTGGGGGAGTTGTAGATAGTGTCGAGGGCTGTTGCAGGTTACAACAGGACATTGACAGGATGCAGAGCTGGGCTGAGAAGTGGCAGATGGAGTTCAACCTAGATAAATGTGAAGTGATTTATTTTGGAAGGTCGAATTTGAATGCTGAATACAGGGTTAAAGGCAGGATTCTTGGAAGTGTGGAGGAACAGAGGGATCTTGGGGTCCATGTACATAGATCCCATAAAGTTGCCACCCAGGTTGAGAGGGTTGTTAAGAAGGCTTATTGTGTGTTGGCTTTCATTAACAGGGGGTTTGAGTTTAAGAGCCGCAAGGTTTTGCTGCAGCTTTATAAAACTCTAGTTAGACCACACTTGGAATTTTATGTCCAGTTCTGGTCGCCTCATTATAGGAAGGATGTGGATGTTTTGGAGAGGGTACAGAAGAGATTTCCCAGGATGCTGCCTGGACTGGAGGGCATGTCTTACGAAGGAAGGTTGAGGGAGCTCGGGCTTTTCTCACTGGAGCGAAGAAGGAAGAGAGGTGACTTGATAGATTACAAGGTGATGAGAGGCATGGATAGAGTGGATAGCCAGAGACTTTTCCCTAGGGCAGAAATGGCTGTCACGAGGGGACATAATTTTAAGGTGATTGGAGGATGGTATCGGGGAGATGTCAGAGGTAGGTTCTTCACACACAGAGTGGTGGGTGTGTGGAATGCACTGCCAGCAGAGGTGGTGGAGTCAGATTCATTAGGGACATTTTAATGACTCTTAGACAGGCACATGGACAGCAGTAAATTGAAGGGGTGCAGGTTAGGTTGATCTTAGATTAGGATAAATGGTCGGCACGACATCGTGGGCTGAAGGGCCTATACTGTGCTGTACTGGTCTATGTTCTGTGAAAGCAAGAAACTTTGTAAAGATTAACATACATAACCCAGTCCCCTCAACAAATAAGCTTGTGTGTAAAATTGTGGCAGAGGGTTAACCGCAGGTCTCCCCTATCACCACTGACTTAATGGGGAAAAGCGACAGCCAGTGCAGCCATGAACTTTACAGAACTGAAGGTCCCCAGTTTAACATTAATTTGAGCTCAGGCATCTGAAGGAACGCCTCATTATAGGAAGGATGTGGATGCTTTGGAGAGGGTACAGAAGAGATTTACCAGGATGCTGCCTGGACTGGAGGGCATGTCTTATGAAGAAAGGTTGAGGGAGCTAGGGCTTTTCTCACTGGAGCGAAGAAGGAAGAGAGGTGACTTGATAGAGATGCACAAGGTGACCGTGTTAGGAGAGGGGAATGCGGAGTAGGGAGAATCCACATATGAGGTACAGGAGGGCTGTTAGTGCCTTGGATTAGTATCACAAAAAGTCACTGTCTCAAGGATAAGAGGGGGGAAATTGGTGAATTGGTAAAAAAAAAAATGTTTCTGTAAACATTGGACAGCAAATGTCCCGCTTTTAATCAAACCATTGTTTGTATGAACGTGTGACATAGGTTTACTCCTCTCCCCCTCAACAATACCAGCTGAAAGTGGTGAGACAAAATATATATTGTTTTAGTCCATCTGTCCCCAGTAACAGGGGACCTGATCCATCAGTACAACTTCTGGCAGAGCCATTACTGCCCTGCACTAATAGCTTCGGAAATTCACACAGTTGCCTACTGGCATGAAGTACTCTGCTATTAAGCCATGATCTCTTGACCTTTCTACAGTGATGTTGTGGCCGTCAAGACTAAACAGTGTTTGAACATGCAATTCCCATGCCCTCTATCCCTCACCTCAGTCACTGTTTGAAAGGCTGAGATGTGTGTTTAAGTACAGCTGCCCCTGTATTTGTGGGGGTGAAAGTGGTTCTTGTTTCAATGAGTTAATAATTTACTCTTTCTACTGGTGATACAACTCCCTTTCAGTTGTGTATCCATTGAGAATTATTCTTGAGCTCAGGAAGTGAGGATGGTTTTGTTGTACTGTGTTGCCTATCGATATTAATGATATCCAATCATCATCACTCTGGTAGCAAACTTAGGATTGTGTGATATTGTTACCATGCTGATGATATATTCTCATGCCAAAGAGACGTTTTAGTCAATTTGAAGTAGGAAGTGGATATTTAAGACTTAGTTGTAGCACAGTGGTTAACACTGTTGTTTCACAGCGCCAGAATCCCAGGTTCGATTCCCGGCTTGGGTCATTGTCTGTGGGGAGTCTGCACATTCTCCCCATCTCTGTGTAAGTTTCCTCCGGGTGCTCCGGTTTTCTCCCACAAGTCCGGAAAGATGTGCTGTTAGGTGAATTGGAAATTCAGAATTCTCCCTCTTGTGTACCCAAACAGGTGCCGGATTGTGGCGACTCGGGGATTTTCACAGTAACTGCATTGCAAGTAAGCCTACTTGTGACAATAATAAAGATTATTATCATTAATCTTATATTGAATTCCTCAGCATTTTGTCACCTCTTTAAATGCATTGTTTTGTGCCTTCCAGTACCTTCCCAGAATGACAATTTATTGGGCTAGATTCTCCGTTTGGTGACTTGCGTATTCCTACCGGAACTGATTAGTATGCGGTCAATGTTCCCGTTGGGGGCGCTATTTGTTCCAAGATTCACGACATGCAAATGGGCAGCACTCTGCCAGCAAGAATTGGAAGCAATTTGCATCCCCCGCGGGCGGTGTAACCGCAGGTAGCTCTAAAGAGGCTGACAAGCTGGAGCTGCTCATAAGTGCTCCAGTCACCACACATTCATTGCAACCGCAAATGTGGCTTACAGAAGACCTACCTACCCCCCCCCCCCCCCCCCCAAAACTGATTTCAGGAGTCTCAGTGGACCACTGCTCGATGCCAATGAGGAGAGGAGGGCACCCTCTTCTCCAGGAGTGGCCGCAGACTCAAGCTTGCCCTGCTGAACAGTACCCTGGGAGGAGGTGGCAGAGGCAGTCAGTGCTGCCAGACTCACCAGGAGAAGACAGCATTATCCTGAGGGGTGGATGTCACTGATGAGGCCTCTCTTCTGAAAGGGGCCATGTGCCACGGTGCAGGTGTCGTTTAGTTGGGGTGAGCTCTGTCTCATTTGGTTTTGTGCCTTGGGCTTTCACACACAACGTCAATCAAATCAAACTTAGAGTCACTAGATATGGGTTAGAAATGTTGAGCGCGATTCTCCGAGGCTGCACCGGTTGGGAGAATTGCGCCATTATATCGCGCAATGCCGTCCCGCCGCCGTCCCGCCGCTGTCCCGCCATTCTCCCAACCGCCGAGAACGGCCCCGCCGAGTTCTGCACCCCGCCAGCCGGAGAATCGCCCGAGACACTCACAACGGCGATTCTCCAGTACCCCCGGTATTCTCCGGCCCGGATGGGCCGAGCTGCCGCTCCGACACAACAGGTTCCTGGTGGCGCTGTCCACACCTGGTCGTTGCCGGCGGGAACTGTGCGGGAATGCTGGGGGGGGGAGGTTCCTTCACCGGGGGAGGGCCTCCGGGGGTCTGGCCCGCGATCGGGGCCCACCAATCGGCGGGCCGACCTCTCTAAAGGTCTCCACCGCCTCGCAAGATCCATCCGCCATCTTCTTAAGGGGCGGCCTCGGGGAGGACGGCAACTGCACATGCGCGGGTGACTTCATTTATACGCCGCCGGCCGCGTCATTTACGCGGGGCCGCCTTTTACGCGGTGCCAAGGCCCAGCGCGCGTGAAATACGCGACCACGCTCCTAGTCCCCCGGGGGCGGGAGAATAGGGGGCTGGGAGCGGGCTCCGACGCCGGAGTGAAACACCCCGGTTTTCACTCTGGCATCGGGACTTTGACTTCCTTTGGGAGAATCGCGCCCGTTGTCTTTGGCAACCTTCCCACTTGGTGAGAAAGAATGGAAAACTGGATTCAGACTGGTCAAGTTCATAAAGGAAGTTCACCCTGAGTGTAGATAGGAAACCCACCAAGTACCAGCAATAATAAGACAGTATGTGAACCAACAATATTATTAATATGTTGTACTGCCCTTTCTTCCCTCATTTAAAACAGCAGCACTCCTGTGTTGTGGCTCCCAGTAAAGATCCACTATTTTACAACAGGAGCTTTATACAGCGTATTATTAAAGCATGAATGCTCTCATTTTCAGGATGTTTTTCCTACGAGCATAAAAGGACTGCTTTAAGCAAAGCTTCCTGTAGTTATGGTGGAACCTTGCTTAAAGTGGCCTGTCTCTTTAAGACCACAGAGTCTCAATGTTGTGAATAGACACAGTCTGATAGCAGTGGGAGGCTAATTACTCCTGCTTAGGAAAATTTGTTTCTGGATTTCCAATTGTTTGTAGATCATCAGCTCGTCCCCATGGGCAGATCTCAGATTGTCAAAGTCTGAGTAAAACAGCAGGAAGCAACTGTCTTTTCAGTGTGTTCTATGACAGTATTTGTTTATCAATACGTTCTCAGTTCAATTTGATGCTGTTTTATGACATCTACATTGCATGTGTGGCACCTCCATATGTGATACTTTCAGATGTAATGTGTGCTAAACATACATATAGATAACATTTTGTGGACATCTTTTTCTATTCTAAGACTGAAGAATACCGACACCAAACGGGTTATGTCCACTTCATTCTACACTTCAATGGTCAGTGTTCCATTATCAATATTTGTAGCCATCACAAAGGAGAAAGTGCTAGAGAAACTAAGAGGTCTAAAAATTGACAAATCTCCGGGCCCAAATGGGCTACATCCTAGAGTTCTAAAGGAGATAGCTGAAGAAATAGTGGAGGCGTTGGTGATGATGTTTCAACAGTCACTGGAGTCAGGGAAAGTACCAGAGGATTGGAAAATCGCTGTTGTAACCCCACTGTTCAAGAAGGGAACAAAGAAAAAGATGGAAAATTATAGGCCAATTAGCCTGACCTCGGTTGTTGGCAAGATTCTAGAATCCATTGTTAAGGATGAGATTTCTAAATTCTTGGAAGTGCAGGGTCGGATTAGGACAAGTCAGCATGGGTTTAGTAAGGGGAGGTCGTGCCTGACAAACCTGTTAGAGTTCTTTGAAGAGATAACAAATAGGTTAGACCAAGGAGAGCCAATGGATGTTATCTATCTTGCCTTCCAAAAGGCCTTTGATAAGGTGCCTCACGGGAGACTGCTGAGTAAAGTAAGGGCCCATGGTATTCGAGGCAAGGTACTAACATGGATTGACGATTGGCTGTCAGGCAGAAGGCAGAGAGTTGGGATAAAAGGTTCTTTTTCGGAATGGCAACCGGTGACGAGTGGTGTCCCGCAGGGTTCAGTGTTGGGACCACAGCTGTTCTCTTTATATATTAACAATCTAGATGACGGGACTGGGGGCATTCTGGCTAAGTTTGCCGATGATACAAAGATAGGTGGAGGGGCAGGTAGTATGGAGGAGGTGGGGAGGCTGCAGAAAGATTTATACAGTTTAGGAGAGTGGTCCAAGAAATGGCTGATGAAATTCAACGTGGGCAAGTGCGAGGTCTTGCACTTTGGAAAAAAGAATAGAGGCATGGACTATTTTCTAAACGGTGACAAAATTCATAATGCTGAAGTGTAAAGGGACTTGGGAGTCCTAGTTCAGGATTCTCTAAAGGTAAACTTGCAGGTTGAGTCCGTAATTAAGAAAGCAAATGCAATGTTGTCATTCATCTCAAGAGGCTTGGAATATAAAAGCAGGGATGTACTTCTGAAGCTTTATAAAGCATTAGTTAGGCACCATTTAGAATACTGTGAGCAATTTTGGGCCCCACGCCTCAGGAAGGACATACTGGCACTGGAGCGGGTCCAGCGGAGATTCACACGGATGATCCCAGGAATGGTAGGCCTAACATACGATGAACGTCTGAGGATCCTGGGATTATATTCATTGGAGTTTAGGAGGTTGAGGGGAGATCTAATAGAAACTTACAAGATAATGAATGGCTTAGATAGGGTGGATGTAGGGAAGTTGTTTCCATTAGCAGGGGAGACTAGGACCCGTGGGCACAGCCTTAGAATAAAAGGGAGTCACTTTAGAACAGAGATGAGGAGAAATTTCTTCAGCCAGAGAGTGGTGGGTCTGTGGAATTCATTGCCACAGAGGGCAGTGGAAGCCGGGACGTTGAGTGTCTTTAAGACAGAAGTTGATAAATTCTTGATTTCTCGAGGAATTAAGGGCTATGGAGAGAGAGCGGGTAAATGGAGTTGAAATCAGCCATGATTGAATGGTGGAGTGGACTCGATGGGCCGAATGGCCTTACTTCCACTCCTATGTCTTATGGTCTTATGGTCTTAATATTGCATGTGTTTAATCGCCTGCCACTTTCACTATTAGCTACTTTCAAGCCAGAACGTTTTCATGGAACCCCCCAGAAGGTGGGACATGCATTGTTCCATTAGAATTATGCATGGCTTCTAATAATTAACTATTTTAAGGCAACTCACCAAACCTCCCTGACAGCACCTTCCAACCTATGATCCATCCCAAATGGAGTGACAAGGACTGCAGTTGATGGGAACACCACCACCTGCAAGTTCCCCTTCAAGCCACATGCCATTGACACTTTAATCTATAGTGCCATTCTTTCACTGTGGAAACATCAGTAACATCCTGGAATTCTCTCCACTAAAGCACTGTAAGTCTGCCTCCACTCTATGGACTGCAGTGGGTTAATGAGGTGGCTCACCATCCTCTCAAGGGCAATTAGGGATGGGCAACAATGCTGGCCTTATTGACGATGTTCGCATCTCATGAAAGAAAAAACAAGAGGCCTACAAATTGCTTTAAGTTGTTGAGCATTGCATTCATCAATTAAATAATTTCTAGTTTTCCAAATATTGGGGAAAGATGATTGGAGGAGTTGTATGTCAGTTTTTACCTTTGAGATGATATTCAACTGGTGCTGTTTGAGCTTCCCAAAGCAAAACCTGGTGATTTTTGACACAGTTAATATTTTTCCTTGAACAGTAGCAGGGAGATAATCTTTGTTATGCATAAAGTTGGTCTGAACAAAATATCAAAGTCCAACAGGTTTGTTTCGAATCACTAGCTTTCGGAGCGCTGCTCCTTCCTCAAGGAAAGAGCTGGGCTCCGAAAGCAATGATTCCAAACAAACCTGTTGGACTTTAACCTGCTGTTGTCAGACTTCTTACTGTGCTCACCCCAGTCCATCTCCGGCATCTCCACACCATCAACAGAATGTGACTTCCCATGTTTACACTCACCTTTTCTTTCACCCATCCATAATGTACTGACCTACCTCCTTTTCCCCATGCCATCCACCCCATACAGTGTCATCAGTGATTAGGTTCATGTCTTTATACTAGTCTGATTTTTAAAAATCAATTTAGCGTACCCAATTTTTTTTTTTCCAACTAAGGGGCAATTTAGCGTGGCCAATCCACCTAACCTGCACATTTTATTTGGTTGTGGGGGTGAGACCCACGCAGACACGGGGAGAATGTGCAAACTCCACACAGACAGTGACCCTGGGCCGGGATCAAACCCGCACTGCTAACCACTATGCCACCGCGCCTCCCCAATACTAGTCCAATTTAAATTCTGTTAACACGTCAAATTTTAGACGTGGCATCGGGAGGTGACTACTTTCCTTAGTTCAACCACATGAATGAACTTCCAAGTCTGGTGTGAAACAGATTATGTTCAAAGTTTTTTTTTTCCCCAAGCTCACATCAGATAGGTGTAGTGCAGGTTACTGTCACTCTGTCAAAATCCTAGAACTCACTTCCTAACAACACTGTGGGTATACCTACAGCACATGGACTGCAGACGTTAAAGTAGGCTCACCACCACCTTTTCAATGGAAATTGGGGATGGGCAATAAATGCTGGCTTAGCCACCGACATACATCTTGTGAAAGGATTCAAAATAAATATCCTGACTGGGAGGTGGTTAGTGTCACACGGGAGGATTTCAAATGGGGGGGGGAGAGACTGGAGCCAAACGTCTCTTATTAGAGAATAGGGCCAGTAAGACTCCGAGGAAGAGAAAGCAGGGAGATGTTGCTGAACACAGTGGGAATGGTGGTCTGTAAGTGCATTTGTTTCAATACAAGAAGTATAGCAGGTAAGGCAGATGAACTTAAAGCTTGGATTAGTGTTTGGAGCATTACAGAGACTTGGTTGAGGGAGGGGCAGATTTGGCAGCTTAACGTTCCAGGATTTAGATGTTACAGGCGGGAGATGCATTACTGGTTAAGGAGAATATCACAGCTGTACTGCGGGAGGACACCTCAGAGGACTCATGTAGCGAGTGTCTCACTAGACAGCTGGTTTGTGATGCAGAACAAGGCCAGCAGCGTGGGTTCAATTCCCATAACCAGCTGAGAATTCTGAAATCTTCCTCTTGTGTACACTAATAGGCACCGGAATGTGGTGATTAGAGGATTTCCGCAGTAACTTCATTACAGTGTAAATGTAAGCCTACTTGTGACAATAAAGATTAGTTATTTCCTAACTTGATTTAGTTTTTTGAGGAAGTGACGAAGATGATTGATGAAGGAAGGGCAGTGGATGTTGTCTACGTGGACTTCAGTGAGGCCTTTGACAAGGTCCCTCATGATGGACTAGTACAGAAGGTGAAGTCACACGGGATCTGAGGTGAGAGCTGGCAAGATGGATACAGAACTGGCTCGGTCATAGAGGACAGAGGGTGATAATGGAAGGGTTTGTTTCTGAATGGAGGGGCTGTGACTTGTAGTGTTCCGCAGGGATCAGTGCTGGGATCTTTGCTGTTTGTAGTATATATAAATGATTTGGAGAAAAATATAACTGGTCTGATTAGTAAGTTTGCAGACGACTCAAAGGTTGGCGGATAGCGATGAGGACTGTCAGAGGATACAGCAGGGTAAAGATCAGTTTGAGACTTAGGTAGAGAGATGGCAGATGGAATAAATCCAGACAAATGTGAGGTAATGCATTTTGAAATGTCTAATACAGGTGGGAAAGTTGCAATAAATGGCAGAACCCTTAAGAGTATTGACAGGCAGAGGGATCTAGGGGCTTTTCACAGTAACTTCATTGCAATGTTAATATAAGCCTACTTGTGACAATAACGATTATTATTATAAGTGGAAATGCAGGTGGCAATGATATCAAGAAGGTATACGAAATGCGGCACGGTGGCGCAGTGGTTAGCACTGCTGCCTACTGCGCCGAGGACCCGGGTTCAATCCCAGTCCCGGGTCACTGTCTGTGCGGAGTTTGCACATTCTCCCCATCTCTGCATGGGTCTCGCTCCCACAACCCAAAAGGATGTGTAGGGTAGGTATACTGGCCACGCTAAATTGCCCTTTAATTTGAAAAAAATAATTGGCACTCTCAAATTTTTTAAAAAGGCATACGGCGTGCTTGCCTTCATCGGCCAGGGCATGAGTGTAAAAATTGGCAAGTCATGCTGCAGCTGTATGGAACCTTAGTTAGGCCACACTTGGAATATAGTGTTCAATTCTGGTCGCCACACTACCAGAAGGATGTGGAGGCTTTGGTACAGAAGAGGTTTACCAGGATGTTGCCTGGTATGGAGGATATTAGCTATAAGGAGAGGTTGGATAAACTTGGTTCGTTCTCACTGGATCAACAGAGGTTGAGGGGCGACCTGATAGAGGTCAACAAAATTATGAGGGGCATAGACAGAGTGGATAGTCAGAGGCTTTTCCCCAGGGTAGAGGGGTCAATTACTAGGGGGCATAGGTTTAAGGTGCGAGGGGCAAGGTTTAAAGGAGATGTGCAAAGCAAGTTTTCTCACAGAGGGTAGAACATGCTGCCGGAGGAGCTGGTGGAAGCAGATACGATAGTGATGTTAATGTGCGCCTTGACAAATACGTGACGTGGAGTCAGTGGCAAGTCAGAAGGTTTGTGCTGGAGCTGAGGGTGATTCTGTTGATCTTTTTCTCCTTTTTCTTCATTTTGGGTGAAAGAAGTTGTGACTCTGGGCAATATCAGTGTACAGTATTGGTCACCTTATATCAGAAAGGATGTGTGCATTGAAAGCAGTTCAGAGAAGGAATGGGTGGGTTGTCTTCTGAGGAAAGATTGGACAGGCTCTGGAGTTAAGAATGGTAAGAGGCAACTTGATTGAAGCAGGTAGGATCCTGACCGGTCGCCACAGTGTGGATGGGGAGAAGATTCTCTTGTGGTAGAATCGAGAACTAGGGGTCACCGTTTAAAAATAAGTTTTAAAATGGAGATGGGACAACATTATTCTCTCTGAGGGGAGTGAGTCTTTGGAGCGCTCTTCCTGAAAAGGTGGTGGAAACAGAGTCTCTGAATATTCTTTAAGGCAGAGGTGGATAGATTCTGTGAAGGAAGGATGTGATAGGTTATTGGGGTAGGAAGAGTGCAGATTTGAGGTTCCTAGAGATCGGACATCGTATTAAATGGCGGAGCAGGCTCGAGGGGCCTAACTCCTACTCCTGCTCCTTGTTCGTATGTTCGTCGACATGAAAGCGGCTTATTAAATGTGGTGTTGTAGTGGTATTGTCACTGGACTAGTAATCCAGAGATCCAGGGTAGTGCTCTGGGGACCAGGGTTCGAACCCCACCACGGCAGATGGGAAAATTTTAATTCAGTAAAAAAGCATTGGAATTAAAGTCTAATGATGACTATAAAACCATGGTGGATTGTCTTAAAAACCCATCTGGTTCACTAATGTCCTATAGGGAAGGAAATCTGCCGTCCTTACCGGGTCTGTGCTACATGTGGCAGCAGACCCACAGTAATGTGGTTGACTATTAAATGCCCTCTGAAATGGCCCAGCAAGTCACTCAGTGCAAGGGCAATCAGGGATGGGTAATAAATGCTGGCCCAGCCAGCAACGCCCACATCCCATGGACGAGTCAAGAAAAGTGACCCTGAATGGTGAAATATAGATGAGCAAGAGGAGAGGGGGGCAAGGGTGGATTCTTGGGAAATGACAGAGAGCAGGGAAGCCATCGCTGGAGATACTGGCTATCTACAGATGGGTGCGAAGGGAAATGTGCAAGGACAGTCCTGTGAAACTGCCGAGGACAAGCATTGAAAAAGAACGGAGTGGTCAACCATGTCACATGCAGTGGAAAACCTGAAGAGGATATCACTAGAGACCTCTGCCCTGTGATTATAGATCCACAGCTCATAGCTGTCCATAAAACTGGCACAAACTTCCAATAATATTGACAATGCACTTAAAAGCTTGATGAAGTCTTCTGAGGAATTAAAGATTGATGGCCAATGGATCCCTATCTGCAATTTCCCCACATGATGATTATGTCTTTCAGCCAGGTCACTGTAGCCAGTTGTCAACTGGAGGCCAGGCACTCACCCACATGAAAAAAAACAAGACCAGTTGTTATATTAAGCTGTGTTGTTGAGATTCCTGACAACAGCTGCCATAATCCCGCTTCCGTGTAGCATTCCTTTGCCTTATTTTGTTGCGGGGCATAAAAAAGGAGAGAGAAGCTTAGCCTGGCCAACGTCTGCAGTTAGACAAGCCACGAATGGCGGGTGGCAAGTTCGTCAAGGGTTAAGAGGAAACTGGCCATGTCCCTCGGATCTTTGCGTTGCATTACATTTAGCCCACGCGCCATCATTGCTCCGCACTACTGCAGGATGCTGAGGCCACAGCTGAAATCAATTAATTCAGGCAATCAAACTTGGGGCCCTCCTGGTTTAAAATGGCTTAGTTCCACACCAAGCATGTTACATAACTAAATCACACAGGGACCTGTGACATATTTTTGTTTTGATTTATTATAATTAAAGACACTGTAAATTCTTTCTACTGCAGGGGGAAAGTGGGTGGGTCAGTGACCAGAGGACACGGATTGAAAGCAATCAGCAAAAGAATCAGGGGAAATGAGATCTTTTCTCACAGGCCCAGTTATGGTTTTGAATGCACTGAATGAAAGGGTGCTAAAATAATAACTTTCAAAAGAGACTTCAATAAATGCTTGAAGGAGGCAAAAAAAACAACCCACAGTGCTAATTACAGGGCTATGAGGAAAGATTAGGTGAGTGTGTCCAACTGATTATCTCATTCCCAGACCGGCATGGACACCTTGGACCAAATGACCGTCCTCTTGTGCTGCATCATTCTGTGACAGCTATATGAAGAATAAGATGCGGTGGTGAAGTGCACTGATGGGTTGTTAAATTATTACATAAGCTGAGGAAGGTTTCTGATAAAGAGATGGTTAGGGGCAATAGGGACCAACGACTGCCAAGACTTGTTAAGTGAATGCAGCATTAATTGTAGGGGTTGACAGTTGATGAAATTACTTTGGCTTTCTTGAATAGTACAGGTTCACAGCCCTGCAGAGTTGGAGTAAAGATTTATTATCACCAGCTCAGTCCCAAGGGTGATAGGTCACAGCTATAAAAGTGAGAGGTAATAGTGACAGTTAATAAATTCTGTGTATTGAGAATGCATAAACAATTCACGGGATAATTACAAATTGCACTAAAGTGTTTTAAATTTAACTTCATTCTTCATCATGATGCCGCACATGACAAATCTTATTTAAACATGATGGTTTGGCAAGTTCAAATTGATCTGTCACCAGCAGGTAACTAGAAATTATTTTTACAACTAGACAAGCACCCAAGCTTTGAATGCTTTCCATACTAATGAACAGTATTTATTTTTATTCCACCCTTCTTCCAATTATCCCCTGTCTTGTTGACACTGAATCTTGCTAGCCCTAGCTAGTGAGGATGATTGTCTTCCATAAGCCTGAAGATAGCTGATGAGGCCTGTTTGGGATCTGCAGACTTTATGGCATTTTGTTGTCATTCGCAGCCACTATCTCAGGTTGACAGCCAAATGCATTGGCCAACCCTGACTTCAGCATGAGATGCTGAATGATCTCCACCAGTAAAACTGCTTGCTTCCACCTCCACAACACTGATTGTTGTTGCCCCTTTAAAAACAAACGGGAGGCAAAAGTTGACATTGGGCCGCTCCAAAATGACGCTGGTAATTTTGTGATGGGAGACAAAGAAATAGCTGAGGAACTGAGTAAGTACTTTGCGTCAGTCTTCACAGTAGAAGACATGAGTAATATCCCAACAATTCCGGAGAGTCAGGGGGCAGAGTTGAATATGGTAGCCATCACAAAGGAGAAAGTGCTAGAGAAACTAAGAGGTCTAAAAATTGATAAATCCCCGGGCCCAGATGGGCTACATCCTAGAGTTCTAAAGGAGATAGCTGAAGAAATAGTGGAGGCGTTAGTTATGATCTTTCAAAAGTCACTGGAGTCAGGGAAAGTCCCAGAGGATTGGAAAATCGCTGTTGTAACCCCCCTGTTCAAGAAGGGAACAAGGAAAAAGATGGAAAATTATAGGCCAATTAGCCTAACCTCGGTTGTTGGCAAGATTCTAGAATCCATTGTTAAGGATGAGATTTCTAAATTCTTGGAAGTGCAGGGTTGGATTTGGACAAGTCAGCATGGATTTATTAAGGGGAGGTCGTGCCTGACAAACCTGTTAGAGTTCTTTGAAGAGATAACAAATAGGTTAGACCAAGGAGAGCCAATGGATGTTATCTATCTTGACTTCCAAAAGGCCTTTGATAAGGTGCCTCAGGGGAGACTGCTGAGTAAAATTAAGGCCCATGGTATTCGAGGCAAGGTACTAACATGGATTGACGATTGGCTGTCAGGCAGAAGGCAGAGAGTTGGGATAAAAGGTTCTTTTTCGGAATGGCAACCGGTGACGAGTGGTGTCCCGCAGGGTTCAGTGTTGGGGCCACAGCTGTTCTCTTTATATATTAACGATCTAGATGACGGGACTGGGGGCATTCTGGCTAAGTTTGCCGATGATACAAAGATAGGTGGAGGGGCAGGTAGTATGGAGGAGGTGGGGAGGCTGCAGAAAGATTTAGACAGTTTAGGGGAGTGGTCTAAGAAATGGCTGATGAAATTCAACGTGGGCAAGTATGAGGTCTTGCACTTTGGAAAAAAGAATAGAGGCATGGACTATTTTCTAAACGGTGACAAAATTCATAATGCTAAAGTGCAAAGGGACTTGGGAGTCCTAGTCCAGGATTCTCTAAAGGTAAACTTGCAGGTTGAGTCCGTAATTAAGAAAGCAAATGCAATGTTGTCATTCATCTCAAGAGGCTTGGAATATAAAAGCAGGGATGTACTTCTGAAGCTTTATAAAGCATTAGTTAGGCCCCATTTAGAATACTGTGAGCAATTTTGGGCCCCACACCTCAGGAAGGACATACTGGCACTGGACTGGGTCCAGCGGAGATTCACACGGATGATCCCAGGAATGGTAGGCCTAACATACGATGAACGTCTGAGGATCCTGGGATTATATTCATTGGAGTTTAGGAGGTTGAGGGGAGATCTAATAGAAACTTACAAGATAATGAATGGCTTAGATAGGGTGGACGTAGGGAAGTTGTTTCCATTAGCAGGGGAGACTAGGACCCGGGGGCACAGCCTTAGAATAAAAGGGAGTCACTTTAGAACAGAGATGAGGAGAAATTTCTTCAGCCAGAGAGTGGTGGGTCTGTGGAATTCATTGCCACAGAGGGCGGTGGAGGCCGGGACGTTGAGTGTCTTTAAGACAGAAGTTGATAAATTCTTGATTTCTCAAGGAATTAAGGGCTATGGAGAGAGAGCGGGTAAATGGAGTTGAAATCAGCCATGATTGAATGGTGGAGTGGACTCGATGGGCCAAATGGCCTTACTTCCACTCCTAGGTCTTATGGTCTTCCCTAATGTTACAATCCCAATTACTGTTAATATTGGACAGATCAGATCCCAACTTCATAGTATTGTGTTATGCTTCTTCGTGTAGCATAAGCTGCTTCCTTGATGTATGCTTTGACAAAGGAAGGTCCAGATTTTGTAATGAGTTCAATATGTTTATTGAACTATTAACACAGTTCTTAAATGAGTTTGACTCTCCTGCTAATCTTGCTATAGTAACTCAGTCTAACTAACCAGTCTGCTCTAAGCCACGTGGCGGGTGTGATGCTTCTGATCTGCCCCTGTCCTTCTCTCTAAGTGTCTGTCTGTGGAAAGAGACAGAGCATGTGTACCCTGTCCTTTTATATGGGTTGTGTAATGCCCCCTTGTGGTAATGCCACCTCTGGGTGTCTTGACTGCTCTTTTTGTTTCGGATTTGTGATTGTGCTCGCTGTGTCCAAGGAAGAAATCATCATCTGAGTAGTAGTCTTCAGTGAACAAATCATCTCTTTTTGTTGCGGCTTTGTCATTGCGCTTGCTATGTCCAATGATGAAATCATCTTCTGAGTAGCATTCTTCAAGGACCAAATCATCTCTTTGGGCGGTGCTAACTGCTTGTATCAGTGTTCTGCGGAGGTTATTTTCAACTACTGGTAGAAGTTAAGGCATTGTTCTGTCTTTCAAGGTGAAAGAATTGTGTTTTGTGGCTTTAAAAATCTTCTTTTTAATTTTCGGACATTTCCCCTTAAGTGGGCGTAGTTTGAGGTCTCTGATGTCATGATGCTCGTGATGTCATGCGTAGGACTCAATTGCGCACACCGAGGTTCCTTTACTGTGCGCTCTTTTTGGAACTGCGCATGCGCGTCTTCCCGGGAACTGCGCATGTGCGGACTGGGCCGACTGGATACGCGCAAGATGGCTGTCAATCAAAATTGCCGTTTGCTTCTGTTGCGACCCTACCTCTGCCTCGTGGTGAGTATTGCCGCCAGTTTTACCAATTTATTTTGTGTTTACCTCGCAGTAGTTTTCAAACTTTTCCAGGACTGTCTGGAAGTCTTTTTTGTCCTGCCCTTTGGAGGTATTTGAAGGAGTTGCAGATCTCTGTTGCATGCTCACCTGCAATGGTGAGTAGAAGAGCTATCTTTTTAGCATCGGCCACGCCATTTAGGTCAGCTGCTTCCAGGTAAAGCTGAAATCTCTGCTTGAATACACACCAGTTGGCACTGAGATTGCCGTGGTACCTGAGTTGCTGAGGAACCGGAATCTCGATCATCTTGCCTGGGTGCTGTGCTGGTTGTCACGGATCTTGTTGAGTTGAACTAAATAGATGTCACAGGCACTACTGGTATCATGTCATGTTATGCTTCTTCGTGTAGCATAAGCAGCTTCCTTGATGTATGCTCTGACAAAGGAAGGTCCAGACTGTAATGAGTTCAATATGTTTATTGAACTATTAACACAGTTCTTAAATGAGTTTGACTCTCTTGCTAATCTAACTCAGTCTTAACCAAACCAGTCTGGTCTAAGCCACATGCTGGGTGTGATGCTTCTGATCAGCCCTGATGTACTCTCTAGTTGTAGGTCTGTGGAAAGAGGCAGAGCATGTGTGCCCTGTCCTTTTATATGGGTTGTGTAATGCCCCCTTATGGTAATGCCACCTCTGGGTGTCTTGACTGCTCATTGGTTGTGTCCTATTCTAAGTGTTCATTAGCTGCATGTTTGCATATCATGACATCTCCGGTGCTCCCTCTAGTGTTTACTTAGTTGTAGTGTATTTACATTAACCCCTTGTGTATATACAGTGATGCATATCACCACACATAAATCCTAACATTTTTTAGAAACCGCAGAGAAAATTGACTGAACAAATTCACAGGAGTCTGAATAAAGAATAAAATATTTATTGAAACAAGTGAACTATTTATTAAAACAAGTGAACACTAGACAAAAAGGTTTGAAAGATCTCAATACAAACACACAAATTCAAATTTCCACTATTCTTTTACCCCATTGACAGTCCGTTTGGGACGGGCACAGTCTTTTTTCCTTTATTCGTCCAGTGATGATACCACTACGCCACTGCTTCCCCAAAGATAGTTTACTTCCAGCGGATTCCTCAGCATTCATTTGATTCTTTTCACCCAACTCTTATCTCTCCCTGACCCACCCAAAAACTGCACTCTAAACTTTAAAGAACAATACAGCACTGGAACAGGCCCTTCGGCCCTCCAAGCCTGTGCTGACCATGGTACCTGCCTAAACTAAAACCGTCTGCTCTTACTGAGTCCGTATCCTTCCATTCCCACCCTATTCATATATTTGTCTAGATGTCCCTTAAATGCCGCTATCAAACCTGCTCCCACCACCTCCCTTGGCAGCACGTTCCATATATTTACCACCCTCTGTGTAAAAAAAAAAAAAATCTTGCCTCGCACATCTGTTCTTAACTTTCCCTACACACTTTAAACTTATGTCCGCAGTACTGGACTCTCCTGCCCTAGATAAGCGCATCTGACTATCCACTCTGTCCTTGTCTACAATCTTGTAGACCTCTATCAGGGTGCCTCTCAACCTCCGTCGACTTCTTCTTGAACTGCAGAGCAAACAAATGAGTTCCCTAAACTCACCTTCCAGTAGCAGCTCTGCTGAACTGACCACTTTACTGAGTCCCTTGATTGATTACTCCGTGAACAACCGTTACAATAGTTTTCTCAGAGAGTTTCAAATTCCTGTCTTCTCTCTGTGACACACGTATACCCTAATCCCTACTTTTCTCACTCCTGTCTTTGCCGTATCTGTGGCCAGGGTCACTGTTGCTAGGCAACAGTATCGCATTTCTACTTTGTGTTTGTTTTCCACATTCACTCAACTTTCAACCCTTTAAAAAAAAAATTTAGAGTACCGAATTCATTTTTTCCAATTAAGGGGCAATTTAGCGTGGCCAATCCACCTAACCTGCACATCTTTGGATTGTGGGGGCAAAACCCACGCAGACACGGGGAGAATGTGCAAACTCCACACGGATAAACTTTCAATTCTTTTTAACCCATCTCTTTAACTTTCGGGGTTGGACGAGATCATTAAAAATGGATATACGAACAAACCCAAAAGGTCTGATCTTTTAGTCACCCAGGGACCAAGGTTCATAAATAAAAGCCAAATGAAGCTCAAACCATTTTTACCTATACACCATTGTATGTACATTATATATACATGGGCAGCATGGTAGCACAATGGTTAGCACTGTTGCTTCACAGCTCCAGGGTCCCAGGTTCGATTCCCGGCTTGGGTCACTGTCTGTGCGGAGTCTGCACATTCTCCCCGTGACTGCGTGGGTTTCCTCCGGGTGCTCCGGTTTCCTCCCACAGTCCAAAGATGTGCAGGTTAGGTCGATTGGCTATGCTAAATTTCCCTTGATGTTCAAAAAAGGCTGGGTGGGGTTACGGGGACAGGGTGGTGGTGTGGGGACAGGGTGGTGGTGTGGGGATAGGGTGGAGGTGTGGGCTTGGGTAGAGTGCTCTTTCCAAAGGCCGATACAGACTCGAGGGGCCAAAAGACCTCCTTCTGCACTGTAAATTCCATGATTCTACATGCAACTATATAATTGAATTTAAATTAAACTTGTATATTGTTCACACAAATAATTGTCCTGTTTTAGAGTAAAGTATTGCTGGGAAAAAATGTTGTTGAAGCTTTTTGTCCATAGAACCATTGAATTCCTACAGTGCAGAGGGAGGCCTTTTGGCCAATCGACCATCTGAAAGAGCATCCTACCTAGGCCCACTCACCCGTCCATCCCCGCAATCCAATAATCCTGTCTAACCTGCACATCTTTATACACTAAGGGGAATTTAGCATGGCCAATCCACCCTACCTGCATATTTTTGGACAATTTGTGGACAACATTCATCAGGGCAATTCGAAAGAATACCAAATGTAAAGGGAACAACAATTTACCCTGCATGGAAAGAGGGGACTGATTGGTTGGCAAGTGGACTCTGATTGGTAGAGGGGTTGCCATAGAGAATACACCAGTCAGCTGATAATTGACAGTTCACTGCCAAGCTTTGTTAAAGCTGATTGGCTCTGGTCAAGACATTGCTCTGAGGAATAAACCAAAGAATGGCTGTAACCTATTTTGTTTAGTTGAAACAGCACAATGTGTGTGCATGTTCTTTCTGTCTGCAAAGAACAGGGCCCTGTATTAATGTATGTAGCGTACAGTATATGTAAGTGCACCACACTGTGAGCCCGACTTATAACCTTGAATTGGTTGTCCGTGTAATTCTTAGCACATTCAGGATTGTTTAACAAATGTTGTCCGATCCCAAAATCATATCTAATGATTTGAATTATCCAAATTGCTTGCTGCACCTGCACGCTAACTCTCTGCAGTCGTTGTACCAGCACACCCCAGTCTCTTTGAACATCAACATTTACAAGTTTCACACCTTTAATACAAATAATCAGCTCTTTATTCTTACAACCAAAGTAAATAACTTCACATTTCCCTATATTATGCTCCATCTGCAATCTTGTTCACACACCTAACCTGTCGCAATCACTTTGCAGTCTCTCTGTGTTCTCACTAGAGCTTACCTTTCCACCTTATTTGGTGGAACTTAGACTCTGCGTCTACAAAATTGTAAGAAGTTGAGGCCCCAGCGCTGATCCCCATGGAATTCCACTATTCATTGCCTGTCAACTTGAAATATGCTCACTAATGCCCACTTTCTGTTCTCTAACCATTAACCAATCCTCAACCCCATGCTAATATATTGCCCCCAACCCCATTTTGCCGATTAACATTTTGTACGGCAACTTGCCAAATGTTTTTGGGAAATCCAGATATATTGCATCCACTGGTTCCCCTTTATCTACCCAATTAGTTACATCCTAAAAAACTCTAAATTTGTCAAACAAGATTTCCCATCATAAAACCATGTGGACTCGTTTCAGTTATATTTTTCTCAGTGCATTGTTTTTTAAAATAAATTTAAGAGTACCCAATTCATTTTTCCAATTAAGGGGCAATTTAGTGTGGCCAATCCACATAGACTGCACATCTTTGAGTTGTGGGGGCGAAACCCACGCAATCACGGGGAGAATGTGCAAACTCAATACGACAATGATCCAGAGCCGGGATCGAACCTGGGACCGCGGCACTGTGAGGCAACAATGCTAACCACTGTGTCACCGTGCTGCTGCCTCAGTGCATTGTTAAGATTGCCTTGATAATAGATTTGATCATTTTCCCAACAACTGATGTTAAGCTCCATGGACTGTAGTTCACTGTTTTCTCTCTCTCTCCTTTCTTGAAAAGCACTGTAACATTTGCCAATTTCCAATCTAGTGGGACCATTCCTGAATCTAAGGAATTTTGGAAAATCATAACCAGCACATAATAATCGCTTATCTCTGCTGTTATCTCTTTTCGAACCCTAGGGTGTAGGTCATCAGGTCCGATTTTAGTCCCTTAAGTTTCCAATACTTTTCTCTGCTGATATTCAGTTCCATTCTTTCTGAAACCCTGAAGCTATTGTCTATTTCTGGTATGAAGACACAGACACATAAAATTTGTTTCATGCCTCTGCCTCCTCAATCTCTGCGATTTCTGTATGTGGATTAATGGGGCCAAATTTTACTTTAGCTACTCTCTTCCTTTTTACATACTTAGAAAAGCTCTCATCTGTTTTTATAGGTCAGGCTAGTTTCCTTTTCTGTTCTATTTTTCCCCTTTTAATCAACTATTTGGCGGCCTTTGATTGGTTTCTTAAAAATCCCAAATCCTCAGACTTGCTGCTATTTTTTGCAACATTAGAAGCCTCTTTCAATCTAATCCTATCCTTAACTTCCTGAGTGAGCCACGGTTGGGTTTTTCTCGTTGAGTTTTGATTCTTCAATGAAATGTATTTTTGTTGAACATTTTGAATTGTTCCTTTAAATGTTTCCCACTCTACATTTACCTCCGTACCTTTTTAATCTATTTAATCAATTAACCTTCGCTTGTTCTCTCCCTTTATTAACGTAATTGGATTTAAGTTCAAGATTCCTGTTTGCAATCAGAGCCACTATCTCAAGTTCACTGGAATTCAATGGCATTATGGCCATTATTTGCCAGTGGATCTTTTACTATGACATTACTAATTAACCCTGCTTCATTACACAATGCTAAATCTAAAATAACTTTATCCCTGTTTGGTTCCGCTCCTTATTGGTCCAAGAAACAGTCACAAAAATATTCTCTAAACTCATCTTCTGGAGCATTCTTGCCAATTTGATTGTCCCACTCTGTATGAAAATTAAAGTCTCCATAAATATTTCTTTGTTACAAGCTCCAAAAGTTTCCTGTTTAATGCTCTGCCCAACTGTATAATTACTGTTAGGGGACATATTAACTACTCCCACCAGTGTTTTCTTACTCTTGCTATTCTCACCCATATTGGTTCTACTCCATGATCTTCAGAGGTCACATCCTTTCTCTCTAATGTCCTTACATCACCCTTGACTATATTCTCGGTTGGATTCCCCATTCGGGAGACTAAATGCTGCTGCCGGAGTAGAATTGCTGCCCCCGTCTCTCGAACACCTCCCCTTCTCTCGAACACCCGTCTCTAGACCCCCTGTCTCTCAAACCCCCCCCGTCTCTCGAACTCCCCTTCTCTCAAACCCCCCGTCTCTCAAACACCCCCTTCTCTCAAACCCAGCCTTCTCTCGAATGCCCCCTTCTCTCGAGCTCCCCTTCTCTCGAACCCCCCCTTCTCTTGAACCCCCCTTCTCTCGAACCCCCTCCATCTCTCAACCCCCCCCCGTCTCTCAAACCCCTCCGTCTCTCGACCCCCCCTTCTCTCGAACCCCCCTTCTCTCGAACCCCCCTTCTCTCGAACCCCCCTTCTCTCGAACCCCCGTCTCGTGAAACCCCCTCTCTCAAACCCCCCCTTCTCTCAAACCCCCCTTCTCTCGAACCCCCCTTCTCTCGAACCACCCGTCTCTCGAACTCCCCCTTCTCTTGAACCCCCCCTTCTCTTGAACCCCCCTTCTCTCGAACCCCCCCCTTCTCTCGAATCCCCTTCTCTCGAACCACCCCCTTCTCTCGAACCCCCCTTCTCTCGAACCCTCCCCCTTCTCTCGAACCCTCCCCCTTCTCTCGAACCCTCCCCCTTCTCCCGAACCCTCCCCCCTTGAACCCCCCTTCTCTCGAACCCCCCGTCCCTCGAACCCCCCTTCTCTCGAACCCTCCCTTCTCTCGACCCCTCCATCTCTCGAACCCCCCGTCTCTCGAACCCCCTTCTCTCGAACCCCCCTTCTCTCTCGAGCCCCTCTGTCTCTCAAACCCCCCTTCTCTTGAACCCCCCGTCTCTCGAACCCCCCCTTCTCTCGAACCCCCCTTCTCTCGAACCCCCCTTCTCTCGAACCCCCCTTCTCTTGAACCCCCCTTCTCTCGAACCCCCTCCATCTCTCAACCCCCCCGTCTCACAAACCCCTCCGTCTCTCGACCCTCTCCGTCTCTCGAACCCCCCTTCTCTCGAACCCCCCTTCTCTCGAACCCCCCGTCTCTCGAACCCCCCTTCTCTCGAACCCCCCCTTCTCTCGAAACCCCCCCTTCTCTCGAACCCCCCTTCTCTCGAACCACCCCTTCTCTCGAACCCCCTTCTCTCGAACCACCCCCTTCTCTCGAACCCTCCCCTTCTCTCGAACCCTCCCCTTCTCTCGAACCCTCCCCCTTCTCTCGAACCCTCCCCTTCTCTCGAACCCTCCCCTTCTCTCGAACCCTCCCCCTTCTCTCGAACCCTCCCCTTCTCCCGAACCCTCCCCCCTTGAACCCCCCTTCTCTCGAACCCCTCGTCCCTCGAACCCCCCTTCTCTCGAACCCCCCCTTCTCTCGACCCCTCCATCTCTCGAACCCCCCGTCTCTCGAACCCCCCCTTCTCTCGAACTCCCTTCTCTCTCGAGCCCCTCTGTCTCTCAAACCCCCCTTCTCTTGAACCCCCCGTCTCTCGAACCCCCCCGTCTCTCGAACCCCCCCTTCTCTCGAACCCCCCTTCTCTCGAACCCCCCTTCTCTCGAACCCCCCTTCTCTCGAACCCCCCCTCTCTCGAACCCCCCCTTCTCTCGAACCCCCCTTCTCTCGAACCCCCCTTCTCTCGAACCCCCCTTCTCTTGAACCCCCCTTCTCTTGAACCCCCCTTCTCGCGAACCCCCCCTCTCTCGTACCTCCCCTTATCTCGAGCCCTCCCTTCTCTCGAAGCCCCTTCTCTCAAAACCCCCTTCTCTCGACCCCCTCCCCTTCTCTCAAACCCCCCCATCTCTCGAACCCCCCTTTTTCGAACTCCTCCCCTTCTCTTGAATCCCTTCCCTTCTCTCGAACCCCTTTCTCTCGAACCCCCCTTCTCTCGAACCCCGTTCTCTCGAATCCCTCCTTCTCTCGAATCCCTCCCCTCTCTCCAACCCCCCCCTCTCTCAAACTCTCCTCTCACGAACCCCCCCATCTCTCGAACCCCCTTCTTTCGAGCCCCTCCATCTCTCGAACCTCCCCTTCTCTCGAACCCCCTCCGTCTCTAGAACCACCTCCGTCTCTCAAACCCCCTCCATCTCTCAAACCCCTCCGTCTCTCGAACCCCTCTGTCTCTCGAACCCCCTTCTCTCGAACCCCCCGTCTCGTGAACCCCCCTCTCTCGAATCCCCCCTTCTCTCGAACTCCCCCTTCTCTCGACCCCCTCCCCTTCTCTCAAACCCCCCATCTCCAAAAATCTGTCCTGGTCCACCCACGTCGACGCTACCACCAAGAAAGCACAACAGCGCCTATACTTCCTCAGGAAACTAAGGAAATTCGGCATGTCCACATTGACTCTTACCAACTTTTACAAATGCACCATAGGAAGCATCCTATCGGGCTGCATCACAGCCTGGTATGGCAACTGCTCGGCCCAGGACCGCAAGGAACTTCAGAGAGTCGTGAACACTGCCCAGTCCATCACACGAACCTGCCTCCCATCCATTGACTCCATCTACACCTCCCGCTGCCTGGGGAAAGCGGGCAGCATAATCAAAGACCCCTCCCACCCGGCTTACTCACTCTTCCAACTTCTTCCATCGGGCAGGAGATACAGAAGTCTGAGAACACGCACGAACAGACTCA
This sequence comes from Scyliorhinus torazame, assembly GCF_047496885.1. NCBI lineage: Eukaryota > Metazoa > Chordata > Chondrichthyes > Carcharhiniformes > Scyliorhinidae > Scyliorhinus > Scyliorhinus torazame. Next base: position 338,912,506 of record NC_092710.1, on the reverse strand, counting down.
AAAACAGCTTCTTCCCCACTGTCACCAGACTCCTAAATGACCCTCTTATGGACTGACCTGATTAATACTACACCCTGTATGCTTCACCCGACGCCGGTGTCCATGTATTTACATTGTGTACCGGTGTTGCCCTATTATTTGTTTTTTCTTTTCTTTTCTTTTCATGCACTAAATGATCTGTTTGAGCTGCTCGCAGAAAAATACTTTTCACTGCACCTCGGTACATGAGACAATAAACAAATCCAAATCCAATCATTTTATTAGTGGGACATTCACCGCTGCCCATGTTCCTTTATGCTTCTAAAGTTGCTGATCAGCCACTGTATTGTGACTGACGAGAAGTCTTGCTTGCAGCTGGGATTAATGTCGACATGAAGTTTTGTTACTGAGGTATGAAAGTCTTCTTTTCAGCATGATATAAATACCTGATGTAATATCTCCCACGGGGTGGGAATGTTTGTCTGCCCTGTGCTCCTTGTGATGTATGAGCTTCCTGCTGGTGGCGTGCTATCCCAATTCCCAATGTATATAAGGTCGGCCAGTAAGGCACCGAGCAGCGAGGAACCCGATAGGTGTCTACCGGGAAGTGTACATATCTCATTTGTAAATAAACTTTGTTCTTATTTTTGCTCGGTGTGAATTTCCTGTGACCTTACAGCACTGGCGCTGAGGATGGGATTCTAACCCATGCGTGCATATAACCCCATTATTTTTTTTTAACAAACAATTTTATTGAGGTATTTTTGGCATTGTAAACAGTAACAATATACATTCGTGTGCAAATATCAATTACAAACACATAGTGCAAGTAACAGCTCCTCTCTCGCAATAGACCCGCCTATTCTTCCCCCCTACTGTACACTATTCTACACCCCCGCTCCCCGCTGCCGATTAGTTCCCCGCGAAGAAGGCGATGAATGGTTGCCACCTCCGGGAGAATCCCGATTGTGATTCTCGTATGGCGAACTTGATTTTTTCCAAGCCGAGAAAACTTGCCACGTCCGACAGCCATACCTCGGTCTTTGGGGGCTTTGAGTCCCTCCAGGCCAACAGTATTCGTCGCCGGGCTACCAGTGAAGCAAAGGCCAAAACGTCGGCCTCTATCCCCTCCTGGACTCCCGAGTACTCCCACACCCCAAAAATTGCCACCTCTGGACTCATCGCCACCTTTGTTTTCAGTACCCGGGACATGACGTCCGCAAATCCCTGCCAGTACCCCCTGAGATTTGGGCATGACCAGAACATGTGGACATGGTTCGCTGGTCCTCCGGCACATCTAGCACACTTGTCCTCCAGCCCAAAGAATTTACTCATCCGGGCCACCGTTATGTGAGCCCGGTGAACGACCTTGAACTGAATCAGGCCGAGCCTGGCACATGTTGCGGTTGCATTTATCCTCCTCAGAGCGTCTGCCCATACGCCTCCCTCCAACTCCCCACCAAGCTCCTCCTCCCACTTGAGTTTCAGTTCCTCGGTCCCTGTGTCCTCCGCTCCCATAAGCTCCTTATAAATATCCGAGACTCTCCCCTCTCCTACCTCTCCCCTGGAAACTACCCTGTCCTGGATCCCCTTTGGTGGAAGGCGTGGAAAGGACGGGACCTGTCTATGTACGAAATCCCGTCCTGCAAGTACCGAAAGTCGCCCATTCTTCCCACCTCCACCACGCTCAAAGCCCGCCGTCCATCTTCCCCGGGACACATCGGCGGTAGTCGCATATTGGGGATCAGACCAACGCTCCCAATTCCCCCGCGTGCTTCCTCCATTGGCATCAAATCCACAGAGCCGCTATAGGGCTGGTGGAGTACCTGGCCGGTGGGAGCGGCAGAGGAGCCGAGACCAGGGCTGCCAAGCTGGTGCCCCTGCACGAAGCAGCCTCCACCCGCTCCCAAACGACCCCGTACCCACTATCCATTTCCTTATCATGGCTATGTTAGCCGCCCTGTAGTAGTTGCTGAGGTTCGGCAACGCCAGTCCCCCCCTCACTACGGTTCCATTCCAGCATCCCCGTCTTTACCCGCGGGAACTTCCCCGCCCAAACAAATCCCAGGATGATTTTATTGATCCTTTTAAAGAAGGACCGCGGAATGAAAATAAGGAGACACTGAAAACTAAACAGGAATCTCGGGAGGATCGTCATCTTCACCGTCTGTACCCTCCCCGCTAGTGACAGCGGGAGCGCATCCACATCCATCTCTGAAACTCGCTCCTCATTTGCTCCACCAGCCTAGACAAGTTCAACTTACGCATCCTGCCCCAGTCGTGCCACTTGTATCCCTAAATACCTAAAACATTCCCCAAACAGCCTAAACGGTAGCTCCCTCAGCCTATTCTCCTGACCCCTCACCTGCACCACAAACATCTCGCTCTTTGCCATGTTCAATTTGTACCCCAAAAAACGGCCAAATTCCCCTAGGATTTCCATAATCCCTTCCATCCCTGCCACTGGATCCGACACGTACAAAAGCAGGTCATCCGCGTAGAGCGAGACCTTGTGTTCAAGGGAAGTGATGGGACTTTCACTCGAAATGAGGGCTCTTTGGGGTGTAGGTGGATATGCGGGGTTTGTGTGCTAAAAGGGGATTTCTGGGCTTTCCTAGGGCCGGGCAAGGGGGAAAGGGACCCGGGCGGGGGCCTCCACGCTGGCCGGTTTAAGCCGGCCAGTGAACGGGAGTGAGGTGGGGGGGAGGGGCTGCGGCCATCGGAGCCTGGCAGAACAGGGTCCGAGTGGTCTAGCCGGGGTGGAAAGTAGGGGGGAAGGAACCGAGGTTGGGGGAAGAGTTTTACAAGAGGCAGTGGACGGGAGGAGTTGGAGAGGGGGGGGGGGCTGTTTACAACTCTTGGGTATTAAGTACGGTACTCTTTCAGAGGTTGGATGACGTTAAGTGTAGGGGGGGGGGGGGGTGGGGGGGGGGGGGGGGGGGGAGTGGACTCTATAGGTCAATGGTGACCATGGGCAGACGACACTAAAGTCGGTGGTGTTGTCGACAGTGAGGAAGGATGTAGCAGGGTACAGAGGGATATAGATAAGCTGCAGAGCTGGGCTGAGAGGTGGCAAATGGAGTTTAATGTAGAGAAGTGTGAGGTGATTCACTTTGGAAGGAATAACAGGAATGCGGAATATTTGGCTAATGGTAAAGTTCTTGGAAGTGTGGATGAGCAGAGGGATCTAGGTGTCCATGTACATAGATCCCTGAAAGTTGCCACCCAGGTTGATAGGGTTGTGAAGAAGGCCTATGGAGTGTTGGCCTTTATTGGTAGAGGGATTGAGTTCCGGAGTCAGGAGGTCATGTTGCAGCTGTACAAAACTCTGGTACGGCCGCATTTGGAGTATTGCGTACAGTTCTGGTCACCGCATTATAGGAAGGAAGTGGAGGCTTTGGAGCGGGTGCAGAGGAGATTTACCAGGATGTTGCCTGGTATGGAGGGAAGATCTTATGAGGAAAGGTTGATGGACTTGAGGTTGTTTTCATTGGAGAGAAGAAGGTTAAGAGGAGACTTAATAGAGGCATACAAAATGATCAGGGGGTTGGATAGGGTGGACAGTGAGAGCCTTCTCCCGCGGTTGGAAATGGCTGGCACGAGGGGACATAGCTTTAAACTGAGGGGTAATAGATATAGGACAGAGGTCAGAGGTAGGTTCTTTACGCAAAGAGTGGTGAGGCCGTGGAATGCCCTACCTGCTACAGCAGTGAACTCGTCAACATTGAGGGCATTTAAAATTTTATTGGATAAGCATATGGATGATAATGGCATAGTGTAGGTTAGATGGCTTTTGTTTCGGTGCAACATCGTGGGCCGAAGGGCCTGTACTGCGCTGTATCGTTCTATGTTCTATGGGCGGTCCCGGGCTCCTTTTTCTTTTTCTCTTTTGTTTTTTGTTTCCACCGTGGGAGGGTTTGTTTTATTGGATGCATATATTGACAGGTGGGCCGTTGTTTGGGGTGGTGAGAGGATGGGATCGTTGGTATTGTTAAGGGGATTGATTTTGTATTTGTTACCATTTACTGTCTGTGGGTGGGGTGTAAATTTTGAAGGAAAATGTGAAAATGGAGAACATAGAACATAGAACAATACAGCGCAGTACAGGCCCTTCGGCCCACGATGTTGCACCGAAACAAAAGCCATCTAACCTACACTATGCCATTATCATCCATATGTTTATCCAATAAACTTTTAAATGCCCTCAATGTTGGCGAGTTCACTACTGTAGCAGGTAGGGCATTCCACGGCCTCACTACTCTTTGCGTAAAGAACCTACCTCTGACCTCTGTCCTATATCTATTACCCCTCAGTTTAAAGTTATGTCCCCTCGTGCCAGCCATATCCATCCGCGGGAGAAGGCTCTCACTGTCCACCCTATCCAACCCCCTGATCATTTTGTATGCCTCTATTAAGTCTCCTCTTAACCTTCTTCTCTCCAACGAAAACAACCTCAAGTCCGTCAGCCTTTCCTCATAAGGTTTTCCCTCCATACCAGGCAACATCCTGGTAAATCTCCTCTGCACCCGCTCCAAAGCCTCCACGTCCTTCCTATAATGCGGTGACCAGAACTGTACGCAATACTCCAAATGCGGCCGGACCAGAGTTCTGTACAGCTGCAACATGACCTCCCGACTCCGGAACTCAATCCCTCTACCAATAAAGGCCAACACTCCATAGGCCTTCTTCACAACCCTATCAACCTGGGTGGCAACTTTCAGGGATCTATGTACATGGACACCTAGATCCCTCTGCTCAGCCACACTTTCAAGAACTTTACCATTAGCCAAATATTCCGCATTCCTGTTATTCCTTCCAAAGTGAATCACCTCACACTTCTCTACATTAAACTCCATTTGCCACCTCTCAGCCCAGCTCTGCAGCTTATCTATATCCCTCTGTAACCTGCTACATCCTTCCACACTATCGACAACACCACCGACTTTAGTATCGTCTGCAAATTTACTCACCCACCCTTCTGCGCCTTCCTCTAGGTCATTGATAAAAATGACAAACAGCAACGGCCCCAGAACAGATCCTTGTGGTACTCCACTTGTGACTGTACTCCATTCTGAACATTTCCCATCAACCACCACCCTCTGTCTTCTTTCAGCTAGCCAATTTCTGATCCACATCTCTAAATCACCCTCAATCCCCAGCCTCCGTATTTTTTGCAATAGCCTACCGTGGGGAACCTTATCAAACGCTTTGCTGAAATCCATATACACCACATCAACTGCTCTACCCTCGTCTACCTGTTCAGTCACCTTCTCAAAGAACTCAATAAGGTTTGTGAGGCATGACCTACCCTTCACAAAGCCATGCTGACTATCCCTGATCATATTATTCCTATCTAGATGATTATAAATCTTGTCCCTTATAATCCCCTCCAAGACTTTACCCACTACAGACGTGAGGCTCACCGGTCTATAGTTGCCGGGGTTGTCTCTGCTCCCCTTTTTGAACAAAGGGACCACATTTGCTGTCCTCCAGTCCTCTGGCACTATTCCTGTAGCCAATGATGACATAAAAATCAAAGCCAAAGGTCCAGCAATCTCTTCCCTGGCCTCCCATAGAATCCTAGGATAAATCCCATCAGGTCCCGGGGACTTATCTATTTTCAGCCTGTCCAGAATTGCCAACACCTCTTCCCTACGTACCTCAATGCCATCTATTCTATTAGCCTGGGGCTCAGCATTCTCCTCCACAACATTATCTTTTTCCTGAGTGAACACTGACGAAAAATATTCATTTAGTATCTCGCCTATCTCTTCAGACTCCACACACAATTTCCCATCCCTGTCCTTGACTGGTCCTACTCTTTCCCTAGTCATTCGCTTATTCCTGACATACCTATAGAAAGCTTTTGGATTTTCCTTGATCCTTCCTGCCAAATACTTCTCATGTCCCCTCCTTGCTCGTCTTAGCTCTCTCTTTAGATCCTTCCTCGCTACCTTGTAACTATCCATCGCCCCAACTGAAACTTCACACTTCATCTTCACATAGGCCTTCTTCTTCCTCTTAACAAGAGATTCCACTTCCTTGGTAAACCACGGTTCCCTCGCTCGACGCCTTCCTCCCTGTCTGACCGGTACATACTTATCAAGAACACGCAGTAGCTGATCCTTGAACAAGCCCCACTTATCCAGTGTGCCCAACACTTGCAGCCTACTTCTCCACCTTATCCCCCCCAAGTCACGTCTAATGGCATCATAATTGCCCTTCCCCCAGCTATAACTCTTGCCCTGCGGTGTATACTTATCCCTTTCCATCATTAACGTAAACGTCACCGAATTGTGGTCACTGTCCCCAAAGTGCTCTCCTACCTCCAAATCCAACACCTGGCCTGGTTCATTACCCAAAACCAAATCCAACGTGGCCTCGCCTCTTGTTGGCCTGTCAACATATTGTTTCAGGAAACCCTCCTGCACACACTGTACAAAAAACGACCCATCTATTGTACTCGAACTATATCTTTTCCAGTCAATATTTGGAAAGTTAAAGTCTCCCATAATAACTACCCTGTTACTTTCGCTCATATCCAGAATCATCTTCGCCATCCTTTCCTCTACATCCCTAGAACTATTAGGAGGCCTATAAAAAACTCCCAACAGGGTGACCTCTCCTTTCCTGTTTCTAACTTCAGCCAATACTACCTCGGAAGAAGAGTCCCCATCTAGCATACTCTCCGCCACCGTAATACTGCTCTTAACTAGCAGCGCCACACCTCCCCCTCTTTTGCCTCCTTCTCTGAGCTTACTAAAACACCTAAACCCCGGAACCTGCAACATCCATTCCTGTCCCTGCTCTATCCATGTCTCCGAAATGGCCACAACATCGAAGTCCCAGGTACCAACCCACGCTGCCAGTTCCCCCACCTTGTTTCGTATACTCCTGGCATTGAAGTAGACACACTTCAAACCACCTACCTGAACGCTGGCCCCCTCCTGCGACGTCAAATCTGTGCTCCTGACCTCTATACTCTCATTCCCCCTTACCCTAAAACTACAATCCAGGTTCCCATGCCCCTGCTGCATTAGTTTAAACCCCCCCAAAGAGCACTAACAAATCTCCCCCCCAGGATATTTGTGCCCCTCAGGTTCAGATGTAGACCATCCTGTCTGTAGAGGTCCCACCTTCCCCAGAAAGAGCCCCAGTTATCCAAAAATCTGAAACCCTCCCGCCTGCACCATCCCTGTAGCCACGTGTTTAAATGCTCTCTCTCCCTATTCCTCATCTCACTATCACGTGGCACGGGCAACAACCCAGAGATAACAACTCTGTTTGTTCTAGTTCTGAGCTTCCATCCTAGCTCCCTGAAAGCCTGCCTGACATCCTTGTCCCCTTTCCTACCTATGTCGTTGGTGCCAATGTGGACCACGACTTGGGGCTGCTCCCCCTCCCCCCTAAGGACCCGGAAAACACGATCCGAGACATCACGTACCCTTGCACCTGGGAGGCAACATACCAAACGTGAGTCTCTCACGCTCCCACAAAATCTCCTATCTGTGCCCCTGACTATAGAGTCCCCAATTACTAATGCTCTGCTCCTCTCCCCCCTTCCCTTCTGAGCAACAGGGACAGACTCCGTGCCAGAGGCCCGTATCCCATGGCTTACCCCTGGTAAGTCCCCCCCCCACAAGTATCCAAAGCGGTATACTTGTTTCTCAGGGGAACGACCGCAGGGGATCCCTGCACTGACTGTTTTTTCCCAGTCCCTCTTACAGTTACCCACCTATCTCCAATCTTTGGTGTAACTAATTCCCTGAAGCTGCTATCTATGACCCCTTCTGCCTCCCGAATGATCCGAAGTTCTTCCAACTCCAGCTCCAGTTCCCTAACTCGGTCTTGGAGGAGCTGGAGATGGCAGCACTTCCTGCAGGTAAAATCAGCAGGGACACTAACTGCATCCCTCACCTCAAACATCCTGCAGGAGGAACATTGCACTCCCTTCCCTGCCATTCCTCTAACTTTCTACCAAGATCTGGCTAACAACTAAATTAAATTTTTATAAAAAATAATAATAATATAATAAAAATATGGTACTTACCTCAGACCAATGGGTTTTATTATTAGGTTAGAGGAGGAGGGCGGGTGGGAGACACTACACGTGTAGTGTCTCGGGTTTCCTCTCCACCAGAATTTATTGGGAGGGTCTTCCCAGAGGTCCGCGGGTCGACTTCCTGATCCCGCCTAAAAAACTAATTTAAAAAAAAAAAAAGAAAAATTCTCAGCTCCTGCTGAAATTGACCAACCAGCCAGCTCCACTCCCGCCGAAATCGACTGGCCTGCCCCTGCAAAGAGAAGTGCTTTTAAAGGTTGACTTACCTCCCAGCAACCTCCTTCCGCAATGCTCCCGCTGAAACTGACTAACCAGCTGCTCTCACGCCGCCGAATTTATTGGGAGGGTCTTCCCAGAGGTCCGCGGGTCGACTTCCTGATCCCGCCTAAAAAACTAATTTAAAAAAAAAAGAAAAATTCTCAGCTCCTGCTGAAATTGACCAACCAGCCAGCTCCACTCCCGCCGAAATCGACTGGCCTGCCCCTGCAAAGAGAAGTGCTTTTAAAGGTTGACTTACCTCCCAGCAACCTCCTTCCGCAATGCTCCCGCTGAAACTGACTAACCAGCTGCTCTCTCGCCGCCGAAATCGACTGGCCTGCCCCTGCAAAGAGAAGTGCTTTTAAAGGTTGACTTACCTCCCAGCAACCTCCTTCCGCAATGCTCCCGCTGAAACTGACTAACCAGCTGCTCTCACGCCGCCGAAATCGACTGGCCTGCCCCTGCAAAGAGAAGTGCTTTTAAAGGTTGACTTACCTCCCAGCAACCTCCTTCCGCAATGCTCCCGCTGAAACTGACTAACCAGCTGCTCTCACGCCGCCGAAATCGACTGGCCTGCCCCTGCAAAGAGAAGTGCTTTTAAAGGTTGACTTACCTCCCAGCAACCTCCTTCCGCAATGCTCCCGCTGAAACTGACTAACCAGCTGCTCTCACGCCGCCGAAATCGACGGCGTGAGAGTAAAAACATTTTTTTTTAAAAAGCCTTTTCGGCATCCATTGCCACCACTACCTCCATCTCTCTGCCCTCCGGGGGCATCATAGTCATTGAGTCGCCTTCTTAGGTTGGCTACCAGCTGCCTGCCCTTTACAAACTCCGTTTGGTCCTCCACAATCACGTCCGGTACACAGTCTTCGATTCCGGACGCCAGGATCTTGGCCAGTAGTTTAGCGTCAACATTAATCAAGGAGATTGGCCCATAGGACCCACAGGCTTCCGGATCTTTATCCCGTTTTAATATCAGCGAGATAGTGGCTTGCGACATCGTCGGGGGTACCACCCCATTGGCCCTCGCCACATTAAACAGCCTAACCAGCACCGGCCCCACTATCCCCAAGAACTTTTTGTAGAACTCCACTGGGTACCCGTCCGGCCCCGTGGCGTTACCCGACTGCATGGCCTTCAGGCCCCCCATTACTTCTTCAGCTCTAATCGGGGCCCCCAGCCTCTCTACCATCCCCCTGCCCACCTTTGGGAAGGTCAGCCCATCTAAGAAGCGCCTCATCCCGTCCGGCCCCGTGGGGGGTTCGAGGTATACAGCTTGCTGTAAAAGTCCCTGAATATCTTGTTCAGTCCTGCCGGGTCTCCAACCCGGTTCCCTTCCCCGTCCGCTACCGTTCCTATTTCCCTGGCCACCTCCCTCTTCCTAAGTTGCTGTGCAAGCATTCTGCTGGCGTTCTCCCCATGCTCATACACCATGTCCCTTGCCTTTCTGAGCTGCTTTACGGCCTTCCCTGTGGATAGCGCCCCCAGCTCCGCCGCAGTCTCTGTCGTTCCCTAAGTAGCTCTGCCCTCGGGGACTCCGCATATTCCCTGTCCGTCCGTATCTTCCCCTGAACCAATCTGTCCATCTCCGCCCTGTCTGTTCTGTCCCTATGGGCTCGAATTGAGATCAGTTCCCCTCTCACCACCGCCTTCAGTGCTTCCCAGAGCTGCTGAGACTTCACCTGTATCGTTGACCTGCAGGTAGTTCTGCATGCATTTCCCCACTCACACACCCCGAACGTGCCGAACGACATCGCTAACACGTAGGGCAATCCACAAACAAATGCAAACATCCCTTGAAACACTCTAACTTGAGTTCATGGATCCTCAGTTCGGCACCAGTCCATGCCCCTTAGCGAAGTCCATCGCTTCCTCCGGGTCGTCAAAATAGTGTTGTTCCCGGTCTGTGACCCAAAGCCGCACCGGAAAAAGTAGCCCGAACGTGACCTTTTTGAACAGGATCTCTTTAATTTGTCTGTAGGCTACCCTCCTGGCCACCTCCTGGCTCAGATCCTGATAGATGCACAGGACACTATTGTTCCATAAGCAGCTCTTCGTGTTCTTGGCCCACTGTAGAACCCGCGACCACCATCACACACCCCCCCCCCCCCCCCCCCCCCCCCCCATGGGTGCCTCGCCTGCACTCTGTGTGCCCTGTCCAGCTCCCACGGCCGTGGAAATAAATCATCCCCCTCCAGCTTCTGCAGCATGTCTGCCACATATGCCGTGGCATCCACTCCCTCCGCCCCCTCCGGGAGACCACTGATTCTCAGATTCTGCCGTTGTGACCTATTTTCCAGGTCCTCCAGCCTGTCCAGCAGCCTTGATTGTTGCTCCTTCAACTTTCTAATTTCCACGTCCGCTACCGTTTGGAAATCCGCCTGCTCCTCCACTGTCTTCTCCAGTGCCTGGACCTTCTTATCCTGGGCGTCCAGCCTTTGGTCCAGTCGCTCCACCGCTTTCTGAAGCGGTTCCAAATTATCCCGCTTCAGTGCTGCGAAGCTCTCCTTCGTGACCTTCAGCATGTTGTCCAGTGCTGTCTGGACCGTCCGTTCCGTGGTCCGTTCGTCGGCCATCTTTCCTCCCACTTGAACTTCCACACCACCTTGTTCAGCCCCTTCTTCGCCTGTTTTCGCTCCCTTCTACTCCTTAAGTCCATACAACTCTGTCTGGATCCAGACCTCCAGTGCTCAAAAGTTCGAAAAAGTCGGGGGAAAAGGTCTAAAAGTCCGACCGGAGCGAGAGCCACCAAATGCGCGACTTCCTCCCTCATAGCCGCCACCGGAGGTCATAGCACCCCATTCTTGTCGCCAGTTTTGTGAAGACATGGGGAGCTTTCCAGGTGCCTTGGGTCAAGATCGACGTCAGCCCCAGGGCCGGGCCTTGCATCTGGATGACCCAGAAGAGGCCTGGGATGAGGCTGAGATGTAGCTGAACTCTCTGGCAGCACCCCATGTGGCCCCTAATCACGTTCCCATACAGCTAAATGGCCATATGCTCCAAATGGAGCAGAAAAGGGGAGCAGCTATTTGTATAGTGGCACAGAGCACTTTTTATCTTATCAAAAAGGGGGTGCATACTTTGCTTGGCCACTTATACAGGGGAACGATTGAATAACTTTGTCCCAAAGAGTGATACCGTTGTGGAAAAGTCATTGTGAAAAATCAATGAAGCTTGTTTTCTTTTTCATTTCTGGGATGTGGGTGTCACTGGTTAGGCATTGATTGCCCATCCCTAGCTGCCCTTCAGAAGGTGATGATGATGAGCCTTCTTGAACCGCTGCAGTCCCTGATCTGTGGGTACACCAACAGTGCTGTTTGGGAGGGTACGCCAGGATGTTGCCCCAGCGACAGTGAAGGAACGGAGATATATTTCCAAGTCAGGGTGGTGAGTGACTTGGAGGGGAACCTCCAGGTGGTGGGGTTCCCAGGAATCTGCTGCTCTTGTCCTTCTCGATGGTAGTGGTCGTGGATTTGGAAGGTGCTGTGTAAAGAAACTTGGTGAGTTACTGCAGTACATCTTGTAGATGGTACACACGTCTGCCACTGTGATGAAGGGATTAAATGTTGTGGAAGGGGAAGCAATTAAGCGGGCTGCTTTGTCCTGGACAGTGTTGAACTTTTAAAAAATAATAATTTTTATTCAAATTTTTCACAAAATATCAACAACAAAATACAGAAAGAAAAGAACACCCCCCCCCCCCCCGAGTTGCTGCTGCTGACCATCTTCTAACGTTCTGCCAGGAAGTCTAGGAACGGTTGCCACCGCCTGAAGAACCCTTGTACCGATCCCCTTAAGGCGAATTTCACCCTCTCCAATTTAATAAACCCTGCCATATCGTTGATCCAGGATTCCACGCTTGGGGGCCTCGTATCTTTCCACTGAAGGAAAATCCTTCGCCTGGCTACCAGGGACGCAAAGGCCAGAATTCCGGCCTCTTTCGCCTCCTGCACTCCCGGCTCCTCTGCCACCCCAAATATTGCGAGCCCCAGCCCGGCTTGACCCTGGAACCTACCACCCTCGACACCGTCCTCGCTACGCCCTTCCAAAAGTCCTCCAGCGCTGGGCACGCCCAGAACATGTGGGTGTGATTTGCTGGGCTCCCTGAGCACCTAACACACCTGTCCTCGCACCCAAAGAACCGGCTTATCCTTGCCCCAGTCATGTGAGCCCTATGCAGCACCTTAAATTGTATGAGGCTGAGCCTCGCACAGGGAGGAGGAAGAGTTCCTTCTCCCCAGGGCATCCGCCCACGTCCCCTCGTCAATCTCCTCACCCACCTCCTCCTCCCACTTACCCTTTAGCTCCTCCACCGAGGCCTCCTCCTCCTCCTGCATCACCTGATACATTGCCGAGATCCTCCCCTCTCCAACCCACACCCCCGACAGCACCCTGTCCTGGACCCTGTGTGGCAGCAACAGTGGGAACTCCACCACCTGCCGTCGAACAAACGCCCTTACCTGCATATATCTGAAGGTGTTCCCCGGGGGGAGCCCAAACTTCTCCTCCAGCTCACCCAGGCTCGCAAACGTCCCGTCCACAAACAGGTCCCCCATCCTTCTAATGCCTGCCCTGTGCCAGCTCAGGAACCCTCCGTCCATCGTCCCCGGGACAAACCGATAGTTCCCCCGAATCGGGGCCCACATTGAGGCCCCACCTCCCCACCCCTGTGACGTCTCCATTGCCCCCAAATTTTGAGGGTAGCCGCCACCACCGGGCTCATGGTATGCCTCATTGGAGGAAGCGGCGCCGTCACCAGCGCCTCCAGGCTCGTGCCCACACAGGACGCCATCTCCAGCCTCTTCCATGCCGCCTCATCCCCCTCCATCACCCACTTGCGCACCATCGTCACGTTGGCGTCCCAATAATACCCACAGAAGTTAGGCAGCGCCAACCCCCCCACTATCCCTGCACCGCTCCAGGAACACCCTTCTCACCCCCGGGGTCTTCTGCGCCCACACAAACCCCATAACGCTCCTGTTAACCCGCCTGAAGAAGGCCTTAGGGATCAGGATGGGGAGGCATTGGAACAGGAACAAAAATCTCGGGAGCACCGTCATTTTAACTGACTGCACCCTATCCGCCAGGGAGAGTGGCAGCACGTCCCACCTCTTAAACTCTTCCTCCATTTGCTCCACCAGCCTTGTGAAATTAAGCCTATGCAGGGCCCCCAGCTCCTAGCCACCTGGACCCCCAGGTACCTGAAACTCCTCTCCGCCCTTTTTAGCAATACCCCTCTCCTGGTCCCCCGGGTGCACCACGAACAACTCGCTCTTCCCCATATTGAGCTTATACCCGTAGAAATCTCCAAACTCCCTAGGATCCTCATCACCTCCGGCATTCCCCCACCGCAACCGCCACATATAGCAGCAAATCATCTGCCTAGAGCGACACCCTATGCTCCTCCCCACCCCACACCAGCCCCCTCCAGTTCCTCGACTCCCTCAACGCCATGGCCAGGGGTTCAATCGCCAGCGCAAAGAGCAGGGGGGACAGGGGAGACACCTGCCTCGTCCCCCGGTGTAGCTGGAAATACTCTGACCTCCTTCTGTTCGTGGCCACACTCGCCACCGGGGCCTCATATAGCAGCCTCACCCACCTGACGAACCCCTCCCCGAACCCAAACCTTTTCAACACCTCCCACAGGTACCCCCATTCCACCCTATCAAAGGCCTTCTCTGCATCCATCGCCGCCTCCCCTTCCACCGCCGGTATCATTATAACATTCAAGAGCCTCCGTACATTACTATTCAACTGCCTCCCTTTCACGAACCCCGCCTGATCCTCGTGTATGACCTGCGGCACACAATCCTCTATCTTCATGGCCAAACCCTTTGCCAGCAACTTTGCATCTACATTTAGGAGTGAGATCGGCCTATATGACCCACACTGTACGGGATCCTTGTCCTGCTTCGGGATCAGGGAAATCAGCGCTCTCGACATCGTCGGGGGCAGAGCCCCCCCTTCCCTTGCCTCATTGAAGGTCATTACCAACAGCGGGCCCAGCAGGTCCGAATACTTCTTGTAAAATTCAACTGGGAACTCATCCGGCCCCGGTGCCTTCCCCGCCTGCATGTTCCCTATCCCTTTGACCAACTCCTCCAACCCAACAGGCACCCCCAACCCCGCCACCTGCCCCTCCTCCACTCTCGGAAACCCCAGCCGGTCCAGGAAGCGACCCATCCCTCCCTCCTCCAGTGGGGGCTCAGACCGGTACAGTTCCTCGTAGAAGTCCCTGAAGACCCCATTGATACCCACCGCACTTCGCACTGTGCTCCCTCCTCCATCCCTAACTCCCCCGATCTCCCTAGCTGCCTCCCGCTTCCGAAGCTGGTGCGCCAGCATCCGGCTCGCCTTTTCTCCGTATTCATATACGGCCCCCTGCGCCTTCCTCCACTGCGCCTCCTGGTGGTCAACAAATCGAACTCAGCCTGGAGTTCCTAAGCAATCCCTCCCTAAGCAATCCCTCCTCTGGGGCCTCCGCATACCTCCTGTCCACCCTCACCATCTCCCCCACCAACCTCTCCCTCTCTCTCCACCAGGGGCTGGTTTAGCACACTGGGCTAAATCACTGGCTTTGAAAGCAGACCAAGGCAGGCCAGCAGCTCGGTTCAATTCCCGTACCAGCCTCCCCGAACAGGTGCCGGAATGTGGCAGCTAGGGGCTTTTCACAGTAACTTCATTGAAACCTACACGTGACAATAACCGATTTTCATTTCATTTTCATTTCCTCTTCCCCCCCCTCTCCTTGTGTGCCCTAATGGAGATCAGCCCTCCTCTGACCACCGCCTTCAGCGCCTCCCAGACCACCCCTACTTGCACCTCCCCATTGTCATTAGCCTCCAGGTACCTCTCTCTACACCCCCGGACCCGCCCACTCACCTCCTCGTCCGCCAGCAACCCCACCTCTAGGCGCCACAGCGGGCGCTGTTCCCTCTCCTCCCCCAACTCGAGGTCCACCCAATGCGGAGCATGATCAGAAATGGCTATCGCCGAGTACTCCGTATCTTCCACCCTCGGAATCAGCGCCCTGCTCATGACAAAGAAGTCAATCCGGGAGTAGGCCTTGTGTACATGGGAGAAGAATGAGAATTCCCTCGCCCCCGGCCTCGCAAACCTCCATGGGTCCACTCCTCCCATCTGATCCATGAACCCCCTCAGCACCTTGGCCGCCGCCGGCCTCCTGCCCGTCCTAGACCTAGAGCGGTCCAATGCCGGATCAGGCTCCCTGTCTCCAGGTCCAGAATCCGACCCAACATACGCCGCATGAACCCCGCATTGTCCTAATTCGGGGCATATACATTGACCAACACCACCCGCTCCCCCTGCAGCTTGCCACTTACCTTCACATACCTACCGCCATTGTCTGCCACAATGCTCGACGCCTCGAACGACACTCTCTTCCCCACCAAGATCGCCACCCCCTGATTTTTTGCATCCAAACCCGAATGAAACACCTGCCCTACCCACCCCTTTCTCAGCCTTACCTGATCTGCCACCCTCGGGTGCGTCTCCTGAAGCATGGCCACATCCGCCTTCAGGTGCGCGAACACCCGGGCCCGCTTGACCGGCCCATTCAGTCCCCTTACATTCCAGGTTATCAGCCAGATCAGGGGGCTACTCATCCCCCTCCCCCGCCGACTAGCCATAGCCCTTCCTAGGCCAGCCACGTGCCCGTGCCCCCTGCACGACCCGTTCCCCACAGCGGCAGACCCCGCCCCAACCTCCTTTACCAACTCCAGCTCCCCCTTGGCCATTCCAGCAACCGGGTGCCCCCCCCCCCCCAAAGCTAGGTCTCCCCCTAGCTGCATTGCTCCCCCCATTGCACTTCCGTAAGTCAGCTGACTTCTGCTGACCCCGGCCACTCCCACGCTCCATCGACACCCCCCAATGTGGAATTTGCCCTCCTCACCCTCCTTGTCCACCAGGAGGCCCTCATCCATTCCACTCCCAGCGCGGGAGAAAAGCCCGCGCTTCCCAGCTCCGGCCCCGCCCCTTCAACCTTAAGCACGGGAAAAAGCCCGCGCTTTCCACTCGCCCGGCCCCGCCTCCTCTGGCGCAGCTCCCTTTCCAGGCCCGGTCCCACTACACCCAACTCAGGCCGCTCTCTCTCTTTCTCCCCCCCCCCCCCCCCCATCTCCCCTACCGACCATCAACGCCCCAGGCGGTTTACCTACCCCCCCACGAGCCCACCCGGCGGACCAAATCAAAACAATGCTCAATCAACCCCCGACAAACAAAGATCCCCCCCTCGAAACACAACCCAACAATCCCCAACCATCCCTCCACCGCGACTCCCCGACCCTTAGTCCGAGTCCAGTTTTTCAGCCTGAACAAAGGTTGAAGCCTCCTCCGGGGGCTCAAAATAATGGTGCCGGTCCTTGTAGGTGACCCACAGATGCGCCGGCTGCAGCATGCCAAACCTCACCCCCTTCCTGTGCAGCACCGCCTTCGCCCGGTTGTACCCGGCCCTCTTCTTCGCCACCTCCGCGTTCCAATCCTGGTAGATCCGGACCTCCGCGTTCTCCCACCTGCTGCTCCGCTCCTACTTGGCCCACCTTAACACACACTCCCGATCAGCAAACCTGTGGAACCGCATCAGCACCACCCGCGGCGGCTCGCTGGGCTTGGGCCTCCTCGCCAGCACTCGGTGGGTCCCCTCCAGCTCCAAGGGCCCCTGAAAGGCCCCCGCTCCCATCAGCGAATTCAGCATGGTGACCACATAGGCCCCCGTCCGATCCCTCCAGCCCCTCCAGGAGACCCAGGATCCGCAGGTTCTTCCGCCTCGACCGGTTCTCCATCTCCTCGAATCTCGCCTGCCATTTCTTTGGGAGCGCCTCATGCGCCTCCACCTTCACCGCCAGGCCCAGGATCTCGTCCTCGTTCTCCAAGACCTTCTGCTGGACCTCCCGTATCGCCGCCCCTTGGGCCGTCTGGGTCTCCAGCAGCTTATCAATTGAAGCCTTCATCGGCTCCAGCAGCTCTGCTTTCAGTTCCTTAAAACAGCGCTGGAGAAGCTCCTCCACGCTGCCTGGTCTCCGTCGCACCTTTCTTTGCTTCAATGCCACTTTTTTAATCGCCCCACTCCTGGTCCAATCCATACACTATCGGGGGAATGTTGCTGTGCCCTTCCCACACCGGGAAACGTCGAACAAGCGTCGTTACAGGCCCTAAATAGAGCCCAAAAGTCCGTTTTTAGCGGGAGCTGCCGAACGTGCGACTTAGCTCCGCATAGCCGCAACCGGAAGTCAGTGTTGAGCTTCTTGAGTGTGTTGGAGCTGCCCTCATCCAGGCAAGTGGAGAGTATTCCATTACACTCCTGACTTGTGCCTTGTAGGTGGTGGACAGGCGGGAAGTGAGTTACTCGCCACAGAATTCCTAGCCTTTGACCTGCCCTGGTAGACACAGTATTTATATGGCTAGCCTAGTTCAACTTATGATAACCTCCAGTCTATTGATTATGGGGGATTCAGCGATGGTAATGCCATTGAATGTCAACAGGCGATGGTTAGATCTTCTCTTGTAGGAGGTGCTCCTTGCCTGGCACTTGTGTGGCGCGAATGTAACTTGCTACTTGTCAGCCCAAGCCTGGATACTGTCCAGATCTTACTACATTTGGCCACGAATTGCTTCATTACCTGAGGAGTCGCGAATGGTGCTGAACATTGTGCTGTCATCCGCAAACATCCCCACTTCTGACTTTATTATTGAGGGAAGGTAATTGATGAAGCAGCTGAAGATGGTTGGGCCGAGGACATTACTCTGAGGAACTCCTGCAGTGATGTCCTGGAGCTGAAATTATTGATCTCCAACCACCACAACCATCTTCCTTTAAGCCAGGTATGACTCCACAATCATAGAGTTTTCTCCTGATTCCCATTGACTTCAGTCTGGCTAGGACTCCTTGATGCCATATTTGATCAAACACCGCCATGTTGTCAAGTGCAGTCATTCTCACTGAGGGCACTTAAGGGTTAACCACATTGCTCTGGATCTGGAGACATATTTCGGCCTGCCAGGTAAGGGGGACAGGACATTAGTAAATTTACCGTTTTTACGACAATCGTTAATGGTTTCATGATCATCATTAAATTTTCAGTTTACCATGGTGGGATTTGAACCCTGGTCCCCAGAGCATTGCCCTGGTTTTCTGGGTTACTAGTCCAGCGACAATACCACTGCCTCCCCGGGTAGATGCCAGTGTTGTAGCTGATAGCCTGAATGGACGCATGGGCCCTGGGATCAGAATTTAGAGGGAAGGGTGAAGGAAATGATGAGCCGGTGAGTAGTGAGTCTCTCGTATTTAAAAATTAAAAGCTTTTTTGAACTTCTGTTCCAACATCTCAACAAACGTCACATTTGGATAGCAATGAGCTATTTCTCCTCCACTCGAATATTCAGTCTTGATGGTATTGCTGAAAAGAGAGGCACGCTGATGAAGCTTTTCACCTTGCACTCGTTAGGACAGAGGCCAGACTGGGCGAAGACAAGACCGTGCACTGAAAACTGGGGTGAAATCAGACCGTCGACATCAACGTCACACTGGAACAGAAAGCAAAGAAAAACAGTGCGGATAGTAGAATTCTTGAAACAAAACCAAAACATGCTGGGAATACTCAGCAGATGAGCCACCACCGCCTTCTCAAGGGCAGTTAGGGAGGGGCAACGAATGCTGCCCCTGCCAGCAACGCCCACATCGCATGGAAGTTAAAAAAGCACAGCAGCTGTGCGGAGAACTGAGATGTTCATGTTTTGGGTGCAGATCCTTCTGTTGTTTTCAAACATTAACTTGTTTGTTTCGCCCACAGACACCGTCTCATCTGCGGAGCGTTTTCAGTATTTTCTGGTTTTGTTTTGCATAAGAATAGTTGGAAGAGCTTTATTTCAATGGTACATCTGGATAGTTACTGGCTTTAGTGATAGATATTTCCACTTGATTTTTCATTATTATAAAGCAGCTCATTAGTTCCATTAAGCAATTAACACTGATTACAGTTTGTTTCAGGAAAACGTTTTGACTAGAAAGGAGATCAATAGAGGCAGAATTCTGGCAGAGATCTATCCCATTGAAACACTAAGTCCCATATTAAGTGGCAGCCTGCGCACCATAATAATAGCCTGATTAAAACAAGTGATAGATACAATGGTGCAGGGTGTTAGAATATAGAGTGGTTGGATTCGGGACTTGTCTCCCCGCACTCACTGGGGCAGTCCATTTCTGAGTCTATACACTCTAAGTGAGTGCTGTCTGAGAGCCTTTAGACTATAGCTCTGAAAAAGAGTCATACAGACTCAAAATGTTAATTCTGGGGACAATTTCTGCTCCTGCCCACTGCGGGAATCGTCGTGAACGGGACGGAAAATTTGACGGGCCATTTAAAGGTCCACTGACCTTGGGTGGGAATTTCCGGTATTTGGGCAGGCATGACCAGAAATTCCTGCCTCTGTTTTTCTCTCCACAGATGCTGCCAAACCTGCTGACTTTGTTTCTAGCATATTTTTTTTTTTTTTTAAATATGTTTATTTAAAAAAATGTTCATAATATACAAATCATACAAAACAATTAACCAAAGTTACACAATAAAAGAACGAGACTAGCACGCAAAAGCACGTATTAACTTAACCCAAAAAGCTAACCTGAAGCACAGGCAAGCACAGTAGCACAGTGGTTAGCACTGTTGCTTCACAGCGCCAGGGTTCCAGGTTCGATTCCCGCCTTGGGTCACTGTCTGTGTGGAGTCTGCACGTTCTCCCCGTGTCTGCGTGGGTTTCCTCCGGGTGCTCCGGTTTCCTCCCACAAATCCCGAAAGACGTGCTGTTAGGTAATTTGGACATTCTGAATTCTCCCTCAGTGTACCCGAACAGGCGCCGGAATGTGGTGACTCGGGGATTTTCACAGTAACTTCATTGCAGTGTTAATAGCCTACTTGTGACAATAAAGATTTTTTTTTAAACCCTAACAGGCGATGGTGACTAGATCCTTAAAAATGAACGGCTGCCATCTTAGGTCAAACCCTTCCACCGACCCTCTAATGGTGTATTTAACCTTCTCCAAATGCAAGAAAGACATCCATGACTCTTTGAGGTCACCCAACCAAGCTGAGGGACTAGGCGGAGTAGGAGACAACCACCCAAGCAGAACTTGTCTCCGGGCTGTTAACGAGGCAAAGGCGAGGACATCTGCCTTCACCCCTGAACCAGCGAGTTTGAGAGCCCAAAACTGGCCACCAGCTGAAATAGATCCAAATCTATATTGAGTATCTCCGACATGGTGTTGAAGACGCTCAAAAGCTTACCAACTTGGGCCAAGACCAGAACATACGAGTGTGGTTTGTCAGTCCCCTGAGAGTAACGCTCACACTTAGCCCCTAACCCCAGTAAAAAATCGACACATCCCCGCTTTAGTTCGAATTCCCCTGTGCACCACCTTGAATTGGATCAGATTTAGCTGAACACATAAGACGTGGAGTTGACCCTGTGAAGGGCCTCACTCCACACCTCATCATCCAGAATGGGACCCAACTCACCTGCCCATTTCACTCCACTCTACGGAGCTAACTCCGCTGAGAGGATATGGCCATATATACCTGAAATAGCCCCCTGACCAGACCCTGCCAATGACAAAATCCTCTTCCAACAGGGAAGAGGGTGAGACCTAGGGAAAGGAGGGAAAACCCTGCACGAAAAGTGGTGAATCTGAAAGTATCTGAAAAGACTGGAACCAGGCAGTTGGAATTTCTCCCCCAGCTCCTTAAAACCTGCAAACCTCCCGTCAACAAACAGGTCTCCAGATCTCTCCAAACCCTTCTCTTACAATGATTTAAACATAGAGCTGGGTGGGATAAGCTGATTCTTGCAGATGGGGGCTACCAAAGACAGAGAAGAGAGTTTAAAATGCTGCCAGAGCTGCTTCCAGATTCTCAGGGTGAACACCACCACTGGATTCCGGAAAGATCTTACTGGAGAGAAAGGCATCGTTGTGGTTACTATTGTACCAAGGCTAGAAACAGTGCAGGAGCTCGCTTTCACTTGTCCCCATATGGAACCAGGATCACTGAACCACATCAATATCTTCTGAATATTGGCTGCCCAATAGTAAAGCAATAAATTGGGTAGAGCGAAGCTCCCTGACCAACTAGCTCCTTGGTGCAAAGCCCTATAGCAAGCAGTACTATTGCCAAGACAAACCGGAGCAGAGACAGTGGACACTCCTGTCTCGTGCCCCTATTCAACGGGAAGTAGCCAGTGTTGCGAGCATTCGTGCGAACGCTAGCAGTGGGGAGCCTATACAGTAATCGAATCCAAGATCCAAATCCAAACCTCCCAAGAATCTCAAACAGATATTCCCACTTGACTCTTATCAAATGCCTTTTCAGCATCTGGGGAAACAATCTGGGCAGAGAGAAGGGGAAAAGGGTAATGTTTAGTGGGCGGCGTATATTGACCGACAATTGCCGACCTTTAATGAAGCCTGTCTAATCCTCCAAGATCACCTCTGGAAGTGAGGGCTCCAGCCGCAGCGGCAGCACTTTGGCAAGTAACTTAACACCCGTGATCAAGAGAGAGATAGGTCGATATGACCCACACTGGGTTGGGCCTTTGTCTTTCTTGAGATAGAAGCTTGTGTGAGGGTAGAGGGCAACAAACCCCGGGATAAGGAATCATTAAACATATCCAGGATTAAGGGTAGCAACTGCTCTGCGCACTTCTTATAGAATTCAATGGGGAACCATCTGGGCTTTTCTAGTCTGCATCAACCTAATGAATTTCCTAATTTCCTTGGGCCCAACGGAGATTCAACTGCTCGTTCCTCTCGCCTTCCTCAGCTGGGATAAATAAGTTGTTCAAAATCTCAGTCATGATCGATCCCTCAACCAGAGCCCTGATCTATACACCCCGATAGAATGATTCAAAAGCCGCATTAAACCTGAGGAAGGGTGGAAACCAAGCTCCTGCTCGGGTTACGTACCTGTACGATCCCCCGAGAAGCGGCCTGTCGCTTCAGCTGGCGAGCTCAGAGGCTACTGGTCTTTTCCCTGTATTAATAAAACATACCTCTCAAGCATCACAGCTGGCCCACTGCTCTGTCTGTTAACAACAGCTCAAATTGTGTCTGCAGCCTTTTCCTACTTGCCAACAACTCCGGGGTTGAGGCAAGTGAATACTGGTGCACCCCAAGAATGGAATCCAGCAGCCTCTGCTGTTCCAACCTCGCTGTCTCCACCATGGGCACTTTGTAGGAGATCATCTCGCCCCCGCCCCCCCGAGGACCACCTTAAGGGCTTCTTCCCACTGTGTAAAAGGTCAGATTGACTCAGTTTTATTAAAATTTATATATTCCCCAATGGCGGTGGATCTGCATTCACAAAATGTCTTGTCTGCTAATAATGCGTTTATCGAATTCTTACGCCAAGGTACTCGCAAGTGCCTTGCCGTTAATGCAAGGCCAGAGTCCCAGAGGCTGCCTCCGCCCTTTCTTCTGCCGACGAGTTCGAGATGCTTCTGATTACGCTGATGAACTTGAAAATGAAAAAATGGAAATTGTTTCTTGTCACAAGTAGGCTTCCAATGAAGTTACTGTGAAAACCCCTTAGTCACCACATTCCGGCGCCTGTTCAGGGAGGCTGGTACGGGAATTGAACCCGTGCTGCTGGCCTACCTTGGTCTGCTTTAAAGGCCAGCTATTTAGCCCTGTGCTAAACCAGCCCCTTCTGACAAAGACACGGGGAGAATGTGCAAACTCCACACAGGCAGTCACCCAAAGCCGGAATTAAACCCTTTGTCATCTTGACGTTTCTGGACATTTCACATATATAGGATTCATATCCTATTAATTATATGGGTTTTCAAAAGAAAATACCCCCTGGAATTCAGAGAAAAGGACAATAAGTGTAGTACTCTAGCGGGAGAAACCTCGTCCATGTCAACTATCACACGTGGGGAGGGGGAAGGAGTCAGGAATTGGATAAGCATTTCACACACAAACGTATTGAGGTAGAAAGATTGTCGTGGAGACTAGTTGAAGATGATGCATGAACACCCCATTCATCTTGAGATACCCTGCAAAATGCGGACAGAATTGTGTAGATGGAGGACTTGTTGTCACAATGCCTTATTCTTCCTTCTCTCTGAGAAAATAATATTCCTTTTGTCATTTTAAAATGCAGCATCGTCACTAATATGGCGAGCTCAGAGTAGTCTTTCTCATTATTGTTTGTCCCATTGAGGTCCCAGACAGAAAGCTACACTGGAAACTCTAAAGAAGGTTGCACTCACAAGGTATTGAATCATTTTCTGGGGATCGCACACCTCTGGAATGGTTCTCGTACCAGTGCTGCTTCCATATGTTGTGCAACACTCCTCATGATAGTAGCCGAGCAACGTGCGTGCATGCCCTCAAGGGCCTTTATGTTTTTTTCCAAATTATTGAAGGAATATCCTGTAACTAACAACGTTTAAAAAAGTTGAGCACTTTTTGAATATAGCATGCTTCCCTTCGCTTCTCATTGATTCTTATTCTGCTATTGGCTGGTCTACAGTTTCATTGGTCCTTTTTCAAAAGCCGATTTCATCTGGGCACAGATGTTGAAAGGATGCCAAGTCACTGGAACACCAAGCATCCCTGTGAGTTGTATCAGCTGTTGGAGAGCCAGCACCTAGTCTCCTTGGCTGCAGTAACCTGACCTTGTGGTTAAGGTATTAATCAGTGGTCACAAGTTCAGCATCCAGGCAAGTAGTTCCCCAACGCAGTTTCCCAACATCGGCATTCACAGGCCTGCAGGGAAAATCCTGTGTCAAATATCAATTTAGCCATCTAGACTCTAGGATCATTGAATCATAGAATTTACAGTGCAGGAGGCCATTGAATTCAATACAAATCCATCTTTATCTAGTGTGTGGTCTCAACGAGAGTAACATCAATAGAGTACTCCTAGAGTACAGGTACAATTATTGTGATAAAGCAACTGCTTTTCCTTGAACCACTCATGATATAGAACAAGTTTGAAATGATAAATTACTGTCAGCAATGCATTTCTTTTTCAAAAATGAGGGAAAAAAGCAAAAATCTAATTCTGTACATTTTGAGAAGACATGAAGAGTAACTTCATTGCTGTAATCTAATATTTGAGGCTGCCCCAGGTTCACTTTGGTGGTTTCTGATATCTGAAACCTTCAATTAGCTTCCAGCTTTGTAATACTTGGAGCTATCCATATTCTACATACAGAGACCATCTGAGGCCCGACACCAGGGATTTTCAAGGGCAGATGTCAGAACGGTCACGGAGCTAAGGGTCTCGGTGTTCTGTATCCATCAGCTAACGCAGTTCCCCAACATCGGCATTCACAGGCCTGCAGGGACAATCCTGTGTCAAATATCAATTTAGCCATCTAGACTCTAGGATCATTGAATCATAGAATTTACAGTGCAGAAGGAGGCCATTCGGCCCATCACGTCTGCACCGGCCCCTGGAAAGAGCACCCCACCCAAGCTGACGCCTCCACCCCCATCTCCGTAACTCAGTAAACCCACCTAACCTTTTGGACACTAAGGGCAATTTAGCATGGCCAATCCACCTAACCTGCACATCTTTGGACTGTGGGAGGAAACCGGAGCACCCGGAGGAAACCCACGCAGACACAAGGAGAAAGTGCAAATTCCACACACACAGCCACCCGAGGCCGGAATTGAACCCACTGTGCACCCAGTGGAGCAATTATTTGATGGATTTCCTGTAAACCTCGCAATTCCCCCCAACCCACCACCACCCCTTCCCCGTGGCGGTTCCATTTTGAGAATCATGTGCCGTGAGGCACTTGGCGGATTCCTCTCCCTCTTATGGCCAAAGCTGCGCCCAAGAGTTCGCCCAGACGTGGTCCATCTGCACCTCCATCTCCATGTGTTCTGCCTCGATGTAGAACAGTTGTGCGGTGCGGACAACATGAAGGGGACCATACTGTTCTCGTTCTCTCTCTCTCTCTCTCTCTCTCTCTCTCTCTCTCTCTCTCTCTCTCTCTCTCTCTCCCCCCCCACTCCGGGGACGATTCTGCAGCACAAGGTGCCTGTCATGAAACAGAAGGAGACGATCAGAGAACTCACCACCAAGCTCAGCAGATCCGAGAGTCAGAGTATGTCAGAGCCCTGTGTGTTTGTGTGATGTCTTTGTGCAGACACATGGTGTGCACAGCGTGTGGAGATTGTCTTCCAGTGCGGCTGCTGCTGAGGGGCCAGAAGCGTGTGTGTCGGCGACACCATGGAGGCGTATTCAGTGGGAGGGAATTGTCTGCCATCTCAGCAAGAGCTACATTATTGGAGACAACCATCTCCATGCATCGACTGCATTGACATGTCGTCTGGTTGTGGAGACGTGATTGGTCTTTTCATTATGCCGAGGTCTCCATTATTGACCAACAAGTTGATAATGGAAGCTGAACTGTCGTTTTTGAATTTTTCCCCTCTGGTCAGTGAGTGACTGCTGAGCTTGGTGGCCACAGTGAAGTACTTGTGGTGAAGTGATATTCTCATGACAACATTTTGGTTTTTCTTTTGAAGCAAAGGAATTTAATGTTGGCAGGTGTGACCTTTAACCCGAGCAGGATGATGCACACTGCAACATTTCCTTTCCAATGATTGGATTGGATTGGATTTGTTTATTGTCACGTGTACCGAGGTACAGTGAAAAGTTTTTTTCTGCGAGCAGCTCAACAGATCATTAAGTACATGGGAAGAAAAGGGAATAAAAGAAAATACATAATAGGGCAACACAAGGTACACAATGTAACTACATAACACCGGCATCGTTCATGAGCGATGAACTGCGTCAG
Organism: Scyliorhinus torazame; assembly: GCF_047496885.1. Lineage (NCBI taxonomy): Eukaryota > Metazoa > Chordata > Chondrichthyes > Carcharhiniformes > Scyliorhinidae > Scyliorhinus > Scyliorhinus torazame. The sequence goes on along the minus strand of NC_092710.1, from coordinate 338,886,383 downwards.
TATCTGCTCAGCAAAGGCATCGCCTCGAGCAGAACGACCAGTTATAACCCACGGGGAAACGGGCAGGTGGAGAGGGAGAACGCGACCGTGTGGAAGGCTGTCCTTCTGGCCCTGCGGTCGAGAAATCTCCCAACCACCCGCTGGCAGGAGGTCCTACCCAATGCCCTACACTCCATTAGGTCACTCCTCTGCACGGCCACGAATGAGACCCCTCACGACCGATTGTTTCTCTTCCCCAGGAAGTCTACCTCCAGGGTCTCGCTTCCACCTTGGCTGATGGCTCCGGGACCTGTTCTTCTCCGGAGGCACGCGAGGAGCCATAAAACGGACCCCCTAGTTGAAAAGGTCCGACTGCTCCACGCCAACCCCAGTTACGCCTACGTGGAGTACTCCGACGGCAGGCAAGATACGGTTTCCCTCCAGGATCTGGCACCCGCTGGATCCTCCACCACAGACGCCCCTTCCCGCGCCGCTCCCCTGCAGGACCCGTCGCCCCCTACAACACACCCCCTTCCGGCCCTACCACCCGTTGGTGAGCCCCTACCGTGCGCCCCCCCTTTACACACCCCGCCGGCTCCGCTACCCCTGGCCCTGCCTAGTTCCTCTGCCCCAACCCGGACCGAAGCTCCGACCGCTGTGCTCCCGGATGTGCCCTCAACCGGGACGTCTGTGCCCGCCGCACCACCACCCGAATTGAGGAGGTTGAGGAGGACGATCCGGCCACCGAGACGGATGGACCTATGATGGCACTTCACCCCCGCCGGACTCCTTTTTAAACAGGGGGTGAATGTGATGAACGGTTATTGCCTTATCATCATGTAAGGTGATGTCCCCTTTAAGGCCGGGCTTGGAACCCTGGGGACTCCGCCTCTGGCTCCGCCCATCTGGGAGCCATACATAAAGGGCTGCCTCATGGTCTGTATAGCAGTCAGCTCTCGTCTCTAGCTCTAGCATAGTTATTAGTCTAATAAAGCCTTCTTTACAGTTTAATCTCTAAGCGTCACTATTGAGGGTACCTCAGTATTCATTTCCAGACAAATCCTCTGAGTTTGCTTTGGAGGGTGAGGATTCTGGACAACTAAAAGAAGCCTTTCTATTTATCCACTTCTATCAAGAATTCTCATTTACTCCTACAATTTCCAGTAACTGGATTCAACTTGAAGCTCCATCAGTAGAGCTTGGACCATGAGGCTGAACCCCCAACTCAGTCCAGACGTCTGTGTTGGCACGAGAGTTTCAGTGAGGGTCGCCAAGCCTCCAGGATTGTTTGGGAGTCTCCAAGGACTAACTGCTGAGCTTAAGGATACCACTGCATGTAGCCTAGGAGAAAAAACATGCAGGCAGTAATGGTTTTTAAATTTTCTTTGAACAGTTTTGTTTGCTATTAGAATAAAAGTGGACTTGGGAGGGGAGGGGTGGAGTCGGCAGGGATGGAATAACGTTCTCTGACTGACGGCAAATAATCATTCACTTGGTGATGGTGTCACTTCATTCTAACTGGTCTGGGAAGGCAGGTGCCTCCTGTGAGGCTGGACATATCGGGCAATCGATGGTAGGTCTGTGAGGAAAGCGGGAAGTGAGCGGTTATCTGCTGCCACCTTCATGAACATATCTACCCAGAAATGCACCTGTAATTCAGTGACGGTTATGGGTGGGTGTGAGAAGTGTTTATGCCATGTAACTTTGAAGTTAGGGAACAATAGGCTGAAGAAATTTGAGACTTTCCTTTTCTGGCCAGGTTTTGCCTGGTGAGAACATTCTGTTGTACATGTAACAATGGCAGTAACAATATTTGTGATTTTATTTCATGCCTTTAGCATTGAAAAACATTCCAAGGCACAATAAGAGTGTTTTTGGAGGAGGCTAGTGTGCTTGACTGTGTCGAAGGCTGCAGAGGAAGAATAGGGAGGGATAATACATAATAATAATAGTCTTTATTATTGTCACAAGTAGGCTTACATTAACACTGCAATGAAGTTACTGTGAAAAGCCCCTAGTCACCACATTCCGGCGCCTGTTCGGGTCACAGAGAGAGAATTCAGAATGTCCAATTCACCGACCAAACACGTCTTTCAGGAATTGTGGGAGGAAACTAGAGCACCCGGAGGAAACCCACGCAGACACGGGGAGAATGTTCAGATTCCACACAGACAGTGACCCAAGCCAGGAATCGAACCTGGGGCCCTGGAGCTGTGAAGCAACAGTGCTAACCACTGTGTTACCAAGCCACCCGAACATCATGGGTACAGTTAGAAAGAACAATGGAAAAGGACTTGGATTTAGAGGGCTGAATTTGTTCTGCTCGTCCCCTGCCCCGTTACTCGATTTCTCTCCCTCCTTTCCAGAATCCGATGCTCAGTAGCCATTGATGCCGCTCTGCTTTCTCTTCCCTGCCACAGTCCCTATTTCTCAACCGATGGTGAGTGTGAGCAGATAGGTTAATTGTGGGATCATCACAGTTGGCTAATCTGCCCCATGTACAAGATGCTCTGTTGTAAATGACCAAACTCCTTTGACCTTTTCAAATCTCAACCTCTGTCAGTTCGAAGAACGAGAGCTGCAGGTAAATGGGAATACCACCCATTTAGTTAGAACTATATCACATGGATTGCAACAGTTCAAGAAGGTAGTTCACCAATAGATTATGGATGGACAATACTTGCCAGTGATACCCACAACACAAGAATTCATTCTAAAAAGATATCTATTAAAGCAGTAATACAGCATAATTAAATTAAATTACAGCGCCTTGGAGTGCTGTTGCAGTAATCTCAGATTATGGTGATGTCAGGTCAGTAAATGCAGTAGCTTCATCTGTATCGCCTTGCAGTATTCACTGCTGCAGTTACATCAATTTATACTGCCTGTTTTATAAAAATAAGTTGTCAGCATAACAATAGATAAAATTGGGAAAACAGCAGTATCAGCTATTTATTTCTCTCTACTTCAAGGAGATGATTTTTCCCCCCTCTGACGTTTATTTTAATCGGATGGAACACAAGAATTAAAATTAAATGGTTTGTAAATTCTGACATTCAGTTCTGAGCAGTGATTTGTCTGGGTGTTTTAACAGCAAGTGAGGCAAAATAAGTCATTCAGATCCCCTGATTTCCCTCTGCTCGTGGAGGTTCCTGCCCGTGCACAGGCAATCTCTGGCCCTCTTGCAAATGGGTTGTTCTTCCGATGAAAAGATAAATTCGGTACATCAACTGGCTATTCGACCATGTGAACAAATCACTGCTTCTCCCCTCCCTGCGTTCACATGCACTTTTCAGCAGGTATCATTGGTCACCAGTTACGTGCTTCTGGAAATATTTTCCAAAGTATATTGGCATTGTGCTACTGAGTACAGCTAGCTGGCACAGACAAAGAGACAGATTTATGCTCCCAAAGTGGGTAGCGGGAAACAGGAAATGCCCTTGCTTGGCATACCAGCCTCTGGATAAAGTGCCCTATTTGACACAATTCTAGCTCAGGAGGGTCCGGTTTGGGATGGAGTTGGGCCCACCACCCCTGACAGTGATCAGAGGCTGCCATGGGCCTTTTGTTTATATCCTTTCATGGCATGTGGTCTTCATTGTAAATGGCAGCATTTATTTCTCATCCTGAGCAGTCACCATCAAGAGGGAAACTGTACTCAACAAACTATTGGGATTGAGGGCAAACAAGTCCCCAGGGCCTGATGGCCTACATCCTAGGGTGTTAAAAGAAGTGGCAGCGGAGATGGTGGTTCCATTGGTTATAATATTCCAAAATTCCCTGGACATGGGAAATGTTCCAGTGGATTGGAAAAATGCTAACTTAACACCCTTATTCAAAAAGAAAGGGACGCAGATTGTGGGAAATTACAGACCAGTTTGTTTAACATCTGTTGAAGGGAAATTGTTAGAATCTATTATCAAGGAAGTAATATCAGGACATTTGGAAAGTCAAAAGACTATCCATCAGAGTCAGCGTGGTTTTATGAAGGGCAACTCATGTTTGACTAATATGCAGAGATTTTTTTTTAATAAACATTTTACTGAAGTATTTTTGGTATTGTAACAACAACAAAATAAACAATGTACATGAAACTATAAATGAAAAATGAAAATCGCTTATTGTCACAAGTAGGCTTCAAATGAAGTTACTGTGAAAAGCCCCTAGTCGCCACATTCCGGTGCCTGTTCGGGGAGGCTGGTACGGGAATTGAACCGTGCTGCTGGCCTGCTTTAAAAGCCAGCGATTTAGCCCTGTGCTAAACCAGCCCCAGGTAATGAAGTTACTGTGAAAAACCCCTAGTCGCCACATTCCGGCACCTGTTTGGGGAGGCTGGTACGGGAGTTGAACCCGCGCTGCTGGTCTTGTTCTGCATTACAAGCCAGCTGTTTAGCCCACTGTGCTAAACCAGCTCCTACATAGTGCAAAAGCCGTCTCCCTCCCTTACAGGTCCCACCTTTATTAACCCTCTACTCTAAGCTAAACTAACCCCCCCCCCCCTCTGCTGACGATTAATTTTCCGCTAAGAAGTTGACGAACAGTTGCCACCTCCGGGCGAACCCTAACAGTGACCCTCTCAAGGCGAACTTGATTTTCTCCAAACAGAGAAAGCTAGCCGTGTCCGATAGCCAGGTCTCCAACTTCAGGGGCTTTGAGTCCCTCCAAGCTAATAGTATCCGTCTCCGGGCTACCAGGGAAGCAAAGGCCAGAACGTCTGCCTCTTTCTCCTCCTGGATTCCCGGGTCTTCCGACACCCCGAAAACCGCCACCTCTGGACTCAGTGCCACCCTTGTTTTTAACACCGTGGACATGACATCTGCAAACCCCTGCCAAAATCCCCTAAGCTTCGGACATGCCCAGAACATGTGGACATGGTTCGTTGGTCCTCCCACACATTTTGCACACCTATCTTCCACCCCAAATAACCTGCTCATCCAGGCCACTGTCATGCGAGCCCGGTGAACGACCTTGAATTGTATCAGGCTGAGCCTGGCACATGTTGCAGATGCATTGACTCTACTCAATGCGTCCGCCCTTAGACCATCCTCTATCTCTCCTCCCAGCTCCTCCTCCCACTTGCGCTTCAGCTCCTCGGTCTGCGTCTCCTCTGACCACATAAGTTCCTTGTAAATGTCTGAGACGCTCCCTTCTCCTACCCACCTTCTGGAAACTACCCTGTCCTGAATCCTTAGCGGTAGGAACGGGAAGGTTGACACCTGTTTACGTAGGAAGTCCCGCACCTGCAGATACCTGAATTTGTTTCCCCTCGCCAACCCAAACTTCTCCTCCAGCGCCATCATACTCTGAAAGCTCCCCTCTATAAACATATCCCCCATCCTCTCAATCCCTGCTCTCCGCTATATCCGGAATCCCCCATCCATACTTCCCGGGGCAAACCGGTGACTATTACAGATTGGGGACCAGACCGATGCTCCCTCTGCTCCCACATGTCTCCTCCATTGCCCCAGACTCTCAGGGCCGCCACCACCACGGGGCTGGTGGAGTACCGTGCCGGCGGGAACGGCAGAGGCGCAGTTACCAACGCCCCTAAACTGGTGCCCTTGCATGAAGCCGCCTCCATACGCCCCCATGCCGACCCCTTCCCCACCACCCACTTCCTGATCATGGCTATATTCGCCGCCCAGTAATAGTTACTAAAATGTGGCAGCGCCAGCCCGCCCTCTCCCCGACTCCGCTCAAGCATTACCTTCCTTACCCGCGGGGTCTTGCCCGCCCAAACAAAGCCAGAGATCACTTTGTTGACCCGTTTAAAAAAGGACCACGGAATAAAGATGGGGAGACACTGAAATACAAACAGAAATCTCGTGAGGAGCGTCACCTTCACCGTCTGCACCCTCCCAGCCAGTGACAATGGGAGCGCGTCCCATCTCCGAAAGTCGTCCTTCATTTGGTCTACTAGCCGGGCCAGATTTAATTTATGCAGCCGGTCCCATTCCCGCGCCACCTGAATGCCTAGGTACCTAAAGTTTCCCCCTACTAATCCAAACGGCAGCTCCCCCAATCGCCTCTCCTGTCCCCTCGCCTGGACCGCAAACATCTCACTTTTCCCCATATTTAGCTTATACCCCGAAAACCGGCCAAATTCCCCTAGAATCCTCATGATTTCTTCCATCCCCTCTATTGGGTCCGATACATACAGAAGCCGGTCGTCTGCATAGAGCGAGACTCTGTGCTCCCCCCGGACCAGCCCCTTGAGGCTCTCAGAGCAATTGCCAACGGCTCTATAGCTAGCGTGAACAACAGTGGGGAGAGGGGGCATCCCTGTCTTGTCCCCCGGTGCAGTCTAAAATAGCCAGATGTTGTCCTATTTGTCCGTACGCTTGCCACAGGAGCCTGATACAGCAACCTGACCCAGTCAATAAAGCCCCGCCCAAATCCGAACCGTCCCAGTATCTCCCACAGATAATCCATTCTACCCGATCAAAAGCCTTTTCTGCATCCTTTGCGATCACTACCTCCACCTCCCTACCTTCCGGAGACATCATGATCATGTTTAACAACCTTTTACATTGGCCACCAACTGCCTACCCTTAACAAACCCCGTCTGGTCCTCCCCAATAATGTCCGGAACACAATCCTCAATCCTGGAGGACAAAATTTTGGCCAGAAACTTAGCATCCACATTCAACAGAGATATCGGCCTGAAGGACCCACTTAGCTCCGGGTTCTTGTCCCGCTTTAGAATCAGCGAAATCGTGGCCTGTGACATGGTCGGGGGCAGCACCCCTCTTTCCCTTGCCTCATTGAACATCCTCATCAACACTGGCCCCAATATCCCAGAGAACTTTTCATAAAACTCCACTGGGTACCCGTCAGGCCCCGGGGCTTTACCCGACTGCATGGCCTTCAGACCATCCACTGTCCCTTCCAGCCCAATCGGGGCCCTCAGCCCTTCTACCAGCTCCCCGACCACCTTTGGGAAATTCAGCCCGTCCAAGAAATGCCCCATCCCCTCCGGCCCCGTACAGCCTACTGTAGAAATCCTTAAATGCCTTATTCATGTCTGCTGAATCTCCAACCAGGTTCCCATCTCCGTCATTTACTTTCCCCTATCTCCCTGGCTGCCCCCCTCTTTCTAAGCTGCTGTGCAAGCATTCTGCTGGTTTTCTCTCCATGTTCATAGATCACCTCCCTCGCCTTTCTCAGCTGCTCCACCACCCTCCCTGTGGTTAACAAGCCGAATTCTGCCTGTAGCCTCCGCCGTTCCCTTAAAAGCCCTGCCTCTGGGGTCTCCGCATACCTCCTATCGATCTGTAGTATCTCCTGTACCAGTCGGTCCGTCTCTGCCCTGTCCACCTTCTCCCTATGGGACCGTATCGAGATCAGCTCCCCTCTGACCACCGCCTTCAGTGCTTCCCAGACCACCGCTGCTGAAATTTCCCCCGTGTCGTTGACCTGCAGGTAGCTCTGAATACATTTCCTCAGCCGCTCGCACACCCCTTCAGCCAAAAGTCCCACGTCTAACCTCCATTGCAGGCGCTGGTTACTGTCTTTACTAACCTCAGGTCAACCCAGTGTGGAGCATGGTCTGAGATTGTGATCGCCGAGTACCCCATGTCCACCACCTCTGCAAGTAAGGCCCTGCTCAAAATAAAGAAATCAATCCGGGAGTACACTTTATGCAGGTATGAGTAGAAGGAAACTCCCTCACCCTCGGCTGCCCCCCACCCCACCCCCCCGCCATCTGCTCCATGAACCCTTTTGGTTCCTTTGCCATTGCTGGCACCCTACCCATTTTCGAGCTTGACCGGTCCAAGCCAGGGGCAATAACTGTGTTGAAGTTCTCTCCCATGACCAACCTGTGCGAGTCCAGGTCCGGTATCTTCCCCAGCATCCTCTTTATAAACTCCACATCATCCCAATTTGGCGCATATACATTTACTAATACCACCTGCAGCCCCTCCAGTTTTCCACTGACCATAATGTACCGACCTCCCACATCCGAGACTATTCTACCCGCCTCAAACAACACCCGCTTATTGATCAGGATATCAACCCCTCTAATCTTTGAGTCTATTCCCGAGTGAAAGACCTGACTGACCCAGCCTTTCCTCAATCTAATCTGGTCAGTTACTCTAAGGTGTGTCTCCTGCAACATTACCACGTCCGCCTTCAGTCCCCTAAGATGCACGAACACACGTGCCCTCTTGGCCGGCCCATTTAACCCTCGAACATTCCAGGTGATCAGCCTAGTTAGGGGGCTCATTGGCCCCCCCCTTCGCCGATCAGCCATCCCCTTTTTTGGGCACGCCTCCAGCCCATGCTCCGCACCTCCACCGGCCCGCCCCCAGGCAGCCTCCGCCCCCAGGCAGCCTCCGCCCCCAACCTCCTCTCTGTCCCTTAGCCCAAGTCCCTCCCTCGTCAGCAGAAAATTTACCCCCCTCCGCCCCCAGTAACAACACTGTAACCCAACCCCTTTAATAAACGAACATATGCACACACCCCACTGCGCTTCTATGAGCTAGCTTGGTGGCCCCCATCCCTGGCGCCGGATAGTCTCCCACCTATTGTCCCCCCCCCCCCCCCCCCCCCGCTCATACAAACATACTCCAACATCAAACAATCCCCACACAATTGCCCTACAAAAAAACACCAAGATCTAAACAAGCACACCTCCATCCCCCAACACTGCAAATGAAAACCTTAACTCACTCAGCTCTACCGCCTGTCCCAAATCAATACAAAAGGTATTACAAACAGCTTCTACAAAACGAAAAACGAGAAACTTTAAAAAAAAAAAGAACAGAAAAAACCCCCAAAAACGTTTCCGCAAAGTTCAAAAGTTCTCGGTCCACCACCAGTCCTTTCCTTTTTGCAAAGTCCAGCGCGTCCTCAGGTGACTCGAAATAAAAGTGCTGTTCCTCGTGCGTGACTCAGAGACGGGCCGGATACAACAGTCCGAACTTCACCTTTTTCTTAAAAAGGATCGACCTAATCTGGTTGAAGCCTGCTCTTTTCCTGGTCACCTCCACACTCAGGTCTTGGTAGACCTGCAGGATACTGTTGTCCCACTTACAGCTCCGTGTCTCCTTGGCCCACTGTAGAATGCGCTCCTTATCCAAGTACCTGTGGAATCTCACCACCATTGCCCTCAGGGGGGCTCCCATTCGCGGCTTCCTCGTGAGTGCTCTGTGAGCCCGGTCACCTCCAAGGGTCGGGAGAATGTCCCCTCCCCCCGCAGCTTCTCAGACAAACTCACTATGCCCCAGCGTCCGCTCCTTCGGACTCCTCCGGGAGCCCAACAATTCTAAAGTTCTGCCGGCAGGACCTATTCTCCAGGTCCTCCACCTTCTCCAGGAGCTTCTTCTGCTGGTCTCTCAGCGTCCCCACCTCCAACTCCACCGCAGTTTGATGTTTCTCTTGCTCAGCCAGCGCCTTCTCTACTTTCTGGATCGCCCGATCTTCGGCGTCCAATCTAAGCTCCAGCCACTCAATTGACTCTCTTATCGGGTCCAAGCAGTCCCGTTTCTGCTGAGCAAAGCCTTCCTAAATAACTTGCATCAGCTGCTCCGTTGACCGCTGGGTCGATAAACCGGAGGTCCGGTCCTCCGCCATGCTGTCTCCCGCTGCAGCGTCAGACCAAGCCTTCTCTGTCTTTCTGTTTAATTTGCGAAGATTTAACAAACAAAGTGGATAATGGGGATCCTGTGGATGTTAAATATCTGGACTTCTGGAAGGCATTTGCGAAGGTGCGACACAGAAGGTTAATTTACAAAGTTCGATCACATGGGATTAGGGGTAATTTATTAGCTTGGATAGAAGGCTGGCTGACGGACAGAAGACAGAAAGTGGGGATAAACGGGTATTTTTCTGGATGGCAAGCTGTAACTAGTGGGGTGCCACAGGGTTCGGTCCTTGGGCCCCAGCTATTTACAATCTATATTAATGACTTGGATACATGGATTTGAATTTGGATTTGTTTATTGTCACGAGTACCGAGTTAGAGTGAAAATTAGTTTTCTGCGAGCAGCTCAAACCGATCATTAAGTACATGAAAAGAAAAGAAAATATAAAGAAAATACATAATAGGGCAACACAAGGTACACAATGTAAATACACGGTAGCACAGTGGTTACCACCGTTGTTTCACAGCTCAAGGCTCCAGGGTTCGATTCCTGGCTTGGGTCACTGTGCGGAGTCTGCATGTTCTCCCTGTATCTGTGTGGGTTTCCTTCCATACTCCAAAGACGTGCGGCTTAGGTGGATTGGCTGTGCTAAATTGCCCTTAATGTCCAAAAAAGGTTAGGTGGGGTTACGGGGATTGGGTGGAGGCGTGGGCTTGGGTAGGGTGCTCTTTCCAAGGGCTGGTGCAGACTCGATGGGCTGAATGGCCTCCTTCTGCACTGTAAATTCTATGATTCTGTGCCATAGACACCGGCATCGGGTGAAGCATACAAGAGTGTAGTATTGAATCAGATCAGTCCATAAGGAGGTCGTTAGCAGTGGGGAAGAAGCTGTTTCTGAGTCTGTTCGTGCGTGTTCTCAGACTTCTGTATCTCCTGCCCGATGGAAGAAGTTGGAGGAGTGAGTAAGCCGGGTGGGAGGGGATCTTTGATCATGATATGGATAGAAGGTTCTATAGCCAAATTTGCAAACCACACAAAAATAGGTGGGACAGTAAGTTGCAATGAGGAAATAAGAACCTTACGAATGGATACAGATAGGTTAGGAAAGTGGGTCAAATGTGGTTGATGGAGTTTAACGTGGATAAGTGTGAGATCATGAGTTTTGGTTGGAAAAATGCATAGGCAAATTATTATCTAAATGGGGAGGGACTTTGGGGTGCTTCATTGCAGAGGGATCTGGGATCATGAGTCACAGAAAACGAGCATGCAGGTACAGCAGGTAATAAAGAAAGTGAATGGAATGTTAGCATTTATAGCTGAAGGAATTAAGTAGAACATAGAACATTACAGTGCAGTACAGGCCCTTCGGCCCTCGATGTTGCGCCGACCTGTGAAACCACTTTGAAGCCCATCTACACTATTCCCTTATCGTCCATATGTCTATCCAATGACCATTTAAATGCCCTTAGTGTTGGCGAGTCCACTACTGTTGCAGGCAGGGCATTCCACACCCTTACTACTCTCGGAGTAAAGAACCTACCTCTGACATCTGCCTTATATCTATCTCCCCTCAATTTAAAGCTATGTCCCCTCGTGCTAGCCATCACCATCTGAGGAAAAAGGCTCTCACTGTCCACCCTATCTAATCCTCTTATCATCTTGTATGCCTCATTTAAGTCACCTCTTAACCTTCTTCTCTCTAACGAAAACAGCCTTAAGTCCCTCAGCCTTTCCTCATAAGATCTTCCTCCGTACCAGGCAACATCCTGGTAAATCTCCTCTGGACCCTTTCCAATGCTTCCACATCCTTCCTATAATGCGGCGGCCAGAACTGCACGCAATACTCCAAATGCGGCCGCACCAGAGTTTTGTACAGCTGCAACATGACCTCATGACCTCCGAAACTCAATCCCTCAACCAATGAAAGCTAACATACCGTACGCCTTCTTAACAACCCTATCACCCTGGGTGGCAACTTTCAGGGATCTATGTACATGGACACCGAGATCTCTCTGCTCATCCACACTACCAAGAATCTTACCATTAGCCCAGTACTCTGTATTCCTGTTACTCCTTCCAAAATGAATCACCTCACACTTTTCTGCATTAAACACAACCTACCCTTCACAAAAACGTGTTGACTATCCCTAATCAAATTATTCCTTTCTAGATGATTATAAATCCTAAATCCTATCTCTTATAATCCTTTCCAAGACTTTGCCTACAGCATAAGTAAGGCTCACTGGTCGAGAGTTACCAGGGTTGTCTCTACTCCCCTTGTTGAACAAGGGGACAACATTTGCTATCCTCCAGTCTTCTGGCACTATCCCTGTAGACAAAGACGACAGAAAGATCAAAGCCAAAGGCACAGCAATCTCCTCCCTAGCTTCCCAGAGAATCCTAGGATCCATCTGGCCCAGGGGACTTACCTATTTTCACATTTTCCAGAATTGCTAACACCTCCTCCTTACGAACCAAAGGAAAGGAAGTGTTGTTGCAACGATACAAGGTGTTGGTGAGACCATACCTGGAATATTGTGCACAGTTTTAGTCCCCTTATTTGAGGAAAGATGTAGTAGAATTGGAGGCAGTTCAGAGGAGGTTCACTAGATTGATTCCAGTGATGAGGGGTTTGTCGTATGAAAAGAGATTGAACAGTTTAGACCTATACTCTCTAGAGTTTAGAAGAATGAGGGGAGATTTAATTGAGGTATACAAGATGATATAAGGTAGGGATAAAGTAGACGTGAAGAAGATGTTTCCTTTGTGGGGCATCCCAGAACAAGAGGTCATAGTCTCAGGATAAGGGGCAGCAAATTTAAAAACGAGTTGTGGAAAAACTACTTCTCCCAAAGGGTTGTGAATCTGTGGAATTTGTTACCCAGAGAGTGGTGGATGCTGGAACAGTGAGTAAATTTAAGAGAAGTTAGACAGATTTTAAATTGGTAATGGGTTGAAGGGTTATTGAGAATGGGCAGGACGGTGGAGTTAAGGCCAGGATGAGATCACCCATGAGCGAATGACAGAGCAGACTCGATGGCCCAAATGGTCTAATTCTGCTCCAAATCTTATGAACTTATGCAAGAGGACTTGAATCCAGGAGCAAGGATACCTTACTGAATCTGTCAGGACCTTGGTGAGACCCTACCTGGTACAGAATTTAATGCTGCTCGGGTGGGCGTGTATCCGACCCAGAGAGAATGCTGGCCGCACGTCCCGATACCATTGTCCATTTGCTCAATATTTTGAATGAAATGAAATGAAAATTGCTTGAAATGAAGTTACTGAGAAAAGCCCCTACTGTGAATCCGGATGCTAGCGCAAATCATATGCATATCAGCTGACAATTAAATAGCTCAATTGAAGGATTAAAACTCCAATTGACCTGGATTTTATGGTCCAGTTCAGTTTCTGACTCAATAGTGACCCCCAGGATGTTGATGGTGGGGGATTCAGCAATGGTAATGCCATTGAACATCATGGGGAAATGGGTAGATTCTCTCTTGTTTGAGATGGTCATGGCCTAGCATTTGTGTGACTGTCACTTGCCACTTATCAGCCCAAGCCTGAATATTGTCCAGGTCTTACTACATTTGGTCAAATGTCACATGTTCCTCAGTGACTGAGCCATGCTCTGCAGTGCCTCGGCAATGTTCCTCAGTGACAGCCATGCTCTGCAGTACCTCGGCAATGTTCCTCAGTGACAGGGCCTTGCTCTGCAGAGCCTCGGCAATGTTCCTCAGTGACTGAGCCATGCTCTGCAGTGCCTCGGCAATGTTCCTCAGTGACAGCAGTGCTCTGCAGTACCTCGGCAATGTTCCTCAGTGACTGAGCCTTGCTCTGCAGTGCCTCGGCAATGTTCCTCAGTGACTGAGCCTTGCTCTGCAGTACCTCGGCAATGTTCCTCAGTGACAGGGCCTTGCTCTGCAGAGCCTCGGCAATGTTCCTCAGTGACTGAGCCTTGCTCTGCAGTGCCTTGGCAATGTTCCTCAGTGACTGAGCCTTGCTCTGCAGTGCCTCGGCAATGTTCCTCAGTGACTGAGCCTTGCTCTGCAGAGCCTCGGCAATGTTCCTCAGTGACTGAGCCTTGCTCTGCAGTGCCTCGGCAATGTTCCTCAGTGACTGAGCCTCGCTCTGCAGAGCCTCGGCAATGTTCCTCAGTGACTGAGCCTTGCTCTGCAGTGCCTCGGCAATGTTCCTCAGTGACTGAGCCTCGCTCTGCAGTGCCTCGGCAATGTTCCTCAGTGACTGAGCCTTGCTCTGCAGTGCCTCGGCAATGTTCCTCAGTGACTGAGCCTTGCTCTGCAGTGCCTCGGCAATGTTCCTCAGTAACAGTGACCACAATTCAGTAAGTTTTAAAGTACTGGTGGACAAGGATAAGAGTGGTCCGAGGATGAATGTGCTAAATTGGGGGAAGGCTAATTATGACAATATTAGGCGGGAACTGAAGAACATAGATTGGGGGCGGATGTTTGAGGGCAAATCAACATCTGACATGTGGGAGGCTTTCAAGTGGCAGTTGAAGGGAATACAGGACAGGCATGTTCCTGTGAGGAAGAAAGATAAATACGGCAATTTTCGGGAACCTTGGATGACGAGTGATATTGTAGGCCTCGTCAAAAAGAAAAAGGAGGCATTTGTCAGGGCTAAAAGGCTGGGAACAGACGAAGCATGTGTGGCATATAAGGAAAGTAGGAAGGAACTTAAGCAAGGAGTCAGGAGGGCTAGAAGGGGTCATGAAAAGTCATTGGCAAATAGGGTTAAGGAAAATCCCAAGGCTTTTTACACTTACATAAAAAGCAAGAGGGTAGCCAGGGAAAGGGTTGGCCCACTGAAGGATAGGCAAGGGAATCTATGTGTGGAGCCAGAGGAAATGGGCGAGGTACTAAATGAATACTTTGCATCAGTATTCACCAAAGAGAAGGAATTGGTAGATGTTGAGTCTGGAGAAGGGGGTGTAGATAGCCTGGGTCACATTGTGATCCAAAAAGACGAGGTGTTGGGTGTCTTAAAAAATATTAAGGTAGATAAGTCCCCAGGGCCTGATGGGATCTACCCCAGAATACTGAAGGAGGCTGGAGAGGAAATTGCTGAGGCCTTGACAGAAATCTTTGGATCCTCGCTGTCTTCAGGGGATGTCCCGGAGGACTGGAGAATAGCCAATGTTGTTCCTCTGTTTAAGAAGGGTAGCAAGGATAATCCAGGGAACTACAGGCCAGTGAGCCTTACTTCAGTGGTAGGGAAATTACTGGAGAGAATTCTTCGAGACAGGATCTACTCCCATTTGGAAGCAAATGGACGTATTAGTGAGAGGCAGCACGGTTTTGTGAAGGGGAGGTCGTGTCTCACTAACTTGATAGAGTTTTTCGAGGAGGTCACTAAGATGATTGATGCAGGTAGGGCAGTGGATGTTGTCTACATGGACTTCAGTAAGGCCTTTGACAAGGTCCCTCATGGTAGACTAGTACAAAAGGTGAAGTCACACGGGATCAGGGGTGAGCTGGCAAGGTGGATTCAGAACTGGCTAGGCCATAGAAGGCAGAGGGTAGCAATGGAGGGATGCTTTTCTAATTGGAGGGCTGTGACCAGTGGTGTTCCACAGGGATCAGTGCTGGGACCTTTGCTGTTTGTAGTATATATAAATGATTTGGAGGAAAATGTAACTGGTCTGATTAGTAAGTTTGCAGACGACACAAAGGTTGGTGGAATTGCGGATAGCGATGAGGACTGTCTGAGGATACAGCAGGATTTAGGTTGTCTGGAGACTTGGGCGGAGAGATGGCAGATGGAGTTTAATCCGGACAAATGTGAGGTAATGCATTTTGGAAGGGCTAATGCAGGTAGGGAATATACAGTGAATGGTAGAACCCTCAAGAGTATTGAAAGTCAAAGAGATCTAGGAGTACAGGTCCACAGGTCATTGAAAGGGGCAACACAGGTGGAGAAGGTAGTCAAGAAGGCATACGGCATGCTTGCCTTCATTGGACGGGGCATTGAGTATAAGAATTGGCAAGTCATGTTGCAGCTGTATAGAACCTTAGTTAGGCCACACTTGGAGTATAGTGTTCAATTCTGGTCGCCACACTACCAGAAGGATGTGGAGGCTTTAGAGAGGGTGCAGAAGAGATTTACCAGAATGTTGCCTGGTATGGAGGGCATAAGCTATGAGGAGCGATTGAATAAACTCGGTTTGTTCTCTCTGGAACGAAGGAGGTTGAGGGGCGACCTGATAGAGGTCTACAAAATTATGAGGGGCATAGACAGAGTGGATAGTCAGAGGCTTTTCCCCAGGGTAGAGGGGTCAATTACTAGGGGGCATAGGTTTAAGGTGAGAGGGGCAAGGTTTAGAGTAGATGTACGAGGCAAGTTTTTTACGCAGAGGGTAGTGGGTGCCTGGAACTCGCTACCGGAGGAGGTAGTGGAAGCAGGGACGATAGGGACATTTAAGGGGCATCTTGACAAATATATGAATAGGATGGGAATAGAAGGATACGGACCCAGGAAGTGTAGAAGATTGTAGTTTAGTCGGGCAGTATGGTCGGCGCGGGCTTGGAGGGCCGAAGGGCCTGTTCCTGTGCTGTACATTTCTTTGTTCTTTGTTCTTTGACTGAGCCTTGCTCTGCAGTGCCTCGGTAATGTTCCTCAGTGACTGACCCTTGCTCTGCAGTGCCTCGGCAATGTTCCTCAGTGACTGAGCCTTGCTCTGCAATGCCTCGGCAATGTTCCTCAGTGACAGGGCCTTGCTCTGCAGTGCCTCGGTAATGTTCCTCAGTGACTGAGCCTTGCTCTGTTGTGCCTCAGCAATGTTCCTCAGTGACTGAGCCTTGCTCTGCAGTGCCTTGGCAATGTTCCTCAGTGACTGAGCCTTGCTCTGCAGTGCCTCGGCAATGTTCCTCAGTGACTGAGCCTTGCTCTGCAGTGCCTCGGCAATGTTCCTCAGTGACTGAGCCTTGCTCTGCAGTGACTCGGCAATGTTCCTCAGTGACTGAGCCTTGCTCTGCAATGCCTCGGCAATGTTCCTCAGTGACAGGGCCTTGCTCTGCAGTGCCTCGGTAATGTTCCTCAGTGACTGAGCCTTGCTCTGTTGTGCCTCAGCAATGTTCCTCAGTGACTGAGCCTTGCTCTGCAGTGCCTCGGCAATGTTGCTCAGTGACAGCCTTGCGCTGCAGAGCCTCGGCAATGTTCCTCAGTGACTGAGCTTCGCTCTGCAGTGCCTCGGCAATGTTCCTCAGTGACTGAGCCATTCTCTGCAATGCCTCGGTAATGTTCCTCAGTGACTGAGCCTTGCTCTGCAGAGCCTCGGCAATGTTCCTCAGTGACTGAGCCTTGCTCTGCAGTGCCTCGGTAATGTTCCTCAGTGACTGAGCCTTGCTCTGCAGAGCCTCGGCAATGTTCCTCAGTGACTGAGCCTTGCTCTGCAGTGCCTCGGCAATGTTCCTCTGACTGAGCCTTGCTCTGCGGTGCCTCGGCAATGTTCCTCAGTGACTGAGCCTTGCTCTGCAGTGCCTCGGTAATGTTCCTCAGTGACTGAGCCTTGCTCTGCAGAGCCTCGGCAATGTTCCTCAGTGACTGAGCCTTGCTCTGCAGTGCCTCGGCAATGTTCCTCAGTGACTGAGCCATGCTCTGCGGTGCCTCGGCAATGTTCCTCAGTGACTGAGCCATGCTCTGCGGTGCCTCGGTAATGTTCCTCAGTGACTGAGCCTTGCTCTGCAGTGCCTCGGCAATGTTCCTCAGTGACTGAGCCATGCTCTGCGGTGCCTCGGCAATGTTCCTCAGTGACTGAGCCTTGCTCTGCAGTGCCTCGGCAATGTTCCTCAGTGACTGAGCCTTGCTCTGCAGTGCCTCGGCAATGTTCCTCAGTGACTGAGCCTTGCTCTGCAGTGCCTCGGCAATGTTCCTCAGTGACAGGGCCTTGCTCTGCAGTGCCTCGGCAATGTTCCTCAGTGACTGAGCTTCGCTCTGCAATGCCTCGGCAATGTTCCTCAGTGACTGAGCTTCGCTCTGCAATGCCTCGGCAATGTTCCTCAGTGACTGAGCCTTGCTCTGCAGCACCTCGGCAATGTTCCTCAGTGACTGAGCCTTGCTCTGCAGTGCCTCGGCAATGTTCCTCAGTGACTGAGCCTCGCTCTGCAGTGCCTCGGCAATGTTCCTCAGTGACTGAGCCTTGCTCTGCAGAGCCTCGGCAATGTTCCTCAGTGACTGAGCCTTGCTCTGCAGAGCCTCTGCAATGTTCCGCAGTGACTGAGCCTTGCTTTGCAGTGCCTCGGCAATGTTCCTCAGTGACTGAGCCTTGCTCTGCAGTGCCCCGGCAATGTTCCTCAGTGACTGAGCCTTGCTCTGCAGTGCCTCGGCAATGTTCCTCAGTGACTGAGCTTCGCTCTGCAATGCCTCGGCAATGTTCCTCAGTGACTGAGCCTTGCTCTGCAGTGCCTCGGCAATGTTCCTCAGTGACTGAGCCTTGCTTTGCAGAGCCTCGGCAATGTTCCTCAGTGACTGAGCCTTGCTCTGCAGTGCCTCGGCAATGTTCCTCAGTGACTGAGCCTTGCTCTGCAGTGCCTCGGCAATGTTCCTCAGTGACTGAGCCATGCTCTGCAGTGACTCGGCAATGTTCCTCAGTGACTGAGCTTCGCTCTGCAGTGCCTCGGCAATGTTCCTCAGTGACTGAGCCTCGCTCTGCAGTGCCTCGGCAATGTTCCTCAGTGACTGAGCCTTGCTCTGCAGAGCCTCGGCAATGTTCCTCAGTGACTGAGCCTTGCTCTGCAGAGCCTCTGCAATGTTCCGCAGTGACTGAGCCTTGCTTTGCAGTGCCTCGGCAATGTTCCTCAGTGACTGAGCCTTGCTCTGCAGTGCCCCAGCAATGTTCCTCAGTGACTGAGCCTTGCTCTGCAGAGCCTCGGCAATGTTCCTCAGTGACTGAGCCTTGCTCTGCAGTGCCTCGGCAATGTTCCTCAGTGACTGAGCCTTGCTCTGCAGAGCCTCTGCAATGTTCCGCAGTGACTGAGCCTTGCTTTGCAGTGCCTCGGCAATGTTCCTCAGTGACTGAGCCTTGCTCTGCAGTGCCCCGGCAATGTTCCTCAGTGACTGAGCCTTGCTCTGCAGAGCCTCGGCAATGTTCCTCAGTGACTGAGCCTTGCTCTGCAGTGCCTCGGCAATGTTCCTCAGTGACAGGGCCTTGCTCTGCAGTGCCTCGGCAATGTTCCTCAGTGACTGAGCCTTGCTCTGCAGTGCCTCGGCAATGTTCCTCAGTGACTGAGCTTCGCTCTGCAATGCCTCGGCAATGTTCCTCAGTGACTGAGCCTTGCTCTGCAGTGCCTCGGCAATGTTCCTCAGTGACTGAGCCTTGCTCTGCAGAGCCTCGGCAATGTTCCTCAGTGACTGAGCCTTGCTCTGCAGTGCCTCGGCAATGTTCCTCAGTGACTGAGCCTTGCTCTGCAGTGCCTCGGTAATGTTCCTCAGTGACTGAGCCTTGCTCTGCAGAGCCTTGGCAATGTTCCTCAGTGACTGAGCCTTGCTCTGCAGTGCCTCGGCAATGTTCCTCAGTGACTGAGCCTCGCTCTGCAGTACCTCGGCAATGTTCCTCAGTGACTGAGCCTTGCTCTGCAGAGCCTCGGCAATGTTCCTCAGTGACTGAGCCTTGCTCTGCAGAGCCTCGGCAATGTTCCTCAGTGACTGAGCCTTGCTCTGCAATGCCTCGGCAATGTTCCTTAGTGACTGAGCCTTGCTCTGCAGTGCCTCGGCAATGTTCCTCAGTGACTGAGCCTCGCTCTGCAGTACCTCGGCAATGTTCCTCAGTGACTGAGCCATGCTCTGCAGTACCTCGGCAATGTTCCTCAGTGACTGAGCCTTGCTCTGCAGAGCCTTGGCAATGTTCCTCAGTGACTGAGCCTTGCTCTGCAGTGCCTCGGCAATGTTCCTCAGTGACTGAGCTTCGCTCTGCAGTACCTCGGCAATGTTCCTCAGTGACTGAGCCTTGCTCTGCAGAGCCTTGGCAATGTTCCTCAGTGACTGAGCCTTGCTCTGCAGTGCCTTGGCAATGTTCCTCAGTGACTGAGCCTCGCTCTGCAGTACCTCGGCAATGTTCCTCAGTGACTGAGCCTTGCTCTGCAGAGCCTTGGCAATGTTCCTCAGTGACTGAGCCTTGCTCTGCAGAGCCTCGGCAATGTTCCTCAGTGACTGAGCTTCGCTCTGCAGAGCATCGGCAATGTTCCTCAGTGACTGAGCCTTGCTCTGCAGTGCCTCGGCAATGTTCCTCAGTGACTGAGCCTTGCTCTGCAGTGCCTCGGCAATGTTCCTCAGTGACTGAGCCTTGCTCTGCAGTGCCTCGGTAATGTTCCTCAGTGACTGAGCCTTGCTCTGCAGTGCCTCGGCAATGTTCCTCAGTGACTGAGCCTTGCTCTGCAGTGCCTCGGCAATGTTCCTCAGTGACTGAGCCTTGCTCTGCAGTCCCTCGGCAATGTTCCTCTGACTGAGCCTTGCTCTGCAGTGCCTCGGCAATGTTCCTCAGTGACTGAGCCTTGCTCTGCAGTGCCTCGGCAATGTTCCTCAGTGACTGAGCCTTGCTCTGCAGTGCCTCGGCAATGTTCCTCAGTGACTGAGCCTTGCTCTGCAGTGCCTCGGCAATGTTCCTCAGTGACTGAGCCTTGCTCTGCAGTGCCTCGGCAATGTTCCTCTGACTGAGCCTTGCTCTGCAGTGCCTCGGCAATGTTCCTCAGTGACTGAGACATGCTCCGCAGTGCCTCTGCAATGTTCCTCAGTGACTGAGCCTCGCTCTGCAGTGCCTCGGCAATGTTCCTCAGTGACTGAGCCATGCTCTGCAGTACCTCGGCAATGTTCCTCAGTGACTGAGCCTTGCTCTGCAGTGCCTCGGCAATGTTCCTCAGTGACTGAGCCTTGCTCTGCAGAGCCTCGGCAATGTTGCTTAGTGACTGAGCCTTGCTCTGCAGAGCCTCGGCAATGTTCCTCAGTGACTGAGCCTTGCTCTGCAGTGCCTCGGCAATGTTCCTCAGTGACAGGGCCTTGCTCTGCAGTGCCTCGGCAATGTTCCTCAGTGACTGAGCCTTGCTCTGCAGTGCCTCGGCAATGTTCCTCAGTGACTGAGCCTTGCTCTGCAGTGCCTCGGCAATGTTCCTCAGTGACTGAGCCTTGCTCTGCAGCACCTCGGCAATGTTCCTCAGTGACTGAGCCTTGCTCTGCAGTGCCTCGGCAATATTCCTCAGTGACTGAGCCTTGCTCTGCAGTGCCTCGGCAATGTTCCTCAGTGACTGACCCTTGCTCTGCAGTGCCTCGGCAATGTTCCTCAGTGACTGACCCTCGCTCTGCAGTGCCTCGGCAATGTTCCTCAGTGACTGAGCCTTGCTCTGCAGAGCCTCGGCAATGTTCCTCAGTGACTGAGCCTTGCTCTGCAGTGCCTCGGCAATGTTCCTCAGTGACTGAGCCTTGCTCTGCAGTGCCTCGGTAATGTTCCTCAGTGACTGAGCCTTGCTCTGCAGTGCCTCGGCAATGTTCCTCTGACTGAGCCTTGCTCTGCAGTGCCTCGGCAATGTTCCTCAGTGACTGAGCCTTGCTCTGCAGTACCTCGGCAATGTTCCTCAGTGACTGAGCCTTGCTCTGCAGTGCCTCGGCAATGTTCCTCAGTGACAGGGCCTTGCTCTGCAGTGCCTCAGCAATGTTCCTCAGTGACTGAGCCTTGCTCTGCAGTGCCTCGGCAATGTTCCTCAGTGACTGAGCTTCGCTCTGCAGAGCCTCGGCAATGTTCCTCAGTGACTGAGCCTTGCTCTGCAGTGCCTCGGCAATGTTCCTCAGTGACTGAGCCTTGCTCTGCAGTGCCTCAGCAATGTTCCTCAGTGACTGAGCCTTGCTCTGCAGTGCCTCGGCAATGTTCCTCAGTGACTGAGCCTTGCTCTGATGTGCCTCGGCAATGTTCCTCAGTGACTGAGCCTTGCTCTGCAGTGCCTCGGTAATGTTCCTCAGTGACTGAGCCTTGCTCTGCAGTGCCTCGGTAATGTTCCTCAGTGACTGAGCTTCGCTCTGCAGTGCCTCGGCAATGTTCCTCAGTGACTGAGCCATGCTCTGCAGTGCCTCGGCAATGTTCCTCAGTGACAGGGCCTTGCTCTGCAGTGCCTCGGTAATGTTCCTCAGTGACTGAGCCTTGCTCTGCAGTGCCTCGGCAATGTTCCTCAGTGACAGGGCCTTGCTCTGCAGTGCCTCGGTAATGTTCCTCAGTGACTGAGCCTTGCTCTGCAGTGCCTCGGTAATGTTCCTCAGTGACTGAGCCTTGCTCTGCAGTGCCTCGGTAATGTTCCTCAGTGACTGAGCTTCGCTCTGCAGTGCCTCGGCAATGTTCCTCAGTGACTGAGCCATGCTCTGCAGTGCCTCGGCAATGTTCCTCAGTGACTGAGCCTTGCTCTGCAGTGCCTCGGTAATGTTCCTCAGTGACTGAGCTTCGCTCTGCAGTGCCTCGGCAATGTTCCTCAGTGACTGAGCCATGCTCTGCAGTGCCTCGGCAATGTTCCTCAGTGACAGGGCCTTGCTCTGCAGTGCCTCGGTAATGTTCCTCAGTGACTGAGCCTTGCTCTGCAGTGCCTCGGCAATGTTCCTCAGTGACTGAGCCTCGCTCTGCAGTGCCTCGGTAATGTTCCTCAGTGACTGAGCCTTGCTCTGCAGTGCCTCGGTAATGTTCCTCAGTGACTGAGCTTCGCTCTGCAGTGCCTCGGCAATGTTCCTCAGTGACTGAGCCATGCTCTGCAGTGCCTCGGCAATGTTCCTCAGTGACTGAGCCTTGCTCTGCAGTGCCTCTGCAATGTTCCTCAGTGACTGAGCCTTGCTCTGCAGTGCCTCGGCAATGTTCCTCAGTGACAGGGCCTTGCTCTGCAGTGCCTCGGTAATGTTCCTCAGTGACTGAGCCTTGCTCTGCAGTGCCTCGGCAATGTTCCTCAGTGACAGGGCCTTGCTCTGCAGTGCCTCGGCAATGTTCCTCAGTGACTGAGCCTTGCTCTGCAGTGCCTCGGCAATGTTCCTCAGTGACTGAGCCTTGCTCTGCAGTGCCTCGGCAATGTTCCTCAGTGACTGAGCCTTGCTCTGCAGTACCTCGGCAATGTTCCTCAGTGACTGAGCCTTACTCTGCAGTGCCTCGGCAATGTTCCTCAGTGACTGAGCCTTGCTCTGCAGTGCCTCGGCAATGTTCCTCAGTGACTGAGCCTTGCTCTGCAGTACCTCGGCAATGTTCCTCAGTGACTGAGCCTTACTCTGCAGTGCCTCGGCAATGTTCCTCAGTGACTGAGCCTTGCTCTGCAGTGCCTCGGCAATGTTCCTCAGTGACTGAGCCTTGCTCTGCAGTGCCTCGGCAATGTTCCTCAGTGACTGAGCTTCGCTCTGCAGTACCTCGGCAATGTTCCTCAGTGACTGAGCCTTGCTCTGCAGTGCCTCGGCAATGTTCCTCAGTGACAGGGCCTTGCTCTGCAGTGCCTCAGCAATGTTCCTCAGTGACTGAGCCTTGCTCTGCAGTGCCTCGGCAATGTTCCTCAGTGACTGAGCCATGCTCTGCAGTGCCTCGGCAATGTTCCTCAGTGACTGAGCTTCGCTCTGCAGAGCCTCGGCAATGTTCCTCAGTGACTGAGCCTTGCTCTGATGTGCCTCGGCAATGTTCCTCAGTGACTGAGCCTTGCTCTGCAGTGCCTCAGCAATGTTCCTCAGTGACTGAGCCTTGCTCTGCAGTGCCTCGGCAATGTTCCTCAGTGACTGAGCCTTGCTCTACAGAGCCTCGGCAATGTTCCTCAGTGACTGAGCCTTGCTCTGCAGTACCTCGGCAATGTTCCTCAGTGACTGAGCCTTGCTCTGCAGAGCCTCGGCAATGTTCCTCAGTGACTGAGCCTTGCTCTGCAGTGCCTCGGCAATGTTCCTCAGTGACTGAGCCTTGCTCTACAGAGCCTCGGCAATGTTCCTCAGTGACTGAGCCTTGCTCTGCAGAGCCTCGGCAATGTTCCTCAGTGACAGGGCCTTGCTCTGCAGTGCCTCGGCAATGTTCCTCAGTGACTGAGCCTTGCTCTGCAGTACCTCGGCAATGTTCCTCAGTGACAGGGCCTTGCTCTGCAGTGCCTCGGCAATGTTCCTCAGTGACTGAGCCTTGCTCTACAGAGCCTCGGCAATGTTCCTCAGTGACTGAGCCTTGCTCTGCAGAGCCTCGGCAATGTTCCTCAGTGACTGAGCCTTGCTCTGCAGAGCCTCGGCAATGTTCCTCAGTGACTGAGCCTTGCTCTGCAGTGCCTCGGCAATGTTCCTCAGTGACTGAGCCTTGCTCTACAGAGCCTCGGCAATGTTCCTCAGTGACTGAGCCTTGCTCTGCAGAGCCTCGGCAATGTTCCTCAGTGACAGGGCCTTGCTCTGCAGTGCCTCGGCAATGTTCCTCAGTGACTGAGCCTTGCTCTGCAGTACCTCGGCAATGTTCCTCAGTGACAGGGCCTTGCTCTGCAGTGCCTCGGCAATGTTCCTCAGTGACTGAGCCTTGCTCTACAGAGCCTCGGCAATGTTCCTCAGTGACTGAGCCTTGCTCTGCAGAGCCTCGGCAATGTTCCTCAGTGACTGAGCCTTGCTCTGCAGAGCCTCGGCAATGTTCCTCAGTGACAGGGCCTTGCTCTGCAGTGCCTCGGCAATGTTCCTCAGTGACTGAGCCTTGCTCTACAGAGCCTCGGCAATGTTCCTCAGTGACGGAGCCTTGCTCTGCAGAGCCTCGGCAATGTTCCTCAGTGACAGGGCCTTGCTCTGCAGTGCCTCGGCAATGTTCCTCAGTGACTGAGCCTTGCTCTGCAGTACCTCGGCAATGTTCCTCAGTGACAGGGCCTTGCTCTGCAGTGCCTCGGCAATGTTCCTCAGTGACTGAGCCTTGCTCTACAGAGCCTCGGCAATGTTCCTCAGTGACTGAGCCTTGCTCTGCAGAGCCTCGGCAATGTTCCTCAGTGACTGAGCCTTGCTCTGCAGAGCCTCGGCAATGTTCCTCAGTGACAGGGCCTTGCTCTGCAGAGCCTCGGCAATGTTCCTCAGTGACAGGGCCTTGCTCTGCAGTGCCTCGGTAATGTTCCTCAGTGACTGAGCCTTGCTCTGCAGTGCCTCGGCAATGTTCCTCAGTGACAGGGCCTTGCTCTGCAGTGCCTCGGCAAAGTTCCTCAGTGACTGAGCCTTGCTCTGCAGTGCCTCGGCAAAGTTCCTCAGTGACTGAGCCTTGCTCTGCAGAGCCTCGGCAATGTTCCTCAGTGACTGAGCCTTGCTCTGCAGTGCCTCGACAATGTTCCTCAGTGACTGAGCCTTGCTCTACAGAGCCTCGGCAATGTTCCTCAGTGACTGAGCCTTGCTCTGCAGTGCCTCGGCAATGTTCCTCAGTGACTGAGCCTTGCTCTACAGAGCCTCGGCAATGTTCCTCAGTGACTGAGCCATGCTCTGCAGTGCCTCGGCAATGTTCCTCAGTGACTGAGCCTTGCTCAGCAGTGCCTCGGTAATGTTCCTCAGTGACTGAGCCTTGCTCTGCAGAGCCTCGGTAATGTTCCTCAGTGACTGAGCCTTGCTCTGCAGTGCCTCGGCAATGTTCCTCAGTGACAGGGCCTTGCTCTGCAGTGCCTCGGCAATGTTCCTCAGTGACTGAGCTTGCTCTGCAGTGCCTCGGCAATGTTCCTCAGTGACTGAGCCTTGCTCTGCAGTGCCTCGGTAATGTTCCTCAGTGACAGGGCCTTGCTCTGCAGTGACTCGGCAATGTTCCTCAGTGACTGAGCCTTGCTCTGCAGTGCCTCGGCAATGTTCCTCAGTGACTGAGCCTTGCTTTGCAGTACCTCGGCAATGTTCCTCAGTGACAGGGCCTTGCTCTGCAGTGACTCGGCAATGTTCCTCAGTGACTGAGCCTTGCTCTGCAGTGCCTCGGCAATGTTCCTCAGTGACTGAGACATGCTCCGCAGTGCCTCTGCAATGTTCCTCAGTGACTGAGCCTTGCTCTGCAGAGCCTCGGCAATGTTGCTTAGTGACTGAGCCTTGCTCTGCAGAGCCTCGGCAATGTTCCTCAGTGACTGAGCCGTGCTCTGCAGTGCCTCGGCAATGTTCCTCAGTGACTGAGCCTTGCTCTGCAGTGCCTCGGCAATGTTCCTCAGTGACTGAGCCTTGCTCTGCAGAGCCTCGGCAATGTTCCTCAGTGACTGAGCCTTGCTCTGCAGTGCCTCGGCAATGTTCCTCAGTGACTGAGCCTTGCTCTGCAGTGCCTCGGTAATGTTCCTCAGTGACTGAGCCTTGCTCTGCAGAGCCTCGGCAATGTTCCTCAGTGACTGAGCCTTGCTCTGCAGTGCCTCGGCAATGTTCCTCAGTGACTGAGCCTTGCTCTGCGGTGCCTCGGCAATGTTCCTCAGTGACTGAGCCTTGCTCTGCAGAGCCTCGGCAATGTTCCTCAGTGACTGAGCCTTGCTCTGCAGAGCCTCGGCAATGTTCCTCAGTGACAGGGCCTTGCTCTGCAGTGCCTCGGCAATGTTCCTCAGTGACTGAGCCTTGCTCTGCAGTGCCTCGGCAATGTTCCTCAGTGACTGAGCCTTGCTCTGCAGTGCCTTGGCAATGTTCCTCAGTGACAGGGCCTTGCTCTGCAGTGCCTCGGCAATGTTCCTCAGTGACTGAGCCTTGCTCTGCAGTACCTCGGCAATGTTCCTCAGTGACTGAGCCTTGCTCTGCAGTGCCTCGGCAATGTTCCTCAGTGACTGAGCCTTGCTCTGCAGTACCTCGGCAATGTTCCTCAGTGACTGAGCCTTGCTCTGCAGTGCCTCGGCAATGTTCCTCAGTGACTGAGCCTTGCTCTGCAGTCCCTCGGCAATGTTCCTCAGTGACTGAGCCTTGCTCTGCAGTGCCTCGGCAATGTTCCTCAGTGACTGAGCTTCGCTCTGCAGAGCCTCGGCAATGTTCCTCAGTGACTGAGCCTTGCTCTGATGTGCCTCGGCAATGTTCCTCAGTGACTGAGCCTTGCTCTGCAGTGCCTCGGTAATGTTCCTCAGTGACTGAGCCTTGCTCTGCAGTGCCTCGGTAATGTTCCTCAGTGACTGAGCCTTGCTCTGCAGTGCCTCGGTAATGTTCCTCAGTGACTGAGCCTTGCTCTGCAGAGCCTCGGCAATGTTCCTCAGTGACTGAGCCTTGCTCTGCAGTGCCTCGGCAATGTTCCTCAGTGACTGAGCCATGCTCTGCGGTGCCTCGGCAATGTTCCTCAGTGACTGAGCCATGCTCTGCGGTGCCTCGGTAATGTTCCTCAGTGACTGAGCCTTGCTCTGCAGTGCCTCGGCAATGTTCCTCAGTGACTGAGCCATGCTCTGCGGTGCCTCGGCAATGTTCCTCAGTGACTGAGCCTTGCTCTGCAGTGCCTCGGCAATGTTCCTCAGTGACTGAGCCTTGCTCTGCAGTGCCTCGGCAATGTTCCTCAGTGACTGAGCCTTGCTCTGCAGTGCCTCGGCAATGTTCCTCAGTGACAGGGCCTTGCTCTGCAGTGCCTCGGCAATGTTCCTCAGTGACTGAGCTTCGCTCTGCAATGCCTCGGCAATGTTCCTCAGTGACTGAGCTTCGCTCTGCAATGCCTCGGCAATGTTCCTCAGTGACTGAGCCTTGCTCTGCAGCACCTCGGCAATGTTCCTCAGTGACTGAGCCTTGCTCTGCAGTGCCTCGGCAATGTTCCTCAGTGACTGAGCCTCGCTCTGCAGTGCCTCGGCAATGTTCCTCAGTGACTGAGCCTTGCTCTGCAGAGCCTCGGCAATGTTCCTCAGTGACTGAGCCTTGCTCTGCAGAGCCTCTGCAATGTTCCGCAGTGACTGAGCCTTGCTTTGCAGTGCCTCGGCAATGTTCCTCAGTGACTGAGCCTTGCTCTGCAGTGCCCCGGCAATGTTCCTCAGTGACTGAGCCTTGCTCTGCAGTGCCTCGGCAATGTTCCTCAGTGACTGAGCTTCGCTCTGCAATGCCTCGGCAATGTTCCTCAGTGACTGAGCCTTGCTCTGCAGTGCCTCGGCAATGTTCCTCAGTGACTGAGCCTTGCTCTGCAGAGCCTCGGCAATGTTCCTCAGTGACTGAGCCTTGCTCTGCAGTGCCTCGGCAATGTTCCTCCGTGACTGAGCCTTGCTCTGCAGTGCCTCGGCAATGTTCCTCAGTGACTGAGCCTTGCTCTGCAGTGACTCGGCAATGTTCCTCAGTGACTGAGCTTCGCTCTGCAGTGCCTCGGCAATGTTCCTCAGTGACTGAGCCTCGCTCTGCAGTGCCTCGGCAATGTTCCTCAGTGACTGAGCCTTGCTCTGCAGAGCCTCGGCAATGTTCCTCAGTGACTGAGCCTTGCTCTGCAGAGCCTCTGCAATGTTCCGCAGTGACTGAGCCTTGCTTTGCAGTGCCTCGGCAATGTTCCTCAGTGACTGAGCCTTGCTCTGCAGTGCCCCGGCAATGTTCCTCAGTGACTGAGCCTTGCTCTGCAGAGCCTCGGCAATGTTCCTCAGTGACTGAGCCTTGCTCTGCAGTGCCTCGGCAATGTTCCTCAGTGACTGAGCCTTGCTCTGCAGAGCCTCTGCAATGTTCCGCAGTGACTGAGCCTTGCTTTGCAGTGCCTCGGCAATGTTCCTCAGTGACTGAGCCTTGCTCTGCAGTGCCCCGGCAATGTTCCTCAGTGACTGAGCCTTGCTCTGCAGAGCCTCGGCAATGTTCCTCAGTGACTGAGCCTTGCTCTGCAGTGCCTCGGCAATGTTCCTCAGTGACAGGGCCTTGCTCTGCAGTGCCTCGGCAATGTTCCTCAGTGACTGAGCCTTGCTCTGCAGAGCCTCGGCAATGTTCCTCAGTGACTGAGCCTTGCTCTGCAGAGCCTCTGCAATGTTCCGCAGTGACTGAGCCTTGCTTTGCAGTGCCTCGGCAATGTTCCTCAGTGACTGAGCCTTGCTCTGCAGTGCCCCGGCAATGTTCCTCAGTGACTGAGCCTTGCTCTGCAGAGCCTCGGCAATGTTCCTCAGTGACTGAGCTTCGCTCTGCAATGCCTCGGCAATGTTCCTCAGTGACTGAGCCTTGCTCTGCAGTGCCTCGGCAATGTTCCTCAGTGACTGAGCCTTGCTCTGCAGAGCCTCGGCAATGTTCCTCAGTGACTGAGCCTTGCTCTGCAGTGCCTCGGCAATGTTCCTCCGTGACTGAGCCTTGCTCTGCAGTGCCTCGGCAATGTTCCTCAGTGACTGAGCCTTGCTCTGCAGTGACTCGGCAATGTTCCTCAGTGACTGAGCTTCGCTCTGCAGTGCCTCGGCAATGTTCCTCAGTGACTGAGCCTCGCTCTGCAGTGCCTCGGCAATGTTCCTCAGTGACTGAGCCTTGCTCTGCAGAGCCTCGGCAATGTTCCTCAGTGACTGAGCCTTGCTCTGCAGAGCCTCTGCAATGTTACGCAGTGACTGAGCCTTGCTTTGCAGTGCCTCGGCAATGTTCCTCAGTGACTGAGCCTTGCTCTGCAGTGCCCCGGCAATGTTCCTCAGTGACTGAGCCTTGCTCTGCAGAGCCTCGGCAATGTTCCTCAGTGACTGAGCCTTGCTCTGCAGTGCCTCGGCAATGTTCCTCAGTGACTGAGCCTTGCTCTGCAGAGCCTCTGCAATGTTCCGCAGTGACTGAGCCTTGCTTTGCAGTGCCTCGGCAATGTTCCTCAGTGACTGAGCCTTGCTCTGCAGTGCCCCGGCAATGTTCCTCAGTGACTGAGCCTTGCTCTGCAGAGCCTCGGCAATGTTCCTCAGTGACTGAGCCTTGCTCTGCAGTGCCTCGGCAATGTTCCTCAGTGACAGGGCCTTGCTCTGCAGTGCCTCGGCAATGTTCCTCAGTGACTGAGCCTTGCTCTGCAGAGCCTCGGCAATGTTCCTCAGTGACTGAGCCTTGCTCTGCAGTGCCTCGGCAATGTTCCTCAGTGACTGAGCTTCGCTCTGCAATGCCTCGGCAATGTTCCTCAGTGACTGAGCCTTGCTCTGCAGTGCCTCGGCAATGTTCCTCAGTGACTGAGCCTTGCTCTGCAGAGCCTCGGCAATGTTCCTCAGTGACTGAGCCTTGCTCTGCAGAGCCTCGGCAATGTTCCTCAGTGACTGAGCCTTGCTCTGCAGAGCCTCGGCAATGTTCCTCAGTGACTGAGCCTTGCTCTGCAATGCCTCGGCAATGTTCCTCAGTGACTGAGCCTTGCTCTGCAGTGCCTCGGCAATGTTCCTCAGTGACTGAGCCTCGCTCTGCAGTACCTCGGCAATGTTCCTCAGTGACTGAGCCATGCTCTGCAGTACCTCGGCAATGTTCCTCAGTGACTGAGCCTTGCTCTGCAGAGCCTCGGCAATGTTCCTCAGTGACTGAGCCTTGCTCTGCAATGCCTCGGCAATGTTCCTCAGTGACTGAGCCTTGCTCTGCAGTGCCTCGGCAATGTTCCTCAGTGACTGAGCCTCGCTCTGCAGTACCTCGGCAATGTTCCTCAGTGACTGAGCCATGCTCTGCAGTACCTCGGCAATGTTCCTCAGTGACTGAGCCTTGCTCTGCAGAGCCTTGGCAATGTTCCTCAGTGACTGAGCCTTGCTCTGCAGTGCCTCGGCAATGTTCCTCAGTGACTGAGCTTCGCTCTGCAGTACCTCGGCAATGTTCCTCAGTGACTGAGCCTTGCTCTGCAGAGCCTTGGCAATGTTCCTCAGTGACTGAGCCTTGCTCTGCAGTGCCTTGGCAATGTTCCTCAGTGACTGAGCCTCGCTCTGCAGTACCTCGGCAATGTTCCTCAGTGACTGAGCCATGCTCTGCAGTACCTCGGCAATGTTCCTCAGTGACTGAGCCTTGCTCTGCAGAGCCTTGGCAATGTTCCTCAGTGACTGAGCCTTGCTCTGCAGAGCCTCGGCAATGTTCCTCAGTGACTGAGCTTCGCTCTGCAGAGCATCGGCAATGTTCCTCAGTGACTGAGCCTTGCTCTGCAGTGCCTCGGCAATGTTCCTCAGTGACTGAGCCTTGCTCTGCAGTGCCTCGGCAATGTTCCTCAGTGACTGAGCCTTGCTCTGCAGTGCCTCGGTAATGTTCCTCAGTGACTGAGCCTTGCTCTGCAGTGCCTCGGCAATGTTCCTCAGTGACTGAGCCTTGCTCTGCAGTGCCTCGGCAATGTTCCTCAGTGACTGAGCCTTGCTCTGCAGTCCCTCGGCAATGTTCCTCTGACTGAGCCTTGCTCTGCAGTGCCTCGGCAATGTTCCTCAGTGACTGAGCCTTGCTCTGCAGTGCCTCGGCAATGTTCCTCAGTGACTGAGCCTTGCTCTGCAGTGCCTCGGCAATGTTCCTCAGTGACTGAGCCTTGCTCTGCAGTGCCTCGGCAATGTTCCTCAGTGACTGAGCCTTGCTCTGCAGTGCCTCGGCAATGTTCCTCTGACTGAGCCTTGCTCTGCAGTGCCTCGGCAATGTTCCTCAGTGACTGAGACATGCTCCGCAGTGCCTCTGCAATGTTCCTCAGTGACTGAGCCTCGCTCTGCAGTGCCTCGGCAATGTTCCTCAGTGACTGAGCCATGCTCTGCAGTACCTCGGCAATGTTCCTCAGTGACTGAGCCTTGCTCTGCAGTGCCTCGGCAATGTTCCTCAGTGACTGAGCCTTGCTCTGCAGAGCCTCGGCAATGTTGCTTAGTGACTGAGCCTTGCTCTGCAGAGCCTCGGCAATGTTCCTCAGTGACTGAGCCTTGCTCTGCAGTACCTCGGCAATGTTCCTCAGTGACTGAGCCTTGCTCTGCAGAGCCTCGGCAATGTTCCTCAGTGACAGGGCCTTGCTCTGCAGTGCCTCGGCAATGTTCCTCAGTGACTGAGCCTTGCTCTGCAGTGCCTCGGCAATGTTCCTCAGTGACTGAGCCTTGCTCTGCAGTGCCTCGGCAATGTTCCTCAGTGACTGAGCCTTGCTCTGCAGCACCTCGGCAATGTTCCTCAGTGACTGAGCCTTGCTCTGCAGTGCCTCGGCAATATTCCTCAGTGACTGAGCCTTGCTCTGCAGTGCCTCGGCAATGTTCCTCAGTGACTGACCCTCGCTCTGCAGTGCCTCGGCAATGTTCCTCAGTGACTGAGCCTTGCTCTGCAGAGCCTCGGCAATGTTCCTCAGTGACTGAGCCTTGCTCTGCAGTGCCTCGGCAATGTTCCTCAGTGACTGAGCCTTGCTCTGCAGTGCCTCGGTAATGTTCCTCAGTGACTGAGCCTTGCTCTGCAGTGCCTCGGCAATGTTCCTCTGACTGAGCCTTGCTCTGCAGTGCCTCGGCAATGTTCCTCAGTGACTGAGCCTTGCTCTGCAGTACCTCGGCAATGTTCCTCAGTGACTGAGCCTTGCTCTGCAGTGCCTCGGCAATGCTCCTCAGTGACAGGGCCTTGCTCTGCAGTGCCTCAGCAATGTTCCTCAGTGACTGAGCCTTGCTCTGCAGTGCCTCGGCAATGTTCCTCAGTGACTGAGCTTCGCTCTGCAGTGCCTCGGCAATGTTCCTCAGTGACTGAGCCTTGCTCTGCAGTGCCTCAGCAATGTTCCTCAGTGACTGAGCCTTGCTCTGCAGTGCCTCGGCAATGTTCCTCAGTGACTGAGCCTTGCTCTGATGTGCCTCGGCAATGTTCCTCAGTGACTGAGCCTTGCTCTGCAGTGCCTCGGTAATGTTCCTCAGTGACTGAGCCTTGCTCTGCAGTGCCTCGGTAATGTTCCTCAGTGACTGAGCTTCGCTCTGCAGTGCCTCGGCAATGTTCCTCAGTGACTGAGCCATGCTCTGCAGTGCCTCGGCAATGTTCCTCAGTGACTGAGCCTTGCTCTGCAGTGCCTCGGCAATGTTCCTCAGTGACAGGGCCTTGCTCTGCAGTGCCTCGGTAATGTTCCTCAGTGACTGAGCCTTGCTCTGCAGTGCCTCGGTAATGTTCCTCAGTGACTGAGCCTTGCTCTGCAGTGCCTCGGTAATGTTCCTCAGTGACTGAGCTTCGCTCTGCAGTGCCTCGGCAATGTTCCTCAGTGACTGAGCCATGCTCTGCAGTGCCTCGGCAATGTTCCTCAGTGACTGAGCCTTGCTCTGCAGTGCCTCGGTAATGTTCCTCAGTGACTGAGCTTCGCTCTGCAGTGCCTCGGCAATGTTCCTCAGTGACTGAGCCATGCTCTGCAGTGCCTCGGCAATGTTCCTCAGTGACAGGGCCTTGCTCTGCAGTGCCTCGGTAATGTTCCTCAGTGACTGAGCCTTGCTCTGCAGTGCCTCGGCAATGTTCCTCAGTGACTGAGCCTCGCTCTGCAGTGCCTCGGTAATGTTCCTCAGTGACTGAGCCTTGCTCTGCAGTGCCTCGGTAATGTTCCTCAGTGACTGAGCTTCGCTCTGCAGTGCCTCGGCAATGTTCCTCAGTGACTGAGCCATGCTCTGCAGTGCCTCGGCAATGTTCCTCAGTGACTGAGCCTTGCTCTGCAGTGCCTCTGCAATGTTCCTCAGTGACTGAGCCTTGCTCTGCAGTGCCTCGGCAATGTTCCTCAGTGACAGGGCCTTGCTCTGCAGTGCCTCGGTAATGTTCCTCAGTGACTGAGCCTTGCTCTGCAGTGCCTCGGCAATGTTCCTCAGTGACAGGGCCTTGCTCTGCAGTGCCTCGGCAATGTTCCTCAGTGACTGAGCCTTGCTCTGCAGTGCCTCGGCAATGTTCCTCAGTGACTGAGCCTTGCTCTGCAGTGCCTCGGCAATGTTCCTCAGTGACTGAGCCTTGCTCTGCAGTACCTCGGCAATGTTCCTCAGTGACTGAGCCTTACTCTGCAGTGCCTCGGCAATGTTCCTCAGTGACTGAGCCTTGCTCTGCAGTGCCTCGGCAATATTCCTCAGTGACTGAGCCTTGCTCTGCAGTACCTCGGCAATGTTCCTCAGTGACTGAGCCTTACTCTGCAGTGCCTCGGCAATGTTCCTCAGTGACTGAGCCTTGCTCTGCAGTGCCTCGGCAATGTTCCTCAGTGACTGAGCCTTGCTCTGCAGTGCCTCGGCAATGTTCCTCAGTGACTGAGCTTCGCTCTGCAGTACCTCGGCAATGTTCCTCAGTGACTGAGCCTTGCTCTGCAGTGCCTCGGCAATGTTCCTCAGTGACAGGGCCTTGCTCTGCAGTGCCTCAGCAATGTTCCTCAGTGACTGAGCCTTGCTCTGCAGTGCCTCGGCAATGTTCCTCAGTGACTGAGCCATGCTCTGCAGTGCCTCGGCAATGTTCCTCAGTGACTGAGCCATGCTCTGCAGTGCCTCGGCAATGTTCCTCAGTGACAGGGCCTTGCTCTGCAGTGCCTCAGCAATGTTCCTCAGTGACTGAGCCTTGCTCTGCAGTGCCTCGGCAATGTTCCTCAGTGACTGAGCCATGCTCTGCAGTCCCTCGGCAATGTTCCTCAGTGACTGAGCCTTGCTCTGCAGTGCCTCAGCAATGTTCCTCAGTGACTGAGCCTTGCTCTGCAGTGCCTCGGCAATGTTCCTCAGTGACTGAGCCTTGCTCTACAGAGCCTCGGCAATGTTCCTCAGTGACTGAGCCTTGCTCTGCAGTACCTCGGCAATGTTCCTCAGTGACTGAGCCTTGCTCTGCAGAGCCTCGGCAATGTTCCTCAGTGACTGAGCCTTGCTCTGCAGTGCCTCGGCAATGTTCCTCAGTGACTGAGCCTTGCTCTACAGAGCCTCGGCAATGTTCCTCAGTGACTGAGCCTTGCTCTGCAGAGCCTCGGCAATGTTCCTCAGTGACAGGGCCTTGCTCTGCAGTGCCTCGGCAATGTTCCTCAGTGACTGAGCCTTGCTCTGCAGTACCTCGGCAATGTTCCTCAGTGACAGGGCCTTGCTCTGCAGTGCCTCGGCAATGTTCCTCAGTGACTGAGCCTTGCTCTACAGAGCCTCGGCAATGTTCCTCAGTGACTGAGCCTTGCTCTGCAGAGCCTCGGCAATGTTCCTCAGTGACTGAGCCTTGCTCTGCAGTGCCTCGGCAATGTTCCTCAGTGACAGGGCCTTGCTCTGCAGTGCCTCGGTAATGTTCCTCAGTGACTGAGCCTTGCTCTGCAGTGCCTCGGCAATGTTCCTCAGTGACAGGGCCTTGCTCTGCAGTGCCTCGGCAAAGTTCCTCAGTGACTGAGCCTTGCTCTGCAGTGCCTCGGCAAAGTTCCTCAGTGACTGAGCCTTGCTCTGCAGAGCCTCGGCAATGTTCCTCAGTGACTGAGCCTTGCTCTGCAGTGCCTCGGCAATGTTCCTCAGTGACTGAGCCTTGCTCTGCAGTGCCTCGGCAAAGTTCCTCAGTGACTGAGCCTTGCTCTGCAGTGCCTCGGCAATGTTCCTCAGTGACTGAGCCTTGCTCTGCAGTGCCTCGGCAATGTTCCTCAGTGACTGAGCCTTGCTCTGCAGTGCCTCGGTAATGTTCCTCAGTGACAGGGCCTTGCTCTGCAGTGACTCGGCAATGTTCCTCAGTGACTGAGCCTTGCTCTGCAGTGCCTCGGCAATGTTCCTCAGTGACTGAGCCTTGCTTTGCAGTACCTCGGCAATGTTCCTCAGTGACAGGGCCTTGCTCTGCAGTGACTCGGCAATGTTCCTCAGTGACTGAGCCTTGCTCTGCAGTGCCTCGGCAATGTTCCTCAGTGACTGAGACATGCTCCGCAGTGCCTCTGCAATGTTCCTCAGTGACTGAGCCTTGCTCTGCAGAGCCTCGGCAATGTTGCTTAGTGACTGAGCCTTGCTCTGCAGAGCCTCGGCAATGTTCCTCAGTGACTGAGCCTTGCTCTGCAGTGCCTCGGCAATGTTCCTCAGTGACTGAGCCTTGCTCTGCAGTGCCTCGGCAATGTTCCTCAGTGACTGAGCCTTGCTCTGCAGAGCCTCGGCAATGTTCCTCAGTGACTGAGCCTTGCTCTGCAGTGCCTCGGCAATGTTCCTCAGTGACTGAGCCTTGCTCTGCAGTGCCTCGGTAATGTTCCTCAGTGACTGAGCCTTGCTCTGCAGAGCCTCGGCAATGTTCCTCAGTGACTGAGCCTTGCTCTGCAGTGCCTCGGCAATGTTCCTCAGTGACTGAGCCTTGCTCTGCGGTGCCTCGGCAATGTTCCTCAGTGACTGAGCCTTGCTCTGCAGAGCCTCGGCAATGTTCCTCAGTGACTGAGCCTTGCTCTGCAGAGCCTCGGCAATGTTCCTCAGTGACAGGGCCTTGCTCTGCAGTGCCTCGGCAATGTTCCTCAGTGACTGAGCCTTGCTCTGCAGTGCCTTGGCAATGTTCCTCAGTGACAGGGCCTTGCTCTGCAGTGCCTCGGCAATGTTCCTCAGTGACTGAGCCTTGCTCTGCAGTACCTCGGCAATGTTCCTCAGTGACTGAGCCTTGCTCTGCAGTGCCTCGGCAATGTTCCTCAGTGACTGAGCCTTGCTCTGCAGTACCTCGGCAATGTTCCTCAGTGACTGAGCCTTGCTCTGCAGTGCCTCGGCAATGTTCCTCAGTGACTGAGCCTTGCTCTGCAGTCCCTCGGCAATGTTCCTCAGTGACTGAGCCTTGCTCTGCAGTGCCTCGGCAATGTTCCTCAGTGACTGAGCTTCGCTCTGCAGAGCCTCGGCAATGTTCCTCAGTGACTGAGCCTTGCTCTGATGTGCCTCGGCAATGTTCCTCAGTGACTGAGCCTTGCTCTGCAGTGCCTCGGTAATGTTCCTCAGTGACTGAGCCTTGCTCTGCAGTGCCTCGGTAATGTTCCTCAGTGACTGAGCCTTGCTCTGCAGAGCCTCGGCAATGTTCCTCAGTGACTGAGCCATGCTCTGCAGTGCCTCGGCAATGTTCCTCAGTGACTGAGCCTTGCTCTGCAGTGCCTCGGCAATGTTCCTCAGTGACAGGGCCTTGCTCTGCAGTGCCTCGGTAATGTTCCTCAGTGACTGAGCCTTGCTCTGCAGTGCCTCGGCAATGTTCCTCAGTGACTGAGCCTTGCTCTGCAGTACCTCGGCAATGTTCCTCAGTGACTGAGCCTTGCTCTGCAGTGCCTCGGCAATGTTCCTCAGTGACTGAGCCTTGCTCTGCAGTGCCTCGGCAATGTTCCTCAGTGACAGGGCCTTGCTCTGCAGTGCCTCGGTAATGTTCCTCAGTGACTGAGCCTTGCTCTGCAGTGCCTCGGCAATGTTCCTCAGTGACTGAGCCTTGCTCTGCAGTACCTCGGCAATGTTCCTCAGTGACTGAGCCTTGCTCTGCAGTGCCTCGGCAATGTTCCTCAGTGACAGGGCCTTGCTCTGCAGTGCCTCAGCAATGTTCCTCAGTGACTGAGCCTTGCTCTGCAGTGCCTCGGCAATGTTCCTCAGTGACAGCAGTGCTCTGCAGTGCCTCGGCAATGTTCCTCAGTGACTGAGCTTCGCTCTGCAGAGCCTCGGCAATGTTCCTCAGTGACTGAGCCTTGCTCTGATGTGCCTCGGCAATGTTCCTCAGTGACTGAGCCTTGCTCTGCAGCGCCTCGGCAATGTTCCTCAGTGACTGAGCCTTGCTCTGCAGTGCCTCGGCAATGTTCCTCAGTGACTGAGCCTTGCTCTGCAGTGCCTCGGCAATGTTCCTCAGTGACTGAGCCTTGCTCTACAGAGCCTCGGCAATGTTCCTCAGTGACTGAGCCTTGCTCTGCAGAGCCTCGGCAATGTTCCTCAGTGACTGAGCCTTGCTCTGCAGTGCCTCGGCAATGTTCCTCAGTGACTGACCCTCGCTCTGCAGAGCCTCGGCAATGTTCCTCAGTGACAGCAGTGCTCTGCAGAGCCTCGGCAATGTTCCTCAGTGACTTAGCCTTGCTCTGCAGTGCCTCGGCAATGTTCCTCAGTGACTGAGCCTTGCTCTGCAGAGCCTCGGCAATGTTCCTCAGTGACTGAGCCTTGCTCTGCAGTGCCTCGGCAATGTTCCTCAGTGACAGCAGTGCTCTGCAGAGCCTCGGCAAAGTTCCTCAGTGACTGAGCCATGCTCTGCAGTGCCTCGGCAATGTTCCTCAGTGACTGAGCCTTGCTCTGCAGAGCCTCGGCAATGTTCCTCAGTGACAGGGCCTTGCTCTGCAGAGCCTCGGCAATGTTCCTCAGTGACTGAGCCTTGCTCTGATGTGCCTCGGCAATGTTCCTCAGTGACTTAGCCTTGCTCTGCAGAGCCTCGGCAATGTTCCTCAGTGACTGAGCCTTGCTCTGCAGTGCCTCGGTAATGTTCCTCAGTGACTGAGCCTTGCTCTGCAGAGCCTCGGTAATGTTCCTCAGTGACTGAGCCTTGCTCTGCAGTGCCTCGGCAATGTTCCTCAGTGACAGGGCCTTGCTCTGCAGTGCCTCGGTAATGTTCCTCAGTGACAGGGCCTTGCTCTGCAGTGCCTCGGCAATGTTCCTCAGTGACTGAGCCTTGCTCTGCAGTGCCTCGGCAATGTTCCTCAGTGACTGAGCCTTGCTCTGCAGTGCCTCGGCAATGTTCCTCAGTGACAGGGCCTTGCTCTGCAGAGCCTCGGTAATGTTCCTCAGTGACAGGGCCTTGCTCTGCAGTGACTCGGCAATGTTCCTCAGTGACTGAGCCTTGCTCTGCAGTGCCTCGGCAATGTTCCTCAGTGACTGAGCTTCGCTCTGCAGTGCCTCGGTAATGTTCCTCAGTGACAGGGCCTTGCTCTGCAGTGACTCGGCAATGTTCCTCAGTGACTGAGCCTTGCTCTGCAGTGCCTCGGCAATGTTCCTCAGTGACTGAGCCTTGCTCTGCAGTGCCTCGGCAATGTTCCTCAGTGACTGAGCCTTGCTCTGCAGTGCCTCGGCAATGTTCCTCAGTGACAGGGCCTTGCTCTGCAGTGCCTCGGCAATGTTCCTCAGTGACAGGGCCTTGCTCTGCAGTGCCTCGGCAATGTTCCTCAGTGACTGAGCCTTGCTCTGCAGAGCCTCGGCAATGTTCCTCAGTGACTGAGCGTTGCTCTGCAGTGCCTCGGCAATGTTCCTCAGTGACAGGGCCTTGCTCTGCAGTGCCTCGGCAATGTTCCTCAGTGACTGAGCCTTGATCTGCAGTGCCTCGGCAATGTTCCTCAGTGACTGAGCCTTGCTCTGCAGTGCCTCGGTAATTTTCCTCAGTGACTGAGCCTTGCTCTGCAGAGCCTCGGCAATGTTCCTCAGTGACTGAGCCTTGCTCTGCAGTGCCTCGGCAATGTTCCTCAGTGACTGAGCCTTGCTCT
Source organism: Scyliorhinus torazame (assembly GCF_047496885.1). Lineage (NCBI taxonomy): Eukaryota > Metazoa > Chordata > Chondrichthyes > Carcharhiniformes > Scyliorhinidae > Scyliorhinus > Scyliorhinus torazame. The sequence continues at coordinate 338,847,707 of NC_092710.1, read as the reverse complement.
GCAGTGCCTCGGCAATGTTCCTCAGTGACAGGGCCTTGCTCTGCAGTGCCTCGGCAATGTTCCTCAGTGACTGAGCCTTGCTCTGCAGTGCCTTGGCAATGTTCCTCAGTGACAGGGCCTTGCTCTGCAGTGCCTCGGCAATGTTCCTCAGTGACTGAGCCTTGCTCTGCAGTACCTCGGCAATGTTCCTCAGTGACTGAGCCTTGCTCTGCAGTGCCTCGGCAATGTTCCTCAGTGACTGAGCTTCGCTCTGCAGTGCCTCGGCAATGTTCCTCAGTGACTGAGCCTTGCTCTGCAGTCCCTCGGCAATGTTCCTCAGTGACTGAGCCTTGCTCTGCAGTGCCTCGGCAATGTTCCTCAGTGACTGAGCTTCGCTCTGCAGAGCCTCGGCAATGTTCCTCAGTGACTGAGCCTTGCTCTGCAGTGCCTCGGCAATGTTCCTCAGTGACTGAGCCTTGCTCTGATGTGCCTCAGCAATGTTCCTCAGTGACTGAGCCTTGCTCTGCAGTGCCTCGGCAATGTTCCTCAGTGACTGAGCCTTGCTCTGCAATGCCTCAGCAATGTTCCTCAGTGACTGAGCCTTGCTCTGCAGAGCCTCGGTAATGTTCCTCAGTGACTGAGCCTTGCTCTGCAGTGCCTCGGCAATGTTCCTCAGTGACTGAGCCTTGCTCTGCAGTGCCTCGGCAATGTTCCTCAGTGACTGAGCCTTGCTCTGCAATGCCTCGGCAATGTTCCTCAGTGACTGAGCCTTGCTCTGCAGTGCCTCAGCAATGTTCCTCAGTGACTGAGCCTTGCTCTGCAGTACCTCGGCAATGTTCCTCAGTGACTGAGCCTTGCTCTGCAGTGCCTCGGTAATGTTCCTCAGTGACTGAGCCTTGCTCTGCAGAGCCTCGGCAATGTTCCTCAGTGACTGAGCCTTGCTCTGCAATGCCTCGGCAATGTTCCTCAGTGACTGAGCCTTGCTCTGCAGTGCCTCAGCAATGTTCCTCAGTGACTGAGCCTTGCTCTGCAGTACCTCGGCAATGTTCCTCAGTGACTGAGCCTTGCTCTGCAGTGCCTCGGCAATGTTCCTCAGTGACTGAGCCTTGCTCTGCAGTGCCTCAGCAATGTTCCTCAGTGACTGAGCCTTGCTCTGCAGTACCTCGGCAATGTTCCTCAGTGACTGAGCCTTGCTCTGCAGTGCCTCGGCAATGTTCCTCAGTGACTGAGCCTTGCTCTGCAGTGCCTCGGCAATGTTCCTCAGTGACTGAGCCTTGCTCTGCAGAGCCTCGGCAATGTTCCTCAGTGACAGCAGTGCTCTGCAGAGCCTCGGCAATGTTCCTCAGTGACTGAGCCTTGCTCTGCAGTCCCTCGGCAATGTTCCTCTGACTGAGCCTTGCTCTGCAGTGCCTCGGTAATGTTCCTCAGTGACTGAGCCTTGCTCTGCAGTGCCTCGGTAATGTTCCTCAGTGACTGAGCCTTGCTCTGCAGTGCCTCGGCAATGTTCCTCAGTGACTGAGCCTTGCTCTGCAGTGCCTCGGCAATGTTCCTCAGTGACTGAGCCTTGCTCTGCAGTGCCTCGGCAATGTTCCTCAGTGACTGAGCCTTGCTCTGCAGTGCCTCGGTAATGTTCCTCAGTGACTGAGCCTTGCTCTGCAGTGCCTCGGCAATGTTCCTCAGTGACTGAGCTTCGCTCTGCAGTGCCTCGGCAATGTTCCTCAGTGACTGAGCCTTGCTCTGCAGTGCCTCGGCAATGTTCCTCAGTGACTGAGCCTTGCTCTGCAGTGCCTCGGCAATGTTCCTCAGTGACTGAGCCTCGCTCTGCAGTGCCTCGGCAATGTTCCTCAGTGACAGGGCCTTGCTCTGCAGTGCCTCGGCAATGTTCCTCAGTGACTGAGCCTTGCTCTGCAGTGCCTCGGCAATGTTCCTCAGTGACAGCAGTGCTCTGCAGAGCCTCGGCAATGTTCCTCAGTGACTGAGCCTTGCTCTGCAATGCCTCGGCAATGTTCCTCAGTGACTGAGCCTTGCTCTGCAGTGCCTCGGCAATGTTCCTCAGTGACTGAGCCTTGCTCTGCAGTGCCTCGGCAATGTTCCTCAGTGACTGAGCCTTGCTCTGCAGTGCCTCGGCAATGTTCCTCAGTGACTGAGCCTTGCTCTGCAGTGCCTCGGTAATGTTCCTCAGTGACTGAGCCTTGCTCTGCAGTGCCTCGGCAATGTTCCTCAGTGACTGAGCTTCGCTCTGCAGTGCCTCGGCAATGTTCCTCAGTGACTGAGCCTTGCTCTGCAGAGCCTCGGCAATGTTCCTCAGTGACTGAGCCTTGCTCTGCAATGCCTCGGCAATGTTCCTCAGTGACTGAGCCTTGCTCTGCAGTGCCTCGGCAATGTTCCTCAGTAACTGAGCCTTGCTCTGCAGTGCCTCGGCAATGTTCCTCAGTGACTGAGCCTTGCTCTGCAGTGCCTCGGCAATGTTCCTCGGTGACAGCAGTGCTCTGCAGTGCCTCGGCAATGTTCCTCAGTGACTGAGCCTTGCTCTGCAGTGCCTCGGCAATGTTCCTCAGTGACTGAGCCTTACTCTGCAGTACCTCGGCAATGTTCCTCAGTGACTGAGCCTTGCTCTGCAGTGCCTCGGCAATGTTCCTCAGTGACTGAGCCTTGCTCTGCAGTGTCTCGGCAATGTTCCTCAGTGACTGAGCCTTGCTCTGCAGTGCCTCGGCAATGTTCCTCAGTGACAGGGCCTTGCTCTGCAGTGACTCGGCAATGTTCCTCAGTGACTGAGCCTTGCTCTGCAGTACCTCGGCATTGTTCCTCAGTGACAGGGCCTTGCTCTGCAGTGACTCGGCAATGTTCCTCAGTGACTGAGCCTTGCTCTGCAGTGCCTCGGCAATGTTCCTCAGTGACTGAGCCTTGCTCTGCAGTGCCTCGGCAATGTTCCTCAGTGACTGAGCCTTGCTCTGCAGTGCCTCGGCAATGTTCCTCAGTGACTGAGCCTTGCTCTGCAGTGCCTCGGCAATGTTCCTCAGTGACTGAGCCTTGCTCTGCAATGCCTCGGCAATGTTCCTCAGTGACTGAGCCTTGCTCTGCAGTACCTCGGCAATGTTCCTCAGTGACAGGGCCTTGCTCTGCAGTGACTCGGCAATGTTCCTCAGTGACTGAGCCTTGCTCTGCAGTGCCTCGGCAATGTTCCTCAGTGACTGAGACATGCTCCGCAGTGCCTCTGCAATGTTCCTCAGTGACTGAGCCTTGCTCTGCAGAGCCTCGGCAATGTTGCTTAGTGACTGAGCCTTGCTCTGCAGAGCCTCGGCAATGTTCCTCAGTGACTGAGCCTTCGCTCTGCAGTGCCTCGGCAATGTTCCTCAGTGACTGAGCCTTGCTCTGCAGTGCCTCGGCAATGTTCCTCAGTGACTGAGCCTTGCTCTGCAGTGCCTCGGTAATGTTCCTCAGTGACTGAGCCTTGCTCTGCAGAGCCTCGGCAATGTTCCTCAGTGACTGAGCCTTGCTCTGCAGTGCCTCGGTAATGTTCCTCAGTGACTGAGCCTTGCTCTGCAGTGCCTCGGCAATGTTCCTCAGTGACAGGGACTTGCTCTGCAGTGCCTCGGCAATGTTCCTCAGTGACTGAGCCTTGCTCTGCAGTGCCTCGGCAATGTTCCTCAGTGACTGAGCCTTGCTCTGCAGTGCCTCAGCAATGTTCCTCAGTGACAGGGCCTTGCTCTGCAGTGCCTCGGCAAAGTTCCTCAGTGACTGAGCCTTGCTCTGCAGTGCCTCAGCAAAGTTCCTCAGTGACTGAGCCTTGCTCTGCAGTGCCTCGGCAATGTTCCTCAGTGACTGAGCCTTGCTCTGCAGTGCCTCGGCAATGTTCCTCAGTGACTGAGCCTTGCTCTGCAGTACCTCGGCAATGTTCCTCAGTGACTGAGCCTTGCTCTGCAGAGCCTCGGCAATGTTCCTCAGTGACTGAGCCTTGCTCTGCAGAGCCTCGGCAATGTTCCTCAGTGACTGAGCCTTGCTCTGCAGTACCTCGGCAATGTTCCTCAGTGACTGAGCCTTGCTCTGCAGAGCCTCGGCAATGTTCCTCAGTGACTGAGCCTTGCTCTGCAGTACCTCGGCAATGTTCCTCAGTGACTGAGCCTTGCTCTGCAGAGCCTCGGCAATGTTCCTCAGTGACAGGGCCTTGCTCTGCAGTGCCTCGGCAATGTTCCTCAGTGACTGAGCCTTGCTCTGCAGTGCCTCGGCAATGTTCCTCAGTGACTGAGCCTTGCTCTGCAGTGCCTCGGCAATGTTCCTCAGTGACTGAGCTTCGCTCTGCAGTGCCTCGGCAATGTTCCTCAGTGACTGAGCCATGCTCTGCAGTGCCTCGGCAATGTTCCTCAGTGACTGAGCCTTGCTCTGCAGAGCCTCGGCAATGTTCCTCAGTGACTGAGCCTTGCTCTGCAGAGCCTCGGCAATGTTCCTCAGTGACTGAGCCTTGCTCTGCAGTGCCTCGGCAATGTTCCTCAGTGACTGAGCCTTGCTCTGCAGTGCCTCGGCAATGTTCCTCAGTGACTGAGCCTTGCTCTGCAGTGCCTCGGCAATGTTCCTCAGTGACTGAGCCTTGCTCTGCAGAGCCTCGGCAATGTTCCTCAGTGACTGAGCCTTGCTCTGCAGTGCCTCGGCAATGTTCCTCAGTGACTGAGCCTTGCTCTGCAGAGCCTCGGCAATGTTCCTCAGTGACAGGGCCTTGCTCTGCAGTGCCTCGGCAATGTTCCTCAGTGACTGAGCCTTGCTCTGCAGAGCCTCGGCAATGTTCCTCAGTGACTGAGCCTTGCTCTGCAGAGCCTCGGCAATGTTCCTCAGTGACTGAGCCTCGCTCTGCAGTACCTCGGCAATGTTCCTCAGTGACTGAGCCTTGCTCTGCAGTGCCTCGGTAATGTTCCTCAGTGACTGAGCCTTGCTCTGCAGTGCCTCGGCAATGTTCCTCAGTGACTGAGCTTCGCTCTGCAGAGCCTCGGCAATGTTCCTCAGTGACTGAGCCTTGCTCTGCAGTGCCTCGGCAATGTTCCTCAGTGACTGAGCCTTGCTCTGATGTGCCTCGGCAATGTTCCTCAGTGACTGAGCCTTGCTCTGCAGTGCCTCGGCAATGTTCCTCAGTGACTGAGCCTTGCTCTGCAGTGCCTCGGCAATGTTCCTCAGTGACAGGGCCTTGCTCTGCAGAGCCTCGGCAATGTTCCTCAGTGACTGAGCCTTGCTCTGCAGTGCCTCGGCAATGTTCCTCAGTGACTGAGCTTCGCTCTGCAGAGCCTCGGCAATGTTCCTCAGTGACTGAGCCTTGCTCTGCAGTGCCTCGGCAATGTTCCTCAGTGACTGAGCCTTGCTCTGATGTGCCTCGGCAATGTTCCTCAGTGACTGAGCCTTGCTCTGCAGAGCCTCGGCAATGTTCCTCAGTGACTGAGCTTCGCTCTGCAGAGCCTCGGCATTGTTCCTCAGTGACTGAGCCTTGCTCTGCAGTGCCTCGGCAATGTTCCTCAGTGACTGAGCCTTGCTCTGATGTGCCTCGGCAATGTTCCTCAGTGACTGAGCCTTGCTCTGCAGAGCCTCGGCAATGTTCCTCAGTGACTGAGCCTTGCTCTGCAGTGCCTCGGCAATGTTCCTCAGTGACTGAGCTTCGCTCTGCAGTGCCTCGGCAATGTTCCTCAGTGACTGAGCCTTGCTCTGCAGTGCCTCGGCAATGTTCCTCAGTGACTGAGCTTCGCTCTGCAGTGCCTCGGTAATGTTCCTCAGTGACTGAGCCTTGCAATGTTCCTCAGTGACTGAGCTTCGCTCTGCAGTGCCTCGGCAATGTTCCTCAGTGACAGCAGTGCTCTGCAGAGCCTCGGCAATGTTCCTCAGTGACTGAGCCTTGCTCTGCAGTGCCTCGGCAATGTTCCTCAGTGACTGAGCCTTACTCTGCAGAGCCTCGGCAATGTTCCTCAGTGACTGAGCCTTGCTCTGCAGTGCCTCGGCAATGTTCCTCAGTGACTGAGCCTTACTCTGCAGAGCCTCGGCAATGTTCCTCAGTGACTGAGCCTTGCTCTGCAGTGCCTCGGCAATGTTCCTCAGTGACTGAGCCTTGCTCTGCAGTGCCTCGGCAATGTTCCTCAGTGACTGAGCCTTGCTCTGCAGTGCCTCGGCAATGTTCCTCAGTGACTGAGCTTCGCTCTGCAGTGCCTCGGCAATGTTCCTCAGTGACTGAGCCTTGCTCTGCAGTGCCTCGGCAATGTTCCTCAGTGACTGAGCCTCGCTCTGCAGTACCTCGGCAATGTTCCTCAGTGACTGAGCCTCGCTCTGCAGTGCCTCGGCAATGTTCCTCAGTGACTGAGCCTCGCTCTGCAGTACCTCGGCAATGTTCCTCAGTGACAGGGCCTTGCTCTGCAGAGCCTCGGCAATGTTCCTCAGTGACTGAGCCTTGTTCTGCAGTGCCTCGGCAATGTTCCTCAGTGACTGAGCCTTGCTCTGCAGTACCTCGGCAATGTTCCTCAGTGACTGAGCCTTGCTCTGCAGTGCCTCAGCAATGTTCCTCAGTGACAGGGCCTTGCTCTGCAGTACCTCGGTAATGTTCCTCAGTGACTGAGCCTTGCTCTGCAGAGCCTCAGCAATGTTCCTCAGTGACTGAGCCTTGCTCTGCAGTGCCTCGGCAATGTTCCTCAGTGACTGAGCCTTGCTCTGCAGTACCTCGGCAATGTTCCTCAGTGACTGAGCCTTGCTCTGCAGAGCCTCGGCAATGTTCCTCAGTGACTGAGCCTTGCTCTGCAGTGCCTCGGCAATGTTCCTCAGTGACTGAGCCTTGCTCTGCAGTGCCTCGGCAATGTTCCTCAGTGACTGAGCCTTGCTCTGCAGAGCCTCGGCAATGTTCCTCAGTGACAGGGCCTTGCTCTGCAGTGCCTCGGCAATGTTCCTCAGTGACTGAGCTTCGCTCTGCAGTGCCTCGGCAATGTTCCTCAGTGACTGAGCCTTGCTCTGCAGTGCCTCGGCAATGTTCCTCAGTGACTGAGCCTTGCTCTGCAGTGCCTCGGCAATGTTCCTCAGTGACTGAGCCTTGCTCTGCAGTGCCTCGGCAATGTTCCTCAGTGACTGAGCCATGCTCTGCAGTACCTCGGCAATGTTCCTCAGTGACTGAGCCTTGCTCTGCAGTACCTCGGCAATGTTCCTCAGTGACTGAGCCTTGCTCTGCAGTACCTCGGCAATGTTCCTCAGTGACTGAGCCTTGCTCTGCAGTGCCTCGGCAATGTTCCTCAGTGACTGAGCCTTGCTCTGCAGAGCCTCGGCAATGTTCCTCAGTGACTGAGCCTTGCTCTGCAGTGCCTCGGCAATGTTCCTCAGTGACTGAGCCTTGCTCTGCAGTGCCTCGGCAATGTTCCTCAGTGACTGAGCCTTGCTCTGCAGTGCCTCGGTAATGTTCCTCAGTGACTGAGCCTTGCTCTGCAGTGCCTCGGCAATGTTCCTCAGTGACTGAGCCTTGCTCTGCAGAGCCTCGGCAATGTTCCTCAGTGACTGAGCCTCGCTCTGCAATGCCTCGGTAATGTTCCTCAGTGACTGAGCCTTGCTCTGCAGTGCCTCGGTAATGTTCCTCAGTGACTGAGCCTTGCTCTGCAGTGCCTCGGCAATGTTCCTCAGTGACTGAGCTTCGCTCTGCAGTGCCTCGGCAATGTTCCTCAGTGACTGAGCTTCGCTCTGCAGAGCCTCGGCAATGTTCCTCAGTGACTGAGCCTTGCTCTGCAGTGCCTCGGCAATGTTCCTCAGTGACTGAGCCTTGCTCTGATGTGCCTCGGCAATGTTCCTCAGTGACTGAGCCTTGCTCTGCAGTGCCTCGGCAATGTTCCTCAGTGACTGAGCCTTGCTCTGCAGTGCCTCGGTAATGTTCCTCAGTGACAGGGCCTTGCTCTGCAGTGCCTCGGCAATGTTCCTCAGTGACTGAGCTTCGCTCTGCAGTGCCTCGGCAATGTTCCTCAGTGACTGAGCCTTGCTCTGCAGAGCCTCGGCAATGTTCCTCAGTGACTGAGCCTTGCTCTGCAGTGCCTCGGCAATGTTCCTCAGTGACTGAGCCTTGCTCTGCAGTGCCTCGGCAATGTTCCTCAGTGACTGAGCCTTGCTCTGATGTGCCTCGGCAATGTTCCTCAGTGACTGAGCCTTGCTCTGCAGTGCCTCGGCAATGTTCCTCAGTGACTGAGCTTCGCTCTGCAGTACCTCGGCAATGTTCCTCAGTGACTGAGCCTTGCTCTGCAGTGCCTCGGCAATGTTCCTCAGTGACTGAGCCTTGCTCTGCAGTGCCTCGGCAATGTTCCTCAGTGACTGAGCTTCGCTCTGCAGTGCCTCGGCAATGTTCCTCAGTGACTGAGCCTTGCTCTGCAGTGCCTCGGCAATGTTCCTCAGTGACTGAGCTTCGCTCTGCAGTGCCTCGGCAATGTTCCTCAGTGACTGAGCCTTGCTCTGCAGAGCCTCGGCAATGTTCCTCAGTGACTGAGCTTCGCTCTGCAGAGCATCGGCAATGTTCCTCAGTGACTGAGCCTTGCTCTGCAGTGCCTCGGCAATGTTCCTCAGTGACTGAGCCTTGCTCTGCAGTGCCTCGGCAATGTTCCTCAGTGACTGAGCCTTGCTCTGCAGAGCCTCGGCAATGTTCCTCAGTGACTGAGCCTTGCTCTGCAGTGCCTCGGCAATGTTCCTCAGTGACTGAGCTTCGCTCTGCAGTCCCTCGGCAATGTTCCTCAGTGACTGAGCCTTGCTCTGCAGTGCCTCGGCAATGTTCCTCAGTGACTGAGCTTCGCTCTGCAGTGCCTCGGTAATGTTCCTCAGTGACTGAGCCTTGTAATGTTCCTCAGTGACTGAGCTTCGCTCTGCAGTGCCTCGGCAATGTTCCTCAGTGACTGAGCCTTACTCTGCAGTGCCTCGGCAATGTTCCTCAGTGACAGCAGTGCTCTGCAGAGCCTCGGCAATGTTCCTCAGTGACTGAGCCTTGCTCTGCAGAGCCTCGGCAATGTTCCTCAGTGACTGAGCCTTGCTCTGCAGTGCCTCGGCAATGTTCCTCAGTGACTGAGCTTCGCTCTGCAGTGCCTCGGCAATGTTCCTCAGTGACTGAGCCTTGCTCTGCAGTGCCTCGGCAATGTTCCTCAGTGACTGAGCCTCGCTCTGCAGTACCTCGGCAATGTTCCTCAGTGACTGAGCCTCGCTCTGCAGTGCCTCGGCAATGTTCCTCAGTGACTGAGCCTCGCTCTGCAGTACCTCGGCAATGTTCCTCAGTGACAGGGCCTTGCTCTGCAGAGCCTCGGCAATGTTCCTCAGTGACTGAGCCTTGTTCTGCAGTGCCTCGGCAATGTTCCTCAGTGACTGAGCCTTGCTCTGCAGAGCCTCGGCAATGTTCCTCAGTGACTGAGCCTCGCTCTGCAGTACCTCGGCAATGTTCCTCAGTGACAGGGCCTTGCTCTGCAGAGCCTCGGCAATGTTCCTCAGTGACTGAGCCTTGTTCTGCAGTGCCTCGGCAATGTTCCTCAGTGACAGGGCCTCGCTCTGCAGAGCCTCGGCAATGTTCCTCAGTGACTGAGCCTTGCTCTGCAGAGCCTCGGCAATGTTCCTCAGTGACTGAGCCTTGCTCTGCAGAGCCTCGGCAATGTTCCTCAGTGACAGCAGTGCTCTGCAGTGCCTCGGCAATGTTCCTCAGTGACTGAGCCTTGCTCTGCAGTGCCTCGGCAATGTTCCTCAGTGACTGAGCCTTGCTCTGCAGAGCCTCGGCAATGTTCCTCAGTGACTGAGCCTTGCTCTGCAGTGCCTCGGCAATGTTCCTCAGTGACTGAGCCTTGCTCTGCAGAGCCTCGGCAATGTTCCTCAGTGACTGAGCCTTACTCTGCAGAGCCTCGGCAATGTTCCTCAGTGACTGAGCCTTGCTCTGCAGTGCCTCGGCAATGTTCCTCAGTGACAGGGCCTTGCTCTGCAGTGCCTCGGCAATGTTCCTCAGTGACTGAGCCTTGCTCTGCAGAGCCTCGGCAATGTTCCTCAGTGACTGAGCCTTGCTCTGCAGTCCCTCGGCAATGTTCCTCAGTGACTGAGCCTTGCTCTGCAGTGCCTCGGCAATGTTCCTCAGTGACTGAGCCTTGCTCTGCAGTGCCTCGGTAATGTTCCTCAGTGACTGAGCCTTGCTCTGCAGTCCCTCGGCAATGTTCCTCAGTGACTGAGCCTTGCTCTGCAGAGCCTCGGCAATGTTCCTCAGTGACTGAGCCTTGCTCTGCAGTGCCTCGGCAATGTTCCTCAGTGACTGAGCCTTGCTCTGCAGTCCCTCGGCAATGTTCCTCAGTGACTGAGCCTTGCTCTGCAGTGCCTCGGCAATGTTCCTCAGTGACTGAGCCTTGCTCTGCAGTGCCTCGGCAATGTTCCTCAGTGACTGAGCCTTGCTCTGCAGTGCCTCGGTAATGTTCCTCAGTGACTGAGCCTTGCTCTGCAGTCCCTCGGCAATGTTCCTCAGTGACTGAGCCTTGCTCTGCAGAGCCTCGGCAATGTTCCTCAGTGACAGGGCCTTGCTCTGCAGTGCCTCGGCAATGTTCCTCAGTGACTGAGCCTTGCTCTGCAGAGCCTCGGCAATGTTCCTCAGTGACTGAGCCTTGCTCTGCAGTGCCTCGGCAATGGCCACCTGCGACTCGGACATGTCACTCAGCGACTGGAACATGATGTCGTGGCCCCCAGCCATGGTCGCCATTGATTGAGCCATGTCTTGGGCACCTCCACTAAAGAAGCTGATGTTGTGATCCAGGTTTTCTACTGCGGCTGCCACCCTAGCAGTGTTGGCCTCAGTGCCAAGCTTGTCGGTATCATCTGCTTCACCTGTAGCCTTTGGGAATACTCCAATCGGCTATGTCGCACATCCCCTCCTGAATGTCAGGGCTGTATCCTGTCATATGCATCCATTCTGGGAGACCCTTGAGAGGCTCAGCATCTGATTGTGCCCCAGCTGTGATGCTTGGATGGTGGTCTCCTTGAAGCTCTCGTCCGAGATGGTCTCTTGGGTGGCGGGCGGCCGGGGTATTACTCCGAATGGCCTGGCCCATCATATACGGATCCTGTGAGAGAATGGACATGTGATCTGTGAGAGGGAAGGATCATTTTGTCTGACAGTAACTACTCAGTTGAGACAGATTGTCTGTCTGAAGGGGCAGTGGATCCTCACCTCTGCAGCACAGGCCAACCTCGCTGTCCATGACTGTTCTCTCCTCAGTCAACCCCGCCATTTCCAGTGCGTCTTCCTCATAGGGGGTGAGGATGAATCTCTGATACTCCAACCCCCCATCTTGGCCCGTTCCCACTTATTAAGGTCTATCTTCTGTGAGGACAAAGAAAGCCGCACGCTTGATGGGTCAGGCTGTCTGTAGAACATGGTATGTGTGGTACCGCACCTGGACATGGAAGGGGATGTGCTGGTAGGTGCCAGTGGGTTCTGAGGAGCAAGCACGAAGATCGGATGTGGGAAGGGTGCGAGATGTCAGCCAGTGATTTGTGAGGTCGGGGGGAGGGATCGTGGTCGGGTTGGTTGGGAAGTTGAGGAGCGGCAGGCAGAACAGAGGCCAGCAGAGAGGTGGTAACTCAGCCTTGCAGCTCTATGGAGGTCATTAGTCTTCTTCCGACATTGTACGGCGGTCATCCTGGTCATGCTGCCCGCACTGACAGCCACTGCCACTGCCTCCCAGGTGGTATTGGTGACCCTGCTGCTGGTCCTCCAATCCCCTTGAGGGAACAGGATGTCCCACCTTGCAACGACAGCATCGACAAGCCTTGTGAAGAGCGATGGTGTCAAGAAGCTAAAGCGAGAAGCAGGTCTGTCAGCTGGCATGCTTCTGTGTTGACTGGGAGTGAGTGGTGAGGGACGTTCGAAAGCTGCACCCTCTTGTTAGCAGCAAGAGGGTCTGGCGAATCAGACGGCGAGACAGCCAGTAACGGTGAGAACCTTGTGGGGGAAATCGTTCCGTTAAATTGTGCCCATAGTCACATCTGGACCAGATCAGGTAAACACAACAGATTCCTTCCTGAAAGGACAGATGTGAATCTGATAGATTTTATGACAGGTAACTTCAAGAGAATATGGACAGTAGATTAGGCAGACAGATAGCAGATGAAGTGAAGTGCAGAGAAATGTAAAACGATACCTGTGATAGTTATTTGTCCTTTTAGGAAGCAAGGCTGTGAAGTGAAGAATAATTGTTTGATTTATTCAGGTTTGTACTTTTTGGAACTGTGTTTAAGTATAGCTGGTGTGAATGGATAGTGCAAATCTCATGTTAAGGCCTTTTTTCAGTCAAGTGTTCAGTGAGTCAGTCAGAGCAATGGAAATTATCCACATTGCTTCACGAGAAACTTTCTACAGCTGGCGGGGAACATGTGGGATTAATCATCAACTTGGGTTGATGCTTGTTATTGGAAACTTTATTTTTCATTTGTCTATCTGGAGGTATTTATGGAGGCAAAGCTCAGCCATAGTCTGTACAAACGGCACCGAAATATTACACTCTGAATGCTAGCTGCTGTTTTCACAGTAATTGGCTGTGGATTGACCAGATTCAATGTGTTGTTAATTATGACAAATGCATATTTCAAAAACAAATGAACGGTTTGTGTCAGCATTTTGCATTTAAATAAGGTGAAACAAAACCCGCTTGTGCTCAAAATCTGAAATGCTGACATTACAATACAACACCTAGGCAGAAAATAGAAATACTGACCCTTCTGAAGATGCCTACCAGTTGGATGTGATCTTGTGTTAAGCTGCCAATACCCAACGCACAGATCACAGGCAGGTGCAGCAAGCAATTAGGACGGAAATGATACGTTGGCCTTCATTGCAAGAGGATTTGAGTTCAGAAGTAGGGATGTCTTACTACAGTTATGCAGGGCCTTGGTGTGACCACACCCTGGAGTATTACCTGCAGTTTGGTCTCCGTACCTAAGAAAGGATATACTTGCCATGGGGGGAGTTCAGGGGAGGTTAACTAAGCTGATACCGATGTTGGCGGGACTATCCTATGAGGAGAGATTAATTCGACTGGACGTGTGTTCACTCGAGTTTAAGGATGAGAAGAGATCTGATTGAACCGTATAATATTCTAACAGACTAGATGCAGGGAGGATATTTTCCTGGTTGGGGAACCTAGAACCAGGGGACACATTCTCAGGCTACGGGGTAAAAAGAACAAAGAAAAGTACAGGAACAACCCATTGGCCCTCCAAGCCTGCGGCAACCTTGCTGCCTAGCTAACCGAAAACCTTCTGCATTTCTGGGGTCAGTATCTTTTGTGAGGGCCACGAAGAATCCAGCACGAGTTTTAAGGATACAAAGTAATAACATTTATTTACAATAACATATATATAGAACAACAGCAGCAACTTCCCTTGCTGCACACTCCTTCCTGCTGCTTCCAAACTGGCCAGCTTTATTTATACATGAAGTTTACTAATGGTTTCTCCGTCCCCCTCATTGGGGAAGCTCATACTCCCACAGGATTGTGGGATTGTCATTAGTCCCCAGCCAATGGTAAGCAGGCAGGTTATAACAGTATCCCTCTATTTCCATCCTAGTCATGTATTTGTCAAGACCCCCTTTAAACATCATTATCGTCCCTGCTTCCACCACCTCCTCCGGTCGCGAGTTCCAGGCACCCACTACCCTCTCTGTAATAAAAAAAACGAACTTCCCTCGCACATCTCTAAACCTTGCCCCTCGCACCTTAAACCTGTCCCCGAGTAATTGACTCTTCCACCTTGGGAAAAAGCTTCTGACTATCCACTCTGTCCATGCCCCTCATAATTTTGTAGACTTCTATCGGGATAGACCATTTAGAACTGGGATGAGGAACTATTTCTTCACTCAATGGGTAGTGAATCTGTGGAATTCTCCACCACAGAAGGCTGTGGAGACCAAATCACTGAGTGTATTCAAGAAAGAGATATTTTAGATTTTAATGGTATCAAGGGGTATGGGGAGAAAGTGGGAATATGGCATTGAGATAGAGGATCAGCCATGATCCTACTGAATGGCGGAGCAGGCTCAAAGGGCAGAATGGCCTCCTCCTGCTCCTAGTTTCTATGTCTATGTGATGCTCAAATGAACTCTCCAAATTCACTTGATGATGTCCAAGTTGACCTGGTAAGCAAAAGAGACGATCTTCCTGCTTTCCCGTCTTAATGAGACCAGCAGGTTTGCTTTGCATTGTGGGAATAGGAGTGTGTCCGCCCCTCAAGCCTGTCCCACCAGTCATTCCGATCCTGGAAGACTGGACGTCAATTATGTTGTCCCACCTTAGCTCGATATCCCGCAATTCCCTTGCCCACTAAAATCTCATTCTTAAATTTCAGATGACCCATAGCCTTTTATGGGAAGAAAAATTCCAGACTTCCAGTACGATTTGTGTGGGAAAAATTACTCCTTGTTTTTACTCTTAAAAGACCTTTGACTAATTTTAAGATTGTGCCCCCTTTTGCTTGTTTTCCTCAAACGAGGAAATATTTTCTCCATATCCATCCCCCTGAATGAAACCTTTTATCATTTTAAGCACCTCAATTAGATCCCCCTTTCTTGGATCCAGAGTTGATTTTGCTGTTACCAGTTGAAGGTTTGCCTGGCGATGAAGCCACTAAAACACTTCCACGGCTTGGCCAGGCTACTGCTTTGTCTTTCCAGCATTTTGTGGTCTTTCCTTTTCTTACCCACCCACACCCCAGTGGAATTCTTTGAAGAGCAGTGAATGGAGTGCAGTCTGTCAAACAGGAAACAGTGCACGGATTGGGTACAACCAGAGTAGTTGGTAATTACTCTGCTATAATATGAGAGATTACATAGAGCACACAGCACAGAACCAGGCCATTCAGCCCGACTGATATGTGCCAGCATGTTGACTAACCATCTGTTTTTTTATGGATTGTCCTGTCATTTCACAGATTGCCTTGTATCTCATTTTTGTCTTCCTGGGATGACATATGGCCCGTATTTCTCCAGCTTTGCTTGGCTAGTGATCAGGAAGATTGCCTGGAGTGTCCTCTTGCAGCATCCTCGGTGTTTTTCTGAGTTGCACAGTCACACTGTGCTCCTGCTAGCGGCCAGAAGATGACATTGGGATCCCTGGAGAAAAGCCAAACTTGAAGATAGCAGTTTTTTTACTAACTTATTACGATCCAGACCAGACCCAAACAGTAACTGCGATACTAGACAGAAACCCCAATATTTAATTTAATTTTGTAAGACTGTGAGACAAGGATAGAAACGTAGAAGATAGGAGCAGAAGAAGGCCATTCTGCCCTTCGAGCCTGCTCCACCATTCATCATGATCATGGCTGATCATCCAACTCAATAGCCTAATCCTGTCCCCCCCGCCCCGCCCCAGCGCATATCCTTTCATCCCCTTCGCCCTAAGTGCTATACCTAACTGCTTCTTGAAAACATACAATGTTTTGGCCTCAATTACTACTTCCTGTGGTAACTAATTTCACAGGCTCACCACTCTCTGGGTGAAGAAACTTCTCCTCATCTCTGTCCTAAATGGTCTACCTCGTATCCTCAGACTGACCTCTGGTCCTGGACACACCCACCATCGGGAACATCCTTCCTGCATCTATCCTGTCCAGTCTTGTTGGAATTTTATATGTTTATATGAGATCCCTCCTCATTCTTCGGAACTCCAGCGAATACAATTCTAACCGATTCAATCTCACCTCATACGTCAGTCCCGCCATCCCAGGAATCAGCCTGGTAAACCTTCGCTGCACTCGCTGTACAGCAAGAATATCCTTCCTCAGATAAGGAGACCAAAACTGCACACACTATTCCAGATGTGGCCTCACCAAGGCCCTGTGTAATTGCAGCAAGACATCCCAGCTCCTGTACTGGAATCCTCTTGCAATGAAGGCTAGTGTACCGTTTGCCTTCTTTACCACCTGCTGCATCTGCATGCTTACCTTCAGCGACGGGTGTACGAGGGCACCCAGGTCTCGTTGCACATTCTCCTCTCCTAATTTATGGCCATTCAGATAATAGTCTGCCTCCTTATTTTTGCTACCAGAGTGGATAATCTCACATTTTCCCAAATTATACTGATCTGTCATTCATTTACCCACTCACTCAACTTGTCCAAATCACACTGAAGGATCTCTGCATCCTCCTCACAGCTCACCCTCCCACCCAACTTTGTGTCATCTGTAATTTTGGAGATATTACATTTTGTTCCCTCAACTAAATGATTAATTTATATTGTGAATAGCTGGGATCCCAGCACTGATCCCTGTGGTATCCCACTAGTCACTACCTGCCAATTTGTAAAAGACCCATTAATTCCTAACTTTGTTTCCTGTCTGTCAACCAGCTTTCTATCCATCTCAGTACATTGGCCCTAATCCCGAAGAGCCTCCGCCGGCCGGCGCGAGTTGGCGAATGCGCGGGAGCGCCAGTGTGTACTGGCGTCATCCCAGCGCATGCGCAGGGGCGGTTCATCTCCGCGCCAGCCATCGCGGATTGGTACACCAGCCGGCGCGGAGGGATAGAGTGCCCCCACGGCACAGGCCTGCCCGTGGATCGGTGGGCTCCAATCGTGGGCCTGGTGGCATCCCCAGGGCCAGATACCCCCGTGCCCCCCCCCCCCCCCCCCCCCAAGGACCCCGGAGGCCACCTGCGGAGCCAGGTCCCACCGGCAAATACCTGTCGTAATATACGTCGGTGGGACCTGCCGAAAACAGACGGCCACTCGGCCCATCGCGGGCTGGAGAATCGCCGGGGGGGGGGGGGCTGCCAGCGGCCACCGACCGGCGTGATTCCCGTCCCCAGCTCCGGAGAATTCGTCGGGGGCGGGATTCACGCTGCCCCCGCCCCCGGCGATTCTCCAACCCGGCGGGGAGTCGGAGAATCCCGCCCATGGTATTTTAAACACAACTTTATTACTAACACAGTATTAAAATTTTTCACATCAACTCAAAAGTAGCTTACAGTTGCCCCTTAAACACTGCTACTCAGTACAGTCAATACAATACCCTTAATTACTATCTTTATTCCCACTTAAACAACAAGAAAGAAAAAACATTTCCGCTGTCGACCCACTTTAACTACCAATGGCACAAAGGAATATTTATTTCAAAGAGATGTTCTTTGAGAAAGGGACATCTCTTGATACTGTTTTAAAAAAAAGATGGACTTCTGGTGGCGTAATGTAGGGCAAAGACACGCACGAGATGGCTCCCGCTAGAGTACTGTACGTTTTGCCCCTTTCAGTATCAGGGAGTATTTTCTTTTGAAAACCCGGCATTTGATGCAATAAGGATCCTCTATGATTGGAATGCCCAGAAAAGCCAGGGGAAAGTAGGTGCCCAGCAGAATTTAGTCGATGGAGTCGAGGCCTCTCCGAGTTCGTCAGCAGATAAAATGGCGGACGCAGCCTCCGGGGCTCTGGCCACTCCACTAACTGTGCTTTCTAGTCGCTTGGGGAAGGAATTTGAAAAGCACTGGAGGATTGGGTTGCAGGACCTCCGGGAATCAATGGAAGAGACATTGCCCCCCCCATCCAAGCTGCTCTAGAGAAGACCAATGAAACCGTGAAAGCCCTTAGAACCACAATTAAAAATATGGTTGTGACTCTTTCGAGCCACAGTGATTGGATTGCCTCTCTGGAAGCGGAGATGTCTTTCCGAAGCAAACAAGTGATTGAAGGCCAAGGTGAATGGTCTGGAGAATCGGTCCAGGAGGCAAAACATTCAAATTGTGGAACTGCCAGAGGTGATGGAAGGCCCAGTGTCCACGGAGTACTTGGCAGAGATATTTGGTAAGATTGTGGGGGAGGGTGGATTCACCCGGCTGAGTTGGACAGAGTCTACCGTACACTCCGGCAGAGTCTTCGTCCTGAGGATCCACCACGCACGGTAATAGTGATGTTCCATAGCCTCAAAGAGAAAGAGCGAGTTCTGAGATGGGCGAAGGAGTGTTGAGAGTTTAAATGGGAGGGCCATACCATCAGGCTCTACCAAGACGTGGGAGCGGAGCTGGCGAAAAGGAGGGCTGCATTCAAGAGAGCCAAGACAGCCCTGTATAAAAGTGGAGTCCGGTTCTGTGTGGTGTCTCCGGCTCGGCTTAGAGGGACTTTCAATGGAAAGTTCTATTTAATTGATGTGCTGGGAGAGGAGGACTCCTTTGTTAGCAAACAGGGGCTGTCTTTTATTTGCCTGTTCTTGTTGGGATAGAGGTTTCACAGTTTGGGTTTAGATTTGGGGTTTTGTTCAATGTCGGGTTCTGTTCGATTTGTTACGATAATATAGAGCTCCCTTTCGGAGTACAATAGTTTATGGGGTTTCAGTATATTGTTGTTTGTAACTTTTTTCATGACTCTTGCTGGGAGCCTCCTTGTTAACCTAAAAGTTAACTAACGTGAGCGGGTTTGAAGGGTTGGCTGCAAGTCATTATAGTAATTTTAGGTAATACGGTAGCACAGTGGTTAGCACTGTTGCTTCACTGCTCCAGGGTCCCAGGTTCGATTCCGGGCTTGGGTCACTGTGTGCGGAGTCTGCACGTTCTCCCCGTGTCTGCGTGGGTTTCCTCCGGGTGCTCCGGTTTCCTCCCACAAGTCCCGAAAGACGTGCTGTTAGGTGAATTGGACATTCTGAATTCTCCCTCTGTGACCCGAACAGGCCCCGGAATGGGGCGACTAGGGGCTTTTCACAGTAACTTCATTGCAGTGTTAATGTAAACCTACTTGTGACAATAAAGATTATTATTAATAAAAGAGTTCTTGTTTTGTCTGGTTTCAAAGTAGATTTTCGTTGCTTGTGTTTGCCTTGCCTCGATTTGTTTGTGTATTTGGATATGGAATGGGCTCAATCAAATCCAAAGGCGCTTGTTATCTTGTGTCAGCTGTGTACTTAAATATTCTGAATAATAACACCTCTTGTTACTTGTGGCTGAAAAATGCGCAATAGAAAATACAAATTATGGTTTTAAAAAAGTATTTGAGTGTAGTAGTATTGAAGGGTGATGATGTGGGGGAGGGGGGCAGGGGGTGGGGTAGTTTGCTGACGGTGCCTGCAGAATTTTCATGTTCACTCTTTTGAATTGGTTGGGTGGCCACCTTGGGTGGGTCTGTTTGCTGTTCCTTTTCTGTACCTATTGTGCAACCTCCCTTGGTGGAAATGGCTGACTCCAGATTGAGTGAGGGTGGGAGACTCCCAATTCATTTGGTCACCTGGAATGTCAGGGAATGTCACCCTGAGAATTTGGAAGCAGTTTTCAGGCAGCATTTCAAGTTCCATTCCCTCATTTCACTCTTTCCCCCCCCCCCCACCTTCAACAACCACCTTTTTCTGCCTGCGGGTTTGGACTCAACATTTGAGTCACGGGAGGGGAAGGGTCTAGAGAGGTTTGGAGACTTGTTTGTGGAGGGCAGGTTTGCCAGTTTTAGGCGTTGGCGGAGAAATTCTAACTGCCTGATTCCAGTCTTTCCAGGTGTTTTCAGATTTGAGATTTTTTGCGCAAGGCTTGTCCCTCCTTTCCCTTGGCACCACCCTCTGCCCTGTTGAAGGGGATTCTGTATTTGGCGGGTTTGATGAGGAGACTATTTTGGGCATATATGGCCATAACCCCTCAGCGGAGTCAGCTCCATTGAGTGAAGTGAGGGTGAAACGGAGGGTGAATTGGGTCCCATTCTGGGTGGTGAGGTATGGAGTGAAGTCCTTCACAGGGTCAACTCCACGTCTTCATGTGCTCGGCTAAGTTTGATTCGATTCAAGGTGGTGCACGGCACATTGAACTAAAAGGAGGATGCGGCCTCTTCTTTGGGGAGCAGACACCTCTCGGGGCGGCTAACCACACGCATATGTTCTGGTCTTGTCCCAAGTTGGTAAGCTCCTAGGCCCATATCTTTTTTTAAATTTATTCGTTCCTGGGATATGGGCTTCGCAGGCTGTGCCAACATTTACGAATGAAGTTAAATCGAAAGCAAAGAGCGATATAGGATCGGAAAGCCTAGAATCAGTGTGGGTAAAGTTGAGTAATCGCGAAGGTAAAACAACCCTGATGGGAGTTATGTACAGGCCCCCAGGATGTATAGCAGTAGTCAGGATGTGGGGCAGAAAATAAATCAGGAGATAGAAAATGCATGTAAAAAAAGGCAATATTTCAATAATCATGGGAGACTTCAATATGCAGGTGGACTGCGAGAATCAGGTTGGTAGTGGATCCCGAGAAAGGAATTTATGGAATGTCTACGAGATGGTTTTTTTGGAGCAGCTTGTGGGAGAGCCCATGAGGGAACAGGCAATTCTGGATTTGGTGATGTATTATGAGGCAGACTTGATTAGTGACCACAAACTTAAGTTTGAGAGGGAGAAGCTGGACCCTAATGTAACGGTTTTACAATTGGATAAAGGTAACTACAAAGACATGATGGAGGAGCTAGCCAGAGTTGATTGGAAAGGGAGTGGAGCAGGGAAGACAGTGGATCAGCAATGGCAGGAGTTTTTGGAGGTTATTCGGGAGGCACAACAGAAATTCATCCCAAGGAGGAGGAAACATGCTAAGGGGAGAACGAGGCATCCATGGCTGACAAGGGAAGTCAAGGACAGCATAAAAGAAAAAGAAAAAGCAAACAAAGTGGCGAGAATTAGTGGAAAGCCAGAGGATTGGGAAGCCTTTAATAGCGAGCAGAGGACAACTAAAAAAGCAATCAGGGGGAAAAGGTGAAATGAGTGGATGCTAGCTAGTAATTTAAAAGAAAAAGGTAAGAAGGAGGCAAGAATGGACATTGGACCACTTGAAAATGAATTTGGAGAGTAGTAATAGAAAACAAAGAAATGGCAGGGGAACTAAATAGTTATTTTGCATCAGTTTTCACAGTGGAAGACACCAGTGGGATACCAGAACTCCAGAAGAATCAGGGGGTAGAGGTGAATGTAGTGGCCATCGTAAAGGAGAAAGTCCGAGGAAAGCTGAAAGGCCTGAAGGTGGATACGTCACCTGGACCGGATGGACTATACCCCAGGGTTCTAAAAGTGATAGCTGAGGAGCTTGTGGAGGCAGTGATGGTGATTTTTCATGGATCACTAGAGGCAGGGAGGGTCCCACAGAACTGGAAAATAGCCAATGTAACACCCCTGTTTTAAGAAGGGAGGGAGGCAGAAGACCTCAGAAGAGGCAGAAGAACTCAGTGAGTTCTCCGAGTGAGCCAGAGAAGACAGAGCCAGGAGTGAGACACAGCTAAGAGTGAGTTTGGGAATTTGAATCTAGGTGGGAATTGAATTAAATCAGTAAGGCAGCTCCTTTTAAATTTCAGGAGTTTAAATTAAGCTAGTATTGTGCAGTGTGGGTTAACAAGGGCTGCCCCACCCACTCACATAACTGGTTGGCAGTTAAGTGTCAGTCACTTAAATCTACCTTGATCTAAAAGCAGGTGGGGGAGGGGAGTCAATTCAGGACAGTTTAAAAAGAGCAACTTGTAAACTCACTCCCAGTGAGTTCTCCCAATGAGCCAGAGAAGACAGAGCCAGGAGTGAGACACAGCTAAGAGTGAATTTGGGAATTTGAATCTAGGTGGGAATTCAAGGCTGGGTGGGGAGGAAGTGCTTTTTATCCCTGGTAAGTGACTGGTAAGTAGTGTTTCTGTTTTTCTGTTTCTTTTCATTGGTATATTTATTTATTTTTTCTTTGTTGTTTTTTTTTGTTGAAATTGTAGTTGTTGAAGTTAACCGAAGGTTTAAGACATGGCAGGAGATCTCAGACCCGTGTCATGCTCCTTGTGTGCGATGTGGGAGCTCAGGGACACGTCCACTGTCCCTGGCTCCTTCACGTGCAAGAAGTGTGTCCAGTTGCAGCTCCTGTTAGACCGCTTGACGGCTCTGGAGCTGCGGATGGACTCACTTTGGAGCATCCGCAATGCTGAGGACGTCGTGGATAGCACGTTTAGCGAGTTGGTAACACCGCAGGTGAAAGGTACTGAGGGAGATAGAAAATGGGTGACCAAAAGACAGAGCAAGAGTAGGAAGGCAGTGCAGGTGTCCTCTGCGGTCATCTCCCTGCAAAACAGATATACCGCTTTGGATACTGTTGAGGGAGATGGCTCACCAGGGGAAGGCAGCAGCAGCCAGGTTCATGGCACCATGGCTGGCTCTGCTGCGCAGCTGGGCAGGAAGAAGAATGGCAGGGCTATAGTGATAGGGGACTCAATTGTAAGGGGAATAGACAGGCGGTTCTGCGGACACAATCGAGACTCCAGGATGGTATGTTGCCTCCCTGGTGCAAGGGTCAAGGATGTCTCGGAGCGGCTGCAGGACATTCTGGGGGGGGAGGGTGAACAGCCAGCTGTCGTGGTGCACATAGGCACCAACGATATAGGTAAAAAACGGGACGAGGTCCTACAAGCTGAATTTAGGGAGCTAGGAGTTAACCTAAAAAGTAGGACCTCAAAGGTAGCAATATCAGGATTGCTACCAGTGCCACGAGCTAGTCAGAGTAGGAATGTCAGGATAGAGAGGATGAATGCGTGGCTCGAGAGATGGTGCAAGGGGGAGGGAGTCAAATTCCTGGGACATTGGAACCGGTTCTGGGGGAGGCGGGACCAGTACAAACCGGACGGTGTGCACCTGGGCAGGACTGGAACCGATGTCCTAGGGGAGGTGTTTGCTAGAGCTGTTGGGGAGAGTTTAAACTAATGTGGCGGGGGATGGGAACCGATGCAGGAAGTTGGAAGGTAGTAAAATAGGGACAGAAATAAAAGGCAGTAAGGGGGAAAGTGTAAGGCAGAGAAGCCATAGTCAAAAATCAAAAAGGGCGACAGTACAAGGTACAGTGACTGAGGGGAGCTCAGTCAATCGGACCAGGAATACTAAAAGGAATAAAACGGGAAGTGAAAACATTAATGGTAAGCGACGCGGCAGGTTGTTACATGAAGATATGGGTTCAACGACAAGGAAAATTAGGAGAAAGGTTAAGAGGAAATATAACTGAGGAGAGGTTACTGATCGAGGTGTTAAGATTCAGAACAGAGGTAAAAAAGCCAACATAAGTGTACTTTACCTGAATGCTCGTAGTATTCGGAATAAGGTAAATGAGTTGATGGCGCAAATCATCGTGAATGACTATGATTTAGTGGGCATTACTGAAACATGGTTAAAGGATGGTCACGACTGGGAGTTAAATATCCAAGGGTATCAAACTTTTCGGAAGGACAGAGTGGATGGTAAGGGAAGTGGTGTAGCTCTGATATTTAAGGATGACATCCGGGCAACAGTAAGGGATGACATCGGTGCTGTGGAGGATAAGGTTGAATTCATTTGGGTGGAAATCAGGAATAGTAAGGTGAAAAAGTCACTGATAGGAGTAATCTATAGGCCACCAAATAGTAACATTATGGTGGGGCAGGCAATAAACAAAGAAATAACAGATGCGTGTAGAAATGGTACAGCAGTTATCATGGGGGATTTTAATCGACATGTTGATTGGTTTAACCAGGTCGGTCAAGGCAGCCTTGAGGAGGAGTTTATGGAATGTATCCATGATAGTTTCCTAGAACAGTATGTAATGGAACCTACGAGGGAACAAGCATCCTAGATCTGGTCCTGTGTAATGAGACAGGATTGATTCAGGATCTCATAGTTAGGGATCCTCTCGGAAGGAGCGATCACAATATGGTGGAATTTAAAATACAGATGGAGGGTGAGAAGGCAAAGTCAAGCACTAGTGTTTTGTGCTTAAACGAAGGAGATTACAATGGGATAAGAGAAGAACTAGCTAAGGTAGACTGGGAGCAAAGACTTTATAGTGGAACAGTGGAGAACCTTCCAAGTGATTTTTCACAGTGCCCAGCAAAGGTTGATACCAACAAAAAGGAAGGACGGTAAAAAGAGGAAAAATCGACCGTGGGTACCTAAGGAAATAAGGGAGAGTATCAAATTGAAGGAAAAAACATACAAAGTAGCAAAGATTAGTGGGAGACTAGAGGACTGGGAAATCTCTAGGGGGCAACAGAAAGCTACTAAAAAAGCTATAAAGAAAAGTAAGATAGATTATGAGAGTAAACTTGCTCAGAATATAAAAACAGATAGTAAAAGTTTCTACAAATAAATAAAACAAAAAAGAGTGGCTAAGGTAAATATTGATCCTTTAGAGGATGAGAAGGGAGATTTAATAATGGGAGATGAGGAAATGGCTGAGGAACTGAACAGGTTTTTTGGGTCGGTCTTCACAGTGGAAGACACAAATAACATGCCAGTGACTGATGGAAATGAGGCTATGACAGGTGAGGACCTTGAGAGGATTGTTATCACCAAGGAGGTAGTGATGGGCAAGCTAATGGGGCTAAAGGTAGACAAGTCTCCTGGACCTGATGGAATGCATCCCAGCGTGCTAAAAGAGATGGCTAGGGAAATTGCAAATGCACTAGTGATAATTTACCAAAAAACTAGACTCTGGGGTGGTCCCAGCGGATTGGAAATTAGCAAACGTGACACCACTGTTTAAAAAAGGAGGTAGGCAGAAAGCGGGTAATTATAGGCCAGTGAGCTTAACTTTGGTAGTAGGGAAGATGCTGGAATCTATCATCAAGGAAGAAATAGCGAGGCATCTGGATGGAAATTGTCCCATTGGGCAGACGCAGCATGGGTTCATAAAGGGCAGGTCGTGCCTAACTAATTTAGTGGAATTTTTTGAGGACATTAACAGTGCGGTAGATAATGGGGAGCCAATGGATGTTTTATTTTCCAGAAAGCCTTTGACACGGTGCCACACAAAAGGTTGTTGCATAAGATAAAGATGCATGGCATTAAGGGGAAAGTAGTAGCATGGATAGAGGATTGGTTAATTAATAGAAAGCAAAGAGTGGGGATTAATGGGTGTTTCTCTGGTTGGCAATCAGTAGCTAGTGGTGTCCCTCAGGGATCAGTGTTGGGCCCACAACTGTTCACAATTTACATAGATGATTTGGAGTTGGGGACCAAGTGCAATGTGTCCAAGTTTGCAGACGACACTAAGATAAGTGGTAAAGTAAAAAAGTGCAGAGGATACTGGAAGTCTGCAGAGGGATTTGGAATGGCTAAGTGAATGGGCTAGGGTCTAGCAGATGGAATACAATGTTGACAAATGTGAGGTTATCCATTTTGGTAGGAATAACAGCAAAAGGGATTATTATTTAAATGATAAAATATTAAAACATGCTGCTGTGCAGAGAGACCTGGGTGTGCTAGTGCATGAGTCGCAAAAAGTTGGTTTACAGGTGCAACAGGTGATTAAGAAGGCAAATGGAATTTTGTCCTTCATTGCTAGAGGGATGGAGTTTACGACTAGGGAGGTTCTGCTGCAATTGTATAAGGTGTTAGTGAGGCCACACCTGGAATATTGTGTTCAGTTTTGGTCTCCTTACTTGAGAAAGGACGTACTGGCACTGGAGGGTGTGCAGAGGAGATTCACTAGGTTAATCCCAGAGCTGAAGGGGTTGGATTACGAGGAGAGGTTGAGTAGACTGGGACTGTACTCGTTGGAATTTAGAAGGATGAGGGGGGATCTTATAGAAACATATAAGATTATGAAGGGAATAGATAGGATAGATGCGGGCGGTTGTTTCCACTACGGGTGAAAGCAGAACTAGGGGGCATAGCCTCAAAATAAGGGGAAGTAGATTTAGGACTGAGTTTAGGAGGAACTTCTTCACCCAAAGGGTTGTGAATCTATGGAATTCCTTGCCCAGTGAAGCATTAGAGGCTCCTTCATTAAATGTTTTTAATATAAAGATAGATAGTTTTTTGAAGAATAAAGGGATTAAGGGTTATGGTGTTCGGGCTGGAAAGTGGAGCTGAGTCCACAAAAGATCAGCCATGATCTCATTGAATGGTGGAGCAGGCTCGAGGGGCCAGATGGCCTACTCCTGCTCCTAGTTCTTATGTTCTTATATTAAGACGGGAAATTGTAGGCTGGTGAGCTTGACTTTGGTCAGTGGTAAGATTTTAGAGTCCATTATTAAATATGAGATTGTGGAGTACCTGGAAATGCATGATAAAATAGGACTGAGTCAGCACAGCTACGTCAAGGTGAGGTCATGCCTGATAAATCTGTTAGAATTCTTTGAGGAAGTTAGACAAAGGACAACCAGTAGCCGTGATCTATTTAGATTTCCAGAAGGCCTTTGACAAAGTGTTGAATAGGTGGCTGTTAAATAAGTTAAGAGCCCATGGTGGTAAGGGTAAGATCCTGGCATGGATAGAGGATTGGCTGACTGGCAGAAGGCAGAGTGGAGCTTGTAAGCACTTTTGTCCCCCGTATCTAAGGAAGGATGTGCAGGCCTTGGAAAGGGTCCAGAGGAGGTTCACAAGAATCATCCCTGGAATGAAGAGTTTATCATATGAGGAAGCAAGACTTTGCTAACCTTGCACTCAAATCCTCTTGCAATAGGATCATCGAATTTACAGTGCAGAAAGAGACCATTCAGCCCATTGATTCTGCACTGGCCCTTGGAAAGAGCACCCCACTTAAGCCCACGCCCAACCCCATCCCCGCAACCCAGGAACCCCACCTAACCCTTTTCTCTGTAGACCGATATAAAATAATCAGTTGCCTTCTCTGCTAGTTCTCTGTTCCCCATTATAAAATTTCCTGACTCTGCCTGTAATAGACTCATTTTTCTGCGCCAAAAGGTTTCTTTTGTGTACCTATTGAAGCTTTTACAGGACATTTTCATTTTTTGTTTGGGATTCTATGACTGCCAGATTCGAAGTTTAGTTGATGCTTGCCAGATTCACCACCCTCTGGCTGAAGAGATTCCTCCTCATCTCTGTTTTAAAGGTCGTCCCTTTAGTCTGAGATTATGTCCTCTGGCTCTAGTTTTTCCTACAAGTGGAAACATTATCTCCACGTCCACTCTATTCAGGCCTCTCATTATCCTGTAAGTTTCAGTGAGATCTCCCCTCATCCTTCTAAACTTCAACGAGAACAGACCCAGAGTCCTCAACCGTTCCACATGCGACAAGTATACAAATTACCTAACAGCACGTCTTTCGGGACTTGTGGGAGGAAACCGGAGCTCCCGGAGGAAACCCACGCAGACACGGGGAGAACGTGCAGACTCCGCACAGACAGTGACCCAAGCCGGGAATTGAACCTGGGACCCTGGCGCGGTGAAGCAGCAGTGCTAACCACTGTGCCATCGTGCTGCCCGTTGAAACCAGTGCAGTAACAGAAGAAACAAATCCCTATAATGCGGTAAATTAAATCCCGGATCCCTCATCTTTCTCTAGTTTCTACCTCCATCGCTTGCCTTGCTCTCTCCATACTCATCTTTTCCAGAGACCCACCTCCTCATCCTTCAAACTTATGACGAACAAATTATCCCCCACGAGCGATGTGCTCACCCACAATTCTGCTGCTCATAACTTTACCCACCTCAAGTCTTGTTCACACGTCATACATGTGCCCGCTGACCTACAATGGCTCCTGGTCCAACAAGGCCACACATTTTAAATTATCATCCTTATTTTTAAATCCCTCTCTGACCCTGATCCTTCTTTTCTGTGTGACCTCCCCCAGACCCACAAATCTCCAAGATATCTGTAGCCTTCTAATTCAGGACTCTTGAGCATCACCAATTTTAATCGTTGCTCCATTGCAGGCCATGCCTTTAGAATCATTGATAGAATCATAGAATTTTCAGTGCAGAAGGAGGTCATTCGGCCCATCGAGTCTGCACCGGCCTTTGGATAGAGCACCCTACCCAAGCCCGCGCCTCCACCCTATCCCCGTAACCCAGTAATCCCACCTAGTCTTTTGGACACTAAGGGGCAATTTAGCATGGCCAATCCACCTAACCTGCACATCTTTGGACTGTGGGAGGAAACCGGAGCACCCGGAGGAAAACCAAGACATGGGGAGAACGTGCAGACTCCGCACAGACAGTCACCCGAGGCTGGAATTGAACCCGGGTCTCTGGAGCTATGAGGCAACAGTGCTAACCACTGTGCCATCCAATTGGCTTTGGAATTAGTTCCTTAAACCTCTCCACCACTCTCTCTCCCTCTCTCTCTGCTCCTCCTTCAGAATATAATCTATTGGATTTCCATAGCATGTCTCAAATATATGCCATTATCAGATCATTTATTTTGTCAAAACTGTATGAGTCTCTCTCCTCTATTTCTCACTCCGAGGTCATGTTGACTGACATATTCCTGATGTAGCTTCACCAATTTTAGCTTTTAAATTGCCCAATTCAATGACCATTGAGCATTTCCAATTTTACCCACTCCTTCATTGGAGGCTGATGCGACCATCAATTCACTGAGAGACACGTTGAGAAGTAAACCGTGGTTTTAATCAGCTTACAACTGAGCCTGCCTGTGACCGGTACAACAATGAATGCGGCTCTGCAGGTCAGCTGCCTTTATACTTCCTGTAAGGGGTGGAGCCATGGGCGAGCCCGTACATGCCCCGACATATCCCCCTGTGGGTGAAGCTGTACAATGGCCCATAGGTGGAGCCCACAGGGTTAAACACATAACGTAACACGATACAGCAGTAACATGATATCACAGTGCACTGGTGAATTAACAGTAGTTCCATTCACCACAGAGGCCTGGTATGAGGCATTGATACCAATTGTAGCTGCTTCAACTCCTTCCCAATTGAGATCAACCAACTCGAATCATACCTGAAAATATTCTTTCTTTCAGAAATATCAGAAGTAGATTCATGCTGATTTATATTGTCATGATTGATTGAATCAAATAGATGGATTTTGGGAGGAGGACATTTCTATTACTTTTAAGAATTTACTAGAGGTTTAGCTTCAAAGGTTACTTTTATATTGATTCCAGCCATGACACATAGGAACATTGAGGAATCAAGTTGAATTTCCACCAGAAACTAAAATAAGTTGACAGCAATTGAAGTAACCTTGCCCTGAATGAATGACTCTTCATTTATACTTCATCCGACATCTGTTTGTAGTGCTCACATCCTGAGCCACTTCCAAAGGAGCTTGAGCCGCCTCTCTCTCCAAAAGGCAGCCCTGTGGTGGAACATTCCAACCTGTGGCTTTTTGTTATCTATGCCTCAGACTCCCATAGCAACCTCTAATTACCACATTCCGCAAATTCCCCACGAGAAGGTAAAAGGGAAATACTGTGACCTTTTAACCCTCCCACCACAACCACATCAACCCAGTTTTTGAATACTTTGTTCAACCTTGAAATGATTTTCAAGTGTTTCCAAGTGTAGCCTTGCTAGACGCCCAAATAGAAGGAAGGGAGGAAACAGAGACAAACTTCCACTCCTTCTCACCTGGCAGTGGCAAAATACTGGTGCAGAAATCATTCCTCCACACTGTGCAGAGAGAAAAGACTAAAGGTAGAACTGCAATATCATTGGAACAGGCCATTTGGGTCTATATCAATGTTTAAGTTCCATATAAGCTTCCTATCATGACTTATCATCTAACCATATCAGTATGTCCTTCTGTTCCTTTCTCCTTCATCTACTTATTCAGTCCAAATAAATACAACTATGGAGTTTGTCTCAACCACTTCATATAGTAACACATTCCACATTCTAACTACTCCCTGCGATGATAATTTTTTCCTGAATCCTTTATTGAATTTATTGAATTAAGTATTCCTCTTGCAAGGGGCAGTGAAGTGAAAGTTATTGTTTGGGCTGCTGTCCTAATGTGAGATGCATATGTATATAATTGTCAGTTGTTACCCATTGGTGGCAGACCAGAATAGTGTGGTGATATACATCACTGTAAATACACAAGGGATTAATGTAAATACACTACAATTAAGTAAACACTAGAGGGAGCACCGGAGATGTCATGATATGCAAACATGCAGCTAATGAACACTTAGAATAGGACACAGCTAATGAGCAGTCAAGATACCCAGAGGTGGCATTACCACAAGGGGGCATTACACAACCCATATAAAAGGACAGGGTACACATGCTCTGTGTCTTTCCACAGACAGACACTTAGAGAGTAGGACAGGGGCAGATCAGAAGCATCACACCCACCACGTGGCTTAGAGCAGACTGGTTAGTTAGACTGAGTTACTATAGCAAGATTAGCAGGAGAGTCGAACTCATAGAGAACTGTGCTAAGGTTCAATAAATCACATTGAACTTACTTCAACGTCTGGAGTATCTTTTGGTCAAAGCTGCATCGAGTTGCAGCCTGTGTTATCCCAGAATACATAACACATCAAATAGAAGTTGTTTCTTCTCACAAGGGATTGAGGAATCAAATATGATTTATTGGGCAGCACGGTAGCAGGGCGGCACTTTAGAATGCGCAATTCACCTAACAAGCACGTCTTTCGGGATTTGTGGGAGGAAACCAGAGCACCCGGAGAAAACCCACTCAGACACGGGGAGAACATGCAGACTCCGCACAGACAGTGACCCAAGGCAGGAATCGAACCTGTGTCCCTAGCGCTGTGAAGCAACAGTGCTAGCCACTGTGCTACCTATGGTCTTGGGCCGAGCAGTTGCCGTACCAAGCTGTGATACCAAGCAGCCAGATAGGATGCTTTCTATGATATTGCTCCAAGGAGAACAATCCCAGCTTCTCCAACCAAACCTGGTAATTAATATCCCTTGGGCCAATCTAGTAAATCTCTTCTGCACCCTCTCGTGGGCCCTCATATCATTCCTAAAGTGTGGTTACTAGAACTGGATATAATGCTCTCGATGGAGCCTAGCCAGAGCTTCATAAAAGTTCAGCACAGTTTCCTGCCTATGTACTCGATGCCTTTATATAAAGCCCATAATCCCATTTGTTTTGTTGACTGCTCTCATTATGTCCAGGTACCTTCAAAGATTTATGCATATGTACTCCCAGGTCCCTCTGTTCTTGCACATTCTTTAGAACTGTGCTAATAAGTTACAGTGCCAAAACCTCACACTTCTCTGTACAGTAAATTCTCATTTTAAGTTGTGGTTACATTCCTAGAAATTGCAATGTTAAATGAAATGATCTTATGTGAATCGTGGGTTTCCAAAGCTGGAGTGGACATTTGAAAATCGCTTATTGTCACAAGTAGGCTTCAATCAAGTTACTGTGAAAAGCCCCTAGTCGCCACATTCCGGCGCCTGTTCGGGGAGGCTGGTACGGGAATTGAAACGTGCTGCTGGCCTGCCCTGGTCTGCTTTAAAAGCCAGCGATTTAGCCTTGTGCTAAACCAGCCCCCCTACCAGAAAGACCAGAAAGAAACAATGTATACGTTGAAATACTTTACCACTGTCATTTTCAAAGTCAGGGTCGCAATCTGCGGGTGGATCGCGGGCAGGTGTCGGGAGGGTCGCGGACCCATGTATCGCGGCGTTCCCGATTGCGGGAAGTAGCGCCCAATGCCGCAGCAGGCCGGAGCCGAGGGAGAAAGATCGCCTCATCCTAACGACAGCTCAGGAGAAGATGGTTTTTAAAAATTTGATGTGGCAGCAGAGAGCAGGTCACGTGTCTCGTAGGCAAATGTCACATGTTTCGGGTGCGAGAGAGATTCCACCATCTTGCAGCTGCCAGCAGTGCTGGTGTGAACTCCGGGGCCTCTGGTGACAACCTATGAAGACTAAGCTGAAAACGTGAACAAAGCAGCATAAAGATGATTACTTTTTAAAATAAATTTAGAGTACCCAATTCATTTTTTCCTATTAAGGGGCAATTTAGCGTGGCCAATCCACCTACCCTGCACATCTTTGGGCTGTGGGGGCGAGACCCACGCAGACACCGGGCGAATGTGCAAACTCCACACGGACAGTGACCCAGAGCCGGGATCGAACCTGGGACCTCGGCGCCGTGAGGCAGCAGTGCTAACCACTGCGCCACCCTGCTGCCCTATAAAGATGATTTCTTGAGCTGTGGGTTTATAAATTGTGCCGCTGCAAAGCAGGATTCACGTGTGTTATATGTAGGGAGGCACTGGCAAATGAAAGTTTAAATCCCTCAAAACTTCAAAGACATCTGAAGACTAAACCGGGCGAGTTCGAGGACAAACCTTTATTTTTCTCAACGGATGCAGTGAGATCTTAAATCATCAGCTGAGGTCATTATCAGTAATGTAACATTGAATAACAAAGCAAGTGAGATAGTGAGGACCAAGCAGGCTCACCTGTTACATGAAAGGTGAGTGAAAATGGTGGGTCGCGAAGGATGGCCGGTGTGGGTCGCGAAGGTTGTCCGGCGTGGGTCGCGAAGGTTGTCCAGCGCGGGTCGCGAAGGTTGTCCAGCGTGGGTCGCGAAGGTTGTCCAGCGTGGGTCGCGAAGGTTGTCCAGCGTGGGTCGCGAAGGTCGGCAGGCGTGGGTCGCGAAGGTTGTCCAGCGTGGGTCGCGAAGGTTGTCCAGCGTGGGTCGCGAAGATTGGCCGGTGTGGGTCGCGAAGATCGGCAGGCGTGGGTCGCGAAGGTTGTCCAGCGTGGGTCGCGAAGGTTGTCCAGCGTGGGTCGCGAAGGTTGTCCAGCGTGGGTCGCGAAGGTTGGCCAGCGTGGGTCGCGAAGGTCGGCAGGCGTGGGTCGCAAAGGTTGTCCAGCGTGGGTCGCGAAGGTTGTCCAGCGTGGGTCGCGAAGGTTGTCCAGCGTGGGTCGCGAAGGTTGTCCAGCGTGGGTCGCGAAGGTTGTCCAGCGTGGGTCGCGAAGGTTGTCCAGCGTGGGTCGCGAAGGTTGTCCAGCGTGGGTCGCGAAGATTGGCCGGTGTGGGTCGCGAAGATCGGCAGGCGTGGGTCGCGAAGGTTGTCCAGCGTGGGTCGCGAAGGTTGTCCAGCGTGGGTCGCGAAGGTTGTCCAGCGTGGGTCGCGAAGGTTGGCCAGCGTGGGTCGCGAAGGTTGGCCAGCGTGGGTCGCGAAGGTCGGCAGGCGTGGGTCGCAAAGGTTGTCCAGCGTGGGTCGCGAAGGTTGTCCAGCGTGGGTCGCGAAGGTTGTCCAGCGTGGGTCGCGAAGGTTGTCCAGCGTGGGTCGCGAAGGTTGGCCAGCGTGGGTCGCGAAGGTCGGCAGGCGTGGGTCGCGAAGGTTGTCCAGCGTGGGTCGCGAAGGTTGTCCAGCGTGGGTCGCGAAGATTGGCCGGTGTGGGTCGCGAAGATCGGCAGGCGTGGGTCGCGAAGGTTGTCCAGCGTGGGTCGCGAAGGTTGTCCAGCGTGGGTCGCGAAGGTTGTCCAGCGTGGGTCGCGAAGGTTGTCCAGCGTGGGTCGCGAAGGTTGTCCAGCGTGGGTCGCGAAGGTTGTCCAGCGTGGGTCGCGAAGGTTGGCCAGCGTGGGTCGCGAAGGTCGGCAGGCGTGGGTCGCGAAGGTTGTCCAGCGTGGGTCGCGAAGGTTGTCCAGCGTGGGTCGCGAAGATTGGCCGGTGTGGGTCGCGAAGATCGGCAGGCGTGGGTCGCGAAGGTTGTCCAGCGTGGGTCGCGAAGGTTGTCCAGCGTGGGTCGCGAAGGTTGGCCAGCGTGGGTCGCGAAGGTCGGCAGGCGTGGGTCGCAAAGGTTGTCCAGCGTGGGTCGCGAAGGTTGTCCAGCGTGGGTCGCGAAGGTTGTCCAGCGTGGGTCGCGAAGGTTGTCCAGCGTGGGTCGCGAAGGTTGTCCAGCGTGGGTCGCGAAGGTTGTCCAGCGTGGGTCGCGAAGGTTGGCAGGCGCCAGTCCCGAATTATGGCTGGTTTGTAAAAATGGAGGTCCTGGGCAAAAGTTTGAAAAACACTGCTCTACCACACATATGCAGCAGTGTATATTCCTGGCTGAAACAACTTTAAAAACAAAATAATTGACTAAATGTAAAAGAAATCCATCCTGTATTATTTCAAATCAGATAAGACTCAGCAGCCTCGAGATGTTTTAAAACATCTAATTTGACTGCTTTTTGTTGCTTGCTTTGTAGCAGCTGGCACACTGCCAGAACACTCTGGCTCATGTTTAAAACTCATGTAAATGTCTCGCCAACAGAAGGCACTCCTGAAACTCCAACATTTAAATCAAATTCGCTTGAAACAAAACCCTGGCTGAGTGTGCCTCTGGGTTTTTTAGAAATCGATGTTGCCTCGAATGCAATACAAACAGCCTGCTGAGCAATGGCACTGATCGGGGCCACAGGAGGGAGCATGGAGGGAGCAGACGGGTAATGACGCTTGCTGCGACAGTGGGCAGCAATGTCACACGCACAAATGAAGATGGGTGGCAATGACGTGATCACGTGCACAATGAAAAAAGGTGACAGTGACATTGGAAGGCAATGGCTCAAACAACTCTGAAGCAGAAATCACGACTTAAATCGGGGAAACGGCCCTTAAACAAGAATTACATTAAAACAAAACAAAAGAGCAGGCTATCTTAAAACAAGATGTATCTTAAATCACATCCCGTCTGCCACTTGCCTGCCCATTCTGCTAACTTATCGACGTCATGTTGGAGGTGATTCGTATTATCCTCACTATCAGCCTTTTCTATTGCTTAACGAAAAATTCAATTAGATTGGACAAGCATGATCTGCCTGTTACTAATCTGTGCACAATTAACTCGAACCTCTCTACATGCCTGTTGCTTTTCCCCCCCGATTATTGTTTCTATATTATTGTCACAAGTAGGCTTACATTAACACTGCAATGAAGTTACTGTGAATATTACCCACGATTGATGTGAAACTAACTGATCTGTAGTCTCCAGGGCTCACCTCCCATCCTCCCATCAATAAAGGCACCACATTTTCCACACTCCAACCCTCTGGCACCTCTCCCATATCTAGGGAAGAGTGTAAGATTATGACAAGCCCTTCCACCCAGCTTCCTTCAACTCGGGAAGCATATCCCTGACTCTGAGACCACAACCCTCTGGCTGGGGAAACTGCCTCTACTTCATAGTTACATTATTACTTTTGGGTTTCCTTTACCGATCTCAGTGATGGACTACCTCCAATAGATTCCTATAACAGTCTCATTCAGTGTTTGCTTTGTTGTTTATCACAGGAGGTCTGTCTGTTTTTATAAAATCACTATTCTCCTTGGAAACTTTCTGCTTCTCGTGCAAGATATCCTGACCAGATAACCTGTTCAGTAGCTACATATTTTTCATCTGGCAGTGCAGCCTCGGTACAGTGTTTTTATCAATTTGTGACATAAATAACAAATCTAGGGACTTCCGCTGGTGGCCATGGAGCGAGTGGTGTCCCCCGCTAAAGGCAGTATTTGTTTCCTCTTTTCCCCGTCCGCAGGGTGAACTATTTGAGAACAAGAGGTGCAGGAGTGCCTGTAGAAGATGTTACTCCTCTGGTGTGGCTGGTTGATGGATTCACGGACTAGGAATGGGGCGAAAAGGAAAGTGCTGCTGGGACAGGAGAGTCTTTGTGGTGCGACACAGGAAAAGATGACAGAGGGTAAGGGGACTGCTCTGTCCGCGCAGTGGTCAACCGAGCAGCTAATAGAGTTTCTAAATGCTAGGTTCAGCCAGCAGAGGATGGAGGCCCTGGAGGACCTGGCTAAAGTGGTGGATCTGGTTAAAGCAGGGATTGAGAGAGTGGAGCAGAGGCTGGAGTCCCAGGGCCGGCGATCCGGAAAGTGGAGGAGGCAGTGGTGGAGCACGAGGAGCAGCTGGTGTCATTGGTGGCCGAGGTGGGGGTGATGTGGGGGACCCAGAAGAGGCTGAAGGAGAACGTGGAGGATCTGGAGAATTGTTCCAGAAGACACAACCTGAGGATCATGGTGATGCCCGAAGTCATTGAAGATGTGGAGGCCGGCATGTACGTGACTGAAATGTTGGAGAAGTTGATGAGGGAGGGGGACTTTGACTAGCCCCTGGAGGTCGACCAAGCACGCAGGACGCTGATGATGCCGCAGGCAATGGCGCATAGGGCGTGGGGGGACTGCAGAGGGATTGTGCGAGGGAGCACCGAGCATAGGGTCTTGCTGTATGCGGATGACCTGCTGCTATACGTTTCGGACCCATTGGGCAGTATTGGGGACATTATGGGGATTTTGGAGGAATTTGGCCAGTTCCCCGGGTACAAGTTGAATATAGGAAGAGCGAGGTGTTCCCGATTGAGGCTAGAAGGCAGGAGAGGACATTAGGGGAGCTGCCATTTAAGGTAGTAGGGGTGGGTTTTAGGTACTTGGGCATCCAGTTGACATGGGGCTGGGCACAGTTTCACAAGCAGAACCTGACTAGGTTGGTGGAGCAGATGAAGGGGGACTTTAAGAGGTGGATGTGTTGTTGCTGGCAGGGCGGGTACGGACAGTAAAAATGATGGTGCTGCCAAGGTTTCTGCTCGTGTTTCAGAACCTCGAAATCTTCGTCCCGAAAGCTTTCTTTAAAAAGTTAATGCACTGATCTCGCTTTGTGTGGGCGGGGAAGACTACTGCGGCTCAGTAGGGATTCTCTGGAGCAGAGGCGGGGAGGAGGGGCAGCGACGGGGGGGGGGCAGGCATGGCCGAACATGATGAACACCACCATGGTTAGGAAATGGGTCATGGCGTGCAGCACGGTGGCGCAGTGAGTTAGCCCTGTTGCCTCACGGCGTCGAGGTCCCAGGTTCGATCCCAGCTCTGGGTCACTGTCCGTGTGGAGTTTGCACATTCTCCCCCTGTTTGCGTGGGTTTCGCCCCCACAACACAAAGATGTGCAGAATAGGTGGATTGGCCACGCTAAATTGCCCCTCAATTGGGAAAAAAGGAATTGGGTACTCTAAATGTATATTAAACAAAAAGGAAATGAGACGTGGGCATGGGGGTGGATGGAGGTGGCTTCGCGTAGGGGAACAAGTTGAAGGGCAGTGTTGTCAGTGCCTCTGCTGCTCTCGCCAGCCAGGTACTCCGTGAGCCCAGTTATTGTGTCGGCCTTAAGGGTTTGGGGGCAGTGGAGGCAGCATTTGGGACAGGGGGTGCCTCGGTGTGGGCACCGATCTGCAACAACCATAGGTTTGTGCAGGGAGGGGGGGATGCAAGGTTTCGGGGGTGGCAGCAGGCAGGGATTGAGCGCTTTGGCGACCTGTTTGTCGGGAGCAAATCTGCAAAATTGGAGGACCTGGAGGAAGAGTACGAGTTGCCCAGGGGGACGGTTGCAAGTACCTGCTGGTCGGAGATTTTGTAAAGAAAGAGGTGCCGTCCTTTCCTGGGCTGCCGCCTCTGGAATAGCAGGACAAGGTGCTGTCGAGGGATGGGATGGGGAAGGTGTCCAAGGTCTACAAGGAGTTGATGGACTGGGAGGGGGCTCTGGTAGGAGACATAAAGCTTACGTGGGAGGGAAGCTGGAGGCTGGGATGTGGGCTGAGGCCCTGCGGAGGGTGAATGCACCCTTGTCATTTGTGAGGTTAGGCCTCATTCAGTTCAAAGTAGTCCATAAGGCATATATGAGGTAACGCGGATGAGTAGGGTTTTTGAGGGGGTTGAGGATAGATGTGAGCGGTGGTGCCCGAGAATCGCGTCCACATGTTTTGGACATGTCCGAAGCTGAAAGGGTTCTGCCAGGGGTTCTCGGACATAATGTCCGAGGTGCTGGGGCTGAAGGTGGTCCCGAGTCCAGAGGTGCCGATATTCCGGGTGTCTGAACACCCGGGAGTTCAGGGGGTGAGAGCGGCCGATGTCTTGGCCTTTGCCTCCCTGATATCTGGGAGATGGATCTTGTTCGGGTGGAGGAACCCGGAGCCGCCGAAGGCGGGAGTGTGGGGCAGCGACCTGGCGGAATTCCTGAGACTGGAGAAGGTCAAGGTCAAGTTCATCTGAGGGGGTCGGTGGATGAGTTCACACGGAGATGGGAGCCGTCAGTGACTTTAAGGAGGATTGAGGAGTCGGCAAAGGGAGGGGAGGGGGAAGGCAGGATGGGAGAAGGACACGGTATTGGGGGAGTGGGTGTTGGTTGTTCACAATATTGTTTAGCTGTTCTTCTGATTTTGTTTGTTTATATGAAAATGCTTTGAATAAAATATTTTAAAAAATAAATGTATAACATCTGTAGGCAAGTGGTATTCATCTTCTTCAGCAAAGTTACAATGAAGGAGGATGTCTTCTCATTCAGTGAGAACCAATAGAGCCTTGTGACGACTGTGCTTTGATTATTTCTCCAGAAGAAAGAAATTGTACCAATATAGTGCCTCATTGCATTGTCAAAATACCTCAATGCCTTTCACCCAATAATTACCTTTCAACTGCAACAACTATTTTCCAGCAGTCATTATCTGTGCCCATCTTTGCTTAGTCTTGCAAAAATGCTTTTGTCGACCCTGCAAAGTCCTCCATACTGACATCTATGGGCTTGTGCCAAAATTAGGATCAGTATTTCTCCATGCTGAACACCAATTGGAAGAAGCACCGAGGGATTCCTGGAGACAGAATGTACTCTGGGTGGGGTACTTCAATGTCCATCAGCAGGAAGGACTTGGTAGCACCACTACTGACTGAGCTGACTGAGTCCTAAAGGACATGGCTGCTAGACTGGGACTGCAGCACGTGGTGAGGGAACCACCAAGAGGTTGGTCTCATCCTCTCCATTCTACCTGTCTCAGGAGCACCTGTTCATGACAGTATTGATAGGAGTGACCATCGCACAGTCTCATGGAGACAAAGTCCCATCTTCACATTGAGGATACCCTCCATCGTGTTGTGTGGCACTACCACTGTGCTAAATGGGATTGCTTTTGAACTGATGTAGCAACTCAGGACTGGGCATCCATGAGGCACTGTGGGCCATCAGCAGCAGCAGAATAGTATTCAACCACGATTTGTATCCTCATGGCCCGGCATATCCCCCCCTACCATTACCACTGTAGCTAACTTTGGTTGGCTCTTAATTCGTTGCTCGTTGTGTCTTTACTTAATTTGCTCTGTTTCTATAACCTTTGCTCTAGAGTCGCCAGGTATCTTTATGATACCGCCACGAGGTTCAAGTTCAAGTGCTGATCAATAACTCAACACACCAATTAGTAAGATTCAAATCAAAACACATTTATTGTACACCATCAATCACTACTCATGCATAAAACTCTACTTACTAGACTATCTCTAACACTAAAAAGCCTATACTTAGCTTTGGAACTGACCCACCAGGTCAGGGGAACAAATGGCCTTTTGTTCGATTCTGAGTCTGCAGGATTCAAAAACTGGTATGGACTGGTAGCTAGGAGCGCCTATCTCGTAGCGTGCGTTGACTGGAGACTTACTTGGTTGATGCAGCGGCTAGGCAGGTCACTATCCAGGGTTGTTTCGAGCTGCTGAGTGACCCTGCTAAGAAGGACGAATTGAACTTGGGGACTCTATAGTCCCCAGGGGCTTCGCGCCGTTCGGGGCGGACCCCGTACCTGGTTCCAAGTGATTGGACTACGATCCGATCACTTGTATCGATTTCTCCAATACTGGAGCTGTTCTCTGATCGCTGGGCGGTTCCTAAATGTCCGTTGGCCTTCCTTTGTCTTGGCTCCTGCTGGCGCCGAGGAGTCTGGCTTGGCCTTATGTTGCTGATTTTCTCCTTGGTTCAATTGTTCTGTTTTGTCACCTTTGCTCTCGAGTCGCCAGGTATCTTTATGATACCGCCACGAGGTTCAAGTCCGAGTAATGATCAATAACCCAATACACCGATTAGTAAGATTTAAATCAAAGCACATTTATTATACACAGTAATCGCTACTCATGCACAAATTCTACTTCTACGCTACTTCTACAACTAACAGGCCTATACTTAACTTCGGACTGGCCCACCAGGTCAGAGAAACAAATGGCCTTTCGTTCGGGTTCTGAGTCTGCGGGATTCGAAGTTGGTACAGATTGGTAGCTAGGAGCGCCTATCTCGTAACGAACGTTGAATTAAGACTTTCGGTGGTCACTGCACCGGTCACGGTCAATGTTGGTTCGTGTTGCTGGGTGACCCGGGCAGGAAGAAGAGAGCGATTTGAACTTGGGGCTCAACTCTTATAGTCCCCAGGGGCTTCCCGCCTTTCGGGGCTGACCCTGTACCTGGTCCCAAGTGATTAGACCTTGCCCCAATCACTTGGTTCGATTTTCTCCAATACTGGAGCGGTTCCCTGATCGATGGGCGGTCTTGAGGTGCTCGTTCACCTCCTTTGTGTAGGCTCCTGCTGGCGACGAGGAGTCTGGCTTTGCTTTGTGTGTCCAAAATGTTACTTATTGTTCCCGCTTTTGCTCATCGGTATGCAGATGGCTGCTACTTTGTTATGCTGATGGCCGCTGGTATCGATGTTGTCTGGCCTTTGCAGAGGTAAATACACCGCAAACCTGCAGCTATGTTGGCTGACTTTCCCATCAGCCTTTGCCATCCGCCATTTTAAATCAGGAGTTGGCCAATTTAGGTGGCTACACTTATTCACCTTAAATGTTTCAATTGTTCCCGGGGATCGCTCATTAATATGCAGATGGCTGTTGGTTTCAGTGCTGTCTGGGTTTCTGCAAGTTCTAATACACAGGAAACTGCACCTGCTAGTTTTTCCTGGCTTGACTGAATTTCCCTGCATTCATTGCGGATCTCCATTTTAAGTCGGGAAGTGGCCAACCCAGGTGACTACACCACCAAGCCAGGTGATCAACCCTGGTTCAATGAAGAGTGCAGAGTGCATGCCAGGAGCAACAACAGGCAGACCGCAAAATGAGGTGTCAACCTGGTGAAGCTACAACACAGAATTATTGTCCACCAAACAGCATAAGCAACACGCGACAGACAAAGCAAAGTAATCCCATTACCAACAGATCGTATCTTGTCACATCCACATCCAGTTGTGAATGGTTGTGGATAATTAAACAATTAACAGGCGGAGGAGGCTCCACACTTATCCCTATCTGCAGTAATGGGGGAGCCCAGAATATTAGTGCAAAAGACTGGCCGCACTCGCCACCTGCGGGATTAGCTGTGATGGCGAAGAATCGTGTGAGGATTGGGAACCCGAGTCTCACCGGAGAGATTGGGTTTCTCTATTTTCCCAGCCCATTGCTGGCGATGTCATGAGATAAGGGTGTAAACCTCATTTTAATAACTTTTAATACATATCCATGTTATTTACAACCCCCCACCCCGCCAAATGATTCCCCTTCACCAAATATTCCATTGGCGAGGTTTAAAACAGGTTTGGCCACAAAAGGCTGTTGAGGAGATCGTGTAGCATCGGGGAGGGTGGGAGAGGGACATACCCTATCGCAGGTTGGCACTGTGGGGAGTGCTGTGTTGATGTGTGTGGGGTGTGTGGTAGAGGGACATACCCTGTCACAGGTTGGCACTGTGGGGGGTGCTGTGTTGATGTGTGTGTGTGGGGGGGGGGGGTGGTAGAGGGACATACACTATCGCAGGTTGGCACTGTGGGGGGTGCTATGTTGATGTGTGTGTGTGTGGGGGGGGGGGTGGTAGAGGGACATACCCAATCGCAGGTTGGCACTGTGGGGGGTGCTGTGTTGATCTGTGTGCGGGGGGGGTAGAGGGACATTCCCTATCGCAGGTTGGCACTGTGGGGGGTGCTGCGTTGATGTGTTGGGGGGGGGGTGGTAGAGGGACATACCCTATCGCAGGTTGGCACTGTGGGGGGTGCTGTGTTGATGTGTGTGGGGTGTGTGGTAGAGGGACATACCCTATCGCAGGTTGGCACTGTGGGGGGGGCTGTGTTGATGTGTGTGGGGGGGGTGGTAGAGGGACATACCCTATCGCAGGTTGGCACTGTGGGGGTGCTGTGTTGATGTGTGTGTGTGGGGGGGTAGAGGGACATACCCTATCGCAGGTTGGCACTGTGGGGGGGGCTGTGTTGATGTGTGTGGGGTGAGTGGTAGAGGGACATACCCTGTCATAGGTTGGCACTCTGGGGGGTGCTGTGTTGATGTGTGTGTGGGGTGTGTGGGAGAGGGACATACCCTATCGCAGGTTGGCACTCTGGGGGGTGCTGTGTTGATGTGTGTGTGTGGGGGGGGGGTAGAGGGACATACCCTGTCGCAGGTTGGCACTGTGGGGGGGGGCTGTGTTGATGTGTGTGGGGTGAGTGGTAGAGGGACATACCCTGTCATAGGTTGGCACTCTTTGGGGTGCTGTGTTGATGTGTGTGTGGGGTGTGTGGTAGAGGGACATACCCTGTCGCAGGTTGGCACTGTGGGGGGTGCTGTGTTGATGTGTGTGTGGGGGGGGTGGGTGGTAGAGGGACATACCTTTTGCAGGTTAGCACTGTGGGGGGTGCTGTGTTGATCTGTGTGGGGTGTGTGGTACAGGGACATACCCTATCGCAGGTTGGCACTGTGGGGGGTGCTGCATTGATGTGTGTGTGGGGGGATGGGGGGTGGTAGAGGGACATACCCTATCACAGGTTGGCACTGTGGGGGGTGCTGTGTTGATGTGTGTGTGTGGGGGGGTAGAGGGACATACCCTGTCGCAGGTTGGCACTGTGGGGGGTGCTGCGTTGATGTGTGTGGGGTGTGTGGTAGAGGGACATACCCTGTCATAGGTTGGCACTGTGGGGGGTGCTGTGTTGATGTGTGTGTGGGGTGTGTGGTAGAGGGACATACCCTATCGCAGGTTGGCACTGTGGGGGGTGCTGTGTTGATGTGTGGGGGGTGGGGGCTGGTAGAGGGACATACCCTATCGCAGGTTGGCACTGTGGGAGGTGCTGTGTTGATGTGTGTGTGGGGGTGTGGTAGAGGGACATACCCTATCGCAGGTTGGCACTGTGGCGGATGCTGCGTTGATGTGTGTGTGGGGGTGTGGTAGAGGGACATACCCTATCGTAGGTTGGCACTGTGGGGG
Source organism: Scyliorhinus torazame (assembly GCF_047496885.1). Lineage (NCBI taxonomy): Eukaryota > Metazoa > Chordata > Chondrichthyes > Carcharhiniformes > Scyliorhinidae > Scyliorhinus > Scyliorhinus torazame. The sequence continues at coordinate 338,805,085 of NC_092710.1, read as the reverse complement.
GTGCTGCGTTAATGTGTGTGTGGGGTGTGTGGTAGAGGGACATACCCTATCGCAGGTTGGCACTGTGGGGGGTGCTGTGTTGATGTGTGTGTGTGGGGGGGGGTAGTAGAGGGACATACCCTATCGCAGGTTGGCACTGTGGGGGGTGCTGTGTTGATGTATGTGGGGGGGGGTAGAGGGACATACCCTATCGCAGGGTGGCACTGTGGGGGGTGCTGTGTTGATGTGTGTGGGGTGGTGGGGTGGGGTGGTAGAGGGACATACCCTATCGCAGGTTGGCACTGTGGGGGGTGCTGTGTTGATGTGTGTGTGTGGGGAGGGGGGGTGGTAGAGGGACATACCCTATCGCAGGTTGGCACTGTGGGGGATGCTGTGTTGATGTGTGTGTGGGGGGCGGTGGTAGAGGGACATACCCTATCGCAGGTTGGCACTGTGGGGGGTGCTGTGTTGATGTGTGTGTGGGGGGGTGTGGTAGAGGGACATACCCTATCGCAGGTTGGCACTGTGGGGTGAGCTGTGTTGATCTGTGTGGGGTGTGTGGTACAGGGACATTCCCCATCGCAGGTTGGCACTGTCGGGGGCACTGCGTTGATGTGTGAGTGTGTGGGGGGGGTGGTAGAGGGACATACCCTATCACAGGTTGGCACTGTGGCGGATGCTGCGTTGATGTGTGTGTGGGGGTGTGGTAGAGGGACATACCCTATCGTAGGTTGGCACTGTGGGGGGTGCTGCATTGATGTGTGTGTGGGGGGGGGGTAGAGGGACATTCCCTATCGCAGGTTGGCACTGTGGGGGCTGCTGCATTGATGTGTGTTTGGGGGGGTGGTAGAGGGACGTACCCTATCACAGGTTGGCACTGTGGAAGGTGCTGTGTTGATGTGTGTGGGGCGTGTGGTACAGGGACATTCCCTATCGCAGTTTGGCACTGTGGGGGGTGCTATGTTGATGTGTGTGTGTGTGGGGGGGGGTGGTAGAGGGACATACCCTATCGCAGGTTGGCACTGTGGGGGGTGCTGTGTTGATCTGTGTGGGGGGGGGGGGTAGAGGGACATTCCCTATCGCAGGTTGGCACTGTGGGGGGTGCTGCGTTGATGTGTTGGGGGGGGGGTGGTAGAGGGACATACCCTATCGCAGGTTGGCACTGTGGGGGGTGCTGTGTTGATGTGTGTGGGGTGTGTGGTAGAGGGACATACCCTATCGCAGGTTGGCACTGTGGGTGGGGCTGTGTTGATGTGTGTGGGGGGGGGGGTGGTAGAGGGACATACCCTATCGCAGGTTGGCACTGTGGGGGTGCTGTGTTGATGTGTGTGTGTGTGGGGGGTAGAGGGACATACCCTATCGCAGGTTGGCACTCTGGGGGGTGCTGTGTTGATGTGTGTGTGGGGTGTGTGGTAGAGGGACATACCCTATCGCAGGTTGGCACTGTGGGGGGTGCTGTGTTGATGTGTGTGTGGGGGGGGTGGTAGAGGGACATACCCTATCGCAGGTTGGCACTGTGGGGGGTGCTGTGTTGATGTGTGTGTGGGGGGGGTGGGTGGTAGAGGGACATACCTTTTGCAGGTTAGCACTGTGGGGGGTGCTGTGTTGATCTGTGTGGGGTGTGTGGTACAGGGACATACCCTATCGCAGGTTGGCACTGTGGGGGGTGCTGTGTTGATGTGTGTGTGTGGGGGGGGTAGAGGGACATACCCTGTCGCAGGTTGGCACTGTGGGGGGTGCTGCGTTGATGTGTGTGGGGTGTGTGGTAGAGGGACATACCCTGTCATAGGTTGGCACTGTGGGGGGTGCTGTGTTGATGTGTGTGTGGGGTGTGTGGTAGAGGGACATACCCTATCGCAGGTTGGCACTGTGGGGGGTGCTGTGTTGATGTGTGGGGGGTGGGGGCTGGTAGAGGGACAAACCCTATCGCAGGTTGGCACTGTGGGAGGTGCTGTGTTGATGTGTGTGTGGGGGTGTGGTAGAGGGACATACCCTATCGCAGGTTGGCACTGTGGCGGATGCTGCGTTGATGTGTGTGTGGGGGTGTGGTAGAGGGACATACCCTATCGTAGGTTGGCACTGTGGGGGGTGCTGCGTTAATGTGTGTGTGGGGTGTGTGGTAGAGGGACATACCCTATCGCAGGTTGGCACTGTGGGGGGTGCTGTGTTGATGTGTGTGTGTGGGGGGGGGGTGGTAGAGGGACATACCCTCTCGCAGGTTGGCACTGTGGGGGGTGCTGTGTTGATGTATGTGGGGGGGGGTAGATGGACATACCCTATCGCAGGGTGGCACTGTGGGGGGTGCTGTGTTGATGTGTGTGGGGTGGTGGGGTGGGGTGGTAGAGGGACATACCCTATCGCAGGTTGGCACTGTGGGGGGTGCTGTGTTGATGTGTGTGTGTGGGGAGGGGGGTTGGTAGAGGGACATACCCTATCGCAGGTTGGCACTGTGGGGGATGCTGTGTTGAAGTGTGTGTGGGGGGGGTGGTAGAGGGACATACCCTATCGCAGGTTGGCACTGTGGGGGGTGCTGTGTTGATGTGTGTGTGGGGGGGTGTGGTAGAGGGACATGCCCTATCGCAGGTTGGCACTGTGGGGGGAGCTGTGTTGATCTGTGTGGGGTGTGTGGTACAGGGACATTCCCCATCGCAGGTTGGCACTGTCGGGGGCACTGCGTTGATGTGTGAGTGTGTGGGGGGGGGGTGGTAGAGGGACATACCCTATCACAGGTTGGCACTGTGGCGGATGCTGCGTTGATGTGTGTGTGGGGGTGTGGTAGAGGGACATACCCTATCGTAGGTTGGCACTGTGGGGGGTGCTGCATTGATGTGTGTGTGGGGGGGGGGGGGTAGAGGGACATTCCCTATCGCAGGTTGGCACTGTGGGGGCTGCTGCATTGATGTGTGTTTGGGGGGGTGGTAGAGGGACGTACCCTATCACAGGTTGGCACTGTGGGAGGTGCTGTGTTGATGTGTGTGGGGTGTGTGGTACAGGGACAAACCCTATCGTAGGTTGGCACTGTGGGGGGTGCTGCGTTGATGTGTGTGTGGGGGGGGGGGGGTCGAGGGACATTCCCTATCGCAGTTTGGCATTGTGGGAGGTGCTGTGTTGATGTGGGGGTGTGGTAGAGGGACATACCCTATCGCAGGTTGGCACTGTGGGGGGTGCTGTGTTGATGTATGTTGGGGGGGGGGGTAGTGGGACATACCCTATCGCAGGTTGGCACTGTGGGGGGTGCTGTGTTGATGTGTGTGGTGGGGGTGGTAGAGGGACATACCCTATCGCAGGTTGGCACTGTGGGGGGTGCTGCATTGATGTGTGTGAGGGTGGGGGGGGTGGTAGAGGGACATTCCCTATCGCAGGTTGGCACTGTGGGAGGTGCTGCATTGATGTGTGTGTGTGTGTGTGGGGAGGTGGGGGGGGTAGAGGGACATTCCCTATCGCAGGTTGGCACTGTCGGGGGCAGTGCATTGATGTGTGAGTGTGTGTGGGGGGGGGGGGTGGTAGAGGGACATACCCTATCAGAGGTTGGCACTGTGGGGGGTGCTGCGTTGATGTGTGTGGGTGGGGGTGGTAGAGGGACAAACCCTATCGCAGGTTGGCACTATGGGTGGTGCTACGTTGATGTGTGTGGGGGGTGGTAGAGTGACATACCCTATCGCAGGTTGGCACTGTGGCGGATGCTGAGTTGATGTGTGTGTGGGGGTGTGGTAGAGGGACATACCCAATCGCAGGTTAGCACTGTGGGGGGTGCTGCGTTGATGTGTGTGTGGGGGGGGTGGTAGAGGGACATACCCTATCACAGGTTGGCACTGTGGGGGGTGCTGTGTTGATGTGTGTGGGGTGTGTGGTACAGGGACAAACCCTATCGCAGGTTGGCACTGGGGGGGGTGCTGTGTTGATGTGTGTGTGGGGGGTGTGTGGTAGAGGGACATACCCTATCGCAGGTTGGCACTGTGGGGGGTGCTGTGTTGATGTGTGTGTGGGGGGGGGGTGTGGTAGAGGGACATACCCTATCGCAGGTTGGCACTGTGGGGGGTGCTGCATTGATGTGTGTGTGGGTGGGGGGGGGTGGTAGAGGGACATTCCCTATCGCAGGTTGGCACTGTGGGGGGTGCTGCATTGATGTGTGTGTGTGTGGGCGGGGGGGGGGGGCGGGGTAGAGGGACATACCCTATCGCAGGTTGGCACTGTGGGAGGTGCTGCATTGATGTGTGTGTGTGTGTGGGGGGGGAGGGGGGGGGGGGTAGAGGGACATACCCTGTCGCAGGTTGGCACTGTGGGGGGTGCTGTGTTGATGTGTGTGTGGGGGTGTGGTAGAGGGACAAACCCTATCGCAGGTTTGCACTGTGGGGGGTGCTGCGTTGATGTGTGTGGGGGGGGTGGTAGAGTGACATACCCTATCGCAGGTTGGCACTGTGGCGGATGCTGCGTTGATGTGTGTGTGGGGGTGTGGTAGAGGGACATACCCTATCGTAGGTTGGTACTGGGGGGGGTGCTGTGTTGATGTGTGGGGGGGGGCTGGTAGAGGGACATACCCTATCGCAGGTTGGCACTGTGGGAGGTGCTGTGTTGATGTGTGTGTGTTTGTGTGGTAGAGGGACATACCCTATCGTAGGTTGGCACTGTGGGGGGTGCTGCGTTAATGTGTGTGTGGGGGGGGGTGGAAGAGGGACATACCCTATCGCAGGTTGGCACTGTGGGAGGTGCTGAGTTGATGTGTGTGTGGGGGGTTTGTGGTAGAGGGACATTCCCTATCGCAGGTTGGCACTGTGGGGGGTGCTGTGTTGATGTGTTTGGGGGGGGTGGGGTGGTAGAGGGACATACCCTATCGCAGGTTGGCACTGTGGGGGGTGCTGTGTTGATGTGTGTGTGTGGGGGGTGGTGGTAGAGGGACATACCCTATCGCAGGTTGGCACTGTGGGGGATGCTGCGTTGATGTGCGTGTGGGGGCAGGGGGGTAGAGGGACATACTCTATCGCAGGTTGGCACTGTGGGGGGTGCTGTGTTGATGTGTGTGTGGGGGGGTGGTAGAGGGACATACCCTATCGCAGGTTGGCACTGTGGGAGGTGCTGTGTTGATGTGTGTGGGGTGTGTGGTACAGGGACAAACCCTATCGCAGGTTGGCACTGTGGGGGGTGCTGCGTTGATGTGTGTGTGGGGGGGGGGGGTAGAGGGACATTCCCTATCGCAGGTTGGCACTGTGGGAGGTGCTGTGTTGATGTGTGTGTGGGGGTGTGGTAGAGGGACATACCCTATCGCAGGTTGGCACTGTGGGGGGTGCTGTGTTGATCTGTGTGGGGTGTGTGGTACAGGGACATTCCCCATCGCAGGTTGGCACTGTCGGGGGCACTGCGTTGATGTGTGAGTGTGGGGGGGGGGTGGTAGAGGGACATACCCTATCACAGGTTGGCACTGTGGGAGGTGCTGTGTTGATGTGTGTGTGGGGTGTGTGGTACAGGGACAAACCCTATCGCAGGTTGGCACTGTGGGGGGTGCTGCGTTGATGTGTGTGTGGGGGGGGGGGGGGGTAGAGGGACATTCCCTATCGCAGGTTGGCACTGTGGGAGGTGCTGTGTTGATGTGTGTGTGGGGGTGTGGTAGAGGGACATACCCTATCGCAGGTTGGCACTGTGGCCGCTGCTGCGTTGATATGTGTGTGGGGGTGTGGTAGAGGACATACCCTATCGTAGGTTGGCACTGTGGGGGGTGCTGCGTTAATGTGTGTGTGGGGGGGGTGGTAGAGGGACATACCCTATCGCAGGTTGGCACTGTGGGAGGTGCTGAGTTGATGTGTGTGTGTGGGGTGTGTGGTAGAGGGACATACCCTATCGCAGGTTGGCACTGTGGGGGGGGGGGGTGCTGCGTTGATGTGCGTGTGGGGGGGGGGGGTAGAGGGACATACCCTATCGTAGGTTGGCACTGTGGGGGGTGCTGCGTTGATGTGTGTGTGGGAGGGGGGTAGAGGGACATTTCCTATCGCAGGTTGGCACTGTGGGAGGTGCTGAGTTGATGTGTGTGTGTGGGGTGTGTGGTAGAGGGACATTCCCTATCGCAGGTTGGCACTGTGGGGGGGTGCTGTGTTGATGTGTGTGTGGGGAGGGGGGTAGAGGGACATACCCTATCGTAGGTTGGCACTGTGGGGGGTGCTGCGTTAATGTGTGTGTGGGGGGGGTGGTAGAGGGTCATTCCCTGTCGCAGGTTGGCACTGTGGGGGGTGCTGTGTTGATATATGTGGGGGGGGGGTTAGAGGGACATACCCTATCGCAGGTTGGCACTGTGGGGGGTGCTGTGTTGATGTGTGTGGGGGGGTGGGGTGGTAGAGGGACATACCTTAACGCAGGTTGGCACTGTGGGGGGTGCTGTGTTGATGTGTGTGTGTGTTGGGGGGGTGGTAGAGGGACATACCCTATCGCAGGTTGGCACTGTGGGGGGGGGGTGCTGCGTTGATGTGCGTGTGGGGGGGGGTAGAGGGACATACCCTATCGTAGGTTGGCACTGTGGGGGGTGCTGCGTTGATGTGTGTGTGGGAGGGGGGTAGAGGGACATTTCCTATCGCAGGTTGGCACTGTGGGAGGTGATGAGTTGATGTGTGTGTGTGGGGTGTGTGGTAGAGGGACATTCCCTATCGCAGGTTGGCACTGTGGGGGGGTGCTGTGTTGATGTGTGTGTGGGGAGGGGGGTAGAGGGACATACCCTATCGCAGGTTGGCACTGTGGGGGGTGCTGCGTTGATGTGTGTGGGGTGTGTGGTACAGGGACAAACCCTATCGCAGGTTGGCACTGTGGGGGGTGCTGCGTTGATGTGTGTGGGGGGGGTGGTAGAAGGACAAACCCTATCGCAGGTTGGCACTGTGGGGGGTGCTGCGTTGATGTGTGTGGGGTGGGTGGTAGAGGGACATACCCTATCGCAGGTTGGCACTGTGGCGAATGCTGCGTTGATGTGTGTGTGGGGGTGTGGTAGAGGGGCCTACCGTATCGCAGGTTGGCACTGTGAGGGGTGCTGCGTTGATGTGTGGGGGGGGGGGGGCGGTAGAGGGACATACCCTATCGCAGGTTGGCACTGTGGGAGGGGCTGTGTTGATGTGTGTGTGTGGGGTGTGTGGTTGAGGGACATTCCCTATCGCAGGTTGGCACTGTGGGGGGTGCTGTGTTGATGTGTGTGGGGGGGGGGGTTAGAGGGCCATTCCCTATCGCAGGTTGGCACTGTGGGGGGCACTGCATTGATGTGTGTGTGTGTGGGGGGGGACGGTAGTGGGACAGATCCTGTTGCAGGTTCGCACTGTGGGGCGTGCTGTGTTGATGTGTGTGGGGGGGGGGGGGGTGGTAGAGGGACATACCCTATCACAGGTTGGCACTGTGGGGGGTGCTGCGTTGATGTGTGTGGGGTGTGTGGTGGTAGAGGGACATACCCTATCGCAGGTTGGCACTGTGGGAGGTACTGCATTGATGTGTGTGTGTGGGGGAGGGTAGAGGGACATACCCTATCGCAGTTTGGCACTGTGGGGGGCACTGCGTTGATGTGTGTGTGTGTGGGGGGGTGGCGGTAGAGGGACATACCCTATCACAGGTTGGCACTGTGGGGGGTGCTGCGTTGATGTGTGTGGTGGGGGGGGAGTAGAGGGACATACCCTATCGCAGGTTGGCACTGTGGGGGGTGCTGCGTTGATGTGTGTGGTGGGGGGGGGGGGGGGCGTAGAGGGACATACCCTATCGCAGGTTGGCAATGTGGGGGGTGCTGTGTTGGTGTGTGCGTGTGAATGGCGAGTTGGGGGGTCCAGCTATACATCTACATTGCTAGTGAGAGTCTCAACTCCAGCGATAAATATTGGGGGAGGGGGTGACTGTTATGCTGCTGAGGATTTTGGGCCAGGGAGGGCCTGATACCTCCATAATTGGGACTGAGGGCCGTTAGGCTGCAGTGCTGGCCGGGGCTCCCTTTAAAGATGCCGCCCCAATCTCTGGGTGGCAAGGTAACACAGTGGTTAAGCACTGTTGCTTCACAGCGTCAGAGGCCTTGGTTCGATTCCCGGCTTGGATCACTGTCTGTGCGGAGTCTGCATGTTCTCCCCGTGTCTGCATACGTGTTGTTAGGTGAATTGGACATTCTGAATTCTCCCTCTGTGTTCCCGAACAGGTGCCGGAATGTGGTGACTAGGGGATTTTCACAGTCACTTCATTGCAGCGTTAATGTAAGCCTACTTGTGACAATAATAAATATTATGATTATTATATTATTTGGAGCCGGTTTATGGCTCTATGTGGCCCTACCCTGGCAGAGTGATGGTGTAAACCACGCCCATTCTTTTGTTTGGCAAAGAGGCCCAAGATTCTGTGAGAAAACTGGTCTGTGCAACTGGAGAGTTCTACACCAGTTTTCTGACTGAGCCTTACAACCTGCCAAATTCTGATCAGATTCCACCTACAAGGCACTTACAAAGCCATCTTCAGCCAGAAGTGCTGGGTGGATGATCCATCTCGGCCTTCTCCTAAGGTTCTCCAACATCACAGATGCCAGTCTTTAGCCAATTCGATTCACTCTGCGTGATATCCATAAGCAGGTAAACACACCGGACACAGCAGAGGCGACGGACGCTGATAGTTTCTGATCATTCGTAGCCCCAAGATGTCAATAGTGGTGGATTCTGTGAAAGTAATGTCATTGTGTGTCAAGGGAAGAAGGTTAGGTTCTTTCTTGTTGGAGATGGTCATTGCCTGCTAGTTGTCTCACTTCAATGATACTTGCCATTTATTAGCCCAAATCTGAATATTGTCCAGGACCTGCTGCATGTGGCCCACGGCCACAGTGTCTGTGGAGCTGAGAATGGTACTGAACATTATGCAATAAGTCACCAATTCTGACCTGATGATGGAGGGAAGATCATTAATGAAGCATCTGAAGATGGTTGGGCCGAGGACACCACCCTGAGAGGCTCCTGCAGTGATGTCCTGTGACTGAGTTGATTGACCTCTAATCACCACAACCATCTTCCTTTGTGCCAGGTATGACTCCAACCAGCGGAGAGTTTCCCCTAATTCCCATTGACTCCAGTTTTAGTAGGGCTCCTTGGTGCCTGACTCGGTCAAATGCGGTCTTGACGATGAGGGCATTTACTCTCACCTGACCATAGGAGTGTTAAAAATATTGTGTGTTATTCACTTTCTTTGAGCACTGGTTTAATAGTTGTAAGCACCTGTTTGACTGAGCGAGACGCTTGGAAGTGGGAAATCATGTTATAAAACCATGTTATCAAACATCAATCAGAGGTAGTAGCCCTACTAGGCCAGTATTCTTAAATATATGGGCACTCCATCCAAGGCCTTGACAGTTTTGAACTGGGGCCTACTAGGATATCTGGCATAATTTAATGCTGCCGTTCTTGATTTTGCTCCAATGAAATGTGTTGCTGAACCAGCATTAATTCAGCACTGAAAGCAACTTAAACACAGCTCCTGAAAACTGGGAAAGAGCTCCAGATGGTAAACTGATCAGCAATGTCTGATTTTCTTTTGTAAGAAACCTAGGGAAATGGCAGAGACCCATAGTAGAAAGTGCCAGAAAGGATGGAAAGCACAGAAGTAATAAATCAGGATTAGTATTAGTGATTATAAGATGAGTCATGGGGCAAGAGGGAGGACACTGGAATGTCGTGTTGAGGCTTGGTGTCTGTGGGGTTGGTCCTACCCTCCACCTGTAGCCAATGCAAGGATTATGAAGCTGGCAAACGTTCAGACATTTGTATCTAATCAGTTGTGGACAAGGGCAGTATTGAAGAAGTCCAGATGGAGAGGTTGGTACAGTGATGAACAGCCATTTAATACACTTTATACGTTCCAATAAATCTTCAATACATTGCTCATGTTTAATCAGAAGATTTGGTCTTTTATAAGGATAGAATATTACACCATGTAATCATAGAACCATGCAGCACTCTCGGCCACTTGGCCCATCATTTCTGTGCCAGCTCTTTGAAAGAGCTATCCAATTAGTCCTTGCTTTTCCCCCAGAGCTTGGCAATTTTCCCCTTCAACTTTGATCCCTTTTCAAAAGTTATTTTTGAGTCTACCAGTCTTTCAGGCAGTTAATTCCAACTGGTAACATCTCACTGTGCATAAACCATATTTTCATCATCCCCCTCTGGCTCTTTTGCCAATTAATATAAATCTGTGCCCTCTGGTTGCTCACCCTGCTACCACTAAAAACAACTCCTCCCCATTCATTTTGTTCAAGCCCCTCGTGAATTTGGACACCTCTGTTAAATTGTCCCTTAACCTTTCCTTCTCTATGGAGAACAACTCCAACTTCTCCAATCTCTCTACATAACTGAAGTTCTTCATTCTTTAATAAATAATCTTTGCACCACATACAAGGCCTTGACCTCCTTCTTAAAGTACGGTACCCAGAATTGGACACAATACTCCAGCTGAAACTTAAACAGTGACTTATGATTATTTAGCATAACGTCCTTGTTTTCGTGCTCAATACACCTGTTTATGAATCCGAGATTCCAGTATGCTTATTAACATGTTGATATACAATCAGTACGCTTGAGTCCATGTGGAGTCATATCGATTCAGCTTTAATCAGATAGAACTGTACCCAGCAGCGATGTTACAGAAGTGGAGGCTGCTGGGACGGCATCGGTTCTTATACCCCGCCTCTCAGGGCGGGGCTATGTGCATTGCCCAATGGTAGACCCTGCGATCTAGCCAATGGTTATTCCTCTCTCTGGTACCGCAATACCTGGTATTACCACATTCACCCCCAGTATTACTGTCGCCTTTTCATGGTAGGACCAGGTATTGCAGGTATCATGCTATCGAGGGTTGCGGAGAAAGTTCTTGCGTTGTTAATTTTCCTCATGGTGCTGCAATCAGACGATCGGGTGGCCTGGTCGTCCTACTGGAGCGTCTAAGTTTCGGCGGCGATCCTGGTGAGGGCCCCGGCAGTAGTGACCCCGGGAACGTGGTGTCTTCCTCCCAGGCAGTTTTGTCCACCCCTAGGCGGCGCTGTAAGGTCGAAAGATGGGCAGAAGGAAGGGGTGCCTGTAGGGGGCGTCGGTGCCTGCTCGGCTCTGGGTCGGGGTTCTGGCGGCAGTACTGACCCTCCGGTCAGGTACGGAGGGGGGGGGGGGGGGGTGGCAGTGGCTCGGGCGCGCGTGGGGCTCCAGCGGGCGCCAGGTCCCGGAGGGAGACCGTATCTTGGCGTCCGCCGGGGAACGCTACGTAGGCGTACTGGGGGTTGGCATGCAGCAGGTGGACCCTTTCGACCAGCGGGTCCGACTTGTGCGCCCTCGCATGTTTCCGCAGCAGGACGGGTCCGGGTGTTGCGAGCCAGGGTGGGAGCGAGGTCCCCGAGGAGGACTTCCTGGGGAAAAGAAGGAGACGTTCATGAGTAGTCTGGTTCGTGGTAGTACATAGCAGTGACCGAATGGAGTGCAGGGCCACTGGGAGGACTTCTTGCCAGCGGGAGACTGGGAGATTCCTGGACCGAAGGGCCAGCTGGACGGTCTTCCAGACCGTTCCGTTCTCCCTTTCTACCTGCCCGTTTCCCCGGGGGTTGTAGCTGGTCGTCCTGCTCGAGGCGATGCCTTTGCTAAGCAGGAACTGGTGCAGCTTGTCGCTCATAAAGGAGGACCCCCTATCACTGTGGATGTATGCGAGGAAACCGAACAGTGTAAAGATAGTTTGGAGTGCCTTGATGACGGTGGTTGTGGTAATGTCGGGGCAGGGGATGGGAACCGGGAGTACTCATCAATCACGTTCAGGAAATACGTGTTGCGGTCGGTGGAGGGGAGGGGGCCTTTGAAGTCCATGCTGAGGCGTTCAAAGGGACGGGAAGCCTTTATCAGATGCGCTCTCTCTGGCCGGTAGAAGTGCGGTTTGCACTCCGCGCAGATTTGGCAGTCCCTGGTGACAGTCCTGACCTCCTCGATGGAGTAAGGCAGGTTCCGGGACTTAACAAAATGGAGGAACCAGGTGGCAGAGGTCCTCGTGGAGGGCTCGGAGGCGGTCTACTTGTGCGGTGGCACAAGTGCCGCGGGATAGGGCATCAGGAGGCTCGTTCAGCTTCCCGGGACGATACAAGATCTCGTAATTGAAGGTGGAGAGTTCGATCCTCCACCGCAAGATCTTGTCGTTCTTGATCTTGCCCCACTGTGCATTATCGAACATGAAGGCCACCGACCATTGGTCCGTGAGGAGAGTGAATCTCCTGCCGGCCAGGTAATGCCTCCAGTGCCGCACAGCTTCCACTATGGCCTTGGCCTCCTTTTCGACCGAGGAGTGGCGAATTTCGGAGGCATGGAGAGTGCGGGAGAAGAAAGCCACGGGCCTGCCTGCTTGGTTGAGGGTGGCGGCCAGAGCTACGTCAGACGCGTCGCTCTCGACCTGGAAGGGGAGGGACTCGTCGATGGCGCGCATCATGGCTTTTGCGATGTCCGCTTTGATGCGGCAGAAGGCATGGCGGGCCTCCGTCGACAGGGGGAAGGTTGTGGACTGGATCAGGGGTCGAGCCTTGTCGGCGTAATTAGGGACCCACTGTGCATAGTAGCTAAAGAAGCCGAGGCAGCGGAAGGTGGGTCGACCTTAAGGGTCGCGAGGCCGCAAACAGTAAGGGGGGGTATAGGGCCGCCAAATTTAAAAGTAAGGCTTTGTAGGTGGCACTGGAAATCCAGTCCCAGAAGGGTGGCTGCGCAGAGGTGCGGCAGCACGTATAGGCGGAAATTGCGGAATTCCCTGCCTTGGACGGTGAGGTTCGCGAGGCAGAACCCTTTTATCTGCACCGCGTGTGACCCGGAGGCCAGGGAGATCCTTTGTTGGGTGGGATAGGTGACCAGAGAACAGCGCCTTACCGTGTCGGGGTGGACAAAGCTCTCCGTGCTCCCGGAGTCGATGAGGCATGACGTTACGTGGCCGCTGATGCCGATCGTCGTGGTGGCCTTTGCTAGCGTTCGGGGCCGTCTCTGGTCCAGGGTAACGGAGGCCAGCTGCAGCAAGGCGTGAAGATCGGGCAGCGAATCGTCAGCCGTGTTGGGGGCTTGAGGCCCCATCCAAGATGGCGCCGTCCATGGATCGCACATGGAGTCCGGGGAATCCGAGGATGGAGGCGGGGAGAAATAAAATGGCGGCGGGGAGGGACAAAATGGCGGCGCACTCTGCTCCCACGAGGCGGAGGCCAGCTGCAACAAAGGGTTTTGGTCGGGCAGCGCGTAGCCAGCCGCGCTGGGGGCTTGAGGCCCCATCCAAAATGGCGCCGGCCATGGATCGCACGTGGAGTCCGGGGACTCGGAAGATGGCGGCGGGGAGGAGTAAACTGGCGGCACATGCTGCTCCAGTGTGACGGAGGCCAGCTGCAGCAAGGGGTTTTGGTCCGGCAGCACGTAGCCAGCCGCGCTGGGGGGCTTGAGGCCCCATCCAAGATGGCGCCGGCCAGGGATCGCCCATGGAGTTCGGGGACGGAGACCCCGACGATTGGACCGGCGAGGGACAAAATGGCTGCGCGTACTCCTCCAGCATGGTTGCCGGGGGGAAAAATGGCTGCGGCTGCGACGCTGCCTGGCGGGGCAAAGGCTGCGGTGCGCGTTGGGCCGGCGGGGCTGGGAAAAGGGAGTGCGGCGGTGGGCCTGGGATGGTCGGGACGTGGAAGAACGGCTGTGGTTGCGCAGCGGGCGGCTGGAGGAATGGCTGAGGGTAGTCATTGGACACCGCGTTGACCGCGCGGGCGAGGCAGACCGCGGCATAGTGGCCTTTCTTGCCGCACCCTTTGCAGGTGACGGTGCGGGCCGGGCAGCGCGCGCGGGTGATTCGCCTGGCCGCAGAAGAAGCAGCGTTGGCCGACGGCGGTAGCGGGGGGCGCCTTGCCGCGCAGGCCTGCGGAGTTAGCGGGTAAGTCTGGGGGTTAAGCGGGTAAGTCTGGGGGGCTGCCGCGGCGGGGTGCCACGCAGCCCGCAGGGGCGTACGCAAGGGCATTTTTGTACGCCACATCCAGGGCCCGGGCCTCGGTGAGGCCCAGCGTCTCCATTTCGAGCAGCCTTCGGCGAATGTCGGGGGAGATCATACCTGCCACGAAAGCTTCTCGAATTAAAGGTTCGGAGTGCTCGTTCGCCGTCACCGCTGGGCAGCCGCAGTTTTGGCCCAGCACGATCAGTGCCCTGTAGAAATCTTCTAGCGTCTCATCTGGGCTCTGCCAGCAGGTGACGGGCATAGACCTGATTAAGTGGCCGAATGTAGTGTCCTTCCAGCAGTTCCATGGCTTTATCATAGTTCGCCGCCCCTTCGATCAGGGGGTAGATCGCCGGGCTGACCCGCGAGCGTAGGAGGTGCATTTTCTGCCTTTCCGTGGGGGTGTCGGCAGCCGTCTCGAGGTAGCTCTGGAAGCATGCCAGCCAATGCTTTTTTTAAAAATATATATTTTATTCGAGTTTTTTGGTCAAACATAACAATACGTAGTGTTTCTTTTACACAACAATAAAGCAATATAAATAGCCGTGGCCAGTTTTAAACAAATAAATAAATAATATATATAAACAAAAACAAAAGAAAAACAAAACTAAATGGCAACTGCCTTGTCCAAAATAAATACTCTCCAAAATTACAGTCCGACAGTCCAATATACATACCAAATACCTATACATGTACAATAACATCCCTGAGAGTCCATCCGATTCCTCCCCCCCCTCCCCCCTGGGTTGCTGCTGTTATCTACTTCTTTTCCATTCCCTCTATCTTTCTGTGAGGTAGTCGACGAACGGTTGCCACCGCCTGGTGAACCCCTGAGCCGAACCCCTTAACACGAACTTAATCCGTTCTAACTTTATGAACCCTGCCATATCGTTTATCCAGGTCTCCACCCCCGGGGGCTTAGCTTCCTTCCACATTAACAATATCCTGCGCCAGGCTACTAGGGACGCAAAGGCCAACACGTCAGCCTCTCTCGCCTCCTGCACTCTCGGCTCTTCTGCAACCCCAAATATAGCCAACCCCCAGCTTGGTTCGACCCGGACCCCCACCACCTTCGAAAGCACCTTTGCCACCCCCACCCAGAACCCCTGTAGTGCCGGGCATGACCAGAACATGTGGGTGTGATTCGCTGGGCCTCTCGAGCATCTCGCACACCTCTCCTCTACCCCAAAAAATTTACTAAGCCGTGCTCCAGTCATATGCGCCCTGTGTAGCACCTTAAATTGTATCAGGCTTAGCCTGGCACACGAGGATGATGGGTTTACCCTACTGCCAGCCAGTGCTTAAAAATCTCGGTAGAATTTTCTGCGTGCGGGCTGAGCTGAAGGCACGCCGGCTTGATGCGAAGATCCAACCTTCAAAGTACTTATCTGATTAAATTGATACACAATCAATACGCTTCAGTCCACGTGGAGTCATATCGATTCAGCTTTAATCAGATAGAACTGTACCCAGCAGCGATGTTACAGAAATGGAGGCTGATGGGACGGCATTGATTCTTTTACCCCGCCTCTCAGGACGGGGCTATGTACATTGCCCACTGGTAGACCTCGCGGTACCGCAATACCTGGTATTACCACACATGTCATGAACGATGTATTATTATGTTACTACGGTAAAGCTGTGCTCTATTAAAGTCACAATGTCTAGTTGCTGTAACCACTGGTAAGGTCAAGAGTTTTACTGCTCAGGTTGCGTCCAAGCCATGGATTTTCTCCCTTTTTAATCTGGTTACTAAGGTCAGTCAGGTATTCCTGTTCCTTCAGCACCGTTGACATCTAGTGTCAGTGCAGTAGTGTAGCAGTCACCTCTTTTTATTAGATTAACATTTTCTGCAGTTTGTACACCTTGCATCTTTCCAAGTTTTCCATTAGTGTATCAGCCATTCCTTGACTTGTTAGGGACCAAATGATCCTGAGGATAAAGTTTTTACGAAGCTGATAATCGCTCATTAATTTGATTCTAATCATTGTTGAATTAAAACAGTGCTCCTATAAACTGGCATAAAGGACACACTTAGTTCTATGCTCCCCTCCTCTGTAAAACCACTGGTTAATTGTTGTGCAGTATGCCTCCTGTACCTTTCCCAAGTGCCAGTATAGGCATGATGGACCAAATGGTCTCATTCTGCGCTGCATGATCCTATGAAGTGGTCATCATTCCCACGTGAGGTTAGACAATAGGTATCGAAAAGCTCACTGCAACCAGGCTCAAACCCACCCTTGCCTGATATTACTGAAACCATTGGTGAATGTGGCATATCGTCAACATGAGCTATTTCCTGATTTGTGCTAAGTTTGTGTACGTCAGTCTGGGCACCATCTGAACTTGGGGTCATGGATTAGGAAGTTTTTGCCCAGAGGACCTCCTTCACATTATTATCCAGTATCTCTGATTGTATGTTTGGGACATTTTTGTTCATGTAAAGGTTACATCGTGCTTGACTTTAATGGCCCCTACAATTGGATAGCCTGGCAATATTCATTGTTTAGTTTTGCGCACAAGAGATAATGGAGGGTGATAGATAACCATGAAATTGTGCTGAAGTAAGGCATTGAGGAGGGAAAAGCACACTAGGTGGGTAAGTGATTATTGAAGCTTCGAGAGGCCAAGAACTCCATTGTCCTGTGGCAGCCATTTTGTAGATATACTGGCGTATCACTATTTGAGGGCCAAACTTCATGTTTAGGCCTATACTTGGCATATATGTCAAACCCCCTTTTCTACCAAGAAATTCTATACATGCATTAGGAGTCGACCTCAATTTCCCACCTCTGAAATACGTGTTTTACTCACTTTTTGTAAATCAACACATGTGATCAAGCGGGCGATATGGGTATGTTGGGAAGAAAATTCACAGAAGTTTAAGATGCAGCACAGCAAAGTACATGTGGCGAATGACTAACTGAAATTGGCCCTCCACATGAAGGACAAAGCTGGTTTCAAACTAAAAGTTGTAACATTCGCTAACTCATCAAATAACAAAGTAATATATGGGGAAACCTTTTTACACAGCGAGTAGTGATATTTTTTTTATTAGTAATCTGATAATCTTTTTATCAGTGTCACAAGTAGGCTTACATTAACACTGCAATGAAGTTACTGTGAAAAGCCCCTAGTCGTCACATTCCGGCACCTGTTTGGGTACTGAGGGAGAATTCAGAATGTCCAAATTACCTAACAGCACGTCTTTCGGGACTTGTGGGAGGAAACCGGAGCACCCGGAGGAAACCCACGCAGACACGGGGAGAACATGCAGACTCCGCACAGACAGTGACCCAAGCCCGGAATCGAACCTGGGTCCCTGGTGCTGTGAAGCTACAGTGCTAACCCTACTGTGCTGCCCTAAAATTAACATTTGTTCCATTAGGGTTAGGGTTTGGAATGCACTGCCTGAGAGTGTGGTGGAGACAGGTTCAATTTAATCATTTAAAATGTTTTAAATAGACTGTTATCTGAAAAGGAAGAATGTTCAGGGAGACGGTGGGGGAATGGTACTCATTTGGAGAGCTGGTGCAGACATGCTGGGCCAAATGGCCTCCTTCTGCGCCATAACGATTCTGTGCTGCCGGAGTGGAATTCAGTGTTAGCGAAAAGCTGGCGGGAGAATGGAAGAATAAAGAATTCGCTCTGAAGAAGATGCCCAGGACCAACAGCATCATGAGAATAGAGACCAGCCCAACTGAAAAAGCATGTATCGGACCCATGCCGGGTTTTTTTTCCAACTATTTAACTAGGATGGTGGCAGAATGATGCCCATGTGGTGACACGGTGGCAGAGTGATTAGCACTGCTGCACTCACAGCGACAGGGACCCTGGTTCAGTCCTGGCATTGGATGACTGTGGCGAGTTTGCACGTTCACCCCGTGTCCGTGTGGGTTTCCTCCAGGTGCTCCGTTTTCCTCCCTTGGTCCAAAGATGTGCAGGTTGGGTGGGGTTGTGGAGTTACGGGGATAGGGAAGGGGGGAGGGCCTAGGTAGGGTGCTCTTTCGGAGAGTCAGTGCAGACTCGATGGCCGGGTGGCCCCCTTTTGCACTGTAGGAATTCTATGGTTCTATGTTCTTGCTCCCCATAACTATATTGCTGAAACCATTATTGCAAACCCACTGAGAAGTCCAAAGAACCTGTGAAGTAAGGGAAATATCTCGACAGTTGGCATTTTATCCCCAAACCCATTATATTGCAGTTGTCATTTGCTGAGTTCAGTGCTGGGATTCAACCAAAGCCGCTCTGTGGGAATTTTTCTATGCTTAGAGGTGCGTCAGCATCTACTGAGGCTCCTGGGAGTGTGTCACTATTAAAGGGGATCCCCGGAAGTGTGTCACTGCTTACTGGGAGACTGTCAGAAATTACCGGGGTCCCCAGTGGTATGACAGTATTTACCGGGGGGGTCAGGGTGCGAGTCAGTATTCACAGCACGTCCCCGGGGAGAGTGTCAGTATTTACAGCACGTCCCCGGGGAGAGTGTCAGTATTTACAGCACGTCCCCGGGGAGTGTGTCAGTATTTACAGCACGTCCCCGGGGAGAGTGTCAGTATTTACAGCACGTCCCCGGGGAGAGTGTCAGTATTTACAGCACGTCCCCGGAGAGAGTGTCAGTATTTACAGCACGTCCCGGGGAGAGTGTCAGTATTTACAGCACGTCCCCAGGGAGAGTGTCAGTATTTACAGCACGTCCCGGGGCGAGTGTCAGTATTTACAGCACGTCCCCGGGGAGAGTGTCAGTATTTACAGCACGTCCCCGGGGAGAGTGTCAGTATTTACAGCACGTCCCCGGGGAGAGTGTCAGTATTTACAACACGTCCCCGGGGAGTGTGTCAGTATTTACAGCACGTCCCCGGGGAGAGTGTCAGAATTTACAGCATGTCCCCGGGGAGAGTGTCAGTATTTACAGCACGTCCCCGGGAAGAGTGTCAGTATTTACAGCACGTCCCGGAGAGAGTGTCAGTATTTACAGCACGTCCCGGGGAGAGTGTCAGTATTTACAGCACGTCCCCGGGGAGAGTGTCAGTATTTACAGCACGTCTCCGGGGAGAGTGTCAGTATTTACAGCACGTCCCGGAGAGAGTGTCAGTATTTACAGCACGTCCCCGGGGAGAGTGTCGGTATTTACAGCACGTCCCTGGGAGAGTGTCAGTGTTTACAGCACGTCCCCGGGGAGAGTGTCAGTATTTACAGCACGTCCCCGGGGAGAGTGTCAGTATTTACAGCACGTCCCCGGGGAGAGTGTCAGTATTTACAGCACGTCCCCGGGGAGAGTGTCAGTATTTACAGCACGTCCCCGGGGAGAGTGTCAGTATTTACAGCACGTCCCTGGGAGAGTGTCAGTATTTACAGCACGTCCCCGGGGAGAGTGTCAGTATTTACAGCACGTCCCGGGGAGAGTATCAGTATTTACAGCACGTCCCAGGGAGAGTGTCAGTATTTACAGCACGTCCCGGGGAGAGTATCAGTATTTACAGCACGTCCCCGGGGAGAGTGTCAGTATTTACAGCACGTCCCCGGGGAGAGTGTCAGTATTTACAGCACGTCCCGGGGAGAGTATCAATATTTACAGCAGTATTTACAGCAGGGGCTGGTTTAGCACACTGGGCTAAATAGCTGGCTTTTAAAGCAGGCCAAGGCAGGCCAGCAGCACGGTTCAATTCCCGTACCAGCCTCCCCGAACAGGCGCTGGAATGTGGCGACTAGGGGCTTTACACAGTAATTTCATTTGAAGCCTACTTGTCACAATAAGCGATTTTCATGTCCCGGGGAGTGTGTCAGTATTTACAAGGGGCCCTGGGGAGAGTGTCAGTATTTACAGCGGATTCCTGCTGGTGTCTCAGTATTTACAGGGTGTGCCCAGGAGAGTGTCAGTATTTACAGAGGATCCTTGGGGAGTGTGTCAGTATTTACAGGGGATTCCTGCTGGTGTCTCAGTATTTACAGGGTGTCCCCGGGAGAGTGTTAGTCTTTACAGGGGATCCTTGGGAACATGTCGGTATTTAGAGGTGGTCCCCGGGGTGCGTGTCAGTATTTTTAAAAAATATTTTTTATTCTCCTCTTTCACATTTTCTCCCAAATTTACACCCAACAATAATCAGTAACGAATGTAATGTTAATCCCCATATCAATAACAGCGATCCCATCCTCCCACCAAACCCCCAAACATTAGCCCGCATGTTAACATAAACAAATGACAAAAAGGAATCAGGAATCACATACAGTCCCTCTCCCCCCGACCCGCCCAGCCTCCCCCCTAGTGTTCAATGTGATCCAATTCTCGAAAGTGCATAACGAATAACGCCCATGAATTGTAGAATCCCTCCATCCTTCCCCTCAGTTCAAATTTGACCTTTTCAAGCCCCAGGAATTCCAGCAGGTCCCCCCGCCACGCCAGGGCACAGGATGGAGAGGTTGATCTCCACCCTAACAGGATCCGCCTTCGGGCGATCAACGAGGCGAAGGCTACAACATCTGCCTCCGCGCCCGTTTCCAACTCCGGCGGATCCGACACCCCGAATATGGCTGCCCGAGGGCCCGGGTCCAGTTTCACGTGCACCACTTTACAGATTACCCTAACACCTCCTTCCAGTAATCCTCCAGCTTTGGACAAAACATATGAACGTGGTTTGCGGGGCCTCCCCTGCAATGTTCACACACATCTTCTACCCCCTCAAAGAGCTGGCTCATCCTCGACCTCATGAGGTGTGCTCTATACACCACCTTCAGCTGTATCAGCCCCAACCTCACACACGAGGTGGAGGCGTTCACTCTCCGGAGCACCTCACGCCAGAACCCCTCCTCCATACCCTCTCCCAACTCTTCCTCCCACATTCCCTTGATCCCTCTAGAGGCGCTTTCTACTCCTCCAAAATAGCCCCATAAACCGCCAATACAACCCCCTTCTCCAGTCCCCCTGTCGTCAGCTCCTCCTCCAGCAGTATGGAAGCCGGCTCTATTGGGAAGCTCTGTATCTCCTTTCTGACAAAGTCTCGAACCTGCATGTATCTAAATATTTCCACCTGCTCCAGCCCATTCTTCGCTTCCAGCTCCTTCAGTCCTGCAAAATTGGGGCAGCACGGTAGCCTTGTGGATAGCACAATTGCTTCACAGCTCCAGGGTCCCAGGTTCGATTCCAGCTTGGGTCACTGTCTGTGCGGAGTCTGCACATCCTCCCCGTGTGTGCGTGGGTTTCCTCCAGGTGCTCCGGTTTCCTCCCACAGTCCAAAGATGTGCAGGTTAGGTGGATTGGCCATGATAAATTGCCCTTGGTGTCCAAAATTGCCCTTAGTGTTGGTTGGGGTTACTGGGTTATGGGGATAGGGTGACGGTGTTGGCCTTGGGTAGGGTGCTCTTTCCAAGAGCTGGTGCGGACTCGATGGGCCGAATGGCCTCCTTCTGCACTGTGAAATCTATGATTCTAAAACGACCCCCAAGAAACAAATCTTATGGTGTCCTAATTCCATTTCTCCTCCCATCTCTGAAAATTTCCATCCCACTTCCCTGGCTCAAATCTATGATTCCCTCGAATCGGCATTTCCCTTGACCCTGCCCCCAACCCGAAGTGCTGTCGAAACTGCCTCCAAATTCTCAACGAAGCTATTACTACCGGACTCCCCGAGTATCTCCCCGGGGCTGTCGGGAGAGGCGCTGTCGCTAGCACCTTCAATCCCGACCACCTACACAAACTCTCCTCCATTCTGACCCATTCGAAGTCAACTCCTTGACCCAGCTCCGTACCTTCTCCACATTCGCTGCCCAGTAATAATACACCAGGTTCAGAAGACCCAAACCCCCTGCCTGCCTTCCCCTCTGTAATAGCACCTTATTAATTATGGCCACCTTCCCTCCCCATATGAACGAGGTAATCATCTCTTCAATCTCTCTAAAAAATGCGTTTGGCAGGAAAATCGGCAGGCATTGAAAAATAAACCGGAATCGAGGCAGCACATTCATTTTAACCGCCTGTACCTGACCCGCCAGTGACAGAGAGAGTGTGTCAGTATTTTTAGGGGATCTCCAGGAGTGTGTATTTACAGTGGGCCCTGGATGTGTGCCTGTATTTACAGGGAGTCTCTGGGAATGTGTCAGTATTTACAGTGTGTGCCTGGGCATGTGTTAACATTTACTCTCAGGAACACCCTGTATTTACAGAGGCTCCTGTGCATTGTGAAACAGAGACCAATGCCCTAAAGCATTTTGTTTGGTTTGTTTTCTATCTTTCCCACTGCCATTTCCACCACACACCCATCCCCTCTTCCTTAAGAATTTAGATCCACAACTCAATTGAACATCATGTCTTCTGAGGGACATAAATGAAAGGGCAGTGTCCCATGGCCATATTGAAGTTCCATGTTGTTGTATCTGAGAAGAGAAGAGTGGATTTACCCTATCCACTGAGCTGTTTGGCGCACTGGCTCCAAACGGGCACATGCTGAGACAGCTGTGCGAGTGAGGCAGCAGCTGTGCCTGATCTTGTGACGCCTTCTGCCCACTTGTCTAAAACAATCAATCACCGTGATTCACTTGCTCATTACTGCATAGTTCAGATAGCTCCATCAATTAAATAGCCGCTTTGAAGTGACTACCATATTTCACAGCATTCGTAAGGTATGTTTTGAAACCAAACACCCCAGGACGGGGTGAAAGTGCCTGAGGAGATTTGATAGCTGTACTTTTATAGTCCACCTTCCTTCTCAGACCATTGAAATTGTGCTAATTGTGTTGGTCACAGAATTGTGTTTGCCTGTCAGAATATAAATCTTTCCTTGTTTTTGGTAAATGTTACGATCTGCACAGACAGCGGGGCTTGGCATGATTCACACAGGCCTCTGGGGTCAAGGCAGAAAAGTTTAACCTAATCCTATAATAGCTCCAGTTATGTCCTGTTAACGTGGAATACCCTGGCAAAATCATCCTGTTCTGTTTTTGGAAATAATTCACTGACTTTCTTCAAGTTGTTTGCTTTTGCAGGCAAGATCCAGAGTCTGCCTTTGGAACCACTTTCAAACATGGCATATTGCTGTTAGTGGGATCTTCCTGTGCACACATTGCCAACACATTTCCTAGATTGCAACAGTGATTCCACTTCAAAAATACTTATTGGCTGTAAGGCACTTCGTAACATCTTGGGCGGGATTCTCCCGCAACTGGCCAGATGGCCCGACGCCGGCGTCAAGAGCGGCGCAATCCACTCCGGCGAGTGGCACATGCGCAGAACCGCCAGCATGTTTTTGTGCATGCGCAGGGGGTTTCTTCTCTGCGCCAGCCATGGCAGAGCCCTACAGAGGCCAGCGCGGAGGGAAAGAGTGCCCCCACGGCACAGGCCCGCCTGCAGATCGGTGAGCCCCGATCGCGGGCCAGGCCATCGTGGCCCCCCCAGGGCCGGATACTCTCGCGCCCCCAAGGACTCCGGTAGACGGCCTACCAGCCAGGTGGATAGCACAATTGCTTCACAGCTCCAAGGTCCCAGGTTCGATTCCAGCTTGGGTCACTGTGCGGAATCTGCACATCCTCCCCGTGTCTGCGTGGGTTTCCTCCGGGTGCTCCGGTTTCCTCCCACAGTCCAAAGATGTGCAGGTTAGGTGGATTGGCCATGATAAATTGCCCTTAGTGTCCAAAATTGACCAGTGGGGGGGTCGGAGAATCCCGCCCCTTGAGTCTGGAGCGAAAGAGGTTGGTTCGTATTGAATGCAGAACTCTTCAGCACAGCCTCCATTGCCCTGACCCCCTCTTGATGGGTTAGAATAAACAGGGCAGGCTGAATGGTCTTCTATAAACCTGGTTCTTCTGTGGCTTCTATCTTGAGCTTAGTCCAATTCTCAAGCCACTGGACCTCGATGCATTGTCTCAAGCACCCTCAAGCAAATTCTTCAGATTTACTAAGCCAGTGTTCTGACTAGCTTCCATTGCGTTGCTGCTGTCTTTAACAATAAATACATACACATATTGTTCTGCTGAGTGAGTATAAACCAGGAAGGTCCCACTAATCTGGGACCATAAGCAGCTACTCTGCCTATGCAGTAGTGAAGATGCTACAATTGAGCCTCTGCTACCAATGGACCATCAGATAGCAAGTATCAGAAATAAGCCTGAAGTCGCGGCATTGGATAAGAGCTCTGTGCCGATA
Source organism: Scyliorhinus torazame (assembly GCF_047496885.1). Taxonomy (NCBI): domain Eukaryota; kingdom Metazoa; phylum Chordata; class Chondrichthyes; order Carcharhiniformes; family Scyliorhinidae; genus Scyliorhinus; species Scyliorhinus torazame. The sequence continues at coordinate 338,781,030 of NC_092710.1, read as the reverse complement.
TTCCATCTCATTAGGTCTATTGATTACACCAAAAAGAAAGGATTTATTTTGCGGGTCTCAACCTCAACGTGTATATCCAAAAGTTTTTTATAGCCAGTGTCATACTTTATTTTGAAGTGCAGTCATTATTGCTGGGTAAGAAATGTGGCAGTCAATTTGTGTGCAGCGAGATCCCACAGGCAGTGTGAATGATTGGAATAATAAAAGTTATATTGAAGATCTAAATTGATGCATCAATTGTGGTCTAGTTCCTTTGTGATCTCTGTTTATTTACAGCTCCATCTGTTCTCAATTACAGCATTTCGTACATTTTAATGGAGCTCATATTTCTGGGTGGCTTGTAATTTTATGGCGTCTTTGCTTTTAGGAAACTTCCACCTCCTTCATTTTGTTTGACTCCCTTTGGTCCTTGTTGATAACTGTGCAGCTGCGGGTGGAGGCGCACAACTTACTCCCAGCGAGACAGATAGTCAGCGGCGCGGACTAACTAGGCATGAGCATATCCACTCTGTTGACTGCCACCAGTCGCCCACCCCCATGACACAGGAGCCAAATACTGGTCCCTGCGCTATCTCAATAGTCACCGCCTGCTGAACTCAGAAACAGTAAGCTAGTCAATCCCTTAAACTTGTCCTGACATTCAGTTAGATCATAGCTAATCTGTATCTTAATTCCAACTTGGTTCTGTAACCCCCTCTGACCTAATAAAAACCTGTTCATATTATTTTGATGTTTTCAACTGACCCCAGCCTCAGCAGCCTATACGGCACCTTGTCAAAGGCCTTCTGGAAATCTAAATAGATCATATCCACTGGTTCTCCGTTGTCTAACTTCCTTGTTACCTCCTCAAAGAATTCTAACAGATTTGTCAGACATGACCTCCCCTTGATCGAAGTCAGGCTAACCAGCCTATAATTTCCTGTCTTCTGCCTCCCTTCCTTCTTAAACAGCGGTGTTACATTAGCCACTTTCCAGTCCTCTGGGACCCTTCCTGCCTCCAGTGATTCCTGAAAGATCATCACTAATGCCTCCACAATTTCCTCAGCTATCTCTTTTAGGACCCTGGGGTGTAGTCCATCCGGTCCAGGTGACTTATCCACCTTCAGACCTTTCAGTTTCCCCAGAACCTACCCCAGGGTAGAGGGGTCAATTACTAGGGGGCATAGGTTTAAGGTGAGAGGGGCAAAGTTTAGAGTAGATGTACGAGGCAAGTTTTTTACGCAGAGGGTAGTGGGTGCCTGGAACTCACTACCGGAGGAGGTAGTGGAGGCAGGGACGATAGGGACATTTAAGGGGCATCTTGACAAATATATGAATAGGATGGGAATAGAAGGATACGGACCCAGGAAGTGTAGAAGATTGTAGTTTAGTCGGGCAGTATGGTCGGCACGGGCTTGGAGGGCCGAAGGGCCTGTTCCTGTGCTGTACATTTCTTTGTTCTTTGTTCTTTGTTCTTTTAGTGATGGCCACTACACTCACCTCTGCCCCCTGGTTCTCGTGGAGTTCTGGTATCCCACAGGTGTTTTCCACCGTGAAGACTGATGCAAAGTAACTATTCAGCTCCTCTGCCATTTTTTTGTTTCCTCCTCGTTGCATCCTCGAAGAATTCCAGTCGACTTGTAAATCCACGCTGATTATCTGATTCTACCACTGTTTTCCAAGTGCTCTGCTGTAAAATCAGTGATAATGGATTCTAGAATTTTCCCCACAACCAATGTCAAGATGACTGGTCCATAATTCCCTGATATCACTATCTCCCTTTTTAAATATTGGGGTTACAATAGCTATCCTCCAATCTGTAGGAACTGTTCCAGAGTCTATGCAAACCTCAAAGATGACGACCAATGCATCCACTATTTCCTTAAGAACTCTGCAATATAGATTATCAGGCCCTGAGGATTTATTGACCTTCAATCCCATCAATTTCCCCAACACCATTTGTACTAATATTGATTTCCTTCAGTTCCCCTCTCTCAATAAACCCTGTGTTCCCCAATATTTCTGGTGTGCTATTTGTGTCCTCATTTGTGAAGACAGAATCAAAGTATGTATTTAGTTGGTTAACCATTTTTATTCCCCATTATAAATCCCCATTTCTGACTGTAAGGGACCTACATTTGGCTTCATCAATCTTTTTCTCTTCACCTACCTTTACGGCAGCACGGTAGCACAGTGGTTAGCACAATTGCTTCACAGCTCCAGGGTCTCAGGTTCGATTCCGGCTTGGGTCACTGTCTGTGCGGAGTCTGCACATCCTCCCCGTGTGTGCGTGGGTTTCCTCCGGATGCTCCGGTTTCCTTCCACAGTCCAAAGATGTGCAGGTTAGGTGGATTGGCCATGATAAATTGCCCTTAGTGTCCGAAATTGCCCTTAGTGTTGGGTGGGGTTACTGGGTTATGGGGATAGGGTGGTGGTGTTGACCTTGGGTAGGGTGCTCTTTCCAAGGGCCGGTGCAGACCTGATGGGCCGAATGGCCTCCTTCTGCACTGTAAATTCTATGATAATCTATGATACCTATAGAAAGTTTTACATCAGTTTTTGTGTTCCTCGCAAGCTCACTCTCGTAATCTATTTTCCCCTTTTTCATCAATCCCTTGGTCCTCCTTTGCTGAATTCTAAACTGATCCTGATCCTCAGGGCTGTTATTTTTCCTGGCCAATTTGTATGTCTCTTCCTTGGGTCTAATGCTATCTCTAATTTTCCTTGGAAGCCATTGTAGACCTGTTAAGAGGCATGTGTAGCCCCAAGTGCAAAATATGAAGTGGTTATCGGGTAGTATGGGTGCTGTTTTCAGTACTGGCAACTGTTGCCAAGTAGCCAGCGATGGTCATGGTGGCACACGCCACAGATAATGTCGCCGCGTCCCTCTGTTGTTTGTCGTGTCTCCCATGTGTATAAATCAGGCCTTTGTGTCTCACTTGCAAGCACCCTTGAACCAGAGCGTTGGGCATCCTACTGGTCTTCTCACCCCAGCTGCCTCCTTGGGAATGCATGAGTCTTCCGATCTGCAAACATGCCCGAACTAGAGAAGTTGCCTCTGCTTGATGAGTGGTGGCTTGCATGGGAAATTTTCTTTTGAAAGGACTTTTGCACAAGTGATTTTGTTTTTCGATAAGGTGGTGTGAAGATGGAAATTGTTGAGTTTCCTTTCTTGGTAACTATAAGTCATCGATGCTTCACAGCCCGCTGCTGGGAAAACAGCCCTCCAGAGCCAGCACCTTTGTCCTAAGGGTCAGCCTGTTGTTTCAGGGGTCAGCCAAAGGTGGAAGCTGCTTTTGTTATGTGTGTATCAAGTTCTGTGTCGAAAGTTACATTATAGCAATGTGACAGACAGCAAGTCCCACAACCATAGTTTTCTCGACACTTCTAATGCGGGAGAACAAATGACAGGCTTGGGAGAGACAATCCCATCAGTGTTTGTGGCTGAGTTTCTGTGTGAGTGCTGCCTGTCATCATGTGGAGAAGTCCTCTGATCAAGTGTCTTCACTTTCAGTCGGGACAGATCCTGGAGCTTGCTGTCTGACCGAGCACGCAGGTAACCCCCTCCCAGTTCCGTAGAGAAGGCGAAAGTCAGGGAGGTGGAGAAGAAAAGGGGAGGCGATGGCATATTGGTAATGTCACTGAACTAGTAATGCAGAGGTCCAGGGAAATGAGTCCAATTCCCACTGGCAGCTGGGGAATTTTAAAAATTCCGTGAATAAATCTGGGATATAAAACGAGTCTCAACAATGCTGACCAGGAAACTATCATCAATTGTAAAGGTGAGCTGCAGGTGGAGTGGGGGGTGTGGATTGGAAAAGGAGAGGGCAATATTGCCAGTCAGATTGCAGCTGGTTTATTTTGGATGCTCCCGGATTCTGCAAAAATAAGAAGTACCTGGATTCCGGGTCCGGATTGCTGTTGCAGGGGGCCGATTTGGCACGGAGGCGGCTGATTTAGCACAGTGGGCGAAATAGCTGGCTTGCAGTGTAGAACAAGGCCAGCAGCGCGGGTTCAATTCCCGTACCGGCCTCCCCGAACAGGTGCCGGAATGTGGCGACTAGGGGCTTTTCACAGTAACTTCATTGAAGCCTACTTGTGACAATAAGTGATTATTATTATTCAGTGATTCTGACCATGAAGAGGAAGAATAGGAACTAGGGTCTCCTTATGGATGGCACAGTGGTTAGCACTGCTGCATTACCGCTCCAGGGACCCGGGTTCAATTCCGGCCTCGGGTGACTGTGTGGAGTTTGCACGTTCTCCCTGTGCCTGTGTGGGTTTCCTCCGGGTGCTCCGGTTTCCTCCCCCAGTCCAAAGATGTGCAGGTTAGATGGATTGGCCATGATAAATTGCCCTTTAGTGTCCAAAAGGTTAGGCGGGGTTACGGGGATAGGGTGGAGGCATGAGCTTAGTAAGCTTAAGAAGGGTGCACTTTCCAAGGGCCAGTGCATACTCCTGCACTGTAAATTCTATGATTCTGTGATCCTTACATAGTGGAATAGCCGCGTATGAAGAAAGGGTGCCTGTTGAATGGTGACCCAGAATGAAGATGTACCAGGAGGACATTTTTAGGGGGAAGTGAGCAAAGAGAGTGGAAATTGGAATGCCGGTTTTGGGGCAAGATTGAACGGTCTCGTTGCGCCCGACTTGGTGACGCGACGAGGCAGTTAAATCTCACGAAAGGCCTCTCGAGAGATTTGCGATGCTCGGAACGCCTCAGGAGAATCTAACAATCTAACAAGACATCACTATCTGGATCTCCCTGGGCAAGATCCAGATTAACATATTTAAATGAGCCATTAGGCTCATTTAAATATGTCTGCGTCCGATTATGCCAAGGCCCAGGGACGAACATCCGTGCCTGGGAGACGTCGCCCTGGCATCATTTAGCACGTAACGGCACCTGGGGGCGTCTCCCAAACCATCGGAGGCCCCCGGGTGGTCGGGCTTTTGGCAGGGCAGTGCCCTGGCACTCCCACTGCCACCTTGACATTGCCAGGCTGGCAGTGCCACTGCCAGGGTGCTAGGTTGGCAGTGCCAAGGTGCTAGGTTGCCCATGCCAGGTATCGCGCCCGGGGGTGCCCTGCCCTTAAACATGTGGGGTGAGGGGGGGCTTGAGGACCGTCTAAGAGGTAAGATGGGGGGGTTTGGAGGCCGGGGTGGGGTGCCTGAGGAGATCAAGCGATCGGGCAGCATTTAGAAATGGCGCCCAATCTCTTCTTGCACGTCAGTGCAGGGAGTGAGGTAAACACGGCGGAGATTCCTCACTGATGCCAAAAGAAAAAGTCGACGTTTGATAGTGGGGCCGTTCTCGGTGCCGCAGGCGCTGAGAAATACCTGCTCTTCCCGTCCAAAACAAGAATTATTTTTGTTAAATTGTGCCCTTAATCTCCACTGCCCGAGCTTGGTGCTCAGTTCCAAGCACAGTGCACCAGATGGGCTCATCACATCGCATTCATGTGCAAACTTTTACAGGTCTTGTAGGTTTTTTGCCAGTCCATAACACCCTCTAAGGCAGCAGTGGAGCCAATCAGCAGTGTGGTGATATGCATCACTGTATATACACAAGGGGTTAATGTAAATACACTAAGTAAACACTAGAGGGAGCACTGGAGATGTCATGACATGCAGACATACAGCTAATGAACACATAGAAAAGGACACGACCAATGGGCAGTCAAGACACCCAGAGGTGACACTACCACAAGGGGGCAACCCATATATGAGGACAGAGCACACATGCTCTGTCTCTTTCCACAGGCGAAAGTTAGAGAGAAGGACAGGGGCAGATCAGAAGCATCACACCCACCATGTGGCTTAGAGCAGACTGGTTAGTTAGACTGAGTTACTATGGCAAGATTAGCAGGAGAGTTGAACTCATAGAGAACTGTGCTAATGGTTCAATAAATCACATTGAACTTACTTCAACGTCTGGAGTATCTTTTGGTCAAAGCTGCATCGAGTTGCAGCCCGTGTTATCCCAGAATACATAACACATCAAGCAGTAGCTCTGGTTCAGGTTTCACTGATGTTGTAGTTGAGCAGTATTGGGTAGAAGCTGTTCAAGTGTTTGAACCGGGAAGGTGAAGGCAGCAGTTTCCCTGATCAACAGCTGATTCACTCTGTTTGTACAGCTGAGATGAAGATTATCCAAATATAGTTTACACCGTACACGAGAGGATTTGGAGACTCTTGGAAATTTATTTAACAATTATTGCTGCTTGTAGAACAGATGGTAAATTACACTATTCCCAAACTGCAACTGTAATCCTACCAAGGGCGGCCAAAAAGACGAAAGTTTTTCTCCAGTCGCTGCCAGGTTTCTCCACTGAAACGAGTAATCCCTGCTGGGACAAACGCAAAATACTGCACGGCCTCCAAATCTGCAATCAAAGCAGAAAATGCTGGAGGTGCTCAGCAGCAGTGCAGGGAGAAACCGAGCTAAGGCTTTCGGCAGGGCCTTCTTCAGAGCATTCTACTCATTTAACACAATGTTCACAATCAGAGCAATACCTACCCTTTTCCTCTTTACCCATCTGAAGACAGACCAGGGATGTAGCTCATGGGCCTCCTACTCAGTCGAGCTCAGACAACACCGCAGGTCACATTTAGCCACGGAGCTATCAGATGATCATGCTTTCCTATCCACCTTTGCTTCCTTCATTTTACCATTTGGTTCTGGAATTCCCTCCCTAAACCTCTCTGCTTCTCTCTCCTCCTTTACAACCCTCCTCAATTCCAACCTCTTTGACTCGGTGTCAACCTTTGCCGCATAATTGCTTCTGTGAAATTGCCTTGGAATGCTTCCCCTCTGTTAAATGTGCTTTTCAAATGCAAGTTTTTGTTGTAATATTTGTCGTGTCACATTGTGAAAACTGATTTCACGCATTAGAGATCTGATTTGTAGTCATCCAGTACTATAATTCCCAATCTGGCAGTCACAATATTACAGAAGGAGAGATGACACATGAACCTTCCCACAAGGACAGGGAGATTGGAGAACCCCCATGGGATTAACATAGAACATAGAACAATACAGTACAGTACAGGCCCTTCGGCCCACGATGTTGTGCCGACCATTTATCCTAATCTAAGATCAACCTAACCTATACCTCTTCAATTTACTGCTGTCCATGTGCCTGTCCAAGACTCGCTTAAATGTCCCTCCTGACTGACTCCACCGCCTCCGCTGGCAGTGCATTCCACGCACCCACCACTCTCTGTGTGAAGATTACTGTCAACCATCGCCTAATGGTAGCTTTCAGAGGTCCTCGGCATAGAGTGTTGGCCTAGCACCTCCTGCCTTGGGTGAAACTTGGGCAGGGAGGTTAGTGGTGTAGTGGTAATGCCATTGGACTAGTAATCCAGAGACCCAGACTAATGCTCTGGGAACACGTGTTCAAATCCCACCGCAACTGATGGAATTTAAATTTAAATGAATCTCGAATATCAAGCTGATGATCATGATAACTTGCATCAATTGTGTACAAACCTTCTGCTGCTCTAATATCCTTTGGGGAAACAAATTTGTTGTCCTTACCCAGCCTACGTGTGACTCCAGACGCACATCAATGTGGTTCACTCTTAATTGCCCTAGCAAGCTATTTAGTTGAAGGGCAAGAAGGGCTGGGCAACAAATGCTGGCCTTGCCAGTGATACCCACATCCCATGTAAAAAATAAAGAAAAAAAAGTGGGGAAATGTCTTTATAATTAAATTACTGAACACATTTTAGTATTGGCGTTTAACTTTACTTATTTCTGTGCTTTTCTTTCAGACCTCCGAGGCCCTTCCGGTTTCCCCGAAGGTGAGTAGCTTAGAGCACCAGGGTTTCTGCCTCGTGTACACCAGAGCCCATAACTGAAAGGAGTTCCCAGCCAGTTCCACTCTGAGCCCCAAGCCATATGTGCAGAGCAGTGTCTTGGGCCAGATCAACTGGTGGCATTATTCTCTGCAAAGACTGACGACTTTTAAAAAGAGATCCAAACTTCCAGCTATTAACTGAAAGAATGACACGACAAGATGTACTTGTCAACGTTTACTGTAACAAATTACTAAAAAAAATAGTAGTTTCATTTTGTAGGCAATTTTTACTTTAAATTAGAGAAAGGTACATTCTTCTTGATAGTTAACACATATTGCACTCTCCGCAGAATTACTATCTTTACAGTCACTCTCAGCCTCCGGTGGGTTACTTTCATTTTTACTTTCCCAGCTGCACAATATCTAATCCCAAAACTGACTTTTACTGTGAGGGTTCATAGAATAGAATTTACAGTGCAGAAGGAGGCCATTCGGCCCATTGAGTCTGCACCGGCTCTTTGAAAGAGCACCCTACCAAAGGTCAACACCTCCACCCAACTCTAAGGGCAATTTTGGCCACTAAGGGTAATTTACCATGGCCAATCCACCTAACCTGCACATCTTTGGACTGTGGGAGGAAACCGGAGCACCCGGAGGAAACCCACGCACACACGGGGAGGATGTGTAGACTCCGCACAGACAGTGACCCAAGCCGGAATCGAACCTGGGACCCTGGAGCTGTGAAGCAATTGTGCTATCCACAATGCTACCGTGCTGCCCACAAACCTGCAGCTTCTTTTCCACCAGCCCAAGCTAGGTGAATCCCCCTGCTTCCTTCAAATCCTTGCGAACGTGATCACTTCAGTCTGAGTGCAAGTGGTGAACAGTAGAATCAGCATTTCCTATGCTTCGGGTGCAAAACTGGCTACCGGTCTCCTCTCTGCTTCTCAGATGGCTGCAGGCTGCCCCAAACCTAACCATTCTCTATCTGCGATACTCATAGATTTGTAGGGAAGCTTGTAACCTAATCTCAAATATGGGTTCCTCTTCACCATGGCAATGCGAAACAATGAGCCTTGTACCTAGGTAGGAATACTAATTAACTATTTTTGATCCCAACTCCTTTCATCCTAGAAGTAAATGGAAAGTTTACAGCACAACTGTTTACAATCCAATACCTATAACACCTTTCTGAGACTTTTAGAGACTCGGGGTCTACGCATGGTATACCCGGAGACTGCTGTTATTGGCTCCGTGAATAACTGTCTTGCACCTTATTCTCAGTAAGACAACCTGAGTTTGGCTTTGATCTCTATCACCCAAGCTTACCGTCAGGCAGACTGCAGAACGGGTCATATCACCCACTTCATTTACCTTAAGTTTAAAGCTACTGACCCAAAATATAAAATCTCTTGAAGCAGAAAACATTGAAAGTATCCAGCACGTCAAGCAGCATCTGCGGCGAGGGAAATAGTTAATATTTCAGCTGATGACCTTTCGCCAGAAGTGAAAGGTTGAAATGAAAGGTCATCAACCTGAAATGTTAACTTTTTTTTTCCTCTCCGCAGATGCTGCCTGAATTGCTGAGTATTCCCACGGTTTTTATTTCAGATTCCCAGTTTCTGTAGTTATATTGTTTTTGTTCGGTGCATGGTTTAATGGTTGTGAGGAGAATTTGGAGTGGGTGTACTACCAGCCTCCTGCCACTAGGTGCCACAGATGCTCCAGCAAATGCCCTGTGTTTCTTTATCTATTAAGAATATGAAAGATACCCAGAGGAAGGATGTCATGATTACGCTATCCTTTCCTCCACTTTTGAATCTGTATTATGCATAGATTGCTGGATCTTACAATGTGCGAGAGTTAGCGCACATTTGAGAACACTTGTATAATGTGAGGGGAAATTGGCTTTTACTTCGAGCCTCCAATCAAAAGGAGTCATTGTTTTCAGCCAAGCCCCACCTGCTCCCACTGACACCCGCTCCCATATCTCCAGGTTGCTGGACAGGGAATAACAGTCGGGAGTATGGTAGCACTGGTTATGGTCCTGCATTAATAATCCAGAGACATGAGTTCAAACCGCACCGCAGCTGTTGGGGATTTAAAATACAATCACAGGCAGTCCTCAAACTTTATTACGTCCGAGTTACGACAAATGACACTTAGTGTTTAAATTCACACCCCATTTCAACTTTACAATGTCGGGTTGAACTTTCTGACATCACACCAGCACATTCATACATGAGCTTTGACATTCTGCACTGCCCATCTGTATGACTAGACAGGTCGAACAGTCTTTTTAAAAAATATATTTTATTAAAGTTTTCAAACAGAATTTTTGCACTTTACAAATCAACATAAAAATAGCACGGTAACTGATAAATAACATTATTTAAATAAAATAGTGACCCGGACCTTCACCACCTTTGAGATCACCTTTGCCACTCCCCTCCAGTACTCATCCAGTGCTGGACACGACCAGAACGTGTGTGTGTGGTTCGCTGGGCTTCCCAAGCACCTCCCGCACCTGTCCTCCACTCCGAAGAACCTGTTCAGTCTTGCTCCCGTCATATGTGCTCTGTGTAGAACCTTGAATTGTATCAGGCTAAGTCTGGCACACGAGGACGAGGAATTTACCCTACTTTGGGCATCAGCCCACCGCCCCTCCTCAATCTCCTCCCCCAACTCTTCTTCCCATTTTCCCTTCAGCCCCTCGACCAGCGCCTCCTCCTCGTCTCTCATCTCCTGATATATTTCGGACACTTTGCCCTCCCCGACCCATACCCCCAAAATCACTCTATCCTGGATCCCCTGTGTCGGGAGCAGCGGAAATTCCCTCACCTGTTGCCTCGTAAACGCCCTTACTTGCATGTATCTAAAGATATTCCCCGGGGGCAACTCATACTTTTCCTCCAGCGCTCCCAGGCTCACGAACGTCCCGTCAATAAACAAATCTCTCAATCTCCTAATTCCTGCCCAATGCCAGCTCTGGAACCCTCCGTCCATCCTTCCTGGGACAAACCTATGATTGTTCCTGATCGAGACACCTGTCACCCCCCTGTGTCGCCTCCATTGCCCCCAGATCCTTAAGGTTGCCACCACCACTGGGCTTGTGGTATACCTTTTTGGGGAGAGCGGTAGCGGCGCCGTCACCAGCGCATTGAGGCTCGTTCCCTTACAGGACGCCGTCTCCAGCCTCTTCCACGCCGCCCCCTCTCCCTCCCTCATCCACTTACAAACCATCGCCACATTGGCGGCCCAGTAGTAGTCGTCCAGATTCGGCAACGCCAGTCCCCCTCTGTCCCTGCTACGCTGCAGGAACCCCCTCCTTACCCTCGGGGTCTTCCCTGCCCACACAAAACTCATAACGCTCCTGTCTATTTTCTTGAAAAAGGCCTTCGTGATCAAAATGGGGAGACATTGAAACACAAAAAGAAACCTTGGGAGGACCATCATTTTTACCGCCAGTGAGAGCGGCAGCATATCCCACCTCATGAAATCCTCCTCCATCTGCTCCACCAGCCGCATCAGATTGAGTTTGTGTAGAGTTCCCCAGCTCCTAGCTACCTGAATCCCCAAATATTGGAAGCTCCTTTCCACTCTCCTTAACGGCAGGGCATCTATTCCTCTTCCCTGATCCCCAGGGTGTGTTACGAAAAGCTCACTCTTCCCCATATTTAGCCTATATCCCGAAAAACCTCCAAACTCCCTCAATATCTGCATAACCTCTGTCATCCCCTCTACAGGATCCGCCACATATAGCAAGTATGTCATCTGCGTAGAGTGACACTCGATGTTCCTCTCCCCCTCTAACCACCCCCCTCCATTTCATAGAGTCTCTCAACGCTATGGCCAGTGGTTCAATTGTCAACGCGAACCGTAATGGGGACAAGGGAGCACCCCTGCCTTGTTCCCCTGTGTAGCCGAAAATACTCCGATCTTTGCCGGTTTGTGACTACACTTGCCACTGGGGCCCCATATAGGAGTCTGACCCAACTGACAAACCCCTCCCCGAACCCAAACCTCCTCAACACCTCCCATAGATACTCCCACTCTACCCTATCGAATGCCTTCTCTGCATCCATTGCCACCACTATCTCTGCCTCCCCCTCCGCTGGGGGCATCATTATCACCCCAGCAGCCGTCGAACGTTGACATTCAGTTGTCTCCCCTTTACAAACCCTGTCTGGTCTTCATGCACCACCCCCGGGACACAATCCTCGATCCTTGTCGCCAGCACTTTTGCCAGCAGCTTGGCGTCTACATTCAGGAGCGAGATAGGCCTATAAGACCCGCATTGCAGCGGATCTTTATCCCGCTTCAGGATTAGTGATATCGTCGCCTCCGACATTGTCGGGGGTAGAGTCCCCCCTTCTCTGGCCTTGTTAAAGGTTCTTGCCAGCAACGGGGCCAACAAGTCCACATATTTCCTGTAAAATTCCACCGGGAACCCGTCTGGTCCCGGGGCCTTCCCTGCCTGCATGTTCCCCAGCCCTTTAGTCACCTCCTCCACCTCAATTGCCACCTCCTGCTCCTCCACCCTCGGGAACCTTAGTTGGTCCAGAAACTGTTGCATTCCCTCTTTTCCCTCCGGGGGTTGGGACCTATATAGCCTCTCATAAAAGGTCTTAAACACCTCATTTACCTTCCCTGCTCTCCGCTCCGTAGTTCCCGTTTCATCCCTAACTCCCCCAATTTCCCTCGGCGCTATCCTCTTGCGAATTTGGTGGGCCAGCAGCCGGCTCGCCTTTTCCCCATATTCGTATCTCATCCACTGTGCCTTCCTCCACTGTGCCTCTGCCTTTCCTGTGGTCAGCAAACTCCGTCTGAAGTCTATATAGTCCTTCGTCCGGGGCCTCCGCATATCTTTTATCCACACTCAAAATCTCCCCCACTAATCTCTCCCTTTCTTTGCCCTCTTTTTTCTCCTTGTAAGCCCTAATGGAGATCAACTCTCCCCTCACCACCGCCTTCAGCGCTTCCCATACTACTCCCACCTGAATCTCCCCATCATCATTGGCCTCCAGGTACCTCTCAATACATCCCCGCACCCTTCCACAGACCCCCTCATCCGCCAATAATCCCACATCCAGTCGCCAGAGTGGGCGCTGCTCCCTCTCCTCTCCTAATTCCAGATCCACCCAGTGCGGGGCATGGTCTGAAACGGCTATGGCCGAATACTCCGTTCCTGCCATCTTCGAGATCAGTGCCCTGCTCAAAACAAAGAAATCTATTCGGGAATATACCTTGTGAACATACCCAGCATCCGCTTCATAAATCCCACGTCATCCCAGTTCGGGGCATATACATTTACCAGCACGACCTCCTTTCCCTGCAATCTACCACTCACCATCACGTATCTACCCCCGTTATCCACCACTATATTCCTAGCCTCGAACGACACCCGTTTCCCTACCAATATCGCCACCCCCCTATTTTGCGACTCCAGTCCTGAGTGGAACACCTGTCCCACCCATCCTTTCCTTAACCTAACCTGATCCGCCACCTTCAGATGCGTCTCCTGAAGCATGACCACATCTGCCTTCAGTCTTTTTAAGTGCGCGAACACTCGGGCCCTCTTGATCGGCCCATTTAGGCCTCTAACATTCCACGTGATCAGCCGGATTGGGGGGCCACCTGCCCCCCCCCCCCCCCCCCCCCCCCCCCCCGACAAGCCATCCCCTGTTCCAGGCCAGCCCCCTGTCCGGGTCCCGCGCACCCACCTGTCCCCCAGGCGGCGCCCTCCCGTCCCGACCACCTCTTCTCTTGCCAGCTCCCACTCGCTCCCAGCAACAGCAACCCAGTTGATCCCCCCCCCTGCTAGATCCCCATCTAGCACGGTTACTCCCCCCATGATGCTTCCGTAAGTCAGCTAACTCTAACTGACCCCGGCTTCCCCCGTTCGCTCCTTGACCCCCCTGTGCGTGGAACTCTCTTCCTTCGCCTATCTTCCCGCCATCATCTCCCTAGCGCGGGAAAAACCCTGCGCTTTCCTGGATCGGCCCCGCCCCCCATGGCGCAGCTCCCCCATTCCCCATCCCCCTTCTCAGTCCCTTTTTCCACCGGCGCCCACATTTCTCAGTGTCCCCCCATCAAAATCCCCGTCTATCGTCTCGATAGTATAAACTTCCCATTCCCCAATTTGCACTTCTGCACATCAACCTCGTTGTCTCCCCCCAACATCAGTCCCTCAGTTCTGGTCCAGTTTCACTTCTTGGATGAAGGTCCATTCCTCATCCGACATTTCAAAGTAGTAGTGCTTGCCCTGGTGCGTGACCCACAATCGCGCCGGCTGCCGCATCCCAAATTTTATTTTCTTCCTGTGAAGCACCGCCTTGGCCCGATTGAAGCTCGCCCTCCTTCTCGCCACCTCCGCGCTCCAGTCCTGATACACTCGTATCACCGCATTCTCCCACCTGCTACTCCGTACCTTCTTGGCCCAGCTCAAGACAGCCTCTCTGTCAGTGAAGCAGTGAAATCTCACCACTATTGCCCTTGGTAGTTCTCCAGCCTTTGGTCTTCTCACGAGGACCCGGTGAGCCCCTTCCACCTCCAGGGGGCCCGAGGGGGCCTCAGCTCCCATTAGCGTATGGAGCATCGTGCTCACATAAGCCCCAACGTCAGCTCCCTCCATTCCTTCGGGGAGACCCAGAATCCGGAGGTTCTTCCTCCTCGAGCTGTTCTCCAGGACTTCGAGCCTTTCGATACACCTCTTATGTAGCGCCTCATGCGTCTCCATTTTTACCACAAGGCCCTGTATCTCATCCTCATTTTCGGCTGCCTTTGCCTTCACCCCACGGAGCTCTATCGCCTGGGCCTTTTGTGTTTCTTTTAGCCCTTCGATTGCAATAACATCGGCGCCAGCACCTCCTTTAATTCCTCCACACACCGTCGGAGGAATTCCTGCTGGTCCGGGCCCCATGTCGTCTGGGCTCCATCCGCCGCCATCTTGCTTCTTCCTTCTCTTCTCTGCCGCTGCTCCAGAGATCCTTCGCAATCTGGCCACTACCACCGGTCCTTTCCATACACACCCGGGGGGACACCTTCCTTCGTCACCCCACACTGGGTTTGGTCCGAAAAAAATCCGTTGGGGCTCCCGAAAAGAGCCCAAAAGTCCGTTAAAACGGGAGCTGCCGAAACGTGCGGCTTAGCAGTGCATCGCCGCAACCGGAAGTCAGGTCGAACATTCTTTATTAGTTTGGAAACAAATGTTTAATTCTGTCAAATCTTTTTGGCACAACTGTCACAATTCTTATGCACTTATGTTGTATGTAATGTGTGCTCAGAATTGCAGAAAGTCAAGGTTAGACAGGCAACTGACAATGACCAATTGTCACCAATTGGTCGGAGGTTGTTTACATCATTATATACATGATTGCTTATACATATCATCACACCAAAGTCAGTGGTCTGTGCATGTTCACTCTGCTAACATGTTGTAGAAGTTCAAGTTGCGAAGAAGAGCTCTGAATAGAGGACTGTCGATCTTTCTTTTTTCCTTGTGTGGGTTCCCCAGACAGTGAACAGAACCAAATGCTTTCTGAAAGGAAATTCCATCCTCCGCAATATCTCGAGCTAATAATTGTACCTCTGCCAAGCTTAATGCATAATCTAATGGTAGTCAGATACACATTCTGGTTCCATCGCTAGTGTTCTGCATGGAAACCGGGGGTAAGTGGTCTTAAATATCGAGAGCCTGTTCTGCAGTTGAGCAAGGTATATCCGTGCAGGGTGCCTCTATCTTAATTGAGAAACCTGGTTGAAAGGCCAAGTCCCAGAAAGAGTGAGGAGCAGCAGAGAATTAGTAATCAGGTTTGGGGGTTTTGGGAGAAAGGAGACCCCAATCTCTCCATGCCGCACTTGCAGCTCCCCCTTGTTAGCGGTCAGACGCTGAGGCACAAGTCTGGCAAATCAGGCAGCAAGACAGCCAGTAATAACGAGAACATGTGGAGGTTCATTTCTGGCACAAACGCAGCCATCGAGAAACACCCCGCCAATCGTTGCCAAAATCACACTTAGAAATGTTTCTGTTAAATCGTGACCCATCTCTCTAAGTCTCCAGCTAAGTAAAGCCTCCCCTGATGTTTTATGGCTCTTACCTTTCTAGTTAAGTCAACATTTCCCAACCTTTTAAGTGCAATAGACTCCCAACAAGCTGCTTATGGGCAGCACGGTAGCACAGTGGTTAGCACTTTGCTTCACAGCTCCAGGGTCCCAGGTTCGATTCCCTGCTTGGGTCAGTGCCTGTGCAGAGTCTGCACGTTCTCCCCATGTCTGCGTGTGTTTTCTCCGGGTGCTCCGGTTTCCTCCCACAAGTCCCGAAAGACGTGCTGTTGGACATTCTGAATTCTCCCTCTGTGACTCGAACAGGCCCCGGAATGTGGCGACGAGGGGATTTTCACAGTAACTTCATTGCAGTGTTAACGTAAGCCGACTTGTGACAAAATGATTATTATTATTAGTTATATTTATACTACTTTCAACAGTTATACTTTAATCTTCCCAGAACCAAACATTACCCCTAAAATATGAACATGAACCATAAACTAGATATTCATGACCGTGTTCACATGCAGAAAATGCACACTTGATCAAATCCTGGAGAGCTACAAGTCTTTGAAAGTAGTCCTTCAATCTTCAATTGATGGTACTTTTTAGAAAATTGTGTGGAGATTCTTGTGGCGCAAAGTTGTCTGGATGTTCAATCTGCAGAGTTTGATATTTGTGCTTTGTTGTAAATTGTATATGATGTGACAATGATGTTTCCTCCTTACAGCTACGCCGCTCTGATTGCTGACTGGCCAGTGGTGGTCTTGGGGCTATGCACGGTGCTAATAGTGATATGTGCACTGGTTGGCATCCTGGTACCAGACCTTCCAGACTTCTCTGACCCACTGCTGGTGAGTGATCTACCCTTTTCTCTGAAGTGACATTGAATTCTTCAGATAACTACTACCTTGTCCCCTTTAATGTGGCTTTGGAGCTTCTAGGTGAAAGTAGTGGTCTCTGTGATGGCAGATATGTGATGGGAAACTCATTTCACCATCCCAGGAGTAGGGAAGAAATCATCAGCTGTGGTTACCGCTATCCATAACTGCTGGAAGTGCAGGTTATTGGGAAAGCAAGAAATAAAACTGGGAGATGAGCAGACCCAATTTAATTTAAAAATCGTTGTTAATCCAACCAGTCCCAATCATCAGTGGGTGTGAGTGGGACCTGCAGCTCAGTATTCAACGCTGAGCCATTAAAACTCCATCTCCAGTTCCAGTAGCTAGACCGTGCTGTGATGATGTATTTAGCAGCAGCTAAATACTGCTGCTAAGTTAGATCACAGCTGAATAAACAGTGAGGATTATATTCTGTTATACCAGTTGCTCTCAGCATTTCTGCTTGTTCACATCATTACTGGAACTTCATGATATTTCTTTGGGAAGGGTGTTTCAACACACCTTTTTAAAAATAAGTTTAGAGTACCCAATTCATTTTTTCCAATTAAGGGGCAATTTAGCGTGGCCAATCCACCTACCCTGCACATCTTTGGGCTGTGGGGGCGAAACCCACGCAGACACGGGGAGAATGTGCAAACTCCACACGGACTCCCAGAGCCGAGATCGAACCTGGGACTTCGGCGCCATGAGGCTACAGTGCTAACCACTGTGCCACCGTGCTGCCCCGTGTTTCAACACTCCTGCTTTCAATTTCAGGCACACTGCAAAACAGAGGGCACTCAATATTTCATAACGCAATCTGCAGTAGAATGGGCAATTCTCACAGTGACCTGGCTAACATTTCCCTTGTCTAACACTGTCAAAAAAGAGTTTAGCCGCTCATTCTTTTGTGGGATGTTGCTGTACATAGTGGGCACCTCATTTATTTGCAGGCATAGCATGTTGCTGCACTGGGTGTGCGTGAATGTCCACCATCGACAAAACACAAGTCAGGAGTGTGATGGAACACACTTGCCTAGATGAGTGCAGCTCCAACAACACTCGAGACGTAGTGGTGAGGCAGCGGCACAGTGGTTTTCACACTGGACTAGTAATCCAGAGTAATTCAAAGTCGCCGCCACCACCGGACTCATGGTGTACCTAGTCGGCGGGAGCGGCAGCGGTGCCGTCACCAGCGCTCCCAGACTCATGCCCACACAGGACGCCATCTCCAGCCTCTTCCACACCACCACCTCCCCCTCCATTACCCACTTGCGTATCATCGCCACATTGGCAGCCCAGTAATACCCACACAGATTAGGTAACGCTAACCCTCCTCTGTCCCTACTCAGCTCCAGAAACACCCTTCTCACCCTCGGGGTCTTTTTCGCCCACACGAATCCCATGATGCTCCTACTGACCTGCTTAAAAAAGGCCTTAGGGATCAGGATGGGGAGGCACTGAAATATAAAAAGGAACCTCAGGAGCACCGTCATCTTCACCGACTGTACCCTACCCGCCAAGGAGAATGGCAGCATATCCCACCTTTTAAACTCCTCCTCCATCTTCTCCACCAGCCTCGTCAAGTTGAGCTTGTGTAGGGCCCCCCAGCTCCTGGCCACCTGGATCCCTAGGTACCGAAAACTCCTTTCTGCCCTCTTCAGTGGAAGCTCGTCTATCCCCCTTCCCTGGTCTCCTGGATGTACCATGAAGAGTTCACTCTTCCCCATGTTGAGCTTATATCCGTAAAAGTCCCCAAACTCCCTGAGGATCCGCATCACCTCCGGCATCCCCCCACTGGGTCCGCCACATACAGTAACAGGTCATCGGCATACAACGAAACCCGGTGTCTCCCCCCCCCCCCCCAACGGACCAGCCTCCTCCAGTTCCTGAACTCCCTTAGAGCCATAGCCAAAGGCTCAATTGCCAATGCAAATGGCAAGGGGGATAGGGGGCACCCCTGCCTCGTCCCCCGGTACAGCCGAAAGTATTCCGACCTCCTCTGATTCGTGGCCACACTCGCCACCGGGGCTTCGTAAAGTAGCCTAACCTAACTAATGAACCCCTCCCGAACCCAAACCTCCTCAACACTTCCCAAAGGTACCTCCACTCCACCCTATCGAAGGCCTTCTCCGCGTCCATCGCTGCCACTATCTCTGCTTCCCCCTCCACTGTAGGCATCATGATTACGTTAAGGAGCCTCCGAACATTGGTATTCAGCTGCCTTCCCTTAACAAAACCCGTCTGGTCCTCGTGAATCACGCCCAGGACACAGTCCTCAATTCTGGTAGCCAACACCTTCGCTAACAGTTTTGCGTCCACGTTGAGGAGAGAGATTGGCCTGTACGACCCATACTGTAATGGGTCCTTGTCCCGCTTCAAGATCAGCGAGATCAGCGCCCTGGACATCGTCGGGGGTAGGGTCCCCCCCTCCCTCGCCTCATTGAAAGTCCTCACTAATAGAGGGCCCAGCAGGTCCATGTACTTCCAGTAAAATTCCACCGGGAACCCATCTGGCCCCGGTGCATTCCTCGCCTGCATACTCCCCAGCCCCTTAGTCAGCTCCTCCAGCCATACCAGTGCCCCAAGCCCAGCCACCTGCTCCTCCTCCACCCTCGGGAACCTTAGCCGATCCAAAACTCGACACCGCCCCCCCCCCCCACCCCTCCTCCATCGGGGGCTCAGACCTATACAGCCCCTCATAGAAGTCTCTAAATACCCCATTTATTCCCACCGCACTCCGCACCGTGTTCCCCCCTTTATCCCTAACTCCCCCAATCTCCCTCGCTGCCTCCCGCTTCCGAAGCTGGTGTGCCAGCATCCGGCTAGCCTTCTCCCCGTACTCGTACACCGCCCCTTGCGCTTTTCTCCACTGCACCTCTGCCTTCCTGGTGGTCAACAGGTCGAACTCGGCCTGGAGGCTTCGTCGCTTCTTGAGTAGTCCCTACTCGGGGACCTCTGCATACCTCCTATCCACCCTTAAAATCTCCCCCACCAACCTCTCCTTCTTCTCCTTGTGGGCCCTAGTGGAGATTAGCTCTCCCCTAATCACCGCCTTCAGCGCCTCCCAGACCACCCCAACCTGCACCTCCCCATTATCGTTAGCCTCTAGATAGCTTTCAATGCACCCACGGATCCGCCCGCTCACCACCTCATTCGCCAGCAAGCCCACATCCAGGCGCCACAGCGGGCGCTGGTCCCTCTCCTCCCCTAGCTCCAGCTCCACCCAATGCGGGGCATGGTCTGAGATGGCTATGGCCGAATACTCCGTGTCCTCCACCCTCGGGATTAGTGCCCTGCTCGTAACGAAGAAGTCTATCTGGGAGTAGGCTTTATGGACTCACCAGCACATACCTACCTCCATTGTCTGCCACGATGTTCAGCGCCTCAAACGACACCTGCTTCCCCACCAAAATCGCCACCCCTCGATTCTTTGCGTCCAACCCCGAGTGGTAAACCTGCCCTACCCACCCCTTTCTCAGCCTAACCTGGTCTGCCACCCTCAAATGTGTCTCCTGGAGCATGACCACATCCGCCTTCAGTCCCTTCAGGTGCGCAAACACATGGGCCCTCTTGACCGGCCCGTTCAGGCCTCTCACATTCCAAGTTATCAGCCGGATCAGGGGGCTTCCCGCCACCCCCCCTGCCGATTAGCCATCCTCGTTTCTAGGCCAGCCACCTGCCCGCGCCTCCCGCACTCTCTATTCCCCCCAGCGGCAGACTCCCGCCCCGACTCTCTCTCCGGGCTACAGCTCCCCTTTGGCCCATGCAGCAGCAACCCAGTCCGCCCCCCCGCCCCCCCAGCTAGGTCCCCTCCTAGCTGCGTTGCTCCCCCCATAGCACTCCCGTAAGTCAGCTGACTCCTGCTGACCCCGGCCACTCCCGCCACTCCATCAGCCCCCCAATGTGGTAGTCTCCCCCTCCCCCCTCCTGTCCATCAGTGGGCGCTCCTCTCCAACACTACCCTTCCCCCCGGCCCCACCCCCTTCCCTCCCTAGCGCGGGAAAAAGCCTGTGCTTTCCATCAAACCGGCCCCTCCCTCTCTGGCGCAGCTCCCTTTTGCGGCCTAATCCCCGCTCCCCCACCCCGGGCCTCCAGCTGCAGCATCCCGAATTTCACCCCCTTCCGATGCTGAACCGCCTTAGCCCGATTGTACCCGGCCCTCTTCTTGGCCACCTCCGCGCTCCAGTCCTGGTATATATGACCTCTGCATTCTCCCACCTGCTGCTCCGCTCCTTTTTTGCCCATCTTAGGACACACTCCCTGTCCACCAAGTGGTGGAACCGCACCTATACCGCCTGCGGCAGCTCGTTCGACTTGGACCTCCTCGCCAGGACTCGGTAGGCCCAATCCAGCTCCAGGGGCCTCGGGAAGGCACCCGCGCCCATCAATGTGTTCAGCATCGTGACCACATATGCTCCAGCATCCGATCCCTCCACTCCCTCCGGGAGATCCTGAATCCGCAGATTCTTCCTCCTCGACCGATTCTCCATGTCCTCTAACTTCTCCTGCCATTTCTTATGCAGCGCCTCGTGCGCCTCCACCTTCCCTGCCAGGCCCAATATCTCGTCCTCATTCTCCGAGGCCTTCTGCCGCACCTCCCGGATCGCCGCCCCTTGGGCCTTCTGGGTCTCGACCAGCTTGTCGATCGAAGCCTTCATCGGCTCCAGCAGCTCTGCTTTCAATTCCGCGAAGCAGCGTTTGAGAAACTCCTGCTGCTCTTGCGCCCACTGCGCCCACGCTGCCTGGTCTCCACCAGCCGCCATCTTGGCTTTCCTCCCTCACACTTTTCGCTGCACCAGAATTACTTTTTTCACCGCTCCACTCCTGGTCCAATCCATACAGTGCTGGGGAAATCGTACTGTCACCTTCCCACACTGGGAACCGTCGAACAAATGCCGCTGGGGCCCCTAAAAAGAGCCCAAAAGTCCGTTTCTGACGGGAGCTGCCGAATGTGCGATTTAGCTCAGCATAGCCGCAACCGGAAGTCCCGGGAATGCAGGGTTTAGTGAGAGGGAGGAACTGAAGGAGATCAATATTAGTAGAGAAACGGTGCTGGGGAAATTGATGGTATTGAATGCAGATAAATCCCCAGGGCCTGATAATCTAATCCCAGAGTACTGAAGGAGGTGGCTCTAGAAATAGTGGATGCATTGGTCAACTTCAGGATTCTATAGACTGTGGGACAGTTCCTGCAGATTGGAAGGTGGCTAATGTAACTCCACTATTTAAAAAGGGAGGTCGAGAGGAAGCAGGGAATTATAGACCAGTAAGTCTGATGTCAATGGTGGGGTCAATTCTAGAATCCATTATCAAAGATTTAATAGCAGAGCTCTTAGAAAACAGTGGCAGGATCAGACAGAGTCAGCATGGATTAATGAAGAGGAAATCATGCTCGACAAATCTATTGGAATTCTTCGAGGATGTAACTAGTAGAATTGATGAAGGGGAGCCAGTGCATGTGGTATATTTGGACTTTCAGAAGGCTTTTGACAAAGTCCCGCATAAAAGATTAGTGTGTTAAATTAAATCGCATGGAATTGGGAGTATTGAGCTGGATAGAAAACTGGTTGGCAGACAGGAACAAAGAGTAGGAATTAACGGGCCGTTTTCCAATTGGCAGGCAGTGACTAGTGGGGTACCACAGAGGTCGGTGCTGGGACCCCAGCTATTCACAATATATATTCATGATTTAAATGAGGGAACAAAATGTCATACCTCCAGATTTACAGATGACACCAAGTTGGGTGGGAGGGTGAGCTGTGAGGAGGATGCAGAGGTCCTTCATTGAGGTTTGGACAAGTTGAGTGAGTGGGTAAATGAATGGCAGATGCAGTATAATTGAGGTAAATGTGAGGTTATCCACTCTAGTAGCAAAAACAGGAAGGCAGACTATTACCTTAATGGCCATCAACTAGAAGAGGGGAACTTATAACGAGACCTGGGTGGCCTCGTACACCAGTCATTGAAGGTAAGCATGCAGGTACAGCAGGTGGTAAAGAAGGCTAATGGTATGCTGTCCTTCATTGCGAGAGGATTCGAGTACAGGAACTGGGATGTCTTGCTGTAATTATACAGGACCTTGTTGAGGCCACATCTGGAATATTGTGTGCAGTTTTGGTCTCTGAGGAAGGATGTTCTAGCGATAGAGGGAGTGCAACGAAGGTTTACCAGACTGATTCCTGGAACTGATGTACAATTAGAGATTGAATCAGTTAGGATTGTATTCGCTGGGGCTCAGAAGAGTGAGGGGGTATCTCGTAGAAGCCTATATAATTCTAACAGGATTGGACAGGGTCGATGCAGGAAGGATGTTCTCGATGGTGGGGGAGTCCAGAACTAGGGCTCACCGTCTGAGGATACAGGTAGACCATTTAGGGTAGAGATGAGGAGAAATGTCTTCACCCAGAGAGTGGAGAGCGTGTGAAATTTACTACCACAGGAAGTAATTGAGTTAGATATAGCACTTTGGACGAAGGGGATTAAAGGATATGGGGGAAGGCTGGATTAGGCTATTGAGTTGGATGATCAGCCATGATCATAATGAATGGCGAATCAGGCTTGAAGGGCCGAATGGCCTCCTCCTGCTCCTATTTTTTCGATGTTTATATAAGACAGCCCTGGCTGGTAAAAGTAGGGAAATTCCCAAGATATTCTATTTCAATGGGAAGAAGGTGACCAGGGAAAGAGTTAGGACCCTTTAGGGACCAAGTGGGCAATCTGTGGGTGAAGCCAGAGGACATTGGTAGGGTGTTGAAGAAATACTCACATCTGTCTTCGCCCAAAATAATGAGGAGGTAGACATGGAACTTGGAGAGAAACACTGTGAGGTTCTTGAGCAAATTGACATAGGGAGTGACAAGGTATTGGAGGTGTTGGCAGGCTTCAAAGTGTACAAATCGCCAGGTCTGGATTTAATTGTGTCCCAGACTGCTGTGGGAGGCGAGGGAGGAGATTGCAGGGGCTCTGACCCAAATTTTTAATTCCTCTCTGGCTATGGGGGAGGTGCCGGAGGACTGGAGAACAGCTATTGTGGTCCCACTATTTAAGAAGGGTTGTAGGAGGACCTGGGTTTGATCCCGACCCTGGGTCATTGCCCATGGGTAGAAAAGTGGCAGATGGAATCTAACCCTGAAAAGTGTGAGGGGATACACTTTGGAAGGAGAGATTTGACAAAGAAGTATTCAATGAATGGCCTGACAACTGGAAGTTCCGAAAACAAAGAGACCTCGGCATGTTTGTCTCTGAAAGCAGAAGGGCAGGTTAATAGGGTGGTGAAAAAGGCATATGGGACACTCCCTTTTATCAATCGGGGCATAGATTACAAAAGCAGGGAGGTCATGTTGGAGTTATACAGAACTTCTTGTGAGGCTACAGCTGGAATACTGTGTGCAATTCTGGTCTCCACATTATAGGAAGGATGTGATTGTACTGGAGGAGGTGCAGAGGAGATTCACCAGGATGTTGCCTGAGATGGCACACATAAATTATGGAGAGAGGTTGGATAGACTTGGTTTGTTTAAGTTTGCACAAAGACTGAGGGACAACCTAATTGAGGGGTACAAGATTATGAGGGGCATGGACAGGGTGGATGGGGAGAGCGGTTCTCCTTAGTTGAAGGGTCAGTCACGAGGGGACACAAGGTCAAGGTGAGGGGTGGTACGGTAGCATAGTGGTTAGCACTGTTGCTTCAGAGAGCCATAACAGGCATGATGGGGCGAATGGCCTTATAAATTATTCTATCATTTTGAAGCACTGGAGACTGACTAACAACTGCAAACTATGTATGTGAACAGTCTTACGATGTTTTTACGATGTAATGGGGTCCTTCTCTGCTCAGCTGATTCTAACAAGCAATTCTAGAGCACAGCACATAATAACAAGGATTTACTGAGGTCATCGATGAGCTGATATGGGTGATAATTCAGTGGAATGTTGAGATTGTCTATTCTTGCCTGTCGGTGGGATAGATCGCCACCTCCAGGAGGCTCGGAAGGATGCAACAGGAAGAATTACACTTGTGTCAGCCCAATGCATTGCAAACAGCTAACTGAACAGGAGATATTTTCAGAACTCTACTTACAAATACTAGACTTACACAAGATTATTGTGTTGAGGGGTGGGGCACACGCCAGCCTTTCTTAATTAATTCATGGGATGTGGGCTTTTCTGGCTAGGCCAGCATTTATCACCCATCCATAATTCCCCTGAGAAGGCGGTGGTGGTGAGCTGCCTTCTTGAACCGCTGTAGTCCCTGAAGTGTAGGTGCACCTACTGTGCTGTGAGGGAGGGAGTTCCAGGACTTTGACCCAGCGACAGTGAAGGAATGGCGATATATTTCCAAGTCAGGATGGTGAGTGACTTAGTGGGAAACATCCAGGTGGTGGCGTTCCCATGTATTATGGGCCAAGGTTTAGAGAACACCAAAGTATACCATTGAGTTCACCTGCCCCACAACCTTTAATAGATTTTGGTTATGGGGAGCACAAGGGCCCACTTTGCAGGTGTGATGCAACAGAGATCTAAAAGTATTTTTAAACAAAAACAATGTTTATTCTATGAATCCAGTTAACTTTGATAAATACACAGTAAACAGTTTATCAACTACCAACCCTGACAACCCCCCCCCCCCCAAAAGATACAGTTCTCTATAGATAACGCTTAATATCTTTCCAAACAACATCCATAAGTTAAACCCTTTTTAAATAAAGACAGCGGGTTTAAATTCTCTACAGAAACAGGTATTACTTTGAAATCATCAAGTGATTTGGAGACATTCATTAGATTGCAGAGAGAGAGATCATAACATCTTCTTGCTTTGAATGCAGGTCTCCAACTGAAAGCGAAACTAAACACGGAGCCAAAAACAGCTTTCAGCACAAAACGAAAGTAAAAAGCAGAGCAGAGCCCAGATCCACCCACACACTGATATCACTTCAGCTATTTGATAAACACCCATTTCTTAAAGGTACATCCACTTGACACATGTCTCTGCTGCTCTTGTCCTTCCATGTGGCAGCAGTGGTGGATTTGGAATGTGCTCTGTGAGGAGTTTTAGTTTTGTTTCTAATTGCTAGTCGAACATGGTAGCACAGTGGATAACACTGTTGCTTCACAACGCCGGGGTGCCAGGTTCAATTCCCAGCTTGGGTCACTGTCTGTGTGGAGTCTGCACGTTCTCCCTGTGTCTGTATGAGTTTCCTCCCACAAGTCCCGAAAGACGTGCTGTTAGGTGAATTGGACATTCTGAATTCTCCCTCTGTGACCCGAACAGGCGCCGGAATGCGGTGACTAGGGGCTTTTTACAGTAACTTCATTGCAGTGTTAATGTAAGCCTACTGGTGAGACTAATAAATATTATTATTATTATTTAAATGTACCATAAATGTTGCCAAATGAATGTTTCTTTGATGGATAAATACAACGGTTCCGTTTACTTTAGCGATGGAAAGGGATAGGTATATTCGGCAGGGCAAAAGTTATAGCTGGAGGAAAGGCAATTATGATGCGATTAGGCAAGACTTAGGATGCATAGGATGGGGAAGGAAATTGCAGGGGATGGGCACAATTGAAATGTGGAGCTTGTTGAAGGAACAGCTACTGCGAGTCCTTGATAAGTATGCCCCTGTCAGGCAGGGAGGAAGTGGTCGAGCGAGGGAACCGTGGTTTACTAAAGTAGTTGAATCACTTGTCAAGAGGAAGAAGGAGGCTTATGTAAAGATGAGACATGAAGGTTCAGTTCGGGCGCTTGAGAGTTACAAGTTAGCTGGGAAGGACCTAAAGAGAGAGCTAAGAAGAGCCAGGAGGGGACATGAGAAGTCTTTGGCAGGTAGGATCAAGGATAACCCTAAAGCTTTCTATAGATATGTCAGGAATAAAAGAATGACTAGGGTAAGAGTAGGGCCAGTCCAGGACAGTAGTGGGAAGTTGTGCTTGGAGTCCGAGAAGATAGGAGAGGCGCTAAATGAATATTTTTCATCAGTATTCACACAGGAAAAAGACAATGTTGTCGAGGAGAATACTGAGATACAGACTACTAGACTAGAAGGGCTCGAGGTTCATAAGGAGGAGGTGTTAGCAATTCTGGAAAGTGTGAAAATAGATAAGTCCCCTGGGCTGGATGGGATTTATCCGAGGATTTTCTGGGAAGCTAGGGAGGAGATTGCAGAGCCTTTGGCTTTGATCTTTATGCCGTCATTATCTACAGGAATGGTGCCAGAAGACTGGAGGATAGCAAATGTTGTCCCCTTGTTCAAGAGACAACCCCGGTAACTATAGACCAGTGAGCCTTACTTCTGCTGTGGGCAGGATTATAAGAGATAGGATGTATAATCATCTGGAAAGGAATAATTTGATGAGGGATAGTCAACACGGTTTTGTGAAGGGTAGGTCGTACCTCACAAACCTTATAGAGTTCTTTGAGAAGGTGACCAAGCAGGTGGATGAGGGTAAAGCAGTTGATGTGGTGTATATGGATTTCAGTAAAGTGTTCAATAAGGTTCCCCACAGTAGGCTATTGCAGAAAATACGGAGGCATGGGATTCAGGGAGATTTAGCAGTTTGGATCAGAAATTGGCTAGCTGGAAGAAGACAAAGGGTCGTGGTTGATGGGAAATGTTCAGCCTGGAGTTCAGTTACTAGTGGTGTACTACAAGGATCTGTTTTGGGGCCACTGCTGTTTGTCATTTTTATAAATGACCTGGAGGAGGGCGTAGAAGGATGGGTGAGTAAATTTGCAGATGACAGTAAAGTCGGTGGAGTTGTGGACAGTGCGGAAGGATGTTGCAGGTTACAGAAAGACATAGATAAGCTGCAGCGCTGGGCTGAGAAGTGGCAAATGGAGTTTAATGCAGAAAAGTGTGAGGTGATTCATTTTGGAAGGAGTAACAGGAATACAGAGTACTGGGCTAATGGTAAGATTCTTGGTAGTGTGGATGAGCAGAGAGATCTCGGTGTCCATGTACATAGATCCCTGAAAGTTGCCACCAAGGTTGAGAGGGCTGTTAAGAAGGCGTACGGTGTGTTAGCTTTTATTGGTAGAGGGATTGAGTTTCGGAGCCATGAGGTCATGTTGCAGCTGTACAAAACTCTGGTGCGGCTGCATTTGGAGTATTGCGTGCAGTTCTGGTTGCCACATTACATGAAGGATGTGGAAGCATTGGAAAGGGTGCCGAGAAGATTTACCAGGATATTGCCTGGTATGGAGGGAAGATCTTATGAGGACAGGCTGAGGGACTTGAGGCTGTTTTCGTTGGAGAGAAGAAGGTTAAGAGGTGACTTAATTGAGGCATACAAGATGATCAAAGGAGTGGACAGTGAGAGTCTTTTTCCTCGGATGGTGATGTCTATCACGAGGGGACATAGCTTTAAATTGAGGGGAGATAGATATAGGACAGATGTCAGAGGTAGGTTCTTTACTCAGAGAGTAGTAAGGGCGTGGAATGCCCTGCCTGCAACAGTAGTGGACTCGTCAACACTAAGGGCATTCAAATGGTCATTGGATAGACATATGGACGATAAGGGAATAGTGTAGATGGGCTTTAGATTGGTTTCACAGGTCGGCGCAACATCGAGGGCCGAACGGCCTGTACTGCGCTGTAGTGTTCTATTCTTTTCTAACACTAGCCACTCAAACCAGCGACTTGCCGGTTTTATTCCAGGTCCCTGCTCAGCTAGCAAATTACAAATATCCAGCCAGTCCTGTTGGTATCATTCTTCTCCAACCAGTACTTCTACCCCCATGCACCCCTCCATCAAATGGTAACTTAAATCAGCAAGCGGAGGGTGGCAGAGAACACATTCCTAGCAGCAGGAACCATATTCCCAGCAGCACAAACCAAATTCCCAGCAACACAAACCATATTCCCAGCAGCACAAACCAAATTCCCAGCAACAAACCAAATTCCCAGCAACACAAACCATATTCCCAGCAGCACAAACCATGTTCCCGGAAGCAGGAGCCTTACCTCCAGCACAAACCATATTCCCGGCAGCACAGACCAAATTCACAGCGGCACAAACCAAGGTCGCAGCAGCACGGACCATATTCCCAGTAGCATGGACCATATTCCCAGTAGCACGGACCATATTCCCAGTAGCACAAACCATACTCCCAGTAGCACAAACCATATTCCCAGTAGCAAGAACTATATTCCCAGTAGCAAGAACTATGTTCCCAGCAGCACAAATCATATTCCCAGCAGCACAAGCCATATTGCCGGGAGCAGGAGCCATACCCCTAGCACAAACCATATTCCCAGTCGCACAAACGATATTCCCAGCAGCATGAACCATATTCCCAGCAGCACGAACCATATTCCCAGTAGCACAAACCGTATTCCCAGCAGCACAAACCATATTCCCAGTAGCACAAACCGTATTCCCAGCAGCATGAACCATATTCCCAGTAGCACAAACCATATTCCCAGTAGCATGAACCATATTCCCAGTAGCAAGAACTATGTTCCCAGCAGCACAAAACATATTCCCAGCAGCACAAACCATGTTGCCGGGAGCAGAAGCCATACCCCCAGCAGGTACCATATTCCCAGCAGCACAAACCATATTCCCAGCAGAACGAACCATATTCCCAGCAGCACAAACCGTATTCCCAGCAGCACAAACCGTATTCTCAGCCGCACAAACCGTATACCCAGTAGCACAAACCATATTCCCAGGAGCACAAACCATATTCCCAGTAGCATGAACCATATTCCCAGCTGCACAAACCTTATTCCCAGCAGCACAAAATATTTCCCAGTAGCACAAACCGTATTCCAAGTAACACAAACACAAACCATATTCCCAGCAGCACGAACCATATTCCCAGCCGCACAAACCATATTCCCAGCAGCACGAACCATATTCCCAGCAGCAAAAACAATGTTCCCAGTAACACAAACCATATTCCCAGCAACACAAACCATATTCCCATCAGCACAAACCATATTCTCAGCCGCACAAACCGTATACCCAGCAGCACAAACCATATACCCAGCAGCACAAACCATATTCCCAGCTGCACAAACCGTATTCCCACCAGCACAAACCATATGCCCAGTAGCACAAACCATATTCCCAGTAGCACAAACCGTATTCCCAGCAGCACGAACCGTATTCCCAGCAGCATGAATCGTATTCCTAGCAGCACGAATCGTATTCCTAGCAGTACAAACCATATTCCCAGCAGCACAAACCAAATTCCGAGCAGCACGAACGACATTCCCAGCACAAGCCATATTCCCAGTAGCATGAACCATATTCCCAGCAGCAGGAGTGCAAGTAATTTGGGAAGGAATGAAAGAATTACATTAAACATGTTGAAAGTGTAAGTTGTTGTCCAACAGTGGGTGGAGAATCGGTTTGCAGTGTTGGCAGAGGGTAAAACGGGTGGGGAATCGGTTTGCAGTGTTGGCAGAGGGTAAAACGGGTGGAGAATCGGTTTGCAGTGTTGGCAGAGGGTAAAACGGGTGGGGAATCGGTTTGCAGTGTTGGCAGAGGGTAAAACGGGTGGAGAATCGGTTGGCAGTGTTGGCAGAGGGTAAAACGGGTGGGGAATCGGTTTGCGGGGTTGGCAGAGGGTAAAACGGGTGGGGAATCGGTTTGCAGTGTTGGCAGAGGGTAAAACGGGTGGGGAATCGGTTGGCAGTGTTGGCAGAGGGTAAAACGGGTGGAGAATCGGTTTGCAGTGTTGGCAGAGGGTAAAACGGGTGGGGAATCGGTTGGCAGTGTTGGCAGAGGGTAAAACGGGTGGAGAATCGGTTTGCAGTGTTGGCAGAGGGTAAAACGGGTGGGGAATCGGTTTGCAGTGTTGGCAGAGGGTAAAACGGGCGGGGAATCGGTTTGCAGTGTTGGCAGAGAGTGAAACGGGCGGGGAATCGGTTTGCAGTGTTGGCAGAGAGTAAAACGGGTGGAGAATCGGTTGGCAGTGTTGGCAGAGGGTAAAACGGGCGGAGAATCGGTTTGCAGTGTTGGCAGAGGGTAAAACGGGTGGAGAATCGGTTGGCAGTGTTGGCAGAGGGTAAAACGGGTGGAGACTCGGTTTGCAGTGTTGGCAGAGGGTAAAACGGGTGGGGAATCGGTTTGCAGTGTTGGCAGAGGGTAAAACGGGCGGGGAATCGGTTTGCAGTGTTGGCAGAGAGTAAAACGGGTGGAGAATCGGTTGGCAGTGTTGGCAGAGGGTAAAACGGGTGGAGAATCGGTTTGCAGTGTTGGCAGAGGGTAAAACGGGTGGGGAATCGGTTTGAAGTGTTGGCAGAGGGTAAAACGGGTGGAGAATCGGTTTGCAGTGTTGGCAGAGAGTAAAACGGGTGGGGAATCGGTTTGCAGTGTTGGCAGAGGGTACAACGGGTGGGGAATCGGTTGGCAGTGTTGGCAGAGGGTAAAACGGGTGGAGAATCGGTTTGCAGTGTTGGCAGAGAGTAAAACGGGTGGAGAATCGGTTTGCAGTGTTGGCAGGGGGTAAAACGGGTGGGGAATCGGTTTGCAGTGTTGGCAGAGGGTAAAACGGGTGGAGAATCGGTTTGCAGTGTTGGCAGAGAGTAAAACGGGTGGAGAATCGGTTTGCAGTGTTGGCAGAGGGTAAAACGGGTGGGGAATCGGTTGGCAGAGGGTAAAACGGGTGGGGAATCGGTTTGCAGTGTTGGCAGAGGGTAAAACGGGCGGGGAATCGGTTGGCAGTGTTGGCAGAGGGTAAAACGGGCGGGGAATCGGTTTGCAGTGTTGGCAGAGGGTAAAACGGGTGGGGAATCGGTTTGCAGTGTTGGCAGAGGGTAAAACGGGCGGCGAATCGGTTTGCAGTGTTGGCAGAGGGTAAAACGGGTGGAGAATCGGTTGGCAGTGTTGGCAGAGGGTAAAACGGGTGGAGAATCGGTGTGCAGTGTTGGCAGAGGGTAAAACGGGTGGAGAATCGGTTTGCAGTGTTGGCAGAGGGTAAAACGGGTGGAGAATCGGTTTGCAGTGTTGGCAGAGGGTAAAACGGGTGGAGAATCGGTTTGCGGTGTTGGCAGAGAGTAAAACGGGTGGAGAATCGGTTTGCAGTGTTGGCAGAGGGTAAAACGGGTGGAGAATCGGTTAGCAGTGTTGGCAGAGGGTAAAACGGGTGGAGAATCGGTTTGCAGTGTTGGCAGAGGGTAAAACGGGTGGGGAATCGGTTGGCAGTGTTGGCAGAGGGTAAAACGGGTGGAGAATCGGTTGGCAGTGTTGGCAGAGGCTAAAACGGGCGGGGAATCAGTTTGCAGTGTTGGCAGAGGGTAAAACGGGCGGGGAATCGGTTTGCAGTGTTGGCAGAGGGTAAAACGGGTGGGGAATCAGTTGGCAGTGTTGGCAGAGGGTAAAACGGGCGGGGAATCGGTTTGCAGTGTTGGCAGAGGGTAAAACGGGTGGAGAATCGGTTTGCAGTGTTGGCAGAGGGTAAAACGGGTGGGGAATCGGTTTGCAGTGTTGGCAGAGGGTAAAACGGGTGGAGAATCGGTTGGCAGTGTTGGCAGAGGGTAAAACGGGCGGGGAATCGGTTTGCAGTGTTGGCAGAGGGTAAAACGGGCGGGGAATCGGTTGGCAGTGTTGGCAGAGGGTAAAACGGGTGGAGAATCGGTTTGCAGTGTTGGCAGAGGGTAAAACGGGTGGGGAATCGGTTTGCGGTGTTGGCAGAGGGTAAAACGGGTGGAGAATCGGTTTGCAGTGTTGGCAGAGGGTAAAACGGGCGGGGAATCGGTTGGCAGTGTTGGCAGAGGGTAAAACAGGTGGAGAATCGGTTTGCAGTGTTGGCAGAGGGTAAAACGGGTGGGGAATCGGTTTGCGGTGTTGGCAGAGGGTAAAACGGGTGGAGAATCGGTTTGCAGTGTTGGCAGAGGGTAAAACGGGTGGGGAATCGGTTTGCGGTGTTGGCAGAGGGTAAAACGGGTGGGGAATCAGTTTGCAGTGTTGGCAGAGGGTAAAACGGGTGGGGAATCGGTTTGCAGTGTTGGCAGAGGGTAAAACGGGTGGAGAATCGGTTTGCAGTGTTGGCAGAGGGTAAAACGGGTGGGGAATCGGTTGGCAGTGTTGGCAGAGGGTAAAACGGGTGGAGAATCGGTTTGCAGTGTTGGCAGAGGGTAAAACGGGCGGGGAATCGGTTTGCAGTGTTGGCAGAGGGTAAAACGGGTGGAGAATCGGTTTGCAGTGTTGGCAGAGGGTAAAACGGGTGGGGAATCGGTTTTCAGTGTTGGCAGAGGGTAAAACGGGTGGAGAATCGGTTTGCAGTGTTGGCAGAGGGTAAAACGGGTGGGGAATCGGTTTGCAGTGTTGGCAGAGAGTAAAACGGGCGGGGAATCGGTTTGCAGTGTTGGCAGAGAGTAAAACGGGTGGAGAATCGGTTGGCAGTGTTGGCAGAGGGTAAAACGGGCGGAGAATCGGTTTGCAGTGTTGGCAGAGGGTAAAACGGGTGGAGACTCGGTTTGCAGTGTTGGCAGAGGGTAAAACGGGCGGGGAATCGGTTTGCAGTGTTGGCAGAGGGTAAAACGGGTGGAGAATCGGTTTGCAGTGTTGGCAGAGAGTAAAACGGGTGGAGAATCGGTTTGCAGTGTTGGCAGAGGGTAAAACGGGTGGGGAATCGGTTGGCAGTGTTGGCAGAGAGTAAAACGGGTGGAGAATCGGTTTGCAGTGTTGGCAGAGGGTAAAACGGATGGGGAATCGGTTGGCAGTGTTGGCAGAGGGTAAAACGGGTGGAGAATCGGTTTGCAGTGTTGGCAGAGGGTAAAACGGGTGGAGACTCGGTTTGCAGTGTTGGCAGAGAGTAAAACGGGTGGAGAATCGGTTTGCAGTGTTGGCAGAGGGTAAAACGGGTGGGGAATCGGTTTGCAGTGTTGGCAGAGGGTAAAACGGGTGGAGAATCGGTTTGCAGTGTTGGCAGAGAGTAAAACGGGTGGAGAATCGGTTTGCAGTGTTGGCAGAGGGTAAAACGGGTGGGGAATCGGTTGGCAGAGGGTAAAACGGGTGGGGAATCGGTCTGCAGTGTTGGCAGAGGGTAAAACGGGCGGGGAATCGGTTGGCAGTATTGGCAGAGGGTAAAACGGGCGGGGAATCGGTTTGCAGTGTTGGCAGAGGGTAAAACGGGTGGGGAATCGGTTTGCAGTGTTGGCAGAGGGTAAAACGGGCGGCGAATCGGTTTGCAGTGTTGGCAGAGGGTAAAACGGGTGGAGAATCGGTGGCAGTGTTGGCAGAGGGTAAAACGGGTGGAGAATCGGTTTGCAGTGTTGGCAGAGGGTAAAACGGGTGGAGAATCGGTTTGCAGTGTTGGCAGAGGGTAAAACGGGTGGAGAATCGGTTTGCAGTGTTGGCAGAGGGTAAAACGGGTGGAGAATCGGTTTGCGGTGTTGGCAGAGAGTAAAAGGGGTGGAGAATCGGTTTGCAGTGTTGGCAGAGGGTAAAACGGGTGGAGAATCGGTTTGCAGTGTTGGCAGAGGGTAAAACGGGTGGGGAATCGGTTTGCAGTGTTGGCAGAGGGTGAAACGGGTGGGGAATCGGTTGGCAGTGTTGGCAGAGGGTAAAACGGGTGGGGAATCGGTTTGCGGTGTTGGCAGAGGGTAAAACGGGTGGGGAATCAGTTTGCAGTGTTGGCAGAGGGTAAAACGGGTGGAGAATCGGTTGGCAGTGTTGGCAGAGGGTAAAACGGGTGGGGAATCGGTTTGCAGTGTTGGCAGAGGGTAAAACGGGTGGGGAATCGGTTTGCAGTGTTGGCAGAGGGTAAAACGGGTGGAGAATCGGTTTGCAGTGTTGGCAGAAGGTAAAACGGGTGGGGAATCAGTTTGCAGTGTTGGCAGAGGGTAAAACGGGTGGAGAATCGGTTGGCAGTGTTGGCAGAGGGTAAAACGGGTGGAGAATCGGTTTGCAGTGTTGGCAGAGAGTAAAACGGGTGGGGAATCGGTTTGCAGTGTTGGCAGAGGGTAAAACGGGTGGAGAATCGGTTGGCAGTGTTGGCAGAGGGTAAACGGGTGGGGAATCGGTTTGCGGTGTTGGCAGAGGGTAAAACGGGTGGAGAATCGGTTTGCAGTGTTGGCAGAGGGTAAAACGGGTGGGGAATCGGTTGGCAGTGTTGGCAGAGGGTAAAACGGGCGGGGAATCAGTTTGCAGTGTTGGCAGAGGGTAAAACGGGTGGGGAATCGGTATGCAGTGTTGGCAGAGGGTAAAACGGGTGGAGAATCGGTTGGCAGTGTTGGCAGAGGGTAAAACGGGTGGAGAATCGGTTTGCAGTGTTGGCAGAGGGTAAAACGGGTGGGGAATCGGTTTGCAGTGTTGGCAGAGAGTAAAACGGGTGGAGAATCGGTTGGCAGTGTTGGCAGAGGGTAAAACGGGCGGGCAATCAGTTTGCAGTGTTGGCAGAGGGTAAAACGGGTGGGGAATCGGTTTGCAGTGTTGGCAGAGTGTAAAACGGGTGGAGAATCGGTTGGCAGTGTTGGCAGAGGGTAAAACGGGTGGGGAATCGGTTGGCAGTGTTGGCAGAGGGTAAAACGGGCGGGGAATCGGTTTGCAGTGTTGGCAGAGGGTAAAACGGGTGGAGAATCGGTTTGCAGTGCTGGCAGAGGGTAAAACGGGTGGAGAATCGGGTTGCAGTGTTGGCAGAGGGTAAAACGGGTGGGGAATCGGTTTGCAGTGTTGGCAGAGGGTAAAACGGGTGGAGAATCGGTTGGCAGTGTTGGCAGAGAGTAAAACGGGTGGAGAATCGGTTGGCAGTGTTGGCAGAGGGTAAAACGGGTGGGGAATCGGTTTGCAGTGTTGGCAGAGGGTAAAACGGGTGGGGAATCGGTTGGCAGTGTTGGCAGAGGGTAAAACGGGCGGGGAATCGGTTTGCAGTGTTGGCAGAGGGTAAAACGGGTGGAGAATCGGTTTGCAGTGCTGGCAGAGGGTAAAACGGGTGGAGAATCGGGTTGCAGTGTTGGCAGAGGGTAAAACGGGTGGGGAATCGGTTTGCAGTGTTGGCAGGGAGTAAAACGGGTGGGGAATCGGTATGCAGTGTTGGCAGAGGGTAAAACGGGTGGAGAATCGGTTGGCAGTGTTGGCAGAGGGTAAAACGGGTGGAGAATCGGTTTGCAGTGTTGGCAGAGAGTAAAACGGGTGGGGAATCGGTATGCAGTGTTGGCAGAGGGTAAAACGGGCGGGGAATCGGTTGGCAGTGTTGGCAGAGGGTAAAACGGGTGGGGATTCGGTTTGCAGTGTTGGCAGAGGGTAAAACGGGCGGGGAATCGGTTGGCAGTGTTGGCAGAGGGTAAAACGGGTGGAGAATCGGTTTGCAGTGTTGGCAGAGGGTAAAACGGGTGGGGAATCGGTTTGCAGTGTTGGCAGAGGGTAAAACGGGTGGGGAATCGGTTTGCAGTGTTGGCAGAGGGTAAAACGGGTGAGGAATCGGTTTGCAGTGTTGGCAGAGGGTAAAACGGGTGGGGAATCGGTTTGCAGTGTTGGCAGAGGGTAAAACGGGTGGGGAATCGGTTTGCAGTGTTGGCAGAGGGTAAAACGGGTGGGGAATCGGTATGCAGTGTTGGCAGAGGGTAAAACGGGTGGAGAATCGGTTTGCAGTGTTGGCAGAGGGTAAAACGGGTGGGGAATCGGTTGGCAGTGTTGGCAGAGGGTGAAACGGGTGGGGAATCGGTTTGCAGTGTTGGCAGAGAGTAAAACGGGTGGAGAATCGGTTTGCAGTGTTGGCAGAGGGTAAAACGGGTGGGGAATCGGTTTGCAGTGTTGGCAGAGGGTAAAACGGGTGGAGAATCGGTTTGCAGTGTTGGCAGAGAGTAAAACGGGTGGAGAATCGGTTTGCAGTGTTGGCAGAGGGTAAAACGGGTGGGGAATCGGTTGGCAGAGGGTAAAACGGGTGGGGAATCGGTTTGCAGTGTTGGCAGAGGGTAAAACGGGCGGGGAATCGGTTGGCAGTATTGGCAGAGGGTAAAACGGGCGGGGAATCGGTTTGCAGTGTTGGCAGAGGGTAAAACGGGTGGGGAATCGGTTTGCAGTGTTGGCAGAGGGTAAAACGGGCGGCGAATCGGTTTGCAGTGTTGGCAGAGGGTAAAACGGGTGGAGAATCGGTGGCAGTGTTGGCAGAGGGTAAAACGGGTGGAGAATCGGTTTGCAGTGTTGGCAGAGGGTAAAACGGGTGGAGAATCGGTTTGCAGTGTTGGCAGAGGGTAAAACGGGTGGAGAATCGGTTTGCAGTGTTGGCAGAGGGTAAAACGGGTGGAGAATCGGTTTGCGGTGTTGGCAGAGAGTAAAAGGGGTGGAGAATCGGTTTGCAGTGTTGGCAGAGGGTAAAACGGGTGGAGAATCGGTTTGCAGTGTTGGCAGAGGGTAAAACGGGTGGGGAATCGGTTTGCAGTGTTGGCAGAGGGTGAAACGGGTGGGGAATCGGTTGGCAGTGTTGGCAGAGGGTAAAACGGGTGGGGAATCGGTTTGCGGTGTTGGCAGAGGGTAAAACGGGTGGGGAATCAGTTTGCAGTGTTGGCAGAGGGTAAAACGGGTGGAGAATCGGTTGGCAGTGTTGGCAGAGGGTAAAACGGGTGGGGAATCGGTTTGCAGTGTTGGCAGAGGGTAAAACGGGTGGGGAATCGGTTTGCAGTGTTGGCAGAGGGTAAAACGGGTGGAGAATCGGTTTGCAGTGTTGGCAGAAGGTAAAACGGGTGGGGAATCAGTTTGCAGTGTTGGCAGAGGGTAAAACGGGTGGAGAATCGGTTGGCAGTGTTGGCAGAGGGTAAAACGGGTGGAGAATCGGTTTGCAGTGTTGGCAGAGAGTAAAACGGGTGGGGAATCGGTTTGCAGTGTTGGCAGAGGGTAAAACGGGTGGAGAATCGGTTGGCAGTGTTGGCAGAGGGTAAACGGGTGGGGAATCGGTTTGCGGTGTTGGCAGAGGGTAAAACGGGTGGAGAATCGGTTTGCAGTGTTGGCAGAGGGTAAAACGGGTGGGGAATCGGTTGGCAGTGTTGGCAGAGGGTAAAACGGGCGGGGAATCAGTTTGCAGTGTTGGCAGAGGGTAAAACGGGTGGGGAATCGGTATGCAGTGTTGGCAGAGGGTAAAACGGGTGGAGAATCGGTTGGCAGTGTTGGCAGAGGGTAAAACGGGTGGAGAATCGGTTTGCAGTGTTGGCAGAGGGTAAAACGGGTGGGGAATCGGTTTGCAGTGTTGGCAGAGAGTAAAACGGGTGGAGAATCGGTTGGCAGTGTTGGCAGAGGGTAAAACGGGCGGGCAATCAGTTTGCAGTGTTGGCAGAGGGTAAAACGGGTGGGGAATCGGTTTGCAGTGTTGGCAGAGTGTAAAACGGGTGGAGAATCGGTTGGCAGTGTTGGCAGAGGGTAAAACGGGTGGGGAATCGGTTGGCAGTGTTGGCAGAGGGTAAAACGGGCGGGGAATCGGTTTGCAGTGTTGGCAGAGGGTAAAACGGGTGGAGAATCGGTTTGCAGTGCTGGCAGAGGGTAAAACGGGTGGAGAATCGGGTTGCAGTGTTGGCAGAGGGTAAAACGGGTGGGGAATCGGTTTGCAGTGTTGGCAGAGGGTAAAACGGGTGGAGAATCGGTTGGCAGTGTTGGCAGAGAGTAAAACGGGTGGAGAATCGGTTGGCAGTGTTGGCAGAGGGTAAAACGGGTGGGGAATCGGTTTGCAGTGTTGGCAGAGGGTAAAACGGGTGGGGAATCGGTTGGCAGTGTTGGCAGAGGGTAAAACGGGCGGGGAATCGGTTTGCAGTGTTGGCAGAGGGTAAAACGGGTGGAGAATCGGTTTGCAGTGCTGGCAGAGGGTAAAACGGGTGGAGAATCGGGTTGCAGTGTTGGCAGAGGGTAAAACGGGTGGGGAATCGGTTTGCAGTGTTGGCAGGGAGTAAAACGGGTGGGGAATCGGTATGCAGTGTTGGCAGAGGGTAAAACGGGTGGAGAATCGGTTGGCAGTGTTGGCAGAGGGTAAAACGGGTGGAGAATCGGTTTGCAGTGTTGGCAGAGAGTAAAACGGGTGGGGAATCGGTATGCAGTGTTGGCAGAGGGTAAAACGGGCGGGGAATCGGTTGGCAGTGTTGGCAGAGGGTAAAACGGGTGGGGATTCGGTTTGCAGTGTTGGCAGAGGGTAAAACGGGCGGGGAATCGGTTGGCAGTGTTGGCAGAGGGTAAAACGGGTGGAGAATCGGTTTGCAGTGTTGGCAGAGGGTAAAACGGGTGGGGAATCGGTTTGCAGTGTTGGCAGAGGGTAAAACGGGTGGGGAATCGGTTTGCAGTGTTGGCAGAGGGTAAAACGGGTGAGGAATCGGTTTGCAGTGTTGGCAGAGGGTAAAACGGGTGGGGAATCGGTTTGCAGTGTTGGCAGAGGGTAAAACGGGTGGGGAATCGGTTTGCAGTGTTGGCAGAGGGTAAAACGGGTGGGGAATCGGTATGCAGTGTTGGCAGAGGGTAAAACGGGTGGAGAATCGGTTTGCAGTGTTGGCAGAGGGTAAAACGGGTGGGGAATCGGTTGGCAGTGTTGGCAGAGGGTGAAACGGGTGGGGAATCGGTTTGCAGTGTTGGCAGAGGGTAAAACGGGCGGGGAATCGGTTTGCAGTGTTGGCAGAGAGTAAAACGGGTGGGGAATCGGTTGGCAGTGTTGGCAGAGGGTAGAACGGGTGGAGAATCGGTTGGCAGTGTTGGCAGAGGGTAAAACGGGTGGGGAATCGGTTTGCAGTGTTGGCAGAGGGTAAAACGGGCGGGGAATCGGTTTGCAGTGTTGGCAGAGGGTAAAACGGGCGGGGAATCGGTTTGCAGTGTTGGCAGAGGGTGAAACCGGTGGGGAATCGGTTTGCAGTGTTGGCAGAGGGTAAAACGGGCGGAGAATAGGTTTGCAGTGTTGGCAGAGGGTAAAACGGGTGGAGAATCGGTTGGCAGTGTTGGCAGAGGGTAAAACGGGCGGGGAATCGGTTTGCAGTGTTGGCAGAGGGTAAAACGGGTGGGCAATCGGTTTGCAGTGTTGGCAGAGGGTAAAACGGGTGGGGAATCGGTTTGCAGTGTTGGCAGAGGGTAAAACGGGTGGGGAATCGGTTGGCAGTGTTGGCAGAGGGTAAAACGGGTGGGGAATCGGTTGGCAGTGTTGGCAGAGGGTAAAACGGTGGAGAATCAGTTGGCAGTGTTGGCAGAGGGTAACACGGGTGGGGAATCGGTTGGCAGTGTTGGCAGAGGGTAAAACGGGTGGGGAATCGGTTGGCAGTGTTGGCAGAGGGTAAAACGGGCGGGGAATCGGTTGGCAGTGTTGGCAGAGGGTGAAACGGGTGGGGAATCGGTTTGCAGTGTTGGCAGAGGGTAAAACGGGCGGAGAATCGGTTGGCAGTGTTGGCAGAGTGTAAAACGGGTGGAGAATCGGTTGGCAGTGTTGGCAGAGAGTAAAACGGGTGGGGAATCGGTTGGCAGTGTTGGCAGAGGGTAAAACGGGTGGAGAATCGGTTGGCAGTGTTGGCAGAGGGTAAAACGGGTGGGGAATCGGTTTGCAGTGTTGGCAGAGGGTAAAACGGGCGGGGAATCGGTTTGCAGTGTTGGCAGAGGGTAAAACGGGTGGAGAATCGGTTGGCAGTGTTGGCAGAGGGTAAAACGGGTGGAGAATCGGTTGGCAGTGTTGGCAGAGGGTAAAACGGGCGGGGAATCGGTTTGCAGTGTTGGCAGAGGGTAAAACGGGTGGGGAATCGGTTGGCAGTGTTGGCAGAGTGTTGGTAGAGGGTAAAATGGGTGGGAATCGGTTGGCAGTGTTGGCAGAGGGTAAAACGGGCGGGGAATCGGTTTGCAGTGTTGGCAGAGTGTAAAACGGGTGGGGAATCGGTTGGCAGTGTTGGCAGAGGGTAAAACAGGTGTAGAATCGGTTGGCAGTGTTGGCAGAGGGTAAAACGGGTGGAGAATCGGTTGGCAGTGTTGGCAGAGGGTAAAACGGGTGGGGAATCGGTTTGCAGTGTTGGCAGAGGGTAAAACGGGTGGGGAATCGGTTGGCAGTGTTGGCAGAGGGTAAAATGGTGGAGAATCGGTTGGCGGTGTTGGCAGAGAGTAAAACGGGTGGGGAGTCGGTTGGCAGTGTTGGCAGAGGGTAAAACGGGTGGGGAATCGGTTGGCAGTGTTGGCAGAGGGTAAAACGGGTGGAGAATCGGTTTGCAGTGTTGGCAGAGGGTAAAACGGGTGGGGAATCGGTTGGCAGTGTTGGCAGAGGGTAAAACGGGCGGGGAATCGGTTTGCAGTGTTGGCAGAGTGTAAAACGGGTGGGGAATCGGTTGGCAGTGTTGGCAGAGGGTAAAACAGGTGTAGAATCGGTTGGCAGTGTTGGCAGAGGGTAAAACGGGTGGAGAATCGGTTGGCAGTGTTGGCAGAGGGTAAAACGGGTGGGGAATCGGTTTGCAGTGTTGGCAGAGGGTAAAACGGGTGGGGAATCGGTTGGCAGTGTTGGCAGAGGGTAAAATGGTGGAGAATCGGTTGGCGGTGTTGGCAGAGAGTAAAACGGGTGGGGAATCGGTTGGCAGTGTTGGCAGAGGGTAAAACGGGTGGGGAATCGGTTTGCAGTGTTGGCAGAGGGTAAAACGGGCGGGGAATCGGTTTGCAGTGTTGGCAGAGGGTAAAACGGGTGGAGAATCGGTTGGCAGTGTTGGCAGAGGGTAAAACAGGTGGAGAATCGGTTTGCAGTGTTGGCAGAGGGTAAAACGGGTGGAGAATCGGTTGGCAGTGTTGGCAGAGGGTAAAACGGGTGGAGAATCGGTTGGCAGTGTTGGCAGAGGGTAAAACGGGTGGAGAATCGGTTGGCAGTGTTGGCAGAGGGTAAAACAGGTGGAGAATCGGTTTGCAGTGTTGGCAGAGGGTAAAACGGGTGGAGAATCGGTTGGCAGTGTTGGCAGAGGGTAAAACGGGTGGAGAATCGGTTGGCAGTGTTGGCAGAGGGTAAAACGGGTGGAGAATCGGTTGGCAGTGTTGGCAGAGGGTAAAACAGGTGGAGAATCGGTTTGCAGTGTTGGCAGAGAGTAAAACGGTTCCTGTTAGTAAGATGACATTCTGCTGTGAAATCTTTGCAGGGATTTGAACCCAGAGGCACAGCAATTGGTCAAAGACTGGTCACCTGGAATAACATGGTGAAAAATACAGGATATCAAGCAACACTTGCAAACTATCCTTTCAAGTATGCAGAGGAACAAGCCAAGAGGTGAGTTATATCATTCAGTAAAAATCACAAAGTGAAGAAATTGTTGAGGTGCAGTAGGCGGCCATATGGCCTATTGTGTCTGTGCCAACCCGTCAAACCCCTCCCACCCGGCTTACTCACTCTTCCAACTTCTTCCATCGGGCAGGAGATACAGAAGTCTGAGAACACGCACAAACAGACTCAATAACAGCTTCTTCCCCACTGTCACCAGACTCCTAAATGACCCTCTTATGGACTGATTTCATTAACACTACACCCTGTATGCTTCATCCGATGCCAGTGCTTTTGTAGTTACATTGTATATGTTGTGTTGCCCTATTATGTATTTTCTTTTATTCACTTTTCTTCTCATGTACTTAATGGTCTGTTGAGCTGTTCGCAGAAAAATACTTTTCACTGTACCTCAGGACACGTGACAATAAACAAATCCATTGTGACTTTGTGCCAATTCCCCTGCTTTTTCCCCATAAACCTGCACATTGTTTCTTTTCAAATCATAGAATCCCGACAGTGCGGAAGGAGGCTATTCTGCCCATCAAGTCTGCACCGTCCCTCCAAAAGAGCACCCCATCCAGGCCCACTCCACCACCCTATCCTCATAACCCCCAACTAACCTTTGGACACAAAGGGCCAATCCACTTAACCTGCACCTTTGGACTGTGGGTGGAAACCGGAGCACCCGGAGGAAACCCATGCATACGCTGGGAGAAAGTGCAAACGCCACACAGACAGTGACCCGAGACCGGAATTGAGCCCATGTCCCTGGAACTGTGAGACAGCCCTGCTAACCACTGTGCCACCGTGCTGCCCCATCCAATGTTTTGTTTAATTCTCCGATTGTACCTGTCTCCCCCACTTCCAGGCAGTGCATTCCAGACCCAAACCATTTGTGTAAAAAAGATATTTTCTGTGTCACACTTGCTTCTTTTGCAAATATTTTTTAATCTGTGCGTCTCGTTCTTGATCCTTTTACGAGTGGGAACAGCTTCTCCCTCTCTACTCTGTCCAGCCCACTCGTGATTTTGAACATCTCTATCAAATCGCCTCTTAACCTTCTTCTCTCCAAGGAGAACAGTCCCAACCTCGCCAATCTATCCTCATCACTCAAGTTTCTCATCCCTGGAACCATTTTTGTAAACCTCTTCTGCACTCTCTCTAATGTAATCACATCCTTCCTATAGTGTGGTGCCCAGAACTGTGCACATCCTATAGTGTGGCGCCCAGAACTGTACATATCCTATAGTGTGGTGCCCAGAACTGTACGCATCCTATAGTGTGGCGCCCAGAACTGTACATATCCTATAGTGTGGTGCCCAGAACTGTGCATATCCTATAGTGTGGCGCCCAGAACTGTACACATCCTATAGTGTGGTGCCCAGAACTGTACATAATATTCCAACTGAGGTCTAACTAGTATCTTGTATAAGTTCAGCATAACCTACTTGCTCTTCTACTCTGTATGCCCTGTTAATGAAACCCAGAATATTGTATGCTTTATTAACTGCTTTATCCACCTGTCCTGCCACCTTCAATGATCTATACACATATACACCCAGATCCCTCTGGTCCTGTGATCCCTTAAGAATTTTACCACGTATTTTCTATTGTCTCTCCATTTTCTTCCGACTAAAATGCATCTCACACTTTGCCGCAGTGAACTTCATTTGCCACCTATCAGCCCACTCCCCCAACTTGTCCATTTCTTTTTGAATTTCTACAATGTCCTCTTCACAGTTTGCAATACTTCCAAGTTTTATGTCATCTACAAATTTTGAAATTGTCCCCTGCACATCAGGATCTGCATTACTAATATATATCAGGAAAAGCAAGGGCCCCAATACTGACTCCTGGGGAACACCACTACAAACCTTTCCCCAGCCCATAAAATATCATTTGACTATTATTCTTTGATACCTGTTATACAGCCAATTTTGTATCTACATCGTTACTGTCCCTTTAATTCCATGAGCTTTCATTTTATAACTATAACTAATTGGTCTGTTGTACGGCACTGTATTGAATCCTTTCTGAAATCCATGTACACCACATCAACAGCATTTCCCTCATTGACAGTTTCTGTTACCTCAGCAAAAAATTCCAGCAAGTTAGCTAAATGCAATTTTCCCTTTAGAAATCTATTGTGTCTGTGTGGGTTTCCTCCGGGTGCTCCGGTTTCCTCCCGCAGTCCAAAGATGTGCAGGTTAGGTGGATTGGCCATGATAAATTGCCTTTAGTGTCCAAAAAGGTTAGGTGGGGTTACTGGGCTATGGAGATAGGGTGAGAGATG
Source organism: Scyliorhinus torazame (assembly GCF_047496885.1). Classification (NCBI taxonomy): domain Eukaryota; kingdom Metazoa; phylum Chordata; class Chondrichthyes; order Carcharhiniformes; family Scyliorhinidae; genus Scyliorhinus; species Scyliorhinus torazame. The sequence continues at coordinate 338,736,897 of NC_092710.1, read as the reverse complement.
GGCTTAAGTAGGGTGCTCTTTCCAAGGGCCAGTGCAGACTTGTTGGGCCGAATGGCCTCCTTCTGCACTGTAAATTCTATGATTGTATTCCAGGAGAATTTTGCCAGATTTTCTAGTACCACAAATACATTTTCTTTTGCGGGAAAAATATATTGTAGCAAAGTGCTTGAAAAACCTGCTGAAAGGTTTGCAGTTTACAGGGAGTGAGGTTTCCCAGAGAACTGACAAAATCAGCTGACTTTATTTTACCCGAATGGATATTTTGTATTCCGTTGGTCCTTTCACAACAGGACAGTTTGATGTCGGGACTCCCTTATTAAAACTGAGCAATCAGAGTTTTGGGGAGGGCTAATGATCAGCATAAGCAAGGAGGAAGATCATCAAAGCAAGAAGGAGGAGATTCAACTCAAAGAACAGTGACTGCATTTGCAAAATAATTGATCGACTCTTCTTTCACCGTAGAATCATAGAATGGTTTCAGCACCCACAGAGTCCATTTTGCCTGTTGTGTCTGTAGTGGGCCTCTGAAGGAACAATTCACTAGTGCTCCCTCCCCTGCTTTCTCCCCAGAATACTGCACATTCTTCCTCTTCAGATAATAATCCAATTGCCCCTTGAATGCATCGATTGTGCCTGCCTTTCACTTTCAGGCTGTGCATTCCAGCTCCTCGCCACTCGCTTTGTGAAAAGGTTTTCCCTCACACTGCCATTGTTTTTTCTCTTTCCAAAATACCTTAAATCTGTGTCCTCTGGTTCTCAATCCTTCCACCAATTGGAACAGTTTCTCACTCCCCCTTCATGATTTTGAACATCTCTATCAAATTTCCTCTCAACCTCTCCGAGGAAATGCTTCCAGTTTCTCCAGCCTGTCTACGTAACTGAGTTCTTCATCCCTGGAACCATTGTTGTGAATCTTTTCTGCACGCTCTCAGTGGTCTTCACCCCCTTTAGAATTGTACGCTTTTTATCAGCTCTCCACATCCCTTCTATAAAAGTGAATCACTTCGCACTTCTCTGCATTCAATTTAATCTGTCGCTTGGTCATCCATTCCACCAGCCTGTCTATGTCCTTCTGCAGTCTTACACTATACCACATCAACAGCAATACCCTCATCAACCCTCTGTTACCTCATCCAAAAGCTGCAGCAAGCTAAGTAAATCCGTGCTGGCTTTCCTTAATTAACCCACGTTTGCTTGAGTGACTATTAATTTTGGAGAAGAGTAGATTGAGAGGAGATTTGACCGAGGTGTTCAAAATCATGAGGGGTCAGGACAGAGTAGAGAAACTGCTCCCACTCGTGTCAGGAACAAGAATAAGAGGGCAAAAGAAGGAAGCAGGAGGGGAAACGTTTTCACACAATAAGTGATTGTTCTCTGGAATGCGCTGCCTGAGAGTGTGGTGGAGGCAGGTCCAATCAAGGTATTCAAGATGGAATTAGACTGTTACCTGAGAAGGGTTACAGGGAGAAGGCTGGGGAATGGCACTAGCTGAATTGCTCATTCAATGCAGGCATGATGGGCCAAATTGCCGCCTCCTGTGCTGTAACAGTTCTATGTATCTCTGTAACAGTTCTGTGAGTTTTGGTCCGAATTATTATATTTAGACCCTCTCCCATCACAAAGGTTAAATGACTGGCCTGTAGCTGCTGCCTTGTCTTTACACTCTTTTTTGAATCAGAGTGTAACATCTGCAATTATCTAGTCCTCAGGCACCACCTCTTGAGTCTAAGGAGTATTGGAAAATTACAGCCAATATCTCTGCAATTTCCTCTCTCACTTCCCTCAGGTTCTCGGATGCATCTCATCCAGTCCTGATGCCGTGTTAACTTTCAATACAGGCACCCGATCCAATACTTCCTCTTTATTAATTTTAAACCTTTCAAGAGTTTGAACTACCTGCTTCACCAGGACCTGGGTGGCACCTTCCTTGGTAAAGACTTCATTTAATAGCTCAGCTAAGCCCCCTGCCTCCATACACAAATTCCCCCTTTGATCTCATATTAGCCTCACTCTTCCTTTTACTACCCTTTTACTATTCACATACCTAAAGAAGGTTTTTATATGTTAGCTGCTCTCTCTTTGCTACTCTTGCTTGCTTTTTCGGTCCCCCTCCAAAGCCTCTATATTCAGCCTGGTTCTTCATTCAATTGTCCACCTGACTTCTGTTCTCAACACACTTTTTCTTTTTATCTTAATTTCTATCTCTTTCGTCATCCAGGGAGCTCTGTTTGTTTTTCCCTACTTTTCTCTTTTGCAGGTATGTACCTTGACTCTATCTGAAGTATCTCTTCTTTAAAAGCAGCCCATTGTTCTGTTGCAGTTTCTCCGCCAGCCTTTAATTCCAATTTCTCTGGGTCAGATCCATTCTTACCCCATTGAAGAGGCTCCCCCAGCTCATTATTCTTACTCTGAATTACTCATAGATTACATAGATTACATAGATTACATAGAACATACAGTGCAGAAGGAGGCCATTCGGCCCATCGAGTCTGCACCGACCCACATTAATCCCTCACTTCCACCTTATCCCCGCAACCCAATAACCCCTCCCAACCCTTTATGGACACTACGGGTAATTTAGCATGGCCAATCCACCTAACCTGCACGTCTTTGGACTGTGGGAGGAAACCGGAGCACCCGGAGGAAACCCACGCGGACACGGGGAGAACGTGCAAACTCCGCACAGACAGTGACCCAGCGGGGAATCGAACCTGGGACCCTGGCGCTGTGAAGCCACAGTGCTAATCACTTGTGCTACCGTGCTGCCCTAAGGACTCCTTGTCCTTTTCCATCGCCAACCTAAACCTTATGATAGATCACTGTTCTAAATATTCCCCAATTGAGACTTGGCCCACTTTGTTCCCAAGATCCCAGTCTAACAGTGCCTCCTTTCCCATTGGACTGGGAGCACGCTGCTGTAGAAAATTCTCCTGAACACAATCTTGCCCTTCTCTGCTCTTTACACTACTACTGTTTATGGTTAAGTAATCACTCTTACACATAATGTGCTAAGCTGCAAATTGCTGTTAGAGATATTAGCAAACTCTCTAAGGGACAATAAGGCACTCAATTTATTTATTCATTTACGTGATGTGGGCGTCGCTGGTTAGGCCAACATTTATTGCCCATTCCTAGTTGTCCTCGCGACGGTGGTGGTGAGTTGCCTTCTAGATGGCAACTCACCACCACGGGTCCAGCGGAGATTCACACGGATGATCCCAGGAATGGTAGGCCTAACATACGATGAACGTCTGAGGATCCTGGGATTATATTCATTGGAGTTTAGGAGGTTGAGGGGAGATCTAATAGAAACTTACAAGATAATGAATGGCTTAGATAGGGTGGATGTAGGGAAGTTGTTTCCATTAGCAGGGGAGACTAGGACCCGGGGGCACAGCCTTAGAATAAAAGGGAGTCACTTTAGAACAGAGATGAGGAGAAATTTCTTCAGCCAGAGAGTGGTGGGTCTGTGGAATTCATTGCCACAGAGGGCGGTGGAGGCCGGGACGTTGAGTGTCTTTAAGACAGAAGTTGATAAATTCTTGATTTCTCGAGGAATTAAGGGCTATGGAGAGAGAGCGGGTAAATGGAGTTGAAATCAGCCATGATTGAATGGTGGAGTGGACTCGATGGGCCGAATGGCCTTCCGCTCCTATGTCTTATGGTCTTATGGTGGTGGTTGTGGGTTTAGAAGATGCTGTTGAAGAAACCGTGGTGAGTTACTGCAATGCATCTTGAGATGGTACACATGGCTGCCACTGTTTGTCAGTGGTGCAGTGATTTAATGTTTGTTGAAGGGGTAGCAATCAAGCGGGCTGTTTTGTCCTGGTTGTATGAAGCTTCTTGAGTGTTGTTGGAGCTGCACTCATCCAGGTATTCATCCTGACTTGTGCCTTGTCGGTGGCGGGCAAATTTTGGGGAGTCAGGAAGTGAGTTACTCGCTACAGGATTCACTTCTGGTAGCTACAGTATTTATATGTCTCCTCCAGTTCAGTTTTTGGTCAATGTTGTGACGATTGGAAGATTTTGTGTGGCACACTGGTGGCCTCACAGCTCCAGGGACCCGGGTTCAATTCCGGCCTTGGATGGCTGTCTGTGTGGGTTTCCTCCGGGTGCACCGGTTTCTTCCCACAATCCAAAGATGTGCAGGTTAGGTGGATTGACCATGCTAAATTGCTCCATAATGTTCAAAGATGTGTAGGTTCGGTGGTGTTATGTGGAGAGGGCGGGGGAGTGGGCCTAGATAGGGTGCTTTTTCAGATGGACTTGATGGGCCGAATGGCCTCCTTCTGCACTGTAGGGATTCTATTCTATGATCCTATGTTGGGAAAATTGGATTGTCAACGTAGTGGCCAATTTAAGGGTTAAAGGCCTGGGGTTAAGTTAGAATGTGTTTAAAAATAATTCTATTCTGCAGGGAGGGGTGGTTTTTGCAACCAGCAAGTGACAGATGAAGGACTGTGTTTTTCAGTCTGGGCTAATGCATTGTGGTTTGCCTGGGGAAGTCCCTGGGGAGTTAATATACTTTGTAGATTGCAGAGATGTTAGTTATTAGCTTGGGGAGATGAGGTCATTGCTGGGTGGAGCCAAGAAAAGCAGAGAGACGTTCTGAAACATTAGAGAGGGAGTTGGTGGAGAAACTTTGGCGAGTGGAGTTGCCTTCTGATCTGCCTGCTGCTGAGCCCACAATTCTCCCACAGTGAGATAGATTGAGATCTGTCTGTTTATTTTCTTGTTGTTTAATGGGAAATTGAGTAGTAGTGTTTAAGGTGTAAATTGTAAGCTGTTCTTTTTGGGTGTGAAGTTAAAAGTTTAATATTGTATTTATAATAAAATTTTGTTTTAAGATTACCAAGGCCCTATTTTTTCACGCAATCACTCCTGGAGTGAATCATTCATTCTGCACAGTATTACAAATAAACTAAAATATTGGGGTTTCAATCCAGTACCCTCGCCACATTTGGGGTCCGGTCTGAGATTATTATAATGGTAGCCCCCAGGATGTGAGGTGGTTCAACAATGGTAATGCCATTGAATGTCAAGGGGTGATGTAACGGGGCTATCACCAGCACCAGCCGTTGGCAAATGTCATTTGAGGGTTATGAGCATTCACGCTCCAAATCACCAGCAGTCACTTCTGGACTTGGGTATGTTTGCATGCAAATCAAAATATGGTGTCCATTGGCTTCTAATGTTTGAGCTTACTGGTCTGCTCTGGCAGACATGCATTCTTGTACAGTTTTAAAATGGAAGAGTGGAGGGATATTTATTAAGCCCTTCTCCTTCATCTGTAGCAATTGTTCCTCATTTTATACCTGCTTTCTGATTTCACACAAGTCATCGAGATGATAGGTGGTCAGATGATCCCTACGAGAGAGACAAGCGACAGGCAGAGTGGAATTTCCACAAGGACAGCTTCTTCTGTGATGTTCCAAGTAAGTGATGTGTTCTAAACAGCCCCCCAGACTCCTTTAAATGCCTAAGCAGTTTTGAGCCACATTGTTCATGTCCATCTTGGGGTTCGGAGCCATGTTGTGTTGTTGAGTGCTTAAGTTGGCAGCTGTGTTTAACGTGTCCTGTCCCTTCTAATTCCACTGCTTAGGAGATGACCTCTGTCCAGATAGACACATCCTGAAGCCAAATGGGGGCTAAGTGATAGGGAAGTTTCAGTAGATTGCCAAAATTTATAAACACCGGCTCCTGTCCTGGGGCAGCTAGCTGATCAAGGTCAGATAAAACAGCAGGAAATGGAGTTTGACAACTGCAGGTGTGACCATCGAGAGATGAAACCATACACGTGCTCTGACAAGAAAATGTGTTCAGGAAAATAAATATTACAACATTGGAATCACTTGGTATGTTTGTCCTTCCAGTTTTGTTTCCTTATGCCAGTTGCACACATGGTCCTCATGACCCATTTGCATCCATTTAGCGGGCCTGACACCGATTCTCCAGGCCCTCTGATTCTCTGGTCCTCTGGGCCGGGGATTACAACAGCTATCACCAAATGTGAACCTTTCGTGGTGATCTTCACGGTGGGCCAAGGGGGTAACTCCTTAAGGGACGTGCCCCAAAGTCCTTCTGAGGGCCAACCCTGCCCCGCCCACAGGAACCCCCTAACTAAAGGGTCTACCCACAGCGATCCCCTAATTAAAGTGCCCCCCCTCCCAAAAAAAAGAGCCCTGTCTGGAAGCTAGAGAGCAGTTCAGACAGGGACAGTGAAAAAAAATTACACTTGTAACACTTATCTTGAAGCACCTTGGGCGGGATTGTCCCAGCCGGGGCCGGGCCGGAGAATCCCCGCGACCAGCGCGAATCACGCCACGCCGCTCCGATGCCGGCACGCAATTCTCACAGAGCGGAGAATCAGTGCCATTGGCGCTGGCGTGGTTGGCGCGGCGCCGGTCGGGGGCTGCTCTACGCGGCCCCCCCCCCCGCCGATTCTCGGCCCGGGATGGGCCGAGCGGCCGTTGTGAAAAACCCGAGTCCCGCCGGCGCCGTCCACACCTGCTCTCAGCCGGAGGGAACCCGTCGTGGAAGGGTCCGGGGGGCGGCCTGTGGGGGGGAGAGGGGGATCCGACCTCAGGGGGGGCCTCCAATGTGGCCTGGCCCGCGATCGGGGCCCACCAATCAGCGGTCCGGCCTCTCTGGCTGGGAGCCTCCTTCTGCGCTGGCCCCTGTAGCCCTGCGCCATGTTGCGTCGGGGCCGGCGTGTTGAAGGGAGACACCGCGCATGTGCGGACCCCGCGATGCCCAATTGACTCCGCGATCAGCAGTTGGAGCGGCGTGAACCACTCCAGTGCCGTGCTGGCCCCTGGCCAGAATTGCTGAACGTGAGGCGATGTTGACGCGACGGCGTTTCTGACGGCGTCAACACCTAGCCTCAGGATCACAGAATCCCGCCCCTTGAGTCCATTCCTGGAAAGAGAACGGCTATCTGTTTAAACGCCTCAAATCCATTAGCAGCAAGCCCTTCCTTAATTTCCTGGGCTGTGATTGGCAGCTTACACAAAACAGCTGTTAGCCTGGCTTCTATTCATCTCCTTAACTCTTTAAGTGCTGTAACCACAATGTTTACAAACATCAACCACATCAAAGAGAGTTAAGTGCATTACAATCATGTCCCTTCCTACTTGAGTGATTTTGAAATGCTGATCTGGAAATTGACAGAATTTAACTCTCTTTGATGTGATTACTGTTTGTAAACATTGATGTTTTAGCACTTAGACTTACTGATCCATGAAGAAGATGAATGAAGCAAGAATAACAGCTGGTTGGTGGAGGCTATCAATGACAAGAACTGATAGCTAATTGATCTGAGGGGTTTGCATTGTGGGGGACAGGGAGGGAGGACAGCCGCAGGACTTCGCTTATCGGACTTCCGCTCAAAATGGCAGCCTGATAGCCTTGAGAATCCTTCGTATTCCTCGCCATGCATGCATTTAAATGGTGAGGGAGCGCAAATCACATGCAAATCAGCTCGAAGCAAGAACATAGTCTCCCAAACAGAGAATATCGGCAACAATATTGGTGTGGGAATGAAATCACAAATAGACCAGATAGAACAAGAACAACCAATTTCCTTCCCTCCAGGATAGTCATAAACTCCCAACAGTGCAGAAGGAGACCATTCGGCCCATCGAGTCTGCAGCGACCCTCTGAAAGCGCTCCACCCTATCCCAGTAACCTCACCTAACCTTTTGGACACTAGGGGGCAATTTATCATGGCCAATCCAACTCACCCGCACATCTTTGGACTGTTGGAGGAAACTGGAGCACCCGGAGAAAACCCACGCACACACGGGGAGAAAGTGCAGACTCAGCACAGTTACCTGAGACCGGAATGGAACCTGGGTCCCTGGCGCTGTGAGACAGCAGTGCTAACCACTGTGCCACCGTGGTGCTGATATTGGTGAACCAGTTGAATTTTTACAAGAATACAGCAGCTGACTGATCCCTTTCCCTTTAATAATACCAGATTTTGGCTTACTAAGAAGGCATTTGAATTCATGTTCAAATATTTCAGGACTCTGCATTTCTCGTCCAGTAATGTAACACATGACACTACCTTACCCTTTGCTCACACCCAGTTTGTAGTTGCCTTACCCTTAACTCTAAGCCATGGGGGAACTGCACGCTGAAGGTCTTCACAAGTTCATTATCTTCTTACCCTACCCTATAGGTGATCGCTATTCTCGAGTGGTATTTGCCTCAGCGGATGGGGAGAACCTATGGCGGACACAATCAATTAAATCGATGTGCAATCTTGACAACACCAGGGTATGTAAGGACTGACATATTATCACAAGTATTGACTTTCTTTTTCTACTCTGCTTCCTTGGGCTCCCTGCTGCATCAAGAATGGGACAAGGAAGAGAATCGGGTTTTTTGGGCAGCAGGAACGGTGGTTGTTAGCTTTCTTTTTGAGTGTCACCAACCCACCTTCTCTTCATATTCCTCATTTCCTTTCCCTCCCTAGTCTTTTGAATCCATTTCTAGCACCTGCTTCGACAGTCCTCGTGAGAGAACTAGGATGATTTTAAAATGAAAAATGAAATGAAAATCACTTATTGTCACACGTAGGCTTCAAATGAAGTTACTGTGAAAAGCCCCTAGTCGCCACATTCCGGAGCCTGTTCGGGGAGGCTGGTACGGGAATTGAACCCGCGCTGCTGGCCTGCCTTGGTCTGCGTTAAAAGCCAGTGATTTAGCCCTGTGCTAAACCAGACCCAAGAGGTTTTCCTTTTTAAAATTTGTCTTGACTTTGTACATTAGATTCTTCCTGTACATGTCAGTTTCCAGATCATTCATGTGTTTTCTTGCTCAAATGCCCCCCAAAGGAACCCACCCACGAACGATATCCTCCCCCCCCCCCCCCCCCCCCCGCCAGGCTGCTGCTGTTCGACCTTCATCTAACGCTCCGCGAGATGGTCTAGGAACGGTTGCCACCGCCTGTAGAACCCCTGCGCAGACCCTCGCAAGGCAAACTTTATCCTTTCCAACTTAATAAACCCAGCCATGTCATTTATCCAGGCTTCCACGCTGGGGGGCTTCACCTCCTTCCACATTAGCAAGATCCTTCACCGGGCTACTAGGGACGCAAAGGCCAGAATGCCGGCCTCTTTCGCCTCCTGCACTCCCGGCTCGTCCACTACTCCAAATAGTGCTAGCCCCCAGCTTGGCTTGACCCGGACTTTCACCACCTTAGATACTGTTCCTGAAACTCCCCTCCAGAACCCCTCCAGTGCCGGGCATGACCAAAACATATGGACATGGTTCGCCGGACTTCCTGAGCACCTCCCACATCTGTCCTCCGCCCCAAAGAACCTACTCAGCCTCGCCCCCGTCATATGTGCTCTGTGAATCACCTTAAACTGTATCAGGCTAAGCCTGGCACACGAGGAAGAGGAATTAACCCTACTTAGGGCATCAGCCCACAGCCCCTCCTCAATCTCCTACCCCAGCTCCTCTTCCCATTTACCCTTCAGCTCCTTTACCAAAGCCTCCCCCTCTTCTTTCATCTCCTGGTATATCGCCGACACTTTGCCCTCTCCGACCCATACGCCTGAAATCACCCTGTCTTGAATCCCCTGTGCCGGGAGTAGCGGAAATTCCCTCACCTGCCGCCTCACAAACGCCCTCACTTGCATGTACCTGAACGCATTTCCCGGGGGTAGCCCAAACTTCTCCTCCAGTGCGCCTAAGCTCGCAAACGTCCCGTCAATGAACAGGTCCCCCATTCTTCTAATCCTTGCCCGATGCCAGCTATGAAACCCCCCGTCCATCCTTCCTGGGACAAACCGATGGTTGTCTCTGATCAGGGACCACACCGAGGCTCCCATCGCACCCCTGTGTCGTCTCCACTGCCCCCAGATCTTTAGCGTTGCCACCACCACCGGGCTCGTGGTGTACTTTGTTGGCGAGATCGGCAGCGGTGCCGTCACCAGCGCCCCCAGGCTCGTTCCTTTGCAGGACGCCATCTCCAACCTCTTCCACGCCGCCCCCTCTCCCTCCATCACCCACTTAAGGATCATTGCCACGTTGGCTGCCCAATAGTAACCACCCAAATTCGGCAGCGCCAACACTCCTCTATCTCTGCTGCACTCCAGGAACCCCCTCCTTACCGTCGGGGTCTTACTCGCCCACACAAATCCCATAATGCTCCTGCTTACCCTCTTAAAGAAGGCCTTAGTAATCACAATTGGGAGGCATTGGAATACAAAAAGAAACCTCGGGAGGACCACCATTTTAATCGACTGTACCCTACCCGCCAGCGAGAGTGGCAACATGTCCCTCCTTTTAAAATCCTCCTCCATCTGTTCCACCAACCGCGTCAAATTAAGTTTGTGCAGTGCCCCCCAGCTCCTAGCTACCTGAATCCTCAAGTATCGAAAGCTCCTTTCCGCCCTCCTCAACGGTAGGTCGTCTATCCCTTTTCCCTGGTCCCTCGGATGGATCACAAAGAGCTCGCTCTTTCCCACATTGAGCTTATAGCCCGAAAAGTCTCCAAACTCCCGTAGGATCTGCATTACCTCAACCATCCCCTCCACTGGATCCATCACATACAGCAACAGGTTGTCTGCGTACAGCGACACTCTGTTCCTCTCTCCCTCGAATCACCCCCTTCCATTTCCCCGACTCCCTTAACGCCATGGCCAAAGGTTCAATTGCTAATGCAAACAGCAGAGGGGACAGGGGGCACCCCTGCCTCGTCTCTCGATACAGCCGGAAATACTCCGACCTCCGCCGGTTCGTGACCACACTCGCCACCGGGGCTTTATACAGGCGCTTAACCCAACTAATGAACCCTCCCCCAAACCCAAACCTCCTCAACACTTCCCAGAGATACTCCCACTCTACCAGATCAAAGGCCTTCTCCGCGTCCGTAACTGTCACTATCTCCGCCTCTCCCTCCATCGATGGCATCATTATCACATTTAGGAGCCTTCGCATATTGGTGTTTAGCTGCCTGCCCTTTACAAATCCCATCTGGTCCTCGTGAATCACCCCCGGGACACAGTCCTCAATCCTCATGGCCAACAGTTTTGCCAGCAACTTAGCATCTACGTTAAGGAGCGAGATCGGTCAATACGACCCACATTGCAGTGGGTCCTTATCCCGCTTCAAGATCAAAGAGATCGTCGCCTCCGACATTGTCGGGGGCAGGGTCCCCCCCTCCCTTGCTTCATTGAAGGTCCTTACCAGCAACGGGGCTAACAGGTCTACATACTTCCTATAAAACTCCACCGGGAACGCATCCGGCCCCAGGGCCTTCCCTGCCTGCATGCTCCCCAGTCTTTAACCAGCTCCTCCACCCTCGGGAACCTCAATTGGTCCAAGAATCGCCGCATCCCCTCTTTTCCCCCTGGGGGCTGGGACCTATACAGCTCCTCGTAAAAGGCCTTAAAAGCCTCATTCACTTTCCCCGCACTCCGCACCGTAGTTCCCCTGCCATCTTTGATTCCGCCTATTTCCCTCGCTGCCATCCTCTTACGGAGCTGATGTGCCAGCATCCGACTCGCCTTCTCCCCATACTCATATATCGCCCCCTGTGCCTTCCTCCACTGTGCCTCTGCCTTCCCTGTGGTCAACAGGTCGAACTCCGTCTGGAGACTTTGTCTCTCCCTGAGTAGTCCCTCATCTGGAGCCTCTGCATAGCTCCTGTCCACCCTTAAAATCTCCCCCACTAACCTCTCCCTTTCCCTGCCCTCTCTCTTCACCCTATGAGCCCTGATGGAGATTAACTCTCCCCTGACCACCGCCTTCAGCGCCTCCCATACTACTCCCACCTGCACCTCCCCGTTGTCGTTAGCCTCCAGAAACCTTTCAATACACCCCCGCACCCTCCCACACACTTCCTCGTCTGCCAGCAGTCCCACATCCAGCCTCCACAATGTGCGTTGGTCCCTCTCCTCCCCCAGCTCTAGCTCCACCCAATGCGGGGCATGGTCTGAGATGGCTATGGCCGAATACTCCGTTCCCTCCACTTTCCGGATCAATGCCCTGCCCAGAACAAAAAAATCTATCCGGGAGTAGGCCTTATGTACGTGGGAGAAAAAAGAAAATTCTCTGGCCAAAGGCCTGGCAAATCTCCACGGATCTACTCCCCCCATCTGGTCCATGAACCCCTAAGCACCTTGGCCGCAGCCGGCCTCTTCCCCGTCCTAGATCTAGAGCGATCTAATGCTGGGTCCAGCACCGTGTTGAAATCCCCACCCATTATCAAGCTCCCTACCTCCAGGTCTGGAATACGCCCCAACATCCGTTTCATGAATCCAGCATCGTCCCAGTTCGGGGCGTATACATTCACCAGTACCACCTCCGTCCCCTGCAACCTACCGCTCACCATCACGTATCGGCCTCCATTGTCCGCTACTATGTTCTTGGCCTCAAACGACACCCGCTTCCCCACCAGTATTGCCACCCCTCTGTTCTTCGCATCCAGCCCCGAGTGGAACACCTGTCCTACCCATCCCTTCCTTCACCTGACCTGATCTGCCACTTTCAGATGTGTCTCCTGAAGCATGACCACGTCTGCCTTCAGTCCCTTTAGGTGCGCGAACACTCGGGCCCTCTTAACCGGCCCATTTAGGCCCCTCACATTCCACGTGATCAGCCAGATTGGGGGGTTACCCCCCCGGCCGCCGACTAGCCATCTCCTATCTTAGGCCAGTCCCGTGCTCACGCCTCCCGCACCCTCCAGTCCCCCAGGCGGGGAACCCCCGCCCTGACCAACTCTTCCATTTTCAGTTCCCCCTCGGACAGTGCAGCAGCAACCCTAGAATCCCTCCCCCCCGCTAGATCCACATCTAGCTCTTTTGCTCCCCCCATATTACTTCCGTGAGTCAGCTGACTTCTGCTGACCCCGGCTTCCCCTGCCTTCCCATTGATCTCCCCCGTGTTGGAGTCTCTCCTCCTTACCTTCCTCCATCCCCCCCCCCTCTTTTGGCGCCAAAAATGCCCGTGCTTTCCTGAGCCAGCCCCGCCCCCTGTGGCGCAGCTCCTGTTGCGGCCCTTATCCCAGTTCCCTCATCCCCGAGTCTCACCTCCCTCCAGCACCGACGCCCACATTCCCCATCATCATCATCACGTCTACAGAAAAGAAAAAAGGAAATTTTAGGAATTTTAACCAGAACTCTACCCACATCCCCATCCATCATCTCACCCATGAAATACTCGTTACCCATATTTACAACCCCATATACAACCACATCCCCTCAGTTCGAGTCCAGTTTTTCTGTCTGAATAAAGGTCCAAGCCTCTTCTGGCGTTTCAAAATAATGGTGTCGGTCCTGATAAGTGACCCACAGTCGCGCAGGCTGCAGCATACCGAACCTGACTCTTTTTTTTATGCAGCACCGCCTTGGCCCGGTTGAAGCCAGCTCTCCTCCTTGCCACCACCGCGCTCCAATCCTGGTATACTCGGATCACCGCGTTCTCCCATCTACTGCTCCGCACCTTCTTGGCCCATCTCAGCACACTTTCTTTGTCCGCGAAACGATGGAACCTCGCCACTATCGCCCTTGGCGGCTCGTCGGCCTTGGGTCTCCTCGCCAGGACCCGGTGAGCCCCTTCCAGCTCCAGGGGGCTCGGAGTGGCCTCCGCCCCCCCCCCCCCCCCCCCAACAGCGAATGGAGCATCGTACTCGCGTACGCCCCGGCATCAGCTCCCTCCACTCCTTCGGGAAGACCCAGAATCCGGAGGTTCTTCCTCCTCGACCTGTTCTCCAGGACCTCCAGTCTCTCGGCCCACATCCTGTGCACCACCTCGTGCGCCTCCACTTTTACCGCCAGGCCCAAGATCTCATCCTCGTTGTCATTTATTTTGTCTTTCACCTCACGAAGCTCCACCGCCTGGGTCTTCTGGGTCTCCTTCAGCCCCTCAATTGCAAACAGCATTGGCGCCAGCACCTCCTTTTTCAGCTCCTCCACGCAGCGCTTGAGGAACTCCTGCTGGTCTGGCCCCCACGCTGCTCGCTCTCCGCCCTCTGCCATCTTGCTTTTTTCCCCTCGTTTTGGCCTCTGCTCCAGGACCTCTTTCCTCGTCGTTCCACCGCTAATTTCTGCCATATATTGTAAGGGGGTACCTTACTGCACCTTCCCACACGGGATTGATTAAAAAAAAGCTCCGTTGGGGCTCCTCTGGAGAGCCCGAAAGTCCGTTGTCGCGGGAGCTGCCGAAACGTGCGGCTTAGCTCCGCATCGCCGCAACCGGAAGTCCCCCACCACCCCGAATCTTGATAGATCTGCAAACCTTTCAACAATTTATACCATTCCTTTTTCAAATTTATTATGAAATCTGCTTCCACCATCCTTCCAAGCAATAAAAAATCTCCTCCAGTCCCTCTTTAGGAATGCTACAGGCTTAGAAATGAATCTAGAGTTTGGTAATTACCTCGTTTCATTAAGCAACTAATTAAAAAAAAAAATTCTGCTGTAACTTTCGAAACCCCCCAAACCCCAGTTTCTATGTGGAAATGTTTAAAACTGGTTTGAATATTGTTTCTTTCCTTTGCAGATCCGCTCACACTTTCAGTTTGGGGACCTTTGCCAGAGAACGTCAGCCGCCTCCTGCTGCCCCAGCTGGACACTGGGCAACTACATTGCTATCCTCAACAACCGGTCCTCCTGCCAGAAGATCACTGAGCGAGATGTGGCACATACGCTAAAACTCCTCCGCTCTTGCGTTAAATATTACCACAACGGGACCCTGGGGCCCGACTGCTGGGACATGACCACCCGCCGCAAAGACCAGCTGAAGTGTACCTCCGTGCCCCGCAAGTGTACTAAATATAATGCCGTCTACCAAATCCTCCATTATTTGGTGGACAAGGACTTCTTGAGTCCCCAGACCTTGGACTACGTGATCCCGGCATTAAAGTACAGCATGCTGTTCATCCCCACAGAGAAAGGGAAGAGTATGATGGACATTTATTTGGACAAATTTGAGAACTGGAACTGTTCCGATGGTGTCACCACCATTGCAGGAATAGAGTTTGGGATCAAGCACAACTTGTTCCAGGACTACCTTCTGATGGATACCGTGTATCCTGCCATTGCGATTGCAATTGTTCTGTTTATAATGTGCATGTACACTAGATCCATGTTCATCACCTTGATGACCATGTTCGCCATCATCAGCTCCCTGATCGTCTCTTACTTCCTCTACAGGATTGTTTTCGGCTTCAAATTTTTCCCCTTCATGAACCTCACAGCACTCATTATCCTGGTAGGGATCGGGGCCGATGACGCCTTTGTACTGTGCGACGTCTGGAACCACACTAAATTTGACAAGCCCCAGGCTGAGTTGGCAGAAACAGTGAGCGTCACCCTGCACCATGCGGCCCTCTCCATGTTTGTCACAAGCTTCACCACCGCAGCTGCCTTCTATGCCAACTATGTCAGCAATATCACTGCTATACGGTGCTTTGGCGTATATGCTGGCACCGCCATCCTGGTCAACTACATTTTAATGGTGACCTGGCTCCCGGCAGTGGTGGTCTTGCATGAACGCTACCTGCTGCATTTTTTCCAGTGTGGTGAGAAACCTGGCCGGCCAGCCTACCACGACAGCTGGCCAGCACGGCTCTGCCGCAAGTTACAGAGCCTCCTGCTGGCTGGATCCGAGACGTCCCGGATTTTCTTTGAGAAGGTGCTGCCTTGCATTGTTATCAAGTTCCGCTACATCTGGCTATGCTGGTTCCTGGCCCTGACCATTGGTGGCGCTTACATCGTCTGCGTCGACCCCAAGATGAAGTTGCCGTCACTGGAGCTCTCTGAGTTCCAAGTGTTCCGCTCGTCACACCCTTTCGAACGCTACGATGCGGAGTTCCGCAGGCTGTTTGTCTTTGAGCGGGTACACCATGGTGAGGAGCTGCACATGCCCATCACGCTAGTGTGGGGCGTTGCACCTGTGGATGGTGGTGACCCACTCAACCCCCATAACAAGGGTCGGCTGCGGCTAGACGCTACCTTTGATGTGGCCAGTCCCACCTCCCAGCTGTGGCTCCTGCGCTTCTGCCAGAGGCTGAGGAACCAGACCTTCTTTCACCAGACCGATGAGCAAGACTTCACCAGCTGCTTTGTCGAAACCTTCCGGCAGTGGATGGAGAATCAAGACTGTGAGGAGCCCACCCTGTATCCGTGCTGCAGTCAATCCACTTTCCCCTATAAGCAAGAGGTTTTCCAGCTGTGCATCAAACGTGCCATCATGGAGCTGGAGCGTAGTACTGGCTACCACTTGGACAGCAAGACACCAGGGCCCCGCTTTGACATTAATGATACCATCCGGGCTGTGGTGCTGGAATTTCAGAGTACCTACCTCTTCACGCTGGCCTATGAGAAGATGAATAGTTTCTACAAGGAGGTGGATGCCTGGATTGTGGAAGAGTTGAAAGCTGCTCCGGCTGGACTCAGCAACGGCTGGTTCGTTAGCGGCCTGGAGTTCTTTGACCTTCAGGACAGCCTTTCCGATGGCACCCTGGTCGCCATGGGGCTCTCGGTTGCCGTGGCCTTCAGTGTCATGTTACTCACCACCCGCAATGTGGTGATCAGCCTGTACGCCATTGTCTCCATCACCGGCACCATCTTTGTCACAGTTGGCTCACTGGTACTGCTGGGCTGGGAGTTGAATGTTCTGGAGTCCGTCACCATCTCCGTGGCTGTGGGTTTGGCTGTTGACTTTGCTGTCCATTACGGTGTGGCCTATCGTCTGGCACCAGAGACGGACCGCGAGGGAAAGGTGGTCTTCTCCCTGAGCCGGATGGGGTCTGCCATCGCCATGGCTGCCCTAACCACCTTTGTAGCTGGTGCCATGATGATGCCCTCCACTGTCTTAGCCTACACACAGCTTGGCACCTTCATGATGCTCATCATGTGTATCAGCTGGGGCTTCGCCACCTTCTTCTTCCAGTGTATGTGTCGCTGCCTGGGTCCGCAGGGCACCTGTGGCCAGATACCCGTACCCAAAAAGTTGCAGTGCCACGGCCTGCCTCAGCCACTCCCTCCCCATGCTGGCCACGGACGGAAGGAGGGCAAGAGAGCCTGCCGTGTCCACAAGCACCAGTCAGCTGGTGAGGGAGACCGGCTGGAGATGGAGCACGAGCATTACGAGTTGGAGCCCTTAGCTGCCAGTGAGGGTGACGAAGCTGGTGAGAAGAGGCCAGATGCCTCTGGTGATGGCCAATTACTGGGCACTGATCCCCGGCTGTTCAATGGAACCCAAATACCCGCCTACCGCCCTGCCAGACCAAGCCGGGGAGCAACTAATCTACCGGCACAAGCCAAGCTACCACTGCCTCAGATCCGGTTTGTCCAGATCAGCACACGGCTGAACAGTATCCCACGCTCGCTGGAGAGCGTTACCGCCCGGGTTCACGCCAACCCCCATTAAAGCCCCCAATTGGGGTGATCTGGAATCTCTATAGTCAGCGAACTGTGCGTGGTTTATCATCCCATTTCCTCGGCACCCAGCTCTTCAGGGGCAACTTAATGCCACTGCTGGACTGCCTGGAATGTTGTGCACATGCCCTAGGGCCATGTGCCACCTCCACCACACACACCCGCCCCCAACCACCTTTGCCATCACCCTGCCATGCTTCACACAGAGAAGCAGGCACTGAAAAGTTCTCCACCTGGAAACTTCTGCCTATCTTTCAGCCCCACAAGAGATTTAAAAGCCAAACAATCTCAAAGCTCACACCGTCCAGTGGGGACGAGGGGCTTGGAAGTGGGTGCAATCCTGGGACCCTTCAGACATCTTCTCTGTATAGCTGCAGGCACCAACCCTGTACTCTTTCTTTCTGTCCCTGTGTTAATAATGGCAACTCCTCAGGACAGCACATGCCAAAACCAAAGGGGTCTTTAATACAACAGCCGACATGGATGTCATGGACCGAGAGCGCAAGCGGCAGTTCACGATAAATCAACGTTCTCAAATTTAAATGGGTCCAGTGATCCAGCCAAAGGGGAGCCTCACGCCGTGACCAGACAGGATTCCCGCACTCAGGGACGGCGGGCCCTCACTTCCATTCTCAGCCACATCTCACAGCCCAGCGACCCAACCCCGGCGATTACAAAGTGCAATTGTATCGACTCCGTTCTTCCAAAGGCTGAATGAAGCCAGCTTGCCAGCTGGACAAAGCATTCAGAACTAAATCGGTGAACCCTTTGTGTATCGAGGGGAGAACACTGCGAGGGTGCTTTAACTCGAGGTGAAGGCACATGTCTCTCAATGCCTTTTCAAAGGGGTGGGTGGGAAGGGAGAGGGACAAGGGCTGAGGGGAGCGACGCCCAACAATATACACTGAAATAAGATGCAGTTAAAGAAACTTGTGTAAGTCAGAGATGGTGCCATGATAATTCCCATTTTAAATTTATTTTGCCCTGGATCGTCCACAGCACATGTTCATTCTACCAGGCACCACCAGCTCTTAGCTACGAGGCTATTCCCTGCATCGTGCCAATGTTAGAAGTCTGTTAGTCTATGAAGTGGGGAGACAAAGGTTACAATTAATCTGATCAGGTCCTCACCTGGGCTACTCCGCACCTTTCCACTTTGCAGCAGGAGCTGCTGGATAGCTATTGAAAGCAGAAATACTAACAAAACATCCTCACCCTGACCTCAGCGTGCTGATGTGAATTGCAGCATCACAAATGCCTCCCCCCCACCCCCCCCAATGCAGCTAATTCAGCAACAACCAGGGCTGGAAATGAGGATAATCTTTGTTAGAGCAGGCCCTGTAAGAATCTTTGCCCAATTCCTTAGCCTAGCTCCACTGCCCTGCTGACAGAAAAAGCAAATGGTGGACTGCAACTAATTTCTTGGAAGCTTAAATCCAAAACAGAAGCAATCCCCCAATTTCTTTCCTCGCCCGCACCCGGCCAGGCACAACCTGCTGCAAAGGGGAAAGTTCAAAGCCTACCAATTGCCACTTTATTTGGCTACAAAGAGCAGACCTAGGGATGCGGCATTCTGTCTTCCCTCCACTCTCCTTTCATAATGTCTGTGCAGAGAATGGGGATTGAACTTGCACCCAGGCACACTGTGAGCTCCTGTACATTGTGTCACCTCCATACTAACCTCCGGTTCCCTGTTGTTTTGAAATGGAACAATGTAGGACAACTTTACTTTGGTGGGGTTTCTAGGAGAACGATAACCTGAAGAGGGCTGTGCTTGATTTGTCATTGCCACCATTCGGTGCTGCCGACACCATGCTGGGAGTGCAATAAAAGGGGGCACCCCATTCTCTGCACCACCTATGTTTGCTCTTCGAAGGAGTTGGGAATCCAGCAACTCCTGGCCATTGATGAACGATACGGTACCTCCACCATTCAAGACAAATGGTTTTTACAACCATGCAACCATCTTTTCCCTCAAATCCATCCTGTCTTAACCACTGCTCACTGAATTACTGATGACTTACTCCGGTTTATTGATTTGGACGCCATTACAAATCTTTGATCCTGGCATGAATCTCCTGAACCCCCCCCCAAGCATAAAAGTGGGTCAACTCCCATCAAAGCTTTCAGAATATTGTGCACCATTATCCATTTGATCAGTAGTGTCTCCCATGCATCCCCCGCCCTCTCTCCCACCGCCCTATACCATCAGGTGGAACTCTGACCATATCAACTTTTTACACACAGGTTTTTGTACATGTGCCGGGAGAAATTAGTGACGATGGTGAATTTGAAACCTTCAGTCGATGAGCCCATTCACCTCACGTCTATTTTCCCTTTTTATTTTATTCTTTTTGACCCGAGTTAAGTACCGGGAGAATAATTTAATACTTGCATTCTTAATGTATGCTTTCTGCTATTTAAAGAACTGTTACTACGGCTATTAAACTAAATATTCCTATCTGTTGTCTATGCATTATCAAGGGAAGCCATGTATTTATTCAAACACATTGAGGATTTTACAATTATTGCTGCAATGAAAATGAAGGTGATTACTAGTTTGATACACAATTGAAAAGCTCTTTTTAATTGCTGACTTTCAGTATTCTTTTTATTCATTCTACTGCCCCCTTCAAGCTCTCTCGTCTCTTTCTTTCTCTCCCCCACCCTGCCTTGCCACATGAAAGTCACAGAATCACAGAAAATACAGTGCAGAAGAGGCCCTACGGCCCATTGAGTTTGAACCGACACATGAAAAACACCTGACCTACCTAATCCCATTTGCCAGCACTTGGGCCAGAGCCTTGAATGTTATGATGTGTCAAGTGCCCATCCGGGTACTTTTTAAAGGATGTGAGGCAACACATCTCTACCATTCTAGACCGTCACCACCCTCTGGGTAAAAATGTTTTTCCCCAAATCCCCCTAAACCTCCTGCCCCTCAGCTTGAACTTGTGTCCCTTCGATACTGACCCTTCAACTAAGGGGAATAGCTGCTCCCTATCCACCCTGCCCATGTCCCTCACAATCTTGTACACCTCGATCAGGTCGCCCCTCAGTCTTCTCTGCTCCAGAGAAAACAATCCAAGCCTATCCAACCTCTCTTCATTACTTAAATGTTCCATCCCAGGAAACACCCTGGTGAATCGCCTCTGCACCCCCTCCAGTACAGTCACATCCTTCCTATAATGTGGTGACCAGAACTGAACACAGTTTAACTAACTTACTGGAATTCTTTGAGGACGTTACGAGCGCGGTGAACAACAGGGAACCAGTAGATGTGGTGATCTGGATTTCCAGAAGGCATTTGACAAGGTGCCACACAAAAGGCTGCTGCATAAGATATAAAGGTGGACAGTGTTAAGGGTAATGTATTAGCTTGGATAGAGGATTGGTTAACTAACAGAAAGCCAAGAGTGGGGATAAATGGGTGTTTTTCTGGTTGGTGATCAGTGGCTAGTGGTGTCCCTCAGGGATCAGTTTATTGTTTACAATTGTTTATAATTTACATAGATGATTTGGAGTTGGGGACCAAGTGTAATGTGTTAAAGTTCGCAAATGACACTAAGATAAGTGGGAGAGCAAAGTGTACAGAGGACACAAAGTCTGCAGAGGGATATAGAAAAGTTGAAGTGAGTGGACTAGGGTCTGGCAGATGGAGTACAATGTTGGTAAATGTGAGGTCATCCATTTTGGTAAGAATAACAGAAAATGGACTACGAATTAAATGGTAAACAATTGCAGTGTGCTGCTGTGCAGTGGGACCTCGGTGTCCTTGTGCAAAAGGTTGGTTTGCAGGTGCAGCAGGTAATTAAGAAGGACATTTTTTATCCTTCATTGCTAGAGGATGGGGTTTAAAAACAGGAAGGTTATGTTGCAGTTGTATATGGTGCTGGTGAGGCCACATCTGGAGTACTGCGTATAGTTTTGGTCTCTTTACTTGAGAAAGGATGTACTGGCACTGGAGGGTGTGCAGAGGAGAGTCACTAGGTTGATTCTGGAGTTGAGAGGATTGGCTTATGAAGAGACACTGAGTGGACTGTGACTATACTCATTGGAATTTAGAAGAATGAGGGGGGATCTTATAGTAACATATAAAATTATGAAGGGAATAGTTAAGATCGAAGCAGGGTGGTTGTTTCCACTGGCGGGTGAAAATAGAACGAGGGAACATAGTCCTAAATCTTATTTTGAGGCTGAGTTGAAGAGGAACTTCCCTGGGAGTTCTCTGCCCAGTGAAGCAGTTGAGGCTACCTCGTTGAATGTTTTGAAGGAAAAGATAGATAGGTTTTTGAACAGTAAAGAAATAAAAGGTTACGGTGAGTGGGCGGGTAAATGGAGCTAAGTCGACAAAAAGATCAGCCATGATCTCATTGAATGGCGGAGCAGGCTCGAGGGGCAGATGCGGTACTCCTGCTCCTTACATACTCCAGTGTGGTCTCACCAAAGTTCTATTCAACTCCATCATGCCCTCCCTGCTTTTGTAATCTATGCCTGGATTGATAAAGGTAAGTGTCCGAAATACATTTTTTACCACCCTATTAGTCTGCCCTTCTGTCTTCAGAGATCTATGGACAAACAGGCCAAGGTCCCTTTGTTCCTCAGAACTTCCCGATGTCAGGCCATTCATTGAATAATTCTGTCACATTACTCCTTCCAAAGTGTACCACCTCATTCTTTTCAGAGTTAAATTCCATCTGCCACTTATCTGCCCATTTGACCATTCCATCAGTATCTTCCTGTAACACAAGACACTCAACATCACTCTTAACCACCCGGCCAATCTTTGTGTCATCTGCAAATTTACTGATCCTACCCCCACATAGTCATCTATGATGTTTATATAAATGAAGACTAATAGGAACCCAGCACAGATTCCAGTGGTACTCCACTGGCTTCCAGTCACTAAAGCAGCCGTCTGTCATCATCTTGTGTCTCCTACGGCGAAGCAACCATATCAAATTACCCTGTATCCCATTGCCTTCCTTTAAGTTGCTCTAAAGCTTTATAAGTCCCGAGTGTGACTGCGAGTCCCGAGTGTGACTGCGAGTCCCGAGTGTGACTGCGAGTCCCGAGCGCGACAGCGAGTCCCGAGCGCGACTGCGATTCCCGAGCGCGACAGCGAGTCCCGAGCGCGACAGCGAGACCCGAGTGTGACTGCGAGTCCCGAGTGTGACTGCGAGCCCCGAGTGTGACTGCGAGTCCCGAGAGCGACTGCGATTCCCGAGTGTGACAGCGAGTCCCGAGCGTGACAGCGAGTCCCGTCCCGAGTGCGACAGCGAGTCCCGAGTGTGACTGCGAGTCCCGAGCGTGACAGCGAGTCCCGTCCCGAGTGCGACAGCGAGACCCGAGTGTGACTGCGAGCCCCGAGTGTGACTGCGAGCCCCGAGTGTGACTGCGAGTCCCGAGCGTGACAGCGAGTCCCGTCCTGAGTGCGACAGCGAGTGCCGAGTGCGACTGCGAGTCCCGAGTGTGACTGCGAGTCCCGAGTGTGACTGCGAGTCCCGAGCGCGACTGCGAGTCCCGAGCGCGATAGCGAGTCCCGAGCGCGATAGCGAGTCCCGAGTGTGACTGCGAGTCCCGAGTGTGACTGCGAGTCCCGAGCGCGACTGCGAGTCCCGAGCGCGATAGCGAGTCCCGAGCGCGATAGCGAGTCCCGAGCGTGACTGCGAGTCCCGAGCGCGATAGCGAGTCCCGAGCGCGATAGCGAGTCCCGAGCGCGATAGCGAGTCCCGAGCGTGACTGCGAGTCCCGAGCGCGATAGCGAGTCCCGAGCGTGACTGCGAGTCCCGAGCGCGACAGCGAGTCCCGAGCGCGACAGCGAGTCCCGAGCGCGACAGCGAGTCCCGAGTGTGACTGCGAGTCCCGAGTGCGACAGCGAGTCCCGAGTGCGACTGCGAGACCCGAGTGTGACTGCGAGTCCCGGGCGCGACTGCGAGTCCCGAGCGCGACAGCGAGTCCCGAGTGTGACTGCGAGTCCCGAGCGCGACAGCGAGTCCCGAGCGCGACAGCGAGTCCCGAGCGCGACTGCGAGTCCCGAGTGCGACTGCGAGTCCCGAGCGTGACTGCGAGTCCCGTCCCGAGTGCGACAGCGAGTCCCGAGTGTGACTGCGAGTCCCGAGCGCGACAGCGAGTCCCGAGTGCGACAGCGAGTCCCGAGTGCGACTGCGAGTCCCGTCCTGAGTGCGACAGCGAGTCCCGAGTGTGACTGCGAGTCCCGAGTGCGACAGCGAGTCCCGAGTGCGACAGCGAGTCCCGAGTGCGACAGCGAGTCCCGAGCGCGACAGCGAGTCCCGAGCGCGACTGCGAGTCCCGAGCGTGACTGCGAGACCCGAGTGTGACTGCGAGACCCGAGTGTGACTGCGAGACCCGAGTGTGACTGCGAGACCCGAGTGTGACTGCGAGTCCCGAGCGCGACTGCGAGCCCCGAGCGCGACAGCGAGTCCCGGCGACAGCGAAACCCGAGTGTGACTGCGAGTCCCGAGCGCGACTGCGAGTCCCGAGCGCGACTGCGAGTCCCGAGCGAGACTGCGAGTCCCGAGCGCGACTGCGAGTCCCGAGCGCGACTGCGAGGCCCGAGCGCGACTGCGAGCCCCGAGCGCGACTGCGAGCCCCGAGCGCGACTGCGAGCCCCGAGCGCGACTGCGAGCCCCGAGCGCGACTGCGAGCCCCGAGCGCGACTGCGAGTCCCGAGCGCGACTGCGAGTCCCGAGCGCGACTGCGAGCCCCCAGCGCGACTGCGAGCCCCCAGCGCGACTGCGAGCCCCCAGCGCGACTGCGAGTCCCGAGCGCGACTGCGAGCCCCGAGCGCGACTGCGAGCCCCGAGCGCGACTGCGAGCCCCGAGCGCGACTGCGAGCCCCGAGCGCGACTGCGAGCCCCGAGCGCGACTGCGAGCCCCGAGCGCGACTGCGAGTCCCGAGCGCGACTGCGAGCCCCCAGCGCGACTGCGAGCCCCCAGCGCGACTGCGAGCCCCCAGCGCGACTGCGAGTCCCGAGCGCGACTGCGAGTCCCGAGCGCGACTGCGAGCCCCGAGCGCGACTGCGAGCCCCGAGCGCGACTGCGAGCCCCGAGCGCGACTGCGAGCCCCGAGCGCGACTGCGAGCCCCGAGCGCGACTGCGAGTCCCGAGCGCGACTGCGAGTCCCGAGCGCGACTGCGAGACCAAAGCGCGACTGCGAGACCCGAGCGCGACTGCGAGCCCCGAGCGCGACTGCGAGCCCCGAGCGCGACTGCGAGCCCCGAGCGCGACTGCGAGCCCCGAGCGCGACTGCGAGTCCCGAGCGCGACTGCGAGTCCCGAGCGCGACTGCGAGACCCGAGCGCGACAGCGAGTCCCGAGCGTGACTGCGAGTCCCGAGCGCGACAGCGAGTCCCGAGCGCGACTGCGAGTCCCGAGTGCGACTGCGAGTCCCGAGCGTGACTGCGAGTCCCGAGCGCGACTGCGAGACCCGAGCGCGACTGCGAGACCCGAGCGCGACTGCGAGCCCCGAGCGCGACTGCGAGCCCCGAGCGCGACTGCGAGCCCCGAGCGCGACTGCGAGCCCCGAGCGCGACTGCGAGTCCCGAGCGCGACTGCGAGTCCCGAGCGCGACTGCGAGACCCGAGCGCGACAGCGAGTCCCGAGCGCGACTGCGAGTCCCGAGCGCGACAGCGAGTCCCGAGCGCGACTGCGAGTCCCGAGTGCGACTGCGAGTCCCGAGCGTGACTGCGAGTCCCGTCCCGAGTGCGACAGCGAGTCCCGAGTGTGACTGCGAGTCCCGAGCGCGACAGCGAGTCCCGAGTGCGACAGCGAGTCCCGAGTGCGACTGCGAGTCCCGAGCGTGACTGCGAGTCCCGTCCTGAGTGCGACAGCGAGTCCCGAGTGCGACAGCGAGTCCCGAGCGCGACAGCGAGTCCCGAGCGCGACTGCGAGTCCCGAGCGTGACTGCGAGACCCGAGCGTGACTGCGAGACCCGAGCGTGACTGCGAGACCCGAGTGTGACTGCGAGACCCGAGTGTGACTGCGAGTCCCGAGCGCGATTGCGAGTCCCGAGCGCGACAGCGAGTCCCGAGTGTGACTGTGAGTCCCGAGCGCGACAGCGAGTCTCGAGCGCGACAGCGAGTCCCGAGCGCGACTGCGAGTCCCGAGTGCGACTGCGAGTCCCGAGCGTGACTGCGAGTCCCGTCCCGAGTGCGACAGCGAGTCCCGAGTGTGACTGCGAGTCCCGAGCGCGACAGCGAGTCCCGAGTGCGACAGCGAGTCCCGAGTGCGACTGCGAGTCCCGAGCGTGACTGCGAGTCCCGTCCTGAGTGCGACAGCGAGTCCCGAGTGCGACAGCGAGTCCCGAGTGCGACAGCGAGTCCCGAGTGCGACAGCGAGTCCCGAGCGCGACAGCGAGTCCCGAGCGCGACAGCGAGTCCCGAGCGCGACTGCGAGTCCCGAGCGTGACTGCGAGACCCGAGTGTGACTGCGAGACCCGAGTGTGACTGCGAGACCCGAGTGTGACTGCGAGTCCCGAGCGCGACTGCGAGCCCCAAGCGCGACAGCGAGTCCCGGCGACAGCGAATCCCGAGCGTGACTGCGAGCCCCGAGCGCGACTGCGAGTCCCGAGCGCGACTGCGAGACCCGAGCGCGACTGCGAGACCCGAGCGCGACTGCGAGTCCCGAGCGCGACTGCGAGACCCGAGCGCGACTGCGAGCCCCGAGCGCGACTGCGAGTTCCGAGCGCGACTGCGAGTCCCGAGCGCGACTGCGAGCCCCGAGCGCGACTGCGAGCCCCGAGCGCGACTGCGAGCCCCGAGCGCGACTGCGAGTCCCGAGCGCGACTGCGAGTCCCGAGCGCGACTGCGAGTCCCGAGCGCGACTGCGAGACCCGAGCGCGACTGCGAGTCCCGAGTGCGACTGCGAGCCCCGAGCGCGACAGCGAGTCCCGGCGACAGCGAGTCCCGAGCGCGACTGCGAGTCCCGAGCGCGACTGCGAGTCCCGAGCGCGACTGCGAGTCCCGAGCGCGACTGCGAGTCCCGAGCGCGACTGCGAGCCCCGAGCGCGACTGCGAGCCCGGAGCGCGACTGCGAGCCCCGAGCGCGACTGCGAGTCCCGAGCGCGACTGCGAGTCCCGAGCGCGACTGCGAGTCCCGAGCGCGACTGCGAGTCCCGAGCGCGACTGCGAGTCCCGAGCGCGACTGCGAGTCCCGAGCGCGACTGCGAGCCCCGAGCGCGACTGCGAGTCCCGAGAGCGACTGCGAGTCCCGAGCGCGACTGCGAGTCCCGAGCGCGACTGCGAGTCCCGAGCGCGACTGCGAGTCCCGAGCGCGACTGCGAGTCCCGAGCGCGACTGCGAGTCCCGAGCGCGACTGCGAGCCCCGAGCGCGACTGCGAGCCCCGAGCGCGACTGCGAGTCCCGAGCGCGACTGCGAGTCCCGAGCGCGACAGCGAGTCCCGAGCGCGACAGCGAGTCCCGAGTGCGACTGCGAGACCCGAGAGTGACTGCGAGTCCCGGGCGCGACTGCGAGTCCCGAGCGCGACAGCGAGTCCCGAGTGTGACTGCGAGTCCCGAGCGCGACAGCGAGTCCCGAGCGCGACAGCGAGTCCCGAGCGCGACTGCGAGTCCCGAGTGCGACTGCGAGTCCCGAGCGTGACTGCGAGTCCCGTCCCGAGTGCGACAGCGAGTCCCGAGTGTGACTGCGAGTCCCGAGCGCGACAGCGAGTCCCGAGTGCGACAGCGAGTCCCGAGTGCGACTGCGAGTCCCGAGCGTGACTGCGAGTCCCGTCCTGAGTGCGACAGTGAGTCCCGAGTGCGACAGCGAGTCCCGAGTGCGACAGCGAGTCCCGAGTGCGACAGCGAGTCCCGAGCGCGACAGCGAGTCCCGAGCGCGACTGCGAGTCCCGAGCGTGACTGCGAGACCCGAGTGTGACTGCGAGACCCGAGTGTGACTGCGAGACCCGAGTGTGACTGCGAGACCCGAGTGTGACTGCGAGTCCCGAGCGCGACTGCGAGCCCCGAGCGCGACAGCGAGTCCCGGCGACAGCGAATCCCGAGTGTGACTGCGAGTCCCGAGCGTGACTGCGAGTCCCGAGCGAGACTGCGAGTCCCGAGCGCGACTGCGAGTCCCGAGCGCGACTGCGAGTCCCGAGCGCGACTGCGAGTCCCGAGCGCGACTGCGAGCCCCGAGCGGGACTGCGAGCCCCGAGGGCGACTGCGAGTCCCGAGCGCGACTGCGAGTCCCGAGCGCGACTGCGAGTCCCGAGCGAGACTGCGAGTCCCGAGCGCGACTGCGAGTCCCGAGCGCGACTGCGAGGCCCGAGCGCGACTGCGAGCCCCGAGCGCGACTGCGAGCCCCGAGCGCGACTGCGAGCCCCGAGCGCGACTGCGAGTCCCGAGCGCGACTGCGAGTCGCGAGCGCGACTGCGAGTCCCGAGCGCGACTGCGAGCCCCCAGCGCGACTGCGAGCCCCCAGCGCGACTGCGAGTCCCGAGAGCGACTGCGAGTCCCGAGCGCGACAGCGAGTCCCGAGCGCGACAGCGAGTCCCGAGCGCGACAGCGAGTCCCGAGCGTGACTGCGAGTCCCGAGCGTGACTGCGAGACCCGAGCGTGACTGCGAGACCCGAGTGTGACTGCGAGACCCGAGTGTGACTGCGAGTCCCGAGCGCGACTGCGAGCCCCAAGCGCGACAGCGAGTCCCGGCGACAGCGAATCCCGAGCGTGACTGCGAGTCCCGAGCGCGACTGCGAGTCCCGAGCGCGACTGCGAGTCCCGAGCGCGACTGCGAGTCCCGAGCGCGACTGCGAGTCCCGAGCGCGACAGCGAGTCCCGAGTGCGACTGCGAGTCCCGAGTGCGACTGCGAGTCCCGAGCGTGACTGCGAGTCCCGTCCCGAGTGCGACAGCGAGTCCCGAGTGTGACTGCGAGTCCCGAGCGCGACAGCGAGTCCCGAGTGCGACAGCGAGTCCCGAGCGCGACTGCGAGTCCCGAGCGGGACTGCGAGCCCCGAGGGCGACTGCGAGTCCCGAGCGCGACTGCGAGTCCCGAGCGCGACTGCGAGTCCCGAGCGAGACTGCGAGTCCCGAGCGAGACTGCGAGTCCCGAGCGCGACTGCGAGGCCCGAGCGCGACTGCGAGCCCCGAGCGCGACTGCGAGCCCCGAGCGCGACTGCGAGTCCCGAGCGCGACTGCGAGTCGCGAGCGCGACTGCGAGTCCCGAGCGCGACTGCGAGCCCCCAGCGCGACTGCGAGCCCCCAGCGCGACTGCGAGCCCCCAGCGCGACTGCGAGTCCCGAGAGCGACTGCGAGTCCCGAGCGCGACAGCGAGTCCCGAGCGCGACAGCGAGTCCCGAGCGCGACAGCGAGTCCCGAGCGTGACTGCGAGTCCCGAGCGTGACTGCGAGACCCGAGCGTGACTGCGAGACCCGAGCGTGACTGCGAGTCCCGAGCGTGACTGCGAGTCCCGAGCGCGACAGCGAGTCCCGGCGACAGCGAATCCCGAGCGTGACTGCGAGTCCCGAGCGCGACTGCGAGTCCCGAGCGCGACTGCGAGTCCCGAGCGCGACTGCGAGTCCCGAGCGCGACAGCGAGTCCCGAGCGCGACAGCGAGTCCCGAGTGCGACTGCGAGTCCCGAGCGTGACTGCGAGTCCCGTCCTGAGTGCGACAGCGAGTCCCGAGTGCGACAGCGAGTCCCGAGTGCGACAGCGAGTCCCGAGTGCGACAGCGAGTCCCGAGCGCGACAGCGAGTCCCGAGCGCGACAGCGAGTCCCGAGCGCGACTGCGAGTCCCGAGCGCGACTGCGAGTCCCGAGCGCGACTGCGAGACCCGAGTGTGACTGCGAGACCCGAGTGTGACTGCGAGACCCGAGTGTGACAGCGAATCCCGAGCGTGACTGCGAGCCCCGAGCGCGACTGCGAGTCCCGAGCGCGACTGCGAGACCCGAGCGCGACTGCGAGACCCGAGCGCGACTGCGAGTCCCGAGCGCGACTGCGAGACCCGAGCGCGACTGCGAGACCCGAGCGCGACTGCGAGTCCCGAGCGCGACTGCGAGCCCCGAGCGCGACAGCGAGTCCCGAGTGCGACTGCGAGTCCCGAGCGTGACTGCGAGCCCCGAGCGCGACTGCGAGCCCCGAGCGCGACTGCGAGCCCCGAGTGTGACTGCGAGTCCCGAGTGTGACTGCGAGCCCCGAGTGTGACTGCGAGTCCCGAGAGCGACTGCGATTCCCGAGTGTGACAGCGAGTCCCGAGCGTGACAGCGAGTCCCGTCCCGAGTGCGACAGCGAGTCCCGAGTGTGACTGCGAGTCCCGAGCGCGACAGCGAGTCCCGTCCCGAGTGCGAGACCCGAGCGCGACTGCGAGTCCCGAGCGTGACTGCGAGTCCCGAGCCCGACTGCGAGCCCCGAGCGCGACTGCGAGCCCCGAGCGCGACTGCGAGCCCCGAGCGCGACTGCGAGACCCGAGCGCGACTGCGAGTCCCGAGCGCGACTGCGAGTCCCGAGCGCGACTGCGAGTCCCGAGCGCGACTTCGAGTCCCGAGCGCGACTGCGAGACCCGAGCGCGACTGCGAGCCCCGAGCGCGACTGCGAGCCCCGTGAGCGACTGCGAGTCCCGAGAGCGACTGCGAGTCCCGAGCGCGACAGCGAGTCCCGAGCGCGACTGCGAGTCCCGAGCGCGACAGCGAGCCCCGAGCGCGACTGCGAGTCCCGAGCGCGACTGCGAGTCCCGAGCGCGACTGCGAGTCCCGAGCGCGACTGCGAGCCCCGAGCGCGACTGCGAGTCCCGAGCGCGACTGCGAGTCCCGAGCGCGACTGCGAGCCCCGAGCGCGACTGCGAGCCCCGAGCGCGACTGCGAGCCCCGAGCGCGACTGCGAGTCCCGAGCGCGACTGCGAGTCCCGAGCGCGACTGCGAGTCCCGAGCGCGACTGCGAGTCCCGAGCGCGACTGCGAGACCCTAGTGAGACTGCGAGTACCGAGGGTGACTGCGAGCCCCGAGCGTGACTGCGAGCCCCGAGCGTGACTGCGAGTCCCGAGCGTGACTGCGAGTCCCGAGCGTGACTGCGAGCCCCGAGCGTGACTGCGAGTCCCGAGCGCGATAGCGAGTCCCGAGCGTGACTGCGAGCCCCGAGCGCGACTTCGAGCCCCGAGCGCGACTGCGAGCCCCGAGCGCGACTGCGAGACCCGAGCGCGACTGCGAGTCCCGAGCGCGACTGCGAGACCCGAGCGCGACTGCGAGACCCGAGCGCGACTGCGAGTCCCGAGCGCGACTGCGAGACCCGAGCGCGACTGCGAGACCCGAGCGCGACTGCGAGCCCCGAGCGCGACTGCGAGTCCCGAGCGCGACTGCGAGTCCCGAGCGTGACTGCGAGTCCCGAGCCCGACTGCGAGCCCCGAGCGCGACTGCGAGCCCCGAGCGCGACTGCGAGCCCCGAGCGCGACTGCGAGTCCCGAGCGCGACTGCGAGACCCGAGCGCGACTGCGAGTCCCGAGCGCGACTGCGAGTCCCGAGCGCGACTGCGAGTCCCGAGCGCGACTGCGAGTCCCGAGCGCGACAGCGAGTCCCGAGCGAGACTGCGAGACCCATGTGTGACTGCGAGTCCCGAGTGAGACTGCGAGACCCGAGTGCGACAGCGAGTCCCGAGCGCGACTGCGAGACCCGAGTGCGACAGCGAGTCCCGAGTGAGACTGCGAGACCCGAGCGCGACTGCGAGTCCCGAGCGAGACTGCGAGTCCCGAGCGAGACTGCGAGTCCCGAGGGCGACTGCGAGCCCCGAGCGCGACTGCGAGTCCCGAGCGAGACTGCGAGACCCGAGGGCGACTGCGAGTCCCGAGCGTGACTGCGAGTCCCGAGCGCGACTGCGAGTCCCGAGCGCGACTGCGAGCCCCGAGCGCGACTGCGAGACCCGAGCGCGACTGCGAGTCCCGAGTGCGACTGCGAGCCCCGAGCGCGACTGCGAGACCCGAGCGTGACTGCGAGTCCCGAGCGCGACTGCGAGACCCGAGCGCAACTGCGAGACCCGAGCGCGACTGCGAGTCCCGAGCGCGACTGCGAGACCCGAGCGCGACTGCGAGACCCGAGTGCGACTGCGAGCCCCGAGCGCGACTGCGAGTCCCGAGCGCGACTGCGAGTCCCGAGCGCGACTGCGAGTCCCGAGCGCGACAGCGAGTCCCGAGCGCGACAGCGAGTCCCGAGCGCGACTGCGAGTCCCGAGCGCGACTGCGAGTCCCGAGCGCGACTGCGAGTCCCGAGTGCGACTGCGAGTCCCGAGCGTGACTGCGAGTCCCGTCCCGAGTGCGACAGCGAGTCCCGAATGTGACTGCGAGTCCCGAGCGCGACAGCGAGTCCCGAGTGCGACAGCGAGTCCCGAGTGCGACTGCGAGTCCCGAGCGTGACTGCGAGTCCCGTCCTGAGTGCGACAGCGAGTCCCGAGTGCGACAGCGAGTCCCGAGCGCGACTGCGAGTCCCGAGCGTGACTGCGAGACCCGAGCGTGACTGCGAGACCCGAGCGTGACTGCGAGACCCGAGCGTGACTGCGAGACCCGAGCGTGACTGCGAGTCCCGAGCGCGACTGCGAGTCCCGAGCGCGACAGCGAGTCCCGAGTGTGACTGTGAGTCCCGAGCGCGACAGCGAGTCTCGAGCGCGACAGCGAGTCCCGAGCGCGACTGCGAGTCCCGAGTGCGACAGCGAGTCCCGAGCGCGACAGCGAGTCCCGAGTGCGACTGCGAGTCCCGAGTGCGACTGCGAGTCCCGAGCGTGACTGCGAGTCCCGTCCCGAGTGCGACAGCGAGTTCCGAGTGTGACTGCGAGTCCCGAGCGCGACAGCGAGTCCCGAGTGCGACAGCGAGTCCCGAGTGCGACTGCGAGTCCCGAGCGTGACTGCGAGTCCCGTCCTGAGTGCGACAGCGAGTCCCGAGCGCGACTGCGAGCCCCGAGCGCGACTGCGAGTCACCAACGCGACTGCGAGTCCCCAGCGCGACTGCGAGTCCCCAGCGCGACTGCGAGCCCCCAGCGCGACTGCGAGCCCCGAGCGCGACTGCGAGCCCCGAGCGCGACTGCGAGTCCCGAGCGCGACTGCGAGTCCCGAGCGCGACTGCGAGACCCGAGCGCGACTGCGAGTCCCGAGCGCGACTGCGAGCCCCGAGCGCGACTGCGAGCCCCGAGCGCGACTGCGAGTCCCGAGCGCGACTGCGAGTCCCGAGCGCGACTGCGAGCCCCGAGCGCGACTGCGAGTCCCGAGCGCGACTGCGAGTCCCGAGCGCGACTGCGAGCCCCGAGCGCGACTGCGAGCCCCGAGCGCGACTGCGAGTCCCGAGCGCGACTGCGAGTCCCGAGCGCGACTGCGAGTCCCGAGCGCGACTGCGAGTCCCGAGCGCGACTGCGAGACCCTAGTGAGACTGCGAGTACCGAGGGTGGCTGCGAGCCCCGAGCGTGACTGCGAGTCCCGAGCGTGACTGCGAGTCCCGAGCGTGACTGCGAGCCCCGAGCGTGACTGCGAGTCCCGAGCGCGATAGCGAGTCCCGAGCGTGACTGCGAGCCCCGAGCGCGACTTCGAGCCCCGAGCGCGACTGCGAGCCCCGAGCGCGACTGCGAGACCCGAGCGCGACTGCGAGACCCGAGCGCGACTGCGAGACCCGAGCGCGACTGCGAGTCCCGAGCGCGACTGCGAGACCCGAGCGCGACTGCGAGACCCGAGCGCGACTGCGAGCCCCGAGCGCGACTGCGAGTCCCGAGCGCGACTGCGAGTCCCGAGCGTGACTGCGAGTCCCGAGCCCGACTGCGAGCCCCGAGCGCGACTGCGAGCCCCGAGCGCGACTGCGAGTCCCGAGCGCGACTGCGAGACCCGAGCGCGACTGCGAGTCCCGAGCGCGACTGCGAGTCCCGAGCGCGACTGCGAGTCCCGAGCGCGACTTCGAGTCCCGAGCGCGACTGCGAGTCCCGAGCGCGACAGCGAGTCCCGAGTGAGACTGCGAGACCCATGTGTGACTGCGAGTCCCGAGTGAGACTGCGAGACCCGAGCGCGACAGCGAGTCCCGAGCGCGACTGCGAGACCCGAGTGCGACAGCGAGTCCCGAGTGAGACTGCGAGACCCGAGCGCGACTGCGAGTCCCGAGCGAGACTGCGAGTCCCGAGGGCGACTGCGAGCCCCGAGCGCGACTGCGAGTCCCGAGCGAGACTGCGAGACCCGAGGGCGACTGCGAGTCCCGAGCGTGACTGCGAGTCCCGAGCGCGACTGCGAGTCCCGAGCGCGACTGCGAGCCCCGAGCGCGACTGCGAGACCCGAGCGCGACTGCGAGTCCCGAGCGCGACTGCGAGCCCCGAGCGCGACTGCGAGACCCGAGCGTGACTGCGAGACCCGAGCGCGACTGCGAGTCCCGAGCGCGACTGCGAGACCCGAGCGCGACTGCGAGACCCGAGCGCGACTGCGAGTCCCGAGCGCGACTGCGAGACCCGAGCGCGACTGCGAGCCCCGAGCGCGACTGCGAGTCCCGAGCGCGACTGCGAGTCCCGAGCGCGACTGCGAGTCCCGAGCGCGACAGCGAGTCCCGAGCGCGACAGCGAGTCCCGAGCGCGACTGCGAGTCCCGAGCGCGACTGCGAGTCCCGAGCGCGACTGCGAGTCCCGAGCGCGACTGCGAGTCCCGAGCGTGACTGCGAGTCCCGTCCCGAGTGCGACAGCGAGTCCCGAGTGTGACTGCGAGTCCCGAGCGCGACAGCGAGTCCCGAGTGCGACAGCGAGTCCCGAGTGCGACTGCGAGTCCCGAGCGTGACTGCGAGTCCCGTCCTGAGTGCGACAGCGAGTCCCGAGTGCGACAGCGAGTCCCGAGCGCGACAGCGAGTCCCGAGCGCGACTGCGAGTCCCGAGCGTGACTGCGAGACCCGAGCGTGACTGCGAGACCCGAGCGTGACTGCGAGACCCGAGCGTGACTGCGAGTCCCGAGCGCGACTGCGAGTCCCGAGCGCGACAGCGAGTCCCGAGTGTGACTGTGAGTCCCGAGCGCGACAGCGAGTCTCGAGCGCGACAGCGAGTCCCGAGCGCGACTGCGAGTCCCGAGTGCGACTGCGAGTCCCGAGTGCGACTGCGAGTCCCGAGCGTGACTGCGAGTCCCGTCCCGAGTGCGACAGCGAGTCCCGAGTGTGACTGCGAGTCCCAAGCGCGACAGCGAGTCCCGAGTGCGACAGCGAGTCCCGAGTGCGACTGCGAGTCCCGAGCGTGACTGCGAGTCCCGTCCTGAGTGCGACAGCGAGTCCCGAGTGCGACAGCGAGTCCCGAGTGCGACAGCGAGTCCCGAGCGCGACAGCGAGTCCCGAGCGCGACTGCGAGTCCCGAGCGTGACTGCGAGACCCGAGTGTGACTGCGAGACCCGAGTGTGACTGCGAGACCCGAGTGTGACAGCGAATCCCGAGCGTGACTGCGAGCCCCGAGCGCGACTGCGAGTCCCGAGCGCGACTGCGAGACCCGAGCGCGACTGCGAGACCCGAGCGCGACTGCGAGTCCCGAGCGCGACTGCGAGACCCGAGCGCGACTGCGAGACCCGAGTGCGACTGCGAGCCCCGAGCGCGACTGCGAGTTCCGAGCGCGACTGCGAGCCCCGAGCGCGACTGCGAGCCCCGAGCGCGACTGCGAGTCCCGAGCGCGACTGCGAGTCCCGAGCACGACTGCGAGACCCGAGCGCGACTGCGAGTCCCGAGCGCGACTGCGAGCCCCGAGCGCGACAGCGAGTCCCGGCGACAGCGAGTCCCGAGCGCGACTGCGAGTCCCGAGCGCGACTGCGAGTCCCGAGCGCGACTGCGAGTCCCGAGCGCGACTGCGAGACCCGAGCGCGACTGCGAGCCCCGAGCGCGACTGCGAGCCCCGAGCGCGACTGCGAGCCCCGAGCGCGACTGCGAGTCCCGAGCGCGACTGCGAGTCCCGAGCGCGACTGCGAGTCCCGAGCGCGACTGCGAGCCCCGAGCGCGACTGCGAGTCCCGAGAGCGACTGCGAGTCCCGAGAGCGACTGCGAGTCCCGAGCGCGACTGCGAGTCCCGAGCGCGACTGCGAGTCCCGAGCGCGACTGCGAGTCCCGAGCGCGACTGCGAGTCCCGAGCGTGACTGCGAGCCCCGAGCGCGACTGCGAGCCCCGAGCGTGACTGCGAGTCCCGAGCGCGACAGCGAGTCCCGAGCGCGACAGCGAGTCCCGAGTGCGACTGCGAGACCCGAGTGTGACTGCGAGTCCCGGGCGCGACTGCGAGTCCCGAGCGCGACAGCGAGTCCCGAGTGTGACTGCGAGTCCCGAGCGCGACAGCGACTCCCGAGCGCGACAGCGAGTCCCGAGTGCGACTGCGAGTCCCGAGTGCGACTGCGAGTCCCGAGTGCGACTGCGAGTCCTGAGCGTGACTGCGAGTCCCGTCCCGAGTGCGACAGCGAGTCCCGAGTGTGACAGCGAGTCCCGAGTGTGACTGCGAGTCCCGAGCGCGACAGCGAGTCCCGAGTGCGACAGCGAGTCCCGAGTGCGACTGCGAGTCCCGAGCGTGACTGCGAGTCCCGTCCTGAGTGCGACAGTGAGTCCCGAGTGCGACAGCGAGTCCCGAGTGCGACAGCGAGTCCCGAGCGCGACAGCGAGTCCCGAGCGCGACTGCGAGTCCCGAGCGTGACTGCGAGACCCGAGTGTGACTGCGAGACCCGAGTGTGACTGCGAGACCCGAGTGTGACTGCGAGTCCCGAGCGCGACTGCGAGCCCCGAGCGCGACAGCGAGTCCCGGCGACAGCGAATCCCGAGTGTGACTGCGAGTCCCGAGCGTGACTGCGAGTCCCGAGCGCGACTGCGAGTCCCGAGCGCGACTGCGAGGCCCGAGCGCGACTGCGAGCCCCGAGCGCGACTGCGAGCCCCGAGCGCGACTGCGAGTCCCGAGCGCGACTGCGAGACCCGAGTGCGACTGCGAGTCCCGAGTGCGACTGCGAGCCCCGAGCGCGACAGCGAGTCCCGGCGACAGCGAGTCCCGAGCGCGACTGCGAGTCCCGAGAGCGACTGCGAGTCCCGAGCGCGACTGCGAGTCCCGAGCGCGACTGCGAGTCCCGAGCGCGACTGCGAGTCCCGAGCGCGACTGCGAGTCCCGAGCGCGACTGCGAGTCCCGAGCGTGACTGCGAGTCCCGAGCGTGACTGCGAGCCCCGAGCGTGACTGCGAGTCCCGAGCGCGACAGCGAGTCCCGAGCGCGACTGCGAGCCCCGAGCGCGACTGCGAGCCCCGAGCGCGACTGCGAGCCCCGAGCGCGACTGCGAGACCCGAGCGCGACTGCGAGTCCCGAGCGCGACTGCGAGACCCGAGCGCGACTGCGAGACCCGAGCGCGACTGCGAGTCCCGAGCGCGACTGCGAGACCCGAGCGCGACTGCGAGACCCGAGTGCGACTGCGAGCCCCGACCGCGACTGCGAGTCCCGAGCGCGACTGCGAGTCCCGAGCGTGACTGCGAGTCCCGAGCCCGACTGCGAGCCCCGAGCGCGACTGCGAGCCCCGAGTGCGACTGCGAGCCCCGAGCGCGACTGCGAGTCCCGAGCGCGACTGCGAGACCCGAGTGCGACTGCGAGCCCCGACCGCGACTGCGAGTCCCGAGCGCGACTGCGAGTCCCGAGCGTGACTGCGAGTCCCGAGCCCGACTGCGAGCCCCGAGCGCGACTGCGAGCCCCGAGTGCGACTGCGAGCCCCGAGCGCGACTGCGAGTCCCGAGCGCGACTGCGAGACCCGAGCGCGACTGCGAGTCCCGAGCGCGACTGCGAGTCCCGAGCGTGACTGCGAGACCCGAGCGTGACTGCGAGACCCGAGCGTGACTGCGAGACCCGAGCGTGACTGCGAGTCCCGAGCGCGACTGCGAGTCCCGAGCGCGACAGCGAGTCCCGAGTGTGACTGTGAGTCCCGAGCGCGACAGCGAGTCTCGAGCGCGACAGCGAGTCCCGAGCGCGACTGCGAGTCCCGAGTGCGACAGCGAGTCCCGAGCGCGACAGCGAGTCCCGAGTGCGACTGCGAGTCCCGAGTGCGACTGCGAGTCCCGAGCGTGACTGCGAGTCCCGTCCCGAGTGCGACAGCGAGTTCCGAGTGTGACTGCGAGTCCCGAGCGCGACAGCGAGTCCCGAGTGCGACAGCGAGTCCCGAGTGCGACTGCGAGTCCCGAGCGTGACTGCGAGTCCCGTCCTGAGTGCGACAGCGAGTCCCGAGCGCGACTGCGAGCCCCGAGCGCGACTGCGAGTCACCAACGCGACTGCGAGTCCCCAGCGCGACTGCGAGTCCCCAGCGCGACTGCGAGCCCCCAGCGCGACTGCGAGCCCCGAGCGCGACTGCGAGCCCCGAGCGCGACTGCGAGTCCCGAGCGCGACTGCGAGTCCCGAGCGCGACTGCGAGACCCGAGCGCGACTGCGAGTCCCGAGCGCGACTGCGAGCCCCGAGCGCGACTGCGAGCCCCGAGCGCGACTGCGAGTCCCGAGCGCGACTGCGAGTCCCGAGCGCGACTGCGAGCCCCGAGCGCGACTGCGAGTCCCGAGCGCGACTGCGAGTCCCGAGCGCGACTGCGAGCCCCGAGCGCGACTGCGAGCCCCGAGCGCGACTGCGAGTCCCGAGCGCGACTGCGAGTCCCGAGCGCGACTGCGAGTCCCGAGCGCGACTGCGAGTCCCGAGCGCGACTGCGAGACCCTAGTGAGACTGCGAGTACCGAGGGTGGCTGCGAGCCCCGAGCGTGACTGCGAGTCCCGAGCGTGACTGCGAGTCCCGAGCGTGACTGCGAGCCCCGAGCGTGACTGCGAGTCCCGAGCGCGATAGCGAGTCCCGAGCGTGACTGCGAGCCCCGAGCGCGACTTCGAGCCCCGAGCGCGACTGCGAGCCCCGAGCGCGACTGCGAGACCCGAGCGCGACTGCGAGACCCGAGCGCGACTGCGAGACCCGAGCGCGACTGCGAGTCCCGAGCGCGACTGCGAGACCCGAGCGCGACTGCGAGACCCGAGCGCGACTGCGAGCCCCGAGCGCGACTGCGAGTCCCGAGCGCGACTGCGAGTCCCGAGCGTGACTGCGAGTCCCGAGCCCGACTGCGAGCCCCGAGCGCGACTGCGAGCCCCGAGCGCGACTGCGAGTCCCGAGCGCGACTGCGAGACCCGAGCGCGACTGCGAGTCCCGAGCGCGACTGCGAGTCCCGAGCGCGACTGCGAGTCCCGAGCGCGACTTCGAGTCCCGAGCGCGACTGCGAGTCCCGAGCGCGACAGCGAGTCCCGAGTGAGACTGCGAGACCCATGTGTGACTGCGAGTCCCGAGTGAGACTGCGAGACCCGAGCGCGACAGCGAGTCCCGAGCGCGACTGCGAGACCCGAGTGCGACAGCGAGTCCCGAGTGAGACTGCGAGACCCGAGCGCGACTGCGAGTCCCGAGCGAGACTGCGAGTCCCGAGGGCGACTGCGAGCCCCGAGCACGACTGCGAGTCCCGAGCGAGACTGCGAGACCCGAGGGCGACTGCGAGTCCCGAGCGTGACTGCGAGTCCCGAGCGCGACTGCGAGTCCCGAGCGCGACTGCGAGCCCCGAGCGCGACTGCGAGACCCGAGCGCGACTGCGAGTCCCGAGCGCGACTGCGAGCCCCGAGCGCGACTGCGAGACCCGAGCGTGACTGCGAGACCCGAGCGCGACTGCGAGACCCGAGCGCGACTGCGAGACCCGAGCGCGACTGCGAGTCCCGAGCGCGACTGCGAGACCCGAGCGCGACTGCGAGCCCCGAGCGCGACTGCGAGTCCCGAGCGCGACTGCGAGTCCCGAGCGCGACTGCGAGTCCCGAGCGCGACAGCGAGTCCCGAGCGCGACAGCGAGTCCCGAGCGCGACTGCGAGTCCCGAGCGCGACTGCGAGTCCCGAGCGCGACTGCGAGTCCCGAGCGCGACTGCGAGTCCCGAGCGTGACTGCGAGTCCCGTCCCGAGTGCGACAGCGAGTCCCGAGTGTGACTGCGAGTCCCGAGCGCGACAGCGAGTCCCGAGTGCGACAGCGAGTCCCGAGTGCGACTGCGAGTCCCGAGCGTGACTGCGAGTCCCGTCCTGAGTGCGACAGCGAGTCCCGAGTGCGACAGCGAGTCCCGAGCGCGACAGCGAGTCCCGAGCGCGACTGCGAGTCCCGAGCGTGACTGCGAGACCCGAGCGTGACTGCGAGACCCGAGCGTGACTGCGAGACCCGAGCGTGACTGCGAGTCCCGAGCGCGACTGCGAGTCCCGAGCGCGACAGCGAGTCCCGAGTGTGACTGTGAGTCCCGAGCGCGACAGCGAGTCTCGAGCGCGACAGCGAGTCCCGAGCGCGACTGCGAGTCCCGAGTGCGACTGCGAGTCCCGAGTGCGACTGCGAGTCCCGAGCGTGACTGCGAGTCCCGTCCCGAGTGCGACAGCGAGTCCCGAGTGTGACTGCGAGTCCCAAGCGCGACAGCGAGTCCCGAGTGCGACAGCGAGTCCCGAGTGCGACTGCGAGTCCCGAGCGTGACTGCGAGTCCCGTCCTGAGTGCGACAGCGAGTCCCGAGTGCGACAGCGAGTCCCGAGTGCGACAGCGAGTCCCGAGCGCGACAGCGAGTCCCGAGCGCGACTGCGAGTCCCGAGCGTGACTGCGAGACCCGAGTGTGACTGCGAGACCCGAGTGTGACTGCGAGACCCGAGTGTGACAGCGAATCCCGAGCGTGACTGCGAGCCCCGAGCGCGACTGCGAGTCCCGAGCGCGACTGCGAGACCCGAGCGCGACTGCGAGACCCGAGCGCGACTGCGAGTCCCGAGCGCGACTGCGAGACCCGAGCGCGACTGCGAGACCCGAGTGCGACTGCGAGCCCCGAGCGCGACTGCGAGTTCCGAGCGCGACTGCGAGCCCCGAGCGCGACTGCGAGCCCCGAGCGCGACTGCGAGTCCCGAGCGCGACTGCGAGTCCCGAGCACGACTGCGAGACCCGAGCGCGACTGCGAGTCCCGAGCGCGACTGCGAGCCCCGAGCGCGACAGCGAGTCCCGGCGACAGCGAGTCCCGAGCGCGACTGCGAGTCCCGAGCGCGACTGCGAGTCCCGAGCGCGACTGCGAGTCCCGAGCGCGACTGCGAGACCCGAGCGCGACTGCGAGCCCCGAGCGCGACTGCGAGCCCCGAGCGCGACTGCGAGCCCCGAGCGCGACTGCGAGTCCCGAGCGCGACTGCGAGTCCCGAGCGCGACTGCGAGTCCCGAGCGCGACTGCGAGCCCCGAGCGCGACTGCGAGTCCCGAGAGCGACTGCGAGTCCCGAGAGCGACTGCGAGTCCCGAGCGCGACTGCGAGTCCCGAGCGCGACTGCGAGTCCCGAGCGCGACTGCGAGTCCCGAGCGCGACTGCGAGTCCCGAGCGTGACTGCGAGCCCCGAGCGCGACTGCGAGCCCCGAGCGTGACTGCGAGTCCCGAGCGCGACAGCGAGTCCCGAGCGCGACAGCGAGTCCCGAGTGCGACTGCGAGACCCGAGTGTGACTGCGAGTCCCGGGCGCGACTGCGAGTCCCGAGCGCGACAGCGAGTCCCGAGTGTGACTGCGAGTCCCGAGCGCGACAG
This sequence comes from Scyliorhinus torazame, assembly GCF_047496885.1. Taxonomy (NCBI): domain Eukaryota; kingdom Metazoa; phylum Chordata; class Chondrichthyes; order Carcharhiniformes; family Scyliorhinidae; genus Scyliorhinus; species Scyliorhinus torazame. The sequence continues at coordinate 338,695,998 of NC_092710.1, read as the reverse complement.
CGACTCCCGAGCGCGACAGCGAGTCCCGAGTGCGACTGCGAGTCCCGAGTGCGACTGCGAGTCCCGAGTGCGACTGCGAGTCCTGAGCGTGACTGCGAGTCCCGTCCCGAGTGCGACAGCGAGTCCCGAGTGTGACAGCGAGTCCCGAGGGTGACTGCGAGTCCCGAGCGCGACAGCGAGTCCCGAGTGCGACAGCGAGTCCCGAGTGCGACTGCGAGTCCCGAGCGTGACTGCGAGTCCCGTCCTGAGTGCGACAGTGAGTCCCGAGTGCGACAGCGAGTCCCGAGTGCGACAGCGAGTCCCGAGCGCGACAGCGAGTCCCGAGCGCGACTGCGAGTCCCGAGCGTGACTGCGAGACCCGAGTGTGACTGCGAGACCCGAGTGTGACTGCGAGACCCGAGTGTGACTGCGAGTCCCGAGCGCGACTGCGAGCCCCGAGCGCGACAGCGAGTCCCGGCGACAGCGAATCCCGAGTGTGACTGCGAGTCCCGAGCGTGACTGCGAGTCCCGAGCGCGACTGCGAGTCCCGAGCGCGACTGCGAGGCCCGAGCGCGACTGCGAGCCCCGAGCGCGACTGCGAGCCCCGAGCGCGACTGCGAGTCCCGAGCGCGACTGCGAGACCCGAGTGCGACTGCGAGTCCCGAGTGCGACTGCGAGCCCCGAGCGCGACAGCGAGTCCCGGCGACAGCGAGTCCCGAGCGCGACTGCGAGTCCCGAGAGCGACTGCGAGTCCCGAGCGCGACTGCGAGTCCCGAGCGCGACTGCGAGTCCCGAGCGCGACTGCGAGTCCCGAGCGCGACTGCGAGTCCCGAGCGCGACTGCGAGTCCCGAGCGTGACTGCGAGTCCCGAGCGTGACTGCGAGCCCCGAGCGTGACTGCGAGTCCCGAGCGCGACAGCGAGTCCCGAGCGCGACTGCGAGCCCCGAGCGCGACTGCGAGCCCCGAGCGCGACTGCGAGCCCCGAGCGCGACTGCGAGACCCGAGCGCGACTGCGAGTCCCGAGCGCGACTGCGAGACCCGAGCGCGACTGCGAGACCCGAGCGCGACTGCGAGTCCCGAGCGCGACTGCGAGACCCGAGCGCGACTGCGAGACCCGAGTGCGACTGCGAGCCCCGACCGCGACTGCGAGTCCCGAGCGCGACTGCGAGTCCCGAGCGTGACTGCGAGTCCCGAGCCCGACTGCGAGCCCCGAGCGCGACTGCGAGCCCCGAGTGCGACTGCGAGTCCCGAGCGCGACTGCGAGACCCGAGCGCGACTGCGAGTCCCGAGCGCGACTGCGAGTCCCGAGCGCGACTGCGAGTCCCGAGCGCGACTTCGAGTCCCGAGCGCGACTGCGAGTCCCGAGCGCGACTGCGAGCCCCGAGAGCGACTGCGAGTCCCGAGCGCGACTGCGAGTCCCGAGCGCGACTGCGAGACCCGAGCGCGACTGCGAGCCCCGAGCGCGACTGCGAGCCCCGAGCGCGACTGCGAGTCCCGAGCGCGACTGCGAGTCCCGAGCGCGACTGCGAGCCCCGAGCGCGACTGCGAGTCCCGAGCGCGACTGCGAGTCCCGAGCGCGACTGCGAGCCCCGAGCGCGACTGCGAGCCCCGAGCGCGACTGCGAGCCCCGAGCGCGACTGCGAGCCCCGAGCGCGACTGCGAGCCCCGAGCGCGACTGCGAGTCCCGAGCGCGACTGCGAGACCCTAGTGAGACTGCGAGTCCCGAGGGTGACTGCGAGCCCCGAGCGTGACTGCGAGTCCCGAGCGTGACTGCGAGTCCCGAGCGTGACTGCGAGCCCCGAGCGTGACTGCGAGTCCCGAGCGCGATAGCGAGTCCCGAGCGTGACTGCGAGCCCCGAGCGCGACTGCGAGCCCCGAGCGCGACTGCGAGCCCCGAGCGCGACTGCGAGCCCCGAGCGCGACTGCGAGTCCCGAGCGCGACTGCGAGACCCGAGCGCGACTGCGAGACCCGAGCGCGACTGCGAGTCCCGAGCGCGACTGCGAGACCCGAGCGCGACTGCGAGACCCGAGCGCGACTGCGAGCCCCGAGCGCGACTGCGAGTCCCGAGCGCGACTGCGAGTCCCGAGCGTGACTGCGAGTCCCGAGCCCGACTGCGAGCCCCGAGCGCGACTGCGAGCCCCGAGCGCGACTGCGAGTCCCGAGCGCGACTGCGAGTCCCGAGCGCGACTGCGAGTCCCGAGCGCGACTGCGAGTCCCGAGCGCGACTTCGAGTCTCGAGCGCGACTGCGAGTCCCGAGCGCGACAGCGAGTCCCGAGTGAGACTGCGAGACCCATGTGTGACTGCGAGTCCCGAGTGAGACTGCGAGACCCGAGTGCGACAGCGAGTCCCGAGCGCGACTGCGAGACCCGAGTGCGACAGCGAGTCCCGAGTGAGACTGCGAGACCCGAGCGCGACTGCGAGTCCCGAGCGAGACTGCGAGTCCCGAGGGCGACTGCGAGCCCCGAGCGCGACTGCGAGTCCCGAGCGAGACTGCGAGACCCGAGGGCGACTGCGAGTCCCGAGCGTGACTGCGAGTCCCGAGCGCGACTGCGAGTCCCGAGCGCGACTGCGAGCCCCGAGCGCGACTGCGAGACCCGAGCGCGACTGCGAGTCCCGAGTGCGACTGCGAGCCCCGAGCGCGACTGCGAGACCCGAGCGTGACTGCGAGTACCGGGCGCGACTGCGAGTCCAGAGCGCGACAGCGAGTCCCGAGTGTGACTGCGAGTCCCGAGAGTGACTGCGAGTCCCGAGCGCGACAGCGAGTCCCGAGCGCGACAGCGAGTCCCGAGTGCGACTGCGAGTCCCGAGTGCGACTGCGAGTCCCGAGCGTGACTGCGAGTCCCGTCCCGAGTGCGACAGCGAGTCCCAAGTGTGACTGCGAGTCCCGAGCGCGACAGCGAGTCCCGAGTGCGACAGCGAGTCCCGAGTGCGACTGCGAGTCCCGAGCGTGACTGCGAGTCCCGTCCTGAGTGCGACAGCGAGTCCCGAGCGCGACTGCGAGCCCCGAGCACGACTGCGAGTCACCAGCGCGACTGCGAGTCCCCAGCGCGACTGCGAGTCCCCAGCGCGACTGCGAGCCCCCAGCGCGACTGCGAGCCCCGAGCGCGACTGCGAGTCCCGAGCGCGACTGCGAGTCCCGAGCGCGACTGCGAGACCCGAGCGCGACTGCGAGTCCCGAGCGCGACTGCGAGCCCCGAGCGCGACTGCGAGCCCCGAGCGCGACTTCGAGTCCCGAGCGCGACTGCGAGCCCCGAGCGCGACTGCGAGTCCCGAGCGCGACTGCGAGTCCCGAGCGCGACTGCGAGTCCCGAGCGCGACTGCGAGCCCCGAGCGCGACTGCGAGCCCCGAGCGCGACTGCGAGTCCCGAGCGCGACTGCGAGTCCCGAGCGCGACTGCGAGTCCCGAGCGCGACTGCGAGTCCCGAGCGCGACTGCGAGACCCTAGTGAGACTGCGAGTCCCGAGGGTGACTGCGAGCCCCGAGCGTGACTGCGAGTCCCGAGCGTGACTGCGAGTCCCGAGCGTGACTGCGAGCCCCGAGCGTGACTGCGAGTCCCGAGCGCGATAGCGAGTCCCGAGAGTGACTGCGAGCCCCGAGCGCGACTGCGAGCCCCGAGCGCGACTGCGAGCCCCGAGCGCGACTGCGAGCCCCGAGCGCGACTGCGAGCCCCGAGCGCGACTGCGAGCCCCGAGCGCGACTGCGAGCCCCGAGCGCGACTGCGAGTCCCGAGCGCGACTTCGAGTCCCGAGCGCGACTGCGAGTCCCGAGCGCGACAGCGAGTCCCGAGTGAGACTGCGAGACCCATGTGTGACTGCGAGTCCCGAGTGAGACTGCGAGACCCGAGCGCGACAGCGAGTCCCGAGCGCGACTGCGAGTCCCGAGGGCGACTGCGAGCCCCGAGCGTGACTGCGAGTCCCGAGCGTGACTGCGAGTCCCGAGCGTGACTGCGAGCCCCGAGCGTGACTGCGAGTCCCGAGCGCGATAGCGAGTCCCGAGCGCGACTGCGAGCCCCGAGCGCGACTGCGAGCCCCGAGCGCGACTGCGAGCCCCGAGCGCGACTGCGAGACCCGAGCGCGACTGCGAGTCCCGAGCGCGACTGCGAGACCCGAGCGCGACTGCGAGACCCGAGCGCGACTGCGAGTCCCGAGCGCGACTGCGAGACCCGAGCGCGACTGCGAGACCCGAGTGTGACTGCGAGCCCCGACCGCGACTGCGAGTCCCGAGCGCGACTGCGAGTCCCGAGCGTGACTGCGAGTCCCGAGCCCGACTGCGAGCCCCGAGCGCGACTGCGAGCCCCGAGTGCGACTGCGAGCCCCGAGCGCGACTGCGAGTCCCGAGCGCGACTGCGAGACCCGAGCGCGACTGCGAGTCCCGAGCGCGACTGCGAGTCCCGAGCGCGACTGCGAGTCCCGAGCGCGACTTCGAGTCCCGAGCGCGACTGCGAGTCCCGAGCGCGACTGCGAGCCCCGAGAGCGACTGCGAGTCCCGAGCGCGACTGCGAGTCCCGAGCGCGACTGCGAGACCCGAGCGCGACTGCGAGTCCCGAGCGCGACTGCGAGCCCCGAGCGCGACTGCGAGCCCCGAGCGCGACTGCGAGCCCCGAGCGCGACTGCGAGCCCCGAGCGCGACTGCGAGTCCCGAGCGCGACTGCGAGCCCCGAGCGCGACTGCGAGTCCCGAGCGCGACTGCGAGTCCCGAGCGCGACTGCGAGCCCCGAGCGCGACTGCGAGCCCCGAGCGCGACTGCGAGCCCCGAGCGCGACTGCGAGCCCCGAGCGCGACTGCGAGTCCCGAGCGCGACTGCGAGTCCCGAGCGCGACTGCGAGACCCTAGTGAGACTGCGAGTCCCGAGGGTGACTGCGAGCCCCGAGCGTGACTGCGAGTCCCGAGCGTGACTGCGAGTCCCGAGCGTGACTGCGAGCCCCGAGCGTGACTGCGAGTCCCGAGCGCGATAGCGAGTCCCGAGCGCGACTGCGAGCCCCGAGCGCGACTGCGAGCCCCGAGCGCGACTGCGAGCCCCGAGCGCGACTGCGAGTCCCGAGCGCGACTGCGAGACCCGAGCGCGACTGCGAGACCCGAGCGCGACTGCGAGACCCGAGCGCGACTGCGAGACCCGAGCGCGACTGCGAGCCCCGAGCGCGACTGCGAGTCCCGAGCGCGACTGCGAGTCCCGAGCGTGACTGCGAGTCCCGAGCCCGACTGCGAGCCCCGAGCGCGACTGCGAGCCCCGAGTGCGACTGCGAGCCCCGAGCGCGACTGCGAGTCCCGAGCGCGACTGCGAGTCCCGAGCGCGACTGCGAGTCCCGAGCGCGACTGCGAGTCCCGAGCGCGACTTCGAGTCTCGAGCGCGACTGCGAGTCCCGAGCGCGACAGCGAGTCCCGAGTGAGACTGCGAGACCCGTGTGTGACTGCGAGTCCCGAGTGAGACTGCGAGACCCGAGTGCGACAGCGAGTCCCGAGCGCGACTGCGAGACCCGAGTGCAACAGCGAGTCCCGAGTGAGACTGCGAGACCCGAGCGCGACTGCGAGTCCCGAGCGAGACTGCGAGTCCCGAGGGCGACTGCGAGCCCCGAGCGCGACTGCGAGTCCCGAGCGAGACTGCGAGACCCGAGGGCGACTGCGAGTCCCGAGCGTGACTGCGAGTCCCGAGCGCGACTGCGAGTCCCGAGCGCGACTGCGAGCCCCGAGCGCGACTGCGAGACCCGAGCGCGACTGCGAGTCCCGAGTGCGACTGCGAGCCCCGAGCGCGACTGCGAGACCCGAGCGTGACTGCGAGTACCGGGCGCGACTGCGAGTCCAGAGCGCGACAGCGAGTCCCGAGTGTGACTGCGAGTCCCGAGTGTGACTGCGAGTCCCGAGCGCGACAGCGAGTCCCGAGCGCGACAGCGAGTCCCGAGTGCGACTGCGAGTCCCGAGTGCGACTGCGAGTCCCGAGCGTGACTGCGAGTCCCGTCCCGAGTGCGACAGCGAGTCCCAAGTGTGACTGCGAGTCCCGAGCGCGACAGCGAGTCCCGAGTGCGACAGCGAGTCCCGAGTGCGATTGCGAGTCCCGAGCGTGACTGCGAGTCCCGTCCTGAGTGCGACAGCGAGTCCCGAGCGCGACTGCGAGCCCCGAGCACGACTGCGAGTCACCAGCGCGACTGCGAGTCCCCAGCGCGACTGCGAGTCCCCAGCGCGACTGCGAGCCCCCAGCGCGACTGCGAGCCCCGAGCGCGACTGCGAGTCCCGAGCGCGACTGCGAGTCCCGAGCGCGACTGCGAGACCCGAGCGCGACTGCGAGTCCCGAGCGCGACTGCGAGCCCCGAGCGCGACTGCGAGCCCCGAGCGCGACTGCGAGTCCCGAGCGCGACTGCGAGTCCCGAGCGCGACTGCGAGTCCCGAGCGCGACTGCGAGTCCCGAGCGCGACTGCGAGCCCCGAGCGCGACTGCGAGCCACGAGCGCGACTGCGAGTCCCGAGCGCGACTGCGAGTCCCGAGCGCGACTGCGAGTCCCGAGCGCGACTGCGAGTCCCGAGCGCGACTGCGAGTCCCGAGCGCGACTGCGAGACCCTAGTGAGACTGCGAGTCCCGAGGGTGACTGCGAGCCCCGAGCGTGACTGCGAGTCCCGAGCGTGACTGCGAGTCCCGAGCGTGACTGCGAGCCCCGAGCGTGACTGCGAGTCCCGAGCGCGATAGCGAGTCCCGAGCGTGACTGCGAGCCCCGAGCGCGACTGCGAGCCCCGAGCGCGACTGCGAGCCCCGAGCGCGACTGCGAGCCCCGAGCGCGACTGCGAGTCCCGAGCGCGACTGCGAGACCCGAGCGCGACTGCGAGACCCGAGCGCGACTGCGAGTCCCGAGCGCGACTGCGAGACCCGAGCGCGACTGCGAGCCCCGAGCGCGACTGCGAGTCCCGAGCGCGACTGCGAGTCCCGAGCCCGACTGCGAGCCCCGAGCGCGACTGCGAGCCCCGAGCGCGACTGCGAGCCCCGAGCGCGACTGCGAGTCCCGAGCGCGACTGCGAGTCCCGAGCGCGACTGCGAGACCCGAGCGCGACTGCGAGTCCCGAGAGCGACTGCGAGTCCCGAGCGCGACTGCGAGTCCCGAGCGCGACTGCGAGTCCCGAGCGCGACTGCGAGTCCCGAGCGCGAGAGCGAGTCCCGAGCGCGACTGCGAGTCCCGAGCGCGACTGCGAGACCCGAGCGCGACTGCGAGACCCGAGCGCGACTGCGAGTCCCGAGGGCGACTGCGAGTCCCGAGTGTGACTGCGAGTCCCGAGTGTGACTGCGAGTCCCGAGCGCGACTGCGAGACCCTAGTGAGACAGCCAGTTCCGAGCGCGACTGCGAGTCCCGAGCGCGACTGCGAGTCCCGAGCGCGACTGCGAGTCCCGTCCCGAGTGCGACAGCGAGTCCCGAGTGTGACTGCGAGTCCCGAGCGCGACAGCGAGTCCCGAGTGCGACAGCGAGTCCCGAGTGCGACTGCGAGTCCCGAGCGTGACTGCGAGTCCCGTCCTGAGTGCGACAGCGAGTCCCGAGCGCGACTGCGAGCCCCGAGCGCGACTGCGAGTCACCAGCGCGACTGCGAGTCCCCAGCGCGACTGCGAGCCCCCAGCGCGACTGCGAGCCCCGAGCGCGACTGCGAGTCCCGAGCGCGACTGCGAGTCCCGAGCGCGACTGCGAGACCCGAGCGCGACTGCGAGCCCCGAGCGCGACTGCGAGCCCCGAGCGCGACTGCGAGTCCCGAGCGCGACTGCGAGTCCCGAGCGCGACTGCGAGACCCGAGCGCGACTGCGAGCCCCGAGCGCGACTGCGAGCCCCGAGCGCGACTGCGAGCCCCGAGCGCGACTGCGAGTCCCGAGCGCGACTGCGAGTCCCGAGCGCGACTGCGAGTCCCGTCCCGAGTGCGACAGCGAGTCCCGAGTGTGACTGCGAGTCCCGAGCGCGACAGCGAGTCCCGAGTGCGACAGCGAGTCCCGAGTGCGACTGCGAGTCCCGAGCGTGACTGCGAGTCCCGTCCTGAGTGCGACAGCGAGTCCCGAACGCGATTGCGAGCCCCGAGCGCGACTGCGAGTCACCAGCGCGACTGCGAGTCCCCAGCGCGACTGTGAGTCCCCAGCGCGACTGCGAGCCCCCAGCGCGACTGCGAGCCCCGAGCGCGACTGCGAGCCCCGAGCGCGACTGCGAGTCCCGAGCGCGACTGCGAGTCCCGAGCGCGACTGCGAGACCCGAGCGCGACTGCGAGTCACCAGCGCGACTGCGAGTCCCCAGCGCGACTGCGAGTCCCCAGCGCGACTGCGAGCCCCGAGCGCGACTGCGAGCCCCGAGCGCGACTGCGAGTCCCGAGCGCGACTGCGAGTCCCGAGCGCGACTGCGAGACCCGAGCGCGACTGCGAGTCCCGAGCGCGACTGCGAGCCCCGAGCGCGACTGCGAGCCCCGAGCGCGACTGCGAGACCCGAGCGCGACTGCGAGCCCCGAGCGCGACTGCGAGTCCCGAGCGCGACTGCGAGACCCGAGCGCGACTGCGAGCCCCGAGCGCGACTGCGAGCCCCGAGCGCGACTGCGAGTCCCGAGCGCGACTGCGAGTCCCGAGCGCGACTGCGAGTCCCGTCCCGAGTGCGACAGCGAGTCCCGAGTGTGACTGCGAGTCCCGAGCGCGACAGCGAGTCCCGAGTGCGACAGCGAGTCCCGAGTGCGACTGCGAGTCCCGAGCGTGACTGCGAGTCCCGTCCTGAGTGCGACAGCGAGTCCCGAACGCGATTGCGAGCCCCGAGCGCGACTGCGAGTCACCAGCGCGACTGCGAGTCCCCAGCGCGACTGTGAGTCCCCAGCGCGACTGCGAGCCCCCAGCGCGACTGCAAGCCCCGAGCGCGACTGCGAGCCCCGAGCGCGACTGCGAGTCCCGAGCGCGACTGCGAGTCCCGAGCGCGACTGCGAGACCCGAGCGCGACTGCGAGTCCCGAGCGCGACTGCGAGCCCCGAGCGCGACTGCGAGTCCCGAGCGCGACTGCGAGCCCCGAGCGCGACTGCGAGTCCCGAGCGCGACTGCGAGTCCCGAGCGCGACTGCGAGACCCGAGCGCGACTGCGAGCCCCGAGCGCGACTGCGAGCCCCGAGCGCGACTGCGAGTCCCGAGCGCGACTGCGAGTCCCGAGCGCGACTGCGAGTCCCGAGCGCGACTGCGAGTCCCGAGCGCGACTGCGAGACCCTAGTGAGACTGCGAGTCCCGAGGGTGACTGCGAGCCCCGAGCGTGACTGCGAGTCCCGAGCGTGACTGCGAGTCCCGAGCGTGACTGCGAGCCCCGAGCGTGACTGCGAGTCCCGAGCGCGATAGCGAGTCCCGAGTGTGACTGCGAGCCCCGAGCGCGACTGCGAGCCCCGAGCGCGACTGCGAGCCCCGAGCGCGACTGCGAGTCCCGAGCGCGACTGCGAGACCCGAGCGCGACTGCGAGACCCGAGCGCGACTGCGAGTCCCGAGCGCGACTGCGAGTCCCGAGCGCGACTGCGAGACCCGAGCGCGACTGCGAGCCCCGAGCGCGACTGCGAGCCCCGAGCGCGACTGCGAGTCCCGAGCGCGACTGCGAGTCCCGAGCGTGACTGCGAGTCCCGAGCCCGACTGCGAGCCCCGAGCGCGACTGCGAGCCCCGAGCGCGACTGCGAGCCCCGAGCGCGACTGCGAGACCCGAGCGCGACTGCGAGTCCCGAGAGCGTCTGCGAGTCCCGAGCGCGACTGCGAGCCCCGAGCGCGACTGCGAGCCCCGAGCGCGACTGCGAGACCCGAGCGCGACTGCGAGTCCCGAGAGCGTCTGCGAGTCCCGAGCGCGACTGCGAGTCCCGAGCGCGACTGCGAGTCCCGAGCGCGACTGCGAGTCCCGAGCGCGACTGCGAGTCCCGAGCGCGACAGCGAGTCCCGAGTGAGACTGCGAGACCCATGTGTGACTGCGAGTCCCGAGTGAGACTGCGAGACCCGAGTGCGACAGCGAGTCCCGAGCGCGACTGCGAGACCCGAGTGCGACAGCGAGTCCCGAGTGAGACTGCGAGACCCGAGCGCGACTGCGAGTCCCCAGCGCGACTGCGAGCCCCGAGCGCGACTGCGAGTCCCGAGCGCGACTGCGAGCCCCGAGCGCGACTGCGAGTCCCGAGCGCGACTGCGAGACCCGAGTGCGACTGCGAGCCCCGAGCGCGACTGCGAGCCCCGAGCGCGACTGCGAGTCCCGAGCGCGACTGCGAGTCCCGAGCGCGACTGCGAGTCCCGTCCCGAGTGCGACAGCGAGTCCCGAGTGTGACTGCGAGTCCCGAGCGCGACAGCGAGTCCCGAGTGCGACAGCGAGTCCCGAGTGCGACTGCGAGTCCCGAGCGTGACTGCGAGTCCCGTCCTGAGTGCGACAGCGAGTCCCGAACGCGATTGCGAGCCCCGAGCGCGACTGCGAGTCACCAGCGCGACTGCGAGTCCCCAGCGCGACTGTGAGTCCCCAGCGCGACTGCGAGCCCCCAGCGCGACTGCAAGCCCCGAGCGCGACTGCGAGCCCCGAGCGCGACTGCGAGTCCCCAGCGCGACTGTGAGTCCCCAGCGCGACTGCGAGTCCCCAGCGCGACTGCGAGTCCCCAGCGCGACTGTGAGTCCCCAGCGCGACTGCGAGTCCCCAGCGCGACTGCGAGTCCCCAGCGCGACTGTGAGTCCCCAGCGCGACTGCGAGTCCCCAGCGCGACTGCGAGTCCCCAGCGCGACTGTGAGTCCCCAGCGCGACTGTGAGTCCCCAGCGCGACTGCGAGTCCCCAGCGCGACTGCGAGTCCCCAGCGCGACTGTGAGTCACCAGCGCGACTGCGAGTCCCCAGCGCGACTGCGAGTCCCCAGCGCGACTGCGAGCCCCGAGCGCGACTGCGAGTCCCGAGCGCGACTGCGAGTCCCGAGCGCGACTGCGAGTCCCGAGCGCGACTGCGAGCCCCGAGCGCGACTGCGAGTCCCGAGCGCGACTGCGAGTCCCGAGCGCGACTGCGAGACCCGAGCGCGACTGCGAGACCCGAGCGCGACTGCGAGTCCCGAGCGCGACTGCGAGTCCCGAGCGCGACAGCGAGTCCCGAGTGTGACTGCGAGTCCCGAGCGTGACTGCGAGTCCCGAGTGTGACTGCGAGTCCCGAGCGTGACTGCGAGTCCCGAGCGTGACTGCGAGTCCCGAGCGTGACTGCGAGTCCCGAGTGTGACTGCGAGTCCCGAGCGTGACTGCGAGTCCCGAGTGTGACTGCGAGTCCCGAGCGTGACTGCGAGTCCCGAGTGTGACTGCGAGTCCCGAGCGTGACTGCGAGTCCCGAGTGTGACTGCGAGTCCCGAGCGTGACTGCGAGTCCCGAGCGTGACTGCGAGTCCCGAGTGTGACTGCGAGTCCCGAGTGTGACTGCGAGTCCCGAGTGTGACTGCGAGTCCCGAGTGTGACTGCGAGTCCCGAGCGTGACTGCGAGTCCCGAGTGTGACTGCGAGTCCCGAGTGTGACTGCGAGTCCCGAGCGCGACTGCGAGTCCCGAGCGCGACTGCGAGTCCCGAGTGTGACTGCGAGACCCGAGTGTGACTGCGAGTCCCGAGTGTGACTGCGAGTCCCGAGTGTGACTGCGAGACCCGAGTGTGACTGCGAGTCCCGAGTGCGACTGCGAGTCCCGAGTGTGACTGCGAGACCCGAGTGTGACTGCGAGTCCCGAGTGCGACTGCGAGTCCCGGGCGTGACTGCGAGACCCGAGTGTGACTGCGAGTCCCGAGCGCGACTGCGAGTCCCGAGTGTGACTGCGAGACCCGAGCGCGACTGCGAGACCCGAGTGTGACTGCGAGTCCCGAGTGTGACTGCGAGACCCGAGCGTGACTGCGAGACCCGAGTGAGACTGCGAGTCCCGAGTGTGACTGCGAGACCCGAGTGTGACTGCGAGACCCGAGTGCGACTGCGAGACCCGAGTGTGACTGCGAGACCCGAGTGTGACTGCGAGACCCGAGTGTGACTGCGAGACCCGAGTGTGACTGCGAGACCCGAGTGTGACTGCGAGACCCGAGTGTGACTGCGAGTCCCGAGTGTGACTGCGAGACCCGAGTGTGACTGCGAGTCCCGAGCGCGACTGCGAGTCCCGAGTGTGACTGCGAGTCCCGAGTGTGACTGCGAGTCCCGAGTGTGACTGCGAGCCCCGAGCGCGACTGCGAGTCCCGAGCGCGACTGCGAGTCCCGAGTGTGACTGCGAGTCCCGAGCGTGACTGCGAGACCCGAGTGTGACTGCGAGACCCGAGTGTGACTGCGAGACCCGAGTGAGACTGCGAGTCCCGAGGGTGACTGCGAGTCCCGAGTGCGACTGCGAGTCCCGAGTGTGACTGCGAGTCCCGAGCGTGACTGCGAGACCCGAGTGTGACTGCGAGACCCGAGTGCGACTGCGAGTCCCGAGTGTGACTGCGAGACCCGAGCGTGACTGCGAGTCCCGAGCGCGACAGCGAGACCCGAGTGTGACTGCGAGTCCCGAGCGCGACTGCGAGACCCGAGTGAGACTGCGAGACCCGAGTGAGACAGCGAGACCCGAGTGTGACTGCGAGTCCCGAGCGCGACAGCGAGTCCCGAGTGTGACTGCGAGTCCCGAGTGCGACTGCGAGACCCGAGTGTGACTGCGAGACCCGAGCGCGACAGCGAGACCCGAGTGTGACTGCGAGTCCCGAGCGCGACAGCGAGACCCGAGTGTGACTGCGAGTCCCGAGCGCGACTGCGAGTCCCGAGCGCGACTGCGATGCCCGAGTGTGACTGCGAGACCCGAGTGTGACTGCGAGTCCCGAGTGTGACTGCGAGTCCCGAGCGCGACTGCGAGACCCGAGTGTGACTGCGAGTCCCGAGTGAGACTGCGAGACCCGAGTGTGACTGCGAGCCCCGAGCGCGACTGCGAGTCCCGAGTGTGACTGCGAGTCCCGAGTGTGACTGCGAGTCCCGAGCGCGACTGCGAGTCCCGAGTGTGACTGCGAGTCCCGAGCGCGACTGCGAGACCCGAGTGAGACTGCGAGACCCGAGTGTGACTGCGAGTCCCGAGCGCGACAGCGAGACCCGAGTGTGACTGCGAGACCCGAGTGTGACTGCGAGACCCGAGTGTGACTGCGAGACCCGAGTGTGACTGCGAGACCCGAGTGTGACTGCGAGTCCCGAGTGTGACTGCGAGTCCCGAGCGCGACAGCGAGACCCGAGTGTGACTGCGAGTCCCGAGCGTGACTGCGAGTCCCGAGCGTGACTGCGAGTCCCGAGCGTGACTGCGAGTCCCGAGTGTGACTGCGAGTCCCGAGTGTGACTGCGAGTCCCGAGCGCGACAGCGAGACCCGAGTGTGACTGCGAGTCCCGAGTGTGACTGCGAGTCCCGAGCGCGACAGCGAGTCCCGAGTGTGACTGCGAGTCCCGAGTGTGACTGCGAGACCCGAGTGTGACAGCGAGACCCGAGTGTGACTGCGAGTCCCGAGTGTGACTGCGAGTCCCGAGCGCGACAGCGAGACCCGAGTGTGACTGCGAGTCCCGAGTGTGACTGCGAGTCCCGAGCGCGACAGCGAGTCCCGAGTGTGACTGCGAGTCCCGAGTGTGACTGCGAGACCCGAGTGTGACAGCGAGACCCGAGTGTGACTGCGAGTCCCGAGTGTGACTGCGAGTCCCGAGCGCGACAGCGAGACCCGAGTGTGACTGCGAGTCCCGAGTGTGACTGCGAGACCCGAGTGTGACTGCGAGTCCCGAGTGTGACTGCGAGACCCGAGCGCGACTGCGAGCCCCGAGTGTGACTGCGAGTCCCGAGTGTGACTGCGAGTCCCGAGCGAGACTGCGAGACCCGAGCGTGACTGCGAGACCCGAGCGTGACTGCGAGTCCCGAGCGCGACAGCGAGACCCGAGTGTGACAGCGAGTCCCGAGTGTGACAGCGAGTCCCGAGTGTGACTGCGAGTCCCGAGCGCGACTGCGAGTCCCGAGCGTGACTGCGAGCCCCGAGTGTGACTGCGAGACCCGAGCGTGACTGCGAGTCCCGAGCGCGACAGCGAGACCCGAGTGTGACAGCGAGTCCCGAGTGTGACAGCGAGTCCCGAGTGTGACTGCGAGACCCGAGCGTGACTGCGAGTCCCGAGCGCGACAGCGAGACCCGAGTGTGACAGCGAGTCCCGAGTGTGACAGCGAGTCCCGAGCGCGACTGCGAGTCCCGAGTGTGACTGCGAGTCCCGAGCGCGACTGCGAGTCCCGAGTGTGACTGCGAGACCCGAGTGTGACTGCGAGTCCCGAGTGTGACTGCGAGTCCCGAGCGCGACAGCGAGACCCGAGTGTGACTGCGAGACCCGAGTGTGACTGCGAGTCCCGAGCCCGACTGCGAGCCCCGAGCGCGACTGCGAGACCCGAGCGAGACTGCGAGACCCGAGCGTGACTGCGAGTCCCGAGCGCGACAGCGAGACCCGAGTGTGACAGCGAGTCCCGAGTGTGACAGCGAGTCCCGAGTGTGACTGCGAGTCCCGAGCGCGACAGCGAGACCCGAGTGTGACTGCGAGACCCGAGTGTGACTGCGAGACCCGAGTGTGACTGCGAGTCCCGAGTGTGACTGCGAGTCCCGAGCGTGACTGCGAGCCCCGAGCGTGACTGCGAGCCCCGAGTGTGACTGCGAGTCCCGAGTGTGACTGCGAGTCCCGAGCGTGACTGCGAGTCCCGAGTGTGACTGCGAGTCCCGAGTGTGACTGCGAGTCCCGAGCGTGACTGCGAGACCCGAGTGTGACTGCGAGACCCGAGTGTGACTGCGAGCCCCGAGTGTGACTGCGAGTCCCGAGTGTGACTGCGAGTCCCGAGCGTGACTGCGAGTCCCGAGCGTGACTGCGAGACCCGAGTGTGACTGCGAGTCCCGAGTGTGACAGCGAGTCCCGAGTGCGTCTGCGAGTCCCGAGCGCGACTGCGAGTCCCGAGTGTGACTGCGAGTCCCGAGTGTGACTGCGAGACCCGAGTGTGACTGCGAGTCCCGAGTGTGACTGCGAGTCCCGAGTGTGACAGCGAGTCCCGAGTGCGTCTGCGAGTCCCGAGCGTGACTGCGAGTCCCGAGCGCGACTGCGAGTCCCGAGTGTGACTGCGAGTCCCGAGTGTGACTGCGAGACCCGAGTGTGACTGCGAGACCCGAGTGTGACTGCGAGACCCGAGCCCGACTGCGAGTCCCGAGTGTGACTGCGAGACCCGAGTGTGACTGCGAGTCCCGAGCGCGACTGCGAGACCCGAGCGCGACTGCGAGTCCCGAGTGTGACTGCGAGACCCGAGTGTGACTGCGAGCCCCGAGTGTGACTGCGAGACCCGAGCGTGACTGCGAGACCCGAGTGTGACTGCGAGCCCCGAGTGTGACTGCGAGACCCGAGTGCGTCTGCGAGTCCCGAGCGCGACTGCGAGTCCCGAGTGTGACTGCGAGTCCCGAGCGCGACTGCGAGTCCCGAGCGCGACTGCGAGACCCGAGTGCGTCTGCGAGTCCCGAGCGCGACTGCGAGACCCGAGTGTGACTGCGAGCCCCGAGTGTGACTGCGAGCCCCGAGTGTGACTGCGAGACCCGAGTGCGTCTGCGAGTCCCGAGCGCGACTGCGAGTCCCGAGCGCGACTGCGAGTCCCGAGCGCGACTGCGAGTCCCGAGCGCGACTGCGAGTCCCGAGCGCGACTGCGAGTCCCGAGCGCGACTGCGAGACCCGAGCGCGACTGCGAGTCCCGAGTGTGACTGCGAGACCCGAGTGTGACTGCGAGCCCCGAGTGTGACTGCGAGACCCGAGTGTGACTGCGAGCCCCGAGTGTGACTGCGAGACCCGAGTGTGACTGCGAGTCCCGAGCGCGACTGCGAGTCCCGAGCGCGACTGCGAGTCCCGAGCGCGACTGCGAGTCCCGAGCGCGACTGCGAGTCCCGAGTGTGACAGCGAGTCCCGAGTGCGTCTGCGAGTCCCGAGCGCGACAGCGAGTCCCGAGCGTGACTGCGAGTCCCGAGTGTGACTGCGAGCCCCGAGCCCGACTGCGAGTCCCGAGTGTGACTGCGAGTCCCGAGCGTGACTGCGAGTCCCGAGCGCGACTGCGAGCCCCGAGCGCGACAGCGAGTCCCGAGTGCGTCTGCGAGTCCCGAGCGCGACTGCGAGTCCCGAGCGCGACAGCGAGACCCGAGCGTGACTGCGAGTCCCGAGTGTGACAGCGAGTCCCGAGTGCGTCTGCGAGTCCCGAGCGCGACTGCGAGTCCCGAGTGTGACTGCGAGTCCCGAGCGTGACTGCGAGTCCCGAGTGTGACTGCGAGTCCCGAGAGTGACTGCGAGTCCCGAGTGTGACTGCGAGACCCGAGCGCGACAGCGAGTCCCGAGTGTGACTGCGAGTCCCGAGCGTGACTGCGAGTCCCGAGTGTGACTGCGAGTCCCGAGAGTGACTGCGAGTCCCGAGTGTGACTGCGAGACCCGAGTGTGACAGCGAGTCCCGAGTGTGACTGCGAGTCCCGAGCGCGACAGCGAGTCCCGAGTGTGACTGCGAGTCCCGAGTGTGACTGCGAGTCCCGAGTGTGACTGCGAGTCCCGAGAGTGACTGCGAGTCCCGAGTGTGACTGCGAGTCCCGAGCGCGACTGCGAGTCCCGAGTGTGACTGCGAGTCCCGAGTGTGACTGCGAGACCCGAGTGTGACTGCGAGTCCCGAGTGTGACTGCGAGACCCGAGTGTGACTGCGAGTCCCGAGTGTGACTGCGAGTCCCGAGTGTGACTGCGAGTCCCGAGCGCGACTGCGAGACCCGAGTGCGACTGCGAGTCCCGAGTGAGACTGCGAGTCCCGAGCGCGACTGCGAGTCCCGAGCGCGACTGCGAGTCCCGAGTGTGACTGCGAGTCCCGAGCGCGACTGCGAGTCCCGAGCGCGACTGCGAGTCCCGAGCGCGACTGCGAGTCCCGAGTGTGACTGCGAGTCCCGAGTGTGACTGCGAGTCCCGAGCGCGACTGCGAGTCCCGAGCGCGACTGCGAGTCCCGAGTGTGACTGCGAGTCCCGAGTGTGACTGCGAGTCCCGAGCGCGACTGCGAGTCCCGAGCGCGACTGCGAGTCCCGAGCGCGACTGCGAGTCCCGAGTGTGACTGCGAGTCCCGAGCGTGACTGCGAGACCCGAGCGAGACAGCGAGTCCCGAGTGTGACTGCGAGTCCCGAGCGCGACTGCGAGTCCCGAGTGTGACTGCGAGACCCGAGTGTGACTGCGAGTCCCGAGTGTGACTGCGAGTCCCGAGTGTGACTGCGAGTCCCGAGTGTGACTGCGAGTCCCGAGCGCGACTGCGAGTCCCGAGTGAGACTGCGAGTCCCGAGCGTGACTGCGAGACCCGAGCGAGACAGCGAGTCCCGAGTGTGACTGCGAGTCCCGAGTGTGACTGCGAGTCCCGAGCGCGACTGCGAGACCCGAGCGCGACTGCGAGTCCCGAGTGAGACTGCGAGTCCCGAGTGTGACTGCGAGTCCCGAGTGTGACTGCGAGTCCCGAGCGCGACTGCGAGTCCCGAGTGAGACTGCGAGTCCCGAGCGTGACTGCGAGACCCGAGCGAGACAGCGAGTCCCGAGTGTGACTGCGAGTCCCGAGCGCGACTGCGAGTCCCGAGTGTGACTGCGAGACCCGAGTGTGACTGCGAGTCCCGAGTGTGACTGCGAGTCCCGAGCGCGACTGCGAGTCCCGAGCGCGACTGCGAGTCCCGAGTGTGACTGCGAGTCCCGAGTGTGACTGCGAGACCCGAGTGTGACTGCGAGTCCCGAGTGTGACTGCGAGTCCCGAGTGTGACTGCGAGTCCCGAGTGTGACTGCGAGACCCGAGCGCGACTGCGAGACCCGAGCGCGACTGCGAGACCCGAGCGCGACTGCGAGACCCGAGTGTGACTGCGAGTCCCGAGTGTGACTGCGAGACCCGAGCGTGACTGCGAGTCCCGAGCGCGACTGCGAGACCCGAGTGTGACTGCGAGACCCGAGCGTGACTGCGAGACCCGAGTGTGACTGCGAGTCCCGAGTGTGACTGCGAGACCCGAGCGCGACTGCGAGTCCCGAGCGTGACTGCGAGTCCCGAGCGCGACTGCGAGACCCGAGCGCGACTGCGAGACCCGAGTGTGACTGCGAGACCCGAGTGTGACAGCGAGTCCCGAGTGTGACTGCGAGTCCCGAGCGCGACTGCGAGACCCGAGCGCGACTGCGAGACCCGAGTGTGACTGCGAGTCCCGAGCGCGACTGCGAGACCCGAGTGTGACTGCGAGTCCCGAGTGTGACTGCGAGACCCGAGTGCGACTGCGAGACCCGAGTGTGACTGCGAGTCCCGAGTGTGACTGCGAGACCCGAGTGTGACTGCGAGACCCGAGTGAGACTGCGAGACCCGAGTGTGACTGCGAGACCCGAGTGAGACTGCGAGACCCGAGTGTGACTGCGAGTCCCGAGTGTGACTGCGAGTCCCGAGTGTGACTGCGAGTCCCGAGTGTGACTGCGAGACCCGAGCGTGACTGCGAGTCCCGAGTGTGACTGCGAGTCCCGAGTGAGACTGCGAGTCCCGAGTGTGACTGCGAGTCCCGAGCGTGACTGCGAGTCCCGAGTGTGACTGCGAGACCCGAGCGTGACTGCGAGTCCCGAGTGTGACTGCGAGTCCCGAGCGCGACTGCGAGTCCCGAGTGCGACTGCGAGTCCCGAGCGCGACTGCGAGTCCCGAGTGTGACTGCGAGTCCCGAGTGCGACAGCGAGACCCGAGTGTGACTGCGAGTCCCGAGCGCGACTGCGAGTCCCGAGTGTGACTGCGAGTCCCGAGTGTGACTGCGAGACCCGAGCGTGACTGCGAGTCCCGAGTGTGACTGCGAGTCCCGAGCGCGACTGCGAGTCCCGAGCGCGACTGCGAGTCCCGAGTGTGACTGCGAGTCCCGAGTGCGACAGCGAGACCCGAGTGTGACTGCGAGTCCCGAGCGCGACTGCGAGTCCCGAGTGTGACTGCGAGTCCCGAGTGTGACTGCGAGTCCCGAGTGCGACAGCGAGACCCGAGTGCGACAGCGAGACCCGAGTGTGACTGCGAGACCCGAGCGTGACTGCGAGTCCCGAGTGTGACTGCGAGTCCCGAGTGCGACAGCGAGACCCGAGTGTGACTGCGAGACCCGAGTGTGACTGCGAGTCCCGAGTGTGACTGCGAGTCCCGAGTGTGACTGCGAGTCCCGAGTGTGACTGCGAGTCCCGAGTGTGACTGCGAGTCCCGAGCGCGACTGCGAGTCCCGAGTGTGACTGCGAGACCCGAGTGCGACAGCGAGTCCCGAGCGTGACTGCGAGACCCGAGTGTGACTGCGAGTCCCGAGAGTGACTGCGAGACCCGAGTGTGACTGCGAGACCCGAGCGCGACTGCGAGTCCCGAGAGTGACTGCGAGTCCCGAGCGTGACTGCGAGTCCCGAGTGTGACTGCGAGTCCCGAGAGTGACTGCGAGACCCGAGTGTGACTGCGAGACCCGAGCGCGACTGCGAGTCCCGAGCGTGACTGCGAGACCCGAGCGTGACTGCGAGTCCCGAGTGTGACTGCGAGTCCCGAGTGTGACTGCGAGTCCCGAGTGTGACTGCGAGACCCGAGTGTGACTGCGAGTCCCGAGTGTGACTGCGAGTCCCGAGCGCGACTGCGAGTCCCGAGTGTGACTGCGAGTCCCGAGTGAGACTGCGAGTCCCGAGTCCCGAGTGTGACTGCGAGTCCCGAGTGTGACTGCGAGACCCGAGTGTGACTGCGAGTCCCGAGTGTGACTGCGAGTCCCGAGTGAGACTGCGAGTCCCGAGTCCCGAGTGTGACTGCGAGTCCCGAGTGTGACTGCGAGACCCGAGTGTGACTGCGAGTCCCGAGTGTGACTGCGAGTCCCGAGCGCGACTGCGAGTCCCGAGTGTGACTGCGAGTCCCGAGCGTGACTGCGAGTCCCGAGTCCCGAGTGTGACTGCGAGTCCCGAGTGTGACTGCGAGTCCCGAGTGTGACTGCGAGACCCGAGAGTGACTGCGAGACCCGAGCGCGACTGCGAGACCCGAGTGTGACTGCGAGTCCCGAGTGTGACTGCGAGACCCGAGAGTGACTGCGAGTCCCGAGTGTGACTGCGAGTCCCGAGCGCGACTGCGAGTCCCGAGCGCGACAGCGAGTCCCGAGTGTGACTGCGAGTCCCGAGTGTGACTGCGAGACCCGAGTGTGACTGCGAGTCCCGAGCGCGACTCCGAGACCCGAGTGTGACTGCGAGACCCGAGTGTGACTGCGAGTCCCGAGCGCGACTCCGAGACCCGAGTGTGACTGCGAGACCCGAGCGCGACTGCGAGTCCCGAGAGTGACTGCGAGTCCCGAGTGAGACTGCGAGTCCCGAGTGAGACTGCGAGACCCGAGCGCGACTGCGAGACCCGAGTGTGACTGCGAGTCCCGAGCGTGACTGCGAGACCCGAGTGTGACTGCGAGACCCGAGCGCGACTGCGAGTCCCGAGTGTGACTGCGAGACCCGAGTGTGACTGCGAGACCCGAGTGTGACTGCGAGTCCCGAGCGTGACTGCGAGACCCGAGCGTGACTGCGAGTCCCGAGCGCGACTGCGAGACCCGAGCGTGACTGCGAGTCCCGAGTGTGACTGCGAGACCCGAGCGTGACTGCGAGTCCCGAGTGTGACTGCGAGACCCGAGTGTGACTGCGAGACCCGAGTGTGACTGCGAGACCCGAGTGTGACTGCGAGTCCCGAGCGCGACTGCGAGTCCCGAGCGCGACTGCGAGTCCCGAGTGTGACTGCGAGACCCGAGTGTGACTGCGAGACCCGAGTGTGACTGCGAGCCCCGAGCGTGACTGCGAGTCCCGAGTGTGACTGCGAGTCCCGAGTGTGACTGCGAGTCCCGAGCGCGACTGCGAGTCCCGAGTGTGACTGCGAGTCCCGAGTGTGACTGCGAGACCCGAGCGTGACTGCGAGACCCGAGCGTGACTGCGAGTCCCGAGTGCGACAGCGAGTCCCGAGCGCGACTGCGAGTCCCGAGTGTGACTGCGAGTCCCGAGTGTGACTGCGAGTCCCGAGCGCGACTGCGAGACCCGAGTGTGACTGCGAGTCCCGAGTGTGACTGCGAGACCCGAGTGTGACTGCGAGACCCGAGTGTGACTGCGAGACCCGAGCGCGACTGCGAGACCCGAGCGCGACTGCGAGTCCCGAGTGTGACTGCGAGTCCCGAGTGTGACTGCGAGTCCCGAGTGTGACTGCGAGACCCGAGCGCGACTGCGAGACCCGAGCGCGACTGCGAGTCCCGAGTGTGACTGCGAGTCCCGAGTGTGACTGCGAGTCCCGAGTGTGACTGCGAGACCCGAGCGCGACTGCGAGTCCCGAGTGTGACTGCGAGTCCCGAGTGTGACTGCGAGTCCCGAGTGTGACTGCGAGACCCGAGCGCGACTGCGAGACCCGAGCGCGACTGCGAGTCCCGAGTGTGACTGCGAGTCCCGAGTGTGACTGCGAGTCCCGAGTGTGACTGCGAGTCCCGAGTGTGACTGCGAGACCCGAGCGCGACTGCGAGACCCGAGCGCGACTGCGAGTCCCGAGTGTGACTGCGAGACCCGAGTGTGACTGCGAGACCCGAGTGTGACTGCGAGACCCGAGTGCGACTGCGAGTCCCGAGTGTGACTGCGAGTCCCGAGAGCGACAGCGAGACCCGAGTGTGACTGCGAGTCCCGAGTGTGACTGCGAGACCCGAGTGTGACTGCGAGACCCGAGTGTGACTGCGAGTCCCGAGTGTGACTGCGAGACCCGAGTGTGACTGCGAGACCCGAGTGTGACTGCGAGACCCGAGTGCGACTGCGAGTCCCGAGTGTGACTGCGAGTCCCGAGAGCGACAGCGAGACCCGAGTGTGACTGCGAGTCCCGAGTGTGACTGCGAGACCCGAGTGTGACTGCGAGACCCGAGTGTGACTGCGAGACCCGAGTGCGACTGCGAGTCCCGAGTGTGACTGCGAGTCCCGAGAGCGACAGCGAGTCCCGAGCGCGACTGCGAGACCCGAGTGCGACTGCGAGTCCCGAGTGTGACTGCGAGTCCCGAGAGCGACAGCGAGTCCCGAGTGAGACAGCGAGTCCCGAGTGTGACTGCGAGTCCCGAGTGTGACTGCGAGTCCCGAGAGCGACAGCGAGTCCCGAGCGCGACTGCGAGTCCCGAGCGTGACTGCGAGTCCCGAGCGCGACTGCGAGTCCCGAGAGTGACTGCGAGACCCGAGTGTGACTGCGAGTCCCGAGTGTGACTGCGAGACCCGAGTGTGACTGCGAGTCCCGAGTGTGACTGCGAGTCCCGAGCGCGACTGCGAGTCCCGAGAGTGACTGCGAGACCCGAGTGTGACTGCGAGACCCGAGTGTGACTGCGAGTCCCGAGTGTGACTGCGAGTCCCGAGTGTGACTGCGAGTCCCGAGTGCGACTGCGAGTCCCGAGAGTGACTGCGAGACCCGAGTGTGACTGCGAGTCCCGAGTGTGACTGCGAGACCCGAGTGTGACTGCGAGACCCGAGTGTGACTGCGAGTCCCGAGTGTGACTGCGAGTCCCGAGCGCGACTGCGAGTCCCGAGAGTGACTGCGAGACCCGAGTGTGACTGCGAGACCCGAGTGTGACTGCGAGTCCCGAGTGTGACTGCGAGTCCCGAGTGCGACTGCGAGTCCCGAGTGCGACTGCGAGTCCCGAGAGTGACTGCGAGACCCGAGTGTGACTGCGAGTCCCGAGTGTGACTGCGAGACCCGAGTGTGACTGCGAGACCCGAGAGCGACAGCGAGCCCCGAGCGCGACTGCGAGTCCCGAGTGTGACAGCGAGTCCCGAGTGTGACTGCGAGACCCGAGTGTGACTGCGAGACCCGAGAGCGACAGCGAGCCCCGAGCGCGACTGCGAGTCCCGAGTGTGACTGCGAGTCCCGAGTGTGACTGCGAGTCCCGAGTGTGACTGCGAGACCCGAGTGTGACTGCGAGACCCGAGTGTGACTGCGAGTCCCGAGTGTGACTGCGAGACCCGAGTGTGACTGCGAGTCCCGAGTGTGACTGCGAGACCCGAGTGTGACTGCGAGTCCCGAGTGCGACAGCGAGCCCCGAGCGCGACTGCGAGTCCCGAGTGTGACTGCGAGTCCCGAGTGTGACTGCGAGTCCCGAGTGTGACTGCGAGACCCGAGTGTGACAGCGAGCCCCGAGTGTGACTGCGAGTCCCGAGCGCGACAGCGAGTCCCGAGTGAGACTGCGAGACCCGAGTGCGACAGCGAGTCCCGAGTGAGACTGCGAGACCCGAGTGTGACTGCGAGACCCGAGGGCGACTGCGAGTCCCGAGTGTGACTGCGAGTCCCGAGTGTGACTGCGAGACCCGAGTGTGACTGCGAGACCCGAGTGTGACTGCGAGTCCCGAGTGTGACTGCGAGACCCGAGTGTGACTGCGAGTCCCGAGTGTGACTGCGAGACCCGAGTGTGACTGCGAGTCCCGAGCGCGACTGCGAGTCCCGAGTGTGACTGCGAGACCCGAGTGTGACTGCGAGACCCGAGTGCGACAGCGAGTCCCGAGTGAGACTGCGAGACCCGAGTGTGACTGCGAGACCCGAGGGCGACTGCGAGTCCCGAGTGTGACTGCGAGTCCCGAGTGTGACTGCGAGACCCGAGTGTGACTGCGAGACCCGAGTGTGACTGCGAGTCCCGAGTGTGACTGCGAGACCCGAGTGTGACTGCGAGTCCCGAGTGTGACTGCGAGACCCGAGTGTGACTGCGAGACCCGAGTGTGACTGCGAGTCCCGAGTGCGACAGCGAGCCCCGAGCGCGACTGCGAGTCCCGAGCGCGACTGCGAGTCCCGAGTGCGACTGCGAGTCCCGAGCGCGACTGCGAGTCCCGAGTGTGACTGCGAGACCCGAGTGTGACTGCGAGTCCCGAGTGTGACTGCGAGTCCCGAGCGCGACTGCGAGTCCCGAGTGAGACTGCGAGTCCCGAGTGTGACTGCGAGTCCCGAGCGTGACTGCGAGACCCGAGTGTGACTGCGAGTCCCGAGTGTGACTGCGAGTCCCGAGCGTGACTGCGAGTCCCGAGTGTGACTGCGAGACCCGAGTGTGACTGCGAGTCCCGAGTGAGACTGCGAGCCCCGAGCGCGACTGCGAGTCCCGAGTGTGACAGCGAGTCCCGAGTGTGACTGCGAGTCCCGAGTGTGACTGCGAGTCCCGAGCGCGACAGCGAGACCCGAGCGTGACTGCGAGTCCCGAGCGCGACTGCGAGACCCGAGAGCGACTGCGAGTCCCGAGTGTGACTGCGAGTCCCGAGTGTGACTGCGAGACCCGAGAGCGACTGCGAGTCCCGAGCGTGACTGCGAGTCCCGAGTGTGACTGCGAGACCCGAGTGTGACTGCGAGACCCGAGTGTGACTGCGAGACCCGAGTGTGACTGCGAGACCCGAGTGTGACTGCGAGTCCCGAGTGTGACTGCGAGTCCCGAGTGTGACTGCGAGTCCCGAGCGCGACAGCGAGTCCCGAGTGTGACTGCGAGTCCCGAGTGTGACTGCGAGACCCGAGTGTGACTGCGAGACCCGAGTGCGACTGCGAGACCCGAGTGTGACTGCGAGACCCGAGTGTGACTGCGAGACCCGAGCGTGACTGCGAGTCCCGAGCGTGACTGCGAGTCCCGAGTGTGACTGCGAGACCCGAGTGTGACTGCGAGTCCCGAGTGTGACTGCGAGTCCCGAGCGTGACTGCGAGTCCCGAGCGCGACTGCGAGACCCGAGCGCGACTGCGAGACCCGAGTGTGACTGCGAGACCCGAGTGCGACTGCGAGTCCCGAGCGTGACTGCGAGACCCGAGTGTGACTGCGAGTCCCGAGCGTGACTGCGAGACCCGAGTGTGACTGCGAGTCCCGAGCGTGACTGCGAGTCCCGAGCGCGACTGCGAGTCCCGAGTGTGACTGCGAGTCCCGAGCGCGACTGCGAGACCCGAGCGTGACTGCGAGTCCCGAGTGTGACTGCGAGACCCGAGCGTGACTGCGAGTCCCGAGTGTGACTGCGAGACCCGAGTGTGACTGCGAGTCCCGAGTGTGACTGCGAGACCCGAGTGTGACTGCGAGACCCGAGTGTGACTGCGAGACCCGAGTGTGACTGCGAGTCCCGAGCGCGACTGCGAGACCCGAGCGTGACTGCGAGTCCCGAGTGTGACTGCGAGACCCGAGTGTGACTGCGAGTCCCGAGTGTGACTGCGAGACCCGAGTGTGACTGCGAGTCCCGAGCGCGACAGCGAGACCCGAGTGTGACTGCGAGTCCCGAGTGTGACTGCGAGACCCGAGCGCGACTGCGAGTCCCGAGCGCGACTGCGAGACCCGAGTGTGACTGCGAGTCCCGAGTGTGACTGCGAGACCCGAGCGTGACTGCGAGTCCCGAGCGCGACTGCGAGACCCGAGTGTGACTGCGAGACCCGAGTGTGACTGCGAGACCCGAGTGTGACTGCGAGACCCGAGTGTGACTGCGAGACCCGAGTGTGACTGCGAGTCCCGAGTGTGACTGCGAGACCCGAGTGTGACTGCGAGACCCGAGAGTGACTGCGAGTCCCGAGTGTGACTGCGAGACCCGAGTGTGACTGCGAGTCCCGAGTGTGACTGCGAGTCCCGAGTGTGACTGCGAGACCCGAGTGTGACTGCGAGTCCCGAGTGTGACTGCGAGTCCCGAGTGTGACTGCGAGTCCCGAGTGTGACTGCGAGTCCCGAGCGCGACTGCGAGTCCCGAGTGTGACTGCGAGACCCGAGTGTGACTGCGAGTCCCGAGCGTGACTGCGAGACCCGAGCGTGACTGCGAGTCCCGAGCGTGACTGCGAGACCCGAGTGTGACTGCGAGTCCCGAGTGTGACTGCGAGTCCCGAGTGTGACTGCGAGTCCCGAGCGCGACTGCGAGTCCCGAGCGCGACAGCGAGACCCGAGTGTGACTGCGAGTCCCGAGCGTGACTGCGAGACCCGAGCGTGACTGCGAGTCCCGAGTGTGACTGCGAGACCCGAGAGTGACTGCGAGACCCGAGCGTGACTGCGAGTCCCGAGTGTGACTGCGAGACCCGAGTGTGACTGCGAGACCCGAGAGTGACTGCGAGACCCGAGCGCGACTGCGAGTCCCGAGTGTGACTGCGAGTCCCGAGTGTGACTGCGAGACCCGAGTGTGACTGCGAGACCCGAGTGAGACTGCGAGACCCGAGCGTGACTGCGAGTCCCGAGTGTGACTGCGAGACCCGAGTGTGACTGCGAGTCCCGAGTGTGACTGCGAGTCCCGAGTGAGACTGCGAGTCCCGAGTGTGACTGCGAGTCCCGAGTGTGACTGCGAGTCCCGAGCGTGACTGCGAGACCCGAGTGTGACAGCGAGTCCCGAGTGTGACTGCGAGTCCCGAGTGTGACTGCGAGTCCCGAGGGCGACTGCGAGTCCCGAGTGTGACTGCGAGTCCCGAGTGTGACTGCGAGACCCGAGTGTGACTGCGAGTCCCGAGTGTGACTGCGAGACCCGAGTGTGACTGCGAGACCCGAGTGCGACTGCGAGTCCCGAGTGTGACTGCGAGTCCCGATCGAGACTGCGAGTCCCGAGCGTGACTGCGAGACCCGAGTGTGACAGCGAGTCCCGAGTGTGACTGCGAGACCCGAGTGTGACTGCGAGACCCGAGTGCGACTGCGAGTCCCGAGTGTGACTGCGAGTCCCGAGTGTGACTGCGAGTCCCGAGTGAGACAGCGAGACCTGAGCGCGACTGCGAGACCCGAGTGTGACTGCGAGACCCGAGCGCGACTGCGAGACCCGAGTGTGACTGCGAGTCCCGAGTGTGACTGCGAGTCCCGAGCGCGACTGCGAGACCCGAGCGCGACTGCGAGACCCGAGTGTGACTGCGAGTCCCGAGTGTGACTGCGAGTCCCGAGCGCGACTGCGAGTCCCGAGTGTGACTGCGAGTCCCGAGTGTGACTGCGAGCCCCGAGCGCGACTGCGAGTCCCGAGTGTGACTGCGAGTCCCGAGTGTGACTGCGAGACCCGAGTGTGACTGCGAGTCCCGAGCGAGACTGCGAGACCCGAGTGTGACTGCGAGACCCGAGTGCGACTGCGAGACCCGAGTGTGACTGCGAGTCCCGAGTGTGACTGCGAGACCCGAGTGTGACTGCGAGTCCCGAGCGAGACTGCGAGACCCGAGTGTGACTGCGAGACCCGAGTGCGACTGCGAGACCCGAGTGTGACTGCGAGTCCCGAGCGCGACTGCGAGTCCCGAGCGCGACTGCGAGTCCCGAGCGTGACTGCGAGACCCGAGTGTGACTGCGAGTCCCGAGTGTGACTGCGAGACCCGAGTGTGACTGCGAGTCCCGAGCGCGACTGCGAGTCCCGAGCGCGACTGCGAGACCCGAGTGTGACTGCGAGTCCCGAGTGTGACTGCGAGTCCCGAGTGTGACTGCGAGTCCCGAGCGCGACTGCGAGTCCCGAGTGTGACTGCGAGACCCGAGTGTGACTGCGAGTCCCGAGCGCGACTGCGAGTCCCGAGCGCGACTGCGAGACCCGAGTGTGACTGCGAGACCCGAGTGTGACTGCGAGTCCCGAGCGTGACTGCGAGTCCCGAGCGTGACTGCGAGACCCGAGTGTGACTGCGAGTCCCGAGCGCGACTGCGAGACCCGAGCGTGACTGCGAGTCCCGAGCGCGACTGCGAGACCCGAGTGTGACTGCGAGTCCCGAGTGTGACTGCGAGACCCGAGCGCGACTGCGAGACCCGAGTGTGACTGCGAGTCCCGAGTGTGACTGCGAGTCCCGAGTGTGACTGCGAGTCCCGAGTGTGACTGCGAGTCCCGAGTGTGACTGCGAGTCCCGAGCGCGACTGCGAGACCCGAGTGTGACTGCGAGTCCCGAGTGTGACTGCGAGTCCCGAGTGCGACAGCGAGTCCCGAGTGTGACTGCGAGTCCCGAGTGTGACTGCGAGTCCCGAGTGTGACTGCGAGTCCCGAGTGCGACTGCGAGTCCCGAGTGTGACTGCGAGTCCCGAGTGAGACTGCGAGACCCGAGTGCGACTGCGAGCCCCGAGCGTGACTGCGAGTCCCGAGTGTGACTGCGAGACCCGAGTGAGACTGCGAGTCCCGAGTGAGACTGCGAGTCCCGAGTGTGACTGCGAGTCCTGAGCGCGACTGCGAGACCCGAGTGTGACTGCGAGACCCGAGTGTGACTGCGAGTCCCGAGCGCGACTGCGAGTCCCGAGTGTGACTGCGAGTCCCGAGCGCGACTGCGAGACCCGAGTGCGACAGCGAGTCCCGAGTGTGACTGCGAGTCCCGAGTGTGACTGCGAGTCCCGAGTGTGACTGCGAGACCCGAGTGTGACTGCGAGACCCGAGTGTGACTGCGAGTCCCGAGTGTGACTGCGAGTCCCGAGTGTGACTGCGAGTCCCGAGTGTGACTGCGAGTCCCGAGTGTGACTGCGAGACCCGAGTGTGACTGCGAGTCCCGAGTGAGACTGCGAGTCCCGAGCGCGACTGCGAGTCCCGAGTGTGACTGCGAGTCCTGAGCGCGACTGCGAGACCCGAGCGTGACTGCGAGTCCCGAGTGTGACTGCGAGTCCTGAGCGCGACTGCGAGACCCGAGAGTGACTGCGAGTCCCGAGTGCGACTGCGAGTCCCGAGTGTGACTGCGAGTCCCGAGCGTGACTGCGAGTCCCGAGTGTGACTGCGAGTCCCGAGCGCGACTGCGAGTCCCGAGTGTGACTGCGAGTCCCGAGTGCGACTGCGAGTCCCGAGTGTGACTGCGAGTCCCGAGTGTGACTGCGAGTCCCGAGCGCGACTGCGAGTCCCGAGTGTGACTGCGAGTCCCGAGTGCGACTGCGAGTCCCGAGTGTGACTGCGAGACCCGAGCGCGACTGCGAGACCCGAGTGTGACTGCGAGACCCGAGTGTGACTGCGAGTCCCGAGCGCGACTGCGAGTCCCGAGCGCGACTGCGAGTCCCGAGTGTGACTGCGAGTCCCGAGGGCGACTGCGAGACCCGAGTCCCGAGTGTGACTGCGAGTCCCGAGTGAGACAGCGAGTCCCGAGTGAGACTGCGAGACCCGAGTGTGACTGCGAGTCCCGAGCGTGACTGCGAGTCCCGAGCGTGACTGCGAGACCCGAGTGTGACTGCTAGTCCCGAGCGCGACTGCGAGTCCCGAGTGAGACAGCGAGTCCCGAGTGAGACAGCGAGACCCGAGCGTGACTGCGAGTCCCGAGTGAGACAGCGAGTCCCGAGTGAGACTGCGAGTCCCGAGTGAGACAGCGAGTCCCGAGCGTGACTGCGAGTCCCGAGGGCGACTGCGAGTCCCGAGCGCGACTGCGAGTCCCGAGTGTGACTGCGAGTCCCGAGTGAGACTGCGAGACCCGAGGGTGACTGCGAGACCCGAGTGTGACTGCGAGACCCGAGTGTGACTGCGAGTCCCGAGCGTGACTGCGAGTCCCGAGTGTGACTGCGAGTCCCGAGCGCGACTGCGAGACCCGAGGGTGACTGCGAGACCCGAGTGTGACTGCGAGTCCCGAGCGTGACTGCGAGTCCCGAGTGTGACTGCGAGTCCCGAGCGCGACTGCGAGTCCCGAGCGTGACTGCGAGACCCGAGCGTGACTGCGAGTCCCGAGCGAGACTGCGAGACCCGAGTGTGACTGCGAGTCCCGAGCGCGACTGCGAGTCCCGAGTGTGACTGCGAGTCCCGAGTGTGACTGCGAGTCCCGAGTGTGACTGCGAGTCCCGAGCGCGACTGCGAGACCCGAGCGCGACTGCGAGACCCGAGTGTGACTGCGAGTCCCGAGTGTGACTGCGAGCCCCGAGCGCGACTGCGAGCCCCGAGCGCGACTGCGAGTCCCGAGTGTGACTGCGAGACCCGAGTGTGACTGCGAGACCCGAGTGTGACTGCGAGACCCGAGTGTGACTGCGAGTCCCGAGTGTGACTGCGAGCCCCGAGCGCGACTGCGAGTCCCGAGTGTGACTGCGAGTCCCGAGTGTGACTGCGAGACCCGAGTGTGACTAAGAGACCCGAGTGTGACTGCGAGTCCCGAGAGCGACTGCGAGACCCGAGTGTGACTGCGAGTCCCGAGTGTGACTGCGAGTCCCGAGCGCGACTGCGAGCCCCGAGCGTGACTGCGAGACCCGAGTGAGACTGCGAGTCCCGAGTGTGACTGCGAGTCCCGAGCGCGACTGCGAGTCCCGAGTGTGACTGCGAGTCCCGAGTGTGACAGCGAGTCCCGAGTGTGACTGCGAGTCCCGAGCGCGACTGCGAGTCCCGAGTGTGACTGCGAGACCCGAGTGTGACTGCGAGTCCCGAGTGTGACTGCGAGACCCGAGCGTGACTGCGAGACCCGAGTGAGACTGCGAGTCCCGAGTGTGACTGCGAGTCCCGAGTGTGACTGCGAGTCCCGAGTGAGACTGCGAGTCCCGAGTGTGACTGCGAGACCCGGGCGTGACTGCGAGTCCCGAGTGAGACTGCGAGACCCGAGTGTGACTGCGAGTCCCGAGTGTGACTGCGAGTCCCGAGAGTGACTGCGAGACCCGAGTGTGACTGCGAGTCCCGAGTGTGACTGCGAGACCCGAGTGTGACTGCGAGACCCGAGTGTGACTGCGAGTCCCGAGTGAGACTGCGAGACCCGAGTGTGACTGCGAGTCCCGAGTGTGACTGCGAGTCCCGAGTGAGACTGCGAGACCCGAGCGCGACAGCGAGTCCCGAGTGTGACTGCGAGACCCGAGTGTGACTGCGAGTCCCGAGTGTGACTGCGAGACCCGAGTGTGACTGCGAGTCCCGAGAGTGACTGCGAGTCCCGAGTGTGACTGCGAGACCCGAGTGTGACTGCGAGTCCCGAGCGCGACTGCGAGTCCCGAGCGTGACTGCGAGACCCGAGTGTGACTGCGAGTCCCGAGTGTGACTGCGAGTCCCGAGCGCGACTGCGAGACCCGAGTGTGACTGCGAGTCCCGAGCGTGACTGCGAGTCCCGAGTGCGACTGCGAGTCCCGAGCGCGACTGCGAGTCCCGAGCGCGACTGCGAGTCCCGAGTGAGACTGCGAGTCCCGAGTGTGACTGCGAGACCCGAGTGTGACTGCGAGTCCCGAGTGTGACTGCGAGACCCGAGCGTGACTGCGAGTCCCGAGTGTGACTGCGAGTCCCGAGTGTGACTGCGAGTCCCGAGTGCGACTGCGAGTCCCGAGTGTGACTGCGAGACCCGAGTGTGACTGCGAGACCCGAGTGTGACTGCGAGACCCGAGCGTGACTGCGAGTCCCGAGTGTGACTGCGAGTCCCGAGTGTGACTGCGAGTCCCGAGCGCGACTGCGAGTCCCGAGAGTGACTGCGAGTCCCGAGTGTGACTGCGAGACCCGAGCGCGACTGCGAGACCCGAGTGTGACTGCGAGTCCCGAGTGTGACTGCGAGTCCCGAGTGTGACTGCGAGTCCCGAGTGTGACTGCGAGACCCGAGCGCGACTGCGAGTCCCGAGTGAGACTGCGAGTCCCGAGCGCGACTGCGAGTCCCGAGTGAGACTGCGAGTCCCGAGTGTGACTGCGAGTCCCGAGCGTGACTGCGAGTCCCGAGTGAGACTGCGAGCCCCGAGCGTGACTGCGAGTCCCGAGCGCGACTGCGAGTCCCGAGTGAGACTGCGAGTCCCGAGTGTGACTGCGAGTCCCGAGTGTGACTGCGAGTCCCGAGCGCGACTGCGAGTCCCGAGGGTGACTGCGAGTCCCGAGTGTGACTGCGAGTCCCGAGTGAGACTGCGAGTCCCGAGTGTGACTGCGAGTCCCGAGCGAGACTGCGAGTCCCGAGGGTGACTGCGAGTCCCGAGCGAGACTGCGAGTCCCGAGAGCGACAGCGAGTCCCGAGTGTGACTGCGAGTCCCGAGTGTGACTGCGAGACCCGAGCGCGACTGCGAGTCCCGAGTGTGACTGCGAGTCCCGAGTGTGACTGCGAGTCCCGAGCGCGACTGCGAGACCCGAGTGTGACTGCGAGACCCGAGTGTGACTGCGAGTCCCGAGTGCGACTGCGAGACCCGAGCGCGACTGCGAGACCCGAGTGTGACTGCGAGTCCCGAGTGTGACTGCGAGTCCCGAGTGTGACTGCGAGTCCCGAGTGTGACTGCGAGTCCCGAGTGTGACTGCGAGTCCCGAGTGTGACTGCGAGTCCCGAGCGCGACTGCGAGTCCCGAGTGTGACTGCGAGTCCCGAGTGTGACTGCGAGTCCCGAGTGTGACTGCGAGTCCCGAGCGCGACAGCGAGTCCCGAACGCGACTGCGAGTCCCGAGCGCGACTGCGAGTCGCGAGTGTGACTGCGAGACCCGAGCGTGACTGCGAGTCCCGAGTGTGACAGCGAGTCCCGAGTGTGACTGCGAGTCCCGAGCGCGACTGCGAGTCCCGAGCGCGACTGCGAGTCCCGAGCGCGACTGCGAGACCCGAGCGTGACTGCGAGTCCCGAGCGCGACTGCGAGTCCCGAGTGTGACTGCGAGTCCCGCGTGTGACTGCGAGTCCCGAGCGTGACTGCGAATCCCGAGTGTGACTGCGAGTCCCGAGCGTGACTGCGAGTCCCGAGTGTGACTGCGAGTCCCGAGTGTGACTGCGAGTCCCGAGAGTGACTGCGAGCCCCGAGTGTGACTGCGAGTCCCGAGTGTGACTGCGAGTCCCGAGCGTGACTGCGAGTCCCGAGTGTGACTGCGAGTCCCGAGTGCGACTGCGAGACCCGAGTGTGACTGCGAGTCCCGAGCGCGACTGCGAGTCCCGAGTGTGACTGCGAGTCCCGAGCGCGACTGCGAGTCCCGAGCGCGACTGCGAGACCCGAGTGTGACTGCGAGTCCCGAGTGTGACTGCGAGACCCGAGTGTGACTGCGAGTCCCGAGCGCGACTGCGAGTCCCGAGCGCGACAGCGAGTCCCGAGCGCGACAGCGAGTCCCGAGTGTGACTGCGAGACCCGAGTGTGACTGCGAGTCCCGAGTGTGACTGCGAGACCCGAGTGTGACTGCGAGTCCCGAGCGTGACTGCGAGACCCGAGTGTGACTGCGAGTCCCGAGCGCGACTGCGAGTCCCGAGTGTGACTGCGAGTCCCGAGTGTGACTGCGAGTCCCGAGTGCGACTGCGAGACCCGAGTGTGACTGCGAGACCCGAGTGTGACTGCGAGACCCGAGTGCGACTGCGAGTCCCGAGCGCGACTGCGAGTCCCGAGTGTGACTGCGAGTCCCGAGCGCGACTGCGAGTCCCGAGCGTGACTGCGAGACCAGAGTGTGACTGCGAGACCCGAGTGTGACTGCGAGTCCCGAGTGTGACTGCGAGTCCCGAGCGCGAATGCGAGTCCCGAGCGCGACTGCGAGTCCCGAGTGTGACTGCGAGCCCCGAGCGCGACTGCGAGTCCCGAGCGTGACTGCGAGACCCGAGCGTGACTGCGAGTCCCGAGTGTGACTGCGAGTCCCGAGCGCGACTGCGAGTCCCGAGTGTGACTGCGAGACCCGAGTGTGACTGCGAGTCCCGAGTGCGACTGCGAGTCCCGAGTGTGACTGCGAGTCCCGAGAGCGACTGCGAGCCCCGAGCGTGACTGCGAGTCCCGAGTGTGACTGCGAGACCCGAGCGTGACTGCGAGTCCCGAGTGTGACTGCGAGTCCCGAGTGAGACTGCGAGTCCCGAGAGTGACTGCGAGACCCGAGCGCGACTGCGAGTCCCGAGTGTGACTGCGAGACCCGAGTGTGACTGCGAGTCCCGAGGGTGACTGCGAGTCCCGAGTGTGACTGCGAGTCCCGAGGGTGACTGCGAGTCCCGAGTGTGACTGCGAGACCCGAGCGCGACTGCGAGTCCCGAGTGTGACTGCGAGCCCCGAGTGTGACTGCGAGTCCCGAGTGTGACTGCGAGTCCCGAGCGCGACAGCGAGTCCCGAGCGCGACTGCGAGACCCGAGCGCGACTGCGAGTCCCGAGTGTGACTGCGAGCCCCGAGTGTGACTGCGAGTCCCGAGTGTGACTGCGAGTCCCGAGCGCGACTGCGAGTCCCGAGCGCGACTGCGAGACCCGAGTGTGACTGCGAGTCCCGAGCGCGACTGCGAGTCCCGAGCGCGACTGCGAGACCCGAGTGTGACTGCGAGACCCGAGTGTGACTGCGAGACCCGAGTGTGACTGCGAGTCCCGAGCGTGACTGCGAGCCCCGAGAGCGACAGCGAGTCCCGAGTGTGACTGCGAGTCCCGAGTGTGACTGCGAGACCCGAGCGCGACTGCGAGACCCGAGCGCGACTGCGAGTCCCGAGCGCGACTGCGAGACCCGAGTGTGACTGCGAGTCCCGAGTGTGACTGCGAGACCCGAGCGCGACTGCGAGACCCGAGCGCGACTGCGAGTCCCGAGCGCGACTGCGAGACCCGAGCGCGACTGCGAGTCCCGAGTGTGACTGCGAGTCCCGAGTGTGACTGCGAGACCCGAGTGTGACTGCGAGTCCCGAGTGTGACTGCGAGACCCGAGCGCGACTGCGAGTCCCGAGTGAGACTGCGAGTCCCGAGTGTGACTGCGAGTCCCGAGTGTGACTGCGAGTCCCGAGTGTGACTGCGAGACCCGAGCGCGACTGCGAGTCCCGAGTGTGACTGCGAGTCCCGAGTGTGACTGCGAGACCCGAGCGCGACTGCGAGTCCCGAGAGCGACAGCGAGTCCCGAGTGTGACTGCGAGTCCCGAGTGTGACTGCGAGTCCCGAGTGTGACTGCGAGACCCGAGCGCGACTGCGAGTCCCGAGTGTGACTGCGAGTCCCGAGTGTGACTGCGAGACCCGAGCGTGACTGCGAGCCCCGAGTGTGACTGCGAGTCCCGAGTGTGACTGCGAGTCCCGAGTGTGACTGCGAGTCCCGAGAGTGACTGCGAGTCCCGAGCGAGACTGCGAGTCCCGAGAGCGACAGCGAGTCCCGAGTGTGACTGCGAGTCCCGAGTGTGACTGCGAGTCCCGAGTGCGACTGCGAGTCCCGAGTGTGACTGCGAGTCCCGAGTGCGACTGCGAGTCCCGAGCGCGACTGCGAGACCCGAGAGCGACTGCGAGACCCGAGCGCGACTGCGAGTCCCGAGCACGACTGCGAGACCCGAGTGTGACTGCGAGTCCCGAGTGTGACTGCGAGTCCCGAGTGTGACTGCGAGTCCCGAGTGTGACTGCGAGACCCGAGTGTGACTGCGAGTCCCGAGTGTGACAGCGAGTCCCGAGTGTGACTGCGAGACCCGAGTGTGACTGCGAGACCCGAGTGTGACTGCGAGTCCCGAGTGTGACTGCGAGTCCCGAGTGTGACTGCGAGTCCCGAGCGCGACTGCGAGTCCCGAGTGTGACTGCGAGTCCCGAGTGTGACTGCGAGTCCCGAGTGTGACTGCGAGACCCGAGCGTGACTGCGAGTCCCGAGCGCGACAGCGAGTCCCGAGCGCGACTGCGAGTCCCGAGTGTGACTGCGAGTCCCGAGTGTGACTGCGAGTCCCGAGTGTGACTGCGAGACCCGAGCGCGACTGCGAGTCCCGAGCGCGACTGCGAGTCCCGAGCGAGACTGCGAGACCCGAGCGCGACTGCGAGTCCCGAGAGTGACTGCGAGTCCCGAGTGTGACTGCGAGTCCCGAGTGTGACTGCGAGACCCGAGCGCGACTGCGAGTCCCGAGCGTGACTGCGAGTCCCGAGTGTGACTGCGAGTCCCGAGCGCGACTGCGAGACCCGAGTGTGACTGCGAGTCCCGAGCGCGACTGCGAGACCCGAGTGTGACTGCGAGTCCCGAGAGCGACTGCGAGACCCGAGAGTGACTGCGAGTCCCGAGTGTGACTGCGAGACCCGAGTGTGACTGCGAGTCCCGAGTGTGACTGCGAGACCCGAGTGTGACTGCGAGTCCCGAGTGTGACTGCGAGTCCCGAGCGCGACTGCGAGACCCGAGTGTGACTGCGAGTCCCGAGTGTGACTGCGAGTCCCGAGTGTGACTGCGAGACCCGAGTGAGACTGCGAGTCCCGAGTGAGACTGCGAGTCCCGAGAGCGACTGCGAGTCCCGAGTGCGACTGCGAGACCCGAGTGAGACTGCGAGTCCCGAGTGAGACTGCGAGTCCCGAGTGAGACTGCGAGTCCCGAGTGTGACTGCGAGTCCCGAGTGTGACTGCGAGTCCCGAGTGTGACTGCGAGACCCGAGTGTGACTGCGAGACCCGAGTGAGACTGCGAGTCCCGAGAGCGACTGCGAGTCCCGAGTGTGACTGCGAGACCCGAGGGTGACTGCGAGTCCCGAGTGTGACTGCGAGTCCCGAGTGTGACTGCGAGTCCCGTCCTGAGTGCGACAGCGAGTCCCGAGTGTGACTGCGAGACCCGAGTGTGACTGCGAGTCCCGAGTGTGACTGCGAGACCCGAGTGCGACTGCGAGTCCCGAGCGTGACTGCGAGTCCCGAGGGTGACTGCGAGTCCCGAGTGTGACTGCGAGTCCCGAGTGTGACTGCGAGTCCCGAGTGTGACTGCGAGTCCCGAGTGCGACTGCGAGTCCCGAGTGTGACTGCGAGTCCCGAGGGTGACTGCGAGTCCCGAGTGTGACTGCGAGACCCGAGTGAGACTGCGAGTCCCGAGAGCGACTGCGAGTCCCGAGTGTGACTGCGAGACCCGAGGGTGACTGCGAGTCCCGAGTGTGACTGCGAGTCCCGAGTGTGACTGCGAGTCCCGTCCTGAGTGCGACAGCGAGTCCCGAGTGTGACTGCGAGACCCGAGTGTGACTGCGAGTCCCGAGTGTGACTGCGAGACCCGAGTGCGACTGCGAGTCCCGAGCGTGACTGCGAGTCCCGAGGGTGACTGCGAGTCCCGAGTGTGACTGCGAGTCCCGAGTGTGACTGCGAGTCCCGAGTGTGACTGCGAGTCCCGAGTGCGACTGCGAGTCCCGAGTGTGACTGCGAGTCCCGAGGGTGACTGCGAGTCCCGAGAGCGACTGCGAGTCCCGAGTGTGACTGCGAGACCCGAGCGTGACTGCGAGTCCCGAGCGCGACAGCGAGTCCCGAGCGCGACTGCGAGTCCCGAGTGTGACTGCGAGTCCCGAGTGTGACTGCGAGTCCCGAGTGTGACTGCGAGACCCGAGCGCGACTGCGAGTCCCGAGCGCGACTGCGAGTCCCGAGCGAGACTGCGAGACCCGAGCGCGACTGCGAGTCCCGAGAGTGACTGCGAGTCCCGAGTGTGACTGCGAGTCCCGAGTGTGACTGCGAGACCCGAGCGCGACTGCGAGTCCCGAGCGTGACTGCGAGTCCCGAGTGTGACTGCGAGTCCCGAGCGCGACTGCGAGACCCGAGTGTGACTGCGAGTCCCGAGCGCGACTGCGAGACCCGAGTGTGACTGCGAGTCCCGAGAGCGACTGCGAGACCCGAGAGTGACTGCGAGTCCCGAGTGTGACTGCGAGACCCGAGTGTGACTGCGAGTCCCGAGTGTGACTGCGAGACCCGAGTGTGACTGCGAGTCCCGAGTGTGACTGCGAGTCCCGAGCGCGACTGCGAGACCCGAGTGTGACTGCGAGTCCCGAGTGTGACTGCGAGTCCCGAGTGTGACTGCGAGACCCGAGTGAGACTGCGAGTCCCGAGTGAGACTGCGAGTCCCGAGAGCGACTGCGAGTCCCGAGTGCGACTGCGAGACCCGAGTGAGACTGCGAGTCCCGAGTGAGACTGCGAGTCCCGAGTGAGACTGCGAGTCCCGAGTGTGACTGCGAGTCCCGAGTGTGACTGCGAGTCCCGAGTGTGACTGCGAGACCCGAGTGTGACTGCGAGACCCGAGTGAGACTGCGAGTCCCGAGAGCGACTGCGAGTCCCGAGTGTGACTGCGAGACCCGAGGGTGACTGCGAGTCCCGAGTGTGACTGCGAGTCCCGAGTGTGACTGCGAGTCCCGTCCTGAGTGCGACAGCGAGTCCCGAGTGTGACTGCGAGACCCGAGTGTGACTGCGAGTCCCGAGTGTGACTGCGAGACCCGAGTGCGACTGCGAGTCCCGAGCGTGACTGCGAGTCCCGAGGGTGACTGCGAGTCCCGAGTGTGACTGCGAGTCCCGAGTGTGACTGCGAGTCCCGAGTGTGACTGCGAGTCCCGAGTGCGACTGCGAGTCCCGAGTGTGACTGCGAGTCCCGAGGGTGACTGCGAGTCCCGAGTGTGACTGCGAGACCCGAGTGAGACTGCGAGTCCCGAGAGCGACTGCGAGTCCCGAGTGTGACTGCGAGACCCGAGGGTGACTGCGAGTCCCGAGTGTGACTGCGAGTCCCGAGTGTGACTGCGAGTCCCGT
Source organism: Scyliorhinus torazame (assembly GCF_047496885.1). Classification (NCBI taxonomy): domain Eukaryota; kingdom Metazoa; phylum Chordata; class Chondrichthyes; order Carcharhiniformes; family Scyliorhinidae; genus Scyliorhinus; species Scyliorhinus torazame. The sequence continues at coordinate 338,657,900 of NC_092710.1, read as the reverse complement.
CCTGAGTGCGACAGCGAGTCCCGAGTGTGACTGCGAGACCCGAGTGTGACTGCGAGTCCCGAGTGTGACTGCGAGACCCGAGTGCGACTGCGAGTCCCGAGCGTGACTGCGAGTCCCGAGGGTGACTGCGAGTCCCGAGTGTGACTGCGAGTCCCGAGTGTGACTGCGAGTCCCGAGTGTGACTGCGAGTCCCGAGTGCGACTGCGAGTCCCGAGTGTGACTGCGAGTCCCGAGGGTGACTGCGAGTCCCGAGAGCGACTGCGAGTCCCGAGTGTGACTGCGAGACCCGAGGGTGACTGCGAGTCCCGAGTGTGACTGCGAGTCCCGAGTGTGACTGCGAGACCCGAGGGTGACTGCGAGTCCCGAGTGTGACTGCGAGTCCCGAGTGTGACTGCGAGTCCCGAGTGTGACTGCGAGTCCCGAGCGAGACTGCGAGTCCCGAGTGTGACTGCGAGTCCCGAGCGTGACTGCGAGACCCGAGCGCGACTGCGAGTCCCGAGCGAGACTGCGAGACCCGAGTGTGACTGCGAGTCCCGAGTGTGACTGCGAGTCCCGAGCGTGACTGCGAGACCCGAGTGTGACTGCGAGTCCCGAGTGTGACTGCGAGTCCCGAGTGTGACTGCGAGTCCCGAGTGTGACTGCGAGTCCCGAGCGCGACTGCGAGTCCCGAGTGTGACTGCGAGTCCCGAGCGCGACTGCGAGACCCGAGTGTGACTGCGAGACCCGAGTGTGACTGCGAGTCCCGAGCGCGACTGCGAGTCCCGAGCGCGACTGCGAGTCCCGAGGGTGACTGCGAGACCCGAGTGTGACTGCGAGACCCGAGCGCGACTGCGAGACCCGAGCGCGACTGCGAGTCCCGAGCGCGACTGCGAGTCCCGAGTGTGACTGCGAGTCCCGAGTGTGACTGCGAGTCCCGAGTGTGACTGCGAGTCCCGAGTGTGACTGCGAGTCCCGAGTGTGACTGCGAGTCCCGAGTGTGACTGCGAGACCCGAGTGTGACTGCGAGTCCCGAGTGTGACTGCGAGTCCCGAGCGCGACTGCGAGTCCCGAGCGCGACTGCGAGACCCGAGCGCGACTGCGAGACCCGAGTGTGACTGCGAGTCCCGAGCGTGACTGCGAGACCCGAGAGTGACTGCGAGACCCGAGCGCGACTGCGAGTCCCGAGCGCGACTGCGAGTCCCGAGCGCGACTGCGAGACCCGAGTGTGACTGCGAGACCCGAGTGTGACTGCGAGTCCCGAGCGCGACTGCGAGTCCCGAGTGTGACTGCGAGACCCGAGTGTGACTGCGAGTCCCGAGCGCGACTGCGAGTCCCGAGCGTGACTGCGAGTCCCGAGTGCGACTGCGAGACCCGAGTGTGACTGCGAGTCCCGAGTGTGACTGCGAGTCCCGAGTGCGACTGCGAGTCCCGAGCGCGACTGCGAGTCCCGAGTGTGACTGCGAGTCCCGAGTGTGACTGCGAGTCCCGAGCGCGACTGAGAGTCCCGAGTGTGACTGCGAGTCCCGAGTGTGACTGCGAGTCCCGAGCGCGACTGAGAGTCCCGAGTGAGACTGCGAGTCCCGAGAGTGACTGCGAGTCCCGAGTGTGACTGCGAGTCCCGAGTGCGACTGCGAGTCCCGAGTGCGACTGAGAGTCCCGAGTGAGACTGCGAGTCCCGAGAGTGACTGCGAGTCCCGAGTGTGACTGCGAGTCCCGAGCGCGACTGAGAGTCCCGAGTGAGACTGCGAGTCCCGAGAGTGACTGCGAGTCCCGAGTGTGACTGCGAGTCCCGAGTGTGACTGCGAGTCCCGAGTGCGACTGCGAGTCCCGAGTGTGACTGCGAGTCCCGAGCGCGACTGCGAGTCCCGAGTGTGACTGCGAGTCCCGAGTGTGACTGCGAGTCCCGAGTGCGACTGCGAGTCCCGAGTGTGACTGCGAGTCCCGAGTGTGACTGCGAGTCCCGAGTGTGACTGCGAGACCCGAGCGTGACTGCGAGTCCCGAGTGTGACTGCGAGACCCGAGTGTGACTGCGAGACCCGAGTGTGACTGCGAGTCCCGAGTGCGACTGCGAGTCCCGAGTGTGACTGCGAGTCCCGAGCGCGACTGCGAGTCCCGAGTGTGACTGCGAGTCCCGAGCGCGACTGCGAGTCCCGAGCGCGACTGCGAGTCCCGAGCGCGACTGCGAGTCCCGAGAGTGACTGCGAGTCCCGAGCGCGACTGCGAGTCCCGAGCGTGACTGCGAGTCCCGAGCGTGACTGCGAGACCCGAGCGTGACTGCGAGACCCGAGCGCGACTGCGAGTCCCGAGTGCGACTGCGAGTCCCGAGTGTGACTGCGAGTCCCGAGTGCGACTGCGAGTCCCGAGCGCGACTGCGAGTCCCGAGCGCGACTGCGAGTCCCGAGCGCGACTGCGAGTCCCGAGTGTGACTGCGAGTCCCGAGCGCGACTGCGAGTCCCGAGTGTGACTGCGAGTCCCGAGCGTGACTGCGAGACCCGAGCGCGACTGCGAGACCCGAGCGCGACTGCGAGTCCCGAGCGCGACTGCGAGTCCCGAGTGTGACTGCGAGTCCCGAGCGTGACTGCGAGACCCGAGCGTGACTGCGAGACCCGAGTGTGACTGCGAGTCCCGAGCGCGACTGCGAGTCCCGAGCGCGACTGCGAGTCCCGAGTGTGACTGCGAGTCCCGAGTGCGACTGCGAGTCCCGAGCGCGACTGCGAGTCCCGAGCGCGACTGCGAGTCCCGAGCGCGACTGCGAGTCCCGAGTGTGACTGCGAGTCCCGAGCGCGACTGCGAGTCCCGAGTGTGACTGCGAGTCCCGAGCGTGACTGCGAGACCCGAGCGCGACTGCGAGACCCGAGCGCGACTGCGAGTCCCGAGCGTGACTGCGAGACCCGAGTGTGACTGCGAGACCCGAGTGTGACTGCGAGTCCCGAGTGTGACTGCGAGTCCCGAGTGTGACTGCGAGTCCCGAGTGTGACTGCGAGTCCCGAGCGCGACTGCGAGACCCGAGCGCGACTGCGAGTCCCGAGTGTGACTGCGAGTCCCGAGCGCGACTGCGAGACCCGAGCGTGACTGCGAGACCCGAGTGTGACTGCGAGTCCCGAGCGCGACTGCGAGACCCGAGCGTGACTGCGAGTCCCGAGTGTGACTGCGAGACCCGAGTGTGACTGCGAGACCCGAGCGCGACTGCGAGACCCGAGCGCGACTGCGAGTCCCGAGCGCGACTGCGAGTCCCGAGTGTGACTGCGAGTCCCGAGCGTGACTGCGAGACCCGAGCGTGACTGCGAGACCCGAGTGTGACTGCGAGTCCCGAGCGCGACTGCGAGTCCCGAGTGCGACTGCGAGTCCCGAGTGTGACTGCGAGTCCCGAGTGCGACTGCGAGTCCCGAGCGCGACTGCGAGTCCCGAGCGCGACTGCGAGTCCCGAGCGCGACTGCGAGTCCCGAGTGTGACTGCGAGTCCCGAGCGCGACTGCGAGTCCCGAGTGTGACTGCGAGTCCCGAGCGTGACTGCGAGACCCGAGCGCGACTGCGAGACCCGAGCGCGACTGCGAGTCCCGAGCGTGACTGCGAGACCCGAGTGTGACTGCGAGACCCGAGTGTGACTGCGAGTCCCGAGTGTGACTGCGAGTCCCGAGTGTGACTGCGAGTCCCGAGTGTGACTGCGAGTCCCGAGCGCGACTGCGAGACCCGAGCGCGACTGCGAGTCCCGAGTGTGACTGCGAGTCCCGAGCGCGACTGCGAGACCCGAGCGTGACTGCGAGACCCGAGTGTGACTGCGAGTCCCGAGCGCGACTGCGAGACCCGAGCGTGACTGCGAGTCCCGAGTGTGACTGCGAGACCCGAGTGTGACTGCGAGTCCCGAGCGCGACTGCGAGACCCGAGCGTGACTGCGAGCCCCGAGCGCGACTGCGAGACCCGAGTGTGACTGCGAGACCCGAGTGTGACTGCGAGCCCCGAGTGTGACTGCGAGACCCGAGCGCGACTGCGAGCCCCGAGTGTGACTGCGAGACCCGAGTGTGACTGCGAGTCCCGAGTGTGACTGTGAGTCCCGAGCGCGACTGCGAGTCCCGAGTGTGACTGCGAGACCCGAGTGCGACTGCGAGTCCCGAGCGCGACTGCGAGACCCGAGTGTGACTGCGAGACCCGAGTGTGACTGTGAGTCCCGAGCGCGACTGCGAGTCCCGAGTGTGACTGCGAGACCCGAGTGTGACTGCGAGACCCGAGTGTGACTGTGAGTCCCGAGCGCGACTGCGAGTCCCGAGTGTGACTGCGAGACCCGAGTGTGACTGCGAGACCCGAGTGTGACTGTGAGTCCCGAGCGCGACTGCGAGTCCCGAGTGTGACTGCGAGACCCGAGTGTGACTGCGAGACCCGAGTGTGACTGCGAGTCCCGAGCGCGACTGCGAGACCCGAGCGTGACTGCGAGTCCCGAGTGTGACTGCGAGACCCGAGTGTGACTGCGAGTCCCGAGCGCGACTGCGAGACCCGAGCGTGACTGCGAGTCCCGAGTGTGACTGCGAGCCCCGAGTGTGACTGCGAGACCCGAGCGCGACTGCGAGCCCCGAGTGTGACTGCGAGACCCGAGTGTGACTGTGAGTCCCGAGTGTGACTGCGAGACCCGAGTGTGACTGCGAGCCCCGAGCGTGACTGCGAGTCCCGAGTGTGACTGCGAGTCCCGAGTGTGACTGTGAGTCCCGAGTGTGACTGCGAGACCCGAGTGTGACTGCGAGTCCCGAGTGTGACTGCGAGACCCGAGTGTGACTGCGAGACCCGAGTGTGACTGCGAGTCCCGAGCGTGACTGCGAGACCCGAGCGTGACTGCGAGACCCGAGCGTGACTGCGAGTCCCGAGTGTGACTGCGTGACCCGAGCGTGACTGCGAGTCCCGAGTGTGACTGCGAGACCCGAGTGTGACTGCGAGACCCGAGTGTGACTGCGAGTCCCGAGTGTGACTGCGAGTCCCGAGTGTGACTGCGAGTCCCGAGTGCGACAGCGAGTCCCGAGTGTGACTGCGAGTCCCGAGCGCGACTGCGAGTCCCGAGCGCGACTGCGAGTCCCGAGCGCGACTGCGAGACCCGAGTGTGACTGCGAGTCCCGAGCGCGACTGCGAGTCCCGAGCGCGACTGCGAGTCCCGAGCGCGACTGCGAGACCCGAGCGTGACTGCGAGTCCCGAGTGTGACTGCGAGCCCCGAGTGTGACTGCGAGACCCGAGCGCGACTGCGAGACCCGAGTGTGACTGTGAGTCCCGAGTGTGACTGCGAGACCCGAGTGTGACTGCGAGACCCGAGCGCGACTGCGAGCCCCGAGTGTGACTGCGAGTCCCGAGTGTGACTGTGAGTCCCGAGTGTGACTGCGAGACCCGAGTGTGACTGCGAGACCCGAGCGCGACTGCGAGACCCGAGTGTGACTGCGAGACCCGAGTGTGACTGCGAGCCCCGAGTGTGACTGCGAGACCCGAGCGCGACTGCGAGCCCCGAGTGTGACTGCGAGACCCGAGTGTGACTGCGAGTCCCGAGTGTGACTGTGAGTCCCGAGCGCGACTGCGAGTCCCGAGTGTGACTGCGAGACCCGAGTGCGACTGCGAGTCCCGAGCGCGACTGCGAGACCCGAGTGTGACTGCGAGACCCGAGTGTGACTGTGAGTCCCGAGCGCGACTGCGAGTCCCGAGTGTGACTGCGAGACCCGAGTGTGACTGCGAGACCCGAGTGTGACTGTGAGTCCCGAGCGCGACTGCGAGTCCCGAGTGTGACTGCGAGACCCGAGTGTGACTGCGAGACCCGAGTGTGACTGTGAGTCCCGAGCGCGACTGCGAGTCCCGAGTGTGACTGCGAGACCCGAGTGTGACTGCGAGACCCGAGTGTGACTGCGAGTCCCGAGCGCGACTGCGAGACCCGAGCGTGACTGCGAGTCCCGAGTGTGACTGCGAGACCCGAGTGTGACTGCGAGTCCCGAGCGCGACTGCGAGACCCGAGCGTGACTGCGAGTCCCGAGTGTGACTGCGAGCCCCGAGTGTGACTGCGAGACCCGAGCGCGACTGCGAGCCCCGAGTGTGACTGCGAGACCCGAGTGTGACTGTGAGTCCCGAGTGTGACTGCGAGACCCGAGTGTGACTGCGAGCCCCGAGCGTGACTGCGAGTCCCGAGTGTGACTGCGAGTCCCGAGTGTGACTGTGAGTCCCGAGTGTGACTGCGAGACCCGAGTGTGACTGCGAGTCCCGAGTGTGACTGCGAGACCCGAGTGTGACTGCGAGACCCGAGTGTGACTGCGAGTCCCGAGCGTGACTGCGAGACCCGAGCGTGACTGCGAGACCCGAGCGTGACTGCGAGTCCCGAGTGTGACTGCGTGACCCGAGCGTGACTGCGAGTCCCGAGTGTGACTGCGAGACCCGAGTGTGACTGCGAGACCCGAGTGTGACTGCGAGTCCCGAGTGTGACTGCGAGTCCCGAGTGTGACTGCGAGTCCCGAGTGCGACAGCGAGTCCCGAGTGTGACTGCGAGTCCCGAGCGCGACTGCGAGTCCCGAGCGCGACTGCGAGTCCCGAGCGCGACTGCGAGACCCGAGTGTGACTGCGAGTCCCGAGCGCGACTGCGAGTCCCGAGCGCGACTGCGAGTCCCGAGCGCGACTGCGAGACCCGAGCGTGACTGCGAGTCCCGAGTGTGACTGCGAGCCCCGAGTGTGACTGCGAGACCCGAGCGCGACTGCGAGACCCGAGTGTGACTGTGAGTCCCGAGTGTGACTGCGAGACCCGAGTGTGACTGCGAGACCCGAGCGCGACTGCGAGCCCCGAGTGTGACTGCGAGTCCCGAGTGTGACTGTGAGTCCCGAGTGTGACTGCGAGACCCGAGTGTGACTGCGAGACCCGAGCGCGACTGCGAGCCCCGAGTGTGACTGCGAGTCCCGAGTGTGACTGTGAGTCCCGAGTGTGACTGCGAGTCCCGAGTGTGACTGCGAGTCCCGAGCGCGACTGCGAGACCCGAGCGTGACTGCGAGTCCCGAGTGTGACTGCGAGTCCCGAGTGTGACTGTGAGTCCCGAGTGTGACTGCGAGACCCGAGTGTGACTGCGAGTCCCGAGTGTGACTGCGAGACCCGAGTGTGACTGCGAGACCCGAGTGTGACTGCGAGTCCCGAGCGCGACTGCGAGACCCGAGCGTGACTGCGAGTCCCGAGTGTGACTGCGAGTCCCGAGTGTGACTGCGAGTCCCGAGTGTGACTGCGAGACCCGAGTGTGACTGCGAGTCCCGAGTGTGACTGCGAGTCCCGAGCGCGACTGCGAGTCCCGAGTGTGACTGCGAGACCCGAGCGTGACTGCGAGACCCGAGTGTGACTGCGAGACCCGAGTGTGACTGCGAGTCCCGAGTGTGACTGCGAGACCCGAGTGTGACTGCGAGACCCGAGTGTGACTGCGAGACCCGAGTGTGACTGCGAGTCCCGAGTGTGACTGCGAGTCCCGAGTGTGACTGCGAGACCCGAGTGTGACTGCGAGTCCCGAGCGCGACTGCGAGACCCGAGTGTGACTGCGAGACCCGAGTGTGACTGCGAGTCCCGAGTGTGACTGCGAGCCCCGAGCGTGACTGCGAGACCCGAGTGTGACTGCGAGTCCCGAGTGTGACTGCGAGACCCGAGTGTGACTGCGAGACCCGAGCGCGACTGCGAGACCCGAGTGTGACTGCGAGACCCGAGTGTGACTGCGAGACCCGAGTGTGACTGCGAGACCCGAGTGTGACTGCGAGACCCGAGTGTGACTGCGAGTCCCGAGCGCGACTGCGAGTCCCGAGTGTGACTGCGAGACCCGAGCGCGACTGCGAGTCCCGAGCGCGACTGCGAGTCCCGAGCGCGACTGCGAGACCCGAGTGTGACTGCGAGTCCCGAGTGTGACTGCGAGTCCCGAGCGCGACTGCGAGTCCCGAGTGTGACTGCGAGTCCCGAGCGTGACTGCGAGTCCCGAGTGTGACTGCGAGTCCCGAGCGCGACTGCGAGTCCCGAGTGTGACTGCGAGTCCCGAGCGCGACTGCGAGACCCGAGTGTGACTGCGAGTCCCGAGTGTGACTGCGAGTCCCGAGCGCGACTGCGAGTCCCGAGTGTGACTGCGAGTCCCGAGCGCGACTGCGAGACCCGAGTGCGACTGCGAGACCCGAGTGTGACTGCGCGTCCCGAGCGCGACTGCGAGACCCGAGTGTGACTGCGAGTCCCGAGTGCGACTGCGAGTCCCGAGCGTGACTGCGAGACCCGAGTGTGACTGCGAGTCCCGAGTGTGACTGCGAGACCCGAGTGCGACTGCGAGACCCGAGTGTGACTGCGAGTCCCGAGTGCGACTGCGAGACCCGAGTGTGACTGCGCGTCCCGAGCGCGACTGCGAGACCCGAGTGTGACTGCGCGTCCCGAGCGCGACTGCGAGACCCGAGTGTGACTGCGAGTCCCGAGCGCGACTGCGAGACCCGAGTGTGACTGCGAGTCCCGAGCGCGACTGCGAGACCCGAGTGTGACTGCGAGTCCCGAGCGCGACTGCGAGACCCGAGTGTGACTGCGAGTCCCGAGCGCGACTGCGAGACCCGAGTGTGACTGCGAGTCCCGAGCGTGACTGCGAGTCCCGAGTGCGACTGCGAGTCCCGAGCGAGACTGCGAGACCCGAGTGTGACTGCGAGTCCCGAGTGTGACTGCGAGTCCCGAGTGTGACTGCGAGACCCGAGTGTGACTGCGAGTCCCGAGTGTGACTGCGAGTCCCGAGTGTGACTGCGAGACCCGAGTGTGACTGCGAGACCCGAGTGTGACTGCGAGTCCCGAGCGTGACTGCGAGTCCCGAGCGTGACTGCGAGACCCGAGTGTGACTGCGAGTCCCGAGCGCGACTGCGAGACCCGAGTGTGACTGCGAGTCCCGAGCGCGACTGCGAGTCCCGAGTGTGACTGCGAGTCCCGAGCGTGACTGCGAGTCCCGAGTGTGACTGCGAGTCCCGAGCGCGACTGCGAGTCCCGAGTGAGACTGCGAGACCCGAGTGTGACTGCGAGTCCCGAGTGTGACTCCGAGTGTGACTGCGAGTCCCGAGTGTGACTGCGAGTCCCGAGTGTGACTGCGAGTCCCGAGTGTGACTGCGAGTCCCGAGAGTGACTGCGAGTCCCGAGTGTGACTGCGAGACCCGAGCGTGACTGCGAGTCCCGAGTGTGACTGCGAGTCCCGAGTGAGACTGCGAGTCCCGAGTGAGACTGCGAGTCCCGAGTGTGACTGCGAGTCCCGAGTGTGACTGCGAGTCCCGAGTGTGACTGCGAGTCCCGAGTGTGACTGCGAGTCCCGAGTGTGACTGCGAGACCCGAGTGTGACTGCGAGTCCCGAGCGCGACTGCGAGACCCGAGAGTGACTGCGAGACCCGAGTGTGACTGCGAGTCCCGAGTGTGACTGCGAGTCCCGAGTGCGACTGCGAGACCCGAGTGTGACTGCGAGTCCCGAGCGCGACTGCGAGTCCCGAGTGCGACTGCGAGCCCCGAGCGTGACTGCGAGTCCCGAGCGCGACTGCGAGACCCGAGTGCGACTGCGAGTCCCGAGCGCGACTGCGAGTCCCGAGTGCGACTGCGAGTCCCGAGTGTGACTGCGAGACCCGAGTGTGACTGCGAGTCCCGAGTGCGACTGGGAGACCCGAGTGTGACTGCGAGTCCCGAACGTGACTGCGAGTCCCGAGCGTGACTGCGAGTCCCGAGTGTGACTGCGAGTCCCGAGTGTGACTGCGAGTCCCGAGCGTGACTGCGAGTCCCGAGTGTGACTGCGAGTCCCGAGTGTGACTGCGAGTCCCGAGTGTGACTGCGAGTCCCGAGCGTGACTGCGAGTCCCGAGTGTGACTGCGAGACCCGAGTGTGACTGCGAGTCCCGAGTGTGACTGCGAGTCCCGAGCGCGACTGCGAGTCCCGAGCGTGACTGCGAGACCCGAGCGCGACTGCGAGACCCGAGAGTGACTGCGAGTCCCGAGCGCGACTGCGAGTCCCGAGTGCGACTGCGAGCCCCGAGCGTGACTGCGAGCCCCGAGTGTGACTGCGAGACCCGAGCGCGACTGCGAGCCCCGAGTGTGACTGCGAGTCCCGAGTGTGACTGCGAGACCCGAGTGTGACTGCGAGTCCCGAGTGTGACTGCGAGTCCCGAGCGCGACTGCGAGTCCCGAGCGTGACTGCGAGACCCGAGCGCGACTGCGAGACCCGAGAGTGACTGCGAGTCCCGAGCGCGACTGCGAGTCCCGAGTGCGACTGCGAGCCCCGAGCGTGACTGCGAGTCCCGAGCGCGACTGCGAGACCCGAGTGTGACTGCGAGACCCGAGTGTGACTGCGAGTCCCGAGCGCGACTGCGAGTCCCGAGCGCGACTGCGAGTCCCGAGTGTGACTGCGAGACCCGAGTGTGACTGCGAGACCCGAGCGCGACTGCGAGACCCGAGCGCGACTGCGAGTCCCGAGCGCGACTGCGAGTCCCGAGTGTGACTGCGAGTCCCGAGTGTGACTGCGAGTCCCGAGTGTGACTGCGAGTCCCGAGTGTGACTGCGAGTCCCGAGTGTGACTGCGAGTCCCGAGTGTGACTGCGAGACCCGAGTGTGACTGCGAGTCCCGAGTGTGACTGCGAGTCCCGAGCGCGACTGCGAGTCCCGAGCGCGACTGCGAGACCCGAGCGCGACTGCGAGACCCGAGTGTGACTGCGAGTCCCGAGCGTGACTGCGAGACCCGAGAGTGACTGCGAGACCCGAGCGCGACTGCGAGTCCCGAGCGCGACTGCGAGTCCCGAGCGCGACTGCGAGACCCGAGTGTGACTGCGAGACCCGAGTGTGACTGCGAGTCCCGAGCGCGACTGCGAGTCCCGAGTGTGACTGCGAGACCCGAGTGTGACTGCGAGTCCCGAGCGCGACTGCGAGTCCCGAGCGTGACTGCGAGTCCCGAGTGCGACTGCGAGACCCGAGTGTGACTGCGAGTCCCGAGTGTGACTGCGAGTCCCGAGTGTGACTGCGAGTCCCGAGCGCGACTGCGAGTCCCGAGTGTGACTGCGAGTCCCGAGTGTGACTGCGAGTCCCGAGCGCGACTGAGAGTCCCGAGTGTGACTGCGAGTCCCGAGTGTGACTGCGAGTCCCGAGCGCGACTGAGAGTCCCGAGTGAGACTGCGAGTCCCGAGAGTGACTGCGAGTCCCGAGTGTGACTGCGAGTCCCGAGTGTGACTGCGAGTCCCGAGTGCGACTGAGAGTCCCGAGTGAGACTGCGAGTCCCGAGAGTGACTGCGAGTCCCGAGTGTGACTGCGAGTCCCGAGCGCGACTGAGAGTCCCGAGTGAGACTGCGAGTCCCGAGAGTGACTGCGAGTCCCGAGTGTGACTGCGAGTCCCGAGTGTGACTGCGAGTCCCGAGTGCGACTGCGAGTCCCGAGTGTGACTGCGAGTCCCGAGCGCGACTGCGAGTCCCGAGTGTGACTGCGAGTCCCGAGTGTGACTGCGAGTCCCGAGTGCGACTGCGAGTCCCGAGTGTGACTGCGAGTCCCGAGTGTGACTGCGAGTCCCGAGTGTGACTGCGAGACCCGAGCGTGACTGCGAGTCCCGAGTGTGACTGCGAGACCCGAGTGTGACTGCGAGACCCGAGTGTGACTGCGAGTCCCGAGTGCGACTGCGAGTCCCGAGTGTGACTGCGAGTCCCGAGCGCGACTGCGAGTCCCGAGTGTGACTGCGAGTCCCGAGTGCGACTGCGAGTCCCGAGCGCGACTGCGAGTCCCGAGCGCGACTGCGAGTCCCGAGTGTGACTGCGAGTCCCGAGCGCGACTGCGAGTCCCGAGTGTGACTGCGAGTCCCGAGCGTGACTGCGAGACCCGAGCGTGACTGCGAGACCCGAGTGTGACTGCGAGTCCCGAGCGCGACTGCGAGTCCCGAGTGCGACTGCGAGTCCCGAGTGTGACTGCGAGTCCCGAGTGCGACTGCGAGTCCCGAGCGCGACTGCGAGTCCCGAGCGCGACTGCGAGTCCCGAGCGCGACTGCGAGTCCCGAGTGTGACTGCGAGTCCCGAGCGCGACTGCGAGTCCCGAGTGTGACTGCGAGTCCCGAGCGTGACTGCGAGACCCGAGCGCGACTGCGAGACCCGAGCGCGACTGCGAGTCCCGAGCGTGACTGCGAGACCCGAGCGCGACTGCGAGTCCCGAGTGTGACTGCGAGTCCCGAGTGTGACTGCGAGACCCGAGCGTGACTGCGAGTCCCGAGTGTGACTGCGAGACCCGAGTGTGACTGCGAGACCCGAGTGTGACTGCGAGTCCCGAGTGTGACTGCGAGTCCCGAGTGTGACTGCGAGTCCCGAGTGTGACTGCGAGTCCCGAGCGCGACTGCGAGACCCGAGCGCGACTGCGAGTCCCGAGTGTGACTGCGAGTCCCGAGCGCGACTGCGAGACCCGAGCGTGACTGCGAGACCCGAGTGTGACTGCGAGTCCCGAGCGCGACTGCGAGACCCGAGCGTGACTGCGAGTCCCGAGCGCGACTGCGAGTCCCGAGTGTGACTGCGAGACCCGAGTGTGACTGCGAGTCCCGAGTGTGACTGCGAGACCCGAGTGTGACTGCGAGTCCCGAGTGTGACTGCGAGACCCGAGTGTGACTGCGAGTCCCGAGCGCGACTGCGAGACCCGAGCGTGACTGCGAGTCCCGAGTGTGACTGCGAGACCCGAGTGTGACTGCGAGTCCCGAGCGCGACTGCGAGACCCGAGCGTGACTGCGAGCCCCGAGCGCGACTGCGAGACCCGAGTGTGACTGCGAGACCCGAGTGTGACTGCGAGCCCCGAGTGTGACTGCGAGACCCGAGCGCGACTGCGAGCCCCGAGTGTGACTGCGAGACCCGAGTGTGACTGCGAGTCCCGAGTGTGACTGTGAGTCCCGAGCGCGACTGCGAGTCCCGAGTGTGACTGCGAGACCCGAGTGCGACTGCGAGTCCCGAGCGCGACTGCGAGACCCGAGTGTGACTGCGAGACCCGAGTGTGACTGTGAGTCCCGAGCGCGACTGCGAGTCCCGAGTGTGACTGCGAGACCCGAGTGTGACTGCGAGACCCGAGTGTGACTGTGAGTCCCGAGCGCGACTGCGAGTCCCGAGTGTGACTGCGAGACCCGAGTGTGACTGCGAGACCCGAGTGTGACTGTGAGTCCCGAGCGCGACTGCGAGTCCCGAGTGTGACTGCGAGACCCGAGTGTGACTGCGAGACCCGAGTGTGACTGCGAGTCCCGAGCGCGACTGCGAGACCCGAGCGTGACTGCGAGTCCCGAGTGTGACTGCGAGACCCGAGTGTGACTGCGAGTCCCGAGCGCGACTGCGAGACCCGAGCGTGACTGCGAGTCCCGAGTGTGACTGCGAGCCCCGAGTGTGACTGCGAGACCCGAGCGCGACTGCGAGCCCCGAGTGTGACTGCGAGACCCGAGTGTGACTGTGAGTCCCGAGTGTGACTGCGAGACCCGAGTGTGACTGCGAGCCCCGAGCGTGACTGCGAGTCCCGAGTGTGACTGCGAGTCCCGAGTGTGACTGTGAGTCCCGAGTGTGACTGCGAGACCCGAGTGTGACTGCGAGTCCCGAGTGTGACTGCGAGACCCGAGTGTGACTGCGAGACCCGAGTGTGACTGCGAGTCCCGAGCGTGACTGCGAGACCCGAGCGTGACTGCGAGACCCGAGCGTGACTGCGAGTCCCGAGTGTGACTGCGTGACCCGAGCGTGACTGCGAGTCCCGAGTGTGACTGCGAGACCCGAGTGTGACTGCGAGACCCGAGTGTGACTGCGAGTCCCGAGTGTGACTGCGAGTCCCGAGTGTGACTGCGAGTCCCGAGTGCGACAGCGAGTCCCGAGTGTGACTGCGAGTCCCGAGCGCGACTGCGAGTCCCGAGCGCGACTGCGAGTCCCGAGCGCGACTGCGAGACCCGAGTGTGACTGCGAGTCCCGAGCGCGACTGCGAGTCCCGAGCGCGACTGCGAGTCCCGAGCGCGACTGCGAGACCCGAGCGTGACTGCGAGTCCCGAGTGTGACTGCGAGCCCCGAGTGTGACTGCGAGACCCGAGCGCGACTGCGAGACCCGAGTGTGACTGTGAGTCCCGAGTGTGACTGCGAGACCCGAGTGTGACTGCGAGACCCGAGCGCGACTGCGAGCCCCGAGTGTGACTGCGAGTCCCGAGTGTGACTGTGAGTCCCGAGTGTGACTGCGAGACCCGAGTGTGACTGCGAGACCCGAGCGCGACTGCGAGCCCCGAGTGTGACTGCGAGTCCCGAGTGTGACTGTGAGTCCCGAGTGTGACTGCGAGTCCCGAGTGTGACTGCGAGTCCCGAGCGCGACTGCGAGACCCGAGCGTGACTGCGAGTCCCGAGTGTGACTGCGAGTCCCGAGTGTGACTGTGAGTCCCGAGTGTGACTGCGAGACCCGAGTGTGACTGCGAGTCCCGAGTGTGACTGCGAGACCCGAGTGTGACTGCGAGACCCGAGAGTGACTGCGAGTCCCGAGCGCGACTGCGAGACCCGAGCGTGACTGCGAGTCCCGAGTGTGACTGCGAGTCCCGAGTGTGACTGCGAGTCCCGAGTGTGACTGCGAGACCCGAGTGTGACTGCGAGTCCCGAGTGTGACTGCGAGTCCCGAGCGCGACTGCGAGTCCCGAGTGTGACTGCGAGACCCGAGCGTGACTGCGAGACCCGAGTGTGACTGCGAGACCCGAGTGTGACTGCGAGTCCCGAGTGTGACTGCGAGACCCGAGTGTGACTGCGAGACCCGAGTGTGACTGCGAGACCCGAGTGTGACTGCGAGTCCCGAGTGTGACTGCGAGTCCCGAGTGTGACTGCGAGACCCGAGTGTGACTGCGAGTCCCGAGCGCGACTGCGAGACCCGAGTGTGACTGCGAGACCCGAGTGTGACTGCGAGTCCCGAGTGTGACTGCGAGCCCCGAGCGTGACTGCGAGACCCGAGTGTGACTGCGAGTCCCGAGTGTGACTGCGAGACCCGAGTGTGACTGCGAGACCCGAGCGCGACTGCGAGACCCGAGTGTGACTGCGAGACCCGAGTGTGACTGCGAGACCCGAGTGTGACTGCGAGACCCGAGTGTGACTGCGAGACCCGAGTGTGACTGCGAGTCCCGAGCGCGACTGCGAGTCCCGAGTGTGACTGCGAGACCCGAGCGCGACTGCGAGTCCCGAGCGCGACTGCGAGTCCCGAGCGCGACTGCGAGACCCGAGTGTGACTGCGAGTCCCGAGTGTGACTGCGAGTCCCGAGCGCGACTGCGAGTCCCGAGTGTGACTGCGAGTCCCGAGCGTGACTGCGAGTCCCGAGTGTGACTGCGAGTCCCGAGCGCGACTGCGAGTCCCGAGTGTGACTGCGAGTCCCGAGCGCGACTGCGAGACCCGAGTGTGACTGCGAGTCCCGAGTGTGACTGCGAGTCCCGAGCGCGACTGCGAGTCCCGAGTGTGACTGCGAGTCCCGAGCGCGACTGCGAGACCCGAGTGCGACTGCGAGACCCGAGTGTGACTGCGCGTCCCGAGCGCGACTGCGAGACCCGAGTGTGACTGCGAGTCCCGAGTGCGACTGCGAGTCCCGAGCGTGACTGCGAGACCCGAGTGTGACTGCGAGTCCCGAGTGTGACTGCGAGACCCGAGTGCGACTGCGAGACCCGAGTGTGACTGCGAGTCCCGAGTGCGACTGCGAGACCCGAGTGTGACTGCGCGTCCCGAGCGCGACTGCGAGACCCGAGTGTGACTGCGCGTCCCGAGCGCGACTGCGAGACCCGAGTGTGACTGCGAGTCCCGAGCGCGACTGCGAGACCCGAGTGTGACTGCGAGTCCCGAGCGCGACTGCGAGACCCGAGTGTGACTGCGAGTCCCGAGCGCGACTGCGAGACCCGAGTGTGACTGCGAGTCCCGAGCGCGACTGCGAGACCCGAGTGTGACTGCGAGTCCCGAGCGTGACTGCGAGTCCCGAGTGCGACTGCGAGTCCCGAGCGAGACTGCGAGACCCGAGTGTGACTGCGAGTCCCGAGTGTGACTGCGAGTCCCGAGTGTGACTGCGAGACCCGAGTGTGACTGCGAGTCCCGAGTGTGACTGCGAGTCCCGAGTGTGACTGCGAGTCCCGAGTGTGACTGCGAGACCCGAGTGTGACTGCGAGACCCGAGTGTGACTGCGAGTCCCGAGCGTGACTGCGAGTCCCGAGCGTGACTGCGAGACCCGAGTGTGACTGCGAGTCCCGAGCGCGACTGCGAGACCCGAGTGTGACTGCGAGTCCCGAGCGCGACTGCGAGTCCCGAGTGTGACTGCGAGTCCCGAGCGTGACTGCGAGTCCCGAGTGTGACTGCGAGTCCCGAGCGCGACTGCGAGTCCCGAGTGAGACTGCGAGACCCGAGTGTGACTGCGAGTCCCGAGTGTGACTCCGAGTGTGACTGCGAGTCCCGAGTGTGACTGCGAGTCCCGAGTGTGACTGCGAGTCCCGAGTGTGACTGCGAGTCCCGAGTGTGACTGCGAGTCCCGAGAGTGACTGCGAGTCCCGAGCGTGACTGCGAGACCCGAGCGTGACTGCGAGTCCCGAGTGTGACTGCGAGTCCCGAGTGAGACTGCGAGTCCCGAGTGAGACTGCGAGTCCCGAGTGTGACTGCGAGTCCCGAGTGTGACTGCGAGTCCCGAGTGTGACTGCGAGTCCCGAGTGTGACTGCGAGTCCCGAGTGTGACTGCGAGACCCGAGTGTGACTGCGAGTCCCGAGCGCGACTGCGAGACCCGAGAGTGACTGCGAGACCCGAGTGTGACTGCGAGTCCCGAGTGTGACTGCGAGTCCCGAGTGCGACTGCGAGACCCGAGTGTGACTGCGAGTCCCGAGCGCGACTGCGAGTCCCGAGTGCGACTGCGAGCCCCGAGCGTGACTGCGAGTCCCGAGCGCGACTGCGAGACCCGAGTGCGACTGCGAGTCCCGAGCGCGACTGCGAGTCCCGAGTGCGACTGCGAGTCCCGAGTGTGACTGCGAGACCCGAGTGTGACTGCGAGTCCCGAGTGCGACTGCGAGACCCGAGTGTGACTGCGAGTCCCGAACGTGACTGCGAGTCCCGAGCGTGACTGCGAGTCCCGAGTGTGACTGCGAGTCCCGAGTGTGACTGCGAGTCCCGAGCGTGACTGCGAGTCCCGAGCGTGACTGCGAGTCCCGAGTGTGACTGCGAGTCCCGAGTGTGACTGCGAGTCCCGAGCGTGACTGCGAGTCCCGAGTGTGACTGCGAGACCCGAGTGTGACTGCGAGTCCCGAGTGTGACTGCGAGTCCCGAGCGCGACTGCGAGTCCCGAGCGTGACTGCGAGACCCGAGCGCGACTGCGAGACCCGAGAGTGACTGCGAGTCCCGAGCGCGACTGCGAGTCCCGAGTGCGACTGCGAGCCCCGAGCGTGACTGCGAGCCCCGAGTGTGACTGCGAGACCCGAGCGCGACTGCGAGCCCCGAGTGTGACTGCGAGTCCCGAGTGTGACTGCGAGACCCGAGTGTGACTGCGAGTCCCGAGTGTGACTGCGAGTCCCGAGCGCGACTGCGAGTCCCGAGCGTGACTGCGAGACCCGAGCGCGACTGCGAGACCCGAGAGTGACTGCGAGTCCCGAGCGCGACTGCGAGTCCCGAGTGCGACTGCGAGCCCCGAGCGTGACTGCGAGCCCCGAGTGTGACTGCGAGACCCGAGTGCGACTGCGAGCCCCGAGTGTGACTGCGAGACCCGAGTGTGACTGCGAGCCCCGAGTGTGACTGCGAGACCCGAGTGCGACTGCGAGCCCCGAGTGTGACTGCGAGACCCGAGTGTGACTGCGAGCCCCGAGTGTGACTGCGAGCCCCGAGCTCGACTGCGAATCCCGAGTGTGACTGCGAGTCCCGAGAGTGACTGCGAGACCCGAGGGCGACTGCGAATCCCGAGTGTGACTGCGAGTCCCGAGGGCGACTGCGAATCCCGAGTGTGACTGCGAGTCCCGAGGGCGACTGCGAGACCCGAGCGTGACTGCGAGACCCGAGCGCGACTGCGAGTCCCGAGTGCGACTGCGAGTCCCGAGCGTGACTGCGAGTCCCGAGTGTGACTGCGAGTCCCGAGTGTGACTGCGAGTCCCGAGAGCGACTGCGAATCCCGAGTGTGACTGCGAGTCCCGAGGGCGACTGCGAATCCCGAGTGTGACTGCGAGTCCCGAGGGCGACTGCGAGCCCCGAGCGTGACTGCGAGCCCCGAGTGTGACTGCGAGACCCGAGTGCGACTGCGAGCCCCGAGTGTGACTGCGAGACCCGAGTGTGACTGCGAGCCCCGAGTGTGACTGCGAGACCCGAGTGCGACTGCGAGCCCCGAGTGTGACTGCGAGACCCGAGTGTGACTGCGAGCCCCGAGTGTGACTGCGAGCCCCGAGCTCGACTGCGAATCCCGAGTGTGACTGCGAGTCCCGAGAGTGACTGCGAGACCCGAGGGCGACTGCGAATCCCGAGTGTGACTGCGAGTCCCGAGGGCGACTGCGAATCCCGAGTGTGACTGCGAGTCCCGAGGGCGACTGCGAGACCCGAGCGTGACTGCGAGACCCGAGCGCGACTGCGAGTCCCGAGTGCGACTGCGAGTCCCGAGCGTGACTGCGAGTCCCGAGTGTGACTGCGAGTCCCGAGTGTGACTGCGAGTCCCGAGAGCGACTGCGAGTCCCGAGTGTGACTGCGAGACCCGAGTGTGACTGCGAGTCCCGAGTGTGACTGCGAGTCCCGAGAGCGACTGCGAGTCCCGAGTGTGACTGCGAGTCGCGAGTGAGACTGCGAGTCCCGAGCGCGACTGCGAGTCCCGAGAGCGACTGCGAGTCCCGAGTGTGACTGCGAGTCCCGAGAGCGACTGCGAGTCCCGAGTGTGACTGCGAGTCCCGAGTGAGACTGCGAGTCCCGAGCGCGACTGCGAGTCCCGAGAGCGACTGCGAGTCCCGAGTGTGACTGCGAGTCCCGAGTGAGACTGCGAGACCCGAGCGCGACTGCGAGTCCCGAGTGTGACTGCGAGTCCCGAGTGAGACTGCGAGTCCCGAGCGCGACTGCGAGTCCCGAGTGTGACTGCGAGTCCCGAGTGTGACTGCGAGTCCCGAGTGAGACTGCGAGACCCGAGCGCGACTGCGAGTCCCGAGTGTGACTGCGAGTCCCGAGTGTGACTGCGAGTCCCGAGTGAGACTGCGAGTCCCGAGCGCGACTGCGAGTCCCGAGAGTGACTGCGAGTCCCGAGTGTGACTGCGAGTCCCGAGTGAGACTGCGAGTCCCGAGCGCGACTGCGAGTCCCGAGAGCGACTGCGAGTCCCGAGCGTGACAGCGAGTCCCGAGCGAGACTGCGAGTCCCGAGTGTGACTGCGAGTCCCGAGTGTGACTGCGAGTCCCGAGCGCGACTGCGAGTCCCGAGAGCGACTGCGAGTCCCGAGCGTGACTGCGAGTCCCGAGAGCGACTGCGAGTCCCGAGCGTGACTGCGAGTCCCGAGTGAGACTGCGAGACCCGAGCGCGACTGCGAGTCCCGAGTGTGACTGCGAGTCCCGAGTGTGACTGCGAGTCCCGAGTGAGACTGCGAGTCCCGAGCGCGACTGCGAGTCCCGAGAGCGACTGCGAGTCCCGAGTGTGACTGCGAGTCCCGAGTGAGACTGCGAGACCCGAGCGTGACTGCGAGTCCCGAGTGAGACTGCGAGACCCGAGTGTGACTGCGAGACCCGAGTGTGACTGCGAGCCCCGAGTGCGACTGCGAGTCCCGAGTGTGACTGCGAGTCCCGAGTGAGACTGCGAGTCCCGAGCGCGACTGCGAGTCCCGAGTGTGACTGCGAGTCCCGAGTGAGACTGCGAGACCCGAGTGCGACTGCGAGACCCGAGCGCGACTGCGAGTCCCGAGAGCGACTGCGAGTCCCGAGTGTGACTGCGAGTCCCGAGTGAGACTGCGAGACCCGAGTGTGACTGCGAGTCCCGAGGGCGACTGCGAGTCCCGAGCGCGACTGCGAGACCCGAGCGTGACTGCGAGTCCCGAGTGTGACTGCGAGACCCGAGTGTGACTGCGAGTCCCGAGTGCGACTGCGAGACCCGAGCGCGACTGCGAGTCCCGAGTGTGACTGCGAGTCCCGAGTGTGACTGCGAGACCCGAGCGCGACTGCGAGTCCCGAGTGAGACTGCGAGACCCGAGTGTGACTGCGAGTCCCGAGCGCGACTGCGAGTCCCGAGTGTGACTGCGAGTCCCGAGAGCGACTGCGAGTCCCGAGTGTGACTGCGAGTCCCGAGTGAGACTGCGAGACCCGAGTGCGACTGCGAGACCCGAGCGCGACTGCGAGTCCCGAGAGCGACTGCGAGTCCCGAGTGTGACTGCGAGTCCCGAGTGTGACTGCGAGTCCCGAGGGCGACTGCGAGTCCCGAGCGCGACTGCGAGACCCGAGCGTGACTGCGAGTCCCGAGCGTGACTGCGAGACCCGAGTGTGACTGCGAGACCCGAGCGTGACTGCGAGTCCCGAGTGTGACTGCGAGACCCGAGTGTGACTGCGAGTCCCGAGTGTGACTGCGAGTCCCGAGAGCGACTGCGAGTCCCGAGTGTGACTGCGAGTCCCGAGTGAGACTGCGAGACCCGAGTGTGACTGCGAGTCCCGAGGGCGACTGCGAGTCCCGAGAGCGACTGCGAGTCCCGAGTGAGACTGCGAGACCCGAGTGCGACTGCGAGACCCGAGCGCGACTGCGAGTCCCGAGTGCGACTGCCAGACCCGAGTGTGACTGCGAGTCCCGAGTGTGACAGCGAGTCCCGAGTGTGACTGCGAGTCCCGAGCGCGACTGCGAGTCCCGAGCGCGACTGCGAGACCCGAGCGCGACTGCGAGCCCCGAGCGCGACTGCGAGCCCCGAGCGCGACTGCGAGTCCCGAGCGCGACTGCGAGTCCCGAGCGCGACTGCGAGTCCCGTCCCGAGTGCGACAGCGAGTCCCGAGTGTGACTGCGAGTCCCGAGCGCGACAGCGAGTCCCGAGTGCGACAGCGAGTCCCGAGTGCGACTGCGAGTCCCGAGCGTGACTGCGAGTCCAGTCCCGAGCGCGACTGCGAGTCCCGAGCGCGACTGCGAGACCCGAGCGCGACTGCGAGTCCCGAGCGCGACTGCGAGCCCCGAGCGCGACTGCGAGCCCCGAGCGCGACTGCGAGTCCCGAGCGCGACTGCGAGCCCCGAGCGCGACTGCGAGTCCCGAGCGCGACTGCGAGTCCCGAGCGCGACTGCGAGACCCGAGCGCGACTGCGAGCCCCGAGCGCGACTGCGAGCCCCGAGCGCGACTGCGAGTCCCGAGCGCGACTGCGAGTCCCGAGCGCGACTGCGAGTCCCGAGCGCGACTGCGAGTCCCGAGCGCGACTGCGAGACCCTAGTGAGACTGCGAGTCCCGAGGGTGACTGCGAGCCCCGAGCGTGACTGCGAGTCCCGAGCGTGACTGCGAGTCCCGAGCGTGACTGCGAGCCCCGAGCGTGACTGCGAGTCCCGAGCGCGATAGCGAGTCCCGAGTGTGACTGCGAGCCCCGAGCGCGACTGCGAGCCCCGAGCGCGACTGCGAGCCCCGAGCGCGACTGCGAGTCCCGAGCGCGACTGCGAGACCCGAGCGCGACTGCGAGACCCGAGCGCGACTGCGAGTCCCGAGCGCGACTGCGAGACCCGAGCGCGACTGCGAGCCCCGAGCGCGACTGCGAGCCCCGAGCGCGACTGCGAGTCCCGAGCGCGACTGCGAGTCCCGAGCGTGACTGCGAGTCCCGAGCCCGACTGCGAGCCCCGAGCGCGACTGCGAGCCCCGAGCGCGACTGCGAGCCCCGAGCGCGACTGCGAGACCCGAGCGCGACTGCGAGTCCCGAGAGCGTCTGCGAGTCCCGAGCGCGACTGCGAGCCCCGAGCGCGACTGCGAGCCCCGAGCGCGACTGCGAGACCCGAGCGCGACTGCGAGTCCCGAGAGCGTCTGCGAGTCCCGAGCGCGACTGCGAGTCCCGAGCGCGACTGCGAGTCCCGAGCGCGACTGCGAGTCCCGAGCGCGACTGCGAGTCCCGAGCGCGACAGCGAGTCCCGAGTGAGACTGCGAGACCCATGTGTGACTGCGAGTCCCGAGTGAGACTGCGAGACCCGAGTGCGACAGCGAGTCCCGAGCGCGACTGCGAGACCCGAGTGCGACAGCGAGTCCCGAGTGAGACTGCGAGACCCGAGCGCGACTGCGAGTCCCCAGCGCGACTGCGAGCCCCGAGCGCGACTGCGAGTCCCGAGCGCGACTGCGAGCCCCGAGCGCGACTGCGAGTCCCGAGCGCGACTGCGAGACCCGAGTGCGACTGCGAGCCCCGAGCGCGACTGCGAGCCCCGAGCGCGACTGCGAGTCCCGAGCGCGACTGCGAGTCCCGAGCGCGACTGCGAGTCCCGTCCCGAGTGCGACAGCGAGTCCCGAGTGTGACTGCGAGTCCCGAGCGCGACAGCGAGTCCCGAGTGCGACAGCGAGTCCCGAGTGCGACTGCGAGTCCCGAGCGTGACTGCGAGTCCCGTCCTGAGTGCGACTGCGAGTCCCGTCCTGAGTGCGACAGCGAGTCCCGAACGCGATTGCGAGCCCCGAGCGCGACTGCGAGTCACCAGCGCGACTGCGAGTCCCCAGCGCGACTGTGAGTCCCCAGCGCGACTGCGAGCCCCCAGCGCGACTGCAAGCCCCGAGCGCGACTGCGAGCCCCGAGCGCGACTGCGAGTCCCGAGCGCGACTGCGAGTCCCGAGCGCGACTGCGAGACCCGAGCGCGACTGCGAGTCCCGAGCGCGACTGCGAGCCCCGAGCGCGACTGCGAGCCCCGAGCGCGACTGCGAGTCCCGAGCGCGACTGCGAGCCCCGAGCGCGACTGCGAGTCCCGAGCGCGACTGCGAGTCCCGAGCGCGACTGCGAGACCCGAGCGCGACTGCGAGCCCCGAGCGCGACTGCGAGCCCCGAGCGCGACTGCGAGTCCCGAGCGCGACTGCGAGTCCCGAGCGCGACTGCGAGTCCCGAGCGCGACTGCGAGTCCCGAGCGCGACTGCGAGACCCTAGTGAGACTGCGAGTCCCGAGGGTGACTGCGAGCCCCGAGCGTGACTGCGAGTCCCGAGCGTGACTGCGAGTCCCGAGCGTGACTGCGAGCCCCGAGCGTGACTGCGAGTCCCGAGCGCGATAGCGAGTCCCGAGTGTGACTGCGAGCCCCGAGCGCGACTGCGAGCCCCGAGCGCGACTGCGAGCCCCGAGCGCGACTGCGAGTCCCGAGCGCGACTGCGAGACCCGAGCGCGACTGCGAGACCCGAGCGCGACTGCGAGTCCCGAGCGCGACTGCGAGACCCGAGCGCGACTGCGAGCCCCGAGCGCGACTGCGAGCCCCGAGCGCGACTGCGAGTCCCGAGCGCGACTGCGAGTCCCGAGCGTGACTGCGAGTCCCGAGCCCGACTGCGAGCCCCGAGCGCGACTGCGAGCCCCGAGCGCGACTGCGAGCCCCGAGCGCGACTGCGAGCCCCGAGCGCGACTGCGAGTCCCGAGAGCGTCTGCGAGTCCCGAGCGCGACTGCGAGCCCCGAGCGCGACTGCGAGCCCCGAGCGCGACTGCGAGACCCGAGCGCGACTGCGAGTCCCGAGAGCGTCTGCGAGTCCCGAGCGCGACTGCGAGTCCCGAGCGCGACTGCGAGTCCCGAGCGCGACTGCGAGTCCCGAGCGCGACTGCGAGTCCCGAGCGCGACAGCGAGTCCCGAGTGAGACTGCGAGACCCATGTGTGACTGCGAGTCCCGAGTGAGACTGCGAGACCCGAGTGCGA
This sequence comes from Scyliorhinus torazame, assembly GCF_047496885.1. Classification (NCBI taxonomy): domain Eukaryota; kingdom Metazoa; phylum Chordata; class Chondrichthyes; order Carcharhiniformes; family Scyliorhinidae; genus Scyliorhinus; species Scyliorhinus torazame. Next base: position 338,634,185 of record NC_092710.1, on the reverse strand, counting down.
CAGCGAGTCCCGAGCGCGACTGCGAGACCCGAGTGCGACAGCGAGTCCCGAGTGAGACTGCGAGACCCGAGCGCGACTGCGAGTCCCGATCGAGACTGCGAGTCCCGAGGGCGACTGCGAGCCCCGAGCGCGACTGCGAGTCCCGAGCGAGACTGCGAGACCCGAGGGCGACTGAGAGACCCGAGGGCGACTGCGAGTCCCGAGCGTGACTGCGAGTCCCGAGCGCGACTGCGAGTCCCGAGTGCGACTGCGAGACCCGAGCGCGACTGCGAGACCCGAGGGCGACTGCGAGTCCCGAGTGCGACTGCGAGTCCCGAGTGCGACTGCGAGTCCCGAGTGCGACTGCGAGTCCCGAGCGCGACAGCGAGTCCCGAGTGCGACTGCGAGTCCCGAGTGCGACTGCGAGACCCGAGCGCGACTGCGAGACCCGAGCGCGACTGCGAGTCCCGAGGGCGACTGCGAGTCCCGAGTGTGACTGCGAGTCCCGAGTGTGACTGCGAGTCCCGAGCGCGACTGCGAGACCCTAGTGAGACAGCCAGTTCCGAGCGCGACTGCGAGTCCCGAGCGCGACTGCGAGTCCCGAGCGCGACTGCGAGTCCCGAGCGCGACTGCGAGACCCGAGTGCGACAGCGAGTCCCGAGTGAGACTGCGAGACCCGAGTGTGACTGCGAGTCCCGAGTGAGACTGCGAGACCCGAGAGCGACAGCGAGTCCCGAGTGCGACTGCGAGACCCGAGTGTGACTGCGAGTCCCGAGCGCGACAGCGAGTCCCGAGTGCGACAGCGAGTCCCGAGTGCGACAGCGAGTCCCGAGTGCGACTGCGAGTCCCGAGCGTGACTGCGAGTCCCGTCCTGAGTGCGACAGCGAGTCCCGAGCGCGACTGCGAGCCCCGAGCGCGACTGCGAGTCACCAGCGCGACTGCGAGTCCCCAGCGCGACTGCGAGTCCCCAGCGCGACTGCGAGCCCCCAGCGCGACTGCGAGCCCCGAGCGCGACTGCGAGTCCCGAGCGCGACTGCGAGTCCCAAGTGAGACTGCGAGACCCGAGTGCGACAGCGAGTCCCGAGCGCGACTGCGAGACCCGAGCGCGACAGCGAGTCCCGAGTGAGACTGCGAGACCCGAGTGCGACAGCGAGTCCCGAGTGTGACTGCGAGTCCCGAGCGCGACAGCGAGTCCCGAGTGAGACTGCGAGACCCGAGCGCGACTGCGAGTCCCGAGCGAGACTGCGAGTCCCGAGGGCGACTGCGAGCCCCGAGCGCGACTGCGAGTCCCGAGCGAGACTGCGAGACCCGAGGGCGACTGCGAGACCCGAGGGCGACTGCGAGTCCCGAGCGTGACTGCGAGTCCCGAGTGCGACTGCGAGACCCGAGGGCGACTGCGAGACCCGAGCACGACTGCGAGACCCGAGGGCGACTGCGAGTCCCGAGTGTGACTGCGAGTCCCGAGTGTGACTGCGAGTCCCGAGTGCGACTGCGAGACCTGAGCGCGACTGCGAGTCCCGAGGGCGACTGCGAGACCCGAGTGTGACTGCGAGTCCCGAGTGTGACTGCGAGACCCGAGTGTGACTGCGAGTCCCGAGTGTGACTGCGAGTCCCGAGTGTGACTGCGAGTCCCGAGCGCGACTGCGAGACCCTAGTGAGACTGCGAGTCCCGAGGGCGACTGCGAGACCCGAGCGCGACTGCGAGACCCTAGTGAGACTGCGAGTCCCGAGGGCGACTGCGAGACCCGAGCGCGACTGCGAGACCCTAGTGAGACTGCGAGTCCCGAGTGTGACTGCGAGACCCGAGCGTGACTGCGAGTCCCGAGTGTGACTGCGAGTCCCGAGCGCGACAGCGAGTCCCGAGCGCGACTGCGAGTCCCGAGCGCGACTGCGAGTCCCGAGTGTGACAGCGAGACCCGAGTGTGACTGCGAGACCCGAGTGCGACAGCGAGTCCCGAGCGCGACTGCGAGTCCCGAGCGCGACTGCGAGTCCCGAGTGAGACTGCGAGACCCGAGTGTGACTGCGAGTCCCGAGTGTGACTGCGAGACCCGAGTGTGACTGCGAGTCCCGAGGGCGACTGCGAGTCCCGAGTGTGACTGCGAGTCCCGAGGGCGACTGCGAGTCCCGAGTGTGACTGCCAGTTCCGAGCGTGACTGCGAGACCCGAGTGACACTGCGAGACCCGAGTGTGACTGCGAGACCCGAGTGTGACTGCGAGTCCCGAGCGCGACTGCGAGACCCGAGTGTGACTGCGAGTCCCGAGTGTGACTGCGAGTCCCGAGTGAGACTGCGAGACCCGAGCGCGACTGCGAGTCCCGAGCGCGACTGCGAGACCCGAGCGCGACAGCGAGTCCCGAGTGAGACTGCGAGACCCGAGTGTGACTGCGAGTCCCGAGTGACACTGCGAGACCCGAGTGTGACTGCGAGACCCGAGTGCGACTGCGAGACCCGAGTGCGACTGCGAGTCCCGAGTGTGACTGCGAGTCCCCAGCGCGACTGCGAGACCCGAGTGTGACTGCGAGTCCCGAGCGCGACAGCGAGTCCCGAGTGTGACTGCGAGACCCGAGTGTGACTGCGAGTCCCGAGTGTGACTGCGAGACCCGAGTCCCGAGTGTGACTGCGAGTCCCGAGTGTGACTGCGAGTCCCGAGTGCGACTGCGAGTCCCGAGCGTGACTGCGAGACCCGAGCGCGACTGCGAGTCCCGAGTGTGACTGCGAGACCCGAGTGTGACTGCGAGTCCCGAGTGTGACTGCGAGACCCGAGCGCGACTGCGAGTCCCGAGTGTGACTGCGAGTCCCGAGTGTGACTGCGAGACCCGAGCGCGACTGCGAGTCCCGAGTGTGACTGCGAGTCCCGAGCGTGACTGCGAGACCCGAGTGTGACTGCGAGTCCCGAGTGTGACTGCGAGACCCGAGTGTGACTGCGAGTCCCGAGTGTGACTGCGAGACCCGAGCGTGACTGCGAGTCCCGAGCGCGACAGCGAGTCCCGAGTGAGACTGCGAGTCCCGAGTGTGACTGCGAGTCCCGAGCGCGACTGCGAGACCCGAGTGTGACTGCGAGTCCCGAGCGCGACAGCGAGTCCCGAGGGCGACTGCGAGACCCGAGTGTGACTGCGAGTCCCGAGTGAGACTGCGAGTCCCGAGAGTGACTGCGAGACCCGAGTGTGACTGCGAGTCCCGAGTGTGACTGCGAGTCCCGAGTGTGACTGCGAGTCCCGAGTGTGACTGCGAGACCCGAGTGTGACTGCGAGTCCCGAGTGTGACTGCGAGACCCGAGTGTGACTGCGAGCCCCGAGTGTGACTGCGAGACCCGAGTGTGACTGCGAGTCCCGAGTGTGACTGCGAGTCCCGAGTGTGACTGCGAGACCCGAGTGTGACTGCGAGTCCCGAGTGAGACTGCGAGTCCCGAGAGTGACTGCGAGTCCCGAGTGTGACTGCGAGTCCCGAGTGTGACTGCGAGACCCGAGTGTGACTGCGAGTCCCGAGTGTGACTGCGAGACCCGAGTGTGACTGCGAGTCCCGAGCGTGACTGCGAGACCCGAGTGTGACTGCGAGTCCCGAGTGTGACTGCGAGACCCGAGTGTGACTGCGAGACCCGAGCGTGACTGCGAGTCCCGAGCGCGACTGCGAGACCCGAGTGTGACTGCGAGTCCCGAGCGCGACAGCGAGTCCCGAGTGAGACTGCGAGACCCGAGTGTGACTGCGAGACCCGAGTGTGACTGCGAGTCCCGAGCGCGACTGCGAGTCCCGAGAGTGACTGCGAGTCCCGAGCGCGACTGCGAGACCCGAGTGTGACTGCGAGTCCCGAGCGTGACTGCGAGTCCCGAGTGTGACTGCGAGTCCCGAGCGCGACTGCGAGCCCCGAGTGTGACTGCGAGTCCCGAGCGTGACTGCGAGTCCCGAGTGTGACTGCGAGTCCCGAGTGTGACTGCGAGTCCCGAGTGCGACTGCGAGTCCCGAGCGCGACTGCGAGTCCCGAGCGCGACTGCGAGTCCCGAGAGTGACTGCGAGTCCCGAGTGTGACTGCGAGTCCCGAGTGTGACTGCGAGTCCCGAGTGCGACTGCGAGACCCGAGTGTGACTGCGAGACCCGAGCCCGACTGCGAGTCCCGAGCGCGACTGCGAGACCCGAGTGAGACTGCGAGTCCCGAGTGTGACTGCGAGCCCCGAGTGTGACTGCGAGTCCCGAGCGCGACTGCGAGTCCCGAGCGCGACTGCGAGACCCGAGCGCGACTGCGAGACCCGAGTCCCGAGTGTGACTGCGAGTCCCGAGTGTGACTGCGAGTCCCGAGTGTGACTGCGAGTCCCGAGCGCGACTGCGAGTCCCGAGTGTGACTGCGAGTCCCGAGCGCGACTGCGAGTCCCGAGCGCGACTGCGAGACCCGAGCGCGACTGCGAGTCCCGAGCGTGACTGCGAGTCCCGAGCGCGACAGCGAGACCCGAGTGTGACTGCGAGTCCCGAGTGCGACTGCGAGTCCCGAGCGTGACTGCGAGACTCATGTGAGACTGCGAGACCCGAGTGAGACTGCGAGACTCATGTGAGACTGCGAGACCCGAGTGCGACTGCGAGTCCCGAGCGCGACTGCGAGTCCCGAGTGTGACTGCGAGACCCGAGCGCGACTGCGAGTCCCGAGCGTGACTGCGAGACCCGAGTGCGACTGCGAGTCCCGAGCGTGACTGCGAGTCCCGAGTGTGACTGCGAGACCCGAGTGTGACTGCGAGACCCGAGAGCGACTGCGAGTCCCGAGTGTGACTGCGAGACCCGAGTGTGACTGCGAGACCCGAGAGTGACTGCGAGACCCGAGTGTGACTGCGAGACCCGAGAGTGACTGCGAGACCCGAGCGTGACTGCGAGTCCCGAGTGTGACTGCGAGACCCGAGTGTGACTGCGAGTCCCGAGCGCGACTGCGAGACCCGAGAGTGACTGCGAGACCCGAGCGTGACTGCGAGTCCCGAGTGTGACTGCGAGTCCCGAGCGCGACTGCGAGTCCCGAGCGCGACTGCGAGTCCCGAGTGTGACTGCGAGACCCGAGCGCGACTGCGAGACCCGAGTGTGACTGCGAGTCCCGAGTGAGACTGCGAGACCCGAGTGTGACTGCGAGTCCCGAGCGCGACTGCGAGTCCCGAGTGTGACTGCGAGTCCCGTGTGCGACAGCGAGTCCCGAGTGAGACTGCGAGACCCGAGTGCGACTGCGAGTCCCGAGCGCGACTGCGAGACCCGAGAGCGACTGCGAGTCCCGAGTGTGACTGCGAGACCCGAGTGTGACTGCGAGACCCGAGTGTGACTGCGAGACCCGAGAGTGACTGCGAGACCCGAGCGCGACTGCGAGTCCCGAGTGTGACTGCGAGTCCCGAGTGTGACTGCGAGTCCCGAGCGCGACTGCGAGTCCCGAGTGTGACTGCGAGTCCCGAGCGAGACTGCGAGACCCGAGTGTGACTGCGAGTCCCGAGCGCGACTGCGAGTCCCGAGTGTGACTGCGAGTCCCGAGTGCGACTGCGAGTCCCGAGCGTGACTGCGAGACCCGAGTGTGACTGCGAGTCCCGAGTGTGACTGCGAGACCCGAGCGCGACTGCGAGTCCCGAGCGCGACTGCGAGTCCCGAGCGCGACTGCGAGTCCCGAGTGAGACTGCGAGTCCCGAGTGTGACTGCGAGACCCGAGTGTGACTGCGAGTCCCGAGTGTGACTGCGAGTCCCGAGTGTGACTGCGAGTCCCGAGCGCGACTGCGAGTCCCGAGTGTGACAGCGAGACCCGAGTGTGACTGCGAGACCCGAGTGTGACTGCGAGCCCCGAGTGTGACTGCGAGTCCCGAGTGTGACTGCGAGTCCCGAGTGTGACTGCGAGTCCCGAGTGTGACTGCGAGTCCCGAGTGTGACTGCGAGACCCGAGTGTGACTGCGAGTCCCGAGCGTGACTGCGAGTCCCGAGTGTGACTGCGAGTCCCGAGTGTGACTGCGAGACCCGAGTGTGACTGCGAGTCCCGAGCGCGACTGCGAGTCCCGAGCGCGACAGCGAGACCCGAGCGCGACAGCGAGTCCCGAGTGTGACTGCGAGTCCCGAGTGTGACTGCGAGACCCGAGTGTGACTGCGAGTCCCGAGCGTGACTGCGAGACCCGAGCGCGACAGCGAGTCCCGAGTGTGACTGCGAGTCCCGAGCGCGACTGCGAGACCCGAGTGTGACTGCGAGACCCGAGCGCGACAGCGAGTCCCGAGTGTGACTGCGAGTCCCGAGTGAGACTGCGAGACCCGAGTGTGACTGCGAGTCCCGAGGGTGACTGCGAGTCCCGAGTGTGACTGCGAGTCCCGAGCGCGACTGCGAGACCCGAGTGTGACTGCGAGTCCCGAGGGTGACTGCGAGTCCCGAGTGTGACTGCGAGTCCCGAGCGCGACTGCGAGACCCGAGTGTGACTGCGAGTCCCGAGTGCGACTGGGAGTCCCGAGCGCGACTGCGAGACCCGAGTGTGACTGCGAGTCCCGAGGGTGACTGCGAGTCCCGAGTGTGACTGCGAGTCCCGAGCGCGACTGCGAGACCCGAGTGTGACTGCGAGTCCCGAGGGTGACTGCGAGTCCCGAGTGTGACTGCGAGTCCCGAGTGTGACTGCGAGACCCGAGTGTGACTGCGAGACCCGAGTGTGACTGCGAGTCCCGAGCGCGACTGCGAGTCCCGAGTGAGACTGCGAGTCCCGAGTGTGACTGCGAGACCCGAGTGCGACTGCGAGTCCCGAGTGCGACTGCGAGTCCCGAGCGCGACTGCGAGACCCGAGTGTGACTGCGAGACCCGAGTGTGACTGCGAGACCCGAGTGTGACTGCGAGACCCGAGTGAGACTGCGAGTCCCGAGTGTGACTGCGAGTCCCGAGTGTGACTGCGAGACCCGAGTGTGACTGCGAGACCCGAGTGTGACTGCGAGTCCCGAGTGCGACTGCGAGACCCGAGTGTGACTGCGAGACCCGAGTGTGACTGCGAGACCCGAGTGAGACTGCGAGTCCCGAGTGTGACTGCGAGTCCCGAGTGTGACTGCGAGACCCGAGTGCGACTGCGAGACCCGAGTGTGACTGCGAGTCCCGAGTGTGACTGCGAGACCCGAGTGTGACTGCGAGACCCGAGTGTGACTGCGAGTCCCGAGTGTGACTGCGAGTCCCGAGCGCGACTGCGAGACCCGAGTGTGACTGCGAGTCCCGAGTGTGACTGCGAGTCCCGAGTGTGACTGCGAGTCCCGAGTGTGACTGCGAGTCCCGAGTGTGACTGCGAGTCCCGAGTGTGACTGCGAGACCCGAGTGAGACTGCGAGTCCCGAGTGTGACTGCGAGTCCCGAGTGTGACTGCGAGTCCCGAGCGAGACTGCGAGTCCCGAGCGCGACTGCGAGACCCGAGTGCGACTGCGAGACCCGAGTGTGACTGCGAGTCCCGAGCGAGACTGCGAGTCCCGAGTGCGACTGCGAGACCCGAGTGTGACTGCGAGACCCGAGGGCGACTGCGAGTCCCGAGAGTGACTGCGAGACCCGAGCCCGACTGCGAGTCCCGAGTGTGACTGCGAGTCCCGAGGGCGACTGCGAGTCCCGAGCGCGACTGCGAGACCCGAGTGTGACTGCGAGTCCCGAGTGTGACTGCGAGACCCGAGGGCGACTGCGAGACCCGAGTGTGACTGCGAGACCCGAGCGTGACTGCGAGACCCGAGTGTGACTGCGAGACCCGAGGGCGACTGCGAGTCCCGAGTGTGACTGCGAGACCCGAGCGTGACTGCGAGTCCCGAGCGTGACTGCGAGACCCGAGTGTGACTGCGAGTCCCGAGTGTGACTGCGAGTCCCGAGTGTGACTGCGAGTCCTGAGCGCGACTGCGAGTCCCGACTGCGACTGCGAGTCCCGAGCGCGACAGCGAGTCCCGAGTGTGACTGCGAGTCCCGAGCGCGACTGCGAGTCCCGAGCGCGACAGCGAGTCCCGAGCGCGACTGCGAGTCCCGAGCGCGACTGCGAGTCCCGAGCGCGACAGCGAGTCCCGAGCGTGACTGCGAGACCCGAGCGTGACTGCGAGTCCCGAGTGTGACTGCGAGACCCGAGCGCGACTGCGAGTCCCGAGCGCGACAGCGAGTCCCGAGTGTGACTGCGAGTCCCGAGCGCGACTGCGAGTCCCGAGCGCGACTGCGAGTCCCGAGCGCGACAGCGAGTCCCGAGCGCGACTGCGAGTCCCGAGCGCGACTGCGAGACCCGAGTGTGACTGCGAGTCCCGAGCGCGACTGCGAGTCCCGAGCGCGACTGCGAGTCCCGAGCGCGACAGCGAGTCCCGAGCGCGACTGCGAGTCCCGAGCGCGACAGCGAGTCCCGAGCGCGACTGCGAGTCCCGAGCGCGACTGCGAGACCCGAGTGTGACTGCGAGTCCCGAGTGTGACTGCGAGTCCCGAGCGCGACTGCGAGTCCCGAGCGCGACTGCGAGTCCCGAGCGCGACTGCGAGTCCCGAGCGCGACTGCGAGACCCGAGTGTGACTGCGAGACCCGAGTGTGACTGCGAGTCCCGAGCGCGACTGCGAGTCCCGAGCCCGACTGCGAGTCCCGAGTGTGACTGCGAGTCCCGAGCGTGACTGCGAGTCCCGAGTGCGACTGCGAGTCCCGAGTGTGACTGCGAGTCCCGAGCGCGACTGCGAGTCCCGAGTGTGACTGCGAGTCCCGAGAGTGACTGCGAGTCCCGAGTGAGACTGCGAGTCCCGAGTGTGACTGCGAGTCCCGAGCGCGACTGCGAGTCCCGAGTGTGACTGCGAGTCCCGAGCCCGACTGCGAGTCCCGAGTGTGACTGCGAGTCCCGAGCGTGACTGCGAGTCCCGAGTGCGACTGCGAGTCCCGAGTGTGACTGCGAGTCCCGAGCGCGACTGCGAGTCCCGAGTGTGACTGCGAGTCCCGAGAGTGACTGCGAGTCCCGAGTGAGACTGCGAGTCCCGAGTGTGACTGCGAGTCCCGAGCGCGACTGCGAGTCCCGAGTGAGACTGCGAGTCCCGAGTGTGACTGCGAGTCCCCGAGCGCGACTGCGAGTCCCGAGTGTGACTGCGAGTCCCGAGCGCGACTGCGAGTCCCGAGTGAGACTGCGAGTCCCGAGTGTGACTGCGAGACCCGAGTGTGACTGCGAGACCCGAGCGCGACTGCGAGTCCCGAGTGTGACTGCGAGTCCCGAGCGCGACTGCGAGTCCCGAGTGAGACTGCGAGTCCCGAGTGTGACTGCGAGTCCCCGAGCGCGACTGCGAGTCCCGAGTGTGACTGCGAGTCCCGAGCGTGACTGCGAGTCCCGAGTGCGACTGCGAGTCCCGAGTGTGACTGCGAGTCCCGAGCGCGACTGCGAGTCCCGAGTGTGACTGCGAGTCCCGAGTGTGACTGCGAGTCCCGAGTGAGACTGCGAGACCCGAGTGTGACTGCGAGTCCCGAGCGCGACTGCGAGTCCCGAGTGTGACTGCGAGACCCGAGAGTGACTGCGAGACCCGAGTGTGACTGCGAGTCCCGAGCGCGACTGCGAGTCCCGAGTGTGACTGCGAGACCCGAGTGTGACTGCGAGTCCCGAGTGAGACTGCGAGTCCCGAGCGCGACTGCGAGTCCCGAGTGTGACTGCGAGTCCCGAGCGCGACTGCGAGTCCCGAGTGTGACTGCGAGACCCGAGTGTGACTGCGAGTCCCGAGCGCGACTGCGAGTCCCGAGTGAGACTGCGAGACCCGAGTGTGACTGCGAGACCCGAGTGTGACTGCGAGTCCCGAGCGTGACTGCGAGTCCCGAGTGTGACTGCGAGTCCCGAGCGCGACTGCGAGTCCCGAGTGTGACTGCGAGTCCCGAGTGTGACTGCGAGTCCCGAGTGAGACTGCGAGACCCGAGTGTGACTGCGAGTCCCGAGCGCGACTGCGAGTCCCGAGTGTGACTGCGAGTCCCGAGTGAGACTGCGAGACCCGAGTGTGACTGCGAGACCCGAGCGTGACTGCGAGTCCCGAGCGCGACTGCGAGTCCCGAGTGTGACTGCGAGTCCCGAGTGAGACTGCGAGACCCGAGTGTGACTGCGAGTCCCGAGCGCGACTGCGAGTCCCGAGTGTGACTGCGAGACCCGAGTGTGACTGCGAGACCCGAGTGTGACTGCGAGACCCGAGTGTGACTGCGAGACCCGAGCGTGACTGCGAGACCCGAGAGTGACTGCGAGACCCGAGTGTGACTGCGAGACCCGAGTGTGACTGCGAGTCCCGAGTGTGACTGCGAGTCCCGAGTGTGACTGCGAGTCCCGAGCGCGACTGCGAGACCCGAGCGCGACTGCGAGACCCGAGTGTGACTGCGAGTCCCGAGTGTGACTGCGAGTCCCGAGTGTGACTGCGAGTCCCGAGCGCGACTGCGAGCCCCGAGCGCGACTGCGAGACCCGAGTGAGACTGCGAGTCCCGAGTGTGACTGCGAGTCCCGAGTGTGACTGCGAGTCCCGAGCGCGACTGCGAGTCCCGAGTGTGACTGCGAGTCCCGAGTGTGACAGCGAGTCCCGAGTGTGACTGCGAGTCCCGAGCGCGACTGCGAGTCCCGAGTGTGACTGCGAGACCCGAGTGTGACTGCGAGTCCCGAGTGTGACTGCGAGACCCGAGCGTGACTGCGAGACCCGAGTGAGACTGCGAGTCCCGAGTGTGACTGCGAGTCCCGAGTGTGACTGCGAGTCCCGAGTGAGACTGCGAGTCCCGAGTGTGACTGCGAGACCCGGGCGTGACTGCGAGTCCCGAGTGAGACTGCGAGACCCGAGTGAGACTGCGAGACCCGAGCGCGACAGCGAGTCCCGAGTGTGACTGCGAGACCCGAGTGTGACTGCGAGTCCCGAGTGTGACTGCGAGTCCCGAGTGTGACTGCGAGACCCGAGTGTGACTGCGAGTCCCGAGCGCGACTGCGAGTCCCGAGTGTGACTGCGAGTCCCGAGCGCGACTGCGAGTCCCGAGTGCGACTGCGAGACCCGAGTGTGACTGCGAGTCCCGAGTGTGACTGCGAGTCCCGAGTGTGACTGCGAGACCCGAGCGTGACTGCGAGTCCCGAGTGTGACTGCGAGACCCGAGCGTGACTGCGAGTCCCGAGCGTGACTGCGAGTCCCGAGTGTGACTGCGAGTCCCGAGCGCGACTGCGAGTCCCGAGTGTGACTGCGAGACCCGAGTGTGACTGCGAGTCCCGAGTGTGACTGCGAGTCCCGAGCGCGACTGCGAGTCCCGAGAGTGACTGCGAGTCCCGAGTGTGACTGCGAGACCCGAGCGCGACTGCGAGACCCGAGTGTGACTGCGAGTCCCGAGTGTGACTGCGAGACCCGAGCGCGACTGCGAGTCCCGAGTGAGACTGCGAGTCCCGAGCGCGACTGCGAGTCCCGAGTGTGACTGCGAGACCCGAGTGTGACTGCGAGCCCCGAGCGCGACAGCGAGTCCCGAGTGTGACTGCGAGTCCCGAGAGTGACAGCGAGTCCCGAGTGAGACTGCGAGTCCCGAGAGTGACAGCGAGTCCCGAGCGTGACTGCGAGTCCCGAGCGCGACTGCGAGTCCCGAGAGTGACTGCGAGTCCCGAGTGTGACTGCGAGACCCGAGCGCGACTGCGAGACCCGAGTGTGACTGCGAGTCCCGAGTGTGACTGCGAGACCCGAGCGCGACTGCGAGTCCCGAGTGAGACTGCGAGTCCCGAGCGCGACTGCGAGACCCGAGTGTGACTGCGAGTCCCGAGTGAGACTGCGAGTCCCGAGAGTGACAGCGAGTCCCGAGCGTGACTGCGAGCCCCGAGTGTGACTGCGAGACCCGAGTGTGACTGCGAGTCCCGAGTGTGACTGCGAGCCCCCAGCGCGACTGCGAGTCCCGAGCGCGACAGCGAGTCCCGAGCGTGACTGCGAGTCCCGAGTGTGACTGCGAGCCCCGAGTGTGACTGCGAGACCCGAGTGTGACTGCGAGCCCCGAGTGTGACTGCGAGTCCCGAGTGTGACTGCGAGACCCGAGTGTGACAGCGAGTCCCGAGTGTGACTGCGAGTCCCGAGTGTGACTGCGAGTCCCGAGCGCGACTGCGAGCCCCGAGCGCGACTGCGAGTCCCGAGTGTGACTGCGAGACCCGAGTGTGACTGCGAGTCCCGAGCGCGACTGCGAGACCCGAGCGCGACTGCGAGTCCCGAGTGCGACTGCGAGTCCCGAGTGTGACTGCGAGTCCCGAGCGTGACTGCGAGTCCCGAGTGTGACTGCGAGTCCCGAGCGTGACTGCGAGTCCCGAGTGTGACTGCGAGTCCCGAGCGCGACTGCGAGTCCCGAGCGTGACTGCGAGTCCCGAGCGTGACTGCGAGTCCCGAGTGTGACTGCGAGTCCCGAGTGTGACTGCGAGTCCCGAGTGTGACTGCGAGACCCGAGTGTGACTGCGAGACCCGAGCGCGACTGCGAGACCCGAGTGTGACTGCGAGTCCCGAGTGCGACTGCGAGACCCGAGTGCGACTGCGAGTCCCGAGTGTGACTGCGAGTCCCGAGCGCGACTGCGAGTCCCGAGCGCGACTGCGAGTCCCGAGCGTGACTGCGAGTCCCGAGTGTGACTGCGAGACCCGAGCGCGACTGCGAGTCCCGAGCGCGACTGCGAGTCCCGAGCGCGACTGCGAGTCCCGAGCGCGACTGCGAGTCCCGAGCGTGACTGCGAGTCCCGAGTGTGACTGCGAGACCCGAGTGTGACTGCGAGTCCCGAGTGTGACTGCGAGTCCCGAGCGTGACTGCGAGCCCCGAGCGCGACTGCGAGTCCCGAGCGCGACTGCGAGTCCCGAGCGTGACTGCGAGTCCCGAGTGTGACTGCGAGTCCCGAGCCCGACTGCGAGTCCCGAGAGCGACTGCGAGACCCGAGCGCGACTGCGAGTCCCGAGCGAGACTGCGAGTCCCGAGTGTGACTGCGAGTCCCGAGCCCGACTGCGAGTCCCGAGAGCGACTGCGAGACCCGAGCGCGACTGCGAGTCCCGAGCGAGACTGCGAGTCCCGAGCGCGACTGCGAGTCCCGAGCGCGACTGCGAGACCCGAGCGCGACTGCGAGACCCGAGTGTGACTGCGAGTCCCGAGCGCGACTGCGAGTCCCGAGCGCGACTGCGAGACCCGAGTGTGACTGCGAGTCCCGAGTGTGACTGCGAGTCCCGAGTGTGACTGCGAGACCCGAGTGTGACTGCGAGTCCCGAGTGTGACAGCGAGTCCCGAGTGTGACTGCGAGACCCGAGTGTGACTGCGAGACCCGAGTGTGACTGCGAGTCCCGAGTGTGACTGCGAGTCCCGAGTGTGACTGCGAGTCCCGAGTGTGACTGCGAGTCCCGAGTGTGACTGCGAGTCCCGAGTGTGACTGCGAGACCCGAGCGCGACAGCGAGTCCCGAGCGCGACTGCGAGTCCCGAGTGTGACTGCGAGTCCCGAGTGTGACTGCGAGTCCCGAGTGTGACTGCGAGACCCGAGCGCGACTGCGAGTCCCGAGCGCGACTGCGAGTCCCGAGCGAGACTGCGAGACCCGAGCGCGACTGCGAGTCCCGAGAGTGACTGCGAGTCCCGAGTGTGACTGCGAGTCCCGAGTGTGACTGCGAGACCCGAGCGCGACTGCGAGTCCCGAGCGTGACTGCGAGTCCCGAGTGTGACTGCGAGTCCCGAGCGCGACTGCGAGACCCGAGTGTGACTGCGAGTCCCGAGCGCGACTGCGAGACCCGAGTGTGACTGCGAGTCCCGAGAGCGACTGCGAGACCCGAGAGTGACTGCGAGTCCCGAGTGTGACTGCGAGACCCGAGTGTGACTGCGAGTCCCGAGTGTGACTGCGAGACCCGAGTGTGACTGCGAGTCCCGAGTGTGACTGCGAGTCCCGAGCGCGACTGCGAGACCCGAGTGTGACTGCGAGTCCCGAGTGTGACTGCGAGTCCCGAGTGTGACTGCGAGACCCGAGTGAGACTGCGAGTCCCGAGAGCGACTGCGAGTCCCGAGTGTGACTGCGAGACCCGAGGGTGACTGCGAGTCCCGAGTGTGACTGCGAGTCCCGAGTGTGACTGCGAGTCCCGTCCTGAGTGCGACAGCGAGTCCCGAGTGTGACTGCGAGTCCCGAGTGTGACTGCGAGTCCCGAGTGTGACTGCGAGTCCCGAGTGTGACTGCGAGACCCGAGCGCGACTGCGAGACCCGAGCGCGACTGCGAGACCCGAGTGAGACTGCGAGTCCCGAGAGCGACTGCGAGTCCCGAGTGTGACTGCGAGACCCGAGGGTGACTGCGAGTCCCGAGTGTGACTGCGAGTCCCGAGTGTGACTGCGAGACCCGAGGGTGACTGCGAGTCCCGAGAGCGACTGCGAGTCCCGAGGGTGACTGCGAGTCCCGAGTGTGACTGCGAGTCCCGAGCGCGACAGCGAGTCCCGAGTGAGACTGCGAGACCCGAGTGTGACTGCGAGTCCCGAGCGTGACTGCGAGTCCCGAGCGCGACTGCGAGTCCCGAGTGTGACTGCGAGACCCGAGCGTGACTGCGAGTCCCGAGTGTGACTGCGAGTCCCGAGTGTGACTGCGAGTCCCGAGAGTGACTGCGAGTCCCGAGCGAGACTGCGAGTCCCGAGTGTGACTGCGAGTCCCGAGTGTGACTGCGAGTCCCGAGCGAGACTGCGAGACCCGAGTGTGACTGCGAGTCCCGAGCGTGACTGCGAGTCCCGAGTGTGACTGCGAGTCCCGAGCGAGACTGCGAGACCCGAGTGTGACTGCGAGTCCCGAGTGTGACTGCGAGTCCCGAGCGTGACTGCGAGACCCGAGTGTGACTGCGAGTCCCGAGTGTGACTGCGAGTCCCGAGTGTGACTGCGAGTCCCGAGCGCGACTGCGAGTCCCGAGTGTGACTGCGAGTCCCGAGTGTGACTGCGAGTCCCGAGCGCGACTGCGAGACCCGAGTGTGACTGCGAGACCCGAGTGTGACTGCGAGTCCCGAGTGTGACTGCGAGTCCCGAGCGCGACTGCGAGTCCCGAGCGCGACTGCGAGTCCCGAGTGTGACTGCGAGACCCGAGCGCGACTGCGAGTCCCGAGCGTGACTGCGAGTCCCGAGCGCGACTGCGAGACCCGAGCGCGACTGCGAGACCCGAGGGCGACTGCGAGCCCCGAGCGCGACTGCGAGTCCCGAGTGTGACTGCGAGACCCGAGCGCGACTGCGAGTCCCGAGCGCGACTGCGAGACCCGAGTGTGACTGCGAGACCCGAGTGTGACTGCGAGTCCCGAGTGTGACTGCGAGACCCGAGTGTGACTGCGAGACCCGAGTGTGACTGCGAGACCCGAGTGTGACTGCGAGTCCCGAGTGTGACTGCGAGTCCCGAGCGCGACTGAGAGTCCCGAGTGAGACTGCGAGTCCCGAGAGTGACTGCGAGTCCCGAGTGTGACTGCGAGTCCCGAGCGCGACTGAGAGTCCCGAGTGAGACTGCGAGACCCGAGTGTGACTGCGAGACCCGAGTGTGACTGCGAGACCCGAGTGTGACTGCGAGACCCGAGTGTGACTGCGAGACCCGAGTGTGACTGCGAGACCCGAGTGTGACTGCGAGTCCCGAGTGTGACTGCGAGTCCCGAGCGCGACTGAGAGTCCCGAGTGAGACTGCGAGTCCCGAGAGTGACTGCGAGTCCCGAGTGTGACTGCGAGACCCGAGTGTGACTGCGAGTCCCGAGTGTGACTGCGAGTCCCGAGCGCGACTGAGAGTCCCGAGTGTGACTGCGAGTCCCGAGAGTGACTGCGAGTCCCGAGAGTGACTGCGAGTCCCGAGTGTGACTGCGAGTCCCGAGTGCGACTGCGAGTCCCGAGTGTGACTGCGAGACCCGAGTGTGACTGCGAGACCCGAGGGTGACTGCGAGTCCCGAGCGCGACTGCGAGTCCCGAGCGCGACTGCGAGTCCCGAGTGTGACTGCGAGACCCGAGTGTGACTGCGAGTCCCGAGCGCGACTGCGAGTCCCGAGTGCGACTGCGAGTCCCGAGCGCGACTGCGAGACCCGAGCGTGACTGCGAGTCCCGAGTGTGACTGCGAGACCCGAGTGTGACTGCGAGTCCCGAGCGCGACTGCGAGACCCGAGCGTGACTGCGAGTCCCGAGTGTGACTGTGAGTCCCGAGTGTGACTGCGAGACCCGAGTGTGACTGCGAGTCCCGAGCGCGACTGCGAGACCCGAGCGTGACTGCGAGTCCCGAGTGTGACTGCGAGACCCGAGTGTGACTGCGAGACCCGAGTGTGACTGCGAGTCCCGAGCGCGACTGCGAGTCCCGAGTGTGACTGCGAGACCCGAGTGCGACTGCGAGACCCGAGTGTGACTGCGAGTCCCGAGTGTGACTGCGAGACCCGAGCGCGACTGCGAGTCCCGAGTGCGACTGCGAGTCCCGAGTGTGACTGCGAGTCCCGAGCGCGACTGCGAGTCCCGAGCGCGACTGCGAGACCCGAGTGTGACTGCGAGTCCCGAGTGTGACTGCGAGTCCCGAGCGCGACTGCGAGTCCCGAGTGTGACTGCGAGACCCGAGCGCGACTGCGAGACCCGAGTGTGACAGCGAGTCCCGAGAGTGACTGCGAGTCCCGAGTGTGACTGCGCGTCCCGAGCGCGACTGCGAGACCCGAGTGTGACTGCGAGTCCCGAGTGCGACTGCGAGTCCCGAGCGTGACTGCGAGACCCGAGTGTGACTGCGAGTCCCGAGTGTGACTGCGAGTCCCGAGCGCGACTGCGAGACCCGAGCGCGACTGCGAGTCCCGAGTGCGACTGCGAGTCCCGAGTGTGACTGCGAGTCCCGAGCGCGACTGCGAGACCCGAGCGTGACTGCGAGTCCCGAGTGCGACTGCGAGACCCGAGTGTGACTGCGAGTCCCGAGTGCGACTGCGAGACCCGAGTGCGACTGCGAGTCCCGAGTGTGACTGCGAGTCCCGAGCGCGACTGCGAGACCCGAGCGTGACTGCGAGTCCCGAGTGCGACTGCGAGACCCGAGTGTGACTGCGAGTCCCGAGCGCGACTGCGAGTCCCGAGCGCGACTGCGAGTCCCGAGTGTGACTGCGAGTCCCGAGAGTGACTGCGAGACCCGAGTGTGACTGCGAGACCCGAGCGCGACTGCGAGACCCGAGTGTGACTGCGAGTCCCGAGAGTGACTGCGAGTCCCGAGTGTGACTGCGAGTCCCGAGCGCGACTGCGAGTCCCGAGTGTGACTGCGAGTCCCGAGCGCGACTGCGAGTCCCGAGCGAGACTGCGAGACCCGAGTGTGACTGCGAGACCCGAGAGCGACAGCGAGTCCCGAGTGCGACTGCGAGTCCCGAGCGTGACTGCGAGTCCCGAGCGTGACTGCGAGTCCCGAGCGCGACAGCGAGTCCCGAGTGTGACTGCGAGTCCCGAGTGTGACTGCGAGTCCCGAGCGCGACTGCGAGTCCCGAGCGCGACTGCGAGTCCCCAGCGCGACTGCGAGCCCCCAGCGCGACTGCGAGCCCCGAGCGCGACTGCGAGCCCCGAGCGCGACTGCGAGCCCCGAGCGCGACTGCGAGTCCCGAGTGTGACTGCGAGTCCCGAGTGAGACTGCGAGTCCCGAGTGAGACTGCGAGTCCCGAGCGCGACTGCGAGTCCCCAGCGCGACTGCGAGCCCCCAGCGCGACTGCGAGCCCCGAGCGCGACTGCGAGCCCCGAGCGCGACTGCGAGCCCCGAGCGCGACTGCGAGTCCCGAGTGTGACTGCGAGTCCCGAGTGAGACTGCGAGTCCCGAGTGTGACTGCGAGTCCCGAGCGCGACTGCGAGTCCCGAGTGAGACTGCGAGACTCATGTGTGACTGCGAGTCCCAAGTGAGACTGCGAGACCCGAGTGCGACAGCGAGTCCCGAGCGCGACTGCGAGACCCGAGTGCGACAGCGAGTCCCGAGTGTGACTGCGAGTCCCGAGTGTGACTGCGTGACCCGAGTGTGACTGCGAGTCCCGAGGGCGACTGCGAGCCCCGAGCGCGACTGCGAGTCCCGAGTGTGACTGCGAGTCCCGAGCGCGACTGCGAGACCCGAGTGCGACAGCGAGTCCCGAGTGAGACTGCGAGACCCGAGCGTGACTGCGAGTCCCGAGCGAGACTGCGAGACCCGAGGGCGACTGCGAGACCCGAGTGTGACTGCGAGTCCCCAGCGTGACTGCGAGTCCCGAGCCTGACTGCGAGTCCCGAGTGCGACTGCGAGACCCGAGCGTGACTGCGAGTCCCGAGTGCGACTGCGAGACCCGAGGGCGACTGCGAGACCCGAGCACGACTGCGAGTCCCGAGCGCGACTGCGAGACCCGAGTGCGACTGCGAGTCCCGAGTGTGACTGCGAGTCCCGAGCGCGACAGCGAGTCCCGAGTGCGACTGCGAGTCCCGAGTGCGACTGCGAGTCCCGAGTGCGACTGCGAGACCTGAGCGCGACTGCGAGTCCCGAGGGCGACTGCGAGACCCGAGTGTGACTGCGAGTCCCGAGTGTGACTGCGAGACCCGAGTGTGACTGCGAGTCCCGAGTGTGACTGCGAGTCCCGAGTGTGACTGCGAGTCCCGAGCGCGACTGCGAGACCCTAGTGAGACTGCGAGTCCCGAGGGCGACTGCGAGTCCCGAGTGTGACTGCGAGTCCCGAGCGCGACTGCGAGACCCGAGTGTGACTGCGAGTCCCGAGCGCGACTGCGAGACCCGAGTGTGACTGCGAGTCCCGAGTGTGACTGCGAGACCCGAGCGTGACTGCGAGTCCCGAGCGCGACTGCGAGACCCTAGTGAGACTGCGAGTCCCGAGGGCGACTGCGAGTCCCGAGTGTGACTGCGAGTCCCGAGCGCGACTGCGAGACCCGAGTGTGACTGCGAGTCCCGAGAGTGACTGCGAGTCCCGAGTGTGACTGCGAGTCCCGAGTGCGACTGCGAGTCCCGAGTGTGACTGCGAGTCCCGAGTGTGACTGCCAGTTCCGAGCGCGACTGCGAGTCCCGAGCGCGACTGCGAGTCCCGAGCGCGACTGCGAGTCCCGAGCGCGACTGCGAGACCCGAGCGCGACAGCGAGTCCCGAGTGAGACTGCGAGACCCGAGCGTGACTGCGAGTCCCGAGTGACACTGCGAGACCCGAGTGCGACAGCGAGTCCCGAGCGCGACTGCGAGTCCCGAGCGCGACTGCGAGACCCGAGCGCGACAGCGAGTCCCGAGTGTGACTGCGAGACCCGAGCGTGACTGCGAGTCCCGAGTGACACTGCGAGACCCGAGTGCGACAGCGAGTCCCGAGCGCGACTGCGAGTCCCGAGCGCGACTGCGAGTCCCGAGTGTGACTGCGAGACCCGAGTGTGACTGCGAGTCCCGAGTGACACTGCGAGACCCGAGCGTGACTGCGAGTCCCGAGTGACACTGCGAGACCCGAGTGCGACAGCGAACCCCGAGCGCGACTGCGAGTCCCGAGCGCGACTGCGAGTCCCGAGTGAGACTGCGAGACCCGAGTGTGACTGCGAGTCCCGAGTGTGACTGCGAGTCCCGAGGGCGACTGCGAGTCCCGAGTGTGACTGCGAGTCCCGAGGGCGACTGCGAGTCCCGAGTGTGACTGCCAGTTCCGAGCGTGACTGCGAGACCCGAGTGACACTGCGAGACCCGAGTGTGACTGCGAGTCCCGAGGGCGACTGCGAGACCCGAGTGTGACTGCGAGTCCCGAGTGTGACTGCGAGTCCCGAGTGAGACTGCGAGACCCGAGCGCGACTGCGAGTCCCGAGCGCGACTGCGAGACCCGAGCGCGACAGCGAGTCCCGAGTGAGACTGCGAGACCCGAGTGTGACTGCGAGTCCCGAGTGACACTGCGAGACCCGAGTGTGACTGCGAGACCCGAGTGCGACTGCGAGACCCGAGTGCGACTGCGAGTCCCGAGTGTGACTGCGAGTCCCCAGCGCGACTGCGAGACCCGAGTGTGACTGCGAGTCCCGAGCGCGACAGCGAGTCCCGAGTGTGACTGCGAGACCCGAGTGTGACTGCGAGTCCCGAGTGTGACTGCGAGACCCGAGTCCCGAGTGTGACTGCGAGTCCCGAGTGTGACTGCGAGTCCCGAGTGCGACTGCGAGTCCCGAGCGTGACTGCGAGACCCGAGCGCGACTGCGAGTCCCGAGTGTGACTGCGAGTCCCGAGCGTGACTGCGAGACCCGAGTGTGACTGCGAGTCCCGAGTGTGACTGCGAGACCCGAGCGCGACTGCGAGTCCCGAGTGTGACTGCGAGTCCCGAGTGTGACTGCGAGACCCGAGCGCGACTGCGAGTCCCGAGTGTGACTGCGAGTCCCGAGCGTGACTGCGAGACCCGAGTGTGACTGCGAGTCCCGAGTGTGACTGCGAGACCCGAGTGTGACTGCGAGTCCCGAGTGTGACTGCGAGACCCGAGCGTGACTGCGAGTCCCGAGCGCGACAGCGAGTCCCGAGTGAGACTGCGAGTCCCGAGTGTGACTGCGAGTCCCGAGCGCGACTGCGAGACCCGAGTGTGACTGCGAGTCCCGAGCGCGACAGCGAGTCCCGAGGGCGACTGCGAGTCCCGAGTGTGACTGCGAGACCCGAGTGTGACTGCGAGTCCCGAGTGACACTGCGAGACCCGAGTGCGACAGCGAGTCCCGAGCGCGACTGCGAGTCCCGAGCGCGACTGCGAGTCCCGAGTGAGACTGCGAGACCCGAGTGTGACTGCGAGTCCCGAGTGTGACTGCGAGTCCCGAGGGCGACTGCGAGTCCCGAGTGTGACTGCGAGTCCCGAGGGCGACTGCGAGTCCCGAGTGTGACTGCCAGTTCCGAGCGTGACTGCGAGACCCGAGTGACACTGCGAGACCCGAGTGTGACTGCGAGTCCCGAGGGCGACTGCGAGACCCGAGTGTGACTGCGAGTCCCGAGTGTGACTGCGAGTCCCGAGTGAGACTGCGAGACCCGAGCGCGACTGCGAGTCCCGAGCGCGACTGCGAGACCCGAGCGCGACAGCGAGTCCCGAGTGAGACTGCGAGACCCGAGTGTGACTGCGAGTCCCGAGTGACACTGCGAGACCCGAGTGTGACTGCGAGACCCGAGTGCGACTGCGAGACCCGAGTGCGACTGCGAGTCCCGAGTGTGACTGCGAGTCCCCAGCGCGACTGCGAGACCCGAGTGTGACTGCGAGTCCCGAGCGCGACAGCGAGTCCCGAGTGTGACTGCGAGACCCGAGTGTGACTGCGAGTCCCGAGTGTGACTGCGAGACCCGAGTCCCGAGTGTGACTGCGAGTCCCGAGTGTGACTGCGAGTCCCGAGTGCGACTGCGAGTCCCGAGCGTGACTGCGAGACCCGAGCGCGACTGCGAGTCCCGAGTGTGACTGCGAGTCCCGAGCGTGACTGCGAGACCCGAGTGTGACTGCGAGTCCCGAGTGTGACTGCGAGACCCGAGCGCGACTGCGAGTCCCGAGTGTGACTGCGAGTCCCGAGTGTGACTGCGAGACCCGAGCGCGACTGCGAGTCCCGAGTGTGACTGCGAGTCCCGAGCGTGACTGCGAGACCCGAGTGTGACTGCGAGTCCCGAGTGTGACTGCGAGACCCGAGTGTGACTGCGAGTCCCGAGTGTGACTGCGAGACCCGAGCGTGACTGCGAGTCCCGAGCGCGACAGCGAGTCCCGAGTGAGACTGCGAGTCCCGAGTGTGACTGCGAGACCCGAGTGTGACTGCGAGTCCCGAGCGCGACAGCGAGTCCCGAGGGCGACTGCGAGACCCGAGTGTGACTGCGAGTCCCGAGTGAGACTGCGAGTCCCGAGAGTGACTGCGAGACCCGAGTGTGACTGCGAGTCCCGAGTGTGACTGCGAGACCCGAGTGTGACTGCGAGTCCCGAGTGTGACTGCGAGTCCCGAGTGTGACTGCGAGACCCGAGTGTGACTGCGAGTCCCGAGTGTGACTGCGAGACCCGAGTGTGACTGCGAGCCCCGAGTGTGACTGCGAGACCCGAGTGTGACTGCGAGTCCCGAGTGTGACTGCGAGTCCCGAGTGTGACTGCGAGACCCGAGTGTGACTGCGAGTCCCGAGTGAGACTGCGAGTCCCGAGTGTGACTGCGAGTCCCGAGTGTGACTGCGAGACCCGAGTGTGACTGCGAGACCCGAGCGTGACTGCGAGTCCCGAGCGCGACTGCGAGACCCGAGTGTGACTGCGAGTCCCGAGCGCGACAGCGAGTCCCGAGTGAGACTGCGAGACCCGAGCGTGACTGCGAGTCCCGAGTGTGACTGCGAGTCCCGAGCGTGACTGCGAGTCCCGAGCGCGACTGCGAGTCCCGAGAGTGACTGCGAGTCCCGAGTGTGACTGCGAGTCCCGAGTGTGACTGCGAGTCCCGAGCGTGACTGCGAGTCCCGAGCGCGACTGCGAGTCCCGAGAGTGACTGCGAGACCCGAGTGTGACTGCGAGTCCCGAGTGCGACTGCGAGTCCCGAGCGCGACTGCGAGTCCCGAGCGCGACTGCGAGTCCCGAGAGTGACTGCGAGTCCCGAGTGTGACTGCGAGTCCCGAGTGCGACTGCGAGACCCGAGTGTGACTGCGAGACCCGAGCCCGACTGCGAGTCCCGAGCGCGACTGCGAGACCCGAGTGAGACTGCGAGTCCCGAGTGTGACTGCGAGTCCCGAGCGCGACTGCGAGTCCCGAGCGCGACTGCGAGACCCGAGTGTGACTGCGAGTCCCGAGCGCGACTGCGAGTCCCGAGCGCGACTGCGAGACCCGAGTGTGACTGCGAGTCCCGAGCGCGACTGCGAGTCCCGAGCGCGACTGCGAGTCCCGAGTGTGACTGCGAGTCCCGAGCGTGACTGCGAGTCCCGAGCGCGACAGCGAGACCCGAGTGTGACTGCGAGACCCGAGTGTGACTGCGAGTCCCGAGTGCGACTGCGAGTCCCGAGCGTGACTGCGAGACTCATGTGAGACTGCGAGACCCGAGTGAGACTGCGAGACCCGAGTGTGACTGCGAGTCCCGAGCGCGACTGCGAGTCCCGAGCGTGACTGCGAGACTCATGTGAGACTGCGAGACCCGAGTGCGACTGCGAGTCCCGAGCGCGACTGCGAGTCCCGAGCGTGACTGCGAGACCCGAGTGCGACTGCGAGTCCCGAGCGTGACTGCGAGTCCCGAGTGTGACTGCGAGACCCGAGTGTGACTGCGAGACCCGAGAGCGACTGCGAGTCCCGAGTGTGACTGCGAGACCCGAGTGTGACTGCGAGACCCGAGAGTGACTGCGAGACCCGAGTGTGACTGCGAGACCCGAGAGTGACTGCGAGACCCGAGCGTGACTGCGAGTCCCGAGCGCGACTGCGAGTCCCGAGCGCGACTGCGAGTCCCGAGTGTGACTGCGAGACCCGAGCGCGACTGCGAGTCCCGAGTGTGACTGCGAGTCCCGAGCGCGACAGCGAGTCCCGAGTGAGACTGCGAGACCCGAGTGTGACTGCGAGTCCCGAGCGCGACTGCGAGTCCCGAGTGTGACTGCGAGTCCCGTGTGCGACAGCGAGTCCCGAGTGAGACTGCGAGACCCGAGTGCGACTGCGAGTCCCGAGCGCGACTGCGAGTCCCGAGCGCGACTGCGAGACCCGAGAGCGACTGCGAGTCCCGAGTGTGACTGCGAGACCCGAGTGTGACTGCGAGACCCGAGTGTGACTGCGAGTCCCGAGTGCGACTGCGAGACCCGAGCGCGACTGCGAGTCCCGAGTGTGACTGCGAGTCCCGAGTGTGACTGCGAGTCCCGAGCGCGACTGCGAGTCCCGAGTGTGACTGCGAGTCCCGAGCGAGACTGCGAGACCCGAGTGTGACTGCGAGTCCCGAGCGCGACTGCGAGTCCCGAGCGTGACTGCGAGTCCCGAGTGCGACTGCGAGTCCCGAGCGTGACTGCGAGACCCGAGTGTGACTGCGAGTCCCGAGTGTGACTGCGAGACCCGAGCGCGACTGCGAGTCCCGAGCGCGACTGCGAGTCCCGAGCGCGACTGCGAGTCCCGAGTGAGACTGCGAGTCCCGAGTGTGACTGCGAGACCCGAGTGTGACTGCGAGACCCGAGTGTGACTGCGAGTCCCGAGTGTGACTGCGAGTCCCGAGTGTGACTGCGAGTCCCGAGTGTGACTGCGAGTCCCGAGCGCGACTGCGAGTCCCGAGTGTGACAGCGAGACCCGAGTGTGACTGCGAGACCCGAGTGTGACTGCGAGCCCCGAGTGTGACTGCGAGTCCCGAGTGTGACTGCGAGTCCCGAGTGTGACTGCGAGTCCCGAGTGTGACTGCGAGACCCGAGTGTGACTGCGAGTCCCGAGCGTGACTGCGAGTCCCGAGTGTGACTGCGAGTCCCGAGTGTGACTGCGAGTCCCGAGTGTGACTGCGAGACCCGAGTGTGACTGCGAGTCCCGAGCGCGACTGCGAGTCCCGAGCGCGACAGCGAGACCCGAGCGCGACAGCGAGTCCCGAGTGTGACTGCGAGTCCCGAGTGTGACTGCGAGACCCGAGTGTGACTGCGAGTCCCGAGCGTGACTGCGAGACCCGAGCGCGACAGCGAGTCCCGAGTGTGACTGCGAGTCCCGAGCGCGACTGCGAGACCCGAGTGTGACTGCGAGACCCGAGCGCGACAGCGAGTCCCGAGTGTGACTGCGAGTCCCGAGTGAGACTGCGAGACCCGAGTGTGACTGCGAGTCCCGAGGGTGACTGCGAGTCCCGAGTGTGACTGCGAGTCCCGAGCGCGACTGCGAGACCCGAGTGTGACTGCGAGTCCCGAGGGTGACTGCGAGTCCCGAGTGTGACTGCGAGTCCCGAGCGCGACTGCGAGACCCGAGTGTGACTGCGAGTCCCGAGGGTGACTGCGAGTCCCGAGTGTGACTGCGAGTCCCGAGCGCGACTGCGAGACCCGAGTGTGACTGCGAGTCCCGAGGGTGACTGCGAGTCCCGAGTGTGACTGCGAGTCCCGAGTGTGACTGCGAGACCCGAGTGTGACTGCGAGACCCGAGTGTGACTGCGAGTCCCGAGCGCGACTGCGAGTCCCGAGTGAGACTGCGAGTCCCGAGTGTGACTGCGAGACCCGAGTGCGACTGCGAGTCCCGAGTGCGACTGCGAGTCCCGAGCGCGACTGCGAGACCCGAGTGTGACTGCGAGACCCGAGTGTGACTGCGAGACCCGAGTGTGACTGCGAGACCCGAGTGTGACTGCGAGACCCGAGTGAGACTGCGAGTCCCGAGTGTGACTGCGAGTCCCGAGTGTGACTGCGAGACCCGAGTGTGACTG
Source organism: Scyliorhinus torazame (assembly GCF_047496885.1). Lineage (NCBI taxonomy): Eukaryota > Metazoa > Chordata > Chondrichthyes > Carcharhiniformes > Scyliorhinidae > Scyliorhinus > Scyliorhinus torazame. Next base: position 338,609,062 of record NC_092710.1, on the reverse strand, counting down.
CGAGACCCGAGTGTGACTGCGAGTCCCGAGTGCGACTGCGAGACCCGAGTGTGACTGCGAGACCCGAGTGTGACTGCGAGACCCGAGTGAGACTGCGAGTCCCGAGTGTGACTGCGAGTCCCGAGTGTGACTGCGAGACCCGAGTGCGACTGCGAGACCCGAGTGTGACTGCGAGTCCCGAGTGTGACTGCGAGACCCGAGTGTGACTGCGAGACCCGAGTGTGACTGCGAGTCCCGAGTGTGACTGCGAGTCCCGAGCGCGACTGCGAGACCCGAGTGTGACTGCGAGTCCCGAGTGTGACTGCGAGTCCCGAGCGCGACTGCGAGACCCGAGTGCGACTGCGAGACCCGAGTGTGACTGCGAGTCCCGAGCGAGACTGCGAGTCCCGAGGGCGACTGCGAGCCCCGAGCGCGACTGCGAGTCCCGAGTGTGACTGCGAGTCCCGAGTGCGACTGCGAGACCCGAGGGCGACTGCGAGTCCCGAGAGTGACTGCGAGCCCCGAGCGAGACTGCGAGACCCGAGGGCGACTGCGAGACCCGAGTGTGACTGCGAGACCCGAGCGTGACTGCGAGTCCCGAGCGCGACTGCGAGACCCGAGCGCGACTGCGAGTCCCGAGCGCGACTGCGAGTCCCGACTGCGACAGCGAGTCCCGAGCGCGACTGCGAGTCCCGAGCGCGACTGCGAGTCCCGAGCGCGACAGCGAGTCCCGAGTGTGACTGCGAGTCCCGAGCGCGACTGCGAGTCCCGAGCGCGACAGCGAGTCCCGAGCGCGACTGCGAGTCCCGAGCGCGACTGCGAGTCCCGAGCGCGACAGCGAGTCCCGAGTGTGACTGCGAGTCCCGAGCGCGACTGCGAGTCCCGAGCGCGACAGCGAGTCCCGAGCGCGACTGCGAGTCCCGAGCGCGACTGCGAGACCCGAGCGCGACTGCGAGTCCCGAGTGTGACTGCGAGTCCCGAGCGCGACTGCGAGTCCCGAGTGCGACAGCGAGTCCCGAGCGCGACTGCGAGTCCCGAGCGCGACTGCGAGTCCCGAGCGCGACAGCGAGTCCCGAGTGTGACTGCGAGTCCCGAGCGCGACTGCGAGTCCCGAGCGCGACAGCGAGTCCCGAGCGCGACTGCGAGTCCCGAGCGCGACTGCGAGACCCGAGTGTGACTGCGAGTCCCGAGTGTGACTGCGAGTCCCGAGCGCGACTGCGAGTCCCGAGTGCGACAGCGAGTCCCGAGCGCGACTGCGAGTCCCGAGCGCGACTGCGAGTCCCGAGCGCGACTGCGAGACCCGAGTGTGACTGCGAGTCCCGAGCGCGACTGCGAGTCCCGAGTGTGACTGCGAGTCCCGAGCGTGACTGCGAGTCCCGAGCGTGACTGCGAGTCCCGAGTGTGACTGCGAGTCCCGAGCGTGACTGCGAGTCCCGAGTGAGACTGCGAGTCCCGAGTGAGACTGCGAGTCCCGAGCGCGACTGCGAGCCCCGAGTGTGACTGCGAGTCCCGAGCGCGACTGCGAGTCCCGAGTGTGACTGCGAGTCCCGAGTGAGACTGCGAGTCCCGAGCGCGACTGCGAGTCCCGAGTGTGACTGCGAGTCCCGAGCGCGACTGCGAGTCCCGAGTGAGACTGCGAGTCCCGAGTGTGACTGCGAGTCCCCGAGCGCGACTGCGAGTCCCGAGTGTGACTGCGAGTCCCGAGCGCGACTGCGAGTCCCGAGTGAGACTGCGAGTCCCGAGTGTGACTGCGAGACCCGAGTGTGACTGCGAGACCCGAGCGCGACTGCGAGTCCCGAGTGTGACTGCGAGTCCCGAGCGCGACTGCGAGTCCCGAGTGAGACTGCGAGTCCCGAGTGTGACTGCGAGTCCCCGAGCGCGACTGCGAGTCCCGAGTGTGACTGCGAGTCCCGAGCGTGACTGCGAGTCCCGAGTGCGACTGCGAGTCCCGAGTGTGACTGCGAGTCCCGAGCGCGACTGCGAGTCCCGAGTGTGACTGCGAGTCCCGAGTGTGACTGCGAGTCCCGAGTGAGACTGCGAGACCCGAGTGTGACTGCGAGTCCCGAGCGCGACTGCGAGTCCCGAGTGAGACTGCGAGTCCCGAGCGCGACTGCGAGTCCCGAGTGTGACTGCGAGTCCCGAGCGCGACTGCGAGTCCCGAGTGTGACTGCGAGACCCGAGTGTGACTGCGAGTCCCGAGCGCGACTGCGAGTCCCGAGTGTGACTGCGAGTCCCGAGTGAGACTGCGAGACCCGAGTGTGACTGCGAGACCCGAGTGTGACTGCGAGTCCCGAGCGTGACTGCGAGTCCCGAGTGTGACTGCGAGTCCCGAGCGCGACTGCGAGTCCCGAGTGTGACTGCGAGTCCCGAGTGTGACTGCGAGTCCCGAGTGAGACTGCGAGACCCGAGTGTGACTGCGAGTCCCGAGCGCGACTGCGAGTCCCGAGTGTGACTGCGAGTCCCGAGTGAGACTGCGAGACCCGAGTGTGACTGCGAGACCCGAGCGTGACTGCGAGTCCCGAGCGCGACTGCGAGTCCCGAGTGTGACTGCGAGTCCCGAGTGAGACTGCGAGACCCGAGTGTGACTGCGAGTCCCGAGCGCGACTGCGAGTCCCGAGTGTGACTGCGAGTCCCGAGTGTGACTGCGAGACCCGAGTGTGACTGCGAGACCCGAGTGTGACTGCGAGACCCGAGTGTGACTGCGAGACCCGAGCGTGACTGCGAGACCCGAGAGTGACTGCGAGACCCGAGTGTGACTGCGAGACCCGAGTGTGACTGCGAGTCCCGAGTGTGACTGCGAGTCCCGAGCGCGACTGCGAGACCCGAGCGCGACTGCGAGACCCGAGTGTGACTGCGAGTCCCGAGTGTGACTGCGAGTCCCGAGTGTGACTGCGAGTCCCGAGCGCGACTGCGAGCCCCGAGCGCGACTGCGAGACCCGAGTGAGACTGCGAGTCCCGAGTGTGACTGCGAGTCCCGAGTGTGACTGCGAGTCCCGAGCGCGACTGCGAGTCCCGAGTGTGACTGCGAGTCCCGAGTGTGACAGCGAGTCCCGAGTGTGACTGCGAGTCCCGAGCGCGACTGCGAGTCCCGAGTGTGACTGCGAGACCCGAGTGTGACTGCGAGTCCCGAGTGTGACTGCGAGACCCGAGCGTGACTGCGAGACCCGAGTGAGACTGCGAGTCCCGAGTGTGACTGCGAGTCCCGAGTGTGACTGCGAGTCCCGAGTGAGACTGCGAGTCCCGAGTGTGACTGCGAGACCCGGGCGTGACTGCGAGTCCCGAGTGAGACTGCGAGACCCGAGTGAGACTGCGAGACCCGAGCGCGACAGCGAGTCCCGAGTGTGACTGCGAGACCCGAGTGTGACTGCGAGTCCCGAGTGTGACTGCGAGTCCCGAGTGTGACTGCGAGACCCGAGTGTGACTGCGAGTCCCGAGCGCGACTGCGAGTCCCGAGTGTGACTGCGAGTCCCGAGCGCGACTGCGAGTCCCGAGTGCGACTGCGAGACCCGAGTGTGACTGCGAGTCCCGAGTGCGACTGCGAGTCCCGAGTGTGACTGCGAGACCCGAGTGTGACTGCGAGTCCCGAGTGTGACTGCGAGACCCGAGCGTGACTGCGAGTCCCGAGTGTGACTGCGAGACCCGAGCGTGACTGCGAGTCCCGAGCGTGACTGCGAGACCCGAGTGTGACTGCGAGTCCCGAGCGCGACTGCGAGTCCCGAGTGCGACTGCGAGTCCCGAGCGCGACTGCGAGACCCGAGTGTGACTGCGAGACCCGAGTGTGACTGCGAGTCCCGAGTGTGACTGCGAGTCCCGAGCGCGACTGCGAGTCCCGAGAGTGACTGCGAGTCCCGAGTGTGACTGCGAGACCCGAGAGTGACTGCGAGTCCCGAGTGTGACTGCGAGACCCGAGCGCGACTGCGAGACCCGAGTGTGACTGCGAGTCCCGAGTGTGACTGCGAGACCCGAGCGCGACTGCGAGTCCCGAGTGAGACTGCGAGTCCCGAGCGCGACTGCGAGTCCCGAGTGAGACTGCGAGTCCCGAGTGAGACTGCGAGTCCCGAGTGTGACTGCGAGTCCCGAGTGAGACTGCGAGCCCCGAGCGCGACAGCGAGTCCCGAGTGTGACTGCGAGTCCCGAGAGTGACAGCGAGTCCCGAGTGAGACTGCGAGTCCCGAGAGTGACAGCGAGTCCCGAGCGTGACTGCGAGCCCCGAGTGTGACTGCGAGTCCCGAGCGCGACTGCGAGTCCCGAGAGTGACTGCGAGTCCCGAGTGTGACTGCGAGACCCGAGCGCGACTGCGAGACCCGAGTGTGACTGCGAGTCCCGAGTGTGACTGCGAGACCCGAGCGCGACTGCGAGTCCCGAGTGAGACTGCGAGTCCCGAGCGCGACTGCGAGACCCGAGTGTGACTGCGAGTCCCGAGTGAGACTGCGAGTCCCGAGAGTGACAGCGAGTCCCGAGCGTGACTGCGAGCCCCGAGTGTGACTGCGAGACCCGAGTGTGACTGCGAGTCCCGAGTGTGACTGCGAGCCCCCAGCGCGACTGCGAGTCCCGAGCGCGACAGCGAGTCCCGAGCGTGACTGCGAGTCCCGAGTGTGACTGCGAGCCCCGAGTGTGACTGCGAGACCCGAGTGTGACTGCGAGCCCCGAGTGTGACTGCGAGCCCCGAGTGTGACTGCGAGCCCCCAGCGCGACTGCGAGTCCCGAGCGCGACAGCGAGTCCCGAGCGTGACTGCGAGTCCCGAGTGTGACTGCGAGACCCGAGTGTGACTGCGAGTCCCGAGCGTGACTGCGAGACCCGAGTGTGACTGCGAGCCCCGAGCGGGACTGCGAGTCCCGAGCGCGACTGCGAGACCCGAGCGCGACTGCGAGACCCGAGTGCGACTGCGAGTCCCGAGCGCGACTGCGAGTCCCGAGCGCGACTGCGAGTCCCGAGTGTGACTGCGAGTCCCGAGTGTGACTGCGAGACCCGAGTGTGACAGCGAGTCCCGAGTGTGACTGCGAGTCCCGAGTGTGACTGCGAGTCCCGAGCGCGACTGCGAGCCCCGAGCGCGACTGCGAGTCCCGAGTGTGACTGCGAGACCCGAGTGTGACTGCGAGTCCCGAGCGCGACTGCGAGACCCGAGCGCGACTGCGAGTCCCGAGTGCGACTGCGAGTCCCGAGTGTGACTGCGAGTCCCGAGCGTGACTGCGAGTCCCGAGTGTGACTGCGAGTCCCGAGCGCGACTGCGAGTCCCGAGCGTGACTGCGAGTCCCGAGTGTGACTGCGAGTCCCGAGCGCGACTGCGAGTCCCGAGTGTGACTGCGAGTCCCGAGCGCGACTGCGAGTCCCGAGTGTGACTGCGAGACCCGAGTGTGACAGCGAGTCCCGAGTGTGACTGCGAGTCCCGAGTGTGACTGCGAGTCCCGAGCGCGACTGCGAGCCCCGAGCGCGACTGCGAGTCCCGAGTGTGACTGCGAGACCCGAGTGTGACTGCGAGTCCCGAGCGCGACTGCGAGACCCGAGCGCGACTGCGAGTCCCGAGTGCGACTGCGAGTCCCGAGTGTGACTGCGAGTCCCGAGCGTGACTGCGAGTCCCGAGTGTGACTGCGAGTCCCGAGCGCGACTGCGAGTCCCGAGCGCGACTGCGAGTCCCGAGTGTGACTGCGAGTCCCGAGCGCGACTGCGAGTCCCGAGCGTGACTGCGAGTCCCGAGTGTGACTGCGAGTCCCGAGTGTGACTGCGAGTCCCGAGTGTGACTGCGAGACCCGAGTGTGACTGCGAGACCCGAGCGCGACTGCGAGACCCGAGTGTGACTGCGAGTCCCGAGTGCGACTGCGAGACCCGAGTGCGACTGCGAGTCCCGAGTGTGACTGCGAGACCCGAGCGCGACTGCGAGTCCCGAGCGCGACTGCGAGTCCCGAGTGTGACTGCGAGACCCGAGTGTGACTGCGAGTCCCGAGCGCGACTGCGAGTCCCGAGCGCGACTGCGAGTCCCGAGCGTGACTGCGAGACCCGAGTGTGACTGCGAGTCCCGAGCGTGACTGCGAGTCCCGAGCGCGACTGCGAGTCCCGAGTGTGACTGCGAGTCCCGAGCGCGACTGCGAGTCCCGAGCGCGACTGCGAGTCCCGAGCGTGACTGCGAGTCCCGAGTGTGACTGCGAGACCCGAGTGTGACTGCGAGTCCCGAGTGTGACTGCGAGTCCCGAGCGTGACTGCGAGCCCCGAGCGCGACTGCGAGTCCCGAGAGCGACTGCGAGTCCCGAGTGTGACTGCGAGACCCGAGCGAGACTGCGAGTCCCGAGAGCGACTGCGAGACCCGAGCGCGACTGCGAGTCCCGAGCGAGACTGCGAGACCCGAGCGCGACTGCGAGTCCCGAGCGAGACTGCGAGTCCCGAGCGCGACTGCGAGTCCCGAGCGCGACTGCGAGACCCGAGTGTGACTGCGAGTCCCGAGCGCGACTGCGAGTCCCGAGCGCGACTGCGAGACCCGAGCGCGACTGCGAGACCCGAGCGCGACTGCGAGTCCCGAGCGCGACTGCGAGTCCCGAGCGTGACTGCGAGACCCGAGTGTGACTGCGAGTCCCGAGTGTGACTGCGAGTCCCGAGTGTGACTGCGAGACCCGAGTGTGACTGCGAGTCCCGAGTGTGACAGCGAGTCCCGAGTGTGACTGCGAGACCCGAGTGTGACTGCGAGACCCGAGTGTGACTGCGAGTCCCGAGTGTGACTGCGAGTCCCGAGTGTGACTGCGAGTCCCGAGTGTGACTGCGAGTCCCGAGTGTGACTGCGAGACCCGAGCGCGACAGCGAGTCCCGAGCGCGACTGCGAGTCCCGAGTGTGACTGCGAGTCCCGAGTGTGACTGCGAGTCCCGAGTGTGACTGCGAGACCCGAGCGCGACTGCGAGTCCCGAGCGCGACTGCGAGTCCCGAGCGAGACTGCGAGACCCGAGCGCGACTGCGAGTCCCGAGAGTGACTGCGAGTCCCGAGTGTGACTGCGAGTCCCGAGCGCGACTGCGAGACCCGAGTGTGACTGCGAGTCCCGAGCGCGACTGCGAGACCCGAGTGTGACTGCGAGTCCCGAGAGCGACTGCGAGACCCGAGAGTGACTGCGAGTCCCGAGTGTGACTGCGAGACCCGAGTGTGACTGCGAGTCCCGAGTGTGACTGCGAGACCCGAGTGTGACTGCGAGTCCCGAGTGTGACTGCGAGTCCCGAGCGCGACTGCGAGACCCGAGTGTGACTGCGAGTCCCGAGTGTGACTGCGAGTCCCGAGTGTGACTGCGAGACCCGAGTGAGACTGCGAGTCCCGAGAGCGACTGCGAGTCCCGAGTGTGACTGCGAGACCCGAGGGTGACTGCGAGTCCCGAGTGTGACTGCGAGTCCCGAGTGTGACTGCGAGTCCCGTCCTGAGTGCGACAGCGAGTCCCGAGTGTGACTGCGAGTCCCGAGTGTGACTGCGAGTCCCGAGTGTGACTGCGAGTCCCGAGTGTGACTGCGAGTCCCGAGTGTGACTGCGAGACCCGAGCGCGACTGCGAGACCCGAGCGCGACTGCGAGACCCGAGTGAGACTGCGAGTCCCGAGAGCGACTGCGAGTCCCGAGTGTGACTGCGAGACCCGAGGGTGACTGCGAGTCCCGAGTGTGACTGCGAGTCCCGAGTGTGACTGCGAGACCCGAGGGTGACTGCGAGTCCCGAGTGCGACTGCGAGACCCGAGAGCGACTGCGAGTCCCGAGTGTGACTGCGAGACCCGAGGGTGACTGCGAGTCCCGAGAGCGACTGCGAGTCCCGAGGGTGACTGCGAGTCCCGAGTGTGACTGCGAGTCCCGAGCGCGACAGCGAGTCCCGAGTGAGACTGCGAGACCCGAGTGTGACTGCGAGTCCCGAGCGTGACTGCGAGTCCCGAGCGCGACTGCGAGACCCGAGCGTGACTGCGAGACCCGAGCGCGACTGCGAGTCCCGAGTGTGACTGCGAGTCCCGAGTGTGACTGCGAGTCCCGAGAGTGACTGCGAGTCCCGAGCGAGACTGCGAGTCCCGAGTGTGACTGCGAGTCCCGAGTGTGACTGCGAGTCCCGAGCGAGACTGCGAGACCCGAGTGTGACTGCGAGTCCCGAGCGTGACTGCGAGTCCCGAGTGTGACTGCGAGACCCGAGCGCGACTGCGAGTCCCGAGCGAGACTGCGAGACCCGAGTGTGACTGCGAGTCCCGAGTGTGACTGCGAGTCCCGAGCGTGACTGCGAGACCCGAGTGTGACTGCGAGTCCCGAGTGTGACTGCGAGTCCCGAGTGTGACTGCGAGTCCCGAGCGCGACTGCGAGTCCCGAGTGTGACTGCGAGTCCCGAGTGTGACTGCGAGTCCCGAGCGCGACTGCGAGACCCGAGTGTGACTGCGAGACCCGAGTGTGACTGCGAGTCCCGAGTGTGACTGCGAGTCCCGAGCGCGACTGCGAGTCCCGAGCGCGACTGCGAGTCCCGAGTGTGACTGCGAGACCCGAGCGCGACTGCGAGTCCCGAGCGTGACTGCGAGTCCCGAGCGCGACTGCGAGACCCGAGCGCGACTGCGAGACCCGAGGGCGACTGCGAGCCCCGAGCGCGACTGCGAGTCCCGAGTGTGACTGCGAGACCCGAGCGCGACTGCGAGTCCCGAGCGCGACTGCGAGACCCGAGTGTGACTGCGAGACCCGAGTGTGACTGCGAGTCCCGAGTGTGACTGCGAGACCCGAGTGTGACTGCGAGACCCGAGTGTGACTGCGAGACCCGAGTGTGACTGCGAGTCCCGAGTGTGACTGCGAGTCCCGAGCGCGACTGAGAGTCCCGAGTGAGACTGCGAGTCCCGAGAGTGACTGCGAGTCCCGAGTGTGACTGCGAGTCCCGAGCGCGACTGAGAGTCCCGAGTGAGACTGCGAGACCCGAGTGTGACTGCGAGACCCGAGTGTGACTGCGAGACCCGAGTGTGACTGCGAGACCCGAGTGTGACTGCGAGACCCGAGTGTGACTGCGAGACCCGAGTGTGACTGCGAGTCCCGAGTGTGACTGCGAGTCCCGAGCGCGACTGAGAGTCCCGAGTGAGACTGCGAGTCCCGAGAGTGACTGCGAGTCCCGAGTGTGACTGCGAGTCCCGAGCGCGACTGAGAGTCCCGAGTGTGACTGCGAGTCCCGAGAGTGACTGCGAGTCCCGAGAGTGACTGCGAGTCCCGAGTGTGACTGCGAGTCCCGAGTGTGACTGCGAGTCCCGAGTGCGACTGCGAGTCCCGAGTGTGACTGCGAGTCCCGAGAGCGACTGCGAGACCCGAGTGTGACTGCGAGACCCGAGGGTGACTGCGAGTCCCGAGCGCGACTGCGAGTCCCGAGCGCGACTGCGAGTCCCGAGTGTGACTGCGAGACCCGAGCGCGACTGCGAGTCCCGAGTGCGACTGCGAGTCCCGAGTGTGACTGCGAGTCCCGAGCGCGACTGCGAGTCCCGAGCGCGACTGCGAGACCCGAGCGTGACTGCGAGACCCGAGTGTGACTGCGAGTCCCGAGCGCGACTGCGAGACCCGAGCGTGACTGCGAGTCCCGAGCGCGACTGCGAGTCCCGAGTGTGACTGCGAGACCCGAGTGTGACTGCGAGTCCCGAGCGCGACTGCGAGACCCGAGCGTGACTGCGAGTCCCGAGTGTGACTGCGAGACCCGAGTGTGACTGCGAGTCCCGAGCGCGACTGCGAGACCCGAGCGTGACTGCGAGTCCCGAGTGTGACTGCGAGTCCCGAGTGTGACTGCGAGACCCGAGTGTGACTGCGAGTCCCGAGCGCGACTGCGAGACCCGAGCGTGACTGCGAGTCCCGAGTGTGACTGCGAGACCCGAGTGTGACTGCGAGACCCGAGTGTGACTGCGAGTCCCGAGCGCGACTGCGAGTCCCGAGTGTGACTGCGAGACCCGAGTGCGACTGCGAGACCCGAGTGTGACTGCGAGTCCCGAGTGTGACTGCGAGACCCGAGCGCGACTGCGAGTCCCGAGTGCGACTGCGAGTCCCGAGTGTGACTGCGAGTCCCGAGCGCGACTGCGAGTCCCGAGCGCGACTGCGAGACCCGAGTGTGACTGCGAGTCCCGAGTGTGACTGCGAGTCCCGAGCGCGACTGCGAGTCCCGAGTGTGACTGCGAGTCCCGAGCGTGACTGCGAGTCCCGAGTGTGACTGCGAGTCCCGAGTGCGACTGCGAGACCCGAGTGTGACTGCGCGTCCCGAGCGCGACTGCGAGACCCGAGTGTGACTGCGAGTCCCGAGTGCGACTGCGAGTCCCGAGCGTGACTGCGAGACCCGAGTGTGACTGCGAGTCCCGAGTGTGACTGCGAGTCCCGAGCGCGACTGCGAGACCCGAGCGCGACTGCGAGTCCCGAGTGCGACTGCGAGTCCCGAGTGTGACTGCGAGTCCCGAGCGCGACTGCGAGACCCGAGTGTGACTGCGAGTCCCGAGTGCGACTGCGAGACCCGAGTGTGACTGCGAGACCCGAGTGTGACTGCGAGTCCCGAGTGTGACTGCGAGTCCCGAGTGTGACTGCGAGACCCGAGTGTGACTGCGAGTCCCGAGTGTGACTGCGAGTCCCGAGTGTGACTGCGAGTCCCGAGTGTGACTGCGAGACCCGAGTGTGACTGCGAGACCCGAGTGTGACTGCGAGTCCCGAGCGTGACTGCGAGTCCCGAGCGTGACTGCGAGACCCGAGTGTGACTGCGAGTCCCGAGCGCGACTGCGAGACCCGAGTGTGACTGCGAGTCCCGAGCGCGACTGCGAGTCCCGAGTGTGACTGCGAGTCCCGAGCGCGACTGCGAGTCCCGAGTGTGACTGCGAGTCCCGAGTGTGACTGCGAGTCCCGAGTGTGACTGCGAGTCCCGAGTGTGACTGCGAGTCCCGAGTGTGACTGCGAGTCCCGAGTGCGACTGCGAGTCCCGAGCGCGACTGCGAGTCCCGAGTGTGACTGCGAGTCCCGAGTGTGACTGCGAGTCCCGAGCGCGACTGCGAGTCCCGAGTGTGACTGCGAGTCCCGAGTGTGACTGCGAGTCCCGAGTGCGACTGCGAGACCCGAGTGTGACTGCGAGTCCCGAGCGCGACTGCGAGACCCGAGAGTGACTGCGAGACCCGAGTGTGACTGCGAGTCCCGAGTGTGACTGCGAGTCCCGAGTGCGACTGCGAGACCCGAGTGTGACTGCGAGTCCCGAGCGCGACTGCGAGTCCCGAGCGCGACTGCGAGCCCCGAGCGCGACTGCGAGTCCCGAGCGTGACTGCGAGTCCCGAGTGCGACTGCGAGTCCCGAGCGTGACTGCGAGCCCCGAGTGTGACTGCGAGTCCCGAGTGCGACTGCGAGTCCCGAGCGCGACTGCGAGTCCCGAGCGCGACTGCGAGTCCCGAGCGCGACTGCGAGTCCCGAGAGTGACTGCGAGACCCGAGCGTGACTGCGAGTCCCGAGCGCGACTGCGAGTCCCGAGCGTGACTGCGAGACCCGAGTGTGACTGCGAGACCCGAGTGTGACTGCGAGTCCCGAGTGCGACTGCGAGTCCCGAGCGCGACTGCGAGTCCCGAGCGCGACTGCGAGTCCCGAGTGCGACTGCGAGTCCCGAGTGTGACTGCGAGTCCCGAGCGCGACTGCGAGTCCCGAGTGTGACTGCGAGTCCCGAGTGTGACTGCGAGTCTCGAGCGCGACTGCGAGTCCCGAGTGTGACTGCGAGTCTCGAGCGCGACTGCGAGTCCCGAGCGCGACTGCGAGTCCCGAGTGTGACTGCGAGTCTCGAGCGCGACTGCGAGTCCCGAGTGTGACTGCGAGTCTCGAGCGCGACTGCGAGTCCCGAGTGTGACTGCGAGTCCCGAGTGTGACAGCGAGACCCGAGGGCGACTGCGAGACCCGAGGGCGACTGCGAGACCCGAGTGTGACTGCGAGTCCCGAGTGTGACTGCGAGTCCCGAGTGTGACTGCGAGACCCGAGTGTGACTGCGAGTCCCGAGCGCGACTGCGAGTCCCGAGTGCGACTGCGAGTCCCGAGTGCGACTGCGAGACCCGAGTGTGACTGCGAGTCCCGAGTGTGACTGCGAGTCCCGAGAGTGACTGCGAGACCCGAGTGTGACTGCGAGTCCCGAGCGCGACTGCGAGTCCCGAGTGCGACTGCGAGTCCCGAGCGTGACTGCGAGTCCCGAGCGCGACTGCGAGTCCCGAGTGTGACTGCGAGTCCCGAGTGTGACTGCGAGTCCCGAGCGCGACTGCGAGTCCCGAGTGTGACTGCGAGACCCGAGTGTGACTGCGAGTCCCGAGTGCGACTGCGAGTCCCGAGTGCGACTGCGAGCCCCGAGCGCGACTGCGAGTCCCGAGTGTGACTGCGAGTCCCGAGCGCGACTGCGAGTCCCGAGAGTGACTGCGAGACCCGAGTGTGACTGCGAGACCCGAGCGCGACTGCGAGTCCCGAGTGTGACTGCGAGACCCGAGAGTGACTGCGAGTCCCGAGAGTGACTGCGAGCCCCGAGCGCGACTGCGAGTCCCGAGTGTGACTGCGAGACCCGAGCGCGACTGCGAGTCCCGAGCGTGACTGCGAGTCCCGAGCGCGACTGCGAGTCCCGAGTGCGACTGCGAGCCCCGAGTGTGACTGCGAGTCCCGAGCGCGACTGCGAGTCCCGAGCGCGACTGCGAGTCCCGAGCGCGACTGCGAGTCCCGAGTGCGACTGCGAGCCCCGAGTGTGACTGCGAGTCCCGAGCGCGACTGCGAGTCCCGAGCGCGACTGCGAGTCCCGAGTGTGACTGCGAGTCCCGAGTGTGACTGCGAGTCCCGAGCGCGACTGCGAGTCCCGAGCGCGACTGCGAGACCCGACTGCGAGACCCGAGTGTGACTGCGAGTCCCGAGTGTGACTGCGAGTCCCGAGCGCGACTGCGAGTCCCGAGCGCGACTGCGAGTCCCGAGCGCGACTGCGAGACCCGAGTGTGACTGCGAGTCCCGAGTGTGACTGCGAGTCCCGAGTGTGACTGCGAGTCCCGAGTGTGACTGCGAGACCCGAGTGTGACTGCGAGTCCCGAGTGTGACTGCGAGTCCCGAGCGCGACTGCGAGTCCCGAGTGTGACTGCGAGTCCCGAGTGTGACTGCGAGTCCCGAGTGTGACTGCGAGTCCCGAGTGTGACTGCGAGACCCGAGTGTGACTGCGAGTCCCGAGAGTGACTGCGAGTCCCGAGAGCGACAGCGAGCCCCGAGTGTGACTGCGAGTCCCGAGCGCGACTGCGAGTCCCGAGCGTGACTGCGAGACCCGAGCGCGACTGCGAGACCCGAGAGTGACTGCGAGTCCCGAGCGCGACTGCGAGCCCCGAGTGTGACTGCGAGACCCGAGTGCGACTGCGAGCCCCGAGCGTGACTGCGAGACCCGAGTGCGACTGCGAGCCCCGAGTGTGACTGCGAGACCCGAGTGTGACTGCGAGCCCCGAGTGTGACTGCGAGCCCCGAGCGCGACTGCGAATCCCGAGTGTGACTGCGAGTCCCGAGAGTGACTGCGAGACCCGAGGGCGACTGCGAATCCCGAGTGTGACTGCGAGTCCCGAGGGCGACTGCGAATCCCGAGTGTGACTGCGAGTCCCGAGGGCGACTGCGAGTCCCGAGCGCGACTGCGAGACCCGAGCGTGACTGCGAGTCCCGAGAGCGACTGCGAGACCCGAGTGCGACTGCGAGTCCCGAGCGCGACTGCGAGACCCGAGCGCGACTGCGAGTCCCGAGAGCGACTGCGAGTCCCGAGTGTGACTGCGAGTCCCGAGTGTGACTGCGAGTCCCGAGTGTTACTGCGAGTCCCGAGTGTGACTGCGAGACCCGAGTGTGACTGCGAGTCCCGAGTGTGACTGCGAGTCCCGAGTGAGACTGCGAGTCCCGAGTGTGACTGCGAGTCCCGAGTGTGACTGCGAGTCCCGAGTGAGACTGCGAGACCCGAGCGCGACTGCGAGTCCCGAGTGTGACTGCGAGTCCCGAGTGAGACTGCGAGACCCGAGTGTGACTGCGAGTCCCGAGTGTGACTGCGAGTCCCGAGTGAGACTGCGAGACCCGAGCGCGACTGCGAGTCCCGAGTGTGACTGCGAGTCCCGAGTGAGACTGCGAGTCCCGAGCGCGACTGCGAGTCCCGAGTGTGACTGCGAGTCCCGAGTGAGACTGCGAGACCCGAGCGCGACTGCGAGTCCCGAGTGTGACTGCGAGACCCGAGAGCGACTGCGAGTCCCGAGTGTGACTGCGAGTCCCGAGTGAGACTGCGAGACCCGAGCGTGACTGCGAGTCCCGAGTGTGACTGCGAGTCCCGAGAGCGACTGCGAGTCCCGAGTGTGACTGCGAGTCCCGAGTGAGACTGCGAGACCCGAGCGCGACTGCGAGTCCCGAGTGTGACTGCGAGTCCCGAGTGAGACTGCGAGTCCCGAGCGCGACTGCGAGTCCCGAGAGTGACTGCGAGTCCCGAGAGCGACTGCGAGTCCCGAGTGTGACTGCGAGACCCGAGCGCGACTGCGAGTCCCGAGAGCGACTGCGAGTCCCGAGTGTGACTGCGAGTCCCGAGTGAGACTGCGAGTCCCGAGCGCGACTGCGAGTCCCGAGCGCGACTGCGAGTCCCGAGCGTGACAGCGAGTCCCGAGCGAGACTGCGAGTCCCGAGTGTGACTGCGAGTCCCGAGTGTGACTGCGAGTCCCGAGCGCGACTGCGAGTCCCGAGAGCGACTGCGAGTCCCGAGCGTGACTGCGAGTCCCGAGTGAGACTGCGAGACCCGAGCGCGACTGCGAGTCCCGAGTGTGACTGCGAGTCCCGAGTGTGACTGCGAGTCCCGAGTGAGACTGCGAGTCCCGAGCGCGACTGCGAGTCCCGAGAGCGACTGCGAGTCCCGAGTGTGACTGCGAGTCCCGAGTGAGACTGCGAGACCCGAGCGTGACTGCGAGTCCCGAGTGAGACTGCGAGACCCGAGTGTGACTGCGAGTCCCGAGTGCGACTGCGAGTCCCGAGTGTGACTGCGAGTCCCGAGTGAGACTGCGAGTCCCGAGCGCGACTGCGAGTCCCGAGTGTGACTGCGAGACCCGAGCGCGACTGCGAGTCCCGAGTGTGACTGCGAGTCCCGAGTGTGACTGCGAGACCCGAGCGCGACTGCGAGTCCCGAGTGAGACTGCGAGACCCGAGTGTGACTGCGAGTCCCGAGTGCGACTGCGAGTCCCGAGCGCGACTGCGAGTCCCGAGTGTGACTGCGAGTCCCGAGAGCGACTGCGAGTCCCGAGTGTGACTGCGAGTCCCGAGTGAGACTGCGAGACCCGAGTGCGACTGCGAGACCCGAGCGCGACTGCGAGTCCCGAGAGCGACTGCGAGTCCCGAGTGTGACTGCGAGTCCCGAGTGTGACTGCGAGACCCGAGTGTGACTGCGAGTCCCGAGGGCGACTGCGAGTCCCGAGCGCGACTGCGAGACCCGAGCGTGACTGCGAGTCCCGAGCGTGACTGCGAGACCCGAGTGTGACTGCGAGACCCGAGCGTGACTGCGGGTCCCGAGTGTGACTGCGAGACCCGAGTGTGACTGCGAGTCCCGAGTGTGACTGCGAGTCCCGAGAGCGACTGCGAGTCCCGAGTGTGACTGCGAGTCCCGAGTGAGACTGCGAGACCCGAGTGTGACTGCGAGTCCCGAGGGCGACTGCGAGTCCCGAGAGCGACTGCGAGTCCCGAGTGAGACTGCGAGACCCGAGTGCGACTGCGAGACCCGAGCGCGACTGCGAGTCCCGAGTGCGACTGCGAGACCCGAGTGTGACTGCGAGTCCCGAGTGTGACAGCGAGTCCCGAGTGTGACTGCGAGTCCCGAGCGCGACTGCGAGACCCGAGCGTGACTGCGAGACCCGAGCGCGACTGCGAGTCCCGAGTGTGACAGCGAGTCCCGAGTGTGACTGCGAGTCCCGAGCGCGACTGCGAGACCCGAGCGTGACTGCGAGACCCGAGTGTGACTGCGAGTCCCGAGGGCGACTGCGAGTCCCGAGCGCGACAGCGAGTCCCGTGTGTGACTGCGAGACCCGAGTGTGACTGCGAGACCCGAGTGTGACTGCGAGACCCGAGTGTGACTGCGAGACCCGAGTGTGACTGCGAGACCCGAGTGTGACTGCGAGTCCCGAGTGTGACTGCGAGTCCCGAGTGTGACTGCGAGCCCCGAGCGAGACTGCGAGACCCGAGCGCGACTGCGAGACCCGAGTGTGACTGCGAGTCCCGAGTGTGACTGCGAGTCCCGAGTGTGACTGCGAGTCCCGAGCGCGACTGCGAGTCCCGAGCGCGACTGCGAGTCCCGAGCGAGACAGCGAGTCCCGAGTGTGACTGCGAGTCCCGAGTGTGCCTGCGAGTCCCGAGTGTGACAGCGAGTCCCGAGTGTGACTGCGAGACCCGAGTGCGACTGCGAGTCCCGAGCGCGACTGCGAGTCCCGAGTGTGACTGCGAGTCCCGAGTGTGACTGCGAGTCCCGAGTGTGACAGCGAGTCCCGAGCGCGACTGCGAGTCCCGAGCGCGACTGCGAGTCCCGAGCGCGACTGCGAGTCCCGAGTGTGACTGCGAGTCCCGAGCGAGACTGCGAGTCCCGAGTGTGACTGCGAGTCCCGAGTGTGACAGCGAGTCCCGAGTGTGACAGCGAGTCCCGAGCGCGACTGCGAGTCCCGAGCGCGACTGCGAGTCCCGAGTGTGACTGCGAGACCCGAGTGTGACTGCGAGACCCGAGTGCGACTGCGAGTCCCGAGTGTGACTGCGAGACCCGAGTGTGACTGCGAGTCCCGAGAGTGACTGCGAGTCCCGAGTGTGACTGCGAGTCCCGAGCGCGACTGCGAGTCCCGAGCGCGACTGCGAGTCCCGAGTGTGACTGCGAGTCCCGAGCGCGACTGCGAGTCCCGAGTGTGACTGCGAGTCCCGAGTGTGACTGCGAGACCCGAGTGTGACTGCGAGTCCCGAGAGTGACTGCGAGTCCCGAGTGTGACTGCGAGTCCCGAGTGTGACTGCGAGTCCCGAGAGTGACTGCGAGTCCCGAGAGTGACTGCGAGACCCGAGTGTGACTGCGAGTCCCGAGTGTGACTGCGAGTCCCGAGCGCGACTGCGAGTCCCGAGCGCGACAGCGAGTCCCGAGTGTGACAGCGAGTCCCGAGTGTGACTGCGAGTCCCGAGCGTGACTGCGAGTCCCGAGTGTGACTGCGAGTCCCGAGCGCGACTGCGAGTCCCGAGCGCGACAGCGAGTCCCGAGTGTGACTGCGAGTCCCGAGCGCGACAGCGAGTCCCGAGTGTGACTGCGAGTCCCGAGAGTGACTGCGAGTCCCGAGTGTGATTGCGAGTCCCGAGCGCGACAGCGAGTCCCGAGCGTGACAGCGAGTCCCGAGTGTGACTGCGAGTCCCGAGCGCGACAGCGAGACCCGAGCGCGACAGCGAGACCCGAGCGCGACTGCGAGTCCCGAGTGTGACTGCGAGACCCGAGCGCGACTGCGAGTCCCGAGTGCGACAGCGAGTCCCGAGCGCGACAGCGAGTCCCGAGTGCGACAGCGAGTCCCGAGTGTGACTGCGAGTCCCGAGCGTGACTGCGAGTCCCGAGCGCGACTGCGAGTCCCGAGCGCGACAGCGAGTCCCGAGTGCGACTGCGAGTCCCGAGCGCGACAGCGAGTCCCGAGTGTGACTGCGAGTCCCGAGAGTGACTGCGAGTCCCGAGTGTGACTGCGAGTCCCGAGTGTGACTGCGAGTCCCGAGCGCGACTGCGAGTCCCGAGTGTGACTGCGAGTCCCGAGCGTGACAGCGAGTCCCGAGCGCGACTGCGAGTCCCGAGAGTGACTGCGAGTCCCGAGTGTGACTGCGAGTCCCGAGCGCGACTGCGAGACCCGAGCGTGACTGCGAGTCCCGAGTGTGACTGCGAGTCCCGAGCGCGACTGCGAGACCCGAGTGTGACTGCGAGTCCCGAGCGCGACTGCGAGACCCGAGTGTGACTGCGAGTCCCGAGTGTGACTGCGAGTCCCGAGCGCGACTGCGAGACCCGAGTGTGACTGCGAGTCCCGAGTGTGACTGCGAGTCCCGAGCGCGACTGCGAGTCCCGAGTGTGACTGCGAGTCCCGAGCGCGACTGCGAGTCCCGAGCGCGACTGCGAGACCCGAGTGTGACTGCGAGTCCCGAGTGTGACTGCGAGTCCCGAGTGTGACTGCGAGTCCCGAGCGTGACTGCGAGTCCCGAGCGCGACTGCGAGTCCCGAGTGTGACTGCGAGACCCGAGTGCGACTGCGAGACCCGAGTGTGACTGCGAGTCCCGAGTGTGACTGCGAGTCCCGAGTGTGACTGCGAGTCCCGAGCGTGACTGCGAGTCCCGAGCGCGACAGCGAGTCCCGAGAGCGACTGCGAGACCCGAGTGTGACTGCGAGTCCCGAGCGCGACTGCGAGACCCGAGTGTGACTGCGAGTCCCGAGTGTGACTGCGAGTCCCGAGCGTGACTGCGAGTCCCGAGCGCGACAGCGAGTCCCGAGAGCGACTGCGAGACCCGAGTGTGACTGCGAGTCCCGAGCGCGACAGCGAGTCCCGAGAGCGACTGCGAGTCCCGAGTGTGACTGCGAGTCCCGAGCGCGACTGCGAGACCCGAGTGTGACTGCGAGTCCCGAGTGTGACTGCGAGTCCCGAGCGCGACTGCGAGTCCCGAGTGTGACTGCGAGTCCCGAGCGCGACTGCGAGTCCCGAGCGCGACTGCGAGACCCGAGTGTGACTGCGAGTCCCGAGTGTGACTGCGAGTCCCGAGTGTGACTGCGAGTCCCGAGCGTGACTGCGAGTCCCGAGCGCGACTGCGAGTCCCGAGTGTGACTGCGAGACCCGAGTGCGACTGCGAGACCCGAGTGTGACTGCGAGTCCCGAGTGTGACTGCGAGTCCCGAGTGTGACTGCGAGTCCCGAGCGTGACTGCGAGTCCCGAGTGTGACTGCGAGTCCCGAGCGTGACTGCGAGTCCCGAGCGCGACAGCGAGTCCCGAGAGCGACTGCGAGACCCGAGTGCGACAGCGAGTCCCGAGCGCGACAGCGAGTCCCGAGAGCGACTGCGAGTCCCGACTGTGACTGCGAGTCCCGAGCGCGACAGCGAGACCCGAGCGCGACTGCGAGTCCCGAGTGTGACTGCGAGTCCCGAGTGTGACTGCGAGTCCCGAGTGTGACTGCGAGTCCCGAGTGTGACTGCGAGTCCCGAGCGTGACTGCGAGTCCCGAGCGCGACTGCGAGACCCGAGTGTGACTGCGAGTCCCGAGTGTGACTGCGAGTCCCGAGCGTGACTGCGAGACCCGAGTGCGACAGCGAGTCCCGAGCGCGACTGCGAGACCCGAGCGCGACTGCGAGACCCGAGTGCGACTGCGAGACCCGAGCGTGACTGCGAGACCCGAGTGTGACTGCGAGACCCGAGCGTGACTGCGAGACCCGAGTGTGACTGCGAGACCCGAGCGTGACTGCGAGACCCGAGTGCGACTGCGAGACCCGAGCGTGACTGCGAGACCCGAGTGTGACTGCGAGTCCCGAGTGTGACTGCGAGTCCCGAGCGTGACTGCGAGACCCGAGTGCGACTGCGAGTCCCGAGTGTGACTGCGAGCCCCGAGCGCGACTGCGAGTCCCGAGTGTGACTGCGAGTCCCGAGTGTGACTGCGAGACCCGAGTGCGACAGCGAGTCCCGAGCGCGACTGCGAGACCCGAGCGCGACTGCGAGACCCGAGTGCGACTGCGAGACCCGAGCGCGACTGCGAGCCCCGAGCGTGACTGCGAGACCCGAGTGCGACTGCGAGTCCCGAGTGTGACTGCGAGACCCGAGTGTGACTGCGAGTCCCGAGCGCGACTGCGAGACCCGAGCGAGACTGCGAGACCCGAGTGTGACTGCGAGACCCGAGTGCGACTGCGAGTCCCGAGCGTGACTGCGAGTCCCGAGCGCGACTGCGAGTCCCGAGTGTGACTGCGAGTCCCGAGCGTGACAGCGAGTCCCGAGCGTGACTGCGAGTCCCGAGTGTGACTGCGAGTCCCGAGCGCGACTGAGAGTCCCGAGTGTGACTGCGAGTCCCGAGTGTGACTGCGAGCCCCGAGTGTGACTGCGAGACCCGAGTGTGACTGCGAGTCCCGAGCGCGACTGCGAGTCCCGAGTGTGACTGCGAGTCCCGAGTGAGACTGCGAGTCCCGAGTGTGACTGCGAGTCCCGAGCGCGACTGCGAGACCCGAGTGTGACTGCGAGACCCGAGTGTGACTGCGAGTCCCGAGCGAGACTGCGAGTCCCGAGTGTGACTGCGAGACCCGAGCGCGACTGCGAGACCCGAGTGTGACTGCGAGTCCCGAGCGAGACTGCGAGACCCGAGCGTGACTGCGAGTCCCGAGTGTGACTGCGAGACCCGAGTGCGACTGCGAGTCCCGAGCGCGACTGCGAGACCCGAGCGCGACTGCGAGACCCGAGTGAGACTGCGAGACCCGAGTGTGACTGCGAGTCCCGAGTGTGACTGCGAGTCCCGAGTGTGACTGCGAGACCCGAGTGCGACTGCGAGTCCCGAGCGCGACTGCGAGACCCGAGCGCGACTGCGAGTCCCGAGTGTGACTGCGAGACCCGAGTGTGACTGCGAGTCCCGAGTGTGACTGCGAGTCCCGAGCGCGACTGCGAGTCCCGAGCGCGACTGCGAGACCCGAGTGTGACTACGAGACCCGAGCGTGACTGCGAGTCCCGAGCGCGACTGCGAGTCCCGAGTGTGACTGCGAGTCCCGAGTGCGACTGCGAGTCCCGAGTGCGACAGCGAGTCCCGAGTGTGACTGCGAGTCCCGAGTGTGACTGCGAGACCCGAGTGTGACTGCGAGTCCCGAGTGCGACTGCGAGTCCCGAGTGTGACTGCGAGACCCGAGCGCGACTGCGAACCCGAGTGTGACTGCGAGTCCCGAGTGTGACTGCGAGTCCCGAGTGTGACTGCGAGACCCGAGCGCGACTGCGAGACCCGAGCGCGACTGCGAGTCCCGAGTGTGACTGCGAGTCCCGAGTGTGACTGCGAGACCCGAGTGCGACTGCGAATCCCGAGTGAGACTGCGAGTCCCGAGTGCGACTGCGAGTCCCGAGTGTGACTGCGAGTCCCGAGTGCGACTGCGAGTCCCGAGTGTGACTGCGAGTCCCGAGTGTGACTGCGAGTCCCGAGCGCGACAGCGAGTCCCGTGTGTGACTGCGAGTCCCGAGTGTGACTGCGAGTCCCGAGCGTGACTGCGAGACCCGAGAGTGACTGCGAGACCCGAGTGTGACTGCGAGACCCGAGTGCGACAGCGAGTCCCGAGTGTGACTGCGAGACCCGAGCGCGACTGCGAGTCCCGAGTGTGACTGCGAGTCCCGAGTGTGACTGCGAGTCCCGAGTGTGACTGCGAGTCCCGAGTGTGACTGCGAGACCCGAGTGTGACTGCGAGTCCCGAGTGCGACTGCGAGTCCCGAGTGTGACTGCGAGTCCCGAGTGTGACTGCGAGACCCGAGCGCGACTGCGAGTCCCGAGTGTGACTGCGAGACCCGAGTGTGACTGCGAGACCCGAGCGCGACTGCGAGTCCCGAGTGTGACTGCGAGCCCCGAGCGCGACTGCGAGTCCCGAGCGCGACAGCGAGACCCGAGCGTGACTGCGAGACCCGAGTGTGACTGCGAGACCCGAGTGTGACTGCGAGACCCGAGCGCGACTGCGAGTCCCGAGTGTGACTGCGAGACCCGAGCGTGACTGCGAGACCCGAGTGTGACTGCGAGTCCCGAGTGTGACTGCGAGTCCCGAGTGTGACTGCGAGACCCGAGTGCGACTGCGAATCCCGAGTGAGACTGCGAGTCCCGAGTGCGACTGCGAGTCCCGAGTGTGACTGCGAGTCCCGAGTGCGACTGCGAGTCCCGAGTGTGACTGCGAGTCCCGAGTGTGACTGCGAGTCCCGAGCGCGACAGCGAGTCCCGTGTGTGACTGCGAGTCCCGAGTGTGACTGCGAGTCCCGAGCGTGACTGCGAGACCCGAGAGTGACTGCGAGACCCGAGTGTGACTGCGAGACCCGAGTGCGACAGCGAGTCCCGAGTGTGACTGCGAGACCCGAGCGCGACTGCGAGTCCCGAGTGTGACTGCGAGTCCCGAGTGTGACTGCGAGTCCCGAGTGTGACTGCGAGACCCGAGTGTGACTGCGAGTCCCGAGTGCGACTGCGAGTCCCGAGTGTGACTGCGAGTCCCGAGTGTGACTGCGAGACCCGAGCGCGACTGCGAGTCCCGAGTGTGACTGCGAGACCCGAGTGTGACTGCGAGACCCGAGCGCGACTGCGAGTCCCGAGTGTGACTGCGAGCCCCGAGCGCGACTGCGAGTCCCGAGCGCGACAGCGAGACCCGAGCGTGACTGCGAGACCCGAGTGTGACTGCGAGACCCGAGTGTGACTGCGAGACCCGAGCGCGACTGCGAGTCCCGAGTGTGACTGCGAGACCCGAGCGTGACTGCGAGACCCGAGTGTGACTGCGAGTCCCGAGCGTGACTGCGAGTCCCGAGCGCGACTGCGAGTCCCGAGTGTGACTGCGAGTCCCGAGCGCGACTGCGAGACCCGAGTGCGACAGCGAGACCCGAGTGTGACTGCGAGACCCGAGTGCGACAGCGAGACCCGAGTGTGACTGCGAGTCCCGAGCGCGACTGCGAGTCCCGAGCGTGACTGCGAGTCCCGAGCGCGACTGCGAGACCCGAGTGTGACTGCGAGACCCGAGTGTGACTGCGAGACCCGAGCGTGACTGCGAGTCCCGAGCGCGACTGCGAGTCCCGAGCGTGACTGCGAGTCCCGAGCGCGACTGCGAGACCCGAGTGTGACTGCGAGACCCGAGTGCGACAGCGAGACCCGAGTGCGACAGCGAGACCCGAGTGTGACTGCGAGACCCGAGTGTGACTGCGAGACCCGAGCGTGACTGCGAGTCCCGAGTGTGACTGCGAGACCCGAGCGTGACTGCGAGTCCCGAGTGAGACTGCGAGACCCGAGCGTGACTGCGAGACCCGAGCGAGACTGCGAGACCCGAGTGTGACTGCGAGTCCCGAGTGTGACTGCGAGACCCGAGTGCGACAGCGAGACCCGAGTGTGACTGCGAGACCCGAGTGTGACTGCGAGACCCGAGCGTGACTGCGAGTCCCGAGTGTGACTGCGAGACCCGAGCGTGACTGCGAGTCCCGAGTGAGACTGCGAGACCCGAGCGTGACTGCGAGACCCGAGCGTGACTGCGAGTCCCGAGCGTGACTGCGAGACCCGAGCGCGACTGCGAGTCCCGAGCGTGACTGCGAGTCCCGAGCGCGACTGCGAGACCCGAGCGCGACTGCGAGTCCCGAGTGTGACTGCGAGACCCGAGTGTGACTGCGAGTCCCGAGTGTGACTGCGAGTCCGAGCGAGACTGCGAGTCCCGAGCGTGACTGCGAGTCCCGAGTGTGACTGCGAGTCCCGAGCGTGACTGCGAGTCCCGAGTGTGACTGCGAGTCCGAGCGAGACTGCGAGACCCGAGCGTGACTGCGAGTCCCGAGCGTGACTGCGAGTCCCGAGTGTGACTGCGAGACCCGAGTGTGACTGCGAGTCCCGAGAATGACTGCGAGTCCCGAGTGCGACTGCGAGTCCCGAGTGTGACTGCGAGTCCCGAGTGTGACTGCGAGTCCGAGCGAGACTGCGAGACCCGAGCGTGACTGCGAGTCCCGAGTGTGACTGCGAGTCCCGAGTGTGACTGCGAGTCCCGAGTGAGACTGCGAGACCCGAGCGTGACTGCGAGCCCCGAGTGCGACTGCGAGCCCCGAGCGCGACTGCGAGTCCCGAGTGTGACTGCGAGCCCCGAGCGCGACTGCGAGCCCCGAGTGCGACTGCGAGTCCCGAGTGTGACTGCGAGACCCGAGCGCGACTGCGAGTCCCGAGCGCGACTGCGAGTCCCGAGCGTGACTGCGAGCCCCGAGCGCGACTGCGAGCCCCGAGCGCGACTGCGAGACCCGAGTGTGACTGCGAGTCCCGAGTGTGACTGCGAGTCCCGAGTGTGACTGCGAGACCCGAGTGTGACTGCGAGTCCCGAGTGTGACTGCGAGTCCCGAGTGTGACTGCGAGACCCGAGCGCGACTGCGAGACCCGAGTGTGACTGCGAGTCCCGAGTGTGACTGCGAGTCCCGAGTGTGACTGCGAGTCCCGAGTGAGACTGCGAGTCCCGAGTGTGACTGCGAGTCCCGAGTGTGACTGCGAGACCCGAGCGCGACTGCGAGACCCGAGTGTGACTGCGAGTCCCGAGTGCGACTGCGAGTCCCGAGTGTGACTGCGAGTCCCGAGTGAGACTGCGAGTCCCGAGTGTGACTGCGAGACCCGAGTGTGACTGCGAGTCCCGAGTGCGACTGCGAGTCCCGAGTGTGACTGCGAGTCCCGAGTGAGACTGCGAGTCCCGAGTGTGACTGCGAGTCCCGAGTGTGACTGCGAGACCCGAGTGTGACTGCGAGTCCCGGGCGAGACTGCGAGTCCCGAGCGTGACTGCGAGACCCGAGTGTGACTGCGAGTCCCGAGCGTGACTGCGAGTCCCGAGTGTGACTGCGAGTCCCGAGTGTGACTGCGAGTCCCGAGTGTGACTGCGAGACCCGAGTGTGACTGCGAGACCCGAGCGAGACTGCGAGACCCGAGTGTGACTGCGAGTCCCGAGCGTGACTGCGAGTCCCGAGTGTGACTGCGAGTCCCGAGTGTGACTGCGAGACCCGAGTGTGACTGCGAGACCCGAGTGTGACTGCGAGACCCGAGCGAGACTGCGAGTCCCGAGCGTGACTGCGAGACCCGAGTGTGACTGCGAGTCCCGAGCGTGACTGCGAGTCCCGAGTGTGACTGCGAGTCCCGAGTGTGACTGCGAGACCCGAGCGAGACTGCGAGTCCCGAGCGTGACTGCGAGACCCGAGTGTGACTGCGAGTCCCGAGCGTGACTGCGAGTCCCGAGTGTGACTGCGAGACCCGAGTGTGACTGCGAGTCCCGAGTGCGACTGCGAGTCCCGAGCGCGACTGCGAGTCCCGAGCGCGACTGCGAGACCCGAGTGTGACTGCGAGACCCGAGTGTGACTGCGAGACCCGAGCGAGACTGCGAGTCCCGAGTGTGACTGCGAGTCCCGAGTGCGACTGCGAGTCCCGAGCGCGACTGCGAGTCCCGAGCGCGACTGCGAGACCCGAGCGCGACTGCGAGTCCCGAGTGCGACTGCGAGTCCCGAGCGTGACTGCGAGTCCCGAGCGTGACAGCGAGTCCCGAGAGTGACTGCGAGACCCGAGTGTGACTGCGAGTCCCGAGTGTGACTGCGAGTCCCGAGTGTGACTGCGAGTCCCGAGAGTGACTGCGAGTCCCGAGTGCGACTGCGAGACCCGAGCGCGACTGCGAGTCCCGAGTGTGACTGCGAGTCCCGAGAGTGACTGTGAGTCCCGAGTGTGACTGCGAGTCCCGAGTGTGACTGCGAGTCCCGAGAGTGACTGCGAGTCCCGAGTGTGACTGCGAGTCCCGAGCGCGACTGCGAGACCCGAGCGCGACTGCGAGACCCGAGAGTGACTGCGAGACCCGAGCGCGACTGCGAGACCCGAGTGTGACTGCGAGTCCCGAGTGTGACTGCGAGACCCGAGTGTGACTGCGAGTCCCGAGTGCGACTGCGAGCCCCGAGCGCGACTGCGAGTCCCGAGTGTGACTGCGAGTCCCGAGTGTGACTGCGAGACCCGAGTGCGACTGCGAGCCCCGAGTGTGACTGCGAGACCCGAGCGCGACTGCGAGTCCCGAGTGTGACTGCGAGTCCCGAGTGTGACTGCGAGTCCCGAGTGTGACTGCGAGACCCGAGTGCGACTGCGAGACCCGAGAGTGACTGCGAGACCCGAGAGTGACTGCGAGACCCGAGTGTGACTGCGAGTCCCGAGTGTGACTGCGAGTCCCGAGTGTGACTGCGAGACCCGAGCGCGACTGCGAGTCCCGAGCGCGACTGCGAGACCCGAGTGTGACTGCGAGTCCCGAGTGTGACTGCGAGTCCCGAGCGCGACTGCGAGTCCCGAGTGTGACTGCGAGACCCGAGCGCGACTGCGAGTCCCGAGCGCGACTGCGAGACCCGAGCGCGACTGCGAGTCCCGAGTGTGACTGCGAGTCCCGAGTGTGACTGCGAGTCCCGAGCGCGACTGCGAGTCCCGAGTGTGACTGCGAGACCCGAGTGTGACTGCGAGTCCCGAGTGTGACTGCGAGTCCCGAGTGTGACTGCGAGTCCCGAGCGCGACTGCGAGACCCGAGCGCGACTGCGAGTCCCGAGCGCGACTGCGAGACCCGAGTGTGACTGCGAGTCCCGAGTGTGACTGCGAGTCCCGAGTGTGACTGCGAGTCCCGAGTGCGACTGCGAGTCCCGAGTGTGACTGCGAGTCCCGAGCGTGACTGCGAGACCCGAGTGTGACTGCGAGTCCCGAGTGTGACTGCGAGTCCCGAGTGCGACTGCGAGTCCCGAGTGCGACTGCGAGACCCGAGCGCGACTGCGAGTCCCGAGTGTGACTGCGAGTCCCGAGTGTGACTGCGAGTCCCGAGTGTGACTGCGAGTCCCGAGCGCGACTGCGAGTCCCGAGTGTGACTGCGAGTCCCGAGTGTGACTGCGAGACCCGAGTGTGACTGCGAGACCCGAGTGTGACTGCGAGTCCCGAGCGCGACTGCGAGTCCCGAGTGTGACTGCGAGTCCCGAGAGTGACTGCGAGTCCCGAGTGTGACTGCGAGTCCAGAGTGTGACTGCGAGTCCCGAGCGTGACTGCGAGACCCGAGAGTGACTGCGAGTCCCGAGCGCGACTGCGAGTCCCGAGTGTGACTGCGAGTCCCGAGTGCGACTGCGAGTCCCGAGTGCGACTGCGAGACCCGAGTGTGACTGCGAGTCCCGAGTGCGACTGCGAGACCCGAGCGTGACTGCGAGTCCCGAGCGTGACTGCGAGACCCGAGTGTGACTGCGAGTCCCGAGTGTGACTGCGAGTCCCGAGCGCGACTGCGAGACCCGAGTGTGACTGCGAGTCCCGAGTGTGACTGCGAGTCCCGAGTGTGACTGCGAGTCCCGAGTGTGACTGCGAGTCCCGAGTGTGACTGCGAGACCCGAGTGTGACTGCGAGACCCGAGTGTGACTGCGAGACCCGAGTGTGACTGCGAGTCCCGAGTGCGACTGCGAGTCCCGAGCGCGACTGCGAGACCCGAGCGCGACTGCGAGTCCCGAGTGTGACTGCGAGTCCCGAGTGTGACTGCGAGTCCCGAGCGCGACTGCGAGACCCGAGTGTGACTGCGAGTCCCGAGCGCGACTGCGAGTCCCGAGCGTGACTGCGAGTCCCGAGTGTGACTGCGAGACCCGAGTGTGACTGCGAGACCCGAGTGTGACTGCGAGTCCCGAGTGTGACTGCGAGTCCCGAGTGTGACTGCGAGTCCCGAGCGCGACTGCGAGTCCCGAGTGTGACTGCGAGTCCCGAGAGTGACTGCGAGTCCCGAGTGTGACTGCGAGTCCCGAGCGTGACTGCGAGACCCGAGTGTGACTGCGAGTCCCGAGAGCGACTGCGAGACCCGAGCGCGACTGCGAGACCCGAGTGTGACTGCGAGTCCCGAGTGTGACTGCGAGTCCCGAGCGCGACTGCGAGTCCCGAGTGTGACTGCGAGTCCCGAGTGCGACTGCGAGACCCGAGTGCGACTGCGAGTCCCGAGTGCGACTGCGAGACCCGAGTGTGACTGCGAGACCCGAGTGTGACTGCGAGTCCCGAGTGTGACTGCGAGTCCCGAGAGCGACTGCGAGACCCGAGCGCGACTGCGAGACCCGAGTGTGACTGCGAGACCCGAGTGTGACTGCGAGTCCCGAGTGCGACTGCGAGTCCCGAGCGCGACTGCGAGACCCGAGTGCGACTGCGAGTCCCGAGTGTGACTGCGAGACCCGAGTGTGACTGCGAGACCCGAGTGTGACTGCGAGTCCCGAGTGTGACTGCGAGACCCGAGTGTGACTGCGAGACCCGAGTGTGACTGCGAGTCCCGAGTGCGACTGCGAGACCCGAGTGCGACTGCGAGACCCGAGCGTGACTGCGAGACCCGAGCGCGACTGCGAGTCCCGAGTGTGACTGCGAGACCCGAGTGCGACTGCGAGACCCGAGCGCGACTGCGAGTCCCGAGTGTGACTGCGAGACCCGAGTGTGACTGCGAGTCCCGAGAGTGACTGCGAGTCCCGAGCGCGACTGCGAGTCCCGAGTGTGACTGCGAGTCCCGAGCGTGACTGCGAGACCCGAGTGTGACTGCGAGACCCGAGCACGACAGCGAGTCCCGAGGGTGACTGCGAGTCCCGAGTGTGACTGCGAGACCCGAGTGTGACTGCGAGTCCCGAGTGCGACTGCGAGTCCCGAGAGTGACTGCGAGTCCCGAGCGCGACTGCGAGACCCGAGACCCGAGCGCGACTGCGAGTCCCGAGTGTGACTGCGAGTCCCGAGTGTGACTGCGAGTCCCGAGTGTGACTGCGAGACCCGAGCGCGACTGCGAGACCCGAGTGTGACTGCGAGTCCCGAGTGTGACTGCGAGTCCCGAGAGTGACTGCGAGACCCGAGCGTGACTGCGAGTCCCGAGCGCGACTGCGAGTCCCGAGAGTGACTGCGAGACCCGAGCGCGACTGCGAGACCCGAGCGCGACTGCGAGTCCCGAGTGCGACTGCGAGTCCCGAGCGTGACTGCGAGTCCCGAGAGTGACTGCGAGTCCCGAGCGTGACTGCGAGTCCCGAGCGCGACTGCGAGACCCGAGCGTGACTGCGAGTCCCGAGCGTGACTGCGAGTCCCGAGCGCGACTGCGAGACCCGAGCGTGACTGCGAGTCCCGAGAGTGACTGCGAGTCCCGAGTGCGACTGCGAGTCCCGAGCGCGACTGCGAGACCCGAGCGTGACTGCGAGTCCCGAGAGTGACTGCGAGACCCGAGCGCGACTGCGAGTCCCGAGCGCGACTGCGAGTCCCGAGAGTGACTGCGAGACGCGAGCGTGACTGCGAGTCCCGAGCGCGACTGCGAGACCCGAGCGCGACTGCGAGTCCCGAGCGCGACTGCGAGTCCCGAGAGTGACTGCGAGACCCGAGCGTGACTGCGAGTCCCGAGCGCGACTGCGAGACCCGAGCGCGACTGCGAGTCCCGAGCGCGACTGCGAGACCCGAGCGTGACTGCGAGTCCCGAGCGTGACTGCGAGACCCGAGCGCGACTGCGAGACCCGAGCGTGACTGCGAGACCCGAGCGCGACTGCGAGTCCCGAGAGTGACTGCGAGACCCGAGCGTGACTGCGAGTCCCGAGCGCGACTGCGAGACCCGAGCGCGACTGCGAGACCCGAGCGTGACTGCGAGTCCCGAGCGTGACTGCGAGTCCCGAGCGCGACTGCGAGACCCGAGCGTGACTGCGAGACCCGAGCGCGACTGCGAGTCCCGAGAGTGACTGCGAGACCCGAGCGTGACTGCGAGTCCCGAGCGCGACTGCGAGACCCGAGCGCGACTGCGAGTCCCGAGCGTGACTGCGAGACCCGAGCGTGACTGCGAGTCCCGAGCGTGACTGCGAGACCCGAGCGCGACTGCGAGACCCGAGTGTGACTGCGAGTCCCGAGTGTGACTGCGAGTCCCGAGCGCGACTGCGAGACCCGAGTGTGACTGCGAGTCCCGAGCGCGACTGCGAGTCCCGAGCGCGACTGCGAGTCCCGAGCGCGACTGCGAGACCCGAGCGTGACTGCGAGTCCCGAGCGTGACTGCGAGTCCCGAGCGCGACTGCGAGTCCCGAGCGCGACTGCGAGACCCGAGCGTGACTGCGAGTCCCGAGCGTGACTGCGAGACCCGAGCGCGACTGCGAGACCCGAGCGTGACTGCGAGTCCCGAGCGTGACAGCGAGTCCCGAGTGTGACTGCGAGTCCCGAGTGTGACTGCGAGTCCCGAGCGCGACTGCGAGTCCCGAGTGTGACTGCGAGTCCCGAGTGTGACTGCGAGACCCGAGTGTGACTGCGAGACCCGAGTGTGACTGCGAGTCCCGAGTGTGACTGCGAGTCCCGAGTGTGACTGCGAGACCCGAGTGCGACTGCGAGTCCCGAGAGTGACTGCGAGACCCGAGTGTGACTGCGAGTCCCGAGCGCGACTGCGAGACCCGAGCGCGACTGCGAGTCCCGAGTGCGACTGCGAGTCCCGAGTGAGACTGCGAGTCCCGAGTGAGACTGCGAGTCCCGAGTGTGACTGCGAGTCCCGAGCGCGACTGCGAGACCCGAGCGCGACTGCGAGTCCCGAGCGCGACTGCGAGACCCGAGCGCGACTGCGAGACCCGAGTGAGACTGCGAGTCCCGAGTGTGACTGCGAGTCCCGAGTGTGACTGCGAGTCCCGAGAGTGACTGCGAGACCCGAGTGTGACTGCGAGTCCCGAGCGCGACTGCGAGACCCGAGCGCGACTGCGAGTCCCGAGTGAGACTGCGAGTCCCGAGCGCGACTGCGAGACCCGAGTGTGACTGCGAGACCCGAGCGTGACTGCGAGACCCGAGTGTGACTGCGAGTCCCGAGTGAGACTGCGAGTCCCGAGCGCGACTGCGAGACCCGAGTGAGACTGCGAGACCCGAGCGTGACTGCGAGCCCCGAGCGCGACTGCGAGTCCCGAGTGTGACTGCGAGTCCCGAGTGTGACTGCGAGACCCGAGTGTGACTGCGAGACCCGAGTGAGACTGCGAGACCCGAGCGTGACTGCGAGTCCCGAGTGTGACTGCGAGTCCCGAGTGTGACTGCGAGCCCCGAGCGCGACTGCGAGTCCCGAGTGTGACTGCGAGTCCCGAGTGTGACTGCGAGACCCGAGTGTGACTGCGAGACCCGGGTGAGACTGCGAGACCCGAGCGTGACTGCGAGTCCCGAGCGCGACTGCGAGTCCCGAGTGAGACTGCGAGTCCCGAGCGCGACTGCGAGTCCCGAGCGCGACTGCGAGACCCGAGCGTGACTGCGAGACCCGAGCGCGACTGCGAGTCCCGAGTGTGACTGCGAGACCCGAGCGTGACAGCGAGTCCCGAGCGCGACTGCGAGTCCCGAGTGAG
The DNA here is from genome assembly GCF_047496885.1 of Scyliorhinus torazame. Lineage (NCBI taxonomy): Eukaryota > Metazoa > Chordata > Chondrichthyes > Carcharhiniformes > Scyliorhinidae > Scyliorhinus > Scyliorhinus torazame. Next base: position 338,578,111 of record NC_092710.1, on the reverse strand, counting down.
ACTGCGAGTCCCGAGTGTGACTGCGAGACCCGAGTGAGACTGCGAGACCCGAGCGTGACTGCGAGTCCCGAGCGCGACTGCGAGTCCCGAGTGAGACTGCGAGACCCGAGTGAGACTGCGAGACCCGAGCGCGACTGCGAGTCCCGAGTGAGACTGCGAGTCCCGAGCGCGACTGCGAGACCCGAGTGAGACTGCGAGACCCGAGCGTGACTGCGAGACCCGAGTGTGACTGCGAGACCCGAGCGCGACTGCGAGTCCCGAGTGTGACTGCGAGTCCCGAGTGTGACTGCGAGACCCGAGTGTGACTGCGAGTCCCGAGTGTGACTGCGAGACCCGAGCGCGACTGCGAGTCCCGAGCGCGACTGCGAGACCCGAGTGTGACTGCGAGACCCGAGTGTGACTGCGAGTCCCGAGTGTGACTGCGAGACCCGAGCGCGACTGCGAGTCCCGAGCGCGACTGCGAGACCCGAGTGTGACTGCGAGACCCGAGTGTGACTGCGAGTCCCGAGTGTGACTGCGAGACCCGAGCGCGACTGCGAGTCCCGAGTGTGACTGCGAGTCCCGAGCGTGACTGCGAGTCCCGAGTGTGACTGCGAGACCCGAGTGTGACTGCGAGTCCCGAGTGTGACTGCGAGACCCGAGTGTGACTGCGAGTCCCGAGTGTGACTGCGAGTCCCGAGTGTGACTGCGAGACCCGAGTGTGACTGCGAGTCCCGAGTGTGACTGCGAGACCCGAGTGTGACTGCGAGTCCCGAGAGTGACTGCGAGACCCGAGCGTGACTGCGAGACCCGAGTGTGACTGCGAGTCCCGAGTGTGACTGCGAGTCCCGAGTGTGACTGCGAGACCCGAGTGTGACTGCGAGTCCCGAGTGTGACTGCGAGACCCGAGTGTGACTGCGAGTCCCGAGAGTGACTGCGAGACCCGAGCGTGACTGCGAGACCCGAGTGTGACTGCGAGTCCCGAGCGCGACTGCGAGTCCCGAGCGTGACTGCGAGACCCGAGCGCGACTGCGAGACCCGAGTGTGACTGCGAGTCCCGAGTGTGACTGCGAGACCCGAGTGTGACTGCGAGTCCCGAGTGTGACTGCGAGACCCGAGCGCGACTGCGAGTCCCGAGCGCGACTGCGAGACCCGAGTGTGACTGCGAGACCCGAGTGTGACTGCGAGTCCCGAGTGTGACTGCGAGTCCCGGGCGCGACTGCGAGACCCGAGTGTGACTGCGAGTCCCGAGTGCGACTGCGAGTCCCGAGTGTGACTGCGAGTCCCGAGTGCGACTGCGAGTCCCGAGCACGACAGCGAGTCCCGAGTGAGACTGCGAGTCCCGAGTGAGACTGCGAGACCCGAGTGTGACTGCGAGACCCGAGTGTGACTGCGAGTCCCGAGTGTGACTGCGAGTCCCGAGCGTGACTGCGAGACCCGAGTGTGACTGCGAGACCCGAGTGTGACTGCGAGACCCGAGTGTGACTGCGAGACCCGAGCACGACAGCGAGTCCCGAGTGAGACTGCGAGTCCCGAGTGTGACTGCGAGACCCGAGTGCGACTGCGAGTCCCGAGTGTGACAGCGAGTCCCGAGTGTGACTGCGAGACCCGAGCGTGACTGCGAGACCCGAGTGCGACTGCGAGTCCCGAGTGTGACTGCGAGTCCCGAGTGCGACTGCGAGTCCCGAGTGTGACTGCGAGTCCCGAGTGCGACTGCGAGTCCCGAGTGTGACTGCGAGTCCCGAGCGCGACAGCGAGTCCCGAGTGTGACTGCGAGACCCGAGCGCGACTGCGAGACCCGAGCCCGACTGCGAGTCCCGAGTGTGACTGCGAGTCCCGAGTGTGACTGCGAGACCCGAGCGCGACTGCGAGACCCGAGCGTGACTGCGAGTCCCGAGCGCGACTGCGAGACCCGAGTGAGACTGCGAGACCCGAGCGTGACTGCGAGCCCCGAGCGCGACTGCGAGTCCCGAGTGTGACTGCGAGTCCCGAGTGTGACTGCGAGACCCGAGTGTGACTGCGAGACCCGAGTGAGACTGCGAGACCCGAGCGTGACTGCGAGTCCCGAGTGTGACTGCGAGTCCCGAGTGTGACTGCGAGCCCCGAGCGCGACTGCGAGTCCCGAGTGTGACTGCGAGTCCCGAGTGTGACTGCGAGACCCGAGTGTGACTGCGAGACCCGAGTGAGACTGCGAGACCCGAGCGTGACTGCGAGTCCCGAGCGCGACTGCGAGTCCCGAGTGAGACTGCGAGTCCCGAGCGCGACTGCGAGACCCGAGCGTGACTGCGAGACCCGAGCGCGACTGCGAGTCCCGAGAGTGACTGCGAGACCCGAGCGTGACAGCGAGTCCCGAGCGCGACTGCGAGTCCCGAGTGAGACTGCGAGTCCCGAGTGTGACTGCGAGACCCGAGTGAGACTGCGAGACCCGAGCGTGACTGCGAGACCCGAGTGAGACTGCGAGACCCGAGCGCGACTGCGAGACCCGAGTGAGACTGCGAGACCCGAGCGCGACTGCGAGTCCCGAGTGAGACTGCGAGTCCCGAGCGCGACTGCGAGACCCGAGTGAGACTGCGAGACCCGAGCGTGACTGCGAGACCCGAGTGTGACTGCGAGACCCGAGCGCGACTGCGAGTCCCGAGTGTGACTGCGAGTCCCGAGTGTGACTGCGAGACCCGAGTGTGACTGCGAGTCCCGAGTGTGACTGCGAGACCCGAGCGCGACTGCGAGTCCCGAGCGCGACTGCGAGACCCGAGTGTGACTGCGAGACCCGAGTGTGACTGCGAGTCCCGAGTGTGACTGCGAGACCCGAGCGCGACTGCGAGTCCCGAGCGCGACTGCGAGACCCGAGTGTGACTGCGAGACCCGAGTGTGACTGCGAGTCCCGAGTGTGACTGCGAGACCCGAGCGCGACTGCGAGTCCCGAGTGTGACTGCGAGTCCCGAGCGTGACTGCGAGTCCCGAGTGTGACTGCGAGACCCGAGTGTGACTGCGAGTCCCGAGTGTGACTGCGAGACCCGAGTGTGACTGCGAGTCCCGAGTGTGACTGCGAGTCCCGAGTGTGACTGCGAGACCCGAGTGTGACTGCGAGTCCCGAGTGTGACTGCGAGACCCGAGTGTGACTGCGAGTCCCGAGAGTGACTGCGAGACCCGAGCGTGACTGCGAGACCCGAGTGTGACTGCGAGTCCCGAGTGTGACTGCGAGACCCGAGTGTGACTGCGAGTCCCGAGAGTGACTGCGAGACCCGAGCGTGACTGCGAGACCCGAGTGTGACTGCGAGTCCCGAGCGCGACTGCGAGTCCCGAGCGTGACTGCGAGACCCGAGCGCGACTGCGAGACCCGAGTGTGACTGCGAGTCCCGAGTGTGACTGCGAGACCCGAGCGCGACTGCGAGACCCGAGTGTGACTGCGAGTCCCGAGTGTGACTGCGAGACCCGAGCGCGACTGCGAGTCCCGAGCGCGACTGCGAGACCCGAGTGTGACTGCGAGACCCGAGTGTGACTGCGAGTCCCGAGTGTGACTGCGAGTCCCGGGCGCGACTGCGAGACCCGAGTGTGACTGCGAGTCCCGAGTGCGACTGCGAGTCCCGAGTGTGACTGCGAGTCCCGAGTGCGACTGCGAGTCCCGAGCACGACAGCGAGTCCCGAGTGAGACTGCGAGTCCCGAGTGAGACTGCGAGACCCGAGTGTGACTGCGAGACCCGAGTGTGACTGCGAGTCCCGAGTGTGACTGCGAGTCCCGAGCGTGACTGCGAGACCCGAGTGTGACTGCGAGACCCGAGTGTGACTGCGAGACCCGAGTGTGACTGCGAGACCCGAGCACGACAGCGAGTCCCGAGTGAGACTGCGAGTCCCGAGTGTGACTGCGAGACCCGAGTGCGACTGCGAGTCCCGAGTGTGACAGCGAGTCCCGAGTGTGACTGCGAGACCCGAGCGTGACTGCGAGACCCGAGTGCGACTGCGAGTCCCGAGTGTGACTGCGAGTCCCGAGTGCGACTGCGAGTCCCGAGTGCGACTGCGAGTCCCGAGTGCGACTGCGAGTCCCGAGTGTGACTGCGAGTCCCGAGCGCGACAGCGAGTCCCGAGTGTGACTGCGAGACCCGAGCGCGACTGCGAGACCCGAGCCCGACTGCGAGTCCCGAGTGTGACTGCGAGTCCCGAGTGTGACTGCGAGACCCGAGCGCGACTGCGAGACCCGAGCGTGACTGCGAGTCCCGAGCGCGACTGCGAGACCCGAGTGAGACTGCGAGACCCGAGCGTGACTGCGAGTCCCGAGCGCGACTGCGAGTCCCGAGTGTGACTGCGAGTCCCGAGTGTGACTGCGAGTCCCGAGTGTGACTGCGAGACCCGAGTGAGACTGCGAGACCCGAGCGTGACTGCGAGACCCGAGCGCGACTGCGAGTCCCGAGCGCGACTGCGAGACCCGAGTGCGACTGCGAGTCCCGAGTGTGACTGCGAGTCCCGAGCGTGACTGCGAGACCCGAGCGCGACTGCGAGTCCCGAGCGCGACTGCGAGACCCGAGTGTGACTGCGAGACCCGAGTGTGACTGCGAGTCCCGGGCGCGACTGCGAGACCCGAGTGTGACTGCGAGTCCCGAGTGTGACTGCGAGTCCCGAGTGCGACTGCGAGTCCCGAGCACGACAGCGAGTCCCGAGTGAGACTGCGAGTCCCGAGTGAGACTGCGAGACCCGAGTGTGACTGCGAGACCCGAGTGTGACTGCGAGTCCCGAGTGTGACTGCGAGTCCCGAGCGTGACTGCGAGACCCGAGTGTGACTGCGAGACCCGAGTGTGACTGCGAGACCCGAGTGTGACTGCGAGACCCGAGCACGACAGCGAGTCCCGAGTGAGACTGCGAGACCCGAGTGCGACTGCGAGTCCCGAGTGTGACTGCGAGTCCCGAGTGTGACTGCGAGTCCCGAGTGAGACTGCGAGTCCCGAGTGTGACTGCGAGTCCCGAGTGTGACTGCGAGTCCCGAGTGTGACTGCGAGACCCGAGTGTGACTGCGAGTCCCGAGAGTGACTGCGAGACCCGAGCGTGACTGCGAGACCCGAGTGTGACTGCGAGTCCCGAGTGTGACTGCGAGTCCCGAGTGTGACTGCGAGTCCCGAGTGTGACTGCGAGACCCGAGTGTGACTGCGAGTCCCGAGTGTGACTGCGAGTCCCGAGTGTGACTGCGAGACCCGAGCGCGACTGCGAGACCCGAGTGTGACTGCGAGTCCCGAGTGTGACTGCGAGACCCGAGCGCGACTGCGAGTCCCGAGCGCGACTGCGAGACCCGAGTGTGACTGCGAGACCCGAGCGTGACTGCGAGTCCCGGGCGCGACTGCGAGACCCGAGTGTGACTGCGAGTCCCGAGTGCGACTGCGAGTCCCGAGTGTGACTGCGAGTCCCGAGTGCGACTGCGAGTCCCGAGCACGACAGCGAGTCCCGAGTGAGACTGCGAGTCCCGAGTGAGACTGCGAGACCCGAGTGTGACTGCGAGACCCGAGTGTGACTGCGAGTCCCGAGTGTGACTGCGAGTCCCGAGCGTGACTGCGAGACCCGAGTGTGACTGCGAGACCCGAGTGTGACTGCGAGACCCGAGTGTGACTGCGAGACCCGAGCACGACAGCGAGTCCCGAGTGAGACTGCGAGTCCCGAGTGTGACTGCGAGACCCGAGTGCGACTGCGAGTCCCGAGTGTGACAGCGAGTCCCGAGTGTGACTGCGAGACCCGAGCGTGACTGCGAGACCCGAGTGCGACTGCGAGTCCCGAGTGTGACTGCGAGTCCCGAGTGCGACTGCGAGTCCCGAGTGTGACTGCGAGTCCCGAGTGTGACTGCGAGTCCCGAGTGAGACTGCGAGACCCGAGTGCGACTGCGAGTCCCGAGTGTGACTGCGAGTCCCGAGTGCGACTGCGAGTCCCGAGTGTGACTGCGAGTCCCGAGCGCGACAGCGAGTCCCGAGTGTGACTGCGAGACCCGAGCGCGACTGCGAGACCCGAGCCCGACTGCGAGTCCCGAGTGTGACTGCGAGTCCCGAGTGTGACTGCGAGACCCGAGCGCGACTGCGAGACCCGAGCGTGACTGCGAGTCCCGAGCGCGACTGCGAGACCCGAGTGAGACTGCGAGACCCGAGCGTGACTGCGAGTCCCGAGCGCGACTGCGAGTCCCGAGTGTGACTGCGAGACCCGAGTGAGACTGCGAGACCCGAGCGTGACTGCGAGACCCGAGCGCGACTGCGAGTCCCGAGCGCGACTGCGAGACCCGAGTGTGACTGCGAGTCCCGAGTGTGACTGCGAGTCCCGAGTGTGACTGCGAGTCCCGAGCGTGACTGCGAGACCCGAGCGCGACTGCGAGTCCCGAGCGCGACTGCGAGACCCGAGTGTGACTGCGAGACCCGAGTGTGACTGCGAGTCCCGGGCGCGACTGCGAGACCCGAGTGTGACTGCGAGTCCCGAGTGTGACTGCGAGTCCCGAGTGTGACTGCGAGACCCGAGCGCGACTGCGAGACCCGAGTGTGACTGCGAGTCCCGAGTGTGACTGCGAGTCCCGAGTGTGACTGCGAGACCCGAGTGCGACTGCGAGTCCCGAGCACGACAGCGAGTCCCGAGTGAGACTGCGAGACCCGAGTGTGACTGCGAGACCCGAGTGTGACTGCGAGTCCCGAGTGTGACTGCGAGTCCCGAGCGTGACTGCGAGACCCGAGTGTGACTGCGAGACCCGAGTGTGACTGCGAGACCCGAGTGTGACTGCGAGACCCGAGCACGACAGCGAGTCCCGAGTGAGACTGCGAGACCCGAGTGCGACTGCGAGTCCCGAGTGTGACTGCGAGTCCCGAGTGAGACTGCGAGTCCCGAGTGTGACTGCGAGTCCCGAGCGCGACTGCGAGACCCGAGTGTGACTGCGAGTCCCGAGCGTGACTGCGAGACCCGAGTGTGACTGCGAGACCCGAGTGTGACAGCGAGTCCCGAGTGTGACTGCGAGACCCGAGAGTGACTGCGAGTCCCGAGCGCGACTGCGAGTCCCGAGTGTGACTGCGAGACCCGAGAGTGACTGCGAGTCCCGAGCGTGACTGCGAGTCCCGAGTGTGACTGCGAGACCCGAGTGTGACTGCGAGACCCGAGTGTGACTGCGAGTCCCGAGTGTGACTGCGAGTCCCGAGTGCGACTGCGAGTCCCGAGTGTGACTGCGAGTCCCGAGCGCGACAGCGAGTCCCGAGTGTGACTGCGAGACCCGAGCGCGACTGCGAGTCCCGAGTGTGACTGCGAGACCCGAGCGCGACTGCGAGACCCGAGCCCGACTGCGAGTCCCGAGTGTGACTGCGAGACCCGAGTGAGACTGCGAGACCCGAGCGTGACTGCGAGTCCCGAGCGCGACTGCGAGTCCCGAGTGAGACTGCGAGTCCCGAGCGCGACAGCGAGTCCCGAGTGTGACTGCGAGTCCCGAGTGTGACTGCGAGACCCGAGCGAGACTGCGAGTCCCGAGTGAGACTGCGAGTCCCGAGTGTGACTGCGAGACCCGAGTGTGACTGCGAGTCCCGAGCGCGACAGCGAGTCCCGGCGACAGCGAGTCCCGAGCGAGACTGCGAGTCCCGAGTGTGACTGCGAGTCCCGAGTGAGACTGCGAGTCCCGAACGCGACAGCGAGTCCCGGCGACAGCGAGTCCCGAGCGTGACTGCGAGTCCCGAGCGCGACAGCGAGTCCCGGCGACAGCGAGTCCCGAGCGAGACTGCGAGTCCCGAGCGCGACAGCGAGTCCCGAGCGAGACTGCGAGTCCCGAGCGAGACTGCGAGTCCCGAGCGCGACAGCGAGTCCCGGCGACAGCGAGTCCCGAGCGCGACTGCGAGTCCCGAGCGCGACTGCGAGTCCCGAGCGCGACTGCGAGACCCGAGCGCGACTGCGAGTCCCGAGTGCGACTGCGAGTCCCGAGTGCGACTGCGAGTCCCGAGTGCGACTGCGAGTCCCGAGCGCGACTGCGAGTCCCGAGTGAGACTGCGAGTCCCGAGCCCGACTGCGAGTCCCGAGTGTGACTGCGAGTCCCGAGCGCGACTGCGAGTCCCGAGCGTGACTGCGAGTCCCGAGTGCGACTGCGAGTCCCGAGTGAGACTGCGAGTCCCGAGCCCGACTGCGAGTCCCGAGTGTGACTGCGAGTCCCGAGCGCGACTGCGAGACCCGAGTGTGACTGCGAGTCCCGAGTGTGACTGCGAGACCCGAGTGTGACTGCGAGTCCCGAGCGCGACTGCGAGTCCCGAGTGTGACTGCGAGTCCCGAGTGTGACTGCGAGACCCGAGTGTGACTGCGAGTCCCGAGTGTGACTGCGAGACCCGAGTGTGACTGCGAGTCCCGAGTGTGACTGCGAGTCCCGAGCGTGACTGCGAGTCCCGAGCGCGACTGCGAGTCCCGAGTGTGACTGCGAGTCCCGAGCGCGACTGCGAGACCCGAGTGTGACTGCGAGTCCCGAGTGTGACTGCGAGTCCCGAGTGCGACTGCGAGTCCCGAGCGCGACTGCGAGTCCCGAGTGAGACTGCGAGTCCCGAGCCCGACTGCGAGTCCCGAGTGTGACTGCGAGTCCCGAGCGAGACAGCGAGTCCCGGCGACAGCGAGTCCCGAGCGCGACTGCGAGTCCCGAGCGCGACTGCGAGACCCGAGTGAGACTGCGAGTCCCGAGCCCGACTGCGAGTCCCGAGTGAGACTGCGAGTCCCGAGCCCGACTGCGAGACCCGAGCGCGACTGCGAGTCCCGAGTGCGACTGCGAGTCCCGAGTGAGACTGCGAGTCCCGAGCCCGACTGCGAGTCCCGAGTGTGACTGCGAGTCCCGAGCGTGACTGCGAGTCCCGAGCGCGACTGCGAGTCCCGAGTGCGACTGCGAGTCCCGAACGAGACTGCGAGTCCCGAGTGTGACTGCGAGTCCCGGCGACAGCGAGTCCCGAGCGAGACTGCGAGTCCCGAGTGTGACTGCGAGTCCCGAGTGAGACTGCGAGTCCCGAGCGCGACAGCGAGTCCCGGCGACAGCGAGTCCCGAGCGTGACTGCGAGTCCCGAGCGCGACAGCGAGTCCCGGCGACAGCGAGTCCCGAGCGAGACTGCGAGTCCCGAGCGAGACTGCGAGTCCCGAGCGCGACAGCGAGTCCCGAGTGTGACTGCGAGTCCCGAGCGAGACTGCGAGACCCGAGCGCGACAGCGAGTCCCGGCGACAGCGAGTCCCGAGCGAGACTGCGAGTCCCGAGCGCGACAGCGAGTCCCGGCGACAGCGAGTCCCGAGCGCGACTGCGAGTCCCGAGCGCGACTGCGAGACCCGAGTGAGACTGCGAGTCCCGAGCCCGACTGCGAGTCCCGAGTGAGACTGCGAGACCCGAGCGCGACTGCGAGTCCCGAGTGCGACAGCGAGTCCCGAGCGTGACTGCGAGTCCCGAGCGCGACTGCGAGTCCCGAGAGTGACTGCGAGTCCCGAGTGTGACTGCGAGTCCCGAGTGCGACAGCGAGTCCCGAGCGTGACTGCGAGACCCGAGAGTGACTGCGAGTCCCGAGTGTGACTGCGAGTCCCGAGTGTGACTGCGAGTCCCGAGTGCGACAGCGAGTCCCGAGCGTGACTGCGAGACCCGAGAGTGACTGCGAGTCCCGAGTGTGACTGCGAGTCCCGAGCGCGACTGCGAGACCCGAGCCCGACTGCGAGTCCCGAGTGAGACTGCGAGACCCGAGCGCGACTGCGAGTCCCGAGTGTGACTGCGAGTCCCGAGCGTGACAGCGAGTCCCGAGCGCGACTGCGAGTCCCGAGAGTGACTGCGAGTCCCGAGTGTGACTGCGAGTCCCGAGTGCGACAGCGAGTCCCGAGCGTGACTGCGAGTCCCGAGAGTGACTGCGAGTCCCGAGCGCGACTGCGAGACCCGAGCGTGACTGCGAGCCCCGAGTGAGACTGCGAGACCCGAGTGTGACTGCGAGACCCGAGTGTGACTGCGAGTCCCGAGTGTGACTGCGAGTCCCGAGTGTGACTGCGAGACCCGAGTGTGACTGCGAGACCCGAGTGTGACTGCGAGTCCCGAGCGTGACTGCGAGACCCGAGTGTGACTGCGAGACCCGAGTGTGACTGCGAGTCCCGAGTGAGACTGCGAGACCCGAGCGTGACTGCGAGTCCCGAGTGTGACTGCGAGTCCCGAGCGCGACTGCGAGTCCCGAGAGTGACTGCGAGTCCCGAGTGTGACTGCGAGTCCCGAGTGTGACTGCGAGACCCGAGTGTGACTGCGAGTCCCGAGTGTGACTGCGAGTCCCGAGTGCGACAGCGAGTCCCGAGTGTGACTGCGAGTCCCGAGTGTGACTGCGAGTCCCGAGTGTGACTGCGAGACCCGAGTGTGACTGCGAGTCCCGAGTGTGACTGCGAGACCCGAGTGTGACTGCGAGTCCCGAGTGTGACTGCGAGTCCCGAGTGTGACTGCGAGTCCCGAGTGTGACTGCGAGTCCCGAGCGAGACTGCGAGACCCGAGTGTGACTGCGAGTCCCGAGTGTGACTGCGAGTCCCGAGTGTGACTGCGAGACCCGAGTGTGACTGCGAGACCCGAGAGTGACTGCGAGTCCCGAGAGTGACTGCGAGACCCGAGAGTGACTGCGAGTCCCGAGAGTGACTGCGAGACCCGAGTGAGACTGCGAGACCCGAGCGCGAATGCGAGTCCCGAGTGCGACTGCGAGTCCCGAGTGTGACTGCGAGTCCCGAGTGAGACTGCGAGACCCGAGAGTGACTGCGAGTCCCGAGTGAGACTGCGAGACCCGAGAGTGACTGCGAGTCCCGAGCGCGACTGCGAGACCCGAGAGTGACTGCGAGTCCCGAGTGAGACTGCGAGACCCGAGAGTGACTGCGAGTCCCGAGAGTGACTGCGAGTCCCGAGCGCGACTGCGAGTCCCGAGAGTGACTGCGAGTCCCGAGTGTGACTGCGAGTCCCGAGCGCGACTGCGAGACCCGAGTGTGACTGCGAGTCCCGAGTGTGACTGCGAGTCCCGAGTGCGACAGCGAGTCCCGAGCGTGACTGCGAGTCCCGAGCGCGACTGCGAGTCCCGAGAGTGACTGCGAGTCCCGAGTGTGACTGCGAGACCCGAGTGTGACTGCGAGACCCGAGTGTGACTGCGAGTCCCGAGCGTGACTGCGAGACCCGAGTGTGACTGCGAGACCCGAGTGTGACTGCGAGTCCCGAGTGAGACTGCGAGACCCGAGCGTGACTGCGAGACCCGAGTGTGACTGCGAGTCCCGAGTGTGACTGCGAGTCCCGAGCGCGACTGCGAGTCCCGAGAGTGACTGCGAGTCCCGAGTGTGACTGCGAGTCTCGAGTGTGACTGCGAGACCCGAGTGTGACTGCGAGTCCCGAGTGTGACTGCGAGTCCCGAGCGCGACTGCGAGTCCCGAGAGTGACTGCGAGTCCCGAGTGTGACTGCGAGACCCGAGTGTGACTGCGAGACCCGAGAGTGACTGCGAGTCCCGAGAGTGACTGCGAGACCCGAGAGTGACTGCGAGTCCCGAGTGTGACTGCGAGTCCCGAGTGAGACTGCGAGACCCGAGAGTGACTGCGAGTCCCGAGAGTGACTGCGAGTCCCGAGCGCGACTGCGAGTCCCGAGTGTGACTGCGAGTCCCGAGTGTGACTGCGAGTCCCGAGTGTGACTGCGAGACCCGAGTGTGACTGCGAGTCCCGAGTGTGACTGCGAGTCCCGAGTGCGACTGCGAGTCCCGAGTGTGACTGCGAGACCCGAGAGTGACTGCGAGTCCCGAGTGTGACTGCGAGTCCCGAGAGTGACTGCGAGTCCCGAGTGTGACTGCGAGACCCGAGCGCGACTGCGAGACCCGCGTGCGACTGCGAGTCCCGAGTGTGACTGCGAGTCCCGAGTGTGACTGCGAGACCCGAGCGTGACTGCGAGACCCGCGTGCGACTGCGAGTCCCGAGTGTGACTGCGAGTCCCGAGTGCGACTGCGAGTCCCGAGTGCGACTGCGAGTCCCGAGTGTGACTGCGAGACCCGAGTGTGACTGCGAGACCCGAGTGTGACTGCGAGACCCGAGTGAGACTGCGAGACCCGAGCGCGACTGCGAGTCCCGAGTGCGACTGCGAGTCCCGAGTGTGACTGCGAGACCCGAGTGCGACAGCGAGTCCCGAGTGCGACTGCGAGTCCCGAGTGTGACTGCGAGTCCCGAGTGCGACTGCGAGTCCCGAGTGTGACTGCGAGACCCGAGTGTGACTGCGAGTCCCGAGCGCGACTGCGAGTCCCGAGCGCGACTGCGAGTCCCGAGTGTGACTGCGAGACCCGAGTGTGACTGCGAGTCCCGAGAGCGACAGCGAGTCCCGAGTGTGACTGCGAGTCCCGAGTGTGACTGCGAGTCCCGAGTGTGACTGCGAGACCCGAGTGCGACTGCGAGTCCCGAGTGTGACTGCGAGACCCGAGTGTGACTGCGAGACCCGAGTGAGACTGCGAGACCCGAGTGCGACTGCGAGACCCGAGTGTGACTGCGAGTCCCGAGTGTGACTGCGAGACCCGAGTGTGACTGCGAGACCCGAGTGAGACTGCGAGTCCCGAGCGTGACTGCGAGTCCCGAGTGTGACTGCGAGACCCGAGTGTGACTGCGAGACCCGAGTGAGACTGCGAGTCCCGAGCGTGACTGCGAGACCCGAGTGTGACTGCGAGTCCCGAGCGCGACTGCGAGTCCCGAGCGCGACAGCGAGACCCGAGTGTGACTGCGAGACCCGAGTGTGACTGCGAGTCCCGAGTGTGACTGCGAGTCCCGAGTGTGACAGCGAGTCCCGAGTGTGACAGCGAGTCCCGAGTGTGACTGCGAGACCCGAGTGTGACTGCGAGACCCGAGTGTGACTGCGAGACCCGAGTGTGACTGCGAGTCCCGAGTGTGACTGCGAGTCCCGAGCGTGACTGCGAGTCCCGAGTGCGACTGCGAGACCCGAGTGTGACAGCGAGTCCCGAGCGCGACTGCGAGTCCCGAGCGCGACTGCGAGACCCGAGCGTGACTGCGAGTCCCGAGTGTGACTGCGAGACCCGAGCGTGACTGCGAGTCCCGAGCGCGACTGCGAGTCCCGAGAGTGACTGCGAGTCCCGAGTGTGACTGCGAGTCCCGAGCGCGACTGCGAGTCCCGAGAGTGACTGCGAGTCCCGAGAGTGACTGCGAGACCCGAGTGTGACTGCGAGTCCCGAGTGTGACTGCGAGACCCGAGCGTGACTGCGAGACCCGAGCGTGACTGCGAGTCCCGAGCGTGACTGCGAGACCCGAGTGTGACTGCGAGTCCCGAGTGTGACTGCGAGACCCGAGCGTGACTGCGAGACCCGAGGGCGACAGCGAGACCCGAGTGTGACTGCGAGCCCCGAGCGTGACTGCGAGCCCCGAGTGTGACTGCGAGTCCCGAGCGCGACAGCGAGACCCGAGTGTGACTGCGAGACCCGAGTGTGACTGCGAGTCCCGAGCGCGACTGCGAGACCCGAGTGTGACTGCGAGTCCCGAGTGTGACTGCGAGACCCGAGCGTGACTGCGAGACCCGAGCGTGACTGCGAGTCCCGAGCGTGACTGCGAGACCCGAGTGTGACTGCGAGTCCCGAGTGTGACTGCGAGACCCGAGCGTGACTGCGAGACCCGAGGGCGACAGCGAGACCCGAGTGTGACTGCGAGCCCCGAGCGTGACTGCGAGCCCCGAGTGTGACTGCGAGTCCCGAGCGTGACTGCGAGTCCCGAGCGCGACAGCGAGACCCGAGTGTGACTGCGAGACCCGAGTGTGACTGCGAGTCCCGAGCGCGACTGCGAGACCCGAGCGTGACTGCGAGTCCCGAGCACGACAGCGAGTCCCGAGTGAGACTGCGAGACCCGAGTGTGACTGCGAGTCCCGAGTCAGACTGCGAGACCCGAGTGTGACTGCGAGACCCGAGCGCGACTGCGAGTCCCGAGAGTGACTGCGAGACCCGAGCGCGACTGCGAGTCCCGAGTGAGACTGCGAGACCCGAGTGTGACTGCGAGTCCCGAGTGAGACTGCGAGTCCCGAGCGTGACTGCGAGACCCGAGCGTGACTGCGAGTCCCGAGCGTGACTGCGAGACCCGAGCGTGACTGCGAGACCCGAGTGTGACTGCGAGACCCGAGCGCGACAGCGAGTCCCGAGTGCGACTGCGAGTCCCGAGCACGACAGCGAGTCCCGAGTGAGACTGCGAGACCCGAGAGTGACTGCGAGTCCCGAGTGAGACTGCGAGACCCGAGTGTGACTGCGAGTCCCGAGTGTGACTGCGAGTCCCGAGTGAGACTGCGAGACCCGAGTGTGACTGCGAGTCCCGAGTGCGACAGCGAGTCCCGAGCGTGACTGCGAGTCCCGAGCGAGACTGCGAGACCCGAGTGTGACTGCGAGTCCCGAGTGTGACTGCGAGACCCGAGTGTGACTGCGAGTCCCGAGTGAGACTGCGAGACCCGAGTGTGACTGCGAGTCCCGAGTGTGACTGCGAGTCCCGAGTGTGACTGCGAGACCCGAGTGTGACTGCGAGTCCCGAGTGAGACTGCGAGACCCGAGTGTGACTGCGAGTCCCGAGTGCGACAGCGAGTCCCGAGTGTGACTGCGAGACCCGAGTGTGACTGCGAGTCCCGAGTGTGACTGCGAGTCCCGAGCACGACAGCGAGTCCCGAGTGAGACTGCGAGACCCGAGTGTGACAGCGAGTCCCGAGTGAGACTGCGAGTCCCGAGTGTGACTGCGAGTCCCGAGTGTGACTGCGAGTCCCGAGTGTGACTGCGAGCCCCGAGCGTGACTGCGAGTCCCGAGCGTGACAGCGAGTCCCGAGTGAGACTGCGAGACCCGAGTGTGACAGCGAGTCCCGAGTGAGACTGCGAGTCCCGAGTGTGACTGCGAATCCCGAGTGCGACTGCGAGTCCCGAGAGTGACTGCGAGTCCCGAGCGCGACTGCGAGTCCCGAGTGTGACTGCGAGTCCCGAGTGTGACTGCGAGACCCGAGTGTGACTGCGAGTCCCGAGTGTGACTGCGAGTCCCGAGTGTGACTGCGAGTCCCGAGTGTGACTGCGAGACCCGAGTGTGACTGCGAGTCCCGAGCGCGACTGCGAGTCCCGAGTGCGACTGCGAGTCCCGAGCGCGACTGCGAGACCCGAGTGTGACTGCGAGTCCCGAGCGCGACTGCGAGTCCCGAGTGCGACTGCGAGTCCCGAGTGTGACTGCGAGTCCCGAGCGCGACTGCGAGTCCCGAGCGCGACTGCGAGTCCCGAGCGTGACTGCGAGCCCCGAGCGTGACTGCGAGTCCCGAGTGTGACTGCGAGTCGCGAGCGTGACTGCGAGACCCGAGCGAGACTGCGAGTCCCGAGCGCGACTGCGAGACCCGAGTGTGACTGCGAGTCCCGAGCACGACAGCGAGTCCCGAGTGAGACTGCGAGTCCCGAGCACGACAGCGAGTCCCGAGCACGACAGCGAGTCCCGAGTGAGACTGCGAGTCCCGAGCACGACAGCGAGTCCCGAGCACGACAGCGAGTCCCGAGTGTGACTGCGAGTCCCGAGCACGACAGCGAGTCCCGAGCGTGACTGCGAGTCCCGAGCGCGACAGCGAGACCCGAGTGTGACTGCGAGCCCCGAGCGCGACTGCGAGTCCCGAGCACGACAGCGAGTCCCGAGTGAGACTGCGAGTCCCGAGCACGACAGCGAGTCCCGAGCACGACAGCGAGTCCCGAGTGAGACTGCGAGTCCCGAGCACGACAGCGAGTCCCGAGTGTGACTGCGAGTCCCGAGCACGACAGCGAGTCCCGAGCACGACTGCGAGACCCGAGTGAGACTGCGAGACCCGAGCGTGACTGCGAGTCCCGAGCGCGACTGCGAGTCCCGAGAGTGACTGCGAGACCCGAGTGTGACTGCGAGTCCCGAGTGTGACTGCGAGTCCCGAGCGCGACAGCGAGTCCCGAGCGTGACTGCGAGTCCCGAGTGTGACTGCGAGTCCCGAGTGTGACTGCGAGACCCGAGTGTGACTGCGAGTCCCGAGCGTGACTGCGAGTCCCGAGTGTGACTGCGAGTCCCGAGCGAGACTGCGAGCCCCCAGCGCGACTGCGAGTCTCGGGTGTGACAGCGAGTCCCGGGTGTGACAGCGAGCCCCGAGTGTGACTGCGAGACCCGAGCGAGACTGCGAGTCCCGAGCGAGACTGCGAGTCCCGAGTGTGACAGCGAGTCCCGGGTGTGACAGCGAGTCCCGAGTGTGACTGCGAGTCCCGAGTGTGACAGCGAGTCCCGAGTGTGACTGCGAGTCCCGAGTGTGACTGCGAGTCCCGAGTGAGACTGCGAGTCCCGAGTGTGACTGCGAGACCCGAGCGCGACTGCGAGTCCCGAGTGTGACTGCGAGACCCGAGTGTGACTGCGAGACCCGAGCGTGACTGCGAGTCCCGAGTGTGACTGCGAGACCCGAGCGCGACTGCGAGTCCCGAGTGTGACTGCGAGTCCCGAGCGCGACTGCGAGTCCCGAGTGTGACTGCGAGTCCCGAGCGCGACTGCGAGTCCCGAGCGTGACTGCGAGTCCCGAGTGTGACTGCGAGTCCCGAGCGTGACTGCGAGACCCGAGCGAGACTGCGAGACCCGAGTGTGACTGCGAGTCCCGAGCGTGACTGCGAGACCCGAGTGCGACTGCGAGACCCGAGTGTGACTGCGAGACCCGAGAGCGACTGCGAGACCCGAGCGCGACTGCGAGTCCCGAGCGCGACTGCGAGACCCGAGTGCGACTGCGAGACCCGAGAGCGACTGCGAGTCCCGAGCGCGACTGCGAGACCCGAGCGAGACTGTGAGACCCGAGTGTGACTGCGAGTCCCGAGTGAGACTGTGAGACCCTAGTGTGACTGCGAGACCCGAGTGCGACTGCGAGTCCCGAGTGTGACTGCGAGTCCCGAGTGTGACTGCGAGTCCCGAGCGCGACTGCGAGTCCCGAGTGTGACTGCGAGTCCCGAGTGTGACTGCGAGTCCCGAGCGCGACTGCGAGTCCCGAGTGAGACTGCGAGTCCCGAGCGCGACTGCGAGTCCCGAGTGTGACTGCGAGTCCCGAGTGTGACTGCGAGTCCCGAGTGCGACTGCGAGACCCGAGCGCGACTGCGAGACCCGAGTGTGACTGCGAGTCCCGAGTGTGACTGCGAGTCCCGAGTGCGACAGCGAGTCCCGAGTGAGACTGCGAGTCCCGAGTGTGACTGCGAGTCCCGAGTGCGACTGCGAGTCCCGAGTGTGACTGCGAGACCCGAGTCCCGAGTGTGACTGCGAGTCCCGAGTGCGACTGCGAGACCCGAGTCCCGAGTGTGACTGCGAGTCCCGAGTGCGACTGCGAGACCCGAGCGCGACTGCAAGACCCGAGTGTGACTGCGAGTCCCGAGTGTGACTGCGAGTCCCGAGTGCGACAGCGAGTCCCGAGTGTGACTGCGAGTCCCGAGCGCGACTGCGAGTCCCGAGTGTGACTGCGAGTCCCGAGTGTGACAGCGAGTCCCGAGTGTGACTGCGAGTCCCGAGTGTGACTGCGAGTCCCGAGTGTGACAGCGAGACCCGAGTGTGACTGCGAGTCCCGAGTGTGACTGCGAGTCCCGAGCGCGACTGCGAGACCCGAGTGTGACTGCGAGACCCGAGCGCGACTGCGAGTCCCGAGTGTGACAGCGAGACCCGAGTGTGACTGCGAGTCCCGAGTGTGACTGCGAGTCCCGAGCGCGACTGCGAGACCCGAGTGTGACTGCGAGACCCGAGCGCGACTGCGAGTCCCGAGTGTGACTGCGAGTCCCGAGTGTGACTGCGAGACCCGAGCGCGACTGCGAGACCCGAGTGTGACTGCGAGACCCGAGCGCGACTGCGAGTCCCGAGTGTGACTGCGAGTCCCGAGTGTGACTGCGAGTCCCGAGTGTGACTGCGAGTCCCGAGTGTGACTGCGAGACCCGAGTGTGACTGCGAGTCCCGAGTGTGACTGCGAGTCCCGAGTGTGACTGCGAGTCCCGAGTGTGACTGCGAGACCCGAGTGTGACTGCGAGTCCCGAGCGCGACTGCGAGACCCGAGTGCGACAGCGAGTCCCGAGCGTGACTGCGAGTCCCGAGTGCGACAGCGAGTCCCGAGTGAGACTGCGAGTCCCGAGTGTGACTGCGAGTCCCGAGTGTGACTGCGAGTCCCGAGTGAGACTGCGAGTCCCGAGTGTGACTGCGAGTCCCGAGTGTGACAGCGAGTCCCGAGTGTGACTGCGAGTCCCGAGCGCGACTGCGAGACCCGAGTGAGACTGCGAGTCCCGAGTGTGACTGCGAGTCCCGAGTGTGACAGCGAGTCCCGAGTGTGACTGCGAGTCCCGAGTGAGACTGCGAGTCCCGAGTGTGACTGCGAGTCCCGAGTGTGACAGCGAGTCCCGAGTGTGACTGCGAGTCCCGAGCGCGACTGCGAGACCCGAGTGAGACTGCGAGACCCGAGTGAGACTGCGAGTCCCGAGCGTGACTGCGAGTCCCGAGAGCGACTGCGAGTCCCGAGTGTGACTGCGAGTCCCGAGTGCGACTGCGAGTCCCGAGTGTGACTGCGAGCCCCGAGCGTGACTGCGAGTCCCGAGTGTGACTGCGAGTCCCGAGAGCGACTGCGAGACCCGAGCGTGACTGCGAGTCCCGAGCGCGACTGCGAGACCCGAGCGTGACTGCGAGTCCCGAGCGCGACTGCGAGACCCGAGTGTGACTGCGAGTCCCGAGTGTGACTGCGAGTCCCGAGTGTGACTGCGAGCCCCGAGTGTGACTGCGAGCCCCGAGCGTGACTGCGAGTCCCGAGCGCGACTGCGAGTCCCGAGTGTGACTGCGAGACCCGAGTGTGACTGCGAGTCCCGAGTGTGACTGCGAGTCCCGAGTGTGACTGCGAGTCCCGAGCGCGACAGCGAGTCCCGAGTGTGACTGCGAGTCCCGAGTGTGACTGCGAGTCCCGAGCGCGACTGCGAGTCCCGAGTGAGACTGCGAGCCCCGAGCGTGACTGCGAGACCCGAGTGTGACTGCGAGTCCCGAGCGCGACTGCGAGTCCCGAGTGAGACTGCGAGTCCCGAGTGTGACTGCGAGTCCCGAGTGCGACAGCGAGTCCCGAGCGCGACAGCGAGTCCCGAGTGTGACTGCGAGTCCCGAGTGTGACTGCGAGTCCCGAGCGCGACAGCGAGTCCCGAGTGTGACTGCGAGTCCCGAGCGCGACAGCGAGTCCCGAGTGTGACTGCGAGTCCCGAGCGCGACTGCGAGTCCCGAGTGAGACTGCGAGTCCCGAGCGCGACTGCGAGTCCCGAGTGTGACTGCGAGACCCGAGTGTGACTGCGAGTCCCGAGTGTGACTGCGAGTCCCGAGTGTGACTGCGAGTCCCGAGCGCGACTGCGAGACCCGAGCGCGACAGCGAGTCCCGAGTGAGACTGCGAGTCCCGAGTGTGACTGCGAGTCCCGAGTGTGACTGCGAGTCCCGAGCGCGACAGCGAGTCCCGAGCGCGACAGCGAGTCCCGAGTGAGACTGCGAGTCCCGAGTGTGACTGCGAGTCCCGAGTGTGACTGCGAGTCCCGAGAGTGACTGCGAGACCCGAGTGTGACTGCGAGACCCGAGTGAGACTGCGAGTCCCGAGTGTGACTGCGAGTCCCGAGTGTGACAGCGAGTCCCGAGTGTGACTGCGAGTCCCGAGCGCGACTGCGAGACCCGAGTGAGACTGCGAGACCCGAGTGAGACTGCGAGCCCCGAGCGTGACTGCGAGTCCCGAGTGTGACTGCGAGTCCCGAGCGCGACTGCGAGACCCGAGCGTGACTGCGAGTCCCGAGTGTGACTGCGAGTCCCGAGCGCGACTGCGAGACCCGAGCGAGACTGCGAGACCCGAGCGTGACTGCGAGTCCCGAGTGCGACAGCGAGTCCCGAGTGAGACTGCGAGTCCCGAGTGTGACTGCGAGTCCCGAGCGCGACAGCGAGTCCCGAGCGTGACTGCGAGTCCCGAGTGCGACAGCGAGTCCCGAGTGAGACTGCGAGTCCCGAGTGTGACTGCGAGTCCCGAGCGCGACAGCGAGTCCCGAGCGTGACTGCGAGTCCCGAGTGCGACAGCGAGTCCCGAGTGAGACTGCGAGTCCCGAGTGTGACTGCGAGTCCCGAGTGTGACTGCGAGTCCCGAGTGAGACTGCGAGTCCCGAGTGTGACAGCGAGTCCCGAGTGTGACTGCGAGTCCCGAGCGCGACTGCGAGACCCGAGTGAGACTGCGAGACCCGAGTGAGACTGCGAGCCCCGAGCGTGACTGCGAGTCCCGAGTGTGACTGCGAGTCCCGAGTGTGACTGCGAGTCCCGAGCGCGACTGCGAGACCCGAGCGTGGCTGCGAGTCCCGAGCGCGACTGCGAGACCCGAGTGCGACTGCGAGTCCCGAGTGTGACTGCGAGTCCCGAGTGAGACTGCGAGCCCCGAGCGTGACTGCGAGTCCCGAGCGCGACTGCGAGCCCCGAGTGCGACAGCGAGTCCCGAGTGTGACTGCGAGTCCCGAGTGCGACAGCGAGTCCCGAGTGTGACTGCGAGTCCCGAGCGCGAGTGCGAGTCCCGAGTGTGACTGCGAGACCCGAGTGTGACTGCGAGTCCCGAGTGCGACAGCGAGTCCCGAGTGTGACTGCGAGACCCGAGTGTGACTGCGAGACCCGAGTGTGACTGCGAGACCCGAGTGTGACTGCGAGTCCCGAGCGCGACTGCGAGACCCGAGTGTGACTGCGAGTCCCGAGCGTGACTGCGAGACCCGAGCGTGACTGCGAGCCCCGAGTGTGACTGCGAGTCCCGAGTGTGACTGCGAGTCCCGAGTGTGACTGCGAGACCCGAGCGTGACTGCGAGTCCCGAGTGTGACTGCGAGTCCCGAGTGTGACTGCGAGACCCGAGCGTGACTGCGAGTCCCGAGCGTGACTGCGAGTCCCGAGTGTGACTGCGAGTCCCGAGCGTGACTGCGAGACCCGAGTGTGACTGCGAGACCCGAGTGTGACTGTGAGTCCCGAGTGTGACTGCGAGTCCCGAGTGCGACAGCGAGTCCCGAGTGCGACAGCGAGTCCCGAGTGTGACTGCGAGTCCCGAGCGCGAGTGCGAGTCCCGAGTGTGACTGCGAGACCCGAGTGTGACTGCGAGTCCCGAGTGTGACTGCGAGACCCGAGTGTGACTGCGAGACCCGAGTGTGACTGCGAGTCCCGAGCGCGACTGCGAGACCCGAGTGTGACTGCGAGTCCCGAGCGTGACTGCGAGACCCGAGCGCGACTGCGAGACCCGAGTGTGACTGCGAGACCCGAGCGTGACTGCGAGTCCCGAGTGTGACTGCGAGTCCCGAGCGTGACTGCGAGACCCGAGCGCGACTGCGAGACCCGAGTGTGACTGCGAGACCCGAGTGTGACTGCGAGTCCCGAGTGTGACTGCGAGTCCCGAGCGAGACTGCGAGACCCGAGTGTGACTGCGAGTCCCGAGCGTGACTGCGAGTCCCGAGTGTGACTGCGAGTCCCGAGTGTGACTGCGAGTCCCGAGTGCGACTGCGAGTCCCGGGTGTGACTGCGAGACCCGAGTGTGACTGCGAGTCCCGAGCGAGACTGCGAGTCCCGAGTGTGACTGCGAGACCCGAGTGCGACTGCGAGTCCCGAGTGTGACTGCGAGACCCGAGTGTGACTGCGAGTCCCGAGTGTGACTGCGAGACCCGAGTGTGACTGCGAGTCCCGAGTGTGACTGCGAGTCCCGAGTGTGACTGCGAGTCCCGAGTGCGACTGCGAGTCCCGGGTGTGACTGCGAGACCCGAGTGTGACTGCGAGTCCCGAGCGAGACTGCGAGTCCCGAGTGTGACTGCGAGACCCGAGTGCGACTGCGAGACCCGAGTGTGACTGCGAGTCCCGAGTGTGACTGCGAGACCCGAGTGTGACTGCGAGTCCCGAGTGTGACTGCGAGTCCCGAGTGTGACTGCGAGTCCCGGGTGTGACTGCGAGACCCGAGTGTGACTGCGAGTCCCGAGCGAGACTGCGAGTCCCGAGTGTGACTGCGAGACCCGAGTGCGACTGCGAGTCCCGAGTGTGACTGCGAGACCCGAGTGTGACTGCGAGTCCCGAGCGCGAGTGCGAGACCCGAGCGCGACTGCGAGTCCCGAGCGCGAGTGCGAGACCCGAGCGCGAGTGCGAGACCCGAGCGAGACTGCGAGTCCCGAGAGTGACTGCGAGTCCCGAGTGTGACTGTGAGACCCGAGTGTGACTGCGAGTCCCGAGTGTGACTGCGAGACCCGAGTGTGACTGCGAGTCCCGAGCGCGACTGCGAGTCCCGAGCGAGACTGCGAGTCCCGAGTGTGACTGCGAGTCCCGAGTGTGACTGCGAGACCCGAGTGTGACTGCGAGTCCCGAGCGCGACAGCGAGTCCCGAGTGTGACTGCGAGTCCCGAGTGCGACTGAGAGTCCCGAGCGTGACTGCGAGTCCCGAGTGTGACTGCGAGTCCCGAGTGAGACTGCGAGTCCCGAGTGTGACTGCGAGACCCGAGTGTGACTGCGAGTCCCGAGTGAGACTGCGAGCCCCGAGTGTGACTGCGAGTCCCGAGCGAGACTGCGAGCCCCGAGTGTGACTGCGAGTCCCGAGCGAGACTGCGAGCCCCGAGTGTGACTGCGAGTCCCGAGTGTGACTGCGAGTCCCGAGTGTGACTGCGAGACCCGAGTGTGACTGCGAGTCCCGAGTGTGACTGCGAGTCCCGAGAGCGACAGCGAGACCCGAGCGTGACTGCGAGACCCGAGTGTGACTGCGAGACCCGAGTGTGACTGCGAGTCCCGAGTGTGACTGCGAGTCCCGAGTGCGACAGCGAGACCCGAGTGTGACTGCGAGTCCCGAGTGCGACTGCGAGTCCCGAGCGCGACTGCGAGTCCCGAGCGCGACAGCGAGACCCGAGTGTGACTGCGAGACCCGAGTGTGACTGCGAGTCCCGAGTGTGACTGCGAGACCCGAGTGTGACTGCGAGTCCCGAGTGTGACTGCGAGTCCCGAGTGCGACAGCGAGACCCGAGTGTGACTGCGAGACCCGAGTGTGACTGCGAGTCCCGAGTGTGACTGCGAGTCCCGAGTGTGACTGCGAGTCCCGAGTGCGACTGCGAGTCCCGAGTGTGACTGCGAGACCCGAGTGTGACTGCGAGACCCGAGTGTGACTGCGAGTCCCGAGTGTGACTGCGAGTCCCGAGTGCGACAGCGAGACCCGAGTGCGACAGCGAGACCCGAGTGTGACTGCGAGTCCCGAGTGCGACTGCGAGTCCCGAGTGTGACTGCGAGTCCCGAGCGCGACTGCGAGTCCCGAGCGCGACTGCGAGTCCCGAGTGTGACTGCGAGTCCCGAGTGTGACTGCGAGACCCGAGTGTGACTGCGAGTCCCGAGTGTGACTGCGAGTCCCGAGTGCGACAGCGAGTCCCGAGCGCGACTGCGAGTCCCGAGCGCGACTGCGAGTCCCGAGTGTGACTGCGAGTCCCGAGCGCGACTGCGAGTCCCGAGTGTGACTGCGAGACCCGAGCGCGACTGCGAGTACCGAGCGCGACTGCGAGTCCCGAGTGTGACTGCGAGTCCCGAGTGTGACTGCGAGACCCGAGCGCGACTGCGAGTCCCGAGTGTGACTGCGAGTCCCGAGTGTGACTGCGAGTCCCGGGCGCGACTGCGAGTCCCGAGTGTGACTGCGAGTCCCGGGCGCGACTGCGAGACCCGAGTGTGACTGCGAGACCCGAGCGCGACTGCGAGTCCCGAGTGTGACTGCGAGACCCGAGTGTGACTGCGAGACCCGAGTGCGACTGCGAGTCCCGAGCGTGACTGCGAGTCCCGAGTGTGACTGCGAGTCCCGAGTGTGACTGCGAGTCCCGAGTGTGACTGCGAGACCCGAGCGCGACTGCGAGTCCCGAGTGTGACTGCGAGTCCCGAGCGCGACTGCGAGACCCGAGCGCGACTGCGAGTCCCGAGTGAGACTGCGAGTCCCGAGTGTGACTGCGAGTCCCGAGTGTGACTGCGAGACCCGAGCGCGACTGCGAGTCCCGAGTGTGACTGCGAGTCCCGAGTGTGACTGCGAGTCCCGAGTGTGACTGCGAGACCCGAGTGTGACTGCGAGTCCCGAGTGTGACTGCGAGTCCCGAGTGTGACTGCGAGACCCGAGCGCGACTGCGAGTCCCGAGTGTGACTGCGAGACCCGAGTGTGACTGCGAGTCCCGAGTGTGACTGCGAGTCCCGAGTGTGACTGCGAGACCCGAGTGTGACTGCGAGTCCCGAGTGTGACTGCGAGTCCCGAGTGCGACTGCGAGTCCCGAGCGTGACTGCGAGTCCCGAGTGTGACTACGAGTCCCGAGTGTGACTGCGAGTCCCGAGTGTGACTGCGAGACCCGAGTGTGACTGCGAGTCCCGAGTGTGACTGCGAGTCCCGAGTGCGACTGCGAGTCCCGAGCGTGACTGCGAGTCCCGAGCGCGACTGCGAGTCCCGAGTGTGACTGCGAGACCCGAGTGTGACTGCGAGTCCCGAGTGTGACTGCGAGACCCGAGTGTGACTGTGAGACCCGAGCGCGACTGCGAGTCCCGAGCGCGACTGCGAGACCCGAGTGTGACTGCGAGTCCCGAGTGCGACTGCGAGTCCCGAGCGCGACTGCGAGTCCCGAGTGCGACTGCGAGTCCCGAGTGTGACTGCGAGTCCCGAGTGTGACTGCGAGACCCGAGCGTGACTGCGAGTCCCGAGCGCGACTGCGAGTCCCGAGCGCGACTGCGAGTCCCGAGTGTGACTGCGAGTCCCGAGTGTGACTGCGAGACCCGAGTGTGACTGCGAGTCCCGAGTGTGACTGCGAGTCCCGAGTGTGACTGCGAGACCCGAGTGTGACTGCGAGTCCCGAGTGTGACTGCGAGTCCCGAGTGTGACTGCGAGACCCGAGTGTGACTGCGAGTCCCGAGCGCGACTGCGAGTCCCGAGCGCGACTGCGAGACCCGAGTGTGACTGCGAGTCCCGAGTGTGACTGCGAGACCCGAGTGTGACTGCGAGTCCCGAGTGTGACTGCGAGTCCCGAGCGAGACTGCGAGTCCCGAGCGCGATAGCGAGTCCCGAGTGTGACTGCGAGTCCCGAGTGTGACTGCGAGACCCGAGTGTGACTGCGAGTCCCGAGCGCGATAGCGAGTCCCGAGTGAGACTGCGAGACCCGAGTGTGACTGCGAGTCCCGAGTGTGACTGCGAGACCCGAGTGTGACTGCGAGACCCGAGTGTGACTGCGAGTCCCGAGCGCGATAGCGAGTCCCGAGTGTGACTGCGAGTCCCGAGTGTGACTGCGAGTCCCGAGTGTGACTGCGAGACCCGAGTGTGACTGCGGGTCCCGAGCGCGACTGCGAGTCCCGAGCGCGACTGCGAGTCCCGAGTGTGACTGCGAGTCCCGAGTGTGACTGCGAGACCCGAGTGTGACTGCGAGTCCCGAGTGTGACTGCGAGTCCCGAGCGCGACTGCGAGTCCCGAGTGTGACTGCGAGACCCGAGCGCGACTGCGAGTCCCGAGTGTGACTGCGAGTCCCGACTGCGAGTCCCGAGCGTGACTGCGAGTCCCGACTGCGAGTCCCGAGTGTGACTGCGAGTCCCGAGCGCGACTGCGAGTCCCGAGTGTGACTGCGAGTCCCGACTGCGAGTCCCGAGCGTGACTGCGAGTCCCGACTGCGAGTCCCGAGTGTGACTGCGAGTCCCGACTGCGAGTCCCGAGTGTGACTGCGAGTCCCGAGCGCGACTGCGAGTCCCGAGTGTGACTGCGAGTCCCGACTGCGAGTCCCGAGTGTGACTGCGAGTCCCGAGCGCGACTGCGAGACCCGAGCGTGACTGCGAGTCCCGAGCGCGACTGCGAGACCCGAGTGTGACTGCGAGACCCGAGCGCGACTGCGAGACCCGACTGCGAGTCCCGAGTGTGACTGCGAGTCCCGAGTGTGACTGCGAGTCCCGACTGCGAGTCCCGAGCGTGACTGCGAGTCCCGAGAGTGACTGCGAGACCCGAGTGTGACTGCGAGTCCCGAGCGCGACTGCGAGACCCGAGTGTGACTGCGAGTCCCGAGTGTGACTGCGAGTCCCGAGTGTGACTGCGAGTCCCGAGCGCGACTGCGAGTCCCGAGAGTGACTGCGAGACCCGAGTGTGACTGCGAGTCCCGAGCGCGACTGCGAGACCCGAGTGTGACTGCGAGTCCCGAGTGTGACTGCGAGACCCGAGTGTGGCTGCGAGTCCGGAGTGTGACTGCGAGCCCCGAGTGTGACTGCGAGACCCGAGCGCGACTGCGAGACCCGAGCGAGACTGCGAGTCCCGAGTGTGACTGCGAGCCCCGAGCGCGACTGCGAGCCCCGAGTGTGACTGCGAGTCCCGAGTGTGACTGCGAGTCCCGAGCGCGACTGCGAGTCCCGAGTGTGACTGCGAGACCCGAGTGTGACTGCGAGACCCGAGTGTGACTGCGAGTCCCGAGTGTGACTGCGAGTCCCGAGCGCGACTGCGAGACCCGAGTGTGACTGCGAGTCCCGAGTGTGACTGCGAGTCCCGAGTGTGACTGCGAGTCCCGAGCGCGACTGCGAGTCCCGAGTGTGACTGCGAGTCCCGAGTGTGACTGCGAGTCCCGAGCGCGACTGCGAGCCCCGAGCGCGACTGCGAGCCCCGAGTGTGACTGCGAGCCCCGAGCGCGACTGCGAGTCCCGAGCGTGACTGCGAGTCCCGAGTGAGACTGCGAGTCCCGAGCGCGACTGCGAGACCCGAGCGAGACTGCGAGTCCCGAGTGTGACTGCGAGCCCCGAGCGCGACTGCGAGTCCCGAGTGAGACTGCGAGACCCGAGCGCGACTGCGAGACCCGAGCGTGACTGCGAGCCCCGAGCGCGACTGCGAGTCCCGAGCGCGACTGCGAGTCCCGAGTGAGACTGCGAGACCCGAGTGTGACTGCGAGTCCCGAGCGTGACTGCGAGTCCCGAGCGCGATAGCGAGTCCCGAGTGTGACTGCGAGACCCGAGTGAGACTGCGAGTCCCGAGCGTGACTGCGAGTCCCGAGCGCGATAGCGAGTCCCGAGTGTGACTGCGAGACCCGAGTGAGACTGCGAGTCCCGAGCGTGACTGCGAGTCCCGAGCGCGATAGCGAGTCCCGAGCGCGACTGCGAGTCCCGAGTGAGACTGCGAGACCCGAGTGAGACTGCGAGTCCCGAGCGCGACTGCGAGACCCGAGCGTGACTGCGAGTCCCGAGCGCGATAGCGAGTCCCGAGTGTGACTGCGAGACCCGAGTGTGACTGCGAGTCCCGAGTGTGACTGCGAGACCCGAGCGTGACTGCGAGTCCCGAGTGCGACTGCGAGTCCCGAGCGTGACTGCGAGACCCGAGTGTGACTGCGAGACCCGAGTGTGACTGCGAGTCCCGAGTGTGACTGCGAGACCCGAGTGTGACTGCGAGACCCGAGTGTGACTGCGAGTCCCGAGCGCGATAGCGAGTCCCGAATGTGACTGCGAGTCCCGAGCGTGACTGCGAGACCCGAGTGTGACTGCGAGACCCGAGCGTGACTGCGAGTCCCGAGTGCGACTGCGAGTCCCGAGCGTGACTGCGAGTCCCGAGTGTGACTGCGAGTCCCGAGAGCGACTGCGAGTCCCGAGGGTGACTGCGAGTCCCGAGTGTGACTGCGAGACCCGAGCGCGACTGCGAGTCCCGAGCGCGACTGCGAGACCCGAGTGTGACTGCGAGTCCCGAGCGCGACTGCGAGTCCCGAGCGCGACTGCGAGACCCGAGCGTGACTGCGAGACCCGAGTGTGACAGCGAGACCCGAGCGTGACTGCGAGACCCGAGCGCGACTGCGAGTCCCGAGCGCGACTGCGAGACCCGAGCGTGACTGCGAGTCCCGAGCGCGACAGCGAGTCCCGAGTGTGACTGCGAGTCCCGAGCGTGACTGCGAGACCCGAGCGCGACTGCGAGTCCCGAGCGTGACTGCGAGACCCGAGCGCGACTGCGAGTCCCGAGCGCGACTGCGAGTCCCGAGCGTGACTGCGAGACCCGAGCGTGACTGCGAGTCCCGAGTGTGACTGCGAGTCCCGAGCGTGACTGCGAGACCCGAGCGCGACTGCGAGTCCCGAGCGTGACTGCGAGACCCGAGCGTGACTGCGAGTCCCGAGCGTGACTGCGAGACCCGAGTGTGACTGCGAGTCCCGAGTGAGACTGCGAGTCCCGAGTGAGACTGCGAGTCCCGAGCGTGACTGCGAGTCCCGAGCGCGACTGCGAGACCCGAGGGCGACTGCGAGACCCGAGGGCGACTGCGAGACCCGAGTGTGACAGCGAGTCCCGAGCGTGACTGCGAGTCCCGAGTGTGACTGCGAGACCCGAGTGTGACAGCGAGTCCCGAGTGAGACTGCGAGACCCGAGCGCGACTGCGAGTCCCGATCGAGACTGCGAGTCCCGAGCGTGACTGCGAGACCCGAGTGTGACAGCGAGTCCCGAGTGTGACTGCGAGTCCCGAGTGTGACTGCGAGTCCCGAGGGCGACTGCGAGTCCCGAGTGTGACTGCGAGTCCCGAGCGCGACTGCGAGACCCGAGGGCGACTGCGAGACCCGAGGGCGACTGCGAGACCCGAGTGTGACTGCGAGTCCCGAGCGCGACTGCGAGTCCCGAGCGTGACTGCGAGTCCCGAGTGTGACTGCGAGACCCGAGTGCGACTGCGAGACCCGAGTGTGACTGCGAGTCCCGAGTGCGACTGCGAGTCCCGAGTGTGACTGCGAGTCCCGAGTGTGACTGCGAGTCCCGAGTGCGACTGCGAGTCCCGAGTGTGACTGCGAGACCCGAGTGTGACTGCGAGACCCGAGTGCGACAGCGAGACCTGAGCGCGACTGCGAGACCCGAGTGCGACTGTGAGTCCCGAGTGCGACTGCGAGACCCGAGGGCGACTGCGAGTCCCGAGTGTGACTGCGAGTCCCGAGCGTGACTGCGAGTCCCGAGTGTGACTGCGAGTCCCGAGCGCGACTGCGAGACCCGAGTGTGACTGCGAGTCCCGAGCGCGACTGCGAGACCCGAGTGTGACTGCGAGTCCCGAGTGTGACTGCGAGTCCCGAGTGTGACTGCGAGACCCGAGTGTGACTGCGAGTCCCGAGTGTGACTGCGAGTCCCGAGTGTGACTGCGAGTCCCGAGCGCGACTGCGAGACCCGAGTGTGACTGCGAGTCCCGAGTGTGACTGCGAGTCCCGAGTGAGACTGCGAGTCCCGAGTGTGACTGCGAGTCCTGAGCGCGACTGCGAGACCCGAGAGTGACTGCGAGTCCCGAGTGCGACTGCGAGTCCCGAGTGTGACTGCGAGTCCCGAGTGTGACTGCGAGTCCCGAGCGCGACTGCGAGTCCCGAGTGTGACTGCGAGTCCCGAGTGCGACTGCGAGTCCCGAGTGTGACTGCGAGTCCCGAGCGCGACTGCGAGACCCGAGTGCGACAGCGAGTCCCGAGTGTGACTGCGAGACCCGAGTGTGACTGCGAGTCCCGAGTGTGACTGCGAGTCCCGAGTGAGACTGCGAGTCCCGAGCGCGACTGCGAGTCCTGAGCGCGACTGCGAGACCCGAGAGTGACTGCGAGTCCCGAGTGCGACTGCGAGTCCCGAGTGTGACTGCGAGTCCCGAGCGTGACTGCGAGTCCCGAGTGTGACTGCGAGTCCCGAGCGCGACTGCGAGTCCCGAGTGTGACTGCGAGTCCCGAGTGCGACTGCGAGTCCCGAGTGTGACTGCGAGTCCCGAGCGCGACTGCGAGACCCGAGCGCGACAGCGAGTCCCGAGTGTGACTGCGAGTCCCGAGTGTGACTGCGAGTCCCGAGTGTGACTGCGAGTCCCGAGTGCGACTGCGAGCCCCGAGCGCGACTGCGAGTCCCGAGCGCGACTGCGAGTCCCGAGTGAGACTGCGAGACCCGAGTGTGACTGCGAGTCCCGAGCGCGACTGCGAGTCCCGAGTGTGACTGCGAGTCCCGAGGGCGACTGCGAGACCCGAGTCCCGAGTGTGACTGCGAGTCCCGAGTGAGACAGCGAGTCCCGAGTGAGACTGCGAGACCCGAGTGTGACTGCGAGTCCCGAGCGTGACTGCGAGACCCGAGTGTGACTGCTAGTCCCGAGCGCGACTGCGAGTCCCGAGTGAGACAGCGAGTCCCGAGTGAGACAGCGAGACCCGAGCGTGACTGCGAGTCCCGAGTGAGACAGCGAGTCCCGAGTGAGACAGCGAGTCCCGAGTGTGACTGCGAGTCCCGAGTGAGACAGCGAGTCCCGAGTGAGACTGCGAGACCCGAGCGTGACTGCGAGACCCGAGCGTGACTGCGAGTCCCGAGCGTGACTGCGAGTCCCGAGTGCGACTGCGAGACCCGAGTGTGACTGCGAGTCCCGAGCGCGACTGCGAGTCCCGAGCGCGACTGCGAGTCCCGAGTGCGACTGCGAGACCCGAGTGTGACTGCGAGTCCCGAGTGAGACTGCGAGACCCGAGTGTGACTGCGAGTCCCGAGTGTGACTGCGAGTCCCGAGGGCGACTGCGAGACCCGAGTCCCGAGTGTGACTGCGAGTCCCGAGTGAGACTGCGAGTCCCGAGGGCGACTGCGAGTTCCGAGCGTGACTGCGAGACCCGAGTGACACTGCGAGACCCGAGTGTGACTGCGAGTCCCGAGGGCGACTGCGAGACCCGAGTGTGACTGCGAGTCCCGAGTGTGACTGCGAGTCCCGAGTGAGACTGCGAGACCCGAGTGTGACTGCGAGTCCCGAGTGTGACTGCGAGACCCTAGTGTGACTGCGAGTCCCGAGTGAGACTGCGAGACCCGAGTGTGACTGCGAGTCCCGAGAGTGACAGCGAGTCCCGAGTGTGACTGCGAGACCCGAGTGTGACTGCGAGTCCCGAGTGTGACTGCGAGTCCCGAGCGAGACTGCGAGTCCCGAGTGTGACTGCGAGTCCCGAGCGCGACTGCGAGTCCCGAGTGTGACTGCGAGTCCCGAGCGCGACAGCGAGACCCGAGTGTGACTGCGAGACCCGAGCGCGACTGCGAGTCCCGAGTGAGACTGCGAGACCCGAGTGTGACTGCGAGTCCCGAGTGTGACTGCGAGTCCCGAGTGTGACTGCGAGTCCCGAGTGTGACTGCGAGTCCCGAGTGCGACTGCGAGTCCCGAGTGTGACTGCGAGTCCCGAGTGCGACTGCGAGTCCCGAGTGTGACTGCGAGTCCCGAGGGCGACTGCGAGTCCCGAGTGTGACTGCGAGTCCCGAGTGTGACTGCGAGACCCGAGCGCGACTGCGAGTCCCGAGTGAGACTGCCAGTTCCGAGCGTGACTGCGAGACCCGAGTGAGACTGCGAGACCCGAGTGTGACTGCGAGCCCCGAGGGCGACTGCGAGACCCGAGTGTGACTGCGAGACCCGAGTGTGACTGCGAGTCCCGAGCGAGACTGCGAGACCCGAGTGTGACTGCGAGTCCCGAGTGTGACTGCGAGTCCCGAGTGTGACTGCGAGTCCCGAGCGCGACTGCGAGTCCCGAGCGCGACTGCGAGACCCGAGTGTGACTGCGAGTCCCGAGGGCGACTGCGAGACCCGAGTGTGACTGCGAGACCCGAGCGTGACTGCGAGTCCCGAGTGAGACTGCGAGTCCCGAGCGTGACTGCGAGACCCGAGTGCGACTGCGAGTCCCGAGCGTGACTGCGAGTCCCGAGTGTGACTGCGAGACTCATGTGAGACTGCGAGACCCGAGTGCGACTGCGAGTCCCGAGCGCGACTGCGAGTCCCGAGTGTGACTGCGAGTCCCGAGTGTGACTGCGAGACCCGAGTGTGACTGCGAGTCCCGAGAGTGACTGCGAGACCCGAGTGCGACTGCGAGTCCCGAGCGCGACTGCGAGTCCCGAGCGTGACTGCGAGACCCGAGCGCGACTGCGAGACCCGAGTGCGACTGCGAGTCCCGAGTGCGACTGGGAGTCCCGAGTGTGACTGCGAGTCCCGAGTGTGACTGCGAGTCCCGAGTGCGACTGCGAGTCCCGAGTGCGACTGGGAGTCCCGAGTGTGACTGCGAGACCCGAGCGTGACTGCGAGACCCGAGAGTGACTGCGAGACCCGAGCGCGACTGCGAGTCCCGAGTGAGACTGCGAGACCCGAGCGCGACTGCGAGTCCCGAGAGTGACTGCGAGACCCGAGTGTGACTGCGAGTCCCGAGAGTGACTGCGAGACCCGAGTGTGACTGCGAGTCCCGAGTGTGACTGCGAGACCCGAGCGCGACTGCGAGTCCCGAGAGTGACTGCGAGACCCGAGTGAGACTGCGAGACCCGAGCGCGACTGCGAGTCCCGAGTGTGACTGCGAGACCCGAGCGCGACTGCGAGTCCCGAGTGTGACTGCGAGACCCGAGTGTGACTGCGAGTCCCGAGCGTGACTGCGAGTCCCGAGTGTGACTGCGAGTCCCGAGCGCGACTGCGAGTCCCGAGTGTGACTGCGAGTCCCGAGTGTGACTGCGAGTCCCGAGCGCGACTGCGAGACCCGAGCGTGACTGCGAGTCCCGAGCGCGACTGCGAGTCCCGAGTGTGACTGCGAGTCCCGAGTGAGACTGCGAGACCCGAGTGTGACTGCGAGACCCGAGTGTGACTGCGAGTCCCGAGCGTGACTGCGAGTCCCGAGTGTGACTGCGAGTCCCGAGCGCGACTGCGAGACCCGAGTGTGACTGCGAGACCCGAGTGTGACTGCGAGTCCCGAGCGTGACTGCGAGTCCCGAGTGTGACTGCGAGTCCCGAGCGCGACTGCGAGTCCCGAGTGTGACTGCGAGTCCCGAGCGTGACTGCGAGTCCCGAGTGTGACTGCGAGTCCCGAGCGCGACTGCGAGTCCCGAGTGTGACTGCGAGTCCCGAGTGTGACTGCGAGTCCCGAGCGCGACTGCGAGACCCGAGTGTGACTGCGAGTCCCGAGTGTGACTGCGAGCCCCGAGCGTGACTGCGAGTCCCGAGTGTGACTGCGAGACCCGAGTGTGACTGCGAGACCCGAGTGTGACTGCGAGACCCGAGTGTGACTGCGAGACCCGAGTGAGACTGCGAGTCCCGAGAGCGACTGCGAGACCCGAGTGTGACTGCGAGTCCCGAGTGTGACTGCGAGTCCCGAGCGCGACTGCGAGCCCCGAGCGTGACTGCGAGACCCGAGTGAGACTGCGAGTCCCGAGTGTGACTGCGAGTCCCGAGTGTGACTGCGAGTCCCGAGCGCGACTGCGAGTCCCGAGTGTGACTGCGAGTCCCGAGTGTGACAGCGAGTCCCGAGTGTGACTGCGAGTCCCGAGCGCGACTGCGAGTCCCGAGTGTGACTGCGAGACCCGAGTGTGACTGCGAGTCCCGAGTGTGACTGCGAGACCCGAGCGTGACTGCGAGACCCGAGTGAGACTGCGAGTCCCGAGTGTGACTGCGAGTCCCGAGTGTGACTGCGAGTCCCGAGTGAGACTGCGAGTCCCGAGTGTGACTGCGAGACCCGGGCGTGACTGCGAGTCCCGAGTGAGACTGCGAGACCCGAGTGAGACTGCGAGACCCGAGCGCGACAGCGAGTCCCGAGTGTGACTGCGAGACCCGAGTGTGACTGCGAGTCCCGAGTGTGACTGCGAGACCCGAGTGTGACTGCGAGTCCCGAGAGTGACTGCGAGTCCCGAGTGTGACTGCGAGACCCGAGTGTGACTGCGAGTCCCGAGCGCGACTGCGAGTCCCGAGCGTGACTGCGAGACCCGAGTGTGACTGCGAGTCCCGAGTGTGACTGCGAGTCCCGAGCGCGACTGCGAGTCCCGAGTGCGACTGCGAGACCCGAGTGTGACTGCGAGTCCCGAGCGTGACTGCGAGTCCCGAGTGCGACTGCGAGTCCCGAGCGCGACTGCGAGTCCCGAGTGAGACTGCGAGTCCCGAGTGTGACTGCGAGACCCGAGTGTGACTGCGAGTCCCGAGTGTGACTGCGAGACCCGAGCGTGACTGCGAGTCCCGAGTGTGACTGCGAGTCCCGAGTGTGACTGCGAGTCCCGAGTGCGACTGCGAGTCCCGAGTGAGACTGCGAGACCCGAGAGTGACTGCGAGTCCCGAGTGTGACTGCGAGACCCGAGCGTGACTGCGAGTCCCGAGTGTGACTGCGAGTCCCGAGTGTGACTGCGAGTCCCGAGTGCGACTGCGAGTCCCGAGTGAGACTGCGAGACCCGAGAGTGACTGCGAGTCCCGAGTGTGACTGCGAGACCCGAGCGCGACTGCGAGTCCCGAGCGTGACTGCGAGTCCCGAGCGCGACTGCGAGTCCCGAGTGTGACTGCGAGACCCGAGTGTGACTGCGAGTCCCGAGTGTGACTGCGAGTCCCGAGTGTGACTGCGAGTCCCGAGCGCGACTGCGAGTCCCGAGCGCGACTGCGAGACCCGAGTGTGACTGCGAGACCCGAGTGTGACTGCGAGTCCCGAGTGTGACTGCGAGTCCCGAGCGCGACTGCGAGTCCCGAGAGTGACTGCGAGTCCCGAGTGTGACTGCGAGACCCGAGCGCGACTGCGAGACCCGAGTGTGACTGCGAGTCCCGAGTGTGACTGCGAGACCCGAGCGCGACTGCGAGTCCCGAGTGAGACTGCGAGTCCCGAGCGCGACTGCGAGTCCCGAGTGAGACTGCGAGTCCCGAGCGTGACTGCGAGTCCCGAGTGAGACTGCGAGCCCCGAGCGTGACTGCGAGTCCCGAGGGTGACTGCGAGTCCCGAGCGAGACTGCGAGTCCCGAGTGAGACTGCGAGTCCCGAGTGTGACTGCGAGTCCCGAGCGAGACTGCGAGTCCCGAGGGTGACTGCGAGTCCCGAGCGAGACTGCGAGTCCCGAGAGCGACAGCGAGTCCCGAGTGTGACTGCGAGTCCCGAGTGTGACTGCGAGACCCGAGCGCGACTGCGAGTCCCGAGTGTGACTGCGAGTCCCGAGTGTGACTGCGAGTCCCGAGTGCGACTGCGAGACCCGAGCGCGACTGCGAGTCCCGAGTGCGACTGCGAGTCCCGAGCGCGACTGCGAGACCCGAGCGCGACTGCGAGACCCGAGTGTGACTGCGAGTCCCGAGTGTGACTGCTAGTCCCGAGGGCGACTGCGAGTCCCGAGCGCGACTGCGAGTCCCGAGTGTGACTGCGAGTCCCGAGTGTGACTGCGAGTCCCGAGTGTGACTGCGAGTCCCGAGCGCGACAGCGAGTCCCGAGCGCGACTGCGAGTCCCGAGCGCGACTGCGAGTCCCGAGTGTGACTGCGAGACCCGAGCGTGACTGCGAGTCCCGAGTGTGACAGCGAGTCCCGAGTGTGACTGCGAGTCCCGAGTGTGACTGCGAGTCCCGAGCGCGACTGCGAGACCCGAGCGTGACTGCGAGTCCCGAGCGCGACTGCGAGTCCCGAGTGTGACTGCGAGTCCCGAGTGTGACTGCGAGTCCCGAGTGTGACTGCGAGACCCGAGTGTGACTGCGAGTCCCGAGTGTGACTGCGAGTCCCGAGCGTGACTGCGAGTCCCGAGAGTGACAGCGAGTCCCGAGTGTGACTGCGAGACCCGAGTGTGACTGCGAGTCCCGAGCGTGACTGCGAGACCCGAGTGTGACTGCGAGTCCCGAGTGTGACTGCGAGTCCCGAGCGTGACTGCGAGTCCCGAGTGTGACTGCGAGTCCCGAGTGTGACTGCGAGTCCCGAGAGTGACTGCGAGACCCGAGTGTGACTGCGAGTCCCGAGCGCGACAGCGAGTCCCGAGTGTGACTGCGAGACCCGAGCGCGACTGCGAGCCCCGAGTGTGACTGCGAGTCCCGAGCGCGACTGCGAGTCCCGAGCGCGACTGCGAGCCCCGAGTGTGACTGCGAGTCCCGAGCGTGACTGCGAGTCCCGAGTGTGACTGCGAGTCCCGAGTGCGACTGCGAGACCCGAGTGTGACTGCGAGACCCGAGTGTGACTGCGAGTCCCGAGCGCGACTGCGAGTCCCGAGTGTGACTGCGAGTCCCGAGCGCGACTGCGAGTCCCGAGCGCGACTGCGAGACCCGAGTGTGACTGCGAGTCCCGAGTGTGACTGCGAGACCCGAGTGTGACTGCGAGTCCCGAGCGCGACTGCGAGTCCCGAGCGCGACAGCGAGTCCCGAGCGCGACAGCGAGTCCCGAGTGTGACTGCGAGTCCCGAGCGTGACTGCGAGACCCGAGTGTGACTGCGAGTCCCGAGCGCGACTGCGAGTCCCGAGTGTGACTGCGAGTCCCGAGCGCGACTGCGAGTCCCGAGTGTGACTGCGAGACCCGAGTGTGACTGCGAGTCCCGAGCGCGACTGCGAGTCCCGAGCGCGACTGCGAGACCCGAGTGGGACTGCGAGTCCCGAGCGCGACAGCGAGTCCCGAGCGCGACAGCGAGTCCCGAGTGTGACTGCGAGTCCCGAGCGTGACTGCGAGTCCCGAGCGCGACTGCGAGTCCCGAGCGCGACAGCGAGTCCCGAGTGTGACTGCGAGTCCCGAGCGTGACTGCGAGACCCGAGTGTGACTGCGAGTCCCGAGCGTGACTGCGAGTCCCGAGCGTGACTGCGAGACCCGAGTGTGACTGCGAGTCCCGAGTGTGACTGCGAGTCCCGAGCGCGACTGCGAGTCCCGAGCGTGACTGCGAGTCCCGAGTGTGACTGCGAGCCCCGAGCGCGACTGCGAGTCCCGAGCGTGACTGCGAGTCCCGAGTGTGACTGCGAGTCCCGAGTGTGACTGCGAGACCCGAGCGCGACTGCGAGTCCCGAGCGCGACTGCGAGTCCCGAGTGTGACTGCGAGTCCCGAGTGCGACTGCGAGTCCCGAGTGTGACTGCGAGTCCCGAGAGCGACTGCGAGCCCCGAGCGTGACTGCGAGTCCCGAGTGTGACTGCGAGACCCGAGCGCGACTGCGAGTCCCGAGTGTGACTGCGAGTCCCGAGTGCGACTGCGAGTCCCGAGTGTGACTGCGAGTCCCGAGAGCGACTGCGAGCCCCGAGCGTGACTGCGAGTCCCGAGTGTGACTGCGAGACCCGAGCGTGACTGCGAGTCCCGAGTGTGACTGCGAGTCCCGAGTGCGACTGCGAGTCCCGAGTGTGACTGCGAGTCCCGAGAGCGACTGCGAGCCCCGAGCGTGACTGCGAGTCCCGAGTGTGACTGCGAGACCCGAGCGTGACTGCGAGTCCCGAGAGCGACTGCGAGCCCCGAGCGTGACTGCGAGTCCCGAGTGTGACTGCGAGACCCGAGCGTGACTGCGAGTCCCGAGTGTGACTGCGAGACCCGAGCGCGACTGCGAGTCCCGAGTGTGACTGCGAGTCCCGAGTGTGACTGCGAGTCCCGAGGGTGACTGCGAGTCCCGAGTGTGACTGCGAGTCCCGAGGGTGACTGCGAGTCCCGAGTGTGACTGCGAGACCCGAGCGCGACTGCGAGTCCCGAGTGTGACTGCGAGCCCCGAGTGTGACTGCGAGTCCCGAGTGTGACTGCGAGTCCCGAGCGCGACAGCGAGTCCCGAGCGCGACTGCGAGACCCGAGCGCGACTGCGAGTCCCGAGTGTGACTGCGAGCCCCGAGTGTGACTGCGAGTCCCGAGTGTGACTGCGAGTCCCGAGCGCGACTGCGAGTCCCGAGCGCGACTGCGAGACCCGAGTGTGACTGCGAGACCCGAGCGTGACTGCGAGCCCCGAGAGCGACAGCGAGTCCCGAGTGTGACTGCGAGTCCCGAGTGTGACTGCGAGACCCGAGCGCGACTGCGAGACCCGAGCGCGACTGCGAGTCCCGAGCGCGACTGCGAGACCCGAGCGCGACTGCGAGTCCCGAGTGTGACTGCGAGTCCCGAGTGTGACTGCGAGACCCGAGTGTGACTGCGAGTCCCGAGTGTGACTGCGAGACCCGAGCGCGACTGCGAGTCCCGAGTGAGACTGCGAGTCCCGAGTGTGACTGCGAGACCCGAGTGTGACTGCGAGACCCGAGCGCGACTGCGAGTCCCGAGAGCGACAGCGAGTCCCGAGTGTGACTGCGAGTCCCGAGTGTGACTGCGAGTCCCGAGTGTGACTGCGAGACCCGAGCGCGACTGCGAGTCCCGAGTGTGACTGCGAGTCCCGAGTGTGACTGCGAGACCCGAGCGTGACTGCGAGTCCCGAGTGTGACTGCGAGTCCCGAGAGTGACTGCGAGTCCCGAGCGAGACTGCGAGTCCCGAGAGCGACAGCGAGTCCCGAGTGTGACTGCGAGTCCCGAGTGTGACTGCGAGTCCCGAGTGCGACTGCGAGTCCCGAGTGTGACTGCGAGTCCCGAGTGCGACTGCGAGTCCCGAGCGCGACTGCGAGACCCGAGAGCGACTGCGAGACCCGAGCGCGACTGCGAGTCCCGAGCGCGACTGCGAGACCCGAGTGTGACTGCGAGTCCCGAGTGTGACTGCGAGTCCCGAGTGTGACTGCGAGTCCCGAGTGTGACTGCGAGACCCGAGTGTGACTGCGAGTCCCGAGTGTGACAGCGAGTCCCGAGTGTGACTGCGAGACCCGAGTGTGACTGCGAGACCCGAGTGTGACTGCGAGTCCCGAGTGTGACTGCGAGTCCCGAGTGTGACTGCGAGTCCCGAGCGCGACTGCGAGTCCCGAGTGTGACTGCGAGTCCCGAGTGTGACTGCGAGTCCCGAGTGTGACTGCGAGACCCGAGCGTGACTGCGAGTCCCGAGCGCGACAGCGAGTCCCGAGCGCGACTGCGAGTCCCGAGTGTGACTGCGAGTCCCGAGTGTGACTGCGAGTCCCGAGTGTGACTGCGAGACCCGAGCGCGACTGCGAGTCACGAGCGCGACTGCGAGTCCCGAGCGAGACTGCGAGACCCGAGCGCGACTGCGAGTCCCGAGAGTGACTGCGAGTCCCGAGTGTGACTGCGAGTCCCGAGTGTGACTGCGAGACCCGAGCGCGACTGCGAGTCCCGAGCGTGACTGCGAGTCCCGAGTGTGACTGCGAGTCCCGAGCGCGACTGCGAGACCCGAGTGTGACTGCGAGTCCCGAGCGCGACTGCGAGACCCGAGTGTGACTGCGAGTCCCGAGAGCGACTGCGAGACCCGAGAGTGACTGCGAGTCCCGAGTGTGACTGCGAGACCCGAGTGTGACTGCGAGTCCCGAGTGTGACTGCGAGACCCGAGTGTGACTGCGAGTCCCGAGTGTGACTGCGAGTCCCGAGCGCGACTGCGAGACCCGAGTGTGACTGCGAGTCCCGAGTGTGACTGCGAGTCCCGAGTGTGACTGCGAGACCCGAGTGAGACTGCGAGTCCCGAGTGAGACTGCGAGTCCCGAGAGCGACTGCGAGTCCCGAGTGCGACTGCGAGACCCGAGTGAGACTGCGAGTCCCGAGTGAGACTGCGAGTCCCGAGTGAGACTGCGAGTCCCGAGTGTGACTGCGAGTCCCGAGAGCGACTGCGAGCCCCGAGCGTGACTGCGAGTCCCGAGTGTGACTGCGAGACCCGAGCGCGACTGCGAGTCCCGAGTGTGACTGCGAGTCCCGAGTGCGACTGCGAGTCCCGAGTGTGACTGCGAGTCCCGAGAGCGACTGCGAGCCCCGAGCGTGACTGCGAGTCCCGAGTGTGACTGCGAGACCCGAGCGTGACTGCGAGTCCCGAGTGTGACTGCGAGTCCCGAGTGCGACTGCGAGTCCCGAGTGTGACTGCGAGTCCCGAGAGCGACTGCGAGCCCCGAGCGTGACTGCGAGTCCCGAGTGTGACTGCGAGACCCGAGCGTGACTGCGAGTCCCGAGAGCGACTGCGAGCCCCGAGCGTGACTGCGAGTCCCGAGTGTGACTGCGAGACCCGAGCGTGACTGCGAGTCCCGAGTGTGACTGCGAGACCCGAGCGCGACTGCGAGTCCCGAGTGTGACTGCGAGTCCCGAGTGTGACTGCGAGTCCCGAGGGTGACTGCGAGTCCCGAGTGTGACTGCGAGTCCCGAGGGTGACTGCGAGTCCCGAGTGTGACTGCGAGACCCGAGCGCGACTGCGAGTCCCGAGTGTGACTGCGAGCCCCGAGTGTGACTGCGAGTCCCGAGTGTGACTGCGAGTCCCGAGCGCGACAGCGAGTCCCGAGCGCGACTGCGAGACCCGAGCGCGACTGCGAGTCCCGAGTGTGACTGCGAGCCCCGAGTGTGACTGCGAGTCCCGAGTGTGACTGCGAGTCCCGAGCGCGACTGCGAGTCCCGAGCGCGACTGCGAGACCCGAGTGTGACTGCGAGACCCGAGCGTGACTGCGAGCCCCGAGAGCGACAGCGAGTCCCGAGTGTGACTGCGAGTCCCGAGTGTGACTGCGAGACCCGAGCGCGACTGCGAGACCCGAGCGCGACTGCGAGTCCCGAGCGCGACTGCGAGACCCGAGCGCGACTGCGAGTCCCGAGTGTGACTGCGAGTCCCGAGTGTGACTGCGAGACCCGAGTGTGACTGCGAGTCCCGAGTGTGACTGCGAGACCCGAGCGCGACTGCGAGTCCCGAGTGAGACTGCGAGTCCCGAGTGTGACTGCGAGACCCGAGTGTGACTGCGAGACCCGAGCGCGACTGCGAGTCCCGAGAGCGACAGCGAGTCCCGAGTGTGACTGCGAGTCCCGAGTGTGACTGCGAGTCCCGAGTGTGACTGCGAGACCCGAGCGCGACTGCGAGTCCCGAGTGTGACTGCGAGTCCCGAGTGTGACTGCGAGACCCGAGCGTGACTGCGAGTCCCGAGTGTGACTGCGAGTCCCGAGAGTGACTGCGAGTCCCGAGCGAGACTGCGAGTCCCGAGAGCGACAGCGAGTCCCGAGTGTGACTGCGAGTCCCGAGTGTGACTGCGAGTCCCGAGTGCGACTGCGAGTCCCGAGTGTGACTGCGAGTCCCGAGTGCGACTGCGAGTCCCGAGCGCGACTGCGAGACCCGAGAGCGACTGCGAGACCCGAGCGCGACTGCGAGTCCCGAGCGCGACTGCGAGACCCGAGTGTGACTGCGAGTCCCGAGTGTGACTGCGAGTCCCGAGTGTGACTGCGAGTCCCGAGTGTGACTGCGAGACCCGAGTGTGACTGCGAGTCCCGAGTGTGACAGCGAGTCCCGAGTGTGACTGCGAGACCCGAGTGTGACTGCGAGACCCGAGTGTGACTGCGAGTCCCGAGTGTGACTGCGAGTCCCGAGTGTGACTGCGAGTCCCGAGCGCGACTGCGAGTCCCGAGTGTGACTGCGAGTCCCGAGTGTGACTGCGAGTCCCGAGTGTGACTGCGAGACCCGAGCGTGACTGCGAGTCCCGAGCGCGACAGCGAGTCCCGAGCGCGACTGCGAGTCCCGAGTGTGACTGCGAGTCCCGAGTGTGACTGCGAGTCCCGAGTGTGACTGCGAGACCCGAGCGCGACTGCGAGTCACGAGCGCGACTGCGAGTCCCGAGCGAGACTGCGAGACCCGAGCGCGACTGCGAGTCCCGAGAGTGACTGCGAGTCCCGAGTGTGACTGCGAGTCCCGAGTGTGACTGCGAGACCCGAGCGCGACTGCGAGTCCCGAGCGTGACTGCGAGTCCCGAGTGTGACTGCGAGTCCCGAGCGCGACTGCGAGACCCGAGTGTGACTGCGAGTCCCGAGCGCGACTGCGAGACCCGAGTGTGACTGCGAGTCCCGAGAGCGACTGCGAGACCCGAGAGTGACTGCGAGTCCCGAGTGTGACTGCGAGACCCGAGTGTGACTGCGAGTCCCGAGTGTGACTGCGAGACCCGAGTGTGACTGCGAGTCCCGAGTGTGACTGCGAGTCCCGAGCGCGACTGCGAGACCCGAGTGTGACTGCGAGTCCCGAGTGTGACTGCGAGTCCCGAGTGTGACTGCGAGACCCGAGTGAGACTGCGAGTCCCGAGTGAGACTGCGAGTCCCGAGAGCGACTGCGAGTCCCGAGTGCGACTGCGAGACCCGAGTGAGACTGCGAGTCCCGAGTGAGACTGCGAGTCCCGAGTGAGACTGCGAGTCCCGAGTGTGACTGCGAGTCCCGAGTGTGACTGCGAGTCCCGAGTGTGACTGCGAGACCCGAGTGTGACTGCGAGACCCGAGTGAGACTGCGAGTCCCGAGAGCGACTGCGAGTCCCGAGTGTGACTGCGAGACCCGAGGGTGACTGCGAGTCCCGAGTGTGACTGCGAGTCCCGAGTGTGACTGCGAGTCCCGTCCTGAGTGCGACAGCGAGTCCCGAGTGTGACTGCGAGACCCGAGTGTGACTGCGAGTCCCGAGTGTGACTGCGAGACCCGAGTGCGACTGCGAGTCCCGAGCGTGACTGCGAGTCCCGAGGGTGACTGCGAGTCCCGAGTGTGACTGCGAGTCCCGAGTGTGACTGCGAGTCCCGAGTGTGACTGCGAGTCCCGAGTGCGACTGCGAGTCCCGAGTGTGACTGCGAGTCCCGAGGGTGACAGCGAGTCCCGAGAGCGACTGCGAGTCCCGAGTGTGACTGCGAGACCCGAGGGTGACTGCGAGTCCCGAGTGTGACTGCGAGTCCCGAGTGTGACTGCGAGTCCCGTCCTGAGTGCGACAGCGAGTCCCGAGTGTGACTGCGAGACCCGAGTGTGACTGCGAGTCCCGAGTGTGACTGCGAGACCCGAGTGCGACTGCGAGTCCCGAGCGTGACTGCGAGTCCCGAGGGTGACTGCGAGTCCCGAGTGTGACTGCGAGTCCCGAGTGTGACTGCGATTCCCGAGTGTGACTGCGAGTCCCGAGTGCGACTGCGAGTCCCGAGTGTGACTGCGAGTCCCGAGGGTGACTGCGAGTCCCGAGTGTGACTGCGAGACCCGAGTGAGACTGCGAGTCCCGAGAGCGACTGCGAGTCCCGAGTGTGACTGCGAGACCCGAGGGTGACTGCGAGTCCCGAGTGTGACTGCGAGTCCCGAGTGTGACTGCGAGACCCGAGGGTGACTGCGAGTCCCGAGTGTGACTGCGAGTCCCGAGTGTGACTGCGAGTCCCGAGTGTGACTGCGAGTCCCGAGCGAGACTGCGAGTCCCGAGTGTGACTGCGAGTCCCGAGTGTGACTGCGAGACCCGAGCGCGACTGCGAGTCCCGAGCGAGACTGCGAGACCCGAGTGTGACTGCGAGTCCCGAGTGTGACTGCGAGTCCCGAGCGTGACTGCGAGACCCGAGTGTGACTGCGAGTCCCGAGTGTGACTGCGAGTCCCGAGTGTGACTGCGAGTCCCGAGTGTGACTGCGAGTCCCGAGCGCGACTGCGAGTCCCGAGTGTGACTGCGAGTCCCGAGCGCGACTGCGAGACCCGAGTGTGACTGCGAGACCCGAGTGTGACTGCGAGTCCCGAGCGCGACTGCGAGTCCCGA
This sequence comes from Scyliorhinus torazame, assembly GCF_047496885.1. NCBI lineage: Eukaryota > Metazoa > Chordata > Chondrichthyes > Carcharhiniformes > Scyliorhinidae > Scyliorhinus > Scyliorhinus torazame. The sequence continues at coordinate 338,534,988 of NC_092710.1, read as the reverse complement.
GCGCGACTGCGAGTCCCGAGTGTGACTGCGAGACCCGAGTGTGACTGCGAGACCCGAGCGCGACTGCGAGACCCGAGCGCGACTGCGAGTCCCGAGCGCGACTGCGAGTCCCGAGTGTGACTGCGAGTCCCGAGTGTGACTGCGAGTCCCGAGTGTGACTGCGAGTCCCGAGTGTGACTGCGAGTCCCGAGTGTGACTGCGAGTCCCGAGTGTGACTGCGAGACCTGAGTGTGACTGCGAGTCCCGAGTGTGACTGCGAGTCCCGAGCGCGACTGCGAGTCCCGAGCGCGACTGCGAGACCCGAGCGCGACTGCGAGACCCGAGTGTGACTGCGAGTCCCGAGCGTGACTGCGAGACCCGAGAGTGACTGCGAGACCCGAGCGCGACTGCGAGTCCCGAGCGCGACTGCGAGTCCCGAGCGCGACTGCGAGACCCGAGTGTGACTGCGAGACCCGAGTGTGACTGCGAGTCCCGAGCGCGACTGCGAGTCCCGAGTGTGACTGCGAGACCCGAGTGTGACTGCGAGTCCCGAGCGCGACTGCGAGTCCCGAGCGTGACTGCGAGTCCCGAGTGCGACTGCGAGACCCGAGTGTGACTGCGAGTCCCGAGTGTGACTGCGAGTCCCGAGTGTGACTGCGAGTCCCGAGCGCGACTGCGAGTCCCGAGTGTGACTGCGAGTCCCGAGTGTGACTGCGAGTCCCGAGCGCGACTGAGAGTCCCGAGTGTGACTGCGAGTCCCGAGTGTGACTGCGAGTCCCGAGCGCGACTGAGAGTCCCGAGTGAGACTGCGAGTCCCGAGAGTGACTGCGAGTCCCGAGTGTGACTGCGAGTCCCGAGTGTGACTGCGAGTCCCGAGTGCGACTGAGAGTCCCGAGTGAGACTGCGAGTCCCGAGAGTGACTGCGAGTCCCGAGTGTGACTGCGAGTCCCGAGCGCGACTGAGAGTCCCGAGTGAGACTGCGAGTCCCGAGAGTGACTGCGAGTCCCGAGTGTGACTGCGAGTCCCGAGTGTGACTGCGAGTCCCGAGTGCGACTGCGAGTCCCGAGTGTGACTGCGAGTCCCGAGCGCGACTGCGAGTCCCGAGTGTGACTGCGAGTCCCGAGTGTGACTGCGAGTCCCGAGTGCGACTGCGAGTCCCGAGTGTGACTGCGAGTCCCGAGTGTGACTGCGAGTCCCGAGTGTGACTGCGAGACCCGAGCGTGACTGCGAGTCCCGAGTGTGACTGCGAGACCCGAGTGTGACTGCGAGACCCGAGTGTGACTGCGAGTCCCGAGTGCGACTGCGAGTCCCGAGTGTGACTGCGAGTCCCGAGCGCGACTGCGAGTCCCGAGTGGGACTGCGAGTCCCGAGTGCGACTGCGAGTCCCGAGCGCGACTGCGAGTCCCGAGCGCGACTGCGAGTCCCGAGTGTGACTGCGAGTCCCGAGCGCGACTGCGAGTCCCGAGTGTGACTGCGAGTCCCGAGCGTGACTGCGAGACCCGAGCGTGACTGCGAGACCCGAGTGTGACTGCGAGTCCCGAGCGCGACTGCGAGTCCCGAGTGTGACTGCGAGTCCCGAGCGCGACTGCGAGTCCCGAGTGTGACTGCGAGTCCCGAGTGCGACTGCGAGTCCCGAGCGCGACTGCGAGTCCCGAGCGCGACTGCGAGTCCCGAGCGCGACTGCGAGTCCCGAGTGTGACTGCGAGTCCCGAGCGCGACTGCGAGTCCCGAGTGTGACTGCGAGTCCCGAGCGTGACTGCGAGACCCGAGCGCGACTGCGAGACCCGAGCGCGACTGCGAGTCCCGAGCGTGACTGCGAGACCCGAGCGTGACTGCGAGACCCGAGCGCGACTGCGAGTCCCGAGTGTGACTGCGAGTCCCGAGTGTGACTGCGAGACCCGAGCGTGACTGCGAGTCCCGAGTGTGACTGCGAGACCCGAGTGTGACTGCGAGACCCGAGTGTGACTGCGAGTCCCGAGTGTGACTGCGAGTCCCGAGTGTGACTGCGAGTCCCGAGTGTGACTGCGAGTCCCGAGCGCGACTGCGAGACCCGAGCGCGACTGCGAGTCCCGAGTGTGACTGCGAGTCCCGAGCGCGACTGCGAGACCCGAGCGTGACTGCGAGACCCGAGTGTGACTGCGAGTCCCGAGCGCGACTGCGAGACCCGAGCGTGACTGCGAGTCCCGAGCGCGACTGCGAGTCCCGAGTGTGACTGCGAGACCCGAGTGTGACTGCGAGTCCCGAGTGTGACTGCGAGACCCGAGTGTGACTGCGAGTCCCGAGTGTGACTGCGAGACCCGAGTGTGACTGCGAGTCCCGAGCGCGACTGCGAGACCCGAGCGTGACTGCGAGTCCCGAGTGTGACTGCGAGACCCGAGTGTGACTGCGAGTCCCGAGCGCGACTGCGAGACCCGAGCGTGACTGCGAGCCCCGAGCGCGACTGCGAGACCCGAGTGTGACTGCGAGACCCGAGTGTGACTGCGAGCCCCGAGTGTGACTGCGAGACCCGAGCGCGACTGCGAGCCCCGAGTGTGACTGCGAGACCCGAGTGTGACTGCGAGTCCCGAGTGTGACTGTGAGTCCCGAGCGCGACTGCGAGTCCCGAGTGTGACTGCGAGACCCGAGTGCGACTGCGAGTCCCGAGCGCGACTGCGAGACCCGAGTGTGACTGCGAGACCCGAGTGTGACTGTGAGTCCCGAGCGCGACTGCGAGTCCCGAGTGTGACTGCGAGACCCGAGTGTGACTGCGAGACCCGAGTGTGACTGTGAGTCCCGAGCGCGACTGCGAGTCCCGAGTGTGACTGCGAGACCCGAGTGTGACTGCGAGACCCGAGTGTGACTGTGAGTCCCGAGCGCGACTGCGAGTCCCGAGTGTGACTGCGAGACCCGAGTGTGACTGCGAGACCCGAGTGTGACTGCGAGTCCCGAGCGCGACTGCGAGACCCGAGCGTGACTGCGAGTCCCGAGTGTGACTGCGAGACCCGAGTGTGACTGCGAGTCCCGAGCGCGACTGCGAGACCCGAGCGTGACTGCGAGTCCCGAGTGTGACTGCGAGCCCCGAGTGTGACTGCGAGACCCGAGCGCGACTGCGAGCCCCGAGTGTGACTGCGAGACCCGAGTGTGACTGTGAGTCCCGAGTGTGACTGCGAGACCCGAGTGTGACTGCGAGACCCGAGCGCGACTGCGAGCCCCGAGCGTGACTGCGAGACCCGAGTGTGACTGCGAGTCCCGAGTGTGACTGTGAGTCCCGAGTGTGACTGCGAGACCCGAGTGTGACTGCGAGTCCCGAGTGTGACTGCGAGACCCGAGTGTGACTGCGAGACCCGAGTGTGACTGCGAGTCCCGAGCGTGACTGCGAGACCCGAGCGTGACTGCGAGACCCGAGCGTGACTGCGAGTCCCGAGTGTGACTGCGTGACCCGAGCGTGACTGCGAGTCCCGAGTGTGACTGCGAGACCCGAGTGTGACTGCGAGACCCGAGTGTGACTGCGAGTCCCGAGTGTGACTGCGAGTCCCGAGTGTGACTGCGAGTCCCGAGTGTGACAGCGAGTCCCGAGTGTGACTGCGAGTCCCGAGCGCGACTGCGAGTCCCGAGCGCGACTGCGAGTCCCGAGCGCGACTGCGAGACCCGAGTGTGACTGCGAGTCCCGAGCGCGACTGCGAGTCCCGAGCGCGACTGCGAGTCCCGAGCGCGACTGCGAGACCCGAGCGTGACTGCGAGTCCCGAGTGTGACTGCGAGCCCCGAGTGTGACTGCGAGACCCGAGCGCGACTGCGAGACCCGAGTGTGACTGCGAGACCCGAGTGTGACTGCGAGACCCGAGTGTGACTGCGAGTCCCGAGTGTGACTGCGAGACCCGAGTGTGACTGCGAGACCCGAGCGCGACTGCGAGCCCCGAGTGTGACTGCGAGTCCCGAGTGTGACTGCGAGACCCGAGTGTGACTGCGAGACCCGAGCGCGACTGCGAGCCCCGAGTGTGACTGCGAGTCCCGAGTGTGACTGTGAGTCCCGAGTGTGACTGCGAGACCCGAGTGTGACTGCGAGACCCGAGCGCGACTGCGAGCCCCGAGTGTGACTGCGAGTCCCGAGTGTGACTGTGAGTCCCGAGTGTGACTGCGAGTCCCGAGTGTGACTGCGAGTCCCGAGCGCGACTGCGAGACCCGAGCGTGACTGCGAGTCCCGAGTGTGACTGCGAGTCCCGAGTGTGACTGTGAGTCCCGAGTGTGACTGCGAGACCCGAGTGTGACTGCGAGTCCCGAGTGTGACTGCGAGACCCGAGTGTGACTGCGAGACCCGAGTGTGACTGCGAGTCCCGAGCGTGACTGCGAGACCCGAGCGTGACTGCGAGTCCCGAGTGTGACTGCGAGTCCCGAGTGTGACTGTGAGTCCCGAGTGTGACTGCGAGACCCGAGTGTGACTGCGAGTCCCGAGTGTGACTGCGAGTCCCGAGCGCGACTGCGAGTCCCGAGTGTGACTGCGAGACCCGAGCGTGACTGCGAGACCCGAGTGTGACTGCGAGACCCGAGTGTGACTGCGAGTCCCGAGTGTGACTGCGAGACCCGAGTGTGACTGCGAGTCCCGAGTGTGACTGCGAGTCCCGAGCGCGACTGCGAGACCCGAGTGTGACTGCGAGACCCGAGTGTGACTGCGAGACCCGAGTGTGACTGCGAGACCCGAGTGTGACTGCGAGACCCGAGTGTGACTGCGAGTCCCGAGCGCGACTGCGAGTCCCGAGTGTGACTGCGAGACCCGAGCGCGACTGCGAGTCCCGAGCGCGACTGCGAGTCCCGAGCGCGACTGCGAGACCCGAGTGTGACTGCGAGTCCCGAGTGTGACTGCGAGTCCCGAGCGCGACTGCGAGTCCCGAGTGTGACTGCGAGTCCCGAGCGTGACTGCGAGTCCCGAGTGTGACTGCGAGTCCCGAGCGCGACTGCGAGTCCCGAGTGTGACTGCGAGTCCCGAGCGCGACTGCGAGACCCGAGTGTGACTGCGAGTCCCGAGCGTGACTGCGAGTCCCGAGCGCGACTGCGAGTCCCGAGTGTGACTGCGAGTCCCGAGCGCGACTGCGAGACCCGAGTGCGACTGCGAGACCCGAGTGTGACTGCGCGTCCCGAGCGCGACTGCGAGACCCGAGTGTGACTGCGAGTCCCGAGTGCGACTGCGAGTCCCGAGCGTGACTGCGAGACCCGAGTGTGACTGCGAGTCCCGAGTGTGACTGCGAGACCCGAGTGCGACTGCGAGACCCGAGTGTGACTGCGAGTCCCGAGTGCGACTGCGAGACCCGAGTGTGACTGCGCGTCCCGAGCGCGACTGCGAGACCCGAGTGTGACTGCGCGTCCCGAGCGCGACTGCGAGACCCGAGTGTGACTGCGAGTCCCGAGCGCGACTGCGAGACCCGAGTGTGACTGCGAGTCCCGAGCGCGACTGCGAGACCCGAGTGTGACTGCGAGTCCCGAGCGCGACTGCGAGACCCGAGTGTGACTGCGAGTCCCGAGCGCGACTGCGAGACCCGAGTGTGACTGCGAGTCCCGAGCGTGACTGCGAGTCCCGAGTGCGACTGCGAGTCCCGAGCGAGACTGCGAGACCCGAGTGTGACTGCGAGTCCCGAGTGTGACTGCGAGTCCCGAGTGTGACTGCGAGACCCGAGTGTGACTGCGAGTCCCGAGTGTGACTGCGAGTCCCGAGTGTGACTGCGAGTCCCGAGTGTGACTGCGAGACCCGAGTGTGACTGCTAGACCCGAGTGTGACTGCGAGTCCCGAGCGTGACTGCGAGTCCCGAGCGTGACTGCGAGACCCGAGTGTGACTGCGAGTCCCGAGCGCGACTGCGAGACCCGAGTGTGACTGCGAGTCCCGAGCGCGACTGCGAGTCCCGAGTGTGACTGCGAGTCCCGAGCGTGACTGCGAGTCCCGAGTGTGACTGCGAGTCCCGAGCGCGACTGCGAGTCCCGAGTGAGACTGCGAGACCCGAGTGTGACTGCGAGTCCCGAGTGTGACTCCGAGTGTGACTGCGAGTCCCGAGTGTGACTGCGAGTCCCGAGTGTGACTGCGAGTCCCGAGTGTGACTGCGAGTCCCGAGTGTGACTGCGAGTCCCGAGTGTGACTGCGAGTCCCGAGCGAGACTGCGAGTCCCGAGTGTGACTGCGAGTCCCGAGTGTGACTGCGAGACCCGAGCGCGACTGCGAGTCCCGAGCGAGACTGCGAGACCCGAGTGTGACTGCGAGTCCCGAGTGTGACTGCGAGTCCCGAGCGTGACTGCGAGACCCGAGTGTGACTGCGAGTCCCGAGTGTGACTGCGAGTCCCGAGTGTGACTGCGAGTCCCGAGTGTGACTGCGAGTCCCGAGCGCGACTGCGAGTCCCGAGTGTGACTGCGAGTCCCGAGCGCGACTGCGAGACCCGAGTGTGACTGCGAGACCCGAGTGTGACTGCGAGTCCCGAGCGCGACTGCGAGTCCCGAGCGCGACTGCGAGTCCCGAGTGTGACTGCGAGACCCGAGTGTGACTGCGAGACCCGAGCGCGACTGCGAGACCCGAGCGCGACTGCGAGTCCCGAGCGCGACTGCGAGTCCCGAGTGTGACTGCGAGTCCCGAGTGTGACTGCGAGTCCCGAGTGTGACTGCGAGTCCCGAGTGTGACTGCGAGTCCCGAGTGTGACTGCGAGTCCCGAGTGTGACTGCGAGACCCGAGTGTGACTGCGAGTCCCGAGTGTGACTGCGAGTCCCGAGCGCGACTGCGAGTCCCGAGCGCGACTGCGAGACCCGAGCGCGACTGCGAGACCCGAGTGTGACTGCGAGTCCCGAGCGTGACTGCGAGACCCGAGAGTGACTGCGAGACCCGAGCGCGACTGCGAGTCCCGAGCGCGACTGCGAGTCCCGAGCGCGACTGCGAGACCCGAGTGTGACTGCGAGACCCGAGTGTGACTGCGAGTCCCGAGCGCGACTGCGAGTCCCGAGTGTGACTGCGAGACCCGAGTGTGACTGCGAGTCCCGAGCGCGACTGCGAGTCCCGAGCGTGACTGCGAGTCCCGAGTGCGACTGCGAGACCCGAGTGTGACTGCGAGTCCCGAGTGTGACTGCGAGTCCCGAGTGTGACTGCGAGTCCCGAGCGCGACTGCGAGTCCCGAGTGTGACTGCGAGTCCCGAGTGTGACTGCGAGTCCCGAGCGCGACTGAGAGTCCCGAGTGTGACTGCGAGTCCCGAGTGTGACTGCGAGTCCCGAGCGCGACTGAGAGTCCCGAGTGAGACTGCGAGTCCCGAGAGTGACTGCGAGTCCCGAGTGTGACTGCGAGTCCCGAGTGTGACTGCGAGTCCCGAGTGCGACTGAGAGTCCCGAGTGAGACTGCGAGTCCCGAGAGTGACTGCGAGTCCCGAGTGTGACTGCGAGTCCCGAGCGCGACTGAGAGTCCCGAGTGAGACTGCGAGTCCCGAGAGTGACTGCGAGTCCCGAGTGTGACTGCGAGTCCCGAGTGTGACTGCGAGTCCCGAGTGCGACTGCGAGTCCCGAGTGTGACTGCGAGTCCCGAGCGCGACTGCGAGTCCCGAGTGTGACTGCGAGTCCCGAGTGTGACTGCGAGTCCCGAGTGCGACTGCGAGTCCCGAGTGTGACTGCGAGTCCCGAGTGTGACTGCGAGTCCCGAGTGTGACTGCGAGACCCGAGCGTGACTGCGAGTCCCGAGTGTGACTGCGAGACCCGAGTGTGACTGCGAGACCCGAGTGTGACTGCGAGTCCCGAGTGCGACTGCGAGTCCCGAGCGTGACTGCGAGTCCCGAGCGCGACTGCGAGTCCCGAGTGTGACTGCGAGTCCCGAGAGCGACTGCGAGTCCCGAGCGCGACTGCGAGTCCCGAGCGCGACTGCGAGTCCCGAGTGTGACTGCGAGTCCCGAGCGCGACTGCGAGTCCCGAGTGTGACTGCGAGTCCCGAGCGTGACTGCGAGACCCGAGCGTGACTGCGAGACCCGAGTGTGACTGCGAGTCCCGAGCGCGACTGCGAGTCCCGAGTGTGACTGCGAGTCCCGAGCGCGACTGCGAGTCCCGAGTGTGACTGCGAGTCCCGAGTGCGACTGCGAGTCCCGAGCGCGACTGCGAGTCCCGAGCGCGACTGCGAGTCCCGAGCGCGACTGCGAGTCCCGAGTGTGACTGCGAGTCCCGAGCGCGACTGCGAGTCCCGAGTGTGACTGCGAGTCCCGAGCGTGACTGCGAGACCCGAGCGCGACTGCGAGACCCGAGCGCGACTGCGAGTCCCGAGCGTGACTGCGAGACCCGAGCGTGACTGCGAGACCCGAGCGCGACTGCGAGTCCCGAGTGTGACTGCGAGTCCCGAGTGTGACTGCGAGACCCGAGCGTGACTGCGAGTCCCGAGTGTGACTGCGAGACCCGAGTGTGACTGCGAGACCCGAGTGTGACTGCGAGTCCCGAGTGTGACTGCGAGTCCCGAGTGTGACTGCGAGTCCCGAGTGTGACTGCGAGTCCCGAGCGCGACTGCGAGACCCGAGCGCGACTGCGAGTCCCGAGCGTGACTGCGAGTCCCGAGCGCGACTGCGAGACCCGAGCGTGACTGCGAGACCCGAGCGTGACTGCGAGTCCCGAGCGCGACTGCGAGACCCGAGCGTGACTGCGAGTCCCGAGCGCGACTGCGAGTCCCGAGTGTGACTGCGAGACCCGAGTGTGACTGCGAGTCCCGAGTGTGACTGCGAGACCCGAGTGTGACTGCGAGTCCCGAGTGTGACTGCGAGACCCGAGTGTGACTGCGAGTCCCGAGCGCGACTGCGAGACCCGAGCGTGACTGCGAGTCCCGAGTGTGACTGCGAGACCCGAGTGTGACTGCGAGTCCCGAGCGCGACTGCGAGACCCGAGCGTGACTGCGAGCCCCGAGCGCGACTGCGAGACCCGAGTGTGACTGCGAGACCCGAGTGTGACTGCGAGCCCCGAGTGTGACTGCGAGACCCGAGCGCGACTGCGAGCCCCGAGTGTGACTGCGAGACCCGAGTGTGACTGCGAGTCCCGAGTGTGACTGTGAGTCCCGAGCGCGACTGCGAGTCCCGAGTGTGACTGCGAGACCCGAGTGCGACTGCGAGTCCCGAGCGCGACTGCGAGACCCGAGTGTGACTGCGAGACCCGAGTGTGACTGTGAGTCCCGAGCGCGACTGCGAGTCCCGAGTGTGACTGCGAGACCCGAGTGTGACTGCGAGACCCGAGTGTGACTGTGAGTCCCGAGCGCGACTGCGAGTCCCGAGTGTGACTGCGAGACCCGAGTGTGACTGCGAGACCCGAGTGTGACTGTGAGTCCCGAGCGCGACTGCGAGTCCCGAGTGTGACTGCGAGACCCGAGTGTGACTGCGAGACCCGAGTGTGACTGCGAGTCCCGAGCGCGACTGCGAGACCCGAGCGTGACTGCGAGTCCCGAGTGTGACTGCGAGTCCCGAGCGTGACTGCGAGTCCCGAGCGCGACTGCGAGACCCGAGCGTGACTGCGAGTCCCGAGTGTGACTGCGAGCCCCGAGTGTGACTGCGAGACCCGAGCGCGACTGCGAGCCCCGAGTGTGACTGCGAGACCCGAGTGTGACTGTGAGTCCCGAGTGTGACTGCGAGACCCGAGTGTGACTGCGAGACCCGAGCGCGACTGCGAGCCCCGAGCGTGACTGCGAGTCCCGAGTGTGACTGCGAGTCCCGAGTGTGACTGTGAGTCCCGAGTGTGACTGCGAGACCCGAGTGTGACTGCGAGTCCCGAGTGTGACTGCGAGACCCGAGTGTGACTGCGAGACCCGAGTGTGACTGCGAGTCCCGAGCGTGACTGCGAGACCCGAGCGTGACTGCGAGACCCGAGCGTGACTGCGAGTCCCGAGTGTGACTGCGTGACCCGAGCGTGACTGCGAGTCCCGAGTGTGACTGCGAGACCCGAGTGTGACTGCGAGACCCGAGTGTGACTGCGAGTCCCGAGTGTGACTGCGAGTCCCGAGTGTGACTGCGAGTCCCGAGTGCGACAGCGAGTCCCGAGTGTGACTGCGAGTCCCGAGCGCGACTGCGAGTCCCGAGCGCGACTGCGAGTCCCGAGCGCGACTGCGAGACCCGAGTGTGACTGCGAGTCCCGAGCGCGACTGCGAGTCCCGAGCGCGACTGCGAGTCCCGAGCGCGACTGCGAGACCCGAGCGTGACTGCGAGTCCCGAGTGTGACTGCGAGCCCCGAGTGTGACTGCGAGACCCGAGCGCGACTGCGAGACCCGAGTGTGACTGTGAGTCCCGAGTGTGACTGCGAGACCCGAGTGTGACTGCGAGACCCGAGCGCGACTGCGAGCCCCGAGTGTGACTGCGAGTCCCGAGTGTGACTGTGAGTCCCGAGTGTGACTGCGAGACCCGAGTGTGACTGCGAGACCCGAGCGCGACTGCGAGCCCCGAGTGTGACTGCGAGTCCCGAGTGTGACTGTGAGTCCCGAGTGTGACTGCGAGTCCCGAGTGTGACTGCGAGTCCCGAGCGCGACTGCGAGACCCGAGCGTGACTGCGAGTCCCGAGTGTGACTGCGAGTCCCGAGTGTGACTGTGAGTCCCGAGTGTGACTGCGAGACCCGAGTGTGACTGCGAGTCCCGAGTGTGACTGCGAGACCCGAGTGTGACTGCGAGACCCGAGTGTGACTGCGAGTCCCGAGCGCGACTGCGAGACCCGAGCGTGACTGCGAGTCCCGAGTGTGACTGCGAGTCCCGAGTGTGACTGTGAGTCCCGAGTGTGACTGCGAGACCCGAGTGTGACTGCGAGTCCCGAGTGTGACTGCGAGTCCCGAGCGCGACTGCGAGTCCCGAGTGTGACTGCGAGACCCGAGCGTGACTGCGAGACCCGAGTGTGACTGCGAGACCCGAGTGTGACTGCGAGTCCCGAGTGTGACTGCGAGACCCGAGTGTGACTGCGAGTCCCGAGTGTGACTGCGAGTCCCGAGCGCGACTGCGAGACCCGAGTGTGACTGCGAGACCCGAGTGTGACTGCGAGACCCGAGTGTGACTGCGAGACCCGAGTGTGACTGCGAGACCCGAGTGTGACTGCGAGTCCCGAGCGCGACTGCGAGTCCCGAGTGTGACTGCGAGACCCGAGCGCGACTGCGAGTCCCGAGCGCGACTGCGAGTCCCGAGCGCGACTGCGAGACCCGAGTGTGACTGCGAGTCCCGAGTGTGACTGCGAGTCCCGAGCGCGACTGCGAGTCCCGAGTGTGACTGCGAGTCCCGAGCGTGACTGCGAGTCCCGAGTGTGACTGCGAGTCCCGAGCGCGACTGCGAGTCCCGAGTGTGACTGCGAGTCCCGAGCGCGACTGCGAGACCCGAGTGTGACTGCGAGTCCCGAGTGTGACTGCGAGTCCCGAGCGCGACTGCGAGTCCCGAGTGTGACTGCGAGTCCCGAGCGCGACTGCGAGACCCGAGTGCGACTGCGAGACCCGAGTGTGACTGCGCGTCCCGAGCGCGACTGCGAGACCCGAGTGTGACTGCGAGTCCCGAGTGCGACTGCGAGTCCCGAGCGTGACTGCGAGACCCGAGTGTGACTGCGAGTCCCGAGTGTGACTGCGAGACCCGAGTGCGACTGCGAGACCCGAGTGTGACTGCGAGTCCCGAGTGCGACTGCGAGACCCGAGTGTGACTGCGCGTCCCGAGCGCGACTGCGAGACCCGAGTGTGACTGCGCGTCCCGAGCGCGACTGCGAGACCCGAGTGTGACTGCGAGTCCCGAGCGCGACTGCGAGACCCGAGTGTGACTGCGAGTCCCGAGCGCGACTGCGAGACCCGAGTGTGACTGCGAGTCCCGAGCGCGACTGCGAGACCCGAGTGTGACTGCGAGTCCCGAGCGCGACTGCGAGACCCGAGTGTGACTGCGAGTCCCGAGCGTGACTGCGAGTCCCGAGTGCGACTGCGAGTCCCGAGCGAGACTGCGAGACCCGAGTGTGACTGCGAGTCCCGAGTGTGACTGCGAGTCCCGAGTGTGACTGCGAGACCCGAGTGTGACTGCGAGTCCCGAGTGTGACTGCGAGTCCCGAGTGTGACTGCGAGACCCGAGTGTGACTGCGAGACCCGAGTGTGACTGCGAGTCCCGAGCGTGACTGCGAGTCCCGAGCGTGACTGCGAGACCCGAGTGTGACTGCGAGTCCCGAGCGCGACTGCGAGACCCGAGTGTGACTGCGAGTCCCGAGCGCGACTGCGAGTCCCGAGTGTGACTGCGAGTCCCGAGCGTGACTGCGAGTCCCGAGTGTGACTGCGAGTCCCGAGCGCGACTGCGAGTCCCGAGTGAGACTGCGAGACCCGAGTGTGACTGCGAGTCCCGAGTGTGACTCCGAGTGTGACTGCGAGTCCCGAGTGTGACTGCGAGTCCCGAGTGTGACTGCGAGTCCCGAGTGTGACTGCGAGTCCCGAGTGTGACTGCGAGTCCCGAGAGTGACTGCGAGTCCCGAGTGTGACTGCGAGACCCGAGCGTGACTGCGAGTCCCGAGTGTGACTGCGAGTCCCGAGTGAGACTGCGAGTCCCGAGTGAGACTGCGAGTCCCGAGTGTGACTGCGAGTCCCGAGTGTGACTGCGAGTCCCGAGTGTGACTGCGAGTCCCGAGTGTGACTGCGAGTCCCGAGTGTGACTGCGAGACCCGAGTGTGACTGCGAGTCCCGAGCGCGACTGCGAGACCCGAGAGTGACTGCGAGACCCGAGTGTGACTGCGAGTCCCGAGTGTGACTGCGAGTCCCGAGTGCGACTGCGAGACCCGAGTGTGACTGCGAGTCCCGAGCGCGACTGCGAGTCCCGAGTGCGACTGCGAGCCCCGAGCGTGACTGCGAGTCCCGAGCGCGACTGCGAGACCCGAGTGCGACTGCGAGTCCCGAGCGCGACTGCGAGTCCCGAGTGCGACTGCGAGTCCCGAGTGTGACTGCGAGACCCGAGTGTGACTGCGAGTCCCGAGTGCGACTGCGAGACCCGAGTGTGACTGCGAGTCCCGAACGTGACTGCGAGTCCCGAGCGTGACTGCGAGTCCCGAGTGTGACTGCGAGTCCCGAGTGTGACTGCGAGTCCCGAGCGTGACTGCGAGTCCCGAGTGTGACTGCGAGTCCCGAGTGTGACTGCGAGTCCCGAGTGTGACTGCGAGTTCCGAGCGTGACTGCGAGTCCCGAGTGTGACTGCGAGACCCGAGTGTGACTGCGAGTCCCGAGTGTGACTGCGAGTCCCGAGCGCGACTGCGAGTCCCGAGCGTGACTGCGAGACCCGAGCGCGACTGCGAGACCCGAGAGTGACTGCGAGTCCCGAGCGCGACTGCGAGTCCCGAGTGCGACTGCGAGCCCCGAGCGTGACTGCGAGCCCCGAGTGTGACTGCGAGACCCGAGCGCGACTGCGAGCCCCGAGTGTGACTGCGAGTCCCGAGTGTGACTGCGAGACCCGAGTGTGACTGCGAGTCCCGAGTGTGACTGCGAGTCCCGAGCGCGACTGCGAGTCCCGAGCGTGACTGCGAGACCCGAGCGCGACTGCGAGACCCGAGAGTGACTGCGAGTCCCGAGCGCGACTGCGAGTCCCGAGTGCGACTGCGAGCCCCGAGCGTGACTGCGAGCCCCGAGTGTGACTGCGAGACCCGAGTGCGACTGCGAGCCCCGAGTGTGACTGCGAGACCCGAGTGTGACTGCGAGCCCCGAGTGTGACTGCGAGACCCGAGTGCGACTGCGAGCCCCGAGTGTGACTGCGAGACCCGAGTGTGACTGCGAGCCCCGAGTGTGACTGCGAGCCCCGAGCGCGACTGCGAATCCCGAGTGTGACTGCGAGTCCCGAGAGTGACTGCGAGACCCGAGGGCGACTGCGAATCCCGAGTGTGACTGCGAGTCCCGAGGGCGACTGCGAATCCCGAGTGTGACTGCGAGTCCCGAGGGCGACTGCGAGACCCGAGCGTGACTGCGAGACCCGAGCGCGACTGCGAGTCCCGAGTGCGACTGCGAGTCCCGAGCGTGACTGCGAGTCCCGAGTGTGACTGCGAGTCCCGAGTGTGACTGCGAGTCCCGAGAGCGACTGCGAGTCCCGAGTGTGACTGCGAGACCCGAGTGTGACTGCGAGTCCCGAGTGTGACTGCGAGTCCCGAGAGCGACTGCGAGTCCCGAGTGTGACTGCGAGTCGCGAGTGAGACTGCGAGTCCCGAGCGCGACTGCGAGTCCCGAGAGCGACTGCGAGTCCCGAGTGTGACTGCGAGTCCCGAGAGCGACTGCGAGTCCCGAGTGTGACTGCGAGTCCCGAGTGAGACTGCGAGTCCCGAGCGCGACTGCGAGTCCCGAGAGCGACTGCGAGTCCCGAGTGTGACTGCGAGTCCCGAGTGAGACTGCGAGACCCGAGCGCGACTGCGAGTCCCGAGTGTGACTGCGAGTCCCGAGTGAGACTGCGAGTCCCGAGCGCGACTGCGAGTCCCGAGTGTGACTGCGAGTCCCGAGTGTGACTGCGAGTCCCGAGTGAGACTGCGAGACCCGAGCGCGACTGCGAGTCCCGAGTGTGACTGCGAGTCCCGAGTGTGACTGCGAGTCCCGAGTGAGACTGCGAGTCCCGAGCGCGACTGCGAGTCCCGAGAGTGACTGCGAGTCCCGAGTGTGACTGCGAGTCCCGAGTGAGACTGCGAGTCCCGAGCGCGACTGCGAGTCCCGAGAGCGACTGCGAGTCCCGAGCGTGACAGCGAGTCCCGAGCGAGACTGCGAGTCCCGAGTGTGACTGCGAGTCCCGAGTGTGACTGCGAGTCCCGAGTGTGACTGCGAGTCCCGAGCGCGACTGCGAGTCCCGAGAGCGACTGCGAGTCCCGAGCGTGACTGCGAGTCCCGAGAGCGACTGCGAGTCCCGAGCGTGACTGCGAGTCCCGAGTGAGACTGCGAGACCCGAGCGCGACTGCGAGTCCCGAGTGTGACTGCGAGTCCCGAGTGTGACTGCGAGTCCCGAGTGAGACTGCGAGTCCCGAGCGCGACTGCGAGTCCCGAGAGCGACTGCGAGTCCCGAGTGTGACTGCGAGTCCCGAGTGAGACTGCGAGACCCGAGCGTGACTGCGAGTCCCGAGTGAGACTGCGAGACCCGAGTGTGACTGCGAGACCCGAGTGTGACTGCGAGCCCCGAGTGCGACTGCGAGTCCCGAGTGTGACTGCGAGTCCCGAGTGAGACTGCGAGTCCCGAGCGCGACTGCGAGTCCCGAGTGTGACTGCGAGTCCCGAGTGAGACTGCGAGACCCGAGTGCGACTGCGAGACCCGAGCGCGACTGCGAGTCCCGAGAGCGACTGCGAGTCCCGAGTGTGACTGCGAGTCCCGAGTGAGACTGCGAGACCCGAGTGTGACTGCGAGTCCCGAGGGCGACTGCGAGTCCCGAGCGCGACTGCGAGACCCGAGCGTGACTGCGAGTCCCGAGTGTGACTGCGAGACCCGAGTGTGACTGCGAGTCCCGAGTGCGACTGCGAGACCCGAGCGCGACTGCGAGTCCCGAGTGTGACTGCGAGTCCCGAGTGTGACTGCGAGACCCGAGCGCGACTGCGAGTCCCGAGTGAGACTGCGAGACCCGAGTGTGACTGCGAGTCCCGAGCGCGACTGCGAGTCCCGAGTGTGACTGCGAGTCCCGAGAGCGACTGCGAGTCCCGAGTGTGACTGCGAGTCCCGAGTGAGACTGCGAGACCCGAGTGCGACTGCGAGACCCGAGCGCGACTGCGAGTCCCGAGAGCGACTGCGAGTCCCGAGTGTGACTGCGAGTCCCGAGTGTGACTGCGAGACCCGAGTGTGACTGCGAGTCCCGAGGGCGACTGCGAGTCCCGAGCGCGACTGCGAGACCCGAGCGTGACTGCGAGTCCCGAGTGTGACTGCGAGACCCGAGTGTGACTGCGAGTCCCGAGTGCGACTGCGAGACCCGAGCGCGACTGCGAGTCCCGAGAGCGACTGCGAGTCCCGAGTGTGACTGCGAGTCCCGAGTGAGACTGCGAGACCCGAGTGTGACTGCGAGTCCCGAGGGCGACTGCGAGTCCCGAGCGCGACTGCGAGACCCGAGCGTGACTGCGAGTCCCGAGCGTGACTGCGAGACCCGAGTGTGACTGCGAGACCCGAGCGTGACTGCGAGTCCCGAGTGTGACTGCGAGACCCGAGTGTGACTGCGAGTCCCGAGTGTGACTGCGAGTCCCGAGAGCGACTGCGAGTCCCGAGTGTGACTGCGAGTCCCGAGTGAGACTGCGAGACCCGAGTGTGACTGCGAGTCCCGAGGGCGACTGCGAGTCCCGAGAGCGACTGCGAGTCCCGAGTGAGACTGCGAGACCCGAGTGCGACTGCGAGACCCGAGCGCGACTGCGAGTCCCGAGTGCGACTGCCAGACCCGAGTGTGACTGCGAGTCCCGAGTGTGACAGCGAGTCCCGAGTGTGACTGCGAGTCCCGAGCGCGACTGCGAGTCCCGAGCGCGACTGCGAGACCCGAGCGCGACTGCGAGCCCCGAGCGCGACTGCGAGCCCCGAGCGCGACTGCGAGTCCCGAGCGCGACTGCGAGTCCCGAGCGCGACTGCGAGTCCCGTCCCGAGTGCGACAGCGAGTCCCGAGTGTGACTGCGAGTCCCGAGCGCGACAGCGAGTCCCGAGTGCGACAGCGAGTCCCGAGTGCGACTGCGAGTCCCGAGCGTGACTGCGAGTCCCGTCCTGAGTGCGACAGCGAGTCCCGAACGCGATTGCGAGCCCCGAGCGCGACTGCGAGTCACCAGCGCGACTGCGAGTCCCCAGCGCGACTGTGAGTCCCCAGCGCGACTGCGAGCCCCCAGCGCGACTGCAAGCCCCGAGCGCGACTGCGAGCCCCGAGCGCGACTGCGAGTCCCGAGCGCGACTGCGAGTCCCGAGCGCGACTGCGAGACCCGAGCGCGACTGCGAGTCCCGAGCGCGACTGCGAGCCCCGAGCGCGACTGCGAGCCCCGAGCGCGACTGCGAGTCCCGAGCGCGACTGCGAGCCCCGAGCGCGACTGCGAGTCCCGAGCGCGACTGCGAGTCCCGAGCGCGACTGCGAGCCCCGAGCGCGACTGCGAGCCCCGAGCGCGACTGCGAGTCCCGAGCGCGACTGCGAGTCCCGAGCGCGACTGCGAGTCCCGAGCGCGACTGCGAGTCCCGAGCGCGACTGCGAGACCCTAGTGAGACTGCGAGTCCCGAGGGTGACTGCGAGCCCCGAGCGTGACTGCGAGTCCCGAGCGTGACTGCGAGTCCCGAGCGTGACTGCGAGCCCCGAGCGTGACTGCGAGTCCCGAGCGCGATAGCGAGTCCCGAGTGTGACTGCGAGCCCCGAGCGCGACTGCGAGCCCCGAGCGCGACTGCGAGCCCCGAGCGCGACTGCGAGCCCCGAGCGCGACTGCGAGCCCCGAGCGCGACTGCGAGTCCCGAGCGCGACTGCGAGACCCGAGCGCGACTGCGAGACCCGAGCGCGACTGCGAGTCCCGAGCGCGACTGCGAGACCCGAGCGCGACTGCGAGTCCCGAGCGCGACTGCGAGCCCCGAGCGCGACTGCGAGCCCCGAGCGCGACTGCGAGTCCCGAGCGCGACTGCGAGCCCCGAGCGCGACTGCGAGTCCCGAGCGCGACTGCGAGTCCCGAGCGCGACTGCGAGACCCGAGCGCGACTGCGAGCCCCGAGCGCGACTGCGAGCCCCGAGCGCGACTGCGAGTCCCGAGCGCGACTGCGAGTCCCGAGCGCGACTGCGAGTCCCGAGCGCGACTGCGAGTCCCGAGCGCGACTGCGAGACCCTAGTGAGACTGCGAGTCCCGAGGGTGACTGCGAGCCCCGAGCGTGACTGCGAGTCCCGAGCGTGACTGCGAGTCCCGAGCGTGACTGCGAGCCCCGAGCGTGACTGCGAGTCCCGAGCGCGATAGCGAGTCCCGAGTGTGACTGCGAGCCCCGAGCGCGACTGCGAGCCCCGAGCGCGACTGCGAGCCCCGAGCGCGACTGCGAGTCCCGAGCGCGACTGCGAGACCCGAGCGCGACTGCGAGACCCGAGCGCGACTGCGAGTCCCGAGCGCGACTGCGAGACCCGAGCGCGACTGCGAGCCCCGAGCGCGACTGCGAGCCCCGAGCGCGACTGCGAGTCCCGAGCGCGACTGCGAGTCCCGAGCGTGACTGCGAGTCCCGAGCCCGACTGCGAGCCCCGAGCGCGACTGCGAGCCCCGAGCGCGACTGCGAGCCCCGAGCGCGACTGCGAGACCCGAGCGCGACTGCGAGTCCCGAGAGCGTCTGCGAGTCCCGAGCGCGACTGCGAGCCCCGAGCGCGACTGCGAGCCCCGAGCGCGACTGCGAGACCCGAGCGCGACTGCGAGTCCCGAGAGCGTCTGCGAGTCCCGAGCGCGACTGCGAGTCCCGAGCGCGACTGCGAGTCCCGAGCGCGACTGCGAGTCCCGAGCGCGACTGCGAGTCCCGAGCGCGACAGCGAGTCCCGAGTGAGACTGCGAGACCCATGTGTGACTGCGAGTCCCGAGTGAGACTGCGAGACCCGAGTGCGACAGCGAGTCCCGAGCGCGACTGCGAGACCCGAGTGCGACAGCGAGTCCCGAGTGAGACTGCGAGACCCGAGCGCGACTGCGAGTCCCCAGCGCGACTGCGAGCCCCGAGCGCGACTGCGAGTCCCGAGCGCGACTGCGAGCCCCGAGCGCGACTGCGAGTCCCGAGCGCGACTGCGAGACCCGAGTGCGACTGCGAGCCCCGAGCGCGACTGCGAGCCCCGAGCGCGACTGCGAGTCCCGAGCGCGACTGCGAGTCCCGAGCGCGACTGCGAGTCCCGTCCCGAGTGCGACAGCGAGTCCCGAGTGTGACTGCGAGTCCCGAGCGCGACAGCGAGTCCCGAGTGCGACAGCGAGTCCCGAGTGCGACTGCGAGTCCCGAGCGTGACTGCGAGTCCCGTCCTGAGTGCGACAGCGAGTCCCGAACGCGATTGCGAGCCCCGAGCGCGACTGCGAGTCACCAGCGCGACTGCGAGTCCCCAGCGCGACTGTGAGTCCCCAGCGCGACTGCGAGCCCCCAGCGCGACTGCAAGCCCCGAGCGCTGCCAGTTCCGAGCGTGACTGCGAGACCCGAGTGACACTGCGTGACCCGAGTGTGACTGCGAGTCCCGAGGGCGACTGCGAGACCCGAGTGTGACTGCGAGTCCCGAGTGTGACTGCGAGTCCCGAGCGTGACTGCGAGACCCGAGTGTGACTGCGAGTCCCGAGTGTGACTGCGAGTCCCGAGTGTGACTGCGAGTCCCGAGTGAGACTGCGAGACCCGAGCGCGACTGCGAGTCCCGAGCGCGACTGCGAGACCCGAGCGCGACAGCGAGTCCCGAGTGAGACTGCGAGACCCGAGTGTGACTGCGAGTCCCGAGTGACACTGCGAGACCCGAGTGTGACTGCGAGACCCGAGTGCGACTGCGAGACCCGAGTGCGACTGCGAGTCCCGAGTGTGACTGCGAGTCCCCAGCGCGACTGCGAGACCCGAGTGTGACTGCGAGTCCCGAGCGCGACAGCGAGTCCCGAGTGTGACTGCGAGACCCGAGTGTGACTGCGAGTCCCGAGTGTGACTGCGAGACCCGAGTCCCGAGTGTGACTGCGAGTCCCGAGTGTGACTGCGAGTCCCGAGTGCGACTGCGAGTCCCGAGCGTGACTGCGAGACCCGAGCGCGACTGCGAGTCCCGAGTGTGACTGCGAGTCCCGAGCGTGACTGCGAGACCCGAGTGTGACTGCGAGTCCCGAGTGTGACTGCGAGACCCGAGCGCGACTGCGAGTCCCGAGTGTGACTGCGAGTCCCGAGTGTGACTGCGAGACCCGAGCGCGACTGCGAGTCCCGAGTGTGACTGCGAGTCCCGAGCGTGACTGCGAGACCCGAGTGTGACTGCGAGTCCCGAGTGTGACTGCGAGACCCGAGCGCGACTGCGAGTCCCGAGTGTGACTGCGAGACCCGAGTGTGACTGCGAGTCCCGAGTGTGACTGCGAGACCCGAGTGTGACTGCGAGTCCCGAGTGTGACTGCGAGTCCCGAGTGTGACTGCGAGACCCGAGTGTGACTGCGAGTCCCGAGTGTGACTGCGAGACCCGAGTGTGACTGCGAGCCCCGAGTGTGACTGCGAGACCCGAGTGTGACTGCGAGTCCCGAGTGTGACTGCGAGTCCCGAGTGTGACTGCGAGACCCGAGTGTGACTGCGAGTCCCGAGTGAGACTGCGAGTCCCGAGAGCGACTGCGAGTCCCGAGCGTGACTGCGAGTCCCGAGTGAGACTGCGAGACCCGAGCGCGACTGCGAGTCCCGAGTGTGACTGCGAGTCCCGAGTGTGACTGCGAGTCCCGAGTGAGACTGCGAGTCCCGAGCGCGACTGCGAGTCCCGAGAGCGACTGCGAGTCCCGAGTGTGACTGCGAGTCCCGAGTGAGACTGCGAGACCCGAGCGTGACTGCGAGTCCCGAGTGAGACTGCGAGACCCGAGTGTGACTGCGAGACCCGAGTGTGACTGCGAGCCCCGAGTGCGACTGCGAGTCCCGAGTGTGACTGCGAGTCCCGAGTGAGACTGCGAGTCCCGAGCGCGACTGCGAGTCCCGAGTGTGACTGCGAGTCCCGAGTGAGACTGCGAGACCCGAGTGCGACTGCGAGACCCGAGCGCGACTGCGAGTCCCGAGAGCGACTGCGAGTCCCGAGTGTGACTGCGAGTCCCGAGTGAGACTGCGAGACCCGAGTGTGACTGCGAGTCCCGAGGGCGACTGCGAGTCCCGAGCGCGACTGCGAGACCCGAGCGTGACTGCGAGTCCCGAGTGTGACTGCGAGACCCGAGTGTGACTGCGAGTCCCGAGTGCGACTGCGAGACCCGAGCGCGACTGCGAGTCCCGAGTGTGACTGCGAGTCCCGAGTGTGACTGCGAGACCCGAGCGCGACTGCGAGTCCCGAGTGAGACTGCGAGACCCGAGTGTGACTGCGAGTCCCGAGCGCGACTGCGAGTCCCGAGTGTGACTGCGAGTCCCGAGAGCGACTGCGAGTCCCGAGTGTGACTGCGAGTCCCGAGTGAGACTGCGAGACCCGAGTGCGACTGCGAGACCCGAGCGCGACTGCGAGTCCCGAGAGCGACTGCGAGTCCCGAGTGTGACTGCGAGTCCCGAGTGTGACTGCGAGACCCGAGTGTGACTGCGAGTCCCGAGGGCGACTGCGAGTCCCGAGCGCGACTGCGAGACCCGAGCGTGACTGCGAGTCCCGAGTGTGACTGCGAGACCCGAGTGTGACTGCGAGTCCCGAGTGCGACTGCGAGACCCGAGCGCGACTGCGAGTCCCGAGAGCGACTGCGAGTCCCGAGTGTGACTGCGAGTCCCGAGTGAGACTGCGAGACCCGAGTGTGACTGCGAGTCCCGAGGGCGACTGCGAGTCCCGAGCGCGACTGCGAGACCCGAGCGTGACTGCGAGTCCCGAGCGTGACTGCGAGACCCGAGTGTGACTGCGAGACCCGAGCGTGACTGCGAGTCCCGAGTGTGACTGCGAGACCCGAGTGTGACTGCGAGTCCCGAGTGTGACTGCGAGTCCCGAGAGCGACTGCGAGTCCCGAGTGTGACTGCGAGTCCCGAGTGAGACTGCGAGACCCGAGTGTGACTGCGAGTCCCGAGGGCGACTGCGAGTCCCGAGAGCGACTGCGAGTCCCGAGTGAGACTGCGAGACCCGAGTGCGACTGCGAGACCCGAGCGCGACTGCGAGTCCCGAGTGCGACTGCCAGACCCGAGTGTGACTGCGAGTCCCGAGTGTGACAGCGAGTCCCGAGTGTGACTGCGAGTCCCGAGCGCGACTGCGAGTCCCGAGCGCGACTGCGAGACCCGAGCGCGACTGCGAGCCCCGAGCGCGACTGCGAGCCCCGAGCGCGACTGCGAGTCCCGAGCGCGACTGCGAGTCCCGAGCGCGACTGCGAGTCCCGTCCCGAGTGCGACAGCGAGTCCCGAGTGTGACTGCGAGTCCCGAGCGCGACAGCGAGTCCCGAGTGCGACAGCGAGTCCCGAGTGCGACTGCGAGTCCCGAGCGTGACTGCGAGTCCCGTCCTGAGTGCGACAGCGAGTCCCGAACGCGATTGCGAGCCCCGAGCGCGACTGCGAGTCACCAGCGCGACTGCGAGTCCCCAGCGCGACTGTGAGTCCCCAGCGCGACTGCGAGCCCCCAGCGCGACTGCAAGCCCCGAGCGCGACTGCGAGCCCCGAGCGCGACTGCGAGTCCCGAGCGCGACTGCGAGTCCCGAGCGCGACTGCGAGACCCGAGCGCGACTGCGAGTCCCGAGCGCGACTGCGAGCCCCGAGCGCGACTGCGAGCCCCGAGCGCGACTGCGAGTCCCGAGCGCGACTGCGAGCCCCGAGCGCGACTGCGAGTCCCGAGCGCGACTGCGAGTCCCGAGCGCGACTGCGAGCCCCGAGCGCGACTGCGAGTCCCGAGCGCGACTGCGAGTCCCGAGCGCGACTGCGAGTCCCGAGCGCGACTGCGAGTCCCGAGCGCGACTGCGAGACCCTAGTGAGACTGCGAGTCCCGAGGGTGACTGCGAGCCCCGAGCGTGACTGCGAGTCCCGAGCGTGACTGCGAGTCCCGAGCGTGACTGCGAGCCCCGAGCGTGACTGCGAGTCCCGAGCGCGATAGCGAGTCCCGAGTGTGACTGCGAGCCCCGAGCGCGACTGCGAGCCCCGAGCGCGACTGCGAGCCCCGAGCGCGACTGCGAGCCCCGAGCGCGACTGCGAGCCCCGAGCGCGACTGCGAGTCCCGAGCGCGACTGCGAGACCCGAGCGCGACTGCGAGACCCGAGCGCGACTGCGAGTCCCGAGCGCGACTGCGAGACCCGAGCGCGACTGCGAGCCCCGAGCGCGACTGCGAGTCCCGAGCGCGACTGCGAGTCCCGAGCCCGACTGCGAGCCCCGAGCGCGACTGCGAGCCCCGAGCGCGACTGCGAGCCCCGAGCGCGACTGCGAGTCCCGAGCGCGACTGCGAGTCCCGAGCGCGACTGCGAGACCCGAGCGCGACTGCGAGTCCCGAGAGCGACTGCGAGTCCCGAGCGCGACTGCGAGTCCCGAGCGCGACTGCGAGTCCCGAGCGCGACTGCGAGTCCCGAGCGCGACAGCGAGTCCCGAGCGCGACTGCGAGTCCCGAGCGCGACTGCGAGACCCGAGCGCGACTGCGAGACCCGAGCGCGACTGCGAGTCCCGAGGGCGACTGCGAGTCCCGAGTGTGACTGCGAGTCCCGAGTGTGACTGCGAGTCCCGAGCGCGACTGCGAGACCCTAGTGAGACAGCCAGTTCCGAGCGCGACTGCGAGTCCCGAGCGCGACTGCGAGTCCCGAGCGCGACTGCGAGTCCCGTCCCGAGTGCGACAGCGAGTCCCGAGTGTGACTGCGAGTCCCGAGCGCGACAGCGAGTCCCGAGTGCGACAGCGAGTCCCGAGTGCGACTGCGAGTCCCGAGCGTGACTGCGAGTCCCGTCCTGAGTGCGACAGCGAGTCCCGAGCGCGACTGCGAGCCCCGAGCGCGACTGCGAGTCACCAGCGCGACTGCGAGTCCCCAGCGCGACTGTGAGTCCCCAGCGCGACTGCGAGCCCCCAGCGCGACTGCGAGCCCCGAGCGCGACTGCGAGTCCCGAGCGCGACTGCGAGTCCCGAGCGCGACTGCGAGACCCGAGCGCGACTCCGAGTCCCGAGCGCGACTGCGAGCCCCGAGCGCGACTGCGAGCCCCGAGCGCGACTGCGAGTCCCGAGCGCGACTGCGAGCCCCGAGCGCGACTGCGAGTCCCGAGCGCGACTGCGAGACCCGAGCGCGACTGCGAGCCCCGAGCGCGACTGCGAGCCCCGAGCGCGACTGCGAGTCCCGAGCGCGACTGCGAGTCCCGAGCGCGACTGCGAGTCCCGTCCCGAGTGCGACAGCGAGTCCCGAGTGTGACTGCGAGTCCCGAGCGCGACAGCGAGTCCCGAGTGCGACAGCGAGTCCCGAGTGCGACTGCGAGTCCCGAGCGTGACTGCGAGTCCCGTCCTGAGTGCGACAGCGAGTCCCGAACGCGATTGCGAGCCCCGAGCGCGACTGCGAGTCACCAGCGCGACTGCGAGTCCCCAGCGCGACTGTGAGTCCCCAGCGCGACTGCGAGCCCCCAGCGCGACTGCAAGCCCCGAGCGCGACTGCGAGCCCCGAGCGCGACTGCGAGTCCCGAGCGCGACTGCGAGTCCCGAGCGCGACTGCGAGACCCGAGCGCGACTGCGAGTCCCGAGCGCGACTGCGAGCCCCGAGCGCGACTGCGAGCCCCGAGCGCGACTGCGAGTCCCGAGCGCGACTGCGAGCCCCGAGCGCGACTGCGAGTCCCGAGCGCGACTGCGAGTCCCGAGCGCGACTGCGAGACCCGAGCGCGACTGCGAGCCCCGAGCGCGACTGCGAGCCCCGAGCGCGACTGCGAGTCCCGAGCGCGACTGCGAGTCCCGAGCGCGACTGCGAGTCCCGAGCGCGACTGCGAGTCCCGAGCGCGACTGCGAGACCCTAGTGAGACTGCGAGTCCCGAGGGTGACTGCGAGCCCCTAGCGTGACTGCGAGTCCCGAGCGTGACTGCGAGTCCCGAGCGTGACTGCGAGCCCCGAGCGTGACTGCGAGTCCCGAGCGCGATAGCGAGTCCCGAGTGTGACTGCGAGCCCCGAGCGCGACTGCGAGCCCCGAGCGCGACTGCGAGCCCCGAGCGCGACTGCGAGTCCCGAGCGCGACTGCGAGACCCGAGCGCGACTGCGAGACCCGAGCGCGACTGCGAGTCCCGAGCGCGACTGCGAGACCCGAGCGCGACTGCGAGCCCCGAGCGCGACTGCGAGCCCCGAGCGCGACTGCGAGTCCCGAGCGCGACTGCGAGTCCCGAGCGTGACTGCGAGTCCCGAGCCCGACTGCGAGCCCCGAGCGCGACTGCGAGCCCCGAGCGCGACTGCGAGCCCCGAGCGCGACTGCGAGACCCGAGCGCGACTGCGAGTCCCGAGAGCGTCTGCGAGTCCCGAGCGCGACTGCGAGCCCCGAGCGCGACTGCGAGCCCCGAGCGCGACTGCGAGACCCGAGCGCGACTGCGAGTCCCGAGAGCGTCTGCGAGTCCCGAGCGCGACTGCGAGTCCCGAGCGCGACTGCGAGTCCCGAGCGCGACTGCGAGTCCCGAGCGCGACTGCGAGTCCCGAGCGCGACAGCGAGTCCCGAGTGAGACTGCGAGACCCATGTGTGACTGCGAGTCCCGAGTGAGACTGCGAGACCCGAGTGCGACAGCGAGTCCCGAGCGCGACTGCGAGACCCGAGTGCGACAGCGAGTCCCGAGTGAGACTGCGAGACCCGAGCGCGACTGCGAGTCCCCAGCGCGACTGCGAGCCCCGAGCGCGACTGCGAGTCCCGAGCGCGACTGCGAGCCCCGAGCGCGACTGCGAGTCCCGAGCGCGACTGCGAGACCCGAGTGCGACTGCGAGCCCCGAGCGCGACTGCGAGCCCCGAGCGCGACTGCGAGTCCCGAGCGCGACTGCGAGTCCCG
Source organism: Scyliorhinus torazame (assembly GCF_047496885.1). NCBI lineage: Eukaryota > Metazoa > Chordata > Chondrichthyes > Carcharhiniformes > Scyliorhinidae > Scyliorhinus > Scyliorhinus torazame. Next base: position 338,509,565 of record NC_092710.1, on the reverse strand, counting down.
AGCGCGACTGCGAGTCCCGTCCCGAGTGCGACAGCGAGTCCCGAGTGTGACTGCGAGTCCCGAGCGCGACAGCGAGTCCCGAGTGCGACAGCGAGTCCCGAGTGCGACTGCGAGTCCCGAGCGTGACTGCGAGTCCCGTCCTGAGTGCGACAGCGAGTCCCGAACGCGATTGCGAGCCCCGAGCGCGACTGCGAGTCACCAGCGCGACTGCGAGTCCCCAGCGCGACTGTGAGTCCCCAGCGCGACTGCGAGCCCCCAGCGCGACTGCAAGCCCCGAGCGCGACTGCGAGCCCCGAGCGCGACTGCGAGTCCCGAGCGCGACTGCGAGTCCCGAGCGCGACTGCGAGACCCGAGCGCGACTGCGAGTCCCGAGCGCGACTGCGAGCCCCGAGCGCGACTGCGAGCCCCGAGCGCGACTGCGAGTCCCGAGCGCGACTGCGAGCCCCGAGCGCGACTGCGAGTCCCGAGCGCGACTGCGAGTCCCGAGCGTGACTGCGAGTCCCGAGCCCGACTGCGAGCCCCGAGCGCGACTGCGAGCCCCGAGCGCGACTGCGAGCCCCGAGCGCGACTGCGAGACCCGAGCGCGACTGCGAGTCCCGAGAGCGTCTGCGAGTCCCGAGCGCGACTGCGAGCCCCGAGCGCGACTGCGAGCCCCGAGCGCGACTGCGAGACCCGAGCGCGACTGCGAGTCCCGAGAGCGTCTGCGAGTCCCGAGCGCGACTGCGAGTCCCGAGCGCGACTGCGAGTCCCGAGCGCGACTGCGAGTCCCGAGCGCGACTGCGAGTCCCGAGCGCGACAGCGAGTCCCGAGTGAGACTGCGAGACCCATGTGTGACTGCGAGTCCCGAGTGAGACTGCGAGACCCGAGTGCGACAGCGAGTCCCGAGCGCGACTGCGAGACCCGAGTGCGACAGCGAGTCCCGAGTGAGACTGCGAGACCCGAGCGCGACTGCGAGTCCCCAGCGCGACTGCGAGCCCCGAGCGCGACTGCGAGTCCCGAGCGCGACTGCGAGCCCCGAGCGCGACTGCGAGTCCCGAGCGCGACTGCGAGACCCGAGTGCGACTGCGAGCCCCGAGCGCGACTGCGAGCCCCGAGCGCGACTGCGAGTCCCGAGCGCGACTGCGAGTCCCGAGCGCGACTGCGAGTCCCGTCCCGAGTGCGACAGCGAGTCCCGAGTGTGACTGCGAGTCCCGAGCGCGACAGCGAGTCCCGAGTGCGACAGCGAGTCCCGAGTGCGACTGCGAGTCCCGAGCGTGACTGCGAGTCCCGTCCTGAGTGCGACAGCGAGTCCCGAACGCGATTGCGAGCCCCGAGCGCGACTGCGAGTCACCAGCGCGACTGCGAGTCCCCAGCGCGACTGTGAGTCCCCAGCGCGACTGCGAGCCCCCAGCGCGACTGCAAGCCCCGAGCGCGACTGCGAGCCCCGAGCGCGACTGCGAGTCCCGAGCGCGACTGCGAGTCCCGAGCGCGACTGCGAGACCCGAGCGCGACTGCGAGTCCCGAGCGCGACTGCGAGCCCCGAGCGCGACTGCGAGCCCCGAGCGCGACTGCGAGTCCCGAGCGCGACTGCGAGCCCCGAGCGCGACTGCGAGTCCCGAGCGCGACTGCGAGTCCCGAGCGCGACTGCGAGACCCGAGCGCGACTGCGAGCCCCGAGCGCGACTGCGAGCCCCGAGCGCGACTGCGAGTCCCGAGCGCGACTGCGAGTCCCGAGCGCGACTGCGAGTCCCGAGCGCGACTGCGAGTCCCGAGCGCGACTGCGAGACCCTAGTGAGACTGCGAGTCCCGAGGGTGACTGCGAGCCCCGAGCGTGACTGCGAGTCCCGAGCGTGACTGCGAGTCCCGAGCGTGACTGCGAGCCCCGAGCGTGACTGCGAGTCCCGAGCGCGATAGCGAGTCCCGAGTGTGACTGCGAGCCCCGAGCGCGACTGCGAGCCCCGAGCGCGACTGCGAGCCCCGAGCGCGACTGCGAGTCCCGAGCGCGACTGCGAGACCCGAGCGCGACTGCGAGACCCGAGCGCGACTGCGAGTCCCGAGCGCGACTGCGAGACCCGAGCGCGACTGCGAGCCCCGAGCGCGACTGCGAGCCCCGAGCGCGACTGCGAGTCCCGAGCGCGACTGCGAGTCCCGAGCGTGACTGCGAGTCCCGAGCCCGACTGCGAGCCCCGAGCGCGACTGCGAGCCCCGAGCGCGACTGCGAGCCCCGAGCGCGACTGCGAGCCCCGAGCGCGACTGCGAGTCCCGAGAGCGTCTGCGAGTCCCGAGCGCGACTGCGAGCCCCGAGCGCGACTGCGAGCCCCGAGCGCGACTGCGAGACCCGAGCGCGACTGCGAGTCCCGAGAGCGTCTGCGAGTCCCGAGCGCGACTGCGAGTCCCGAGCGCGACTGCGAGTCCCGAGCGCGACTGCGAGTCCCGAGCGCGACAGCGAGTCCCGAGTGAGACTGCGAGACCCATGTGTGACTGCGAGTCCCGAGTGAGACTGCGAGACCCGAGTGCGACAGCGAGTCCCGAGCGCGACTGCGAGACCCGAGTGCGACAGCGAGTCCCGAGTGAGACTGCGAGACCCGAGCGCGACTGCGAGTCCCGATCGAGACTGCGAGTCCCGAGGGCGACTGCGAGCCCCGAGCGCGACTGCGAGTCCCGAGCGAGACTGCGAGACCCGAGGGCGACTGAGAGACCCGAGGGCGACTGCGAGTCCCGAGCGTGACTGCGAGTCCCGAGCGCGACTGCGAGTCCCGAGTGCGACTGCGAGACCCGAGCGCGACTGCGAGACCCGAGGGCGACTGCGAGTCCCGAGTGCGACTGCGAGTCCCGAGTGCGACTGCGAGTCCCGAGTGCGACTGCGAGTCCCGAGCGCGACAGCGAGTCCCGAGTGCGACTGCGAGTCCCGAGTGCGACTGCGAGACCCGAGCGCGACTGCGAGACCCGAGCGCGACTGCGAGTCCCGAGGGCGACTGCGAGTCCCGAGTGTGACTGCGAGTCCCGAGTGTGACTGCGAGTCCCGAGCGCGACTGCGAGACCCTAGTGAGACAGCCAGTTCCGAGCGCGACTGCGAGTCCCGAGCGCGACTGCGAGTCCCGAGCGCGACTGCGAGTCCCGAGCGCGACTGCGAGACCCGAGTGCGACAGCGAGTCCCGAGTGAGACTGCGAGACCCGAGTGTGACTGCGAGTCCCGAGTGAGACTGCGAGACCCGAGAGCGACAGCGAGTCCCGAGTGCGACTGCGAGACCCGAGTGTGACTGCGAGTCCCGAGCGCGACAGCGAGTCCCGAGTGCGACAGCGAGTCCCGAGTGCGACAGCGAGTCCCGAGTGCGACTGCGAGTCCCGAGCGTGACTGCGAGTCCCGTCCTGAGTGCGACAGCGAGTCCCGAGCGCGACTGCGAGCCCCGAGCGCGACTGCGAGTCACCAGCGCGACTGCGAGTCCCCAGCGCGACTGCGAGTCCCCAGCGCGACTGCGAGCCCCCAGCGCGACTGCGAGCCCCGAGCGCGACTGCGAGCCCCGAGCGCGACTGCGAGCCCCGAGCGCGACTGCGAGTCCCGAGCGCGACTGCGAGTCCCGAGCGCGACTGCGAGACCCGAGCGCGACTGCGAGTCCCAAGTGAGACTGCGAGACCCGAGTGCGACAGCGAGTCCCGAGCGCGACTGCGAGACCCGAGTGCGACAGCGAGTCCCGAGTGAGACTGCGAGACCCGAGCGCGACTGCGAGTCCCGAGCGAGACTGCGAGTCCCGAGGGCGACTGCGAGCCCCGAGCGCGACTGCGAGTCCCGAGCGAGACTGCGAGACCCGAGGGCGACTGCGAGTCCCGAGCGTGACTGCGAGTCCCGAGCGCGACTGCGAGTCCCGAGTGCGACTGCGAGACCCGAGGGCGACTGCGAGACCCGAGCACGACTGCGAGACCCGAGTGCGACTGCGAGTCCCGAGTGTGACTGCGAGTCCCGAGCGCGACAGCGAGTCCCGAGTGCGACTGCGAGTCCCGAGTGCGACTGCGAGTCCCGAGTGCGACTGCGAGACCTGAGCGCGACTGCGAGTCCCGAGGGCGACTGCGAGACCCGAGTGTGACTGCGAGTCCCGAGTGAGACTGCGAGACCCGAGTGTGACTGCGAGTCCCGAGTGTGACTGCGAGTCCCGAGTGTGACTGCGAGTCCCGAGCGCGACTGCGAGACCCTAGTGAGACTGCGAGTCCCGAGGGCGACTGCGAGTCCCGAGTGTGACTGCGAGTCCCGAGTGTGACTGCGAGTCCCGAGCGCGACTGCGAGTCCCGAGTGTGACTGCGAGTCCCGAGGGCGACTGCGAGTCCCGAGTGTGACTGCGAGTCCCGAGTGTGACTGCGAGACCCGAGTGTGACTGCGAGTCCCGAGTGTGACTGCCAGTTCCGAGCGCGACTGCGAGGCCCGAGCGCGACTGCGAGACCCGAGCGCGACAGCGAGTCCCGAGTGAGACTGCGAGACCCGAGTGTGACTGCGAGTCCCGAGTGACACTGCGAGACCCGAGTGCGACAGCGAGTCCCGAGCGCGACTGCGAGTCCCGAGCGCGACTGCGAGTCCCGAGTGAGACTGCGAGACCCGAGTGTGACTGCGAGTCCCGAGTGTGACTGCGAGTCCCGAGGGCGACTGCGAGTCCCGAGTGTGACTGCGAGTCCCGAGGGCGACTGCGAGTCCCGAGTGTGACTGCCAGTTCCGAGCGTGACTGCGAGACCCGAGTGACACTGCGAGACCCGAGTGTGACTGCGAGTCCCGAGGGCGACTGCGAGACCCGAGTGTGACTGCGAGTCCCGAGTGTGACTGCGAGTCCCGAGTGAGACTGCGAGACCCGAGCGCGACTGCGAGTCCCGAGCGCGACTGCGAGACCCGAGCGCGACAGCGAGTCCCGAGTGAGACTGCGAGACCCGAGTGTGACTGCGAGTCCCGAGTGACACTGCGAGACCCGAGTGTGACTGCGAGACCCGAGTGCGACTGCGAGACCCGAGTGCGACTGCGAGTCCCGAGTGTGACTGCGAGTCCCCAGCGCGACTGCGAGACCCGAGTGTGACTGCGAGTCCCGAGCGCGACAGCGAGTCCCGAGTGTGACTGCGAGACCCGAGTGTGACTGCGAGTCCCGAGTGTGACTGCGAGACCCGAGTCCCGAGTGTGACTGCGAGTCCCGAGTGTGACTGCGAGTCCCGAGTGCGACTGCGAGTCCCGAGCGTGACTGCGAGACCCGAGCGCGACTGCGAGTCCCGAGTGTGACTGCGAGTCCCGAGCGTGACTGCGAGACCCGAGTGTGACTGCGAGTCCCGAGTGTGACTGCGAGACCCGAGCGCGACTGCGAGTCCCGAGTGTGACTGCGAGTCCCGAGTGTGACTGCGAGACCCGAGCGCGACTGCGAGTCCCGAGTGTGACTGCGAGTCCCGAGCGTGACTGCGAGACCCGAGTGTGACTGCGAGTCCCGAGTGTGACTGCGAGACCCGAGCGCGACTGCGAGTCCCGAGTGTGACTGCGAGACCCGAGTGTGACTGCGAGTCCCGAGTGTGACTGCGAGACCCGAGTGTGACTGCGAGTCCCGAGTGTGACTGCGAGTCCCGAGTGTGACTGCGAGACCCGAGTGTGACTGCGAGTCCCGAGTGTGACTGCGAGACCCGAGTGTGACTGCGAGCCCCGAGTGTGACTGCGAGACCCGAGTGTGACTGCGAGTCCCGAGTGTGACTGCGAGTCCCGAGTGTGACTGCGAGACCCGAGTGTGACTGCGAGTCCCGAGTGAGACTGCGAGTCCCGAGAGTGACTGCGAGTCCCGAGTGTGACTGCGAGTCCCGAGTGTGACTGCGAGACCCGAGTGTGACTGCGAGTCCCGAGTGTGACTGCGAGACCCGAGTGTGACTGCGAGTCCCGAGTGCGACTGCGAGTCCCGAGCGTGACTGCGAGACCCGAGTGTGACTGCGAGTCCCGAGTGTGACTGCGAGACCCGAGTGTGACTGCGAGACCCGAGCGTGACTGCGAGTCCCGAGCGCGACTGCGAGACCCGAGTGTGACTGCGAGTCCCGAGCGCGACAGCGAGTCCCGAGTGAGACTGCGAGACCCGAGTGTGACTGCGAGTCCCGAGCGCGACTGCGAGTCCCGAGTGTGACTGCGAGACCCGAGTGTGACTGCGAGTCCCGAGTGTGACTGCGAGTCCCGAGTGCGACTGCGAGTCCCGAGCGCGACTGCGAGTCCCGAGAGTGACTGCGAGTCCCGAGTGCGACTGCGAGACCCGAGTGTGACTGCGAGACCCGAGCCCGACTGCGAGTCCCGAGCGCGACTGCGAGACCCGAGTGTGACTGCGAGTCCCGAGTGTGACTGCGAGTCCCGAGTGAGACTGCGAGACCCGAGCGCGACTGCGAGTCCCGAGCGCGACTGCGAGACCCGAGCGTGACTGCGAGACCCGAGCCCGACTGCGAGTCCCGAGCGCGACTGCGAGTCCCGAGCGCGACTGCGAGACCCGAGTGTGACTGCGAGTCCCGAGTGTGACTGCGAGTCCCGAGCGCGACAGCGAGTCCCGAGTGAGACTGCGAGACCCGAGTGTGACTGCGAGTCCCGAGCGCGACTGCGAGTCCCGAGCGTGACTGCGAGACTCATGTGAGACTGCGAGACCCGAGTGCGACTGCGAGACCCGAGTGTGACTGCGAGTCCCGAGCGCGACTGCGAGACCCGAGTGTGACTGCGAGACCCGAGCGCGACTGCGAGTCCCGAGCGTGACTGCGAGACCCGAGTGCGACTGCGAGTCCCGAGCGTGACTGCGAGTCCCGAGTGTGACTGCGAGACCCGAGTGTGACTGCGAGACCCGAGAGCGACTGCGAGTCCCGAGTGTGACTGCGAGACCCGAGTGTGACTGCGAGACCCGAGAGTGACTGCGAGACCCGAGTGTGACTGCGAGACCCGAGAGTGACTGCGAGACCCGAGCGTGACTGCGAGTCCCGAGTGTGACTGCGAGTCCCGAGCGCGACTGCGAGTCCCGAGTGTGACTGCGAGACCCGAGCGCGACTGCGAGTCCCGAGTGTGACTGCGAGTCCCGAGCGCGACAGCGAGTCCCGAGTGAGACTGCGAGACCCGAGTGTGACTGCGAGTCCCGAGCGCGACTGCGAGTCCCGAGTGTGACTGCGAGTCCCGTGTGCGACAGCGAGTCCCGAGTGAGACTGCGAGACCCGAGTGCGACTGCGAGTCCCGAGCGCGACTGCGAGTCCCGAGCGCGACTGCGAGACCCGAGAGCGACTGCGAGTCCCGAGTGTGACTGCGAGACCCGAGTGTGACTGCGAGACCCGAGTGTGACTGCGAGACCCGAGAGTGACTGCGAGACCCGAGCGCGACTGCGAGTCCCGAGTGTGACTGCGAGTCCCGAGTGTGACTGCGAGTCCCGAGCGCGACTGCGAGTCCCGAGTGTGACTGCGAGTCCCGAGCGAGACTGCGAGACCCGAGTGTGACTGCGAGTCCCGAGCGCGACTGCGAGTCCCGAGTGTGACTGCGAGTCCCGAGCGAGACTGCGAGACCCGAGTGTGACTGCGAGTCCCGAGCGCGACTGCGAGTCCCGAGCGCGACTGCGAGTCCCGAGTGTGACTGCGAGTCCCGAGTGCGACTGCGAGTCCCGAGCGCGACTGCGAGACCCGAGCGCGACTGCGAGACCCGAGCGTGACTGCGAGTCCCGAGTGTGACTGCGAGTCCCGAGTGTGACTGCGAGACCCGAGCGCGACTGCGAGTCCCGAGCGCGACTGCGAGTCCCGAGCGAGACTGCGAGTCCCGAGTGTGACTGCGAGACCCGAGTGTGACTGCGAGACCCGAGTGTGACTGCGAGTCCCGAGTGTGACTGCGAGTCCCGAGTGTGACTGCGAGTCCCGAGTGTGACTGCGAGTCCCGAGCGCGACTGCGAGTCCCGAGTGTGACAGCGAGACCCGAGTGTGACTGCGAGACCCGAGTGTGACTGCGAGCCCCGAGTGTGACTGCGAGTCCCGAGTGTGACTGCGAGTCCCGAGTGTGACTGCGAGTCCCGAGTGTGACTGCGAGTCCCGAGTGTGACTGCGAGTCCCGAGCGCGACTGCGAGTCCCGAGCGCGACAGCGAGACCCGAGCGCGACAGCGAGTCCCGAGTGTGACTGCGAGTCCCGAGTGTGACTGCGAGACCCGAGTGTGACTGCGAGTCCCGAGCGTGACTGCGAGACCCGAGCGCGACAGCGAGTCCCGAGTGTGACTGCGAGTCCCGAGCGCGACTGCGAGACCCGAGTGTGACTGCGAGACCCGAGCGCGACAGCGAGTCCCGAGTGTGACTGCGAGTCCCGAGTGAGACTGCGAGACCCGAGTGTGACTGCGAGTCCCGAGGGTGACTGCGAGTCCCGAGTGTGACTGCGAGTCCCGAGCGCGACTGCGAGACCCGAGTGTGACTGCGAGTCCCGAGGGTGACTGCGAGTCCCGAGTGTGACTGCGAGTCCCGAGCGCGACTGCGAGACCCGAGTGTGACTGCGAGTCCCGAGTGTGACTGCGAGTCACGAGCGCGACTGCGAGTCTCGAGGGTGACTGCGAGACCCGAGAGTGACTGCGAGTCCCGAGGGTGACTGCGAGTCCCGAGGGTGACTGCGAGTCCCGAGTGTGACTGCGAGTCCCGAGCGCGACTGCGAGACCCGAGTGTGACTGCGAGACCCGAGTGTGACTGCGAGACCCGAGTGTGACTGCGAGTCCCGAGTGTGACTGCGAGTCCCGAGCGCGACTGCGAGACCCGAGTGTGACTGCGAGTCCCGAGGGTGACTGCGAGTCCCGAGTGTGACTGCGAGACCCGAGTGTGACTGCGAGACCCGAGTGTGACTGCGAGTCCCGAGCGCGACTGCGAGTCCCGAGTGAGACTGCGAGACCCGAGTGTGACTGCGAGACCCGAGTGTGACTGCGAGACCCGAGTGAGACTGCGAGTCCCGAGTGTGACTGCGAGTCCCGAGTGTGACTGCGAGTCCCGAGTGTGACTGCGAGACCCGAGTGCGACTGCGAGACCCGAGTGTGACTGCGAGTCCCGAGTGTGACTGCGAGACCCGAGTGCGACTGCGAGACCCGAGTGTGACTGCGAGCCCCGAGCGCGACTGCGAGACCCGAGTGTGACTGCGAGACCCGAGTGTGACTGCGAGACCCGAGTGAGACTGCGAGTCCCGAGCGAGACTGCGAGTCCCGAGTGCGACTGCGAGACCCGAGTGTGACTGCGAGCCCCGAGCGCGACTGCGAGACCCGAGTGTGACTGCGAGACCCGAGTGCGACTGCGAGTCCCGAGTGTGACTGCGAGTCCCGAGTGCGACTGCGAGTCCCGAGCGCGACTGCGAGACCCGAGCGCGACTGCGAGACCCGAGTGCGACTGCGAGACCCGAGTGTGACTGCGAGTCCCGAGCGAGACTGCGAGTCCCGAGTGCGACTGCGAGACCCGAGTGCGACTGCGAGACCCGAGTGTGACTGCGAGTCCCGAGCGTGACTGCGAGCCCCGAGCGCGACTGCGAGTCCCGAGTGTGACTGCGAGTCCCGAGTGCGACTGCGAGACCCGAGGGCGACTGCGAGTCCCGAGAGTGACTGCGAGCCCCGAGCGAGACTGCGAGACCCGAGGGCGACTGCGAGACCCGAGGGCGACTGCGAGTCCCGAGTGTGACTGCGAGTCCCGAGTGTGACTGCGAGACCCGAGGGCGACTGCGAGACCCGAGCGTGACTGCGAGTCCCGAGCGCGACTGCGAGTCCCGAGCGCGACTGCGAGTCCCGAGTGTGACTGCGAGACCCGAGCGCGACAGCGAGTCCCGAGCGTGACTGCGAGACCCGAGTGTGACTGCGAGTCCCGAGCGCGACTGCGAGTCCCGAGCGCGACTGCGAGTCCCGAGCGCGACTGCGAGTCCCGAGTGTGACTGCGAGACCCGAGCGCGACAGCGAGTCCCGAGTGTGACTGCGAGTCCCGAGTGTGACTGCGAGTCCCGAGCGCGACTGCGAGTCCCGAGCGCGACAGCGAGTCCCGAGCGTGACTGCGAGTCCCGAGCGCGACAGCGAGTCCCGAGTGTGACTGCGAGTCCCGAGCGCGACTGCGAGTCCCGAGCGCGACAGCGAGTCCCGAGTGTGACAGCGAGTCCCGAGTGTGACTGCGAGACCCGAGTGTGACTGCGAGTCCCGAGCGCGACTGCGAGTCCCGAGTGTGACTGCGAGACCCGAGTGTGACTGCGAGTCCCGAGCGAGACTGCGAGTCCCGAGCGCGACTGCGAGTCCCGAGCGAGACTGCGAGTCCCGAGCGCGACTGCGAGCCCCGAGCGCGACTGCGAGTCCCGAGCGCGACTGCGAGACCCGAGTGTGACTGCGAGTCCCGAGTGTGACTGCGAGTCCCGAGCGCGACTGCGAGACCCGAGTGCGACAGCGAGTCCCGAGCGCGACTGCGAGTCCCGAGCGCGACTGCGAGACCCGAGTGTGACTGCGAGTCCCGAGCGCGACTGCGAGACCCGAGTGTGACTGCGAGTCCCGAGTGTGACTGCGAGTCCCGAGCGCGACAGCGAGTCCCGAGTGAGACTGCGAGACCCGAGTGTGACTGCGAGTCCCGAGCGCGACTGCGAGTCCCGAGCGTGACTGCGAGACTCATGTGAGACTGCGAGACCCGAGTGCGACTGCGAGACCCGAGTGTGACTGCGAGTCCCGAGCGCGACTGCGAGACCCGAGTGTGACTGCGAGACCCGAGCGCGACTGCGAGTCCCGAGCGTGACTGCGAGACCCGAGTGCGACTGCGAGTCCCGAGCGTGACTGCGAGTCCCGAGTGTGACTGCGAGACCCGAGTGTGACTGCGAGACCCGAGAGCGACTGCGAGTCCCGAGTGTGACTGCGAGACCCGAGTGTGACTGCGAGACCCGAGAGTGACTGCGAGACCCGAGTGTGACTGCGAGACCCGAGAGTGACTGCGAGACCCGAGCGTGACTGCGAGTCCCGAGCGTGACTGCGAGTCCCGAGCGCGACTGCGAGTCCCGAGCGCGACTGCGAGTCCCGAGTGTGACTGCGAGACCCGAGCGCGACTGCGAGTCCCGAGTGTGACTGCGAGTCCCGAGCGCGACAGCGAGTCCCGAGTGAGACTGCGAGACCCGAGTGTGACTGCGAGTCCCGAGCGCGACTGCGAGTCCCGAGTGTGACTGCGAGTCCCGTGTGCGACAGCGAGTCCCGAGTGAGACTGCGAGACCCGAGTGCGACTGCGAGTCCCGAGCGCGACTGCGAGTCCCGAGCGCGACTGCGAGACCCGAGAGCGACTGCGAGTCCCGAGTGTGACTGCGAGACCCGAGTGTGACTGCGAGACCCGAGTGTGACTGCGAGACCCGAGAGTGACTGCGAGACCCGAGCGCGACTGCGAGTCCCGAGTGTGACTGCGAGTCCCGAGTGTGACTGCGAGTCCCGAGCGCGACTGCGAGTCCCGAGTGTGACTGCGAGTCCCGAGCGAGACTGCGAGACCCGAGTGTGACTGCGAGTCCCGAGCGCGACTGCGAGTCCCGAGTGTGACTGCGAGTCCCGAGCGAGACTGCGAGACCCGAGTGTGACTGCGAGTCCCGAGCGCGACTGCGAGTCCCGAGCGCGACTGCGAGTCCCGAGTGTGACTGCGAGTCCCGAGTGCGACTGCGAGTCCCGAGCGTGACTGCGAGACCCGAGTGTGACTGCGAGTCCCGAGTGTGACTGCGAGTCCCGAGCGCGACTGCGAGTCCCGAGCGCGACTGCGAGTCCCGAGTGAGACTGCGAGTCCCGAGTGTGACTGCGAGACCCGAGTGTGACTGCGAGACCCGAGTGTGACTGCGAGTCCCGAGTGTGACTGCGAGTCCCGAGTGTGACTGCGAGTCCCGAGCGTGACTGCGAGTCCCGAGCGCGACTGCGAGTCCCGAGTGTGACAGCGAGACCCGAGTGTGACTGCGAGACCCGAGTGTGACTGCGAGCCCCGAGTGTGACTGCGAGTCCCGAGTGTGACTGCGAGTCCCGAGTGTGACTGCGAGTCCCGAGTGTGACTGCGAGTCCCGAGCGCGACTGCGAGTCCCGAGCGCGACAGCGAGACCCGAGCGCGACAGCGAGTCCCGAGTGTGACTGCGAGTCCCGAGTGTGACTGCGAGTCCCGAGCGTGACTGCGAGACCCGAGCGCGACAGCGAGTCCCGAGAGTGACTGCGAGACCCGAGTGTGACTGCGAGTCCCGAGCGCGACTGCGAGACCCGAGTGTGACTGCGAGACCCGAGCGCGACAGCGAGTCCCGAGGGTGACTGCGAGTCCCGAGCGCGACTGCGAGACCCGAGTGTGACTGCGAGTCCCGAGGGTGACTGCGAGTCCCGAGTGTGACTGCGAGTCCCGAGCGCGACTGCGAGACCCGAGTGTGACTGCGAGTCCCGAGCGCGACTGCGAGACCCGAGTGTGACTGCGAGTCCCGAGCGCGACTGCGAGTCTCGAGGGTGACTGCGAGACCCGAGAGTGACTGCGAGTCCCGAGGGTGACTGCGAGTCCCGAGGGTGACTGCGAGTCCCGAGCGCGACTGCGAGTCCCGAGTGTGACTGCGAGACCCGAGTGTGACTGCGAGTCCCGAGGGTGACTGCGAGTCCCGAGTGTGACTGCGAGTCCCGAGCGCGACTGCGAGACCCGAGTGTGACTGCGAGACCCGAGTGTGACTGCGAGACCCGAGTGTGACTGCGAGTCCCGAGTGTGACTGCGAGTCCCGAGCGCGACTGCGAGACCCGAGTGTGACTGCGAGTCCCGAGGGTGACTGCGAGTCCCGAGTGTGACTGCGAGACCCGAGTGTGACTGCGAGACCCGAGTGTGACTGCGAGTCCCGAGCGCGACTGCGAGTCCCGAGTGAGACTGCGAGACCCGAGTGTGACTGCGAGACCCGAGTGTGACTGCGAGACCCGAGTGAGACTGCGAGTCCCGAGTGTGACTGCGAGTCCCGAGTGTGACTGCGAGTCCCGAGTGTGACTGCGAGACCCGAGTGCGACTGCGAGACCCGAGTGTGACTGCGAGCCCCGAGCGCGACTGCGAGACCCGAGTGTGACTGCGAGTCCCGAGCGCGACTGCGAGACCCGAGCGCGACTGCGAGACCCGAGTGCGACTGCGAGACCCGAGTGTGACTGCGAGTCCCGAGCGAGACTGCGAGTCCCGAGGGCGACTGCGAGCCCCGAGCGCGACTGCGAGTCCCGAGTGTGACTGCGAGTCCCGAGCGTGACTGCGAGACCCGAGTGTGACTGCGAGTCCCGAGCGCGACTGCGAGACCCGAGGGCGACTGCGAGTCCCGAGAGTGACTGCGAGCCCCGAGCGAGACTGCGAGACCCGAGGGCGACTGCGAGACCCGAGGGCGACTGCGAGTCCCGAGTGTGACTGCGAGTCCCGAGTGTGACTGCGAGGCCCGAGGGCGACTGCGAGACCCGAGCGTGACTGCGAGTCCCGAGTGTGACTGCGAGTCCCGAGTGTGACTGCGAGTCCCGAGCGAGACTGCGAGTCCCGAGCGCGACTGCGAGTCCCGAGTGTGACTGCGAGTCCCGAGCGAGACTGCGAGTCCCGAGCGCGACTGCGAGCCCCGAGCGCGACTGCGAGTCCCGAGCGCGACTGCGAGTCCCGAGCGCGACTGCGAGTCCCGAGCGCGACAGCGAGTCCCGAGTGTGACTGCGAGTCCCGAGCGCGACTGCGAGTCCCGAGCGCGACAGCGAGTCCCGAGCGCGACTGCGAGTCCCGAGCGCGACTGCGAGACCCGAGTGTGACTGCGAGTCCCGAGTGTGACTGCGAGTCCCGAGTGTGACTGCGAGTCCCGAGCGCGACTGCGAGTCCCGAGTGTGACTGCGAGTCCCGAGTGTGACTGCGAGCCCCGAGCGCGACTGCGAGTCCCGAGCGCGACAGCGAGTCCCGAGCGCGACTGCGAGTCCCGAGCGCGACTGCGAGTCCCGAGCGCGACAGCGAGTCCCGAGTGTGACTGCGAGTCCCGAGCGCGACTGCGAGTCCCGAGCGCGACAGCGAGTCCCGAGCGCGACTGCGAGTCCCGAGCGCGACTGCGAGACCCGAGTGTGACTGCGAGTCCCGAGTGTGACTGCGAGTCCCGAGCGCGACTGCGAGTCCCGAGTGCGACAGCGAGTCCCGAGCGCGACTGCGAGTCCCGAGCGCGACTGCGAGTCCCGAGCGCGACTGCGAGACCCGAGTGTGACTGCGAGTCCCGAGCGCGACTGCGAGTCCCGAGCCCGACTGCGAGTCCCGAGTGTGACTGCGAGTCCCGAGCGTGACTGCGAGTCCCGAGTGTGACTGCGAGTCCCGAGCGTGACTGCGAGTCCCGAGTGAGACTGCGAGTCCCGAGTGAGACTGCGAGTCCCGAGCGCGACTGCGAGCCCCGAGTGTGACTGCGAGTCCCGAGCGCGACTGCGAGTCCCGAGTGTGACTGCGAGTCCCGAGTGAGACTGCGAGTCCCGAGTGTGACTGCGAGTCCCGAGCGCGACTGCGAGTCCCGAGTGAGACTGCGAGTCCCGAGTGTGACTGCGAGTCCCCGAGCGCGACTGCGAGTCCCGAGTGTGACTGCGAGTCCCGAGCGCGACTGCGAGTCCCGAGTGAGACTGCGAGTCCCGAGTGTGACTGCGAGACCCGAGTGTGACTGCGAGACCCGAGCGCGACTGCGAGTCCCGAGTGTGACTGCGAGTCCCGAGCGCGACTGCGAGTCCCGAGTGAGACTGCGAGTCCCGAGTGTGACTGCGAGTCCCCGAGCGCGACTGCGAGTCCCGAGTGTGACTGCGAGTCCCGAGCGTGACTGCGAGTCCCGAGTGCGACTGCGAGTCCCGAGTGTGACTGCGAGTCCCGAGCGCGACTGCGAGTCCCGAGTGTGACTGCGAGTCCCGAGTGTGACTGCGAGTCCCGAGTGAGACTGCGAGACCCGAGTGTGACTGCGAGTCCCGAGCGCGACTGCGAGTCCCGAGTGTGACTGCGAGACCCGAGAGTGACTGCGAGACCCGAGTGTGACTGCGAGTCCCGAGCGCGACTGCGAGTCCCGAGTGTGACTGCGAGACCCGAGTGTGACTGCGAGTCCCGAGTGAGACTGCGAGTCCCGAGCGCGACTGCGAGTCCCGAGTGTGACTGCGAGTCCCGAGCGCGACTGCGAGTCCCGAGTGTGACTGCGAGACCCGAGTGTGACTGCGAGTCCCGAGCGCGACTGCGAGTCCCGAGTGTGACTGCGAGTCCCGAGTGAGACTGCGAGACCCGAGTGTGACTGCGAGACCCGAGTGTGACTGCGAGTCCCGAGCGTGACTGCGAGTCCCGAGTGTGACTGCGAGTCCCGAGCGCGACTGCGAGTCCCGAGTGTGACTGCGAGTCCCGAGTGTGACTGCGAGTCCCGAGTGAGACTGCGAGACCCGAGTGTGACTGCGAGTCCCGAGCGCGACTGCGAGTCCCGAGTGTGACTGCGAGTCCCGAGTGAGACTGCGAGACCCGAGTGTGACTGCGAGACCCGAGCGTGACTGCGAGTCCCGAGCGCGACTGCGAGTCCCGAGTGTGACTGCGAGTCCCGAGTGAGACTGCGAGACCCGAGTGTGACTGCGAGTCCCGAGCGCGACTGCGAGTCCCGAGTGTGACTGCGAGTCCCGAGTGTGACTGCGAGACCCGAGTGTGACTGCGAGACCCGAGTGTGACTGCGAGACCCGAGTGTGACTGCGAGACCCGAGCGTGACTGCGAGACCCGAGAGTGACTGCGAGACCCGAGTGTGACTGCGAGACCCGAGTGTGACTGCGAGTCCCGAGTGTGACTGCGAGTCCCGAGTGTGACTGCGAGTCCCGAGCGCGACTGCGAGACCCGAGCGCGACTGCGAGACCCGAGTGTGACTGCGAGTCCCGAGTGTGACTGCGAGTCCCGAGTGTGACTGCGAGTCCCGAGCGCGACTGCGAGCCCCGAGCGTGACTGCGAGACCCGAGTGAGACTGCGAGTCCCGAGTGTGACTGCGAGTCCCGAGTGTGACTGCGAGTCCCGAGCGCGACTGCGAGTCCCGAGTGTGACTGCGAGTCCCGAGTGTGACAGCGAGTCCCGAGTGTGACTGCGAGTCCCGAGCGCGACTGCGAGTCCCGAGTGTGACTGCGAGACCCGAGTGTGACTGCGAGTCCCGAGTGTGACTGCGAGACCCGAGCGTGACTGCGAGACCCGAGTGAGACTGCGAGTCCCGAGTGTGACTGCGAGTCCCGAGTGTGACTGCGAGACCCGAGCGCGACTGCGAGACCCGAGTGTGACTGCGAGTCCCGAGTGTGACTGCGAGACCCGAGCGCGACTGCGAGTCCCGAGTGAGACTGCGAGTCCCGAGCGCGACTGCGAGTCCCGAGTGAGACTGCGAGTCCCGAGTGAGACTGCGAGTCCCGAGTGTGACTGCGAGTCCCGAGTGAGACTGCGAGCCCCGAGCGCGACAGCGAGTCCCGAGTGTGACTGCGAGTCCCGAGAGTGACAGCGAGTCCCGAGTGAGACTGCGAGTCCCGAGAGTGACAGCGAGTCCCGAGCGTGACTGCGAGCCCCGAGTGTGACTGCGAGTCCCGAGCGCGACTGCGAGTCCCGAGAGTGACTGCGAGTCCCGAGTGTGACTGCGAGACCCGAGCGCGACTGCGAGACCCGAGTGTGACTGCGAGTCCCGAGTGTGACTGCGAGACCCGAGTGTGACTGCGAGTCCCGAGCGCGACTGCGAGACCCGAGTGTGACTGCGAGTCCCGAGTGTGACTGCGAGACCCGAGTGTGACTGCGAGTCCCGAGTGTGACTGCGAGACCCGAGTGTGACTGCGAGTCCCGAGCGCGACTGCGAGTCCCGAGTGAGACTGCGAGTCCCGAGCGCGACTGCGAGTCCCGAGTGAGACTGCGAGTCCCGAGTGAGACTGCGAGTCCCGAGAGTGACAGCGAGTCCCGAGCGTGACTGCGAGCCCCGAGTGTGACTGCGAGACCCGAGTGTGACTGCGAGTCCCGAGTGTGACTGCGAGCCCCCAGCGCGACTGCGAGTCCCGAGCGCGACAGCGAGTCCCGAGCGTGACTGCGAGTCCCGAGTGTGACTGCGAGCCCCGAGTGTGACTGCGAGACCCGAGTGTGACTGCGAGCCCCGAGTGTGACTGCGAGCCCCCAGCGCGACTGCGAGTCCCGAGCGCGACAGCGAGTCCCGAGCGTGACTGCGAGTCCCGAGTGTGACTGCGAGACCCGAGTGTGACTGCGAGTCCCGAGCGTGACTGCGAGACCCGAGTGTGACTGCGAGACCCGAGTGTGACTGCGAGTCCCGAGTGCGACTGCGAGACCCGAGTGTGACTGCGAGCCCCGAGCGGGACTGCGAGTCCCGAGCGCGACTGCGAGTCCCGAGCGCGACTGCGAGACCCGAGCGCGACTGCGAGACCCGAGTGCGACTGCGAGTCCCGAGCGCGACTGCGAGTCCCGAGCGCGACTGCGAGTCCCGAGTGTGACTGCGAGTCCCGAGTGTGACTGCGAGACCCGAGTGTGACAGCGAGTCCCGAGTGTGACTGCGAGTCCCGAGTGTGACTGCGAGTCCCGAGCGCGAGTGCGAGCCCCGAGCGCGACTGCGAGTCCCGAGTGTGACTGCGAGACCCGAGTGTGACTGCGAGTCCCGAGCGCGACTGCGAGACCCGAGCGCGACTGCGAGTCCCGAGTGCGACTGCGAGTCCCGAGTGTGACTGCGAGTCCCGAGTGTGACTGCGAGTCCCGAGCGCGACTGCGAGTCCCGAGCGTGACTGCGAGTCCCGAGTGTGACTGCGAGTCCCGAGCGCGACTGCGAGTCCCGAGTGTGACTGCGAGTCCCGAGTGTGACTGCGAGACCCGAGTGTGACTGCGAGACCCGAGCGCGACTGCGAGACCCGAGTGTGACTGCGAGTCCCGAGTGCGACTGCGAGACCCGAGTGCGACTGCGAGTCCCGAGTGTGACTGCGAGACCCGAGCGCGACTGCGAGTCCCGAGCGCGACTGCGAGTCCCGAGTGTGACTGCGAGACCCGAGTGTGACTGCGAGTCCCGAGCGCGACTGCGAGTCCCGAGCGTGACTGCGAGTCCCGAGTGTGACTGCGAGACCCGAGTGTGACTGCGAGTCCCGAGCGTGACTGCGAGCCCCGAGCGCGACTGCGAGTCCCGAGCGCGACTGCGAGTCCCGAGAGCGACTGCGAGTCCCGAGTGTGACTGCGAGTCCCGAGCGAGACTGCGAGTCCCGAGAGCGACTGCGAGACCCGAGCGCGACTGCGAGTCCCGAGCGAGACTGCGAGTCCCGAGAGCGACTGCGAGACCCGAGCGCGACTGCGAGTCCCGAGCGAGACTGCGAGTCCCGAGCGCGACTGCGAGTCCCGAGCGCGACTGCGAGACCCGAGTGTGACTGCGAGTCCCGAGCGCGACTGCGAGTCCCGAGCGCGACTGCGAGACCCGAGAGCGACTGCGAGACCCGAGCGCGACTGCGAGTCCCGAGCGCGACTGCGAGTCCCGAGCGTGACTGCGAGACCCGAGTGTGACTGCGAGTCCCGAGTGTGACTGCGAGACCCGAGTGTGACTGCGAGTCCCGAGTGTGACAGCGAGTCCCGAGTGTGACTGCGAGACCCGAGTGTGACTGCGAGACCCGAGTGTGACTGCGAGTCCCGAGTGTGACTGCGAGTCCCGAGTGTGACTGCGAGTCCCGAGCGCGACTGCGAGTCCCGAGTGTGACTGCGAGTCCCGAGTGTGACTGCGAGTCCCGAGTGTGACTGCGAGTCCCGAGTGTGACTGCGAGTCCCGAGCGTGACTGCGAGTCCCGAGTGTGACTGCGAGTCCCGAGTGTGACTGCGAGACCCGAGCGCGACAGCGAGTCCCGAGCGCGACTGCGAGTCCCGAGTGTGACTGCGAGTCCCGAGTGTGACTGCGAGTCCCGAGTGTGACTGCGAGACCCGAGCGCGACTGCGAGTCCCGAGCGCGACTGCGAGTCCCGAGCGAGACTGCGAGTCCCGAGTGTGACTGCGAGACCCGAGCGCGACTGCGAGTCCCGAGAGTGACTGCGAGTCCCGAGTGTGACTGCGAGTCCCGAGTGTGACTGCGAGACCCGAGCGCGACTGCGAGTCCCGAGCGTGACTGCGAGTCCCGAGTGTGACTGCGAGTCCCGAGCGCGACTGAGAGACCCGAGTGTGACTGCGAGTCCCGAGCGCGACTGCGAGACCCGAGTGTGACTGCGAGTCCCGAGAGCGACTGCGAGACCCGAGAGTGACTGCGAGTCCCGAGTGTGACTGCGAGACCCGAGTGTGACTGCGAGTCCCGAGTGTGACTGCGAGACCCGAGTGTGACTGCGAGTCCCGAGTGTGACTGCGAGTCCCGAGCGCGACTGCGAGACCCGAGTGTGACTGCGAGTCCCGAGTGTGACTGCGAGTCCCGAGTGTGACTGCGAGACCCGAGTGAGACTGCGAGTCCCGAGAGCGACTGCGAGTCCCGAGTGTGACTGCGAGACCCGAGGGTGACTGCGAGTCCCGAGTGTGACTGCGAGTCCCGAGTGTGACTGCGAGTCCCGTCCTGAGTGCGACAGCGAGTCCCGAGTGTGACTGCGAGTCCCGAGTGTGACTGCGAGTCCCGAGTGTGACTGCGAGTCCCGAGTGTGACTGCGAGTCCCGAGTGTGACTGCGAGACCCGAGCGCGACTGCGAGACCCGAGCGCGACTGCGAGACCCGAGTGAGACTGCGAGTCCCGAGAGCGACTGCGAGTCCCGAGTGTGACTGCGAGACCCGAGGGTGACTGCGAGTCCCGAGTGTGACTGCGAGTCCCGAGTGTGACTGCGAGACCCGAGGGTGACTGCGAGTCCCGAGAGCGACTGCGAGTCCCGAGGGTGACTGCGAGTCCCGAGTGTGACTGCGAGTCCCGAGCGCGACAGCGAGTCCCGAGTGAGACTGCGAGACCCGAGTGTGACTGCGAGTCCCGAGCGTGACTGCGAGTCCCGAGCGCGACTGCGAGTCCCGAGTGTGACTGCGAGACCCGAGCGTGACTGCGAGACCCGAGCGCGACTGCGAGTCCCGAGTGTGACTGCGAGTCCCGAGTGTGACTGCGAGTCCCGAGAGTGACTGCGAGTCCCGAGCGAGACTGCGAGTCCCGAGTGTGACTGCGAGTCCCGAGTGTGACTGCGAGTCCCGAGCGAGACTGCGAGACCCGAGTGTGACTGCGAGTCCCGAGCGTGACTGCGAGTCCCGAGTGTGACTGCGAGTCCCGAGTGTGACTGCGAGACCCGAGCGCGACTGCGAGTCCCGAGCGAGACTGCGAGACCCGAGTGTGACTGCGAGTCCCGAGTGTGACTGCGAGTCCCGAGCGTGACTGCGAGTCCCGAGTGTGACTGCGAGTCCCGAGTGTGACTGCGAGTCCCGAGCGCGACTGCGAGTCCCGAGTGTGACTGCGAGTCCCGAGTGTGACTGCGAGTCCCGAGCGCGACTGCGAGACCCGAGTGTGACTGCGAGACCCGAGTGTGACTGCGAGTCCCGAGTGTGACTGCGAGTCCCGAGCGCGACTGCGAGTCCCGAGCGCGACTGCGAGTCCCGAGTGTGACTGCGAGACCCGAGCGCGACTGCGAGTCCCGAGCGTGACTGCGAGTCCCGAGCGCGACTGCGAGACCCGAGCGCGACTGCGAGACCCGAGGGCGACTGCGAGCCCCGAGCGCGACTGCGAGTCCCGAGCGCGACTGCGAGTCCCGAGTGTGACTGCGAGACCCGAGCGCGACTGCGAGTCCCGAGCGCGACTGCGAGACCCGAGTGTGACTGCGAGACCCGAGTGTGACTGCGAGACCCGAGTGTGACTGCGAGACCCGAGTGTGACTGCGAGACCCGAGTGTGACTGCGAGTCCCGAGTGTGACTGCGAGTCCCGAGCGCGACTGAGAGTCCCGAGTGAGACTGCGAGTCCCGAGAGTGACTGCGAGTCCCGAGTGTGACTGCGAGTCCCGAGCGCGACTGAGAGTCCCGAGTGAGACTGCGAGACCCGAGTGTGACTGCGAGACCCGAGTGTGACTGCGAGACCCGAGTGTGACTGCGAGACCCGAGTGTGACTGCGAGACCCGAGTGTGACTGCGAGACCCGAGTGTGACTGCGAGTCCCGAGTGTGACTGCGAGTCCCGAGCGCGACTGAGAGTCCCGAGTGAGACTGCGAGTCCCGAGAGTGACTGCGAGTCCCGAGTGTGACTGCGAGTCCCGAGCGCGACTGAGAGTCCCGAGTGTGACTGCGAGTCCCGAGAGTGACTGCGAGTCCCGAGAGTGACTGCGAGTCCCGAGTGTGACTGCGAGTCCCGAGTGTGACTGCGAGTCCCGAGTGCGACTGCGAGTCCCGAGTGTGACTGCGAGTCCCGAGCGCGACTGCGAGACCCGAGTGTGACTGCGAGACCCGAGGGTGACTGCGAGTCCCGAGCGCGACTGCGAGTCCCGAGCGCGACTGCGAGTCCCGAGTGTGACTGCGAGACCCGAGCGCGACTGCGAGTCCCGAGTGCGACTGCGAGTCCCGAGTGTGACTGCGAGTCCCGAGCGCGACTGCGAGTCCCGAGCGTGACTGCGAGACCCGAGCGTGACTGCGAGTCCCGAGCGCGACTGCGAGACCCGAGCGTGACTGCGAGTCCCGAGCGCGACTGCGAGTCCCGAGTGTGACTGCGAGACCCGAGTGTGACTGCGAGTCCCGAGCGCGACTGCGAGACCCGAGCGTGACTGCGAGTCCCGAGTGTGACTGCGAGACCCGAGTGTGACTGCGAGACCCGAGCGCGACTGCGAGACCCGAGCGTGACTGCGAGTCCCGAGTGTGACTGTGAGTCCCGAGTGTGACTGCGAGACCCGAGTGTGACTGCGAGTCCCGAGCGCGACTGCGAGACCCGAGCGTGACTGCGAGTCCCGAGTGTGACTGTGAGTCCCGAGTGTGACTGCGAGACCCGAGTGTGACTGCGAGTCCCGAGCGCGACTGCGAGACCCGAGCGTGACTGCGAGTCCCGAGTGTGACTGTGAGTCCCGAGTGTGACTGCGAGACCCGAGTGTGACTGCGAGTCCCGAGCGCGACTGCGAGACCCGAGCGTGACTGCGAGTCCCGAGTGTGACTGCGAGACCCGAGTGTGACTGCGAGACCCGAGTGTGACTGCGAGTCCCGAGCGCGACTGCGAGTCCCGAGTGTGACTGCGAGACCCGAGTGCGACTGCGAGACCCGAGTGTGACTGCGAGTCCCGAGTGTGACTGCGAGACCCGAGCGCGACTGCGAGTCCCGAGTGCGACTGCGAGTCCCGAGTGTGACTGCGAGTCCCGAGCGCGACTGCGAGTCCCGAGCGCGACTGCGAGTCCCGAGTGTGACTGCGAGTCCCGAGCGCGACTGCGAGTCCCGAGTGTGACTGCGAGTCCCGAGCGTGACTGCGAGTCCCGAGTGTGACTGCGAGTCCCGAGTGCGACTGCGAGACCCGAGTGTGACTGCGCGTCCCGAGCGCGACTGCGAGACCCGAGTGTGACTGCGAGTCCCGAGTGTGACTGCGAGTCCCGAGCGTGACTGCGAGACCCGAGTGTGACTGCGAGTCCCGAGTGTGACTGCGAGTCCCGAGCGCGACTGCGAGACCCGAGCGCGACTGCGAGTCCCGAGTGCGACTGCGAGTCCCGAGTGTGACTGCGAGTCCCGAGCGCGACTGCGAGACCCGAGCGTGACTGCGAGTCCCGAGTGCGACTGCGAGACCCGAGTGTGACTGCGAGTCCCGAGCGCGACTGCGAGACCCGAGTGTGACTGCGAGTCCCGAGCGCGACTGCGAGACCCGAGTGTGACTGCGAGTCCCGAGCGCGACTGCGAGTCCCGAGTGTGACTGCGAGTCCCGAGTGCGACTGCGAGTCCCGAGCGAGACTGCGAGACCCGAGTGTGACTGCGAGTCCCGAGTGTGACTGCGAGTCCCGAGTGTGACTGCGAGACCCGAGTGTGACTGCGAGTCCCGAGTGTGACTGCGAGTCCCGAGTGTGACTGCGAGACCCGAGTGTGACTGCGAGACCCGAGTGTGACTGCGAGTCCCGAGCGTGACTGCGAGTCCCGAGCGTGACTGCGAGACCCGAGTGTGACTGCGAGTCCCGAGCGCGACTGCGAGACCCGAGTGTGACTGCGAGTCCCGAGCGCGACTGCGAGTCCCGAGTGTGACTGCGAGTCCCGAGCGCGACTGCGAGTCCCGAGTGTGACTGCGAGTCCCGAGTGTGACTGCGAGTCCCGAGTGTGACTGCGAGTCCCGAGTGCGACTGCGAGTCCCGAGCGCGACTGCGAGTCCCGAGTGTGACTGCGAGTCCCGAGTGTGACTGCGAGTCCCGAGCGCGACTGCGAGTCCCGAGCGTGACTGCGAGTCCCGAGTGTGACTGCGAGTCCCGAGTGTGACTGCGAGTCCCGAGTGCGACTGCGAGACCCGAGTGTGACTGCGAGTCCCGAGCGCGACTGCGAGACCCGAGAGTGACTGCGAGACCCGAGTGTGACTGCGAGTCCCGAGTGTGACTGCGAGTCCCGAGTGCGACTGCGAGACCCGAGTGTGACTGCGAGTCCCGAGCGCGACTGCGAGTCCCGAGCGCGACTGCGAGTCCCGAGTGTGACTGCGAGTCCCGAGTGTGACTGGGAGTCCCGAGTGCGACTGCGAGTCCCGAGCGTGACTGCGAGTCCCGAGTGTGACTGCGAGTCCCGAGTGCGACTGCGAGTCCCGAGCGCGACTGCGAGTCCCGAGTGTGACTGCGAGTCCCGAGCGCGACTGCGAGTCCCGAGCGCGACTGCGAGTCCCGAGTGTGACTGCGAGTCCCGAGAGTGACTGCGAGACCCGAGCGTGACTGCGAGTCCCGAGCGCGACTGCGAGTCCCGAGCGTGACTGCGAGTCCCGAGTGTGACTGCGAGTCCCGAGTGCGACTGCGAGTCCCGAGCGCGACTGCGAGTCCCGAGCGCGACTGCGAGTCCCGAGTGTGACTGCGAGTCCCGAGTGCGACTGCGAGTCCCGAGTGTGACTGCGAGTCCCGAGCGCGACTGCGAGTCCCGAGTGTGACTGCGAGTCTCGAGCGCGACTGCGAGCCCCGAGTGTGACTGCGAGTCTCGAGCGCGACTGCGAGTCCCGAGTGTGACTGCGAGACCCGAGTGTGACTGCGAGTCCCGAGTGTGACTGCGAGACCCGAGTGTGACTGCGAGTCTCGAGCGCGACTGCGAGTCCCGAGTGTGACTGCGAGACCCGAGTGTGACTGCGAGTCCCGAGTGTGACTGCGAGTCCCGAGTGTGACTGCGAGACCCGAGTGTGACTGCGAGTCCCGAGTGTGACTGCGAGTCCCGAGCGCGACTGCGAGTCCCGAGCGTGACTGCGAGTCCCGAGCGCGACTGCGAGTCCCGAGCGCGACTGCGAGTCCCGAGTGTGACTGCGAGTCTCGAGCGCGACTGCGAGTCCCGAGTGTGACTGCGAGTCTCGAGCGCGACTGCGAGTCCCGAGTGTGACTGCGAGACCCGAGTGTGACTGCGAGTCCCGAGTGTGACTGCGAGTCCCGAGTGTGACTGCGAGACCCGAGTGTGACTGCGAGTCCCGAGTGTGACTGCGAGTCCCGAGCGCGACTGCGAGTCCCGAGTGTGACTGCGAGTCCCGAGTGTGACTGCGAGTCCCGAGCGCGACTGCGAGTCCCGAGTGTGACTGCGAGACCCGAGTGTGACTGCGAGTCCCGAGCGTGACTGCGAGTCCCGAGTGCGACTGCGAGTCCCGAGTGCGACTGCGAGCCCCGAGCGCGACTGCGAGTCCCGAGTGTGACTGCGAGTCCCGAGTGTGACTGCGAGTCCCGAGCGCGACTGCGAGTCCCGAGAGTGACTGCGAGACCCGAGTGTGACTGCGAGTCCCGAGCGCGACTGCGAGCCCCGAGCGCGACTGCGAGTCCCGAGTGTGACTGCGAGACCCGAGCGCGACTGCGAGTCCCGAGCGTGACTGCGAGTCCCGAGCGCGACTGCGAGTCCCGAGCGCGACTGCGAGCCCCGAGTGTGACTGCGAGTCCCGAGCGCGACTGCGAGTCCCGAGTGCGACTGCGAGTCCCGAGTGTGACTGCGAGTCCCGAGCGCGACTGCGAGTCCCGAGCGCGACTGCGAGTCCCGAGTGTGACTGCGAGTCCCGAGTGTGACTGCGAGTCCCGAGCGCGACTGCGAGTCCCGAGCGCGACTGCGAGACCCGACTGCGAGACCCGAGTGTGACTGCGAGTCCCGAGTGTGACTGCGAGTCCCGAGCGCGACTGCGAGTCCCGAGCGCGACTGCGAGTCCCGAGCGCGACTGCGAGACCCGAGTGTGACTGCGAGTCCCGAGTGTGACTGCGAGTCCCGAGTGTGACTGCGAGTCCCGAGTGTGACTGCGAGACCCGAGTGTGACTGCGAGTCCCGAGTGTGACTGCGAGTCCCGAGCGCGACTGCGAGTCCCGAGTGTGACTGCGAGACCCGAGTGTGACTGCGAGTCCCGAGCGCGACTGCGAGTCCCGAGCGTGACTGCGAGACCCGAGCGCGACTGCGAGACCCGAGAGTGACTGCGAGTCCCGAGCGCGACTGCGAGCCCCGAGCGTGACTGCGAGCCCCGAGTGTGACTGCGAGACCCGAGTGCGACTGCGAGCCCCGAGCGTGACTGCGAGCCCCGAGTGTGACTGCGAGACCCGAGTGTGACTGCGAGCCCCGAGTGTGACTGCGAGCCCCGAGCGCGACTGCGAATCCCGAGTGTGACTGCGAGTCCCGAGAGTGACTGCGAGTCCCGAGGGCGACTGCGAATCCCGAGTGTGACTGCGAGTCCCGAGGGCGACTGCGAGTCCCGAGCGCGACTGCGAGACCCGAGCGTGACTGCGAGTCCCGAGAGCGACTGCGAGACCCGAGTGCGACTGCGAGTCCCGAGCGCGACTGCGAGACCCGAGCGCGACTGCGAGTCCCGAGAGCGACTGCGAGTCCCGAGTGTGACTGCGAGTCCCGAGTGTGACTGCGAGTCCCGAGTGTTACTGCGAGTCCCGAGTGTGACTGCGAGACCCGAGTGTGACTGCGAGTCCCGAGTGTGACTGCGAGTCCCGAGTGAGACTGCGAGTCCCGAGTGTGACTGCGAGTCCCGAGTGTGACTGCGAGTCCCGAGTGAGACTGCGAGTCCCGAGCGCGACTGCGAGACCCGAGTGTGACTGCGAGTCCCGAGCGTGACTGCGAGTCCCGAGAGCGACTGCGAGTCCCGAGTGTGACTGCGAGTCCCGAGTGAGACTGCGAGTCCCGAGCGCGACTGCGAGTCCCGAGTGTGACTGCGAGTCCCGAGTGAGACTGCGAGACCCGAGCGCGACTGCGAGTCCCGAGTGTGACTGCGAGTCCCGAGTGAGACTGCGAGTCCCGAGCGCGACTGCGAGTCCCGAGTGTGACTGCGAGTCCCGAGTGAGACTGCGAGACCCGAGCGCGACTGCGAGTCCCGAGTGTGACTGCGAGACCCGAGAGCGACTGCGAGTCCCGAGTGTGACTGCGAGTCCCGAGTGAGACTGCGAGACCCGAGCGTGACTGCGAGTCCCGAGTGTGACTGCGAGTCCCGAGAGCGACTGCGAGTCCCGAGTGTGACTGCGAGTCCCGAGTGAGACTGCGAGACCCGAGCGCGACTGCGAGTCCCGAGTGTGACTGCGAGTCCCGAGAGCGACTGCGAGTCCCGAGTGTGACTGCGAGACCCGAGCGCGACTGCGAGTCCCGAGAGCGACTGCGAGTCCCGAGTGTGACTGCGAGTCCCGAGTGAGACTGCGAGTCCCGAGCGCGACTGCGAGTCCCGAGCGCGACTGCGAGTCCCGAGCGTGACAGCGAGTCCCGAGCGAGACTGCGAGTCCCGAGTGTGACTGCGAGTCCCGAGTGTGACTGCGAGTCCCGAGCGCGACTGCGAGACCCGAGTGTGACTGCGAGTCCCGCGTGTGACTGCGAGTCCCGAGCGCGACTGCGAGTCCCGAGCGCGACTGCGAGTCCCGAGCGTGACTGCGAGTCCCGAGCGAGACTGCGAGTCCCGAGTGTGACTGCGAGTCCCGAGTGAGACTGCGAGTCCCGAGCGCGACTGCGAGTCCCGAGCGCGACTGCGAGTCCCGAGCGTGACAGCGAGTCCCGAGCGAGACTGCGAGTCCCGAGTGTGACTGCGAGTCCCGAGTGTGACTGCGAGTCCCGAGCGCGACTGCGAGTCCCGAGCGCGACTGCGAGACCCGAGAGCGACTGCGAGTCCCGAGCGTGACTGCGAGTCCCGAGAGCGACTGCGAGTCCCGAGCGTGACTGCGAGTCCCGAGTGAGACTGCGAGACCCGAGCGCGACTGCGAGTCCCGAGAGCGACTGCGAGTCCCGAGTGTGACTGCGAGTCCCGAGTGAGACTGCGAGACCCGAGCGTGACTGCGAGTCCCGAGTGAGACTGCGAGACCCGAGTGTGACTGCGAGTCCCGAGTGCGACTGCGAGTCCCGAGTGTGACTGCGAGTCCCGAGTGAGACTGCGAGTCCCGAGCGCGACTGCGAGTCCCGAGTGAGACTGCGAGACCCGAGTGCGACTGCGAGACCCGAGCGCGACTGCGAGTCCCGAGTGTGACTGCGAGTCCCGAGTGTGACTGCGAGACCCGAGTGTGACTGCGAGTCCCGAGTGCGACTGCGAGACCCGAGCGCGACTGCGAGTCCCGAGTGTGACTGCGAGACCCGAGTGTGACTGCGAGTCCCGAGTGTGACTGCGAGTCCCGAGTGTGACTGCGAGACCCGAGCGCGACTGCGAGTCCCGAGTGAGACTGCGAGACCCGAGTGTGACTGCGAGTCCCGAGTGCGACTGCGAGTCCCGAGCGCGACTGCGAGTCCCGAGTGTGACTGCGAGTCCCGAGAGCGACTGCGAGTCCCGAGTGTGACTGCGAGTCCCGAGTGAGACTGCGAGACCCGAGTGCGACTGCGAGACCCGAGCGCGACTGCGAGTCCCGAGAGCGACTGCGAGTCCCGAGTGTGACTGCGAGTCCCGAGTGTGACTGCGAGACCCGAGTGTGACTGCGAGACCCGAGCGTGACTGCGAGTCCCGAGTGTGACTGCGAGACCCGAGTGTGACTGCGAGTCCCGAGTGTGACTGCGAGTCCCGAGAGCGACTGCGAGTCCCGAGTGAGACTGCGAGACCCGAGAGCGACTGCGAGTCCCGAGTGAGACTGCGAGACCCGAGTGCGACTGCGAGACCCGAGCGCGACTGCGAGTCCCGAGTGCGACTGCGAGACCCGAGTGTGACTGCGAGTCCCGAGTGTGACAGCGAGTCCCGAGTGTGACTGCGAGTCCCGAGCGCGACTGCGAGACCCGAGCGTGACTGCGAGACCCGAGCGCGACTGCGAGTCCCGAGTGTGACAGCGAGTCCCGAGTGTGACTGCGAGTCCCGAGCGCGACTGCGAGACCCGAGTGTGACTGCGAGTCCCGAGGGCGACTGCGAGTCCCGAGCGCGACAGCGAGTCCCGTGTGTGACTGCGAGACCCGAGTGTGACTGCGAGACCCGAGTGTGACTGCGAGACCCGAGTGTGACTGCGAGACCCGAGTGTGACTGCGAGACCCGAGTGTGACTGCGAGTCCCGAGTGTGACTGCGAGTCCCGAGTGTGACTGCGAGCCCCGAGCGAGACTGCGAGACCCGAGCGCGACTGCGAGACCCGAGTGTGACTGCGAGTCCCGAGTGTGACTGCGAGTCCCGAGTGTGACTGCGAGTCCCGAGCGCGACTGCGAGTCCCGAGCGCGACTGCGAGTCCCGAGCGAGACAGCGAGTCCCGAGTGTGACTGCGAGTCCCGAGTGTGCCTGCGAGTCCCGAGTGTGACAGCGAGTCCCGAGTGTGACTGCGAGACCCGAGTGCGACTGCGAGTCCCGAGCGCGACTGCGAGTCCCGAGCGTGACTGCGAGTCCCGAGTGTGACTGCGAGTCCCGAGTGTGACAGCGAGTCCCGAGTGTGACAGCGAGTCCCGAGCGCGACTGCGAGTCCCGAGCGCGACTGCGAGTCCCGAGTGTGACTGCGAGTCCCGAGCGAGACTGCGAGTCCCGAGTGTGACTGCGAGTCCCGAGTGTGACAGCGAGTCCCGAGTGTGACAGCGAGTCCCGAGCGCGACTGCGAGTCCCGAGCGCGACTGCGAGTCCCGAGTGTGACTGCGAGACCCGAGTGTGACTGCGAGACCCGAGTGCGACTGCGAGTCCCGAGTGTGACTGCGAGACCCGAGTGTGACTGCGAGTCCCGAGAGTGACTGCGAGTCCCGAGCGCGACTGCGAGTCCCGAGCGCGACTGCGAGTCCCGAGTGTGACTGCGAGTCCCGAGCGCGACTGCGAGTCCCGAGTGTGACTGCGAGTCCCGAGTGTGACTGCGAGACCCGAGTGTGACTGCGAGTCCCGAGAGTGACTGCGAGTCCCGAGTGTGACTGCGAGTCCCGAGTGTGACTGCGAGTCCCGAGAGTGACTGCGAGTCCCGAGAGTGACTGCGAGACCCGAGTGTGACTGCGAGTCCCGAGTGTGACTGCGAGTCCCGAGCGCGACTGCGAGTCCCGAGCGCGACAGCGAGTCCCGAGTGTGACAGCGAGTCCCGAGTGTGACTGCGAGTCCCGAGTGTGACTGCGAGTCCCGAGCGCGACTGCGAGTCCCGAGCGCGACAGCGAGTCCCGAGTGTGACTGCGAGCCCCGAGGGCGACTGCGAGCCCCGAGTGTGACTGCGAGTCCCGAGAGTGACTGCGAGTCCCGAGAGTGACTGCGAGTCCCGAGTGTGACTGCGAGTCCCGAGCGCGACAGCGAGTCCCGAGTGTGACTGCGAGTCCCGAGTGTGACTGCGAGTCCCGAGCGCGACTGCGAGTCCCGAGCGCGACAGCGAGACCCGAGTGTGACTGCGAGTCCCGAGAGTGACTGCGAGTCCCGAGAGTGACTGCGAGTCCCGAGCGCGACAGCGAGTCCCGAGTGTGACTGCGAGTCCCGAGAGTGACTGCGAGTCCCGAGTGTGACTGCGAGTCCCGAGCGCGACAGCGAGTCCCGAGCGTGACAGCGAGTCCCGAGAGCGACTGCGAGTCCCGAGCGCGACAGCGAGTCCCGAGTGCGACAGCGAGTCCCGAGTGTGACTGCGAGTCCCGAGCGTGACTGCGAGTCCCGAGCGCGACAGCGAGTCCCGAGTGCGACAGCGAGTCCCGAGTGTGACTGCGAGTCCCGAGTGTGACTGCGAGACCCGAGCGCGACTGCGAGTCCCGAGCGCGACAGCGAGTCCCGAGTGCGACTGCGAGTCCCGAGCGCGACAGCGAGTCCCGAGTGTGACTGCGAGTCCCGAGAGTGACTGCGAGTCCCGAGTGTGACTGCGAGTCCCGAGAGTGACTGCGAGTCCCGAGTGTGACTGCGAGTCCCGAGTGTGACTGCGAGACCCGAGTGTGACTGCGAGTCCCGAGTGTGACTGCGAGTCCCGAGTGAGACTGCGAGTCCCGAGTGAGACTGCGAGACCCGAGTGCGACTGCGAGACCCGAGTGTGACTGCGAGTCCCGAGTGAGACTGCGAGACCCGAGTGTGACTGCGAGTCCCGAGCGTGACTGCGAGTCCCGAGCGCGACAGCGAGTCCCGAGCGCGACTGCGAGTCCCGAGCGCGACAGCGAGACCCGAGCGCGACTGCGAGTCCCGAGTGTGACTGCGAGTCCCGAGTGTGACTGCGAGTCCCGAGTGTGACTGCGAGTCCCGAGTGTGACTGCGAGTCCCGAGTGTGACTGCGAGTCCCGAGTGTGACTGCGAGTCCCGAGCGTGACTGCGAGTCCCGAGTGTGACTGCGAGACCCGAGTGTGACTGTGAGTCCCGAGCGCGACTGCGAGACCCGAGTGTGACTGCGAGTCCCGAGTGTGACTGCGAGTCCCGAGCGTGACTGCGAGTCCCGAGCGCGACTGCGAGACCCGAGTGCGACAGCGAGTCCCGAGCGCGACTGCGAGACCCGAGTGCGACTGCGAGACCCGAGCGTGACTGCGAGACCCGAGTGTGACTGCGAGACCCGAGTGCGACTGCGAGACCCGAGCGTGACTGCGAGACCCGAGTGTGACTGCGAGTCCCGAGTGTGACTGCGAGTCCCGAGCGTGACTGCGAGACCCGAGTGCGACTGCGAGTCCCGAGTGTGACTGCGAGCCCCGAGCGCGACTGCGAGTCCCGAGTGTGACTGCGAGTCCCGAGTGTGACTGCGAGTCCCGAGTGTGACTGCGAGTCCCGAGTGTGACTGCGAGACCCGAGTGCGACAGCGAGTCCCGAGCGCGACTGCGAGACCCGAGCGCGACTGCGAGACCCGAGTGCGACTGCGAGACCCGAGTGCGACTGCGAGCCCCGAGCGCGACTGCGAGTCCCGAGTGTGACTGCGAGACCCGAGTGTGACTGCGAGTCCCGAGCGCGACTGCGAGACCCGAGCGAGACTGCGAGACCCGAGTGTGACTGCGAGACCCGAGTGCGACTGCGAGTCCCGAGCGTGACTGCGAGTCCCGAGTGTGACAGCGAGTCCCGAGCGTGACTGCGAGTCCCGAGTGTGACTGCGAGTCCCGAGTGAGACTGCGAGTCCCGAGCGCGACTGAGAGTCCCGAGCGCGACTGAGAGTCCCGAGTGTGACTGCGAGTCCCGAGTGTGACTGCGAGCCCCGAGTGTGACTGCGAGACCCGAGTGTGACTGCGAGTCCCGAGCGCGACTGCGAGTCCCGAGTGTGACTGCGAGTCCCGAGTGTGACTGCGAGTCCCGAGTGAGACTGCGAGTCCCGAGTGTGACTGCGAGTCCCGAGCGCGACTGCGAGACCCGAGTGTGACTGCGAGACCCGAGTGTGACTGCGAGTCCCGAGCGAGACTGCGAGTCCCGAGTGTGACTGCGAGCCCCGAGCGCGACTGCGAGACCCGAGTGTGACTGCGAGTCCCGAGCGAGACTGCGAGACCCGAGCGTGACTGCGAGTCCCGAGTGTGACTGCGAGTCCCGAGCGAGACTGCGAGACCCGAGTGTGACTGCGAGACCCGAGTGTGACTGCGAGTCCCGAGCGAGACTGCGAGTCCCGAGTGTGACTGCGAGACCCGAGCGCGACTGCGAGACCCGAGTGTGACTGCGAGTCCCGAGCGAGACTGCGAGACCCGAGTGTGACTGCGAGACCCGAGTGCGACTGCGAGTCCCGAGCGCGACTGCGAGACCCGAGCGCGACTGCGAGACCCGAGTGCGACTGCGAGTCCCGAGCGCGACTGCGAGACCCGAGCGCGACTGCGAGTCCCGAGTGTGACTGCGAGACCCGAGTGTGACTGCGAGTCCCGAGTGTGACTGCGAGTCCCGAGCGCGACTGCGAGTCCCGAGCGCGACTGCGAGACCCGAGTGTGACTACGAGACCCGAGCGTGACTGCGAGTCCCGAGCGCGACTGCGAGTCCCGAGTGTGACTGCGAGTCCCGAGTGCGACTGCGAGTCCCGAGTGCGACAGCGAGTCCCGAGTGTGACTGCGAGTCCCGAGTGTGACTGCGAGACCCGAGTGTGACTGCGAGTCCCGAGTGCGACTGCGAGTCCCGAGTGTGACTGCGAGACCCGAGCGCGACTGCGAGACCCGAGTGTGACTGCGAGTCCCGAGTGTGACTGCGAGTCCCGAGTGTGACTGCGAGACCCGAGCGCGACTGCGAGACCCGAGCGCGACTGCGAGTCCCGAGTGTGACTGCGAGTCCCGAGTGTGACTGCGAGACCCGAGTGCGACTGCGAGTCCCGAGTGAGACTGCGAGTCCCGAGTGCGACTGCGAGTCCCGAGTGTGACTGCGAGTCCCGAGTGCGACTGCGAGTCCCGAGTGTGACTGCGAGTCCCGAGCGCGACAGCGAGTCCCGTGTGTGACTGCGAGTCCCGAGTGTGACTGCGAGACCCGAGTGTGACTGCGAGTCCCGAGCGAGACTGCGAGTCCCGAGCGCGACTGCGAGTCCCGAGTGTGACTGCGAGTCCCGAGCGTGACTGCGAGACCCGAGAGTGACTGCGAGACCCGAGTGTGACTGCGAGACCCGAGTGCGACAGCGAGTCCCGAGTGTGACTGCGAGACCCGAGCGCGACTGCGAGTCCCGAGTGTGACTGCGAGTCCCGAGTGTGACTGCGAGTCCCGAGTGTGACTGCGAGACCCGAGTGTGACTGCGAGTCCCGAGTGTGACTGCGAGTCCCGAGTGTGACTGCGAGTCCCGAGTGTGACTGCGAGACCCGAGCGCGACTGCGAGTCCCGAGTGTGACTGCGAGACCCGAGTGTGACTGCGAGACCCGAGCGCGACTGCGAGTCCCGAGTGTGACTGCGAGCCCCGAGCGCGACTGCGAGTCCCGAGCGCGACAGCGAGACCCGAGCGTGACTGCGAGACCCGAGTGTGACTGCGAGACCCGAGTGTGACTGCGAGACCCGAGCGCGACTGCGAGTCCCGAGTGTGACTGCGAGACCCGAGCGTGACTGCGAGACCCGAGTGTGACTGCGAGTCCCGAGCGTGACTGCGAGTGCCGAGCGCGACTGCGAGTCCCGAGTGTGACTGCGAGTCCCGAGCGCGACTGCGAGACCCGAGTGCGACAGCGAGACCCGAGTGTGACTGCGAGACCCGAGTGCGACAGCGAGACCCGAGTGTGACTGCGAGACCCGAGTGTGACTGCGAGACCCGAGCGTGACTGCGAGTCCCGAGCGCGACTGCGAGTCCCGAGCGTGACTGCGAGCCCCGAGCGCGACTGCGAGTCCCGAGTGTGACTGCGAGTCCCGAGTGTGACTGCGAGTCCCGAGCGCGACTGCGAGACCCGAGTGTGACTGCGAGACCCGAGTGCGACAGCGAGACCCGAGTGTGACTGCGAGACCCGAGTGTGACTGCGAGACCCGAGCGTGACTGCGAGTCCCGAGTGTGACTGCGAGACCCGAGCGTGACTGCGAGTCCCGAGTGAGACTGCGAGACCCGAGCGTGACTGCGAGACCCGAGCGAGACTGCGAGACCCGAGTGTGACTGCGAGTCCCGAGTGTGACTGCGAGACCCGAGTGCGACAGCGAGACCCGAGTGTGACTGCGAGACCCGAGTGTGACTGCGAGACCCGAGCGTGACTGCGAGTCCCGAGTGTGACTGCGAGACCCGAGCGTGACTGCGAGTCCCGAGTGAGACTGCGAGACCCGAGCGTGACTGCGAGACCCGAGCGAGACTGCGAGACCCGAGCGTGACTGCGAGTCCCGAGCGTGACTGCGAGACCCGAGCGCGACTGCGAGACCCGAGCGCGACTGCGAGTCCCGAGCGTGACTGCGAGTCCCGAGCGCGACTGCGAGACCCGAGCGCGACTGCGAGACCCGAGCGCGACTGCGAGTCCCGAGCGAGACTGCGAGCCCCGAGCGCGACTGCGAGACCCGAGTGTGACTGCGAGTCCCGAGTGTGACTGCGAGTCCCGAGTGCGACTGCGAGTCCCGAGTGTGACTGCGAGTCCCGAGTGAGACTGCGAGTCCCGAGTGTGACTGCGAGTCCCGAGTGAGACTGCGAGACCCGAGTGAGACTGCGAGTCCCGAGTGTGACTGCGAGTCCCGAGTGTGACTGCGAGTCCCGAGTGTGACTGCGAGTCCCGAGTGAGACTGCGAGACCCGAGCGTGACTGCGAGACCCGAGCGTGACTGCGAGTCCCGAGCGTGACTGCGAGTCCCGAGCGAGACTGCGAGACCCGAGTGTGACTGCGAGACCCGAGTGTGACTGCGAGTCCCGAGTGTGACTGCGAGACCCGAGTGTGACTGCGAGACCCGAGTGTGACTGCGAGACCCGAGAGTGACTGCGAGTCCCGAGCGAGACTGCGAGACCCGAGCGTGACTGCGAGTCCCGAGCGAGACTGCGAGCCCCGAGCGAGACTGCGAGACCCGAGTGTGACTGCGAGACCCGAGTGTGACTGCGAGTCCCGAGTGTGACTGCGAGTCCCGAGAGCGACTGCGATTCCCGAGTGTGACAGCGAGTCCCGAGCGTGACTGCGAGTCCCGAGTGTGACTGCGAGTCCCGAGCGCGACTGCGAGTCCCGAGCGAGACTGCGAGACCCGAGCGTGACTGCGAGTCCCGAGCGAGACTGCGAGACCCGAGTGTGACTGCGAGTCCCGAGTGTGACTGCGAGTCCCGAGCGTGACTGCGAGTCCCGAGCGAGACTGCGAGACCCGAGTGTGACAGCGAGTCCCGAGCGCGACTGCGAGTCCCGAGCGCGACTGCGAGACCCGAGGGCGACTGCGAGACCCGAGTGCGACTGCGAGTCCCGAGCGCGACTGCGAGACCCGAGTGTGACTGCGAGTCCCGAGTGTGACTGCGAGACCCGAGCGTGACTGCGAGTCCCGAGTGTGACTGCGAGACCCGAGTGTGACTGCGAGTCCCGAGTGTGACTGCGAGACCCGAGCGTGACTGCGTGTCCCGAGCGTGACTGCGAGACCCGAGCGTGACTGCGAGTCCCGAGCGCGACTGCGAGACCCGAGCGTGACTGCGAGACCCGAGTGTGACTGCGAGTCCCGAGTGTGACTGCGAGTCCCGAGCGTGACTGCGAGTCCCGAGTGTGACTGCGAGTCCCGAGTGCGACTGCGAGTCCCGAGTGTGACTGCGAGTCCCGAGTGTGACTGCGAGACCCGAGTGTGACTGCGAGTCCCGAGTGTGACTGCGAGTACCGAGTGTGACTGCGAGTCCCGAGTGTGACTGCGAGTCCCGAGTGCGACTGCGAGTCCCGAGTGCGACTGCGAGTCCCGAGTGTGACTGCGAGACCCGAGTGTGACTGCGAGTCCCGAGTGTGACTGCGAGTCCCGAGTGTGACTGCGAGTCCCGAGTGTGACTGCGAGTCCCGAGTGTGACTGCGAGACCCGAGTGTGACTGCGAGTCCCGAGTGTGACTGCGAGCCCCGAGCGTGACTGCGAGACCCGAGCGTGACTGCGAGACCCGAGGGCGACTGCGAGTCCCGAGCGCGACTGCGAGACCCGAGCGTGACTGCGAGTCCCGAGTGTGACCGCGAGTCCCGAGTGCGACTGCGAGTCCCGAGCGCGACTGCGAGTCCCGAGTGTGACTGCGAGACCCGAGTGTGACTGCGAGTCCCGAGTGTGACTGCGAGTCCCGAGTGTGACTGCGAGACCCGAGCGCGACTGCGAGACCCGAGTGTGACTGCGAGACCCGAGCGCGACTGCGAGTCCCGAGTGTGACTGCGAGACCCGAGTGTGACTGCGAGTCCCGAGTGTGACTGCGAGACCCGAGTGTGACTGCGAGACCCGAGTGTGACTGCGAGTCCCGAGTGTGACTGCGAGACCCGAGCGCGACTGCGAGTCCCGAGCGTGACTGCGAGACCCGAGTGTGACTGCGAGACCCGAGTGAGACTGCGAGTCCCGAGTGCGACTGCGAGACCCGAGTGTGACTGCGAGTCCCGAGTGCGACTGCGAGTCCCGAGTGTGACTGCGAGACCCGAGTGTGACTGCGAGTCCCGAGCGTGACTGCGAGACCCGAGCGCGACTGCGAGTCCCGAGTGAGACTGCGAGACCCGAGCGCGATAGCGAGTCCCGAGTGCGATAGCGAGTCCCGAGTGTGACTGCGAGACCCGAGTGTGACTGCGAGTCCCGAGCGCGATAGCGAGTCCCGAGTGTGACAGCGAGTCCCGAGTGTGACTGCGAGTCCCGAGCGTGACTGCGAGTCCCGGGCGCGACTGCGAGTCCCGAGTGTGACTGCGAGTCCCGAGTGTGACTGCGAGTCCCGAGTGCGATAGCGAGTCCCGAGTGTGACTGCGAGACCCGAGTGTGACTGCGAGTCCCGAGCGCGATAGCGAGTCCCGAGTGTGACAGCGAGTCCCGAGTGTGACTGCGAGTCCCGAGCGTGACTGCGAGTCCCGGGCGCGACTGCGAGTCCCGAGTGTGACTGCGAGACCCGAGTGTGACTGCGAGTCCCGAGCGCGATAGCGAGTCCCGAGTGTGACAGCGAGTCCCGAGTGTGACTGCGAGTCCCGAGCGTGACTGCGAGTCCCGGGCGCGACTGCGAGTCCCGAGTGTGACTGCGAGTCCCGAGTGTGACAGCGAGTCCCGAGCGTGACTGCGAGTCCCGAGTGTGACTGCGAGTCCCGGGCGCGACTGCGAGACCCGAGTGTGACTGCGAGTCCCGAGTGTGACTGCGAGTCCCGAGTGTGACTGCGAGTCCCGAGTGTGACTGCGAGTCCCGAGTGTGACTGCGAGACCCGAGTGTGACTGCGAGTCCCGAGAGTGACTGCGAGTCCCGAGTGTGACTGCGAGACCCGAGCGCGACTGCGAGTCCCGAGCGTGACTGCGAGTCCCGAGTGTGACTGCGAGTCCCGAGTGTGACTGCGAGACCCGAGTGTGACTGCGAGTCCCGAGTGTGACTGCGAGACCCGAGTGCGACTGCGAGTCCCGAGCGTGACTGCGAGTCCCGAGTGTGACTGCGAGTCCCGAGTGTGACTGCGAGACCCGAGTGCGACTGCGAGTCCCGAGCGTGACTGCGAGTCCCGAGTGTGACTGCGAGTCCCGAGTGTGACTGCGAGACCCGAGCGCGACTGCGAGTCCCGAGTGTGACTGCGAGTCCCGAGTGTGACTGCGAGACCCGAGTGCGACTGCGAGTCCCGAGCGTGACTGCGAGTCCCGAGTGTGACTGCGAGACCCGAGTGCGACTGCGAGTCCCGAGCGTGACTGCGAGTCCCGAGTGAGACTGCGAGTCCCGAGCGCGACTGCGAGACCCGAGCGCGACTGCGAGTCCCGAGTGTGACTGCGAGTCCCGAGCGCGACTGCGAGTCCCGAGTGTGACTGCGAGTCCCGAGTGCGACTGCGAGTCCCGAGTGCGACTGCGAGTCCCGAGTGTGACTGCGAGTCCCGAGTGTGACTGCGAGTCCCGAGCGCGACTGCGAGTCCCGAGTGTGACTGCGAGTCCCGAGTGCGACTGCGAGTCCCGAGTGCGACTGCGAGTCCCGAGTGAGACTGCGAGTCCCGAGTGTGACTGCGAGTCCCGAGTGTGACTGCGAGTCCCGAGCGCGACTGCGAGTCCCGAGTGTGACTGCGAGTCCCGAGTGAGACTGCGAGTCCCGAGTGTGACTGCGAGTCCCGAGTGCGACTGCGAGTCCCGAGCGCGACTGCGAGTCCCGAGCGTGACTGCGAGACCCGAGTGAGACTGCGAGACCCGAGTGCGACTGCGAGTCCCGAGTGTGACTGCGAGACCCGAGCGTGACTGCGAGTCCCGAGTGTGACTGCGAGTCCCGAGTGCGACTGCGAGTCCCGAGTGCGACTGCGAGACCCGAGCGTGACTGCGAGTCCCGAGTGTGACTGCGAGTCCCGAGCGCGACTGCGAGTCCCGAGCGCGACTGCGAGTCCCGAGCGTGACTGCGAGACCCGAGTGTGACTGCGAGACCCGAGTGCGACTGCGAGACCCGAGCGTGACTGCGAGTCCCGAGTGTGACTGCGAGTCCCGAGCGCGACTGCGAGTCCCGAGTGTGACTGCGAGACCCGAGTGTGACTGCGAGTCCCGAGCGCGACAGCGAGACCCGAGTGTGACTGCGAGACCCGAGTGTGACTGCGAGACCCGAGTGCGACTGCGAGACCCGAGCGTGACTGCGAGTCCCGAGTGTGACTGCGAGTCCCGAGCGCGACTGCGAGTCCCGAGTGTGACTGCGAGACCCGAGTGTGACTGCGAGTCCCGAGCGCGACAGCGAGACCCGAGTGTGACTGCGAGACCCGAGTGTGACTGCGAGACCCGAGTGCGACTGCGAGACCCGAGCGTGACTGCGAGACCCGAGTGTGACTGCGAGACCCGAGTGTGACTGCGAGTCCCGAGCGCGACTGCGAGTCCCGAGTGTGACTGCGAGTCCCGAGTGTGACTGCGAGACCCGAGTGTGACTGCGAGACCCGAGTGCGACTGCGAGACCCGAGTGTGACTGCGAGTCCCGAGCGCGACTGCGAGACCCGAGTGTGACTGCGAGACCCGAGTGCGACTGCGAGACCCGAGCGTGACTGCGAGACCCGAGTGTGACTGCGAGACCCGAGTGTGACTGCGAGTCCCGAGCGCGACTGCGAGTCCCGAGCGTGACTGCGAGTCCCGAGTGTGACTGCGAGACCCGAGTGTGACTGCGAGTCCCGAGTGTGACTGCGAGACCCGAGTGCGACTGCGAGACCTTAGTGCGACTGCGAGTCCCGAGCGTGACTGCGAGTCCCGAGTGTGACTGCGAGTCCCGAGCGTGACAGCGAGTCCCGAGCGCGACTGCGAGTCCCGAGCGCGACTGCGAGTCCCGAGTGTGACTGCGAGACCCGAGTGTGACTGCGAGACCCGAGTGCGACTGCGAGTCCCGAGCGTGACTGCGAGTCCCGAGTGTGACTGCGAGACCCGAGTGTGACTGCGAGTCCCGAGTGTGACTGCGAGACCCGAGTGCGACTGCGAGACCCGAGTGCGACTGCGAGTCCCGAGCGCGACTTCGAGTCCCGAGCGTGACTGCGAGTCCCGAGCGTGACTGCGAGACCCGAGTGTGACTGCGAGTCCCGAGTGTGACTGCGAGACCCGAGTGCGACTGCGAGACCCGAGTGCGACTGCGAGTCCCGAGCGTGACTGCGAGACCCGAGCGTGACTGCGAGTCCCGAGCGTGACAGCGAGTCCCGAGCGCGACTGCGAGTCCCGAGCGCGACTGCGAGTCCCGAGCGCGACTGCGAGTCCCGAGTGTGACTGCGAGTCCCGAGTGCGACTGCGAGACCCGAGGGCGACTGCGAGTCCCGAGTGTGACTGCGAGTCCCGAGCGTGACAGCGAGACCCGAGGGCGACTGCGAGTCCCGAGTGTGACTGCGAGTCCCGAGCGTGACTGCGAGACCCGAGTGTGACTGCGAGTCCCGAGCGTGACAACGAGACCCGAGAGTGACTGCGAGACCCGAGTGTGACTGCGAGTCCCGAGCGCGACTGCGAGTCCCGAGCGTGACTGCGAGTCCCGAGTGTGACTGCGAGTCCCGAGTGCGACTGCGAGTCCCGAGCGTGACTGCGAGTCCCGAGCGTGACTGCGAGACCCGAGGGCGACTGCGAGACCCGAGTGTGACTGCGAGTCCCGAGCGTGACTGCGAGTCCCGAGCGTGACTGCGAGACCCGAGGGCGACTGCGAGACCCGAGCGTGACTGCGAGTCCCGAGCGTGACTGCGAGTCCCAAGCGTGACTGCGAGTCCCGAGTGTGACTGCGAGACCCGAGGGCGACTGCGAGTCCCGAGCGTGACTGCGAGTCCCGAGCGCGACTGCGAGACCCGAGGGCGACTGCGAGACCCGAGCGTGACTGCGAGTCCCGAGTGTGACTGCGAGACCCGAGTGTGACTGCGAGTCCCGAGTGTGACTGCGAGTCCCAAGCGTGACTGCGAGTCCCGAGAGTGACTGCGAGACCCGAGGGCGACTGCGAGTCCCGAGCGTGACTGCGAGTCCCGAGCGCGACTGCGAGACCCGAGGGCGACTGCGAGACCCGAGCGCGACTGCGAGTCCCGAGTGTGACTGCGAGACCCGAGTGTGACTGCGAGTCCCGAGTGTGACTGCGAGTCCGAGCGAGACTGCGAGTCCCGAGCGTGACTGCGAGTCCCGAGCGTGACTGCGAGTCCCGAGTGTGACTGCGAGTCCGAGCGAGACTGCGAGACCCGAGCGTGACTGCGAGTCCCGAGCGTGACTGCGAGTCCCGAGTGTGACTGCGAGACCCGAGTGTGACTGCGAGTCCCGAGAATGACTGCGAGTCCCGAGTGCGACTGCGAGTCCCGAGTGTGACTGCGAGTCCCGAGTGTGACTGCGAGTCCGAGCGAGACTGCGAGACCCGAGCGTGACTGCGAGTCCCGAGTGTGACTGCGAGTCCCGAGTGTGACTGCGAGTCCGAGCGAGACTGCGAGACCCGAGCGTGACTGCGAGTCCCGAGTGCGACTGCGAGCCCCGAGCGTGACTGCGAGTCCCGAGTGCGACTGCGAGCCCCGAGTGCGACTGCGAGCCCCGAGCGCGACTGCGAGTCCCGAGTGTGACTGCGAGCCCCGAGCGCGACTGCGAGCCCCGAGTGCGACTGCGAGTCCCGAGCGCGACTGCGAGACCCGAGCGCGACTGCGAGTCCCGAGCGCGACTGCGAGACCCGAGTGTGACTGCGAGTCCCGAGCGTGACTGCGAGTCCCGAGGGCGACTGCGAGTCCCGAGGGCGACTGCGAGTCCCGAGCGTGACTGCGAGACCCGAGTGCGACTGCGAGTCCCGAGCGCGACTGCGAGACCCGAGCGTGACTGCGAGCCCCGAGCGCGACTGCGAGACCCGAGTGTGACTGCGAGTCCCGAGCGTGACTGCGAGTCCCGAGGGCGACTGCGAGTCCCGAGGGCGACTGCGAGTCCCGAGCGTGACTGCGAGACCCGAGCGCGACTGCGAGTCCCGAGGGCGACTGCGAGTCCCGAGGGCGACTGCGAGCCCCGAGCGCGACTGCGAGCCCCGAGCGCGACTGCGAGACCCGAGTGTGACTGCGAGCCCCGAGCGCGACTGCGAGCCCCGAGCGCGACTGCGAGACCCGAGCGCGACTGCGAGTCCCGAGTGTGACTGCGAGCCCCGAGCGCGACTGCGAGCCCCGAGCGCGACTGCGAGACCCGAGCGCGACTGCGAGACCCGAGCGCGACTGCGAGTCCCGAGTGTGACTGCGAGCCCCGAGCGCGACTGCGAGCCCCGAGCGCGACTGCGAGACCCGAGCGCGACTGCGAGTCCCGAGTGTGACTGCGAGTCCCGAGCGAGACTGCGAGTCCCGAGGGCGACTGTGAGTCCCGAGTGTGACTGCGAGACCCGAGTGCGACTGCGAGTCCCGAGCGCGACTGCGAGCCCCGAGCGCGACTGCGAGTCCCGAGCGTGACTGCGAGTCCCGAGCGTGACTGCGAGACCCGAGTGTGACTGCGAGACCCGAGTGTGACTGCGAGACCCGAGTGTGACTGCGACTCCCGAGTGTGACTGCGAGTCCCGAGTGTGACTGCGAGACCCGAGCGCGACTGCGAGACCCGAGTGTGACTGCGAGTCCCGAGTGTGACTGCGAGTCCCGAGTGCGACTGCGAGTCCCGAGTGTGACTGCGAGTCCCGAGTGAGACTGCGAGTCCCGAGTGTGACTGCGAGTCCCGAGTGTGACTGCGAGACCCGAGCGCGACTGCGAGACCCGAGTGTGACTGCGAGTCCCGAGTGCGACTGCGAGTCCCGAGTGTGACTGCGAGTCCCGAGTGAGACTGCGAGTCCCGAGTGTGACTGCGAGACCCGAGTGTGACTGCGAGTCCCGAGTGCGACTGCGAGTCCCGAGTGTGACTGCGAGTCCCGAGTGAGACTGCGAGTCCCGAGTGTGACTGCGAGTCCCGAGTGTGACTGCGAGACCCGAGTGTGACTGCGAGACCCGAGTGTGACTGCGAGTCCCGGGCGAGACTGCGAGACCCGAGTGTGACTGCGAGTCCCGAGCGTGACTGCGAGTCCCGAGTGTGACTGCGAGTCCCGAGTGTGACTGCGAGTCCCGAGTGTGACTGCGAGACCCGAGTGTGACTGCGAGACCCGAGCGAGACTGCGAGACCCGAGTGTGACTGCGAGTCCCGAGCGTGACTGCGAGTCCCGAGCGTGACTGCGAGTCCCGAGTGTGACTGCGAGACCCGAGTGTGACTGCGAGACCCGAGTGTGACTGCGAGACCCGAGCGAGACTGCGAGTCCCGAGCGTGACTGCGAGACCCGAGTGTGACTGCGAGTCCCGAGTGCGACTGCGAGTCCCGAGTGCGACTGCGAGTCCCGAGCGTGACTGCGAGTCCCGAGTGTGACAGCGAGTCCCGAGAGTGACTGCGAGACCCGAGTGTGACTGCGAGTCCCGAGTGTGACTGCGAGTCCCGAGAGTGACTGCGAGTCCCGAGTGCGACTGCGAGACCCGAGTGCGACTGCGAGTCCCGAGTGTGACTGCGAGTCCCGAGAGTGACTGTGAGTCCCGAGTGTGACTGCGAGTCCCGAGTGTGACTGCGAGTCCCGAGAGTGACTGCGAGTCCCGAGTGTGACTGCGAGTCCCGAGCGCGACTGCGAGACCCGAGCGCGACTGCGAGACCCGAGAGTGACTGCGAGACCCGAGCGCGACTGCGAGACCCGAGTGTGACTGCGAGTCCCGAGTGTGACTGCGAGACCCGAGTGTGACTGCGAGTCCCGAGTGCGACTGCGAGCCCCGAGCGCGACTGCGAGTCCCGAGTGTGACTGCGAGTCCCGAGTGTGACTGCGAGACCCGAGTGCGACTGCGAGCCCCGAGTGTGACTGCGAGACCCGAGCGCGACTGCGAGTCCCGAGTGTGACTGCGAGTCCCGAGTGTGACTGCGAGTCCCGAGTGTGACTGCGAGACCCGAGTGCGACTGCGAGACCCGAGAGTGACTGCGAGACCCGAGAGTGACTGCGAGACCCGAGTGTGACTGCGAGTCCCGAGTGTGACTGCGAGTCCCGAGTGTGACTGCGAGACCCGAGCGCGACTGCGAGTCCCGAGCGCGACTGCGAGACCCGAGCGCGACTGCGAGTCCCGAGTGTGACTGCGAGTCCCGAGTGTGACTGCGAGTCCCGAGCGCGACTGCGAGTCCCGAGTGTGACTGCGAGACCCGAGCGCGACTGCGAGTCCCGAGCGCGACTGCGAGACCCGAGCGCGACTGCGAGTCCCGAGTGTGACTGCGAGTCCCGAGCGCGACTGCGAGTCCCGAGTGTGACTGCGAGACCCGAGTGTGACTGCGAGTCCCGAGTGTGACTGCGAGTCCCGAGCGCGACTGCGAGACCCGAGCGCGACTGCGAGTCCCGAGCGCGACTGCGAGACCCGAGTGTGACTGCGAGTCCAGAGTGTGACTGCGAGTCCCGAGTGTGACTGCGAGTCCCGAGTGCGACTGCGAGTCCCGAGTGTGACTGCGAGTCCCGAGCGTGACTGCGAGACCCGAGTGTGACTGCGAGTCCCGAGTGTGACTGCGAGTCCCGAGTGCGACTGCGAGTCCCGAGTGCGACTGCGAGACCCGAGTGTGACTGCGAGTCCCGAGTGTGACTGCGAGTCCCGAGTGTGACTGCGAGTCCCGAGCGCGACTGCGAGTCCCGAGTGTGACTGCGAGTCCCGAGTGTGACTGCGAGACCCGAGTGTGACTGCGAGTCCCGAGTGTGACTGCGAGTCCCGAGCGCGACTGCGAGTCCCGAGTGTGACTGCGAGTCCCGAGAGTGACTGCGAGTCCCGAGTGTGACTGCGAGTCCCGAGTGTGACTGCGAGTCCCGAGCGTGACTGCGAGACCCGAGAGTGACTGCGAGTCCCGAGCGCGACTGCGAGTCCCGAGTGTGACTGCGAGTCCCGAGTGCGACTGCGAGTCCCGAGTGCGACTGCGAGACCCGAGTGTGACTGCGAGTCCCGAGTGCGACTGCGAGACCCGAGCGTGACTGCGAGTCCCGAGCGTGACTGCGAGACCCGAGTGTGACTGCGAGTCCCGAGCGCGACTGCGAGTCCCGAGCGCGACTGCGAGACCCGAGTGTGACTGCGAGTCCCGAGTGTGACTGCGAGTCCCGAGTGTGACTGCGAGTCCCGAGTGTGACTGCGAGTCCCGAGTGTGACTGCGAGTCCCGAGTGTGACTGCGAGACCCGAGTGTGACTGCGAGACCCGAGTGTGACTGCGAGACCCGAGTGTGACTGCGAGTCCCGAGTGCGACTGCGAGTCCCGAGCGCGACTGCGAGACCCGAGCGCGACTGCGAGTCCCGAGTGTGACTGCGAGTCCCGAGTGTGACTGCGAGTCCCGAGCGCGACTGCGAGAGTCCCGAGTGTGACTGCGAGTCCCGAGTGTGACTGCGAGTCCCGAGCGCGACTGCGAGTCCCGAGTGTGACTGCGAGTCCCGAGAGTGACTGCGAGTCCCGAGTGTGACTGCGAGTCCCGAGCGTGAC
Organism: Scyliorhinus torazame; assembly: GCF_047496885.1. Taxonomy (NCBI): domain Eukaryota; kingdom Metazoa; phylum Chordata; class Chondrichthyes; order Carcharhiniformes; family Scyliorhinidae; genus Scyliorhinus; species Scyliorhinus torazame. Next base: position 338,464,857 of record NC_092710.1, on the reverse strand, counting down.
TGCGAGACCCGAGTGTGACTGCGAGTCCCGAGAGCGACTGCGAGACCCGAGCGCGACTGCGAGACCCGAGTGTGACTGCGAGTCCCGAGTGTGACTGCGAGTCCCGAGCGCGACTGCGAGTCCCGAGTGTGACTGCGAGTCCCGAGTGCGACTGCGAGACCCGAGTGCGACTGCGAGTCCCGAGTGTGACTGCGAGACCCGAGTGTGACTGCGAGACCCGAGTGTGACTGCGAGACCCGAGTGTGACTGCGAGTCCCGAGTGTGACTGCGAGTCCCGAGAGCGACTGCGAGACCCGAGTGTGACTGCGAGACCCGAGTGTGACTGCGAGTCCCGAGTGCGACTGCGAGTCCCGAGCGCGACTGCGAGACCCGAGTGCGACTGCGAGTCCCGAGTGTGACTGCGAGACCCGAGTGTGACTGCGAGACCCGAGTGTGACTGCGAGTCCCGAGTGTGACTGCGAGACCCGAGTGTGACTGCGAGACCCGAGTGTGACTGCGAGTCCCGAGTGTGACTGCGAGACCCGAGTGCGACTGCGAGACCCGAGCGTGACTGCGAGACCCGAGTGCGACTGCGAGTCCCGAGTGTGACTGCGAGTCCCGAGTGTGACTGCGAGACCCGAGTGCGACTGCGAGACCCGAGCGCGACTGCGAGTCCCGAGTGTGACTGCGAGTCCCGAGTGAGACTGCGAGACCCGAGTGTGACTGCGAGTCCCGAGCGCGACAGCGAGTCCCGAGTGTGACTGCGAGACCCGAGTGTGACTGCGAGTCCCGAGAGTGACTGCGAGTCCCGAGCGCGACTGCGAGTCCCGAGTGTGACTGCGAGTCCCGAGCGTGACTGCGAGACCCGAGTGTGACTGCGAGTCCCGAGTGTGACTGCGAGTCCCGAGTGTGACTGCGAGACCCGAGTGTGACTGCGAGACCCGAGCACGACAGCGAGTCCCGAGGGTGACTGCGAGTCCCGAGTGAGACTGCGAGTCCCGAGTGTGACTGCGAGTCCCGAGTGTGACTGCGAGACCCGAGTGTGACTGCGAGTCCCGAGTGCGACTGCGAGTCCCGAGAGTGACTGCGAGTCCCGAGCGCGACTGCGAGACCCGAGCGCGACTGCGAGACCCGAGCGCGACTGCGAGTCCCGAGTGTGACTGCGAGTCCCGAGTGTGACTGCGAGACCCGAGCGCGACTGCGAGACCCGAGTGTGACTGCGAGTCCCGAGTGTGACTGCGAGTCCCGAGTGTGACTGCGAGTCCCGAGAGTGACTGCGAGACCCGAGCGTGACTGCGAGTCCCGAGCGCGACTGCGAGTCCCGAGTGCGACTGCGAGTCCCGAGAGTGACTGCGAGTCCCGAGCGCGACTGCGAGTCCCGAGCGCGACTGCGAGTCCCGAGTGCGACTGCGAGTCCCGAGTGTGACTGCGAGTCCCGAGCGCGACTGCGAGTCCCGAGCGCGACTGCGAGTCCCGAGCGCGACTGCGAGTCCCGAGCGCGACTGCGAGTCCCGAGCGCGACTGCGAGTCCCGAGTGCGACTGCGAGTCCCGAGTGCGACTGCGAGTCCCGAGAGTGACTGCGAGTCCCGAGCGCGACTGCGAGACCCGAGCGTGACTGCGAGTCCCGAGTGTGACTGCGAGTCCCGAGTGCGACTGCGAGACCCGAGCGTGACTGCGAGACCCGAGCGCGACTGCGAGTCCCGAGAGTGACTGCGAGACCCGAGTGTGACTGCGAGTCCCGAGCGTGACTGCGAGTCCCGAGTGCGACTGCGAGTCCCGAGCGTGACTGCGAGTCCCGAGTGTGACTGCGAGTCCCGAGTGCGACTGCGAGACCCGAGCGTGACTGCGAGTCCCGAGAGTGACTGCGAGACCCGAGCGTGACTGCGAGTCCCGAGCGCGACTGCGAGACCCGAGCGCGACTGCGAGACCCGAGCGTGACTGCGAGTCCCGAGCGTGACTGCGAGACCCGAGCGCGACTGCGAGACCCGAGCGTGACTGCGAGTCCCGAGCGCGACTGCGAGACCCGAGCGCGACTGCGAGTCCCGAGCGCGACTGCGAGACCCGAGCGCGACTGCGAGTCCCGAGCGTGACTGCGAGACCCGAGCGCGACTGCGAGACCCGAGCGCGACTGCGAGACCCGAGCGTGACTGCGAGTCCCGAGCGTGACAGCGAGTCCCGAGTGTGACTGCGAGTCCCGAGTGTGACTGCGAGTCCCGAGCGCGACTGCGAGTCCCGAGTGTGACTGCGAGTCCCGAGTGTGACTGCGAGACCCGAGTGTGACTGCGAGACCCGAGCGGGACAGCGAGTCCCGAGTGTGACTGCGAGTCCCGAGTGAGACTGCGAGTCCCGAGAGCGACTGCGAGACCCGAGTGTGACTGCGAGTCCCGAGTGTGACTGCGAGTCCCGAGCGCGACTGCGAGACCCGAGCGCGACTGCGAGTCCCGAGTGAGACTGCGAGTCCCGAGAGCGACTGCGAGACCCGAGCGCGACTGCGAGTCCCGAGTGTGACTGCGAGTCCCGAGCGCGACTGCGAGACCCGAGCGCGACTGCGAGTCCCGAGTGAGACTGCGAGTCCCGAGTGAGACTGCGAGTCCCGAGCGCGACTGCGAGACCCGAGTGTGACTGCGAGACCCGAGCGTGACTGCGAGACCCGAGTGTGACTGCGAGTCCCGAGTGAGACTGCGAGTCCCGAGCGCGACTGCGAGACCCGAGTGAGACTGCGAGACCCGAGCGTGACTGCGAGCCCCGAGCGCGACTGCGAGTCCCGAGTGTGACTGCGAGTCCCGAGTGTGACTGCGAGTCCCGAGTGTGACTGCGAGACCCGAGCGCGACTGCGAGTCCCGAGTGTGACTGCGAGTCCCGAGTGTGACTGCGAGCCCCGAGCGCGACTGCGAGTCCCGAGTGTGACTGCGAGTCCCGAGTGTGACTGCGAGACCCGAGTGTGACTGCGAGACCCGAGTGAGACTGCGAGACCCGAGCGTGACTGCGAGTCCCGAGCGCGACTGCGAGTCCCGAGTGAGACTGCGAGTCCCGAGCGCGACTGCGAGTCCCGAGCGCGACTGCGAGACCCGAGCGTGACTGCGAGACCCGAGCGCGACTGCGAGTCCCGAGCGCGACTGCGAGACCCGAGCGTGACTGCGAGACCCGAGCGCGACTGCGAGTCCCGAGAGTGACTGCGAGACCCGAGCGTGACAGCGAGTCCCGAGCGCGACTGCGAGTCCCGAGTGAGACTGCGAGTCCCGAGTGTGACTGCGAGACCCGAGTGAGACTGCGAGACCCGAGCGTGACTGCGAGTCCCGAGCGCGACTGCGAGTCCCGAGTGAGACTGCGAGTCCCGAGCGCGACTGCGAGACCCGAGTGAGACTGCGAGACCCGAGCGCGACTGCGAGTCCCGAGTGAGACTGCGAGTCCCGAGCGCGACTGCGAGACCCGAGTGAGACTGCGAGACCCGAGCGTGACTGCGAGACCCGAGTGTGACTGCGAGACCCGAGCGCGACTGCGAGTCCCGAGTGTGACTGCGAGTCCCGAGTGTGACTGCGAGACCCGAGTGTGACTGCGAGTCCCGAGTGTGACTGCGAGTCCCGAGCGCGACTGCGAGACCCGAGTGTGACTGCGAGACCCGAGTGTGACTGCGAGTCCCGAGTGTGACTGCGAGACCCGAGCGCGACTGCGAGTCCCGAGCGCGACTGCGAGACCCGAGTGTGACTGCGAGACCCGAGTGTGACTGCGAGTCCCGAGTGTGACTGCGAGACCCGAGCGCGACTGCGAGTCCCGAGTGTGACTGCGAGTCCCGAGCGTGACTGCGAGTCCCGAGTGTGACTGCGAGACCCGAGTGTGACTGCGAGTCCCGAGTGTGACTGCGAGACCCGAGTGTGACTGCGAGTCCCGAGTGTGACTGCGAGTCCCGAGTGTGACTGCGAGACCCGAGTGTGACTGCGAGTCCCGAGTGTGACTGCGAGACCCGAGTGTGACTGCGAGTCCCGAGAGTGACTGCGAGACCCGAGCGTGACTGCGAGACCCGAGTGTGACTGCGAGTCCCGAGTGTGACTGCGAGTCCCGAGTGTGACTGCGAGTCCCGAGTGTGACTGCGAGACCCGAGTGTGACTGCGAGTCCCGAGTGTGACTGCGAGACCCGAGTGTGACTGCGAGTCCCGAGAGTGACTGCGAGACCCGAGCGTGACTGCGAGACCCGAGCGCGACTGCGAGTCCCGAGCGTGACTGCGAGACCCGAGCGCGACTGCGAGACCCGAGTGTGACTGCGAGTCCCGAGTGTGACTGCGAGACCCGAGCGCGACTGCGAGACCCGAGTGTGACTGCGAGTCCCGAGTGTGACTGCGAGACCCGAGCGCGACTGCGAGTCCCGAGCGCGACTGCGAGACCCGAGTGTGACTGCGAGACCCGAGTGTGACTGCGAGTCCCGAGTGTGACTGCGAGTCCCGGGCGCGACTGCGAGACCCGAGTGTGACTGCGAGTCCCGAGTGCGACTGCGAGTCCCGAGTGTGACTGCGAGTCCCGAGTGCGACTGCGAGTCCCGAGCACGACAGCGAGTCCCGAGTGAGACTGCGAGTCCCGAGTGAGACTGCGAGACCCGAGTGTGACTGCGAGACCCGAGTGTGACTGCGAGTCCCGAGTGTGACTGCGAGTCCCGAGCGTGACTGCGAGACCCGAGTGTGACTGCGAGACCCGAGTGTGACTGCGAGACCCGAGTGTGACTGCGAGACCCGAGCACGACAGCGAGTCCCGAGTGAGACTGCGAGTCCCGAGTGTGACTGCGAGACCCGAGTGCGACTGCGAGTCCCGAGTGTGACAGCGAGTCCCGAGTGTGACTGCGAGACCCGAGCGTGACTGCGAGACCCGAGTGCGACTGCGAGTCCCGAGTGTGACTGCGAGTCCCGAGTGCGACTGCGAGTCCCGAGTGTGACTGCGAGTCCCGAGTGCGACTGCGAGTCCCGAGTGTGACTGCGAGTCCCGAGCGCGACAGCGAGTCCCGAGTGTGACTGCGAGACCCGAGCGCGACTGCGAGACCCGAGCCCGACTGCGAGTCCCGAGTGTGACTGCGAGTCCCGAGTGTGACTGCGAGACCCGAGCGCGACTGCGAGACCCGAGCGTGACTGCGAGTCCCGAGCGCGACTGCGAGACCCGAGTGAGACTGCGAGACCCGAGCGTGACTGCGAGTCCCGAGCGCGACTGCGAGTCCCGAGTGTGACTGCGAGTCCCGAGTGTGACTGCGAGACCCGAGCGTGACTGCGAGACCCGAGCGCGACTGCGAGTCCCGAGCGCGACTGCGAGACCCGAGTGTGACTGCGAGTCCCGAGTGTGACTGCGAGTCCCGAGCGTGACTGCGAGACCCGAGCGCGACTGCGAGTCCCGAGTGTGACTGCGAGTCCCGAGTGTGACTGCGAGTCCCGAGTGTGACTGCGAGACCCGAGCGTGACTGCGAGACCCGAGCGCGACTGCGAGTCCCGAGCGCGACTGCGAGACCCGAGTGTGACTGCGAGTCCCGAGTGTGACTGCGAGTCCCGAGTGTGACTGCGAGACCCGAGTGTGACTGCGAGACCCGAGCACGACAGCGAGTCCCGAGTGAGACTGCGAGACCCGAGTGCGACTGCGAGTCCCGAGTGTGACTGCGAGTCCCGAGTGTGACTGCGAGTCCCGAGTGAGACTGCGAGTCCCGAGTGTGACTGCGAGACCCGAGTGTGACTGCGAGTCCCGAGAGTGACTGCGAGTCCCGAGTGAGACTGCGAGTCCCGAGTGAGACTGCGAGTCCCGAGTGTGACTGCGAGTCCCGAGTGTGACTGCGAGTCCCGAGTGTGACTGCGAGACCCGAGTGTGACTGCGAGTCCCGAGAGTGACTGCGAGACCCGAGCGTGACTGCGAGACCCGAGTGTGACTGCGAGTCCCGAGTGTGACTGCGAGTCCCGAGTGTGACTGCGAGACCCGAGTGTGACTGCGAGTCCCGAGTGTGACTGCGAGTCCCGAGTGTGACTGCGAGACCCGAGCGCGACTGCGAGACCCGAGTGTGACTGCGAGTCCCGAGTGTGACTGCGAGACCCGAGCGCGACTGCGAGTCCCGAGCGCGACTGCGAGACCCGAGTGTGACTGCGAGACCCGAGCGTGACTGCGAGTCCCGGGCGCGACTGCGAGACCCGAGTGTGACTGCGAGTCCCGAGTGCGACTGCGAGTCCCGAGTGTGACTGCGAGTCCCGAGTGCGACTGCGAGTCCCGAGCACGACAGCGAGTCCCGAGTGAGACTGCGAGTCCCGAGTGAGACTGCGAGACCCGAGTGTGACTGCGAGACCCGAGTGTGACTGCGAGTCCCGAGTGTGACTGCGAGTCCCGAGCGTGACTGCGAGACCCGAGTGTGACTGCGAGACCCGAGTGTGACTGCGAGACCCGAGTGTGACTGCGAGACCCGAGCACGACAGCGAGTCCCGAGTGAGACTGCGAGTCCCGAGTGTGACTGCGAGACCCGAGTGCGACTGCGAGTCCCGAGTGTGACAGCGAGTCCCGAGTGTGACTGCGAGACCCGAGCGTGACTGCGAGACCCGAGTGCGACTGCGAGTCCCGAGTGTGACTGCGAGTCCCGAGTGCGACTGCGAGTCCCGAGTGTGACTGCGAGTCCCGAGTGTGACTGCGAGTCCCGAGTGAGACTGCGAGACCCGAGTGCGACTGCGAGTCCCGAGTGTGACTGCGAGTCCCGAGTGCGACTGCGAGTCCCGAGTGTGACTGCGAGTCCCGAGCGCGACAGCGAGTCCCGAGTGTGACTGCGAGACCCGAGCGCGACTGCGAGACCCGAGCCCGACTGCGAGTCCCGAGTGTGACTGCGAGTCCCGAGTGTGACTGCGAGACCCGAGCGCGACTGCGAGACCCGAGCGTGACTGCGAGTCCCGAGCGCGACTGCGAGACCCGAGTGAGACTGCGAGTCCCGAGCGCGACTGCGAGTCCCGAGTGTGACTGCGAGTCCCGAGTGTGACTGCGAGTCCCGAGTGAGACTGCGAGTCCCGAGCCCGACTGCGAGTCCCGAGTGTGACTGCGAGTCCCGAGCGCGACTGCGAGACCCGAGTGTGACTGCGAGTCCCGAGTGCGACTGCGAGTCCCGAGCGCGACTGCGAGTCCCGAGTGAGACTGCGAGTCCCGAGCCCGACTGCGAGTCCCGAGTGTGACTGCGAGTCCCGAGCGAGACTGCGAGTCCCGAGCGCGACAGCGAGTCCCGGCGACAGCGAGTCCCGAGCGCGACTGCGAGTCCCGAGCGCGACTGCGAGACCCGAGTGAGACTGCGAGTCCCGAGCCCGACTGCGAGTCCCGAGTGAGACTGCGAGTCCCGAGCCCGACTGCGAGACCCGAGCGCGACTGCGAGTCCCGAGTGCGACTGCGAGTCCCGAGTGAGACTGCGAGTCCCGAGCCCGACTGCGAGTCCCGAGTGTGACTGCGAGTCCCGAGCGTGACTGCGAGTCCCGAGTGCGACTGCGAGTCCCGAGCGAGACTGCGAGTCCCGAGTGTGACTGCGAGTCCCGGCGACAGCGAGTCCCGAGCGAGACTGCGAGTCCCGAGTGTGACTGCGAGTCCCGAGTGAGACTGCGAGTCCCGAGCGCGACAGCGAGTCCCGGCGACAGCGAGTCCCGAGCGTGACTGCGAGTCCCGAGCGCGACAGCGAGTCCCGGCGACAGCGAGTCCCGAGCGAGACTGCGAGTCCCGAGCGAGACTGCGAGTCCCGAGCGCGACAGCGAGTCCCGAGTGTGACTGCGAGTCCCGAGCGCGACAGCGAGTCCCGGCGACAGCGAGTCCCGAGCGAGACTGCGAGTCCCGAGCGCGACAGCGAGTCCCGGCGACAGCGAGTCCCGAGCGCGACTGCGAGTCCCGAGCGCGACTGCGAGACCCGAGTGAGACTGCGAGTCCCGAGCCCGACTGCGAGTCCCGAGTGAGACTGCGAGACCCGAGCGCGACTGCGAGTCCCGAGTGCGACAGCGAGTCCCGAGCGTGACTGCGAGTCCCGAGCGCGACTGCGAGTCCCGAGAGTGACTGCGAGTCCCGAGTGTGACTGCGAGTCCCGAGTGCGACAGCGAGTCCCGAGCGTGACTGCGAGACCCGAGAGTGACTGCGAGTCCCGAGTGTGACTGCGAGTCCCGAGCGCGACTGCGAGACCCGAGCCCGACTGCGAGTCCCGAGTGAGACTGCGAGACCCGAGCGCGACTGCGAGTCCCGAGTGTGACTGCGAGTCCCGAGCGTGACAGCGAGTCCCGAGCGCGACTGCGAGTCCCGAGAGTGACTGCGAGTCCCGAGTGTGACTGCGAGTCCCGAGTGCGACAGCGAGTCCCGAGCGTGACTGCGAGTCCCGAGAGTGACTGCGAGTCCCGAGCGCGACTGCGAGACCCGAGCGTGACTGCGAGCCCCGAGTGAGACTGCGAGACCCGAGTGTGACTGCGAGTCCCGAGTGTGACTGCGAGTCCCGAGTGCGACTGCGAGACCCGAGTGTGACTGCGAGTCCCGAGTGTGACTGCGAGTCCCGAGTGCGACTGCGAGTCCCGAGCACGACAGCGAGTCCCGAGTGAGACTGCGAGTCCCGAGTGAGACTGCGAGACCCGAGTGTGACTGCGAGACCCGAGTGTGACTGCGAGTCCCGAGTGTGACTGCGAGTCCCGAGCGTGACTGCGAGACCCGAGTGTGACTGCGAGACCCGAGTGTGACTGCGAGACCCGAGTGTGACTGCGAGACCCGAGTGTGACTGCGAGACCCGAGCACGACAGCGAGTCCCGAGTGAGACTGCGAGACCCGAGTGCGACTGCGAGTCCCTAGTGTGACTGCGAGTCCCGAGTGTGACTGCGAGTCCCGAGTGAGACTGCGAGTCCCGAGTGTGACTGCGAGTCCCGAGTGTGACTGCGAGTCCCGAGTGTGACTGCGAGACCCGAGTGTGACTGCGAGTCCCGAGAGTGACTGCGAGACCCGAGCGTGACTGCGAGACCCGAGTGTGACTGCGAGTCCCGAGTGTGACTGCGAGTCCCGAGTGTGACTGCGAGACCCGAGTGTGACTGCGAGTCCCGAGTGTGACTGCGAGTCCCGAGTGTGACTGCGAGACCCGAGCGCGACTGCGAGACCCGAGTGTGACTGCGAGTCCCGAGTGTGACTGCGAGACCCGAGCGCGACTGCGAGTCCCGAGCGCGACTGCGAGACCCGAGTGTGACTGCGAGACCCGAGCGTGACTGCGAGTCCCGGGCGCGACTGCGAGACCCGAGTGTGACTGCGAGTCCCGAGTGCGACTGCGAGTCCCGAGTGTGACTGCGAGTCCCGAGTGCGACTGCGAGTCCCGAGCACGACAGCGAGTCCCGAGTGAGACTGCGAGTCCCGAGTGAGACTGCGAGACCCGAGTGTGACTGCGAGACCCGAGTGTGACTGCGAGTCCCGAGTGTGACTGCGAGTCCCGAGCGTGACTGCGAGACCCGAGTGTGACTGCGAGACCCGAGTGTGACTGCGAGACCCGAGTGTGACTGCGAGACCCGAGCACGACAGCGAGTCCCGAGTGAGACTGCGAGTCCCGAGTGTGACTGCGAGACCCGAGTGCGACTGCGAGTCCCGAGTGTGACAGCGAGTCCCGAGTGTGACTGCGAGACCCGAGCGTGACTGCGAGACCCGAGTGCGACTGCGAGTCCCGAGTGTGACTGCGAGTCCCGAGTGCGACTGCGAGTCCCGAGTGTGACTGCGAGTCCCGAGTGTGACTGCGAGTCCCGAGTGAGACTGCGAGACCCGAGTGCGACTGCGAGTCCCGAGTGTGACTGCGAGTCCCGAGTGCGACTGCGAGTCCCGAGTGTGACTGCGAGTCCCGAGCGCGACAGCGAGTCCCGAGTGTGACTGCGAGACCCGAGCGCGACTGCGAGACCCGAGCGTGACTGCGAGTCCCGAGCGCGACTGCGAGACCCGAGTGTGACTGCGAGACCCGAGCCCGACTGCGAGTCCCGAGTGTGACTGCGAGTCCCGAGTGTGACTGCGAGACCCGAGCGCGACTGCGAGACCCGAGCGTGACTGCGAGTCCCGAGCGCGACTGCGAGACCCGAGTGAGACTGCGAGTCCCGAGCGCGACTGCGAGTCCCGAGCGCGACTGCGAGTCCCGAGTGTGACTGCGAGTCCCGAGTGTGACTGCGAGTCCCGAGTGAGACTGCGAGTCCCGAGCCCGACTGCGAGTCCCGAGTGTGACTGCGAGTCCCGAGCGTGACTGCGAGTCCCGAGTGCGACTGCGAGTCCCGAGCGCGACTGCGAGTCCCGAGTGAGACTGCGAGTCCCGAGCCCGACTGCGAGTCCCGAGTGTGACTGCGAGTCCCGAGCGAGACTGCGAGTCCCGAGCGCGACAGCGAGTCCCGGCGACAGCGAGTCCCGAGCGCGACTGCGAGTCCCGAGCGCGACTGCGAGTCCCGAGTGTGACTGCGAGTCCCGAGCCCGACTGCGAGACCCGAGCGCGACTGCGAGTCCCGAGCGCGACTGCGAGTCCCGAGTGAGACTGCGAGTCCCGAGCCCGACTGCGAGTCCCGAGTGAGACTGCGAGTCCCGAGCCCGACTGCGAGACCCGAGCGCGACTGCGAGTCCCGAGTGCGACTGCGAGTCCCGAGTGAGACTGCGAGTCCCGAGCCCGACTGCGAGTCCCGAGTGTGACTGCGAGTCCCGAGCGTGACTGCGAGTCCCGAGTGCGACTGCGAGTCCCGAGCGAGACAGCGAGTCCCGGCGACAGCGAGTCCCGAGCGTGACTGCGAGTCCCGAGCGCGACAGCGAGTCCCGGCGACAGCGAGTCCCGAGCGAGACTGCGAGTCCCGAGCGAGACTGCGAGTCCCGAGCGCGACAGCGAGTCCCGAGTGTGACTGCGAGTCCCGAGCGCGACAGCGAGTCCCGGCGACAGCGAGTCCCGAGCGAGACTGCGAGTCCCGAGCGCGACAGCGAGTCCCGGCGACAGCGAGTCCCGAGCGCGACTGCGAGTCCCGAGCGCGACTGCGAGACCCGAGTGAGACTGCGAGTCCCGAGCCCGACTGCGAGTCCCGAGTGAGACTGCGAGACCCGAGCGCGACTGCGAGTCCCGAGTGCGACAGCGAGTCCCGAGCGTGACTGCGAGTCCCGAGCGCGACTGCGAGTCCCGAGAGTGACTGCGAGTCCCGAGTGTGACTGCGAGTCCCGAGTGCGACAGCGAGTCCCGAGCGTGACTGCGAGACCCGAGAGTGACTGCGAGTCCCGAGTGTGACTGCGAGTCCCGAGCGCGACTGCGAGACCCGAGCCCGACTGCGAGTCCCGAGTGAGACTGCGAGACCCGAGCGCGACTGCGAGTCCCGAGTGTGACTGCGAGTCCCGAGCGTGACAGCGAGTCCCGAGCGCGACTGCGAGACCCGAGAGTGACTGCGAGTCCCGAGTGTGACTGCGAGTCCCGAGTGCGACAGCGAGTCCCGAGCGTGACTGCGAGTCCCGAGAGTGACTGCGAGTCCCGAGCGCGACTGCGAGACCCGAGCGTGACTGCGAGCCCCGAGTGAGACTGCGAGACCCGAGTGTGACTGCGAGTCCCGAGTGTGACTGCGAGTCCCGAGTGTGACTGCGAGTCCCGAGTGTGACTGCGAGTCCCGAGTGTGACTGCGAGTCCCGAGTGTGACTGCGAGACCCGAGTGTGACTGCGAGTCCCGAGCGCGACAGCGAGTCCCGAGCGTGACTGCGAGTCCCGAGCGCGACTGCGAGTCCCGAGCGCGACTGCGAGTCCCGAGAGTGACTGCGAGTCCCGAGTGTGACTGCGAGACCCGAGTGTGACTGCGAGACCCGAGTGTGACTGCGAGTCCCGAGCGTGACTGCGAGACCCGAGTGTGACTGCGAGACCCGAGTGTGACTGCGAGTCCCGAGTGAGACTGCGAGACCCGAGCGTGACTGCGAGTCCCGAGTGTGACTGCGAGTCCCGAGCGCGACTGCGAGTCCCGAGAGTGACTGCGAGTCCCGAGTGTGACTGCGAGTCCCGAGTGTGACTGCGAGACCCGAGTGTGACTGCGAGTCCCGAGTGTGACTGCGAGTCCCGAGTGCGACAGCGAGTCCCGAGTGTGACTGCGAGTCCCGAGTGTGACTGCGAGTCCCGAGTGTGACTGCGAGACCCGAGTGTGACTGCGAGTCCCGAGTGTGACTGCGAGTCCCGAGTGTGACTGCGAGTCCCGAGTGTGACTGCGAGTCCCGAGCGAGACTGCGAGACCCGAGTGTGACTGCGAGTCCCGAGTGTGACTGCGAGTCCCGAGTGTGACTGCGAGACCCGAGTGTGACTGCGAGACCCGAGAGTGACTGCGAGTCCCGAGAGTGACTGCGAGACCCGAGAGTGACTGCGAGTCCCGAGAGTGACTGCGAGACCCGAGTGAGACTGCGAGACCCGAGCGCGAATGCGAGTCCCGAGTGCGACTGCGAGTCCCGAGTGTGACTGCGAGTCCCGAGTGAGACTGCGAGACCCGAGAGTGACTGCGAGTCCCGAGTGAGACTGCGAGACCCGAGAGTGACTGCGAGTCCCGAGCGCGACTGCGAGACCCGAGAGTGACTGCGAGTCCCGAGTGAGACTGCGAGACCCGAGAGTGACTGCGAGTCCCGAGAGTGACTGCGAGACCCGAGCGTGACTGCGAGTCCCGAGCGCGACTGCGAGTCCCGAGAGTGACTGCGAGTCCCGAGTGTGACTGCGAGTCCCGAGCGCGACTGCGAGACCCGAGTGTGACTGCGAGTCCCGAGTGTGACTGCGAGTCCCGAGTGCGACAGCGAGTCCCGAGCGTGACTGCGAGTCCCGAGCGCGACTGCGAGTCCCGAGAGTGACTGCGAGTCCCGAGTGTGACTGCGAGACCCGAGTGTGACTGCGAGACCCGAGTGTGACTGCGAGTCCCGAGCGTGACTGCGAGACCCGAGTGTGACTGCGAGACCCGAGTGTGACTGCGAGTCCCGAGTGAGACTGCGAGACCCGAGCGTGACTGCGAGACCCGAGTGTGACTGCGAGTCCCGAGTGTGACTGCGAGTCCCGAGTGTGACTGCGAGTCCCGAGCGCGACTGCGAGTCCCGAGAGTGACTGCGAGTCCCGAGTGTGACTGCGAGTCTCGAGTGTGACTGCGAGACCCGAGTGTGACTGCGAGTCCCGAGTGTGACTGCGAGTCCCGAGCGCGACTGCGAGTCCCGAGAGTGACTGCGAGTCCCGAGTGTGACTGCGAGACCCGAGTGTGACTGCGAGACCCGAGAGTGACTGCGAGTCCCGAGAGTGACTGCGAGACCCGAGAGTGACTGCGAGTCCCGAGTGTGACTGCGAGTCCCGAGTGAGACTGCGAGACCCGAGAGTGACTGCGAGTCCCGAGAGTGACTGCGAGTCCCGAGCGCGACTGCGAGTCCCGAGTGTGACTGCGAGTCCCGAGTGTGACTGCGAGACCCGAGTGTGACTGCGAGTCCCGAGTGTGACTGCGAGTCCCGAGTGCGACTGCGAGTCCCGAGTGTGACTGCGAGACCCGAGAGTGACTGCGAGTCCCGAGTGTGACTGCGAGTCCCGAGAGTGACTGCGAGTCCCGAGTGTGACTGCGAGACCCGAGCGCGACTGCGAGACCCGCGTGCGACTGCGAGTCCCGAGTGTGACTGCGAGTCCCGAGTGTGACTGCGAGACCCGAGCGTGACTGCGAGACCCGCGTGCGACTGCGAGTCCCGAGTGTGACTGCGAGTCCCGAGTGCGACTGCGAGTCCCGAGTGCGACTGCGAGTCCCGAGTGTGACTGCGAGACCCGAGTGTGACTGCGAGACCCGAGTGTGACTGCGAGACCCGAGTGAGACTGCGAGACCCGAGCGCGACTGCGAGTCCCGAGTGCGACTGCGAGTCCCGAGTGTGACTGCGAGACCCGAGTGCGACAGCGAGTCCCGAGTGCGACTGCGAGTCCCGAGTGTGACTGCGAGTCCCGAGTGCGACTGCGAGTCCCGAGTGTGACTGCGAGACCCGAGTGTGACTGCGAGTCCCGAGCGCGACTGCGAGTCCCGAGCGCGACTGCGAGTCCCGAGTGTGACTGCGAGACCCGAGTGTGACTGCGAGTCCCGAGAGCGACAGCGAGTCCCGAGTGTGACTGCGAGTCCCGAGCGCGACTGCGAGACCCGAGTGTGACTGCGAGTCCCGAGTGTGACTGCGAGACCCGAGTGCGACTGCGAGACCCGAGTGTGACTGCGAGTCCCGAGCGCGACTGCGAGACCCGAGTGTGACTGCGAGTCCCGAGTGTGACTGCGAGACCCGAGAGCGACAGCGAGTCCCGAGTGTGACTGCGAGTCCCGAGCGCGACTGCGAGACCCGAGTGTGACTGCGAGTCCCGAGTGTGACTGCGAGACCCGAGTGCGACTGCGAGACCCGAGTGTGACTGCGAGTCCCGAGTGTGACTGCGAGACCCGAGTGTGACTGCGAGACCCGAGTGAGACTGCGAGACCCGAGTGCGACTGCGAGACCCGAGTGTGACTGCGAGTCCCGAGTGTGACTGCGAGACCCGAGTGTGACTGCGAGACCCGAGTGAGACTGCGAGTCCCGAGCGTGACTGCGAGTCCCGAGTGTGACTGCGAGACCCGAGTGTGACTGCGAGACCCGAGTGAGACTGCGAGTCCCGAGCGTGACTGCGAGACCCGAGTGTGACTGCGAGTCCCGAGCGCGACTGCGAGTCCCGAGCGCGACAGCGAGACCCGAGTGTGACTGCGAGACCCGAGTGTGACTGCGAGTCCCGAGTGTGACTGCGAGTCCCGAGTGTGACAGCGAGTCCCGAGTGTGACAGCGAGTCCCGAGTGTGACTGCGAGACCCGAGTGTGACTGCGAGACCCGAGTGTGACTGCGAGACCCGAGTGTGACTGCGAGTCCCGAGTGTGACTGCGAGTCCCGAGCGTGACTGCGAGTCCCGAGTGCGACTGCGAGACCCGAGTGTGACAGCGAGTCCCGAGTGTGACTGCGAGACCCGAGCGTGACTGCGAGTCCCGAGCGCGACTGCGAGTCCCGAGAGTGACTGCGAGACCCGAGCGTGACTGCGAGTCCCGAGAGTGACTGCGAGACCCGAGCGTGACTGCGAGTCCCGAGTGTGACTGCGAGTCCCGAGAGTGACTGCGAGACCCGAGCGTGACTGCGAGTCCCGAGTGTGACTGCGAGACCCGAGCGTGACTGCGAGTCCCGAGAGTGACTGCGAGACCCGAGCGTGACTGCGAGTCCCGAGAGTGACTGCGAGACCCGAGCGTGACTGCGAGTCCCGAGTGTGACTGCGAGTCCCGAGCGTGACTGCGAGTCCCGAGTGCGACTGCGAGACCCGAGTGTGACAGCGAGTCCCGAGTGTGACTGCGAGACCCGAGCGTGACTGCGAGTCCCGAGCGCGACTGCGAGTCCCGAGAGTGACTGCGAGACCCGAGCGCGACTGCGAGTCCCGAGCGCGACTGCGAGACCCGAGCGTGACTGCGAGTCCCGAGTGTGACTGCGAGACCCGAGTGTGACTGCGAGCCCCGAGCGCGACTGCGAGACCCGAGTGTGACTGCGAGACCCGAGCGTGACTGCGAGTCCCGAGCGCGACTGCGAGTCCCGAGAGTGACTGCGAGTCCCGAGTGTGACTGCGAGTCCCGAGCGCGACTGCGAGTCCCGAGAGTGACTGCGAGTCCCGAGAGTGACTGCGAGACCCGAGTGTGACTGCGAGTCCCGAGTGTGACTGCGAGACCCGAGCGTGACTGCGAGTCCCGAGCGTGACTGCGAGACCCGAGTGTGACTGCGAGTCCCGAGTGTGACTGCGAGACCCGAGGGCGACAGCGAGACCCGAGTGTGACTGCGAGCCCCAAGCGCGACTGCGAGACCCGAGTGTGACTGCGAGTCCCGAGCGTGACTGCGAGTCCCGAGCGCGACAGCGAGACCCGAGTGTGACTGCGAGACCCGAGTGTGACTGCGAGTCCCGAGCGCGACTGCGAGACCCGAGCGTGACTGCGAGTCCCGAGCACGACAGCGAGTCCCGAGTGAGACTGCGAGACCCGAGTGTGACTGCGAGTCCCGAGTGAGACTGCGAGACCCGAGTGTGACTGCGAGACCCGAGCGCGACTGCGAGTCCCGAGAGTGACTGCGAGACCCGAGCGCGACTGCGAGTCCCGAGTGAGACTGCGAGACCCGAGTGTGACTGCGAGTCCCGAGTGAGACTGCGAGACCCGAGTGTGACTGCGAGTCCCGAGCGTGACTGCGAGTCCCGAGCGTGACTGCGAGACCCGAGCGTGACTGCGAGTCCCGAGCGTGACTGCGAGACCCGAGCGTGACTGCGAGACCCGAGTGTGACTGCGAGACCCGAGCGCGACAGCGAGTCCCGAGTGCGACTGCGAGTCCCGAGCACGACAGCGAGTCCCGAGTGAGACTGCGAGACCCGAGAGTGACTGCGAGTCCCGAGTGAGACTGCGAGACCCGAGTGTGACTGCGAGTCCCGAGTGTGACTGCGAGTCCCGAGTGAGACTGCGAGACCCGAGTGTGACTGCGAGTCCCGAGTGCGACAGCGAGTCCCGAGCGTGACTGCGAGTCCCGAGCGAGACTGCGAGACCCGAGTGTGACTGCGAGTCCCGAGTGTGACTGCGAGACCCGAGTGTGACTGCGAGTCCCGAGTGAGACTGCGAGACCCGAGTGTGACTGCGAGTCCCGAGTGTGACTGCGAGTCCCGAGTGTGACTGCGAGACCCGAGTGTGACTGCGAGTCCCGAGTGAGACTGCGAGACCCGAGTGTGACTGCGAGTCCCGAGTGCGACAGCGAGTCCCGAGTGTGACTGCGAGACCCGAGTGTGACTGCGAGTCCCGAGTGTGACTGCGAGTCCCGAGCACGACAGCGAGTCCCGAGTGAGACTGCGAGACCCGAGTGTGACAGCGAGTCCCGAGTGAGACTGCGAGTCCCGAGTGTGACTGCGAGTCCCGAGTGTGACTGCGAGACCCGAGTGTGACTGCGAGTCCCGAGTGTGACTGCGAGTCCCGAGTGTGACTGCGAGACCCGAGTGTGACTGCGAGTCCCGAGTGAGACTGCGAGACCCGAGTGTGACTGCGAGTCCCGAGTGCGACAGCGAGTCCCGAGTGTGACTGCGAGACCCGAGTGTGACTGCGAGTCCCGAGTGTGACTGCGAGTCCCGAGCACGACAGCGAGTCCCGAGTGAGACTGCGAGACCCGAGTGTGACAGCGAGTCCCGAGTGAGACTGCGAGTCCCGAGCGCGACTGCGAGTCCCGAGTGTGACTGCGAGTCCCGAGCGCGACTGCGAGTCCCGAGTGTGACTGCGAGTCCCGAGTGTGACTGCGAGACCCGAGTGTGACTGCGAGTCCCGAGTGTGACTGCGAGTCCCGAGTGTGACTGCGAGACCCGAGTGTGACTGCGAGTCCCGAGCGCGACTGCGAGTCCCGAGTGCGACTGCGAGTCCCGAGCGCGACTGCGAGACCCGAGTGTGACTGCGAGTCCCGAGCGCGACTGCGAGTCCCGAGTGCGACTGCGAGTCCCGAGCGCGACTGCGAGTCCCGAGCGCGACTGCGAGTCCCGAGCGCGACTGCGAGTCCCGAGTGTGACTGCGAGCCCCGAGCGTGACTGCGAGTCCCGAGTGTGACTGCGAGTCGCGAGCGTGACTGCGAGACCCGAGCGAGACTGCGAGTCCCGAGCGCGACTGCGAGACCCGAGTGTGACTGCGAGTCCCGAGCGCGACAGCGAGTCCCGAGTGAGACTGCGAGTCCCGAGCACGACAGCGAGTCCCGAGCACGACAGCGAGTCCCGAGTGAGACTGCGAGTCCCGAGCACGACAGCGAGTCCCGAGCACGACAGCGAGTCCCGAGTGTGACTGCGAGTCCCGAGCACGACAGCGAGTCCCGAGCGTGACTGCGAGTCCCGAGCGCGACAGCGAGACCCGAGTGTGACTGCGAGCCCCGAGCGCGACTGCGAGTCCCGAGCACGACAGCGAGTCCCGAGTGAGACTGCGAGTCCCGAGCACGACAGCGAGTCCCGAGCACGACAGCGAGTCCCGAGTGAGACTGCGAGTCCCGAGCACGACAGCGAGTCCCGAGCACGACAGCGAGTCCCGAGTGTGACTGCGAGTCCCGAGCACGACAGCGAGTCCCGAGCACGACTGCGAGACCCGAGTGAGACTGCGAGACCCGAGCGTGACTGCGAGTCCCGAGCGCGACTGCGAGTCCCGAGAGTGACTGCGAGACCCGAGTGTGACTGCGAGTCCCGAGTGTGACTGCGAGTCCCGAGCGCGACAGCGAGTCCCGAGCGTGACTGCGAGTCCCGAGTGTGACTGCGAGTCCCGAGTGTGACTGCGAGACCCGAGTGTGACTGCGAGTCCCGAGCGTGACTGCGAGTCCCGAGTGTGACTGCGAGTCCCGAGTGTGACTGCGAGTCCCGAGCGAGACTGCGAGTCTCGGGTGTGACAGCGAGTCCCGGGTGTGACAGCGAGCCCCGAGTGTGACTGCGAGACCCGAGCGAGACTGCGAGTCCCGAGCGAGACTGCGAGTCCCGAGTGTGACAGCGAGTCCCGGGTGTGACAGCGAGTCCCGAGTGTGACTGCGAGTCCCGAGTGTGACAGCGAGTCCCGAGTGTGACTGCGAGTCCCGAGTGTGACTGCGAGTCCCGAGTGAGACTGCGAGTCCCGAGCGCGACTGCGAGTCCCGAGTGTGACTGCGAGACCCGAGTGTGACTGCGAGACCCGAGCGTGACTGCGAGTCCCGAGTGTGACTGCGAGACCCGAGCGCGACTGCGAGTCCCGAGTGTGACTGCGAGTCCCGAGCGCGACTGCGAGTCCCGAGTGCGACTGCGAGTCCCGAGCGCGACTGCGAGTCCCGAGCGTGACTGCGAGACCCGAGCGTGACTGCGAGTCCCGAGTGTGACTGCGAGTCCCGAGCGTGACTGCGAGACCCGAGCGAGACTGCGAGACCCGAGTGTGACTGCGAGTCCCGAGCGCGACTGCGAGTCCCGAGCGCGACTGCGAGACCCGAGTGCGACTGCGAGACCCGAGAGCGACTGCGAGTCCCGAGCGCGACTGCGAGACCCGAGCGAGACTGTGAGACCCGAGTGTGACTGCGAGTCCCGAGTGAGACTGTGAGACCCTAGTGTGACTGCGAGACCCGAGTGCGACTGCGAGTCCCGAGTGTGACTGCGAGTCCCGAGTGTGACTGCGAGTCCCGAGCGCGACTGCGAGTCCCGAGTGTGACTGCGAGTCCCGAGTGTGACTGCGAGTCCCGAGCGTGACTGCGAGTCCCGAGTGAGACTGCGAGTCCCGAGCGCGACTGCGAGTCCCGAGTGTGACTGCGAGTCCCGAGTGTGACTGCGAGTCCCGAGTGCGACTGCGAGACCCGAGCGCGACTGCGAGACCCGAGTGTGACTGCGAGTCCCGAGTGTGACTGCGAGTCCCGAGTGCGACAGCGAGTCCCGAGTGAGACTGCGAGTCCCGAGTGTGACTGCGAGTCCCGAGTGCGACTGCGAGTCCCGAGTGTGACTGCGAGACCCGAGTCCCGAGTGTGACTGCGAGTCCCGAGTGCGACTGCGAGACCCGAGTCCCGAGTGTGACTGCGAGTCCCGAGTGCGACTGCGAGACCCGAGCGCGACTGCGAGACCCGAGTGTGACTGCGAGTCCCGAGTGTGACTGCGAGTCCCGAGTGCGACAGCGAGTCCCGAGTGTGACTGCGAGTCCCGAGCGCGACTGCGAGTCCCGAGTGTGACTGCGAGTCCCGAGTGTGACTGCGAGTCCCGAGTGTGACAGCGAGTCCCGAGTGTGACTGCGAGTCCCGAGTGTGACTGCGAGTCCCGAGTGTGACAGCGAGACCCGAGTGTGACTGCGAGTCCCGAGTGTGACTGCGAGTCCCGAGCGCGACTGCGAGACCCGAGTGTGACTGCGAGACCCGAGCGCGACTGCGAGTCCCGAGTGTGACAGCGAGACCCGAGTGTGACTGCGAGTCCCGAGTGTGACTGCGAGTCCCGAGCGCGACTGCGAGACCCGAGTGTGACTGCGAGACCCGAGCGCGACTGCGAGTCCCGAGTGTGACTGCGAGTCCCGAGTGTGACTGCGAGACCCGAGCGCGACTGCGAGACCCGAGTGTGACTGCGAGACCCGAGCGCGACTGCGAGTCCCGAGTGTGACTGCGAGTCCCGAGTGTGACTGCGAGTCCCGAGTGTGACTGCGAGACCCGAGTGTGACTGCGAGTCCCGAGTGTGACTGCGAGTCCCGAGTGTGACTGCGAGTCCCGAGTGTGACTGCGAGACCCGAGTGTGACTGCGAGTCCCGAGCGCGACTGCGAGACCCGAGCGCGACAGCGAGTCCCGAGCGTGACTGCGAGTCCCGAGTGCGACAGCGAGTCCCGAGTGAGACTGCGAGTCCCGAGTGTGACTGCGAGTCCCGAGTGTGACTGCGAGTCCCGAGTGAGACTGCGAGTCCCGAGTGTGACTGCGAGTCCCGAGTGTGACAGCGAGTCCCGAGTGTGACTGCGAGTCCCGAGCGCGACTGCGAGACCCGAGTGAGACTGCGAGTCCCGAGTGTGACTGCGAGTCCCGAGTGTGACAGCGAGTCCCGAGTGTGACTGCGAGTCCCGAGTGTGACTGCGAGTCCCGAGTGAGACTGCGAGTCCCGAGTGTGACTGCGAGTCCCGAGTGTGACAGCGAGTCCCGAGTGTGACTGCGAGTCCCGAGCGCGACTGCGAGACCCGAGTGAGACTGCGAGTCCCGAGTGTGACTGCGAGCCCCGAGCGTGACTGCGAGTCCCGAGTGCGACTGCGAGTCCCGAGTGTGACTGCGAGCCCCGAGCGTGACTGCGAGTCCCGAGTGTGACTGCGAGTCCCGAGAGCGACTGCGAGACCCGAGCGTGACTGCGAGTCCCGAGCGCGACTGCGAGACCCGAGCGTGACTGCGAGTCCCGAGCGCGACTGCGAGACCCGAGTGTGACTGCGAGTCCCGAGTGTGACTGCGAGTCCCGAGTGTGACTGCGAGCCCCGAGTGTGACTGCGAGTCCCGAGTGTGACTGCGAGACCCGAGCGCGACTGCGAGTCCCGAGCGTGACTGCGAGTCCCGAGTGTGACTGCGAGCCCCGAGCGTGACTGCGAGTCCCGAGTGTGACTGCGAGACCCGAGCGCGACTGCGAGTCCCGAGTGTGACTGCGAGCCCCGAGTGTGACTGCGAGCCCCGAGCGTGACTGCGAGTCCCGAGTGCGACAGCGAGTCCCGAGCGCGACTGCGAGTCCCGAGTGTGACTGCGAGACCCGAGTGTGACTGCGAGTCCCGAGTGTGACTGCGAGTCCCGAGTGTGACTGCGAGTCCCGAGTGGGACTGCGAGACCCGAGTGTGACTGCGAGTCCCGAGTGTGACTGCGAGTCCCGAGTGTGACTGCGAGTCCCGAGTGAGACTGCGAGTCCCGAGTGTGACTGCGAGTCCCGAGTGTGACTGCGAGTCCCGAGTGAGACTGCGAGTCCCGAGTGTGACTGCGAGTCCCGAGTGTGACAGCGAGTCCCGAGTGTGACTGCGAGTCCCGAGCGCGACTGCGAGACCCGAGTGAGACTGCGAGACCCGAGTGAGACTGCGAGTCCCGAGCGCGACAGCGAGTCCCGAGCGTGACTGCGAGTCCCGAGTGTGACTGCGAGCCCCGAGTGTGACTGCGAGTCCCGAGCGCGACTGCGAGCCCCGAGCGTGACTGCGAGTCCCGAGTGTGACTGCGAGTCCCGAGTGTGACTGCGAGTCCCGAGTGTGACTGCGAGTCCCGAGTGTGACTGCGAGTCCCGAGCGCGACTGCGAGACCCGAGCGAGACTGCGAGACCCGAGTGTGACTGCGAGTCCCGAGTGTGACTGCGAGTCCCGAGTGTGACTGCGAGTCCCGAGTGAGACTGCGAGTCCCGAGTGTGACTGCGAGTCCCGAGTGTGACAGCGAGTCCCGAGTGTGACTGCGAGTCCCGAGCGCGACTGCGAGACCCGAGTGAGACTGCGAGACCCGAGTGAGACTGCGAGCCCCGAGCGTGACTGCGAGTCCCGAGTGTGACTGCGAGTCCCGAGTGTGACTGCGAGTCCCGAGCGCGACTGCGAGACCCGAGCGTGACTGCGAGTCCCGAGCGCGACTGCGAGACCCGAGTGCGACTGCGAGTCCCGAGTGTGACTGCGAGTCCCGAGTGAGACTGCGAGCCCCGAGCGTGACTGCGAGTCCCGAGTGTGACTGCGAGTCCCGAGCGCGACTGCGAGCCCCGAGTGCGACAGCGAGTCCCGAGTGTGACTGCGAGTCCCGAGTGCGACAGCGAGTCCCGAGTGTGACTGCGAGTCCCGAGCGCGAGTGCGAGTCCCGAGTGTGACTGCGAGACCCGAGTGTGACTGCGAGTCCCGAGTGCGACAGCGAGTCCCGAGTGTGACTGCGAGACCCGAGTGTGACTGCGAGACCCGAGTGTGACTGCGAGTCCCGAGCGCGACTGCGAGACCCGAGTGTGACTGCGAGTCCCGAGCGTGACTGCGAGACCCGAGCGTGACTGCGAGCCCCGAGTGTGACTGCGAGTCCCGAGTGTGACTGCGAGACCCGAGCGTGACTGCGAGTCCCGAGCGTGACTGCGAGTCCCGAGTGTGACTGCGAGACCCGAGCGTGACTGCGAGTCCCGAGCGTGACTGCGAGTCCCGAGTGTGACTGCGAGTCCCGAGCGTGACTGCGAGACCCGAGTGTGACTGCGAGACCCGAGTGTGACTGTGAGTCCCGAGTGTGACTGCGAGTCCCGAGTGCGACAGCGAGTCCCGAGTGCGACAGCGAGTCCCGAGTGTGACTGCGAGTCCCGAGCGCGAGTGCGAGTCCCGAGTGTGACTGCGAGACCCGAGTGTGACTGCGAGTCCCGAGTGTGACTGCGAGACCCGAGTGTGACTGCGAGACCCGAGTGTGACTGCGAGTCCCGAGCGCGACTGCGAGACCCGAGTGTGACTGCGAGTCCCGAGCGTGACTGCGAGACCCGAGCGCGACTGCGAGACCCGAGTGTGACTGCGAGACCCGAGCGTGACTGCGAGTCCCGAGTGTGACTGCGAGTCCCGAGCGTGACTGCGAGACCCGAGCGCGACTGCGAGACCCGAGTGTGACTGCGAGACCCGAGTGTGACTGCGAGTCCCGAGTGTGACTGCGAGTCCCGAGCGAGACTGCGAGACCCGAGTGTGACTGCGAGTCCCGAGCGTGACTGCGAGTCCCGAGTGTGACTGCGAGTCCCGAGTGTGACTGCGAGTCCCGAGTGCGACTGCGAGTCCCGGGTGTGACTGCGAGACCCGAGTGTGACTGCGAGTCCCGAGCGAGACTGCGAGTCCCGAGTGTGACTGCGAGACCCGAGTGCGACTGCGAGTCCCGAGTGTGACTGCGAGACCCGAGTGTGACTGCGAGTCCCGAGTGTGACTGCGAGACCCGAGTGTGACTGCGAGTCCCGAGTGTGACTGCGAGTCCCGAGTGCGACTGCGAGTCCCGGGTGTGACTGCGAGACCCGAGTGTGACTGCGAGTCCCGAGCGAGACTGCGAGTCCCGAGTGTGACTGCGAGACCCGAGTGCGACTGCGAGACCCGAGTGTGACTGCGAGTCCCGAGTGTGACTGCGAGACCCGAGTGTGACTGCGAGTCCCGAGTGTGACTGCGAGTCCCGAGTGTGACTGCGAGTCCCGGGTGTGACTGCGAGACCCGAGTGTGACTGCGAGTCCCGAGCGAGACTGCGAGTCCCGAGTGTGACTGCGAGACCCGAGTGCGACTGCGAGTCCCGAGTGTGACTGCGAGACCCGAGTGTGACTGCGAGTCCCGAGCGCGAGTGCGAGACCCGAGCGCGACTGCGAGTCCCGAGCGCGAGTGCGAGACCCGAGCGCGAGTGCGAGACCCGAGCGAGACTGCGAGTCCCGAGAGTGACTGCGAGTCCCGAGTGTGACTGCGAGACCCGAGTGTGACTGCGAGTCCCGAGTGTGACTGCGAGTCCCGAGTGTGACTGCGAGACCCGAGTGTGACTGCGAGTCCCGAGTGTGACTGCGAGTCCCGAGTGTGACTGCGAGTCCCGGGTGTGACTGCGAGACCCGAGTGTGACTGCGAGTCCCGAGCGAGACTGCGAGTCCCGAGTGTGACTGCGAGACCCGAGTGCGACTGCGAGTCCCGAGTGTGACTGCGAGTCCCGAGCGCGAGTGCGAGTCCCGAGCGCGAGTGCGAGACGCGAGTGCGAGTCCCGAGCGCGAGTGCGAGACCCGAGTGTGACTGCGAGACCCGAGCGCGACTGCGAGTCCCGAGCGTGACTGCGAGTCCCGAGTGTGACTGCGAGTCCCGAGTGTGACTGCGAGACCCGAGTGTGACTGCGAGTCCCGAGGGCGACTGCGAGGCCCGAGTGAGACTGCGAGTCCCGAGAGCGACTGCGAGACCCGAGTGCGACTGCGAGACCCGAGTGTGACTGCGAGACCCGAGTGTGACTGCGAGTCCCGAGTGTGACTGCGAGACCCGAGTGTGACTGCGAGTCCCGAGCGCGACTGCGAGTCCCGAGCGAGACTGCGAGTCCCGAGTGTGACTGCGAGACCCGAGTGTGACTGCGAGACCCGAGTGTGACTGCGAGTCCCGAGCGCGACAGCGAGTCCCGAGTGTGACTGCGAGTCCCGAGTGCGACTGAGAGTCCCGAGCGTGACTGCGAGTCCCGAGTGTGACTGCGAGTCCCGAGTGAGACTGCGAGTCCCGAGTGTGACTGCGAGACCCGAGTGTGACTGCGAGTCCCGAGTGAGACTGCGAGCCCCGAGTGTGACTGCGAGTCCCGAGCGAGACTGCGAGCCCCGAGTGTGACTGCGAGTCCCGAGCGAGACTGCGAGCCCCGAGTGTGACTGCGAGTCCCGAGCGTGACTGCGAGACCCGAGTGTGACTGCGAGTCCCGAGTGCGACTGCGAGACCCGAGTGTGACTGCGAGTCCCGAGTGTGACTGCGAGACCCGAGTGTGACTGCGAGTCCCGAGTGTGACTGCGAGTCCCGAGTGTGACTGCGAGTCCCGAGTGCGACAGCGAGACCCGAGTGTGACTGCAAGTCCCGAGTGTGACTGCGAGTCCCGAGTGTGACTGCGAGTCCCGAGTGTGACTGCGAGACCCGAGTGTGACTGCGAGTCCCGAGTGTGACTGCGAGTCCCGAGAGCGACAGCGAGACCCGAGCGTGACTGCGAGACCCGAGTGTGACTGCGAGACCCGAGTGTGACTGCGAGTCCCGAGTGTGACTGCGAGTCCCGAGTGCGACAGCGAGACCCGAGTGTGACTGCGAGTCCCGAGTGCGACTGCGAGTCCCGAGCGCGACTGCGAGTCCCGAGCGCGACAGCGAGACCCGAGTGTGACTGCGAGACCCGAGTGTGACTGCGAGTCCCGAGTGTGACTGCGAGACCCGAGTGTGACTGCGAGTCCCGAGTGTGACTGCGAGTCCCGAGTGCGACAGCGAGACCCGAGTGTGACTGCGAGACCCGAGTGTGACTGCGAGTCCCGAGCGCGACTGCGAGTCCCGAGTGTGACTGCGAGTCCCGAGCGCGACTGCGAGACCCGAGTGTGACTGCGAGTCCCGAGTGTGACTGCGAGTCCCGAGTGCGACAGCGAGTCCCGAGCGCGACTGCGAGTCCCGAGTGTGACTGCGAGTCCCGAGCGCGACTGCGAGACCCGAGTGTGACTGCGAGACCCGAGTGTGACTGCGAGACCCGAGTGTGACTGCGAGACCCGAGTGTGACTGCGAGTCCCGAGAGTGACTGCGAGTCCCGAGTGTGACTGCGAGTCCCGAGTGTGACTGCGAGACCCGAGCGCGACTGCGAGTACCGAGCGCGACTGCGAGTCCCGAGTGTGACTGCGAGTCCCGAGTGTGACTGCGAGACCCGAGCGCGACTGCGAGTCCCGAGTGTGACTGCGAGTCCCGAGTGTGACTGCGAGTCCCGGGCGCGACTGCGAGTCCCGAGTGTGACTGCGAGTCCCGGGCGCGACTGCGAGACCCGAGTGTGACTGCGAGACCCGAGCGCGACTGCGAGTCCCGAGTGTGACTGCGAGACCCGAGTGTGACTGCGAGACCCGAGTGCGACTGCGAGTCCCGAGCGTGACTGCGAGTCCCGAGTGTGACTGCGAGTCCCGAGTGTGACTGCGTGTCCCGAGTGTGACTGCGAGACCCGAGCGCGACTGCGAGTCCCGAGTGTGACTGCGAGTCCCGAGCGCGACTGCGAGACCCGAGCGCGACTGCGAGTCCCGAGTGAGACTGCGAGTCCCGAGTGTGACTGCGAGTCCCGAGTGTGACTGCGAGACCCGAGCGCGACTGCGAGTCCCGAGTGTGACTGCGAGTCCCGAGTGTGACTGCGAGTCCCGAGTGTGACTGCGAGACCCGAGCGCGACTGCGAGTCCCGAGTGTGACTGCGAGTCCCGAGCGCGACTGCGAGACCCGAGCGCGACTGCGAGTCCCGAGTGAGACTGCGAGTCCCGAGTGTGACTGCGAGTCCCGAGTGTGACTGCGAGACCCGAGCGCGACTGCGAGTCCCGAGTGTGACTGCGAGTCCCGAGTGTGACTGCGAGTCCCGAGTGTGACTGCGAGACCCGAGTGTGACTGCGAGTCCCGAGTGTGACTGCGAGTCCCGAGTGTGACTGCGAGACCCGAGCGCGACTGCGAGTCCCGAGTGTGACTGCGAGACCCGAGTGTGACTGCGAGTCCCGAGTGTGACTGCGAGACCCGAGTGTGACTGCGAGTCCCGAGTGCGACTGCGAGTCCCGAGCGTGACTGCGAGTCCCGAGCGCGACTGCGAGTCCCGAGTGTGACTGCGAGACCCGAGTGTGACTGCGAGTCCCGAGTGTGACTGCGAGACCCGAGTGTGACTGTGAGACCCGAGCGCGACTGCGAGTCCCGAGTGCGACTGCGAGTCCCGAGCGTGACTGCGAGTCCCGAGCGCGACTGCGAGTCCCGAGTGTGACTGCGAGACCCGAGTGTGACTGCGAGTCCCGAGTGTGACTGCGAGACCCGAGTGTGACTGTGAGACCCGAGCGCGACTGCGAGTCCCGAGCGCGACTGCGAGACCCGAGTGTGACTGCGAGACCCGAGCGCGACTGCGAGTCCCGAGTGCGACTGCGAGTCCCGAGCGCGACTGCGAGTCCCGAGTGCGACTGCGAGTCCCGAGTGTGACTGCGAGTCCCGAGTGTGACTGCGAGACCCGAGCGTGACTGCGAGTCCCGAGCGCGACTGCGAGTCCCGAGCGCGACTGCGAGTCCCGAGTGTGACTGCGAGTCCCGAGTGTGACTGCGAGACCCGAGTGTGACTGCGAGTCCCGAGTGTGACTGCGAGTCCCGAGTGTGACTGCGAGACCCGAGTGTGACTGCGAGTCCCGAGTGTGACTGCGAGTCCCGAGTGTGACTGCGAGACCCGAGTGTGACTGCGAGTCCCGAGCGCGACTGCGAGTCCCGAGCGCGACTGCGAGTCCCGAGTGTGACTGCGAGACCCGAGTGTGACTGCGAGTCCCGAGTGTGACTGCGAGTCCCGAGTGTGACTGCGAGTCCCGAGCGAGACTGCGAGTCCCGAGTGTGACTGCGAGACCCGAGTGTGACTGCGAGTCCCGAGTGTGACTGCGAGTCCCGAGCGAGACTGCGAGTCCCGAGCGCGATAGCGAGTCCCGAGTGTGACTGCGAGTCCCGAGTGTGACTGCGAGTCCCGAGTGTGACTGCGAGACCCGAGTGTGACTGCGAGTCCCGAGCGAGACTGCGAGTCCCGAGCGCGATAGCGAGTCCCGAGTGTGACTGCGAGTCCCGAGTGTGACTGCGAGACCCGAGTGTGACTGCGAGTCCCGAGCGCGATAGCGAGTCCCGAGTGAGACTGCGAGACCCGAGTGTGACTGCGAGTCCCGAGTGTGACTGCGAGACCCGAGTGTGACTGCGAGACCCGAGTGTGACTGCGAGTCCCGAGCGCGATAGCGAGTCCCGAGTGTGACTGCGAGTCCCGAGTGTGACTGCGAGTCCCGAGTGTGACTGCGAGACCCGAGTGTGACTGCGGGTCCCGAGCGCGACTGCGAGTCCCGAGTGTGACTGCGAGTCCCGAGTGTGACTGCGAGACCCGAGTGTGACTGCGAGTCCCGAGTGTGACTGCGAGTCCCGAGCGCGACTGCGAGTCCCGAGTGTGACTGCGAGACCCGAGCGCGACTGCGAGTCCCGAGTGTGACTGCGAGTCCCGACTGCGAGTCCCGAGCGTGACTGCGAGTCCCGACTGCGAGTCCCGAGTGTGACTGCGAGTCCCGAGCGCGACTGCGAGTCCCGAGTGTGACTGCGAGTCCCGACTGCGAGTCCCGAGCGTGACTGCGAGTCCCGACTGCGAGTCCCGAGTGTGACTGCGAGTCCCGACTGCGAGTCCCGAGTGTGACTGCGAGTCCCGAGCGCGACTGCGAGTCCCGAGTGTGACTGCGAGTCCCGACTGCGAGTCCCGAGTGTGACTGCGAGTCCCGAGCGCGACTGCGAGACCCGAGCGTGACTGCGAGTCCCGAGCGCGACTGCGAGACCCGAGTGTGACTGCGAGACCCGAGCGCGACTGCGAGACCCGACTGCGAGTCCCGAGTGTGACTGCGAGTCCCGAGTGTGACTGCGAGTCCCGACTGCGAGTCCCGAGCGTGACTGCGAGTCCCGAGAGTGACTGCGAGACCCGAGTGTGACTGCGAGTCCCGAGCGCGACTGCGAGACCCGAGTGTGACTGCGAGTCCCGAGTGTGACTGCGAGTCCCGAGTGTGACTGCGAGTCCCGAGCGCGACTGCGAGTCCCGAGAGTGACTGCGAGACCCGAGCGTGACTGCGAGTCCCGAGCGCGACTGCGAGACCCGAGTGTGACTGCGAGTCCCGAGTGTGACTGCGAGTCCCGAGCGCGACTGCGAGTCCCGAGTGTGACTGCGAGACCCGAGCGTGACTGCGAGTCCCGAGCGCGACTGCGAGACCCGAGTGTGACTGCGAGTCCCGAGTGTGACTGCGAGACCCGAGTGTGACTGCGAGTCCGGAGTGTGACTGCGAGCCCCGAGTGTGACTGCGAGACCCGAGCGCGACTGCGAGACCCGAGCGAGACTGCGAGTCCCGAGTGTGACTGCGAGCCCCGAGCGCGACTGCGAGCCCCGAGTGTGACTGCGAGTCCCGAGTGTGACTGCGAGTCCCGAGCGCGACTGCGAGTCCCGAGTGTGACTGCGAGACCCGAGTGTGACTGCGAGACCCGAGTGTGACTGCGAGTCCCGAGTGTGACTGCGAGTCCCGAGTGTGACTGCGAGTCCCGAGCGCGACTGCGAGTCCCGAGTGTGACTGCGAGTCCCGAGTGTGACTGCGAGTCCCGAGCGCGACTGCGAGCCCCGAGCGCGACTGCGAGTCCCGAGTGTGACTGCGAGCCCCGAGCGCGACTGCGAGTCCCGAGTGTGACTGCGAGTCCCGAGTGAGACTGCGAGTCCCGAGCGCGACTGCGAGACCCGAGCGAGACTGCGAGTCCCGAGTGTGACTGCGAGCCCCGAGCGCGACTGCGAGTCCCGAGCGCGACTGCGAGTCCCGAGTGAGACTGCGAGACCCGAGCGCGACTGCGAGCCCCGAGCGCGACTGCGAGTCCCGAGCGCGACTGCGAGTCCCGAGTGAGACTGCGAGACCCGAGTGTGACTGCGAGTCCCGAGCGTGACTGCGAGTCCCGAGCGCGATAGCGAGTCCCGAGTGTGACTGCGAGACCCGAGTGAGACTGCGAGTCCCGAGCGTGACTGCGAGTCCCGAGCGCGATAGCGAGTCCCGAGCGCGACTGCGAGTCCCGAGTGAGACTGCGAGACCCGAGTGAGACTGCGAGTCCCGAGCGCGACTGCGAGACCCGAGCGTGACTGCGAGTCCCGAGCGCGATAGCGAGTCCCGAGTGTGACTGCGAGACCCGAGTGTGACTGCGAGTCCCGAGTGTGACTGCGAGACCCGAGCGTGACTGCGAGTCCCGAGTGCGACTGCGAGTCCCGAGCGTGACTGCGAGACCCGAGTGTGACTGCGAGACCCGAGTGTGACTGCGAGTCCCGAGTGTGACTGCGAGACCCGAGTGTGACTGCGAGACCCGAGTGTGACTGCGAGTCCCGAGCGCGATAGCGAGTCCCGAATGTGACTGCGAGTCCCGAGCGTGACTGCGAGACCCGAGTGTGACTGCGAGACCCGAGCGTGACTGCGAGTCCCGAGCGCGACTGCGAGTCCCGAGCGTGACTGCGAGTCCCGAGTGTGACTGCGAGACCCGAGTGTGACTGCGAGACCCGAGTGTGACTGCGAGACCCGAGTGTGACTGCGAGCCCCGAGTGTGACTGCGAGACCCCAGTGTGACTGCGAGACCCGAGCGTGACTGCGAGTCCCGAGAGCGACTGCGAGTCCCGAGGGTGACTGCGAGTCCCGAGTGTGACTGCGAGACCCGAGCGCGACTGCGAGTCCCGAGCGTGACTGCGAGTCCCGAGTGTGACTGCGAGTCCCGAGTGTGACTGCGAGACCCGAGTGTGACTGCGAGACCCGAGTGTGACTGCGAGTCCCGAGCGCGACTGCGAGTCCCGAGTGTGACTGCGAGTCCCGAGTGTGACTGCGAGTCCCGAGTGTGACTGCGAGACCCGAGCGCGACTGCGAGTCCCGAGCGCGACTTCGAGTCTCGAGCGCGACTGCGAGTCCCGAGTGTGACTGCGAGTCCCGAGTGTGACTGCGAGACCCGAGTGTGACTGCGAGACCCGAGTGTGACTGCGAGTCCCGAGTGCGATAGCGAGTCCCGAGTGTGACTGCGAGTCCCGAGTGTGACTGCGAGTCCCGAGTGTGACTGCGAGACCCGAGCGCGACTGCGAGTCCCGAGTGTGACTGCGAGACCCGAGTGTGACTGCGAGTCCCGAGTGCGACAGCGAGTCCCGAGCGCGACAGCGAGTCCCGAGCGTGACTGCGAGTCCCGAGCGCGACTGCGAGTCCCGAGTGTGACTGCGAGTCCCGAGCGCGACTGCGAGTCCCGAGTGCGACAGCGAGTCCCGAGCGCGACAGCGAGTCCCGAGTGTGACTGCGAGTCCCGAGTGTGACTGCGAGTCCCGAGTGCGACTGCGAGACCCGAGAGTGACTGCGAGACCCGAGCGCGACTGCGAGTCCCGAGCGCGACTGCGAGTCCGAGCGAGACTGCGAGACCCGAGTGTGACTGCGAGTCCCGAGTGTGACTGCGAGACCCGAGGGCGACTGCGAGTCCCGAGTGTGACTGCGAGTCCCGAGCGCGACTGCGAGTCCGAGCGAGACTGCGAGTCCCGAGCGCGACTGCGAGTCCCGAGCGTGACTGCGAGACCCGAGGGCGACTGCGAGTCCCGAGTGTGACTGCGAGACCCGAGTGTGACTGCGAGACCCGAGGGCGACTGCGAGTCCCGAGTGTGACTGCGAGACCCGAGTGTGACTGCGAGTCCCGAGCGCGACTGCGAGTCCGAGCGAGACTGCGAGTCCCGAGTGTGACTGCGAGTCCCGAGTGTGACTGCGAGTCCCGAGTGTGACTGCGAGACCCGAGTGTGACTGCGAGACCCGAGTGTGACTGCGAGACCCGAGTGTGACTGCGAGACCCGAGTGTGACTGCGAGTCCCGAGCGCGACTGCGAGTCCCGAGTGTGACTGCGAGACCCGAGTGTGACTGCGAGACCCGAGTGTGACTGCGAGTCCCGAGCGCGACTGCGAGTCCGAGCGAGACTGCGAGTCCCGAGCGCGACTGCGAGTCCCGAGTGTGACTGCGAGTCCCGAGTGTGACTGCGAGTCCCGAGTGTGACTGCGAGTCCCGAGCGTGACTGCGAGTCCCGAGCGCGACTGCGAGACCCGAGTGTGACTGCGAGTCCCGAGCGTGACTGCGAGACCAGAGGGCGACTGCGAGTCCCGAGTGTGACTGCGAGTCCCGAGTGTGACTGCGAGTCCCGAGCGCGACTGCGAGACCCGAGTGTGACTGCGAGACCCGAGCGCGACTGCGAGACCCGAGTGTGACTGCGAGTCCCGAGTGTGACTGCGAGACCCGAGCGCGACTGCGAGACCCGAGTGTGACTGCGAGACCCGAGTGTGACTGCGAGTCCCGAGTGTGACTGCGAGACCCGAGTGTGACTGCGAGTCCCGAGTGTGACTGCGAGTCCCGAGTGTGACTGCGAGTCCCGAGCGCGACTGCGAGACCCGAGTGTGACTGCGAGTCCCGAGTGTGACTGCGAGTCCCGAGCGCGACTGCGAGTCCCGAGCGCGACTGCGAGTCCCGAGCGCGACTGCGAGACCCGAGTGTGACTGCGAGTCCCGAGTGTGACTGCGAGTCCCGAGTGTGACTGCGAGTCCCGAGTGTGACTGCGAGACCCGAGAGCGACTGCGAGACCCGAGTGTGACTGCGAGTCCCGAGCGCGACAGCGAGTCCCGAGTGTGACTGCGAGTCCCGAGTGTGACTGCGAGTCCCGAGCGCGACTGCGAGTCCCGAGTGTGACTGCGAGACCCGAGTGTGACTGCGAGTCCCGAGCGTGACTGCGAGTCCCGAGCGTGACTGCGAGACCCGAGCGCGACTGCGAGTCCCGAGCGCGACTGCGAGACCCGAGTGTGACTGCGAGTCCCGAGTGTGACTGCGAGTCCCGAGTGTGACTGCGAGTCCCGAGTGTGACTGCGAGACCCGAGAGCGACTGCGAGACCCGAGTGTGACTGCGAGTCCCGAGCGCGACTGCGAGTCCCGAGTGCGACTGCGAGTCCCGAGCGTGACTGCGAGACCCGAGCGCGACTGCGAGACCCGAGTGTGACTGCGAGTCCCGAGTGTGACTGCGAGTCCCGAGTGCGACTGCGAGTCCCGAGCGTGACTGCGAGACCCGAGCGCGACTGCGAGTCCCGAGCGCGACTGCGAGTCCCGAGTGTGACTGCGAGACCCGAGCGCGACTGCGAGTCCCGAGAGTGACTGCGAGTCCCGAGCGCGACTGCGAGTCCCGAGTGTGACTGCGAGTCCCGAGCGCGACTGCGAGTCCCGAGTGTGACTGCGAGACCCGAGTGTGACTGCGAGTCCCGAGGGGGACTGCGAGTCCCGAGTGTGACTGCGAGACCCGAGTGCGACTGCGAGTCCCGAGTGCGACTGCGAGTCCCGAGTGTGACTGCGAGACCCGAGTGTGACTGCGAGTCCCGAGTGGGACTGCGAGTCCCGAGTGTGACTGCGAGTCCCGAGTGTGACAGCGAGCCCCGAGCGCGACTGCGAGTCCCGAGAGTGACTGCGAGTCCCGAGTGTGACTGCGAGACCCGAGTGTGACTGCGAGACCCGAGTGCGACTGCGAGCCCCGAGCGCGACTGCGAGTCCCGAGAGTGACTGCGAGTCCCGAGTGCGACTGTGAGACCCGAGTGTGACTGCGAGTCCCGAGTGTGACTGCGAGTCCCGAGTGCGACTGCGAGCCCCGAGCGCGACTGCGAGTCCCCGAGAGTGACTGCGAGTCCCGAGTGTGACTGCGAGTCCCGAGTGTGACTGCGAGTCCCGAGAGTGACTGCGAGTCCCGAGTGTGACTGCGAGTCCCGAGTGTGACTGCGAGACCCGAGTGCGACTGCGAGTCCCGAGAGTGACTGCGAGACACCGAGTGTGACTGCGAGTCCCGAGTGTGACTGCGAGCCCCGAGCGCGACTGCGAGTCCCGAGAGTGACTGCGAGTCCCGAGTGCGACTGCGAGTCCGAGCGAGACTGCGAGTCCCGAGTGTGACTGCGAGTCCCGAGTGTGACTGCGAGTCCCGAGCGCGACTGCGAGACCCGAGTGTGACTGCGAGACCCGAGTGTGACTGCGAGTCCCGAGTGTGACTGCGAGTCCCGAGCGCGACTGCGAGACCCCAGCGTGACTGCGAGACCCGAGTGTGACTGCGAGTGCCGAGCGCGACTGCGAGTCCCGAGTGTGACTGCGAGTCCCGAGTGCGACTGCGAGACCCGAGTGTGACTGCGAGACCCGAGTGTGACTGCGAGTCCCGAGTGTGACTGCGAGTCCCGAGCGCGACTGCGAGTCCCGAGCCCGACTGCGAGTCCCGAGTGTGACTGCGAGTCCCGAGTGCGACTGCGTGTCCCGAGTGCGACTGCGAGTCCCGAGTGTGACTGCGAGTCCCGAGTGTGACTGCGAGTCCCGAGTGCGACTGCGAGACCCGAGTGTGACTGCGAGACCCGAGTGTGACTGCGAGTCCCGAGTGTGACTGCGAGTCCCGAGTGTGACTGCGAGTCCCGAGTGCGACTGCGAGACCCGAGTGCGACTGCGAGACCCGAGTGTGACTGCGAGACCCGAGCGCGACTGCGAGTCCCGAGTGTGACTGCGA
This sequence comes from Scyliorhinus torazame, assembly GCF_047496885.1. Classification (NCBI taxonomy): domain Eukaryota; kingdom Metazoa; phylum Chordata; class Chondrichthyes; order Carcharhiniformes; family Scyliorhinidae; genus Scyliorhinus; species Scyliorhinus torazame. The sequence continues at coordinate 338,430,690 of NC_092710.1, read as the reverse complement.
GACCCGAGTGTGACTGCGAGACCCGAGTGTGACTGCGAGTCCCGAGCGTGACTGCGAGACCCGAGTGTGACTGCGAGTCCCGAGCGTGACTGCGAGACCCGAGTGTGACTGCGAGTCCCGAGCGTGACTGCGAGTCCCGAGTGTGACTGCGAGACCCGAGTGTGACTGCGAGACCCGAGTGTGACTGCGAGTCCCGAGCGTGACTGCGAGACCCGAGTGTGACTGCGAGACCCGAGTGCGACTGCGAGACCCGAGTGCGACTGCGAGTCCCGAGTGCGACTGCGAGACCCGAGTGCGACTGCGAGACCCGAGCGCGACTGCGAGTCCCGAGTGTGACTGCGAGACCCGAGTGTGACTGCGAGACCCGAGTGTGACTGCGAGACCCGAGTGCGACTGCGAGCCCCGAGTGCGACTGCGAGTCCCGAGTGTGACTGCGAGACCCGAGTGCGACTGCGAGACCCGAGTGTGACTGCGAGTCCCGAGTGTGACTGCGAGACCCGAGCGCGACTGCGAGTCCCGAGTGTGACTGCGAGACCCGAGTGTGACTGCGAGTCCCGAGTGTGACTGCGAGACCCGGGCGTGACTGCGAGTCCCGAGTGTGACTGCGAGACCCGAGTGTGACTGCGAGACCCGAGCGTGACTGCGAGTCCCGAGTGTGACTGCGAGACCCGAGTGTGACTGCGAGTCCCGAGCGCGACTGCGAGTCCCGAGTGTGACTGCGAGACCCGAGTGTGACTGCGAGCCCCGAGCGCGACTGCGAGTCCCGAGAGTGACTGCGAGACCCGAGTGTGACTGCGAGACCCGAGAGTGACTGCGAGTCCCGAGTGTGACTGCGAGTCCCGAGTGTGACTGCGAGACCCGAGTGTGACTGCGAGACCCGAGTGTGACTGCGAGACCCGAGTGTGACTGCGAGACCCGAGTGTGACTGCGAGTCCCGAGTGTGACTGCGAGACCCGAGTGCGACTGCGAGACCCGAGTGTGACTGCGAGACCCGAGTGTGACTGCGAGTCCCGAGCGTGACTGCGAGCCCCGAGCGCGACTGCGAGTCCCGAGCGTGACTGCGAGTCCCGAGTGTGACTGCGAGTCCCGAGCGAGACTGCGAGACCCGAGCGCGACTGCGAGCCCCGAGCGCGACTGCGAGTCCCGAGTGTGACTGCGAGTCCCGAGCGCGACTGCGAGACCCGAGTGTGACTGCGAGTCCCGAGTGTGACAGCGAGTCCCGAGCACGACAGCGAGTCCCGAGCGCGACTGCGAGTCCCGAGCGCGACTGCGAGTCCCGAGTGTGACTGCGAGTCCCGAGCGCGACTGCGAGTCCCGAGTGTGACTGCGAGTCCCGAGCGCGACTGCGAGTCCCGAGTGTGACTGCGAGTCCCGAGTGTGACTGCGAGACCCGAGCGCGACTGCGAGTCCCGAGTGTGACTGCGAGACCCGAGCGTGACTGCGAGTCCCGAGTGTGACTGCGAGTCCCGAGTGTGACTGCGAGACCCGAGTGTGACTGCGAGTCCCGAGCGCGACTGCGAGTCCCGAGTGTGACTGCGAGACCCGAGTGTGACTGCGAGTCCCGAGCGCGACTGCGAGACCCGAGTGTGACTGCGAGTCCCGAGCGTGACTGCGAGTCCCGAGTGTGACTGCGAGACCCGAGTGTGACTGCGAGTCCCGAGCGTGACTGCGAGTCCCGAGTGTGACTGCGAGACCCGAGTGTGACTGCGAGACCCGAGTGTGACTGCGAGACCCGAGTGTGACTGCGAGTCCCGAGCGCGACTGCGAGTCCCGAGTGTGACTGCGAGACCCGAGCGTGACTGCGAGCCCCGAGTGTGACTGCGAGACCCGAGTGTGACTGCGAGACCCGAGTGTGACTGCGAGACCCGAGTGTGACTGCGAGTCCCGAGTGTGACTGCGAGACCCGAGTGTGACTGCGAGTCCCGAGTGTGACTGCGAGTCCCGAGCACGACAGCGAGTCCCGAGTGTGACTGCGAGTCCCGAGCGCGACAGCGAGTCCCGAGTGTGACAGCGAGTCCCGAGTGAGACTGCGAGTCCCGAGTGTGACTGCGAGACCCGAGTGCGACTGCGAGACCCGAGTGTGACTGCGAGACCCGAGTGTGACTGCGAGTCCCGAGCGTGACTGCGAGTCCCGAGTGCGACAGCGAGTCCCGAGTGTGACTGCGAGTCCCGAGTGTGACTGCGAGACCCGAGTGTGACTGCGAGTCCCGAGTGTGACTGCGAGTCCCGAGTGTGACTGCGAGTCCCGAGTGTGACTGCGAGACCCGAGGGCGACTGCGAGACCCGAGGGCGACTGCGAGTCCCGAGCGCGACTGCGAGTCCCGAATGTGACAGCGAGTCCCGAGTGTGACTGCGAGACCCGAGTGTGACTGCGAGTCCCGAGCGCGACTGCGAGTCCCGAGTGTGACTGCGAGTCCCGAGCGCGACTGCGAGTCCCGAATGTGACTGCGAGACCCGAGTGTGACTGCGAGTCCCGAGTGTGACTGCGAGACCCGAGTGCGACTGCGAGTCCCGAGCACGACTGCGAGTCCCGAGTGTGACTGCGAGTCCCCGAGTGTGACTGCGAGTCCCGAGTGTGACTGCGAGTCCCGAGCGTGACTGCGAGACCCGAGCGCGACAGCGAGACCCGAGTGTGACTGCGAGTCCCGAGTGTGACTGCGAGTCCCGAGTGTGACTGCGAGTCCCGAGTGTGACTGCGAGACCCGAGCGCGACAGCGAGACCCGAGTGTGACTGCGAGTCCCGAGCACGACTGCGAGTCCCGAGTGTGACTGCGAGTCCCCGAGCGTGACTGCGAGTCCCGAGTGCGACTGCGAGTCCCGAGTGTGACTGCGAGTCCCGAGTGTGACTGCGAGACCCGAGTGTGACTGCGAGACCCGAGCGTGACTGCGAGTCCCGAGTGTGACTGCGAGTCCCGAGCGCGACTGCGAGACCCGAGTGTGACTGCGAGTCCCGAGTGTGACTGCGAGTCCCGAGTGAGACTGCGAGTCCCGAGTGTGACTGCGAGTCCCGAGCGCGACTGCGAGACCCGAGTGTGACTGCGAGACCCGAGCGCGACTGCGAGACCCGAGAGTGACTGCGAGACCCGAGCGCGACTGCGAGTCCCGAGTGTGACTGCGAGTCCCGAGTGTGACTGCGAGACCCGAGTGTGACTGCGAGTCCCGAGTGTGACTGCGAGACCCGAGTGTGACTGCGAGTCCCGAGTGTGACTGCGAGTCCCGAGTGTGACTGCGAGTCCCGAGCGTGACTGCGAGTCCCGAGTGTGACTGCGAGTCCCGAGTGCGACTGCGAGACCCGAGTGTGACTGCGAGACCCGAGTGTGACTGCGAGACCCGAGAGTGACTGCGAGACCCGAGTGTGACAGCGAGTCCCGAGTGCGACTGCGAGACCCGAGCGTGACAGCGAGTCCCGAGCGCGACAGCGAGACCCGAGTGTGACTGCGAGTCCCGAGCGTGACAGCGAGTCCCGAGCGCGACTGCGAGACCCGAGCGCGACTGCGAGTCCCGAGCGCGACAGCGAGACCCGAGTGTGACTGCGAGTCCCGAGCGCGACTGCGAGACAAGAGCGCGACTGCGAGTCCCGAGTGTGACTGCGAGTCCCGAGCGTGACAGCGAGTCCCGAGTGCGACTGCGAGACCCGAGTGTGACTGCGAGACCCGAGTGCGACTGCGAGACCCGAGCGGGACAGCGAGTCCCGAGCGCGACAGCGAGACCCGAGTGTGACTGCGAGTCCCGAGTGTGACTGCGAGTCCCGAGCGCGACAGCGAGACCCGAGTGTGACTGCGAGACCCGAGTGTGACTGCGAGTCCCGAGTGCGACTGCGAGACCCGAGTGTGACTGCGAGTCCCGAGTGTGACTGCGAGTCCCGAGTGCGACTGCGAGTCCCGAGTGTGACTGCGAGTCCCGAGCGTGACTGCGAGCCCCGAGTGTGACTGCGAGACCCGAGTGTGACTGCGAGACCCGAGCGCGACTGCGAGTCCCGAGTGTGACTGCGAGTCCCGAGTGTGACTGCGAGTCCCGAGCGTGACTGCGAGACCCGAGTGTGACTGCGAGTCCCGAGTGTGACTGCGAGACCCGAGCGCGACTGCGAGTCCCGAGTGTGACTGCGAGTCCCGAGCGCGACTGCGAGACCCGAGTGTGACTGCGAGTCCCGAGTGTGACTGCGAGTCCCGAGTGTGACTGCGAGACCCGAGCGCGACTGCGAGTCCCGAGTGTGACTGCGAGACCCGAGTGTGACTGCGAGTCCCGAGTGTGACTGCGAGTCCCGAGTGTGACTGCGAGTCCCGAGCGTGACTGCGAGACCCGAGTGTGACTGCGAGTCCCGAGTGTGACTGCGAGTCCCGAGTGTGACTGCGAGACCCGAGTGTGACTGCGAGTCCCGAGTGTGACTGCGAGTCCCGAGTGTGACTGCGAGTCCCGAGTGTGACTGCGAGACCCGAGTGTGACTGCGAGTCCCGAGTGTGACTGCGAGTCCCGAGTGCGACTGCGAGTCCCGAGCGTGACTGCGAGTCCCGAGTGTGACTGCGAGTCCCGAGTGTGACTGCGAGACCCGAGTGTGACTGCGAGTCCCGAGTGTGACTGCGAGTCCCGAGTGCGACTGCGAGTCCCGAGCGCGACTGCGAGTCCCGAGTGTGACTGCGAGACCCGAGTGTGACTGCGAGTCCCGAGTGTGACTGCGAGACCCGAGCGTGACTGCGAGTCCCGAGTGTGACTGCGAGTCCCGAGTGTGACTGCGAGACCCGAGTGTGACTGCGAGACCCGAGTGTGACTGCGAGTCCCGAGTGTGACTGCGAGTCCCGAGTGTGACTGCGAGTCCCGAGTGTGACTGCGAGACCCGAGTGTGACTGCGAGTCCCGAGTGTGACTGCGAGTCCCGAGTGCGACTGCGAGTCCCGAGCGTGACTGCGAGTCCCGAGTGTGACTGCGAGTCCCGAGTGTGACTGCGAGACCCGAGTGTGACTGCGAGTCCCGAGTGTGACTGCGAGTCCCGAGTGCGACTGCGAGTCCCGAGCGCGACTGCGAGTCCCGAGTGTGACTGCGAGACCCGAGTGTGACTGCGAGTCCCGAGTGTGACTGCGAGACCCGAGCGTGACTGCGAGTCCCGAGTGTGACTGCGAGTCCCGAGTGTGACTGCGAGACCCGAGTGTGACTGCGAGACCCGAGTGTGACTGCGAGACCCGAGTGTGACTGCGAGACCCGAGTGTGACTGCGAGTCCCGAGTGTGACTGCGAGTCCCGAGCGCGACTGCGAGTCCCGAGTGTGACTGCGAGACCCGAGCGCGACTGCGAGTCCCGAGTGTGACTGCGAGTCCCGACTGCGAGTCCCGACTGCGAGTCCCGAGTGTGACTGCGAGTCCCGAGCGCGACTGCGAGTCCCGAGTGTGACTGCGAGTCCCGACTGCGAGTCCCGAGCGTGACTGCGAGTCCCGACTGCGAGTCCCGAGTGTGACTGCGAGTCCCGAGTGTGACTGCGAGTCCCGACTGCGAGTCCCGAGTGTGACTGCGAGTCCCGAGCGCGACTGCGAGTCCCGAGTGTGACTGCGAGTCCCGACTGCGAGTCCCGAGTGTGACTGCGAGTCCCGAGCGCGACTGCGAGACCCGAGCGTGACTGCGAGTCCCGAGCGCGACTGCGAGACCCGAGCGCGACTGCGAGACCCGACTGCGAGTCCCGAGTGTGACTGCGAGTCCCGAGTGTGACTGCGAGTCCCGACTGCGAGTCCCGAGCGTGACTGCGAGTCCCGAGAGTGACTGCGAGACCCGAGTGTGACTGCGAGTCCCGAGTGTGACTGCGAGTCCCGAGCGAGACTGCGAGTCCCGAGCGCGACTGCGAGACCCGAGTGTGACTGCGAGTCCCGAGTGTGACTGCGAGTCCCGAGTGTGACTGCGAGTCCCGAGCGCGACTGCGAGTCCCGAGAGTGACTGCGAGACCCGAGTGTGACTGCGAGTCCCGAGCGCGACTGCGAGACCCGAGTGTGACTGCGAGTCCCGAGTGTGACTGCGAGACCCGAGTGTGACTGCGAGTCCCGAGTGTGACTGCGAGCCCCGAGTGTGACTGCGAGACCCGAGCGCGACTGCGAGTCCCGAGTGTGACTGCGAGTCCCGAGTGTGACTGCGAGACCCGAGTGCGACTGCGAGACCCGAGCGCGACTGCGAGTCCCGAGAGTGACTGCGAGTCCCGAGTGTGACTGCGAGTCCCGAGTGTGACAGCGAGTCCCGAGTGTGACTGCGAGTCCCGAGTGTGACTGCGAGACCCGAGCCTGACTGCGAGTCCCGAGAGTGACTGCGAGTCCCGAGCGAGACTGCGAGTCCCGAGTGTGACTGCGAGTCCCGAGTGTGACTGCGAGACCCGAGTGTGACTGCGAGACCCGAGTGCGACTGCGAGTCCCGAGAGTGACTCCGAGTCCCGAGTGCGACTGCGAGACCCGAGTGTGACTGCGAGTCCCGAGCGCGACTGCGAGACCCGAGCGAGACTGCGAGACCCGAGTGTGACTGCGAGACCCGAGCGCGACTGCGAGTCCCGAGAGTGACTGCGAGTCCCGAGTGTGACTGCGAGTCCCGAGTGTGACAGCGAGTCCCGAGTGTGACTGCGAGTCCCGAGTGTGACTGCGAGACCCGAGCCTGACTGCGAGTCCCGAGAGTGACTGCGAGTCCCGAGCGAGACTGCGAGTCCCGAGTGTGACTGCGAGTCCCGAGTGTGACTGCGAGACCCGAGTGTGACTGCGAGACCCGAGTGTGACTGCGAGTCCCGAGCGCGACAGCGAGACCCGAGCCTGACTGCGAGTCCCGAGAGTGACTGCGAGTCCCGAGCGAGACTGCGAGTCCCGAGTGTGACTGCGAGTCCCGAGCGAGACTGCGAGACCCGAGTGTGACTGCGAGTCCCGAGCGAGACTGCGAGTCCCGAGTGTGACTGCGAGTCCCGAGTGTGACTGCGAGACCCGAGTGTGACTGCGAGACCCGAGTGTGACTGCGAGACCCGAGTGCGACTGCGAGTCCCGAGTGTGACTGCGAGACCCGAGTGTGACTGCGAGACCCGAGTGCGACTGCGAGTCCCGAGAGTGACTGCGAGTCCCGAGTGCGACTGCGAGACCCGAGAGTGACTGCGAGCCCCGAGTGTGACTGCGAGTCCCGAGTGTGACTGCGAGCCCCGAGCGCGACTGCGAGTCCCGAGTGTGACTGCGAGTCCCGAGAGTGACTGCGAGTCCCGAGCGAGACTGCGAGTCCCGAGTGTGACTGCGAGCCCCGAGCGCGACTGCGAGTCCCGAGTGTGACTGCGAGACCCGAGTGTGACTGCGAGTCCCGAGCGAGACTGCGAGTCCCGAGTGCGACTGCGAGCCCCGAGCGCGACTGCGAGTCCCGAGTGTGACTGCGAGCCCCGAGCGCGACTGCGAGTCCCGAGTGTGACTGCGAGTCCCGAGTGTGACTGCGAGTCCCGAGCGTGACTGCGAGTCCCGAGTGTGACTGCGAGTCCCGAGTGTGACTGCGAGTCCCGAGCGTGACTGCGAGACCCGAGTGTGACTGCGAGTCCCGAGCGTGACTGCGAGACCCGAGCGCGACTGCGAGTCCCGAGCGCGACTGCGAGTCCCGAGCGTGACTGCGAGTCCCGAGTGAGACTGCGAGTCCCGAGCGCGATAGCGAGTCCCGAGTGTGACTGCGAGCCCCGAGCGCGACTGCGAGTCCCGAGTGAGACTGCGAGACCCGAGAGTGACAGCGAGTCCCGAGTGTGACTGCGAGACCCGAGTGTGACTGCGAGTCCCGAGCGCGATAGCGAGTCCCGAGCGCGACTGCGAGTCCCGAGTGAGACTGCGAGACCCGAGCGTGACTGCGAGTCCCGAGTGAGACTGCGAGACCCGAGCGTGACTGCGAGTCCCGAGTGAGACTGCGAGACCCGAGCGTGACTGCGAGTCCCGAGTGAGACTGCGAGTCCCGAGAGTGACAGCGAGTCCCGAGTGTGACTGCGAGACCCGAGTGTGACTGCGAGTCCCGAGCGCGACTGCGAGTCCCGAGTGAGACTGCGAGACCCGAGAGTGACAGCGAGTCCCGAGTGTGACTGCGAGACCCGAGTGTGACTGCGAGTCCCGAGCGCGATAGCGAGTCCCGAGCGCGACTGCGAGTCCCGAGTGAGACTGCGAGACCCGAGCGTGACTGCGAGTCCCGAGTGAGACTGCGAGACCCGAGCGTGACTGCGAGACCCGAGTGAGACTGCGAGTCCCGAGCGCGACTGCGAGTCCCGAGTGAGACTGCGAGTCCCGAGTGTGACTGCGAGTCCCGAGCGCGACTGCGAGACCCGAGCGTGACTGCGAGACCCGAGTGAGACTGCGAGTCCCGAGCGCGACTGCGAGTCCCGAGTGAGACTGCGAGTCCCGAGTGTGACTGCGAGTCCCGAGCGCGACTGCGAGTCCCGAGTGTGACTGCGAGTCCCGAGCGTGACTGCGAGACCCGAGTGAGACTGCGAGACCCGAGCGCGACTGCGAGTCCCGAGTGAGACTGCGAGACCCGAGCGTGACTGCGAGTCCCGAGTGAGACTGCGAGTCCCGAGTGAGACTGCGAGTCCCGAGCGTGACTGCGAGACCCGAGCGCGACTGCGAGACCCGAGTGTGACTGCGAGTCCCGAGTGTGACTGCGAGTCCCGAGTGTGACTGCGAGCCCCGAGCGCGACTGCGAGTCCCGAGTGTGACTGCGAGCCCCGAGCGCGACTGCGAGACCCGAGTGTGACTGCGAGTCCCGAGCGCGACTGCGAGTCCCGAGTGAGACTGCGAGTCCCGAGCGTGACTGCGAGTCCCGAGTGCGACTGCGAGTCCCGAGTGTGACAGCGAGTCCCGAGTGTGACTGCGAGTCCCGAGTGTGACTGCGAGTCCCGAGCGCGACAGCGAGTCCCGAGTGTGACTGCGAGTCCCGAGTGTGACTGCGAGTCCCGAGCGTGACTGCGAGTCCCGAGCGCGACAGCGAGTCCCGAGCGCGACTGCGAGTCCCGAGTGTGACTGCGAGTCCCGAGTGCGACTGCGAGTCCCGAGCGCGACTGCGAGTCCCGAGTGAGACTGCGAGACCCGAGCGTGACTGCGAGTCCCGAGTGAGACTGCGAGTCCCGAGCGTGACTGCGAGTCCCGAGCGCGATAGCGAGTCCCGAGTGTGACTGCGAGACCCGAGCGTGACTGCGAGACCCGAGTGTGACTGCGAGTCCCGAGCGCGATAGCGAGTCCCGAGTGTGACTGCGAGTCCCGAGCGTGACTGCGAGTCCCGAGTGTGACTGCGAGACCCGAGTGTGACTGCGAGACCCGAGCGTGACTGCGAGTCCCGAGCGTGACTGCGAGACCCGAGCGCGACTGCGAGTCCCGAGTGTGACTGCGAGTCCCGAGTGTGACTGCGAGACCCGAGCGTGACTGCGAGACCCGAGTGTGACTGCGAGTCCCGAGCGCGATAGCGAGTCCCGAGTGTGACTGCGAGTCCCGAGCGTGACTGCGAGACCCGAGCGCGACTGCGAGTCCCGAGTGTGACTGCGAGTCCCGAGTGTGACTGCGAGTCCCGAGCGCGACTGCGAGACCCGAGTGTGACTGCGAGACCCGAGCGCGATAGCGAGTCCCGAGTGTGACTGCGAGACCCGAGTGTGACTGCGAGACCCGAGCCCGACTGCGAGACCCGAGCGCGACTGCGAGTCCCGAGCGTGACTGCGAGTCCCGAGTGTGACTGCGAGTCCCGAGTGTGACTGCGAGACCCGAGCGCGACTGCGAGTCCCGAGTGTGACTGCGAGTCCCGAGTGTGACTGCGAGACCCGAGCGCGACTGCGAGTCCCGAGTGTGACTGCGAGTCCCGAGCGCGATAGCGAGTCCCGAGTGTGACTGCGAGTCCCGAGTGTGACTGCGAGTCCCGAGTGTGACTGCGAGACCCGAGCGCGACTGCGAGTCCCGAGTGTGACTGCGAGTCCCGAGCGCGACTGCGAGTCCCGAGTGTGACTGCGAGTCCCGAGCGTGACTGCGAGTCCCGAGCGCGATAGCGAGTCCCGAGTGTGACTGCGAGACCCGAGTGTGACTGCGAGACCCGAGCGCGACTGCGAGTCCCGAGTGTGACTGCGAGACCCGAGTGTGACTGCGAGTCCCGAGCGTGACTGCGAGTCCCGAGTGTGACTGCGAGACCCGAGTGTGACTGCGAGTCCCGAGGGCGACAGCGAGTCCCGAGTGTGACTGCGAGTCCCGAGTGTGACTGCGAGTCCCGAGCGCGACTGCGAGTCCCGAGCGCGACTGCGAGTCCCGAGCGTGACTGCGAGTCCCGAGCGCGACTGCGAGTCCCGAGCGACTGCGAGTCCCGAGTGCGACTGCGAGTCCCGAGTGTGACTGCGAGTCCCGAGCGTGACTGCGAGTCCCGAGCGCGATAGCGAGTCCCGAGAGTGACTGCGAGACCCGAGTGTGACTGCGAGTCCCGAGCGCGACTGCGAGACCCGAGTGTGACTGCGAGTCCCGAGCGCGATAGCGAGACCCGAGTGTGACTGCGAGTCCCGAGCGCGACTGCGAGTCCCGAGTGTGACTGCGAGTCCCGAGTGTGACTGCGAGTCCCGAGTGTGACTGCGAGTCCCGAGTGTGACTGCGAGACCCGAGTGTGACTGCGAGTCCCGAGCGCGACTGCGAGTCCCGAGCGCGACTGCGAGTCCCGAGAGTGACTGCGAGACCCGAGTGTGACTGCGAGTCCCGAGTGTGACTGCGAGTCCCGAGCGAGACTGCGAGACCCGAGTGTGACTGCGAGACCCGAGTGTGACTGCGAGTCCCGAGTGTGACTGCGAGTCCCGAGTGTGACTGCGAGACCCGAGTGTGACTGCGAGACCCGAGTGTGACTGCGAGTCCCGAGCGCGACTGCGAGTCCCGAGCGCGACTGCGAGTCCCGAGAGTGACTGCGAGTCCCGAGTGTGACTGCGAGTCCCGAGCGAGACTGCGAGACCCGAGTGTGACTGCGAGTCCCGAGCGCGACTGCGAGTCCCGAGCGTGACTGCGAGACCCGAGTGTGACTGCGAGTCCCGAGTGTGACTGCGAGTCCCGAGCGAGACTGCGAGACCCGAGTGTGACTGCGAGTCCCGAGCGCGACTGCGAGACCCGAGTGTGACTGCGAGTCCCGAGCGCGACTGCGAGTCCCGAGTGTGACTGCGAGTCCCGAGTGTGACTGCGAGACCCGAGTGTGACTGCGAGTCCCGAGTGTGACTGCGAGTCCCGAGTGTGACTGCGAGTCCCGAGTGTGACTGCGAGACCCGAGTGTGACTGCGAGTCCCGAGTGTGACTGCGAGTCCCGAGTGTGACTGCGAGTCCCGAGCGAGACTGCGAGTCCCGAGTGTGACTGCGAGTCCCGAGCGTGACTGCGAGACCCGAGGGCGACTGCGAGTCCCGAGCGCGACTGCGAGACCCGAGTGTGACTGCGAGTCCCGAGTGTGACTGCGAGTCCCGAGTGTGACTGCGAGACCCGAGCGCGACTGCGAGACCCGAGGGCGACTGCGAGTCCCGAGTGTGACTGCGAGACCCGAGTGTGACTGCGAGTCCCGAGCGCGACTGCGAGTCCGAGCGAGACTGCGAGTCCCGAGTGTGACTGCGAGACCCGAGTGTGACTGCGAGTCCCGAGTGTGACTGCGAGTCCCGAGCGCGACTGCGAGTCCCGAGCGCGACTGCGAGTCCCGGGCGCGACTGCGAGTCCCGAGCGCGACTGCGAGCCCCGAGCGCGACTGCGAGCCCCGAGCGCGACTGCGAGTCCCGAGTGTGACTGCGAGACCCGAGCGTGACTGCGAGTCCCGAGTGTGACTGCGAGACCCGAGCGTGACTGCGAGTCCCGAGTGTGACTGCGAGACCCGAGCGTGACTGCGAGTCCCGAGTGTGACTGCGAGTCCCGAGTGTGACTGCGAGCCCCGAGCGCGACTGCGAGCCCCGAGTGTGACTGCGAGACCCGAGCGTGACTGCGAGTCCCGAGCGTGACTGCGAGCCCCGAGCGTGACTGCGAGCCCCGAGTGTGACTGCGAGACCCGAGTGAGACTGCGAGTCCCGAGTGCGACTGCGAGTCCCGAGTGTGACTGCGAGTCCCGAGTGAGACTGCGAGACCCGAGGGCGACTGCGAGTCCCGAGTGTGACTGCGAGTCCCGAGTGTGACTGCGAGTCCCGAGCGCGACTGCGAGACCCGAGTGTGACTGCGAGACCCGAGCGCGACTGCGAGACCCGAGTGTGACTGCGAGTCCCGAGTGTGACTGCGAGCCCCGAGTGTGACTGCGAGACCCGAGCGCGACTGCGAGTCCCGAGCGCGACTGCGAGACCCGAGTGTGACTGCGAGACCCGAGCGCGACTGCGAGACCCGAGTGTGACTGCGAGACCCGAGTGTGACTGCGAGTCCCGAGTGTGACTGCGAGACCCGAGCGTGACTGCGAGTCCCGAGCGTGACTGCGAGTCCCGAGTGTGACTGCGAGTCCCGAGTGTGACTGCGAGCCCCGAGCGCGACTGCGAGCCCCGAGTGTGACTGCGAGACCCGAGTGTGACTGCGAGACCCGAGCGTGACTGCGAGTCCCGAGTGAGACTGCGAGTCCCGAGTGCGACTGCGAGTCCCGAGTGTGACTGCGAGTCCCGAGTGAGACTGCGAGACCCGAGGGCGACTGCGAGTCCCGAGTGTGACTGCGAGACCCGAGCACGACAGCGAGTCCCGAGTGTGACTGCGAGTCCCGAGCGCGACTGCGAGACCCGAGTGTGACTGCGAGACCCGAGCGCGACTGCGAGACCCGAGTGTGACTGCGAGTCCCGAGTGTGACTGCGAGCCCCGAGTGTGACTGCGAGACCCGAGCGCGACTGCGAGTCCCGGCGACAGCGAAACCCGAGTGTGACTGCGAGTCCCGAGTGTGACTGCGAGTCCCGAGCGCGACTGCGAGTCCCGAGCGCGACTGCGAGACCCGAGTGTGACTGCGAGTCCCGAGTGCGACTGCGAGTCCCGAGTGTGACTGCGAGACCCGAGCGCGACTGCGAGTCCCGAGCGCGACTGCGAGACCCGAGTGTGACTGCGAGACCCGAGTGTGACTGCGAGCCCCGAGCGCGACAGCGAGTCCCGAGCGCGACTGCGAGACCCGAGTGTGACTGCGAGACCCGAGTGTGACTGCGAGTCCCGAGTGTGACTGCGAGACCCGAGCGCGACTGCGAGACCCGAGTGTGACTGCGAGACCCGAGTGTGACTGCGAGTCCCGAGTGTGACTGCGAGACCCGAGTGTGACTGCGAGACCCGAGTGTGACTGCGAGTCCCGAGCGCGACTGCGAGACCCGAGTGTGACTGCGAGTCCCGAGCGTGACTGCGAGTCCCGAGCGTGACTGCGAGTCCCGAGCGTGACTGCGAGACCCGAGTGTGACTGCGAGACCCGAGTGTGACTGCGAGACCCGAGCGCGACTGCGAGACCCGAGTGTGACTGCGAGACCCGAGTGTGACTGCGAGTCCCGGGTGCGACTGCGAGACCCGAGCGTGACTGCGAGTCCCGAGCGCGACTGCGAGTCCCGAGTGTGACTGCGAGACCCGAGTGTGACTGCGAGCCCCGAGCGCGACTGCGAGACCCGAGAGTGACTGCGAGACCCGAGCGCGACTGCGAGCCCCGAGTGTGACTGCGAGTCCCGAGTGCGACTGCGAGTCCCGAGTGTGACTGCGAGACCCGAGTGTGACTGCGAGTCCCGAGCGAGACTGCGAGACCCGAGAGTGACTGCGAGTCCCGAGCGCGACTGCGAGCCCCGAGTGTGACTGCGAGTCCCGAGTGCGACTGCGAGTCCCGAGCCCGACTGCGAGCCCCGAGTGTGACTGCGAGTCCCGAGCGCGACTGCGAGTCCCGAGTGTGACTGCGAGCCCCGAGCGCGACTGCGAGTCCCGAGTGTGACTGCGAGACCCGAGTGTGACTGCGAGTCCCGAGTGTGACTGCGAGTCCCGAGCCCGACTGCGAGCCCCGAGTGTGACTGCGAGTCCCGAGTGCGACTGCGAGTCCCGAGTGTGACTGCGAGACCCGAGTGTGACTGCGAGTCCCGAGGGGGACTGCGAGTCCCGAGTGTGACTGCGAGTCCCGAGCGCGACTGCGAGTCCCGAGAGTGACTGCGAGTCCCGAGTGTGACTGCGAGACCCGAGCGCGACTGCGAGTCCCGAGAGTGACTGCGAGTCCCGAGTGTGACTGCGAGACCCGAGTGTGACTGCGAGTCCCGAGTGGGACTGCGAGCCCCGAGTGTGACTGCGAGTCCCGAGTGTGACTGCGAGACCCGAGCGTGACTGCGAGACCCGAGTGTGACTGCGAGACCCGAGCGCGACTGCGAGTCCCGAGAGTGACTGCGAGTCCCGAGTGTGACTGCGAGACCCGAGTGTGACTGCGAGTCCCGAGTGGGACTGCGAGCCCCGAGTGTGACTGCGAGTCCCGAGTGGGACTGCGAGCCCCGAGTGTGACTGCGAGACCCGAGTGCGACTGCGAGCCCCGAGCGCGACTGCGAGTCCCGAGAGTGACTGCGAGTCCCGAGTGCGACTGTGAGACCCGAGTGTGACTGCGAGTCCCGAGTGTGACTGCGAGTCCCGAGTGTGACTGCGAGTCCCGAGTGCGACTGCGAGCCCCGAGCGCGACTGCGAGTCCCCGAGAGTGACTGCGAGTCCCGAGTGTGACTGCGAGTCCCGAGTGTGACTGCGAGTCCCGAGTGTGACTGCGAGACCCGAGTGCGACTACGAGTCCGAGCGAGACTGCGAGTCCCGAGTGTGACTGCGAGTCCCGAGTGTGACTGCGAGTCCCGAGCGCGACTGCGAGACCCGAGTGTGACTGCGAGACCCGAGTGTGACTGCGAGTCCCGAGTGTGACTGCGAGTCCCGAGCGCGACTGCGAGACCCCAGCGTGACTGCGAGACCCGAGTGTGACTGCGAGACCCGAGTGTGACTGCGAGTCCCGAGAGTGACTGCGAGTCCCGAGCGTGACTGCGAGTCCCGAGTGTGACTGCGAGTCCCGAGCGTGACTGCGAGTCCCGAGTGTGACTGCGAGTCCCGAGTGCGACTGCGAGACCCGAGTGTGACTGCGAGACCCGAGTGTGACTGCGAGTCCCGAGTGTGACTGCGAGACCCGAGTGTGACTGCGAGTCCCGAGTGTGACTGCGAGACCCGAGTGTGACTGCGAGTCCCGAGCGCGACTGCGAGTCCCGAGTGTGACTGCGAGTCCCGAGTGCGACTGCGAGACCCGAGTGTGACTGCGAGACCCGAGTGTGACTGCGAGTCCCGAGTGTGACTGCGAGACCCGAGTGTGACTGCGAGTCCCGAGTGTGACTGCGAGACCCGAGTGTGACTGCGAGTCCCGAGTGTGACTGCGA
Source organism: Scyliorhinus torazame (assembly GCF_047496885.1). Taxonomy (NCBI): domain Eukaryota; kingdom Metazoa; phylum Chordata; class Chondrichthyes; order Carcharhiniformes; family Scyliorhinidae; genus Scyliorhinus; species Scyliorhinus torazame. The sequence continues at coordinate 338,415,390 of NC_092710.1, read as the reverse complement.
GTCCCGAGTGTGACTGCGAGCCCCGAGCGCGACTGCGAGTCCCGAGTGCGACTGCGTGTCCCGAGTGCGACTGCGAGTCCCGAGTGTGACTGCGAGTCCCGAGTGTGACTGCGAGTCCCGAGTGCGACTGCGAGACCCGAGTGTGACTGCGAGACCCGAGTGTGACTGCGAGTCCCGAGTGTGACTGCGAGTCCCGAGTGTGACTGCGAGTCCCGAGTGTGACTGCGAGTCCCGAGTGCGACTGCGAGTCCCGAGCGCGACTGCGAGACCCGAGTGTGACTGCGAGACCCGAGTGTGACTGCGAGTCCCGAGTGTGACTGCGAGTCCCGAGTGTGACTGCGAGACCCGAGTGCGACTGCGAGTCCCGAGCGCGACTGCGAGACCCGAGTGTGACTGCGAGACCCGAGTGTGACTGCGAGTCCCGAGTGTGACTGCGAGACCCGGGCGTGACTGCGAGTCCCGAGTGTGACTGCGAGTCCCGAGTGTGACTGCGAGTCCCGAGTGTGACTGCGAGTCCCGAGTGTGACTGCGAGTCCCGAGTGTGACTGCGAGACCCGAGTGTGACTGCGAGTCCCGAGCGCGACTGCGAGTCCCGAGAGTGACTGCGAGACCCGAGTGTGACTGCGAGTCCCGAGTGTGACTGCGAGACCCGAGTGCGACTGCGAGACCCGAGTGCGACTGCGAGACCCGAGTGTGACTGCGAGACCCGAGTGTGACTGCGAGTCCCGAGTGTGACTGCGAGTCCCGAGCGCGACTGCGAGTCCCGAGTGTGACTGCGAGACCCGAGAGTGACTGCGAGTCCCGAGTGTGACTGCGAGTCCCGAGTGTGACTGCGAGACCCGAGTGCGACAGCGAGTCCCGAGCGTGACTGCGAGTCCCGAGTGTGACTGCGAGACCCGAGTGTGACTGCGAGACCCGAGTGTGACTGCGAGTCCCGAGTGTGACTGCGAGACCCGAGTGCGACTGCGAGACCCGAGCGTGACTGCGAGACCCGAGTGTGACTGCGAGACCCGAGAGTGACTGCGAGTCCCGAGTGTGACTGCGAGTCCCGAGTGTGACTGCGAGACCCGAGTGTGACTGCGAGTCCCGAGTGTGACTGCGAGACCCGAGTGCGACTGCGAGACCCGAGTGTGACTGCGAGACCCGAGTGTGACTGCGAGACCCGAGTGTGACTGCGAGACCCGAGAGTGACTGCGAGTCCCGAGTGTGACTGCGAGACCCGAGAGTGACTGCGAGTCCCGAGAGTGACAGCGAGTCCCGAGCGCGACTGCGAGACCCGAGCGTGACTGCGAGACCCGAGTGTGACTGCGAGACCCGAGAGTGACTGCGAGTCCCGAGTGTGACTGCGAGTCCCGAGTGTGACTGCGAGTCCCGAGTGTGACTGCGAGTCCCGAGTGTGACTGCGAGTCCCGAGTGTGACTGCGAGTCCCGAGTGCGACTGCGAGTCCCGAGTGTGACTGCGAGTCCCGAGTGTGACTGCGAGACCCGAGTGTGACTGCGAGTCCCGAGTGTGACTGCGAGACCCGAGTGCGACTGCGAGACCCGAGTGTGACTGCGAGACCCGAGTGCGACTGCGAGACCCGAGTGTGACTGCGAGACCCGAGTGTGACTGCGAGTCCCGAGTGTGACTGCGAGTCCCGAGCGCGACTGCGAGTCCCGAGCGTGACTGCGAGTCCCGAGTGTGACTGCGAGCCCCGAGCGCGACTGCGAGTCCCGAGTGTGACTGCGAGTCCCGAGCACGACAGCGAGTCCCGAGCGCGACTGCGAGTCCCGAGCGCGACTGCGAGTCCCGAGTGTGACAGCGAGTCCCGAGTGAGACTGCGAGTCCCGAGCGCGACTGCGAGTCCCGAGTGTGACAGCGAGACCCGAGTGTGACTGCGAGACTCATGTGTGACTGCGAGTCCCGAGTGTGACTGCGAGACCCGAGCGCGACTGCGAGTCCCGAGTGTGACTGCGAGACCCGAGCGTGACTGCGAGTCCCGAGTGTGACTGCGAGTCCCGAGTGTGACTGCGAGACCCGAGTGTGACTGCGAGTCCCGAGCGCGACTGCGAGTCCCGAGCGCGACTGCGAGTCCCGAGTGTGACTGCGAGACCCGAGTGTGACTGCGAGTCCCGAGCGCGACTGCGAGACCCGAGTGTGACTGCGAGTCCCGAGCGTGACTGCGAGTCCCGAGTGTGACTGCGAGACCCGAGTGTGACTGCGAGTCCCGAGCGTGACTGCGAGTCCCGAGTGTGACTGCGAGACCCGAGTGTGACTGCGAGACCCGAGTGTGACTGCGAGACCCGAGTGTGACTGCGAGACCCGAGTGTGACTGCGAGTCCCGAGCGCGACTGCGAGTCCCGAGTGTGACTGCGAGACCCGAGCGTGACTGCGAGCCCCGAGTGTGACTGCGAGACCCGAGTGTGACTGCGAGACCCGAGTGTGACTGCGAGACCCGAGTGTGACTGCGAGTCCCGAGTGTGACTGCGAGACCCGAGTGTGACTGCGAGTCCCGAGTGTGACTGCGAGTCCCGAGCACGACAGCGAGTCCCGAGTGTGACTGCGAGTCCCGAGCGCGACAGCGAGTCCCGAGTGTGACAGCGAGTCCCGAGTGCGACTGCGAGTCCCGAGTGTGACTGCGAGACCCGAGTGCGACTGCGAGACCCGAGTGTGACTGCGAGACCCGAGGGCGACTGCGAGTCCCGAGCGTGACTGCGAGTCCCGAGCGTGACTGCGAGTCCCGAGTGCGACAGCGAGTCCCGAGTGTGACTGCGAGTCCCGAGTGTGACTGCGAGACCCGAGTGTGACTGCGAGTCCCGAGTGTGACTGCGAGTCCCGAGTGTGACTGCGAGACCCGAGTGTGACTGCGAGTCCCGAGTGTGACTGCGAGTCCCGAGTGTGACTGCGAGACCCGAGGGCGACTGCGAGACCCGAGGGCGACTGCGAGACCCGAGTGTGACTGCGAGTCCCGAATGTGACAGCGAGTCCCGAGTGTGACTGCGAGACCCGAGTGTGACTGCGAGTCCCGAGCGCGACTGCGAGTCCCGAGTGCGACTGCGAGTCCCGAGTGCGACTGCGAGTCCCGAGCGTGACTGCGAGTCCCGAATGTGACAGCGAGTCCCGAGTGTGACTGCGAGACCCGAGTGTGACTGCGAGTCCCGAGCGCGACTGCGAGTCCCGAGTGTGACTGCGAGTCCCGAGTGTGACTGCGAGTCCCGAGTGTGACTGCGATTCCCGAGTGTGACTGCGAGTCCCGAGCGCGACTGCGAGTCCCGAGTGTGACTGCGAGTCCCGAGTGTGACTGCGAGTCCCGAGCGCGACTGCGAGTCCCGAATGTGACTGCGAGACCCGAGCGTGACTGCGAGTCCCGAGTGTGACTGCGAGACCCGAGTGCGACTGCGAGTCCCGAGCACGACTGCGAGTCCCGAGTGTGACTGCGAGTCCCCGAGTGTGACTGCGAGTCCCGAGTGTGACTGCGAGTCCCGAGCGTGACTGCGAGACCCGAGCGCGACAGCGAGACCCGAGTGTGACTGCGAGTCCCGAGCACGACTGCGAGTCCCGAGTGTGACTGCGAGTCCCGAGTGTGACTGCGAGTCCCGAGCGTGACTGCGAGACCCGAGCGCGACAGCGAGTCCCGAGTGTGACTGCGAGTCCCGAGTGTGACTGCGAGTCCCGAGTGTGACTGCGAGACCCGAGCGTGACTGCGAGCCCCAAGCGCGACAGCGAGTCCCGAGTGTGACTGCGAGACCCGAGCGTGACTGCGAGTCCCGAGTGCGACAGCGAGTCCCGAGCGCGACTGCGAGTCCCGAGTGTGACTGCGAGTCCCCGAGTGTGACTGCGAGTCCCGAGTGTGACTGCGAGTCCCCGAGTGTGACTGCGAGTCCCGAGCACGACTGCGAGTCCCGAGTGTGACTGCGAGTCCCCGAGTGTGACTGCGAGTCCCGAGTGTGACTGCGAGTCCCGAGCGTGACTGCGAGACCCGAGCGCGACAGCGAGTCCCGAGTGTGACTGCGAGTCCCGAGTGTGACTGCGAGACCCGAGTGTGACTGCGAGACCCGAGTGTGACTGCGAGTCCCGAGTGCGACAGCGAGTCCCGAGAGTGACTGCGAGACCCGAGTGTGACAGCGAGTCCCGAGCGCGACTGCGAGACCCGAGTGTGACTGCGAGTCCCGAGTGTGACTGCGAGTCCCGAGTGTGACTGCGAGTCCCGAGCGCGACTGCGAGACCCGAGTGTGACTGCGAGTCCCGAGTGTGACTGCGAGTCCCGAGCGCGACTGCGAGTCCCGAGTGAGACTGCGAGTCCCGAGTGTGACTGCGAGTCCCGAGCGTGACTGCGAGTCCCGAGTGTGACTGCGAGACCCGAGTGTGACTGCGAGTCCCGAGGGCGACTGCGAGACCCGAGTGTGACTGCGAGTCCCGAGTGTGACTGCGAGACCCGAGTGTGACTGCGAGTCCCGAGGGCGACTGCGAGACCCGAGCGCGACTGCGAGACCCGAGAGTGACTGCGAGACCCGAGAGTGACTGCGAGTCCCGAGTGCGACAGCGAGTCCCGAGAGTGACTGCGAGTCCCGAGTGTGACTGCGAGACCCGAGAGTGACTGCGAGTCCCGAGTGTGACTGCGAGTCCCGAGTGTGACTGCGAGTCCCGAGTGTGACTGCGAGACCCGAGAGTGACTGCGAGTCCCGAGTGTGACTGCGAGACCCGAGTGTGACTGCGAGTCCCGAGTGCGACAGCGAGTCCCGAGTGTGACTGCGAGTCCCGAGTGTGACTGCGAGTCCCGAGGGCGACTGCGAGACCCGAGTGTGACTGCGAGTCCCGAGTGTGACTGCGAGTCCCGAGTGTGACTGCGAGTCCCGAGCGCGACTGCGAGACCCGAGTGTGACTGCGAGTCCCGAGTGTGACTGCAAGTCCCGAGCGCGACTGCGAGTCCCGAGTGTGACTGCGAGTCCCGAGTGCGACTGCGAGACCCGAGTGTGACTGCGAGTCCCGAGGGCGACTGCGAGACCCGAGTGCGACTGCGAGACCCGAGTGTGACTGCGAGTCCCGAGCGCGACTGCGAGACCCGAGTGCGACTGCGAGACCCGAGAGTGACTGCGAGACCCGAGTGTGACTGCGAGACCCGAGTGTGACTGCGAGTCCCGAGTGCGACTGCGAGTCCCGAGAGTGACTGCGAGACCCGAGTGTGACTGCGAGACCCGAGAGTGACTGCGAGACCCGAGTGCGACTGCGAGACCCGAGTGTGACTGCGAGACCCGAGAGTGACTGCGAGACCCGAGAGTGACTGCGAGACCCGAGTGCGACTGCGAGACCCGAGTGTGACTGCGAGACCCGAGAGTGACTGCGAGACCCGAGTGTGACAGCGAGTCCCGAGCGCGACTGCGAGACCCGAGTGTGACTGCGAGACCCGAGAGTGACTGCGAGACCCGAGTGTGACAGCGAGTCCCGAGTGCGACTGCGAGACCCGAGTGTGACTGCGAGACCCGAGAGTGACTGCGAGACCCGAGAGTGACAGCGAGACCCGAGTGTGACTGCGAGTTCCGAGTGTGACTGCGAGACCCGAGTGTGACTGCGAGACCCGAGTGTGACTGCGAGACCCGAGAGTGACTGCGAGACCCGAGTGTGACTGCGAGTCCCGAGCGAGACTGCGAGACCCGAGAGTGACTGCGAGACCCGAGAGTGACTGCGAGACCCGAGTGTGACAGCGAGTCCCGAGCGCGACTGCGAGACCCGAGTGTGACTGCGAGACCCGAGAGTGACTGCGAGACCCGAGTGTGACAGCGAGTCCCGAGTGCGACTGCGAGACCCGAGTGTGACTGCGAGACCCGAGAGTGACTGCGAGACCCGAGAGTGACAGCGAGACCCGAGTGTGACTGCGAGTTCCGAGTGTGACTGCGAGACCCGAGTGTGACTGCGAGACCCGAGTGTGACTGCGAGTCCCGAGCGCGACTGCGAGACCCGAGTGTGACTGCGAGACCCGAGAGTGACTGCGAGTCCCGAGTGTGACAGCGAGTCCCGAGTGTGACTGCGAGACCCGAGTGTGACTGCGAGACCCGAGAGTGACAGCGAGTCCCGAGTGCGACTGCGAGACCCGAGTGTGACTGCGAGACCCGAGCGTGACAGCGAGTCCCGAGCGCGACTGCGAGTCCCGAGTGCGACAGCGAGACCCGAGCGTGACTGCGAGACTCGAGAGTGACTGCGAGACCCGAGAGTGACAGCGAGTCCCGAGTGTGACTGCGAGACCCGAGTGTGACAGCGAGTCCCGAGCGCGACTGCGAGTCCCGAGTGTGACTGCGAGACCCGAGTGTGACTGCGAGACCCGAGAGTGACTGCGAGACCCGAGAGTGACTGCGAGACCCGAGTGTGACTGCGAGTCCCGAGAGCGACTGCGAGTCCCGAGTGTGAGTGCGAGACCCGAGTGTGACTGCGAGTCCCGACTGTGACTGCGAGTCCCGAGCGCGACTGCGAGTCCCGAGAGTGACAGCGAGTCCCGAGTGTGACTGCGAGTCCCGAGTGCGACTGCGAGTCCCGAGAGTGACAGCGAGTCCCGAGTGTGACTGCGAGTCCCGAGTGTGACTGCGAGACCCGAGTGTGACTGCGAGTCCCGAGTGCGACTGCGAGTCCCGAGAGTGACAGCGAGTCCCGAGTGTGACTGCGAGACCCGAGTGCGACTGCGAGTCCCGAGTGTGACTGCGAGACCCGAGTGTGACTGCGAGTCCCGAGTGCGACTGCGAGACCCGAGTGTGACTGCGAGTCCCGAGCGCGACTGCGAGTCCCGAGAGTGACAGCGAGTCCCGAGTGTGACTGCGAGTCCCGAGAGTGACAGCGAGTCCCGAGTGTGACTGCGAGACCCGAGTGTGACTGCGAGTCCCGAGTGCGACTGCGAGACCCGAGTGTGACTGCGAGTCCCGAGTGTGACTGCGAGTCCCGAGAGTGACAGCGAGTCCCGAGTGTGACTGCGAGTCCCGAGTGTGACTGCGAGACCCGAGCGCGACTGCGAGTCCCGAGTGCGACTGCGAGTCCCGAGAGTGACAGCGAGTCCCGAGTGTGACTGCGAGTCCCGAGTGTGACTGCGAGACCCGAGTGTGACTGCGAGTCCCGAGTGCGACTGCGAGTCCCGAGAGTGACAGCGAGTCCCGAGCGCGACTGCGAGTCCCGAGAGTGACAGCGAGTCCCGAGTGTGACTGCGAGTCCCGAGTGTGACTGCGAGACCCGAGTGTGACTGCGAGTCCCGAGTGCGACTGCGAGTCCCGAGAGTGACAGCGAGTCCCGAGTGTGACTGCGAGACCCGAGTGCGACTGCGAGTCCCGAGTGTGACTGCGAGACCCGAGTGTGACTGCGAGTCCCGAGTGCGACTGCGAGACCCGAGTGTGACTGCGAGTCCCGAGCGCGACTGCGAGTCCCGAGAGTGACAGCGAGTCCCGAGTGTGACTGCGAGACCCGAGTGTGACTGCGAGTCCCGAGTGCGACTGCGAGTCCCGAGTGCGACTGCGAGTCCCGAGCGCGACTGCGAGACCCGAGCGCGACAGCGAGTCCCGAGCGTGACTGCGAGTCCCGAGTGTGACTGCGAGTCCCGAGTGTGACTGCGAGTCCCGAGCGTGACAGCGAGTCCCGAGTGCGACTGCGAGACCCGAGTGTGACTGCGAGCCCCGAGAGTGAGTGCGAGTCCCGAGTGTGACTGCGAGACCCGAGCGCGACTGCGAGACCCGAGTGTGACTGCGAGACCCGAGCGCGACTGCGAGACCCGAGCGCGACTGCGAGTCCCGAGTGTGACTGCGAGTCCCGAGTGTGACTGCGAGTCCCGAGCGCGACTGCGAGTCCCGAGTGCGACTGCGAGACCCGAGCGCGACAGCGAGTCCCGAGCGTGACTGCGAGTCCCGAGTGTGACTGCGAGTCCCGAGTGTGACTGCGAGTCCCGAGCGTGACAGCGAGTCCCGAGTGCGACTGCGAGACCCGAGTGTGACTGCGAGCCCCGAGAGTGAGTGCGAGTCCCGAGTGTGACTGCGAGACCCGAGCGCGACTGCGAGTCCCGAGCGAGACTGCGAGCCCCGAGAGCGACTGCGAGACCCGAGTGTGACTGCGAGTCCCGAGTGTGACTGCGAGACCCGAGCCCGACTGCGAGACCCGAGTGTGACTGCGAGTCCCGAGAGTGACTGCGAGTCCCGAGTGTGACTGCGAGTCCCGAGTGTGACTGCGAGACCCGAGCCCGACTGCGAGTCCCGAGTGTGACTGCGAGTCCCGAGTGTGACTGCGAGTCCCGAGCGCGACTGCGAGTCCCGAGTGTGACTGCGAGTCCCGAGTGTGACTGCGAGTCCCGAGAGCGACTGCGAGTCCCGAGTGTGACTGCGAGTCCCGAGCGCGACTGCGAGTCCCGAGTGTGACTGCGAGTCCCGAGTGCGACTGCGAGACCCGAGCGCGACTGCGAGACCCGAGCGCGACTGCGAGTCCCGAGCGCGACTGCGAGTCCCGAGCGAGACTGCGAGACCCGAGTGTGACTGCGAGTCCCGAGTGCGACTGCGAGCCCCGAGAGCGACTGCGAGTCCCGAGAGCGACTGCGAGTCCCGAGCGCGACTGCGAGACCCGAGTGCGACTGCGAGTCCCGAGAGTGACTGCGAGTCCCGAGCGTGACTGCGAGTCCCGAGCGCGACTGCGAGTCCCGAGTGTGACTGCGAGTCCCGAGTGTGACTGCGAGTCCCGAGTGCGACTGCGAGTCCCGAGCGCGACTGCGAGTCCCGAGCGTGACTGCGAGTCCCGAGTGCGACTGCGAGCCCCGAGAGTGAGTGCGAGTCCCGGGTGTGACTGCGAGTCCCGAGTGTGACTGCGAGTCCCGAGTGTGACTGCGAGACCCGAGTGCGACTGCGAGTCCCGAGTGCGACTGCGAGACCCGAGCGCGACTGCGAGACCCGAGTGTGACTGCGAGACCCGAGTGTGACTGCGAGACCCGAGTGTGACTGCGAGTCCCGAGTGTGACAGCGAGTCCCGAGTGTGACTGCGAGTCCCGAGTGTGACAGCGAGTCCCGAGTGCGACTGCGAGACCCGAGCGCGACTGCGAGTCCCGAGCGCGACTGCGAGACCCGAGCGTGACTGCGAGACCCGAGCGCGACTGCGAGTCCCGAGTGTGACTGCGAGACCCGAGTGTGACTGCGAGCCCCGAGTGTGACTGCGAGACCCGAGTGTGACTGCGAGTCCCGAGTGTGACTGCGAGACCCGAGCGTGACTGCGAGTCCCGAGTGAGACAGCGAGTCCCGAGCGTGACTGCGAGTCCCGAGTGTGACTGCGAGTCCCGAGTGAGACTGCGAGTCCCGAGTGTGACTGCGAGACCCGAGTGCGACTGCGAGACCCGAGTGTGACTGCGAGACCCGAGCGTGACTGCGAGACCCGAGTGTGACTGCGAGTCCCGAGTGTGACTGCGAGTCCCGAGTGTGACTGCGAGTCCCGAGCGAGACTGCGAGTCCCGAGTGTGACTGCGAGTCCCGAGTGTGACTGCGAGTCCCGAGTGTGACTGCGAGTCCCGAGTGCGACTGCGAGTCCCGAGTGCGACTGCGAGACCCGAGTGTGACTGCGAGACCCGAGTGTGACTGCGAGTCCCGAGTGTGACTGCGAGTCCCGAGCGAGACTGCGAGTCCCGAGCGTGACTGCGAGTCCCGAGTGTGACTGCGAGTCCCGAGTGTGACTGCGAGCCCCGAGCGCGACTGCGAGACCCGAGCGCGACTGCGAGACCCGAGCGCGACTGCGAGTCCCGAGCGAGACAGCGAGTCCCGAGCGTGACTGCGAGTCCCGAGTGTGACTGCGAGTCCCGAGTGTGACTGCGAGACCCGAGTGTGACTGCGAGTCCCGAGTGTGACTGCGAGACCCGAGTGTGACTGCGAGACCCGAGTGTGACTGCGAGTCCCGAGCGTGACTGCGAGACCCGAGTGTGACTGCGAGACCCGAGCGTGACTGCGAGCCCCAAGCGCGACAGCGAGTCCCGAGTGTGACTGCGAGACCCGAGCGTGACTGCGAGTCCCGAGTGCGACAGCGAGTCCCGAGCGCGACTGCGAGTCCCGAGTGTGACTGCGAGTCCCCGAGTGTGACTGCGAGTCCCGAGTGTGACTGTGAGTCCCCGAGTGTGACTGCGAGTCCCGAGCACGACTGCGAGTCCCGAGTGTGACTGCGAGTCCCCGAGTGTGACTGCGAGTCCCGAGTGTGACTGCGAGTCCCGAGCGTGACTGCGAGACCCGAGCGCGACAGCGAGTCCCGAGTGTGACTGCGAGTCCCGAGTGTGACTGCGAGACCCGAGTGTGACTGCGAGACCCGAGTGTGACTGCGAGTCCCGAGTGCGACAGCGAGTCCCGAGAGTGACTGCGAGACCCGAGTGTGACAGCGAGTCCCGAGCGCGACTGCGAGACCCGAGTGTGACTGCGAGTCCCGAGTGTGACTGCGAGTCCCGAGTGTGACTGCGAGTCCCGAGCGCGACTGCGAGACCCGAGTGTGACTGCGAGTCCCGAGTGTGACTGCGAGTCCCGAGCGCGACTGCGAGTCCCGAGTGAGACTGCGAGTCCCGAGTGTGACTGCGAGTCCCGAGCGTGACTGCGAGTCCCGAGTGTGACTGCGAGACCCGAGTGTGACTGCGAGTCCCGAGGGCGACTGCGAGACCCGAGTGTGACTGCGAGTCCCGAGTGTGACTGCGAGACCCGAGTGTGACTGCGAGTCCCGAGGGCGACTGCGAGACCCGAGCGCGACTGCGAGACCCGAGAGTGACTGCGAGACCCGAGAGTGACTGCGAGTCCCGAGTGCGACAGCGAGTCCCGAGAGTGACTGCGAGTCCCGAGTGTGACTGCGAGACCCGAGAGTGACTGCGAGTCCCGAGTGTGACTGCGAGTCCCGAGTGTGACTGCGAGTCCCGAGTGTGACTGCGAGACCCGAGAGTGACTGCGAGTCCCGAGTGTGACTGCGAGACCCGAGTGTGACTGCGAGTCCCGAGTGCGACAGCGAGTCCCGAGTGTGACTGCGAGTCCCGAGTGTGACTGCGAGTCCCGAGGGCGACTGCGAGACCCGAGTGTGACTGCGAGTCCCGAGTGTGACTGCGAGTCCCGAGTGTGACTGCGAGTCCCGAGCGCGACTGCGAGACCCGAGTGTGACTGCGAGTCCCGAGTGTGACTGCGAGTCCCGAGCGCGACTGCGAGTCCCGAGTGAGACTGCGAGTCCCGAGTGCGACTGCGAGTCCCGAGCGTGACTGCGAGTCCCGAGTGTGACTGCGAGTCCCGAGTGTGACTGCGAGACCCGAGTGTGACTGCGAGTCCCGAGGGCGACTGCGAGACCCGAGTGTGACTGCGAGTCCCGAGCGCGACTGCGAGACCCGAGTGCGACTGCGAGACCCGAGAGTGACTGCGAGACCCGAGTGTGACTGCGAGACCCGAGTGTGACTGCGAGTCCCGAGTGCGACTGCGAGTCCCGAGAGTGACTGCGAGACCCGAGTGTGACTGCGAGACCCGAGAGTGACTGCGAGACCCGAGTGCGACTGCGAGACCCGAGTGTGACTGCGAGTCCCGAGAGTGACTGCGAGACCCGAGTGCGACTGCGAGACCCGAGAGTGACTGCGAGACCCGAGAGTGACTGCGAGACCCGAGTGCGACTGCGAGACCCGAGTGTGACTGCGAGACCCGAGAGTGACTGCGAGACCCGAGTGTGACAGCGAGTCCCGAGCGCGACTGCGAGACCCGAGTGTGACTGCGAGACCCGAGAGTGACTGCGAGACCCGAGTGTGACAGCGAGTCCCGAGTGCGACTGCGAGACCCGAGTGTGACTGCGAGACCCGAGAGTGACTGCGAGACCCGAGAGTGACAGCGAGACCCGAGTGTGACTGCGAGTTCCGAGTGTGACTGCGAGACCCGAGTGTGACTGCGAGACCCGAGTGTGACTGCGAGACCCGAGAGTGACTGCGAGACCCGAGTGTGACTGCGAGTCCCGAGCGAGACTGCGAGACCCGAGAGTGACTGCGAGACCCGAGAGTGACTGCGAGACCCGAGTGTGACTGCGAGACCCGAGTGTGACTGCGAGACCCGAGAGTGACTGCGAGACCCGAGAGTGACTGCGAGACCCGAGTGCGACTGCGAGACCCGAGTGTGACTGCGAGACCCGAGAGTGACTGCGAGACCCGAGTGTGACAGCGAGTCCCGAGCGCGACTGCGAGACCCGAGTGTGACTGCGAGACCCGAGAGTGACTGCGAGACCCGAGTGTGACAGCGAGTCCCGAGTGCGACTGCGAGACCCGAGTGTGACTGCGAGACCCGAGAGTGACTGCGAGACCCGAGAGTGACAGCGAGACCCGAGTGTGACTGCGAGTTCCGAGTGTGACTGCGAGACCCGAGTGTGACTGCGAGACCCGAGTGTGACTGCGAGTCCCGAGCGCGACTGCGAGACCCGAGTGTGACTGCGAGACCCGAGAGTGACTGCGAGTCCCGAGTGTGACAGCGAGTCCCGAGTGTGACTGCGAGACCCGAGTGTGACTGCGAGACCCGAGAGTGACAGCGAGTCCCGAGTGCGACTGCGAGACCCGAGTGTGACTGCGAGACCCGAGCGTGACAGCGAGTCCCGAGCGCGACTGCGAGTCCCGAGTGCGACAGCGAGACCCGAGCGTGACTGCGAGACTCGAGAGTGACTGCGAGACCCGAGAGTGACAGCGAGTCCCGAGTGTGACTGCGAGACCCGAGTGTGACAGCGAGTCCCGAGCGCGACTGCGAGTCCCGAGTGTGACTGCGAGACCCGAGTGTGACTGCGAGACCCGAGAGTGACTGCGAGACCCGAGAGTGACTGCGAGACCCGAGTGTGACTGCGAGTCCCGAGAGCGACTGCGAGTCCCGAGTGTGACTGCGAGACCCGAGTGTGACTGCGAGTCCCGACTGTGACTGCGAGTCCCGAGCGCGACTGCGAGTCCCGAGAGTGACAGCGAGTCCCGAGTGTGACTGCGAGTCCCGAGTGCGACTGCGAGTCCCGAGAGTGACAGCGAGTCCCGAGTGTGACTGCGAGTCCCGAGTGTGACTGCGAGACCCGAGTGTGACTGCGAGTCCCGAGTGCGACTGCGAGTCCCGAGAGTGACAGCGAGTCCCGAGTGTGACTGCGAGACCCGAGTGCGACTGCGAGTCCCGAGTGTGACTGCGAGACCCGAGTGTGACTGCGAGTCCCGAGTGCGACTGCGAGACCCGAGTGTGACTGCGAGTCCCGAGCGCGACTGCGAGTCCCGAGAGTGACAGCGAGTCCCGAGTGTGACTGCGAGTCCCGAGAGTGACAGCGAGTCCCGAGTGTGACTGCGAGACCCGAGTGTGACTGCGAGTCCCGAGTGCGACTGCGAGACCCGAGTGTGACTGCGAGTCCCGAGTGTGACTGCGAGTCCCGAGAGTGACAGCGAGTCCCGAGTGTGACTGCGAGTCCCGAGTGTGACTGCGAGACCCGAGCGCGACTGCGAGTCCCGAGTGCGACTGCGAGTCCCGAGAGTGACAGCGAGTCCCGAGTGTGACTGCGAGTCCCGAGTGTGACTGCGAGACCCGAGTGTGACTGCGAGTCCCGAGTGCGACTGCGAGTCCCGAGAGTGACAGCGAGTCCCGAGCGCGACTGCGAGTCCCGAGAGTGACAGCGAGTCCCGAGTGTGACTGCGAGTCCCGAGTGTGACTGCGAGACCCGAGTGTGACTGCGAGTCCCGAGTGCGACTGCGAGTCCCGAGAGTGACAGCGAGTCCCGAGTGTGACTGCGAGACCCGAGTGCGACTGCGAGTCCCGAGTGTGACTGCGAGACCCGAGTGTGACTGCGAGTCCCGAGTGCGACTGCGAGACCCGAGTGTGACTGCGAGTCCCGAGCGCGACTGCGAGTCCCGAGAGTGACAGCGAGTCCCGAGTGTGACTGCGAGACCCGAGTGTGACTGCGAGTCCCGAGTGCGACTGCGAGTCCCGAGTGCGACTGCGAGTCCCGAGCGCGACTGCGAGACCCGAGCGCGACAGCGAGTCCCGAGCGTGACTGCGAGTCCCGAGTGTGACTGCGAGTCCCGAGTGTGACTGCGAGTCCCGAGCGTGACAGCGAGTCCCGAGTGCGACTGCGAGACCCGAGTGTGACTGCGAGCCCCGAGAGTGAGTGCGAGTCCCGAGTGTGACTGCGAGACCCGAGCGCGACTGCGAGACCCGAGTGTGACTGCGAGACCCGAGCGCGACTGCGAGACCCGAGCGCGACTGCGAGTCCCGAGTGTGACTGCGAGTCCCGAGTGTGACTGCGAGTCCCGAGCGCGACTGCGAGTCCCGAGTGCGACTGCGAGACCCGAGCGCGACAGCGAGTCCCGAGCGTGACTGCGAGTCCCGAGTGTGACTGCGAGTCCCGAGTGTGACTGCGAGTCCCGAGCGTGACAGCGAGTCCCGAGTGCGACTGCGAGACCCGAGTGTGACTGCGAGCCCCGAGAGTGAGTGCGAGTCCCGAGTGTGACTGCGAGACCCGAGCGCGACTGCGAGTCCCGAGCGAGACTGCGAGCCCCGAGAGCGACTGCGAGACCCGAGTGTGACTGCGAGTCCCGAGTGTGACTGCGAGACCCGAGCCCGACTGCGAGACCCGAGTGTGACTGCGAGTCCCGAGAGTGACTGCGAGTCCCGAGTGTGACTGCGAGTCCCGAGTGTGACTGCGAGACCCGAGCCCGACTGCGAGTCCCGAGTGTGACTGCGAGTCCCGAGTGTGACTGCGAGTCCCGAGCGCGACTGCGAGTCCCGAGTGTGACTGCGAGTCCCGAGTGTGACTGCGAGTCCCGAGAGCGACTGCGAGTCCCGAGTGTGACTGCGAGTCCCGAGCGCGACTGCGAGTCCCGAGTGTGACTGCGAGTCCCGAGTGCGACTGCGAGACCCGAGCGCGACTGCGAGACCCGAGCGCGACTGCGAGTCCCGAGCGCGACTGCGAGTCCCGAGCGAGACTGCGAGACCCGAGTGTGACTGCGAGTCCCGAGTGCGACTGCGAGCCCCGAGAGCGACTGCGAGTCCCGAGAGCGACTGCGAGTCCCGAGCGCGACTGCGAGACCCGAGTGCGACTGCGAGTCCCGAGAGTGACTGCGAGTCCCGAGCGTGACTGCGAGTCCCGAGCGCGACTGCGAGTCCCGAGTGTGACTGCGAGTCCCGAGTGGGACTGCGAGTCCCGAGTGCGACTGCGAGTCCCGAGCGCGACTGCGAGTCCCGAGCGTGACTGCGAGTCCCGAGTGCGACTGCGAGCCCCGAGAGTGAGTGCGAGTCCCGGGTGTGACTGCGAGTCCCGAGTGTGACTGCGAGTCCCGAGTGTGACTGCGAGACCCGAGTGCGACTGCGAGTCCCGAGTGCGACTGCGAGACCCGAGCGCGACTGCGAGACCCGAGTGTGACTGCGAGACCCGAGTGTGACTGCGAGACCCGAGTGTGACTGCGAGTCCCGAGTGTGACAGCGAGTCCCGAGTGTGACTGCGAGTCCCGAGTGTGACAGCGAGTCCCGAGTGCGACTGCGAGACCCGAGCGCGACTGCGAGTCCCGAGCGCGACTGCGAGACCCGAGCGTGACTGCGAGACCCGAGCGCGACTGCGAGTCCCGAGTGTGACTGCGAGACCCGAGTGTGACTGCGAGCCCCGAGTGTGACTGCGAGACCCGAGTGTGACTGCGAGTCCCGAGTGTGACTGCGAGACCCGAGCGTGACTGCGAGTCCCGAGTGAGACAGCGAGTCCCGAGCGTGACTGCGAGTCCCGAGTGTGACTGCGAGTCCCGAGTGAGACTGCGAGTCCCGAGTGTGACTGCGAGACCCGAGTGCGACTGCGAGACCCGAGTGTGACTGCGAGACCCGAGCGTGACTGCGAGACCCGAGTGTGACTGCGAGTCCCGAGTGTGACTGCGAGTCCCGAGTGTGACTGCGAGTCCCGAGCGAGACTGCGAGTCCCGAGTGTGACTGCGAGTCCCGAGTGTGACTGCGAGTCCCGAGTGTGACTGCGAGTCCCGAGTGCGACTGCGAGTCCCGAGTGCGACTGCGAGACCCGAGTGTGACTGCGAGACCCGAGTGTGACTGCGAGTCCCGAGTGTGACTGCGAGTCCCGAGCGAGACTGCGAGTCCCGAGCGTGACTGCGAGTCCCGAGTGTGACTGCGAGTCCCGAGCGTGACTGCGAGCCCCGAGCGCGACTGCGAGACCCGAGCGCGACTGCGAGACCCGAGCGCGACTGCGAGTCCCGAGCGAGACAGCGAGTCCCGAGCGTGACTGCGAGTCCCGAGTGTGACTGCGAGTCCCGAGTGTGACTGCGAGACCCGAGCGTGACTGCGAGTCCCGAGCGTGACTGCGAGTCCCGAGCGCGACTGCGAGTCCCGAGCGCGACTGCGAGTCCCGAGCGTGACTGCGAGTCCCGAGTGTGACTGCGAGACCCGAGTGTGACTGCGAGACCCGAGTGTGACTGCGAGTCCCGAGTGTGACTGCGAGACCCGAGCGTGACTGCGAGTCCCGAGCGTGACTGCGAGTCCCGAGTGTGACTGCGAGACCCGAGTGTGACTGCGAGACCCGAGTGTGACTGCGAGTCCCGAGCGTGACTGCGAGACCCGAGTGTGACTGCGAGACCCGAGTGTGACTGCGAGACCCGAGTGCGACAGCGAGTCCCGAGTGTGACTGCGAGTCCCGAGTGAGACTGCGAGTCCCGAGCGCGACTGCGAGTCCCGAGTGTGACTGCGAGACCCGAGTGTGACTGCGAGTCCCGAGCGTGACTGCGAGACCCGAGTGTGACTGCGAGTCCCGAGCGTGACTGCGAGACCCGAGTGTGACTGCGAGTCCCGAGTGAGACTGCGAGACCCGAGTGTGACTGCGAGACCCGAGTGTGACTGCGAGTCCCGAGTGTGACTGCGAGACCCGAGTGTGACTGCGAGACCCGAGTGTGACTGCGAGTCCCGAGGGCGACTGCGAGTCCCGAGTGTGACTGCGAGTCCCGAGTGTGACTGCGAGTCCCGAGCGTGACTGCGAGTCCCGAGTGTGACTGCGAGTCCCGAGCGTGACTGCGAGTCCCGAGCGCGACTGCGAGTCCCGAGCGCGACTGCGAGACCCGAGTGTGACTGCGAGACCCGAGCGCGACTGCGAGTCCCGAGCGCGACTGCGAGTCCCGAGCGCGACTGCGAGTCCCGAGTGTGACTGCGAGTCCCGAGTGTGACTGCGAGTCCCGAGCGCGACTGCGAGTCCCGAGCGCGACTGCGAGACCCGAGTGTGACTGCGAGCCCCGAGTGTGACTGCGAGACCTGAGCGCGACTGCGAGTCCCGAGCGCGACTGCGAGACCCGAGAGTGACTGCGAGACCCGAGCGCGACTGCGGGTCCCGAGCGCGACTGCGAGTCCCGAGCGCGACTGCGAGACCCGAGTGTGACTGCGAGACCCGAGTGTGACTGCGAGACCCGAGTGTGACTGCGAGTCCCGAGCGTGACTGCGAGACCCGAGTGTGACTGCGAGACCCGAGCGAGACAGCGAGTCCCGAGCGTGACTGCGAGTCCCGAGTGTGACTGCGAGTCCCGAGTGAGACTGCGAGTCCCGAGTGTGACTGCGAGTCCCGAGCGAGACTGCGAGTCCCGAGCGTGACTGCGAGACCCGAGTGTGACTGCGAGACCCGAGCGCGACTGCGAGACCCGAGTGCGACTGCGAGACCCGAGTGTGACTGCGAGACCCGAGCGCGACTGCGAGACCCGAGCGCGACTGCGAGTCCCGAGCGAGACAGCGAGTCCCGAGTGTGACTGCGAGACCCGAGTGTGACTGCGAGTCCCGAGTGAGACTGCGAGACCCGAGTGTGACTGCGAGACCCGAGCGCGACTGCGAGCCCCGAGCGTGACTGCGAGTCCCGAGCGTGACTGCGAGTCCCGAGCGTGACTGCGAGACCCGAGCGTGACTGCGAGACCCGAGTGTGACTGCGAGACCCGAGTGTGACTGCGAGTCCCGAGTGAGACTGCGAGACCCGAGCCCGACTGCGAGACCCGAGCCCGACTGCGAGTCCCGTCCCGAGTGCGAGTCCCGAGTGTGACTGCGAGACCCGAGTGTGACTGCGAGACCCGAGCGCGACTGCGAGTCCCGAGTGTGACAGCGAGTCCCGAGCGTGACTGCGAGTCCCGTCCCGAGTGCGAGACCCGAGTGTGACTGCGAGTCCCGTCCCGAGTGCGAGACCCGAGTGTGACTGCGAGACCCGAGCCCGACTGCGAGTCCCGAGTGTGACTGCGAGACCCGAGTGTGACTGCGAGACCCGAGTGTGACTGCGAGACCCGAGTGTGACTGCGAGACCCGAGTGTGACTGCGAGACCCGAGCGCGACTGCGAGACCCGAGCCCGACTGCGAGTCCCGAGTGTGACTGCGAGACCCGAGTGAGACTGCGAGACCCGAGCCCGACTGCGAGACCCGAGCCCGACTGCGAGTCCCGAGTGTGACTGCGAGTCCCGAGTGTGACTGCGAGACCCGAGTGTGACTGCGAGTCCCGAGCGTGACTGCGAGTCCCGAGTGTGACTGCGAGACCCGAGTGTGACTGCGAGACCCGAGCCCGACTGCGAGTCCCGAGTGTGACTGCGAGACCCGAGTGTGACTGCGAGACCCGAGTGTGACTGCGAGACCCGAGTGTGACTGCGAGACCCGAGTGTGACTGCGAGTCCCGAGTGTGACTGCGAGACCCGAGTGTGACTGCGAGTCCCGAGTGTGACTGCGAGACCCGAGTGTGACTGCGAGACCCGAGTGTGACTGCGAGACCCGAGCGCGACTGCGAGACCCGAGCGCGACTGCGAGTCCCGAGCGTGACTGCGAGTCCCGAGCGCGACTGCGAGACCCGAGTGTGACTGCGAGTCCCGAGCGCGACTGCGAGTCCCGAGTGTGACTGCGAGTCCCGAGTGTGACTGCGAGTCCCGAGTGTGACTGCGAGACCCGAGCGTGACTGCGAGTCCCGAGTGTGACTGCGAGTCCCGAGTGTGACTGCGAGACCCGAGTGTGACTGCGAGTCCCGAGCGCGACTGCGAGTCCCGAGTGTGACTGCGAGTCCCGAGTGTGACTGCGAGTCCCGAGTGTGACTGCGAGTCCCGAGTGTGACTGCGAGACCCGAGCGTGACTGCGAGTCCCGAGCGCGACTGCGAGACCCGAGTGTGACTGCGAGTCCCGAGTGTGACTGCGAGACCCGAGTGTGACTGCGAGTCCCGAGTGTGACTGCGAGACCCGAGTGAGACTGCGAGTCCCGAGTGAGACTGCGAGACCCGAGTGTGACTGCGAGTCCCGAGTGTGACTGCGAGACCCGAGTGTGACTGCGAGTCCCGAGTGAGACTGCGAGACCCGAGTGTGACTGCGAGCCCCGAGCGCGACTGCGAGACCCGAGTGTGACTGCGAGTCCCGAGTGTGACTGCGAGTCCCGAGTGTGACTGCGAGACCCGAGCGCGACTGCGAGTCCCGAGTGTGACTGCGAGACCCGAGTGTGACTGCGAGCCCCGAGCGCGACTGCGAGTCCCGAGTGTGACTGCGAGACCCGAGTGTGACTGCGAGTCCCGAGTGTGACTGCGAGTCCCGAGTGTGACTGCGAGTCCCGAGCGCGACTGCGAGACCCGAGTGTGACTGCGAGTCCCGAGCGTGACTGCGAGACCCGAGCGCGACTGCGAGACCCGAGTGTGACTGCGAGTCCCGAGTGTGACTGCGAGACCCGAGTGTGACTGCGAGTCCCGAGGGTGACTGCGAGTCCCGAGGGCGACTGCGAGTCCCGAGTGTGACTGCGAGTCCCGAGTGTGACTGCGAGACCCGAGTGTGACTGCGAGACCCGAGTGTGACTGCGAGTCCCGAGCGCGACTGCGAGTCCCGAGAGCGACTGCGAGACCCGAGTGTGACTGCGAGTCCCGAGCGCGACTGCGAGTCCCGAGAGTGACTGCGAGTCCCGAGGGTGACTGCGAGTCCCGAGGGCGACTGCGAGACCCGAGCGCGACTGCGAGTCCCGAGTGTGACTGCGAGACCCGAGTGTGACTGCGAGTCCCGAGGGCGACTGCGAGTCCCGAGTGTGACTGCGAGTCCCGAGTGTGACTGCGAGACCCGAGTGTGACTGCGAGACCCGAGTGTGACTGCGAGTCCCGAGCGCGACTGCGAGTCCCGAGAGCGACTGCGAGACCCGAGTGTGACTGCGAGTCCCGAGTGTGACTGCAAGTCCCGAGGGTGACTGCGAGTCCCGAGCGCGACTGCGAGCCCCGAGTGCGACTGCGAGTCCCGAGTGTGACTGCGAGACCCGAGTGTGACTGCGAGACCCGAGTGTGACTGCGAGTCCCGAGGGCGACTGCGAGACCCGAGCGCGACTGCGAGACCCGAGTGTGACTGCGAGTCCCGAGTGTGACTGCGAGTCCCGAGAGCGACTGCGAGACCCGAGCGCGACTGCGAGACCCGAGTGTGACTGCGAGACCCGAGTGTGACTGCGAGTCCCGAGTGTGACTGCGAGCCCCGAGTGTGACTGCGAGACCCGAGTGTGACTGCGAGTCCCGAGTGTGACTGCGAGTCCCGAGAGCGACTGCGAGACCCGAGCGCGACTGCGAGACCCGAGTGTGACTGCGAGACCCGAGTGTGACTGCGAGTCCCGAGTGTGACTGCGAGCCCCGAGTGTGACTGCGAGACCCGAGTGTGACTGCGAGTCCCGAGCGCGACTGCGAGTCCCGAGGGCGACTGCGAGACCCGAGCGCGACTGCGAGTCCCGAGTGTGACTGCGAGTCCCGAGTGTGACTGCGAGTCCCGAGTGTGACTGCGAGTCCCGAGTGTGACTGCGAGACCCGAGTGTGACTGCGAGTCCCGAGTGTGACTGCGAGTCCCGAGAGCGACTGCGAGTCCCGAGTGTGACTGCGAGTCCCGAGTGTGACTGCGAGTCCCGAGGGCGACTGCGAGACCCGAGTGTGACTGCGAGTCCCGAGAGCGACTGCGAGACCCGAGCGTGACTGCGAGTCCCGAGTGTGACTGCGAGTCCCGAGCGCGACTGCGAGTCCCGAGTGTGACTGCGAGTCCCGAGTGCGACTGCGAGACCCGAGTGTGACTGCGAGTCCCGAGTGTGACTGCGAGTCCCGAGAGCGACTGCGAGTCCCGAGTGTGACTGCGAGTCCCGAGCGCGACTGCGAGTCCCGAGTGTGACTGCGAGACCCGAGTGTGACTGCGAGTCCCGAGTGTGACTGCGAGTCCCGAGAGCGACTGCGAGACCCGAGCGTGACTGCGAGTCCCGAGTGTGACTGCGAGTCCCGAGTGTGACTGCGAGACCCGAGTGTGACTGCGAGTCCCGAGTGTGACTGCGAGTCCCGAGAGCGACTGCGAGTCCCGAGTGTGACTGCGAGTCCCGAGTGTGACTGCGAGTCCCGAGTGTGACTGCGAGTCCCGAGGGCGACTGCGAGACCCGAGTGTGACTGCGAGTCCCGAGAGCGACTGCGAGTCCCGAGCGCGACTGCGAGTCCCGAGTGTGACTGCGAGTCCCGAGTGCGACTGCGAGACCCGAGTGTGACTGCGAGTCCCGAGTGTGACTGCGAGTCCCGAGAGCGACTGCGAGTCCCGAGTGTGACTGCGAGTCCCGAGCGCGACTGCGAGTCCCGAGTGTGACTGCGAGACCCGAGTGTGACTGCGAGTCCCGAGTGTGACTGCGAGTCCCGAGAGCGACTGCGAGTCCCGAGTGTGACTGCGAGTCCCGAGTGTGACTGCGAGTCCCGAGCGCGACTGCGAGTCCCGAGCGCGACTGCGAGACCCGAGAGCGACTGCGAGTCCCGAGTGTGACTGCGAGTCCCGAGCCCGACTGCGAGTCCCGAGTGTGACTGCGAGTCCCGAGCGTGACTGCGAGTCCCGTCCCGAGTGCGACTGCGAGTCCCGAGTGTGACTGCGAGTCCCGAGAGCGACTGCGAGTCCCGAGTGTGACTGCGAGACCCGAGTGTGACTGCGAGTCCCGAGAGCGACTGCGAGTCCCGAGCGCGACTGCGAGACCCGAGTGTGACTGCGAGACCCGAGTGTGACTGCGAGTCCCGTCCCGAGTGCGACTGCGAGTCCCGAGTGTGACTGCGAGTCCCGAGAGCGACTGCGAGTCCCGAGTGTGACTGCGAGACCCGAGTGTGACTGCGAGTCCCGAGAGCGACTGCGAGTCCCGAGAGCGACTGCGAGTCCCGAGTGTGACTGCGAGACCCGAGTGTGACTGCGAGTCCCGAGAGCGACTGCGAGTCCCGAGCGCGACTGCGAGACCCGAGTGTGACTGCGAGACCCGAGTGTGACTGCGAGTCCCGTCCCGAGTGCGACTGCGAGTCCCGAGTGTGACTGCGAGTCCCGAGAGCGACTGCGAGTCCCGAGTGTGACTGCGAGACCCGAGTGTGACTGCGAGTCCCGAGAGCGACTGCGAGTCCCGAGAGCGACTGCGAGTCCCGAGTGTGACTGCGAGACCCGAGTGTGACTGCGAGTCCCGAGAGCGACTGCGAGTCCCGAGCGCGACTGCGAGTCCCGAGCGTGACTGCGAGTCCCGAGTGTGACTGCGAGACCCGAGTGTGACTGCGAGTCCCGAGAGCGACTGCGAGTCCCGAGAGCGACTGCGAGTCCCGAGCGTGACTGCGAGTCCCGAGAGCGACTGCGAGCCCCGAGCGCGACTGCGAGACCCGAGTGTGACTGCGAGACCCGAGTGTGACTGCGAGTCCCGAGAGCGACTGCGAGACTCGAGTGTGACTGCGAGACCCGAGTGTGACTGCGAGTCCCGAGTGCGACTGCGAGTCCCGAGTGTGACTGCGAGTCCCGAGTGTGACTGCGAGTCCCGAGCGCGACTGCGAGTCCCGAGCGCGACTGCGAGTCCCGAGTGTGACTGCGAGACCCGAGCGTGACTGCGAGACCCGAGTGTGACTGCGAGTCCCGAGAGCGACTGCGAGTCCCGAGAGCGACTGCGAGTCCCGAGCGTGACTGCGAGTCCCGAGTGTGACTGCGAGACCCGAGCGCGACTGCGAGTCCCGAGTGTGACTGCGAGTCCCGAGAGCGACTGCGAGCCCCGAGCGCGACTGCGAGACCCGAGTGTGACTGCGAGACCCGAGTGTGACTGCGAGTCCCGAGAGCGACTGCGAGACCCGAGTGTGACTGCGAGACCCGAGTGTGACTGCGAGTCCCGAGAGCGACTGCGAGTCCCGAGCGCGACTGCGAGTCCCGAGTGTGACTGCGAGACCCGAGCGTGACTGCGAGACCCGAGTGTGACTGCGAGTCCCGAGAGCGACTGCTAGTCCCGAGAGCGACTGCGAGTCCCGAGCGTGACTGCGAGTCCCGAGTGTGACTGCGAGTCCCGAGTGTGACTGCGAGACCCGAGCGCGACTGCGAGTCCCGAGTGTGACTGCGAGACCCGAGCGTGACTGCGAGCCCCGAGTGTGACTGCGAGTCCCGAGTGAGACTGCGAGACCCGAGTGTGACTGCGAGACCCGAGCGTGACTGCGAGACCCGAGTGTGACTGCGAGACCCGAGCGCGACTGCGAGTCCCGAGCGTGACTGCGAGTCCCGAGTGTGACTGCGAGACCCGAGTGTGACTGCGAGACCCGAGCGCGACTGCGAGTCCCGAGTGTGACTGCGAGTCCCGAATGTGACTGCGAGTCCCGGGCGCGACTGCGAGTCCCGAGTGTGACTGCGAGACCCGAGCGCGACTGCGAGTCCCGAGCGTGACTGCGAGTCCCGAGTGTGACTGCGAGACCCGAGCGCGACTGCGAGTCCCGAGTGTGACTGCGAGTCCCGAGCGCGACTGCGAGTCCCGAGCGTGACTGCGAGTCCCGAGTGTGACTGCGAGACCCGAGCGCGACTGCGAGTCCCGAGAGTGACTGCGAGTCCCGAGTGCGACTGCGAGTCCCGAGTGTGACTGCGAGTCCCGAGTGTGACTGCGAGACCCGAGCGCGACTGCGAGTCCCGAGTGAGACTGCGAGTCCCGAGCGCGACTGCGAGTCCCGAGCGTGACTGCGAGTCCCGAGTGTGACTGCGAGACCCGAGCGCGACTGCGAGTCCCGAGTGTGACTGCGAGTCCCGAGCGCGACTGCGAGTCCCGAGCGTGACTGCGAGTCCCGAGTGTGACTGCGAGACCCGAGCGTGACTGCGAGTCCCGAGTGTGACTGCGAGTCCCGAGAGCGACTGCGAGTCCCGAGCGTGACTGCGAGACCCGAGCGAGACTGCGAGACCCGAGAGCGACTGCGAGTCCCGAGAGCGACTGCGAGTCCCGAGCGCGACTGCGAGTCCCGAGCGTGACTGCGAGTCCCGAGTGTGACTGCGAGTCCCGAGCGCGACTGCGAGACCCGAGCGCGACTGCGAGTCCCGAGTGTGACTGCGAGTCCCGAGCGTGACTGCGAGACCCGAGTGTGACTGCGAGACCCGAGCACCGAGTGTGACTGCGAGTCCCGAGTGTGACTGCGAGACCCGGGTGTGACTGCGAGACCCGAGTGCGACTGCGAGACCCGAGCGTGACTGCGAGTCCCGAGCGCGACTGCGAGTCCCGAGCGCGACTGCGAGTCCCGAGCGCGACTGCGAGTCCCGAGTGTGACTGCGAGTCCCGAGCGAGACTGCGAGACCCGAGTGTGACTGCGAGACCCGAGTGTGACTGCGAGACCCGAGCGTGACTGCGAGTCCCGAGCGCGACTGCGAGTCCCGAGTGTGACTGCGAGTCCCGAGTGTGACTGCGAGTCCCGAGCGCGACAGCGAGACCCGAGTGTGACTGCGAGTCCCGAGTGTGACTGCGAGTCCCGAGTGTGACTGCGAGTCCCGAGTGTGACTGCGAGTCCCGAGCGCGACAGCGAGACCCGAGTGTGACTGCGAGTCCCGAGTGTGACAGCGAGTCCCGAGTGTGACTGCGAGTCCCGAGCGCGACTGCGAGACCCGAGCGCGACTGCGAGTCCCGAGTGTGACTGCGAGTCCCGAGCGCGACAGCGAGACCCGAGTGTGACTGCGAGTCCCGAGTGTGACTGCGAGTCCCGAGTGTGACTGCGAGTCCCGAGTGTGACTGCGAGACCCGAGTGTGACTGCGAGTCCCGAGCGCGACTGCGAGTCCCGAGTGTGACTGCGAGTCCCGAGTGTGACAGCGAGTCCCGAGTGTGACTGCGAGTCCCGAGTGTGACAGCGAGTCCCGAGTGTGACTGCGAGTCCCGAGCGCGACTGCGAGTCCCGAGCGCGACAGCGAGTCCCGAGTGTGACAGCGAGTCCCGAGTGTGACTGCGAGTCCCGAGCGCGACTGCGAGTCCCGAGTGTGACTGCGAGTCCCGAGCGCGACTGCGAGACCCGAGTGAGACTGCGAGTCCCGAGTGTGACTGCGAGTCCCGAGTGTGACAGCGAGTCCCGAGTGTGACTGCGAGTCCCGAGTGTGACAGCGAGTCCCGAGTGTGACTGCGAGTCCCGAGCGCGACTGCGAGTCCCGAGCGCGACAGCGAGACCCGAGTGTGACTGCGAGTCCCGAGTGTGACAGCGAGTCCCGAGTGTGACTGCGAGTCCCGAGCGCGACTGCGAGTCCCGAGTGTGACTGCGAGTCCCGAGCGCGACTGCGAGACCCGAGTGAGACTGCGAGTCCCGAGTGTGACTGCGAGTCCCGAGTGTGACTGCGAGTCCCGAGTGTGACTGCGAGTCCCGAGCGCGACAGCGAGTCCCGAGTGCGACTGCGAGACCCGAGTGTGACTGCGAGTCCCGAGTGTGACAGCGAGTCCCGAGTGTGACAGCGAGTCCCGAGTGTGACTGCGAGTCCCGAGTGTGACTGCGAGACCCGAGTGTGACTGCGAGTCCCGAGTGTGACAGCGAGTCCCGAGTGTGACTGCGAGTCCCGAGCGCGACTGCGAGACCCGAGTGTGACTGCGAGTCCCGAGTGTGACAGCGAGTCCCGAGTGTGACTGCGAGTCCCGAGCGCGACTGCGAGACCCGAGCGCGACTGCGAGTCCCGAGTGTGACTGCGAGTCCCGAGCGCGACAGCGAGTCCCGAGTGTGACTGCGAGACCCGAGCGCGACTGCGAGTCCCGAGTGTGACTGCGAGTCCCGAGTGTGACTGCGAGTCCCGAGTGTGACTGCGAGTCCCGAGCGCGACTGCGAGTCCCGAGTGTGACTGCGAGTCCCGAGCGCGACAGCGAGTCCCGAGTGTGACTGCGAGACCCGAGCGCGACAGCGAGTCCCGAGTGTGACTGCGAGACCCGAGTGTGACTGCGAGACCCGAGCGCGACAGCGAGTCCCGAGTGTGACTGCGAGACCCGAGCGCGACTGCGAGTCCCGAGTGTGACTGCGAGTCCCGAGCGCGACAGCGAGTCCCGAGTGTGACTGCGAGACCCGAGTGTGACTGCGAGTCCCGAGTGTGACTGCGAGTCCCGAGTGTGACTGCGAGTCCCGAGCGCGACTGCGAGACCCGAGTGTGACTGCGAGTCCCGAGTGTGACTGCGAGTCCCGAGCGCGACAGCGAGTCCCGAGTGCGACTGCGAGACCCGAGTGTGACTGCGAGTCCCGAGTGTGACTGCGAGTCCCGAGTGTGACTGCGAGTCCCGAGTGTGACTGCGAGACCCGAGCGCGACTGCGAGTCCCGTGTGTGACTGCGAGTCCCGAGTGTGACTGCGAGTCCCGAGCGCGACAGCGAGTCCCGAGCGTGACTGCGAGTCCCGAGCGCGACTGCGAGACCCGAGTGTGACTGCGAGTCCCGAGCGTGACTGCGAGTCCCGAGTGTGACTGCGAGTCCCGAGTGTGACTGCGAGACCCGAGCGCGACTGCGAGTCCCGAGCGCGACTGCGAGTCCCGAGCGTGACTGCGAGTCCCGAGTGTGACTGCGAGACCCGAGTGAGACTGCGAGTCCCGTGTGTGACTGCGAGTCCCGAGTGTGACTGCGAGTCCCGAGCGCGACAGCGAGTCCCGAGCGTGACTGCGAGTCCCGAGCGCGACTGCGAGTCCCGAGTGTGACTGCGAGTCCCGAGTGTGACTGCGAGTCCCGAGTGCGACAGCGAGTCCCGAGCGCGACTGCGAGTCCCGAGTGTGACTTCGAGACCCGAGCGTGACTGCGAGTCCCGAGTGTGACAGCGAGTCCCGAGCGCGACTGCGAGACCCGAGCGCGACTGCGAGTCCCGAGTGTGACTGCGAGACCCGAGTGTGACTGCGAGTCCCGAGTGTGACAGCGAGTCCCGAGTGTGACTGCGAGTCCCGAGCGCGACTGCGAGACCCGAGTGTGACTGCGAGTCCCGAGTGTGACAGCGAGTCCCGAGTGTGACTGCGAGTCCCGAGCGCGACTGCGAGACCCGAGCGCGACTGCGAGTCCCGTGTGTGACTGCGAGTCCCGAGTGTGACTGCGAGACCCGAGTGTGACTGCGAGACCCGAGCGTGACAGCGAGTCCCGAGTGTGACTGCGAGTCCCGAGTGCGACTGCGAGTCCCGAGTGTGACTGCGAGACCCGAGTGTGACTGCGAGACCCGAGTGTGACTGCGAGTCCCGAGTGTGACTGCGAGACCCGAGTGTGACTGCGAGACCCGAGTGTGACTGCGAGACCCGAGTGTGACTGCGAGTCCCGAGTGTGACTGCGAGACCCGAGTGTGACTGCGAGACCCGAGTGTGACTGCGAGACCCGAGTGTGACTGCGAGACCCGAGTGTGACTGCGAGACCCGAGTGTGACTGCGAGACCCGAGCGTGACTGCGAGTCCCGAGTGTGACTGCGAGTCCCGAGTGAGACTGCGAGTCCCGAGTGTGACTGCGAGACCCGAGTGTGACTGCGAGACCCGAGTGTGACTGCGAGTCCCGAGTGTGACTGCGAGTCCCGAGTGTGACTGCGAGTCCCGAGAGTGACTGCGAGTCCCGAGCGTGACTGCGAGTCCCGAGCGCGACTGCGAGTCCCGAGTGTGACTGCGAGACCCGAGTGTGACTGCGAGTCCCGAGTGTGACTGCGAGTCCCGAGCGTGACTGCGAGTCCCGAGCGCGACTGCGAGTCCCGAGTGAGACTGCGAGACCCGAGTGTGACTGCGAGACCCGAGTGTGACTGCGAGTCCCGAGCGCGACTGCGAGTCCCGAGTGTGACTGCGAGTCCCGAGCGTGACAGCGAGTCCCGAGTGTGACTGCGAGTCCCGAGCGCGACTACGAGTCCCGAGTGTGACTGCGAGACCCGAGTGTGACTGCGAGTCCCGGGCGTGACTGCGAGTCCCGAGTGTGACTGCGAGTCCCGAGTGCGACTGCGAGTCCCGAGCGCGACTGCGAGTCCCGAGTGCGACTGACAGACCCGAGCGAGACTGCGAGTCCCGAGTGTGACTGCGAGTCCCGAGTGTGACTGCGAGTCCCGAGCGTGACTGCGAGTCCCGAGCGTGACTGCGAGACCCGAGTGTGACTGCGAGTCCCGAGAGTGACTGCGAGTCCCGAGCGTGACTGCGAGTCCCGAGCGTGACTGCGAGTCCCGAGTGTGACTGCGAGTCCCGAGTGTGACTGCGAGTCCCGAGCGTGACTGCGAGCCCCGAGCGTGACTGCGAGCCCCGAGTGTGACTGCGAGACCCGAGTGTGACTGCGAGTCCCGAGCGCGACTGCGAGACCCGAGCGTGACTGCGAGTCCCGAGTGTGACTGCGAGACCCGAGCGTGACTGCGAGTCCCGAGTGTGACTGCGAGTCCCGAGCGCGACAGCGAGTCCCGAGCGCGACAGCGAGTCCCGAGTGTGACTGCGAGTCCCGAGTGTGACTGCGAGTCCCGAGTGTGACTGCGAGTCCCGAGCGCGACTGCGAGTCCCGAGTGTGACAGCGAGACCCGAGTGTGACTGCGAGTCCCGAGTGTGACTGCGAGACCCGAGTGTGACTGCGAGTCCCGAGTGTGACTGCGAGTCCCGAGCGCGACTGCGAGACCCGAGCGTGACTGCGAGACCCGAGTGTGACTGCGAGTCCCGAGCGTGACTGCGAGACCCGAGTGTGACTGCGAGACCCGAGCGTGACTGCGAGACCCGAGTGTGACTGCGAGTCCCGAGTGTGACTGCGAGTCCCGAGTGTGACTGCGAGTCCCGAGTGTGACTGCGAGACCCGATTGCGACTGCGAGTCCCGAGTGTGACTGCGAGACCCGAGTGTGACTGCGAGACCCGAGTGTGACTGCGAGACCCGAGTGTGACTGCGAGTCCCGAGCGTGACTGCGAGTCCCGAGCGTGACTGCGAGACCCGAGTGTGACTGCGAGTCCCGAGTGTGACTGCGAGACCCGATTGCGACTGCGAGTCCCGAGTGTGACTGCGAGTCCCGAGTGTGACTGCGAGACCCGATTGCGACTGCGAGACCCGAGTGTGACTGCGAGACCCGATTGCGACTGCGAGTCCCGAGTGTGACTGCGAGTCCCGAGTGTGACTGCGAGTCCCGAGTGTGACTGCGAGACCCGAGTGTGACTGCGAGACCCGAGAGTGACTGCGAGTCCCGAGCGCGACTGCGAGTCCCGAGTGTGACTGCGAGACCCGAGTGTGACTGCGAGTCCCGAGCGTGACTGCGAGACCCGAGTGTGACTGCGAGTCCCGAGTGTGACTGCGAGTCCCGAGTGTGACTGCGAGTCCCGAGTGTGACTGCGAGTCCCGAGTGTGACTGCGAGTCCCGAGTGTGACTGCGAGTCCCGAGTGTGACTGCGAGACCCGAGTGTGACTGCGAGTCCCGAGTGTGACTGCGAGTCCCGAGCGTGACTGCGAGACCCGAGTGTGACTGCGAGTCCCGAGTGTGACTGCGAGTCCCGAGTGTGACTGCGAGTCCCGAGTGTGACTGCGAGTCCCGAGTGTGACTGCGAGTCCCGAGAGTGACTGCGAGTCCCGAGTGGGACTGCGAGTCCCGAGTGCGACTGCGAGTCCCGAGCGTGACAGCGAGTCCCGAGCGTGACTGCGAGTCCCGAGCGCGACTGCGAGACCCGAGTGTGACTGCGAGTCCCGAGTGTGACTGCGAGTCCCGAGTGTGACTGCGAGTCCCGAGTGCGACTGCGAGTCCCGAGTGTGACTGCGAGACCCGAGTGTGACTGCGAGTCCCGAGTGTGACTGCGAGTCCCGAGTGTGACTGCGAGACCCGAGTGTGACTGCGAGTCCCGAGCGCGACTGCGAGTCCCGAGTGTGACAGCGAGACCCGAGTGTGACTGCGAGTCCCGAGCGCGACTGCGAGTCCCGAGCGTGACTGCGAGACCCGAGTGTGACTGCGAGACCCGAGTGTGACTGCGAGACCCGAGTGTGACTGCGAGTCCCGAGTGTGACTGCGAGTCCCGAGTGTGACTGCGAGACCCGAGCGCGACAGCGAGTCCCGAGCGTGACTGCGAGTCCCGAGTGTGACTGCGAGTCCCGAGTGTGACTGCGAGACCCGAGTGTGACTGCGAGTCCCGAGTGTGACTGCGAGACCCGAGCGCGACAGCGAGTCCCGAGCGTGACTGCGAGTCCCGAGTGTGACTGCGAGACCCGAGTGTGACTGCGAGACCCGAGTGTGACTGCGAGTCCCGAGTGTGACTGCGAGACCCGAATGTGACTGCGAGACCCGAGTGTGACTGCGAGTCCCGAGTGTGACTGCGAGTCCCGAGCGCGACTGCGAGACCCGAGTGTGACTGCGAGTCCCGAGCGCGACTGCGAGACCCGAGTGTGACTGCGAGTCCCGAGCGCGACTGCGAGACCCGAGTGTGACAGCGAGTCCCGAGTGTGACTGCGAGTCCCGAGTGTGACTGCGAGACCCGAGTGTGACAGCGAGTCCCGAGTGTGACTGCGAGTCCCGAGCGCGACTGCGAGACCCGAGTGTGACAGCGAGTCCCGAGTGTGACTGCGAGTCCCGAGTGTGACTGCGAGACCCGAGTGTGACAGCGAGTCCCGAGTGTGACTGCGAGACCCGAGTGTGACTGCGAGTCCCGAGCGCGACTGCGAGTCCCGAGCGTGACTGCGAGACCCGAGTGTGACTGCGAGACCCGAGCGTGACTGCGAGACCCGAGTGCGACTGCGAGACCCGAGCGTGACTGCGAGACCCGAGCGTGACTGCGAGTCCCGAGTGTGACTGCGAGCCCCGAGTGTGACTGCGAGACCCGAGCGTGACTGCGAGTCCCGAGTGTGACTGCGAGTCCCGAGTGTGACTGCGAGCCCCGAGCCCGACTGCGAGTCCCGAGTGTGACTGCGAGTCCCGAGTGTGACTGCGAGTCCCGAGCGCGACTGCGAGTCCCGAGTGTGACTGCGAGTCCCGAGCGTGACTGCGAGACCCGAGCGTGACTGCGAGTCCCGAGTGTGACTGCGAGTCCCGAGTGTGACTGCGAGTCCCGAGTGTGACTGCGAGACCCGAGCGTGACTGCGAGACCCGAGCGTGACTGCGAGTCCCGAGTGTGACTGCGAGCCCCGAGTGTGACTGCGAGACCCGAGCG
Organism: Scyliorhinus torazame; assembly: GCF_047496885.1. Taxonomy (NCBI): domain Eukaryota; kingdom Metazoa; phylum Chordata; class Chondrichthyes; order Carcharhiniformes; family Scyliorhinidae; genus Scyliorhinus; species Scyliorhinus torazame. The sequence goes on along the minus strand of NC_092710.1, from coordinate 338,384,156 downwards.
TGACTGCGAGTCCCGAGTGTGACTGCGAGTCCCGAGTGTGACAGCGAGACCCGAGTGCGACTGCGAGTCCGAGCGAGACTGCGAGACCCGAGTGTGACTGCGAGTCCCGAGGGCGACTGCGAGTCCCGAGCGCGACTGCGAGTCCCGAGGGCGACTGCGAGTCCCGAGTGTGACTGCGAGTCCCGAGTGCGACTGCGAGTCCCGAGTGCGACTGCGAGTCCTGAGCGCGACTGCGAGTCCCGAGGGCGACTGCGAGTCCCGAGTGTGACTGCGAGACCCGATTGCGACTGCGAGTCCCGAGCGTGACTGCGAGTCCCGAGTGTGACTGCGAGACCCGAGTGTGACTGCGAGTCCCGAGCGCGACTGCGAGACCCGAGTGTGACTGCGAGTCCCGAGCGCGACTGCGAGTCCCGAGTGTGACTGCGAGTCCCGAGTGCGACTGCGAGTCCCGAGCGCGACAGCGAGTCCCGAGTGTGACTGCGAGCCCCGAGCGCGACAGCGAGTCCCGAGTGTGACTGCGAGTCCCGAGCGCGACTGCGAGTCCCGAGCGCGACTGCGAGACCCGAGCGCGACTGCGAGTCCCGAGTGTGACTGCGAGTCCCGAGCGCGACTGCGAGTCCCGAGTGCGACTGCGGGTCCCGAGCGCGACTGCGAGACCCGAGCGCGACTGCGAGTCCCGAGTGTGACTGCGAGTCCCGAGTGTGACTGCGAGTCCCGAGCGTGACTGCGAGACCCGAGCGCGACTGCGAGTCCCGAGCGCGACTGCGAGTCCCGATTGTGACTGCGAGTCCCGAGTGAGACTGCGAGTCCCGAGTGTGACTGCGAGTCCCGAGTGAGACTGCGAGTCCCGAGTGTGACTGCGAGTCCCGAGTGTGACTGCGAGTCCCGAGTGAGACTGCGAGTCCCGAGTGAGACTGCGAGTCCCGAGCGTGACTGCGAGTCCCGAGCGCGACTGCGAGTCCCGAGTGTGACTGCGAGTCCCGAGTGTGACTGCGAGTCCCGAGTGAGACTGCGAGTCCCGAGTGTGACTGCGAGTCCCGAGCGCGACTGCGAGTCCCGAGTGTGACTGCGAGTCCCGAGTGTGACTGCGAGTCCCGAGTGTGACTGCGAGTCCCGAGTGAGGCTGCGAGACCCGAGTGTGACTGCGAGTCCCGAGCGCGACTGCGAGTCCCGAGTGTGACTGCGAGTCCCGAGTGTGACTGCGAGTCCCGAGCGCGACTGCGAGTCCCGAGCGCGACTGCGAGTCCCGAGTGTGACTGCGAGTCCCGAGTGTGACTGCGAGTCCCGAGTGCGACTGCGAGTCCCGAGTGTGACTGCGAGTCCCGAGCGCGACTGCGAGTCCCGAGCGCGACTGCGAGACCCGAGTGTGACTGCGAGTCCCGAGTGTGACTGCGAGTCCCGTCCCGAGTGCGACAGCGAGTCCCGAGTGTGACTGCGAGTCCCGAGCGTGACTGCGAGACCCGAGTGTGACTGCGAGTCCCGAGTGTGACTGCGAGTCCCGTCCCGAGTGCGACAGCGAGTCCCGAGTGTGACTGCGAGTCCCGAGCGTGACTGCGAGACCCGAGTGTTACTGCGAGTCCCGAGCGTGACTGCGAGTCCCGAGTATGACTGCGAGTCCCGAGCGTGACTGCGAGACCCGAGTGTTACTGCGAGTCCCGAGCGTGACTGCGAGTCCCGAGTGTGACTGCGAGTCCCGAGAGTGACTGCGAGTCCCGAGTGTGACTGCGAGACCCGAGTGTGACTGCGAGTCCCGAGAGTGACTGCGAGTCCCGAGCGTGACTGCGAGACCCGAGTGTGACTGCGAGTCCCGAGTGTGACTGCGAGTCCCGAGTGTGACTGCGAGACCCGAGTGTGACTGCGAGTCCCGAGAGTGACTGCGAGTCCCGAGCGTGACTGCGAGACCCGAGTGTGACTGCGAGTCCCGAGTGTGACTGCGAGTCCCGAGCGCGACTGCGAGTCCCGAGAGTGACTGCGAGTCCCGAGTGTGACTGCGAGTCCCGAGTGTGACTGCGAGTCCCGAGTGTGACTGCGAGACCCGAGCGTGACTGCGAGACCCGAGCGTGACTGCGAGTCCCGAGCGCGACAGCGAGTCCCGAGAGTGACTGCGAGACCCGAGTGTGACTGCGAGACCCGAGTGTGACTGCGAGTCCCGAGTGTGACTGCGAGTCCCGAGCGTGACTGCGAGTCCCGAGCGCGACAGCGAGACCCGAGTGCGACTGCGAGACTCGAGTGTGACTGCGAGACCCGAGTGGGACTGCGAGTCCCGAGTGTGACTGCGAGTCCCGAGTGTGACTGCGAGACCCGAGTGTGACTGCGAGTCCCGAGTGTGACTGCGAGTCCCGAGAGCGACTGCGAGTCCCGAGTGTGACTGCGAGTCCCGAGAGCGACTGCGAGTCCCGAGCGCGACTGCGAGTCCCGAGAGTGACTGCGAGACCCGAGCGCGACTGCGAGTCCCGAGTGTGACTGCGAGTCCCGAGCGCGACTGCGAGCCCCGAGCGCGACTGAGAGTCCCGAGAGTGACTGCGAGTCCCGAGTGTGACTGCGAGTCCCGAGCGCGACTGCGAGTCCCGAGTGTGACTGCGAGTCCCGTCCCGAGTGTGACTGCGAGTCCCGAGCGTGACAGCGAGACCCGAGCGTGACTGCGAGTCCCGAGCGCGACTGCGAGACCCGAGTGCGACTGCGAGTCCCGAGTGTGACTACGAGTCCCGAGCGTGACTGCGAGACCCGAGTGCGACTGCGAGTCCCGAGCGCGACTGCGAGTCCCGAGTGTGACTACGAGTCCCGAGTGTGACTGCGAGACCCGAGTGCGACTGCGAGTCCCGAGCGTGACTGCGAGTCCCGAGTGTGACTGCGAGACCCGAGTGTGACTGCGAGACCCGAGTGTGACTGCGAGACCCGAGTGTGACTGCGAGTCCCGAGTGTGACTGCGAGTCCCGAGTGTGACTGCGAGTCCCGAGAGTGACTGCGAGTCCCGAGTGTGACTGCGAGTCCCGAGGGCGACAGCGAGTCCCGAGAGTGACTGCGAGACCCGAGTGTGACTGCGAGTCCCGAGTGTGACTGCGAGTCCCGAGTGTGACTGCGAGTCCCGAGCGCGACTGCGAGTCCCGAGTGTGACTGCGAGACCCGAGTGTGACTGCGAGTCCCGAGTGTGACTGCGAGTCCCGAGGGCGACTGCGAGTCCCGAGCGTGACTGCGAGACCCGAGCGTGACTGCGAGTCCCGAGTGTGACTGCGAGTCCCGAGTGTGACTGCGAGTCCCGAGCGTGACTGCGAGACCCGAGCGTGACTGCGAGTCCCGAGTGTGACTGCGAGACCCGAGTGTGACTGCGAGTCCCGAGTGTGACTGCGAGACCCGAGCGTGACTGCGAGTCCCGAGCGTGACTGCGAGTCCCGAGCGCGACTGCGAGACCCGAGTGTGACTGCGAGTCCCGAGAGTGACTGCGAGACCCGAGTGTGACTGCGAGACCCGAGTGTGACTGCGAGTCCCGAGTGTGACTGCGAGACCCGAGTGTGACTGCGAGACCCGAGCGTGACTGCGAGTCCCGAGCGCGACTGCGAGACCCGAGTGCGACAGCGAGTCCCGAGTGCGACAGCGAGTCCCGAGTGTGACTGCGAGTCCCGAGTGTGACTGCGAGTCCCGAGTGTGACTGCGAGTCCCGAGTGTGACTGCGAGACCCGAGTGTGACTGCGAGTCCCGAGTGTGACTGCGAGACCCGAGTGTGACTGCGAGTCCCGAGCGTGACTGCGAGTCCCGAGTGTGACTGCGAGTCCCGAGCGCGACTGCGAGACCCGAGCGCGACAGCGAGTCCCGAGCGCGACTGCGAGTCCCGAGTGTGACTGCGAGACCCGAGTGTGACTGCGAGTCCCGAGTGTGACTGCGAGTCCCGAGTGTGACTGCGAGACCCGAGCGCGACTGCGAGTCCCGAGTGTGACTGCGAGTCCCGAGTGTGACTGCGAGCCCCGAGTGTGACTGCGAGTCCCGAGTGTGACTGCGAGTCCCGAGTGTGACTGCGAGCCCCGAGCGCGACTGCGAGCCCCGAGTGTGACTGCGAGTCCCGAGCGCGACTGCGAGTCCCGAGTGTGACTGCGAGTCCCGAGTGTGACTGCGAGACCCGAGTGTGACTGCGAGTCCCGAGCGCGACTGCGAGTCCCGAGTGTGACTGCGAGTCCCGAGCGCGACTGCGAGACCCGAGTGCGACTGCGAGTCCCGAGTGTGACTGCGAGTCCCGAGTGTGACTGCGAGACCCGAGCGCGACTGCGAGTCCCGAGCGTGACTGCGAGTCCCGAGTGTGACTGCGAGTCCCGAGCGCGACTGCGAGTCCCGAGAGTGACTGCGAGTCCCGTCCCGAGTGTGACTGCGAGTCCCGAGTGTGACTGCGAGACCCGAGTGCGACTGCGAGTCCCGAGCGTGACTGCGAGTCCCGAGTGTGACTGCGAGTCCCGAGCGCGACTGCGAGTCCCGAGAGTGACTGCGAGTCCCGTCCCGAGTGTGACTGCGAGACCCGAGCGCGACTGCGAGTCCCGAGCGTGACTGCGAGACCCGAGTGTGACTGCGAGTCCCGAGTGTGACTGCGAGTCCCGTCCCGAGTGTGACTGCGAGTCCCGAGTGTGACTGCGAGTCCCGAGCGCGACTGCGAGTCCCGAGCGCGACTGCGAGTCCCGAGTGTGACTGCGAGACCCGAGTGTGACTGCGAGTCCCGAGCGCGACTGCGAGTCCCGTCCCGAGTGTGACTGCGAGTCCCGTCCCGAGTGCGACAGCGAGTCCCGAGCGCGACTGCGAGTCCCGAGTGTGACTGCGAGTCCCGTCCCGAGTGTGACTGCGAGTCCCGAGTGTGACTGCGAGTCCCGAGCGCGACTGCGAGTCCCGAGTGTGACTGCGAGTCCCGAGTGTGACTGCGAGTCCCGTCCCGAGCGCGACTGCGAGTCCCGAGTGTGACTGCGAGACCCGAGTGTGACTGCGAGTCCCGAGTGTGACTGCGAGTCCCGAGCGCGACTGCGAGTCCCGAGTGTGACTGCGAATCCCGAGTGTGACTGCGAGTCCCGTCCCGAGCGCGACTGCGAGTCCCGAGTGTGACTGCGAGACCCGAGTGTGACTGCGAGTCCCGAGTGTGACTGCGAGTCCCGAGCGCGACTGCGAGTCCCGAGCGCGACTGCGAGACCCGAGCGCGACTGCGAGTCCCGAGCGCGACTGCGAGACCCGAGTGTGACTGCGAGTCCCGAGTGTGACTGCGAGTCCCGAGTGTGACTGCGAGTCCCGAGTGTGACTGCGAGTCCCGAGTGTGACTGCGAGTCCCGAGTGTGACTGCGAGTCCCGAGTGTGACTGCGAGTCCCGAGTGTGACTGCGAGTCCCGAGCGCGACTGCGAGTCCCGAGTGTGACTGCGAGTCCCGAGTGTGACTGCGAGTCCCGAGTGTGACTGCGAGACCCGAGTGTGACTGCGAGTCCCGAGTGTGACTGCGAGACCCGAGTGTGACTGCGAGTCCCGAGTGTGACTGCGAGACTCGAGCGTGACTGCGAGTCCCGAGCGCGACTGCGAGACCCGAGCGCGACTGCGAGACCCGAGTGTGACAGCGAGTCCCGAGCGTGACTGCGAGACCCGAGTGTGACTGCGAGCCCCGAGCGCGACTGCGAGTCCCGAGTGTGACTGCGAGACCCGAGTGTGACTGCGAGTCCCGAGTGTGACTGCGAGACCCGAGTGTGACTGCGAGTCCCGAGTGTGACTGCGAGACTCGAGCGTGACTGCGAGTCCCGAGTGTGACTGCGAGTCCCGTCCCGAGTGTGACTGCGAGTCCCGTCCCGAGTGCGACAGCGAGTCCCGAGCGCGACTGCGAGTCCCGAGTGTGACTGCGAGTCCCGTCCCGAGTGTGACTGCGAGTCCCGAGTGTGACTGCGAGTCCCGAGCGCGACTGCGAGTCCCGAGTGTGACTGCGAGTCCCGAGTGCGACTGCGAGTCCCGAGTGTGACTGCGAGACCCGAGTGTGACTGCGAGTCCCGAGTGTGACTGCGAGACCCGAGCGTGACTGCGAGTCCCGAGTGTGACTGCGAGTCCCGTCCCGAGTGTGACTGCGAGTCCCGAGCGCGACTGCGAGTCCCGAGTGTGACTGCGAGTCCCGTCCCGAGTGTGACTGCGAGTCCCGAGTGTGACTGCGAGTCCCGAGCGCGACTGCGAGTCCCGAGTGTGACTGCGAGTCCCGAGTGTGACTGCGAGACCCGAGTGTGACTGCGAGTCCCGTCCCGAGTGCGACAGCGAGTCCCGAGCGCGACTGCGAGACCCGAGTGTGACTGCGAGTCCCGAGTGTGACTGCGAGTCCAGAGCGCGACTGCGAGTCCCGAGTGTGACTGCGAGTCCCGAGTGTGACTGCGAGTCCCGTCCCGAGTGTGACTGCGAGTCCCGAGTGTGACTGCGAGTCCCGAGCGCGACTGCGAGTCCCGAGTGTGACTGTGAGTCCCGAGTGCGACTGCGAGTCCCGAGTGTGACTGCGAGTCCCGAGTGCGACTGCGAGACCCGAGCGTGACTGCGAGTCCCGAGCGTGACTGCGAGACCCGAGCGTGACTGCGAGTCCCGAGCGCGACTGCGAGTCCCGAGTGTGACTGCGAGTCCCGTCCCGAGTGTGACTGCGAGTCCCGAGTGTGACTGCGAGTCCCGAGCGCGACTGCGAGTCCCGAGTGTGACTGCGAGTCCCGTCCCGAGTGCGACAGCGAGTCCCGAGCGCGACTGCGAGACCCGAGCGTGACTGCGAGTCCCGAGCGCGACTGCGAGTCCCGAGTGTGACTGCGAGTCCCGAGTGTGACTGCGAGTCCCGAGCGCGACTGCGAGCCCCGAGCGCGACTGCGAGACCCGAGCGCGACTGCGAGTCCCGAGCGTGACTGCGAGTCCCGAGCGTGACTGCGAGTCCCGAGTGTGACTGCGAGTCCCGAGCGCGACTGCGAGCCCCGAGCGTGACTGCGAGACCCGAGCGCGACTGCGAGTCCCGAGCGCGACAGCGAGTCCCGAGCGTGACTGCGAGTCCCGAGTGTGACTGCGAGTCCCGAGTGTGACTGCGAGACCCGAGTGTGACTGCGAGTCCCGAGCGTGACTGCGAGACCCGAGTGTGACTGCGAGTCCCGAGTGTGACTGCGAGATCCGAGTGTGACTGCGAGTCCCGAGCGTGACTGCGAGACCCGAGTGCGACTGCGAGTCCCGAGAGTGACTGCGAGTCCCGAGTGCGACTGCGAGTCCCGAGTGTGACTGCGAGACCCGAGTGTGACTGCGAGACCCGAGAGTGACTGCGAGTCCCGAGTGTGACTGCGAGACCCGAGCGTGACTGCGAGACCCGAGGGCGACTGCGAGTCCCGAGTGTGACTGCGAGTCCCGAGTGTGACTGCGAGACCCGAGGGCGACTGCGAGCCCCGAGCGCGACTGCGAGTCCCGAGCGCGACTGCGAGACCCGAGTGTGACTGCGAGTCCCGAGTGTGACTGCGAGTCCCGAGTGTGACTGCGAGTCCCGAGTGTGACTGCGAGACCCGAGTGTGACTGCGAGTCCCGAGTGTGACTGCGAGTCCCGAGTGCGACTGCGAGTCCCGTCCCGAGTGCGAGACCCGAGTGTGACTGCGAGTCCCGAGTGTGACTGCGAGTCCCGAGTGTGACTGCGAGTCCCGAGTGTGACTGCGAGACCCGAGTGTGACTGCGAGTCCCGAGTGTGACTGCGAGTCCCGAGTGTGACTGCGAGTCCCGAGTGTGACTGCGAGACCCGAGTGTGACTGCGAGTCCCGAGTGTGACTGCGAGTCCCGAGTGTGACTGCGAGTCCCGAGTGTGACTGCGAGTCCCGAGTGTGACTGCGAGTCCCGAGTGTGACTGCGAGTCCCGAGTGTGACTGCGAGACCCGAGTGTGACTGCGAGTCCCGAGTGTGACTGCGAGTCCCGAGAGCGACTGCGAGCCCCGAGCGCGACTGCGAGTCCCGAGCGCGACTGCGAGACCCGAGTGTGACTGCGAGTCCCGAGAGTGACTGCGAGTCCCGAGTGTGACTGCGAGTCCCGAGTGTGACTGCGAGTCCCGAGTGTGACTGCGAGTCCCGAGTGTGACTGCGAGACCCGAGTGTGACTGCGAGTCCCGAGTGTGACTGCGAGTCCCGAGTGTGACTGCGAGACCCGAGTGTGACTGCGAGTCCCGAGTGTGACTGCGAGTCCCGAGTGTGACTGCGAGTCCCGAGTGTGACTGCGAGACCCGAGTGTGACTGCGAGTCCCGAGTGTGACTGCGAGTCCCGAGTGTGACTGCGAGTCCCGAGTGTGACTGCGAGACCCGAGTGTGACTGCGAGTCCCGAGTGTGACAGCGAGTCCCGAGTGTGACTGCGAGACCCGAGTGTGACTGCGAGACCCGAGTGTGACTGCGAGTCCCGAGTGTGACTGCGAGTCCCGAGTGTGACTGCGAGTCCCGAGAGCGACTGCGAGTCCCGAGTGTGACTGCGAGTCCCGAGTGTGACTGCGAGTCCCGAGTGCGACTGCGAGACCCGAGTGTGACTGCGAGTCCCGAGTGTGACTGCGAGACCCGAGTGTGACTGCGAGTCCCGAGTGTGACTGCGAGACCCGAGTGTGACTGCGAGACCCGAGTGTGACTGCGAGTCCCGAGCGCGACTGCGAGTCCCGAGCGCGACTGCGAGCCCCGAGCGCGACTGCGAGTCCCGAGTGCGACTGCGAGACCCGAGGGCGACTGCGAGACCCGAGGGCGACTGCGAGACCCGAGTGTGACTGCGAGCCCCGAGCGTGACTGCGAGACCCGAGTGTGACTGCGAGTCCCGAGAGTGACTGCGTGTCCCGAGTGTGACTGCGAGTCCCGAGTGCGACTGCGAGTCCCGAGCGCGACTGCGAGTCCCGAGCGCAACTGCGAGTCCCGGGCACGACTGCGAGACCTGAGCGAGACTGCGAGTCCCGAGCGCGACAGCGAGTCCCGAGAGCGACAGCGAGACCCGAGCGCGACTGCGAGTCCCGAGCGCGACTGCGAGTCCCGAGTGTGACTGCGAGACCCGAGTGCGACTGCGAGACCCGAGGGCGACTGCGAGTCCCGAGCGCGACTGCGAGCCCCGAGAGTGACTGCGAGACCCGAGTGTGACTGCGAGTCCCGAGTGTGACTGCGAGTCCCGAGTGCGACTGCGAGTCCCGAGAGTGACTGCGAGACCCGAGCGCGACTGCGAGACCCGAGCGTGACTGCGAGTCCCGAGTGCGACTGCGAGACCCGAGTGTGACTGCGAGTCCCGAGTGTGACTGCGAGTCCCGAGAGTGACTGCGAGACCCGAGTGTGACTGCGAGACCCGAGTGTGACAGCGAGTCCCGAGTGTGACTGCGAGTCCCGAGTGTGACTGCGAGTCCCGAGTGTGACTGCGAGACCCGAGCGCGACTGCGAGTCCCGAGAGTGACTGCGAGACCCGAGTGTGACTGCGAGTCCCGAGAGTGACTGCGAGTCCCGAGAGTGACTGCGAGACCCGAGTGTGACTGCGAGTCCCGAGAGTGACTGCGAGACCCGAGAGTGACTGCGAGACCCGAGTGTGACTGCGAGTCCCGAGAGTGACTGCGAGTCCCGAGAGTGACTGCGAGACCCGAGTGTGACTGCGAGTCCCGAGCGTGACTGCAAGTCCCGAGAGTGACTGCGAGTCCCGAGAGCGACTGCGAGACCCGAGTGTGACTGCGAGTCCCGAGAGTGACTGCGAGACCCGAGTGTGACTGCGAGTCCCGAGAGTGACTGCGAGTCCCGAGAGTGACTGCGAGACCCGAGTGTGACTGCGAGTCCCGAGAGTGACTGCGAGACCCGAGAGTGACTGCGAGACCCGAGTGTGACTGCGAGTCCCGAGAGTGACTGCGAGTCCCGAGAGTGACTGCGAGACCCGAGTGTGACTGCGAGTCCCGAGAGTGACTGCGAGTCCCGAGAGTGACTGCGAGACCCGAGTGTGACTGCGAGTCCCGAGCGTGACTGCGAGTCCCGAGAGTGACTGCGAGTCCCGAGAGCGACTGCGAGTCCCGAGTGTGACTGCGAGACCCGAGCGCGACTGCGAGTCCCGAGAGTGACTGCGAGACCCGAGTGTGACTGCGAGACCCGAGTGTGACTGCGAGACCCGAGCGCGACTGCGAGTCCCGAGAGTGACTGCGAGACCCGAGTGTGACTGCGAGACCCGAGAGTGACTGCGAGACCCGAGTGTGACTGCGAGTCCCGAGAGTGACTGCGAGACCCGAGTGTGACTGCGAGTCCCGAGAGTGACTGCGAGACCCGAGTGTGACTGCGAGTCCCGAGAGTGACTGCGAGACCCGAGTGTGACTGCGAGACCCGAGCGCGACTGCGAGTCCCGAGAGTGACTGCGAGACCCGAGCGCGACTGCGAGTCCCGAGAGTGACTGCGAGACCCGAGTGTGACTGCGAGTCCCGAGAGTGACTGCGAGACCCGAGTGTGACTGCGAGACCCGAGCGCGACTGCGAGTCCCGAGAGTGACTGCGAGACCCGAGCGTGACTGCGAGTCCCGAGAGTGACTGCGAGACCCGAGTGTGACTGCGAGTCCCGAGAGTGACTGCGAGACCCGAGTGTGACTGCGAGACCCGAGTGTGACTGCGAGTCCCGAGTGTGACTGCGAGACCCGAGTGTGACTGCGAGACCCGAGCGCGACTGCGAGTCCCGAGGGTGACTGCGAGTCCCGAGCGCGACTGCGAGTCCCGAGAGTGACTGCGAGACCCGAGCGTGACTGCGAGACCCGAGTGTGACTGCGAGACCCGAGCGCGACTGCGAGTCCCGAGTGTGACTGCGAGTCCCGAGAGTGACTGCGAGACCCGAGTGTGACTGCGAGACCCGAGCGCGACTGCGAGTCCCGAGCGCGACTGCGAGTCCCGAGCGTGACTGCGAGACCCGAGTGTGACTGCGAGTCCCGAGAGTGACTGCGAGACCCGAGTGTGACTGCGAGTCCCGAGTGTGACTGCGAGACCCGAGCGGGACTGCGAGCCCCGAGTGCGACTGCGAGACCCGAGTGTGACTGCGAGACCCGAGTGTGACTGCGAGTCCCGAGCGCGACTGCGAGTCCCGAGTGCGACTGCGAGACCCGAGTGTGACTGCGAGACCCGAGAGTGACTGCGAGACCCGAGTGCGACTGCGAGACCCGAGTGTGACTGCGAGACCCGAGCGGGACTGCGAGCCCCGAGCGCGACTGCGAGTCCCGAGTGTGACTGCGAGTCCCGAGTGTGACTGCGAGACCCGAGTGTGACTGCGAGACCCGAGCGTGACTGCGAGTCCCGAGTGTGACTGCGAGTCCCGAGAGTGACTGCGAGACCCGAGTGTGACTGCGAGTCCCGAGTGTGACTGCGAGTCCCGAGTGTGACTGCGAGTCCCGAGCGTGACTGCGAGTCCCGAGTGTGACTGCGAGTCCCGAGAGTGACTGCGAGTCCCGAGCGTGACTGCGAGACCCGAGCGTGACTGCGAGACCCGAGTGTGACTGCGAGTCCCGAGTGTGACTGCGAGACCCGAGTGTGACTGCGAGTCCCGAGTGTGACTGCGAGTCCCGAGTGTGACTGCGAGTCCCGAGAGTGACTGCGAGTCCCGAGAGTGACTGCGAGACCCGAGTGTGACAGCGAGTCCCGAGCGTGACTGCGAGTCCCGAGCGTGACTGCGAGTCCCGAGTGTGACTGCGAGACCCGAGTGTGACTGCGAGTCCCGAGAGTGACTGCGAGTCCCGAGAGTGACTGCGAGTCCCGAGTGTGACTGCGAGACCCGAGTGTGACTGCGAGTCCCGAGCGAGACTGCGAGTCCCGAGTGTGACTGCGAGACCCGAGTGCGACTGCGAGTCCCGAGCGTGACTGCGAGTCCCGAGCGTGACTGCGAGACCCGAGTGTGACTGCGAGTCCCGAGCGTGACTGCGAGTCCCGAGCGCGACTGCGAGACCCGAGAGCGACTGCGAGACCCGAGCGCGACTGCGAGTCCCGAGCGCGACTGCGAGTCCCGAGCGCGACTGCGAGTCCCGAGTGTGACTGCGAGTCCCGAGAGTGACTGCGAGACCCGAGTGTGACTGCGAGTCCCGAGTGTGACTGCGAGTCCCGAGTGTGACTGCGAGACCCGAGTGTGACTGCGAGTCCCGAGTGTGACTGCGAGTCCCGAGTGTGACTGCGAGTCCCGAGTGTGACTGCGAGACCCGAGTGTGACTGCGAGTCCCGAGTGCGACTGCGAGTCCCGAGTGTGACTGCGAGTCCCGAGTGTGACTGCGAGTCCCGAGTGTGACTGCGAGTCCCGAGTGTGACTGCGAGACCCGAGTGCGACTGCGAGACCCGAGCGTGACTGCGAGACCCGAGTGTGACTGCGAGTCCCGAGTGTGACTGCGAGACCCGAGTGTGACTGCGAGTCCCGAGTGTGACTGCGAGACCCGAGTGTGACTGCGAGTCCCGAGCGTGACTGCGAGACCCGAGTGTGACTGCGAGACCCGAGCGTGACTGCGAGTCCCGAGTGTGACTGCGAGTCCCGAGTGTGACTGCGAGTCCCGAGTGCGACTGCGAGACCCGAGTGTGACTGCGAGACACGAGCGTGACTGCGAGTCCCGAGTGTGACTGCGAGACCCGAGTGCGACTGCGAGTCCCGAGTGTGACTGCGAGTCCCGAGAGTGACTGCGAGTCCCGAGTGTGACTGCGAGTCCCGAGTGCGACTGCGAGTCCCGAGTGCGACTGCGAGACCCGAGCGTGACTGCGAGTCCCGAGTGTGACTGCGAGTCCCGAGTGTGACTGCGAGACCCGAGTGTGACTGCGAGTCCCGAGAGCGACTGCGAGACCCGAGTGCGACTGCGAGACCCGAGTGTGACTGCGAGTCCCGAGTGTGACTGCGAGTCCCGAGCGCGACTGCGAGTCCCGAGTGAGACTGCGAGTCCCGAGCGCGACTGCGAGACCCGAGTGTGACTGCGAGTCCCGAGTGTGACTGCGAGTCCCGAGTGTGACTGCGAGTCCCGAGTGTGACTGCGAGTCCCGAGCGCGACTGCGAGTCCCGAGTGAGACTGCGAGTCCCGAGCGCGACTGCGAGACCCGAGTGTGACTGCGAGTCCCGAGTGTGACTGCGAGTCCCGAGTGTGACTGCGAGTCCCGAGTGTGACTGCGAGTCCCGAGTGTGACTGCGAGTCCCGAGTGCGACTGCGAGTCCCGAGCGCGACTGCGAGACCCGAGTGCGACTGCGAGACCCGAGTGTGACTGCGAGTCCCGAGTGTGACTGCGAGTCCCGAGTGTGACTGCGAGTCCCGAGTGTGACTGCGAGTCCCGAGCGCGACTGCGAGACCCGAGCGTGACTGCGAGTCCCGAGTGCGACTGCGAGTCCCGAGTGTGACTGCGAGACCCGAGCACGACAGCGAGTCCCGAGTGTGACTGCGAGTCCCGAGTGTGACTGCGAGTCCCGAGAGCGACTGCGAGTCCCGAGAGTGACTGCGAGACCCGAGTGTGACTGCGAGACCCGAGTGTGACTGCGAGACCCGAGAGCGACTGCGAGTCCCGAGTGTGACTGCGAGACCCGAGTGTGACTGCGAGTCCCGAGAGCGACAGCGAGACCCGAGCGTGACTGCGAGTCCCGAGTGTGACTGCGAGACCCGAGCGCGACTGCGAGTCCCGAGCGCGACAGCGAGACCCGAGCGCGACTGCGAGTCCCGAGTGCGACTGCGAGACCCGAGTGTGACTGCGAGACCTGAGTGTGACTGCGAGTCCCGAGTGTGACTGCGAGACCCGAGTGTGACTGCGAGACCCGAGTGCGACTGCGAGTCCCGAGTGTGACTGCGAGTCCCGAGTGTGACTGCGAGACCCGAGTGTGACTGCGAGTCCCGAGTGTGACTGCGAGTCCCGAGTGTGACTGCGAGACCCGAGTGTGACTGCGAGTCCCGAGTGTGACTGCGAGACCCGAGTGTGACTGCGAGTCCCGAGTGTGACTGCGAGTCCCGAGCGCGACTGCGAGTCCCGAGTGTGACTGCGAGACCCGAGTGTGACTGCGAGTCCCGAGTGTGACTGCGAGACCCGAGCCCGACTGCGAGTCCCGAGTGCGACTGCGAGACCCGAGCGTGACTGCGAGTCCCGAGTGTGACTGCGAGTCCCGAGTGCGACTGCGAGTCCCGAGCGCGACTGCGAGACCCGATTGTGACTGCGAGTCCCGAGTGTGACTGCGAGACCCGAGCCCGACTGCGAGTCCCGAGTGCGACTGCGAGACCCGAGTGCGACTGCGAGTCCCGAGTGCGACTGCGAGTCCCGAGCGCGACTGCGAGACCCGAGCGTGACTGCGAGTCCCGAGTGTGACTGCGAGTCCCGAGTGTGACTGCGAGTCCCGAGTGTGACTGCGAGACCCGAGTGTGACTGCGAGTCCCGAGTGTGACTGCGAGTCCCGAGTGTGACTGCGAGTCCCGAGTGTGACTGCGAGACCCGAGTGTGACTGCGAGTCCCGAGTGTGACTGCGAGTCCCGAGTGTGACTGCGAGTCCCGAGTGTGACTGCGAGTCCCGAGTGTGACTGCGAGACCCGAGTGTGACTGCGAGTCCCGAGTGTGACTGCGAGTCCCGAGTGTGACTGCGAGACCCGAGTGTGACTGCGAGTCCCGAGTGTGACTGCGAGTCCCGAGAGCGACTGCGAGCCCCGAGCGCGACTGCGAGTCCCGAGCGCGACTGCGAGACCCGAGTGTGACTGCGAGTCCCGAGTGTGACTGCGAGTCCCGAGTGTGACTGCGAGTCCCGAGTGTGACTGCGAGTCCCGAGTGTGACTGCGAGTCCCGAGTGTGACTGCGAGACCCGAGTGTGACTGCGAGTCCCGAGTGTGACTGCGAGTCCCGAGTGTGACTGCGAGACCCGAGTGTGACTGCGAGTCCCGAGTGTGACTGCGAGTCCCGAGTGTGACTGCGAGACCCGAGTGTGACTGCGAGTCCCGAGTGTGACTGCGAGTCCCGAGTGTGACTGCGAGTCCCGAGTGTGATTGCGAGTCCCGAGTGTGACTGCGAGACCCGAGTGTGACTGCGAGTCCCGAGTGTGACTGCGAGTCCCGAGTGTGACTGCGAGTCCCGAGTGTGACTGCGAGACCCGAGTGTGACTGCTAGTCCCGAGTGTGACAGCGAGTCCCGAGTGTGACTGCGAGACCCGAGTGTGACTGCGAGACCCGAGTGTGACTGCGAGTCCCGAGTGTGACTGCGAGTCCCGAGTGTGACTGCGAGTCCCGAGTGTGACTGCGAGTCCCGAGTGTGACTGCGAGTCCCGAGTGCGACTGCGAGACCCGAGTGTGACTGCGAGTCCCGAGTGTGACTGCGAGACCCGAGTGTGACTGCGAGTCCCGAGTGTGACTGCGAGACCCGAGTGTGACTGCGAGACCCGAGTGCGACTGCGAGTCCCGAGCGCGACTGCGAGTCCCGAGCGCGACTGCGAGCCCCGAGCGCGACTGCGAGTCCCGAGTGCGACTGCGAGACCCGAGGGCGACTGCGAGACCCGAGGGCGACTGCGAGACCCGAGTGTGACTGCGAGCCCCGAGCGTGACTGCGAGACCCGAGTGTGACTGCGAGTCCCGAGAGTGACTGCGAGTCCCGAGTGTGACTGCGAGTCCCGAGTGCGACTGCGAGTCCCGAGCGCGACTGCGAGTCCCGAGCGCGACTGCGAGTCCCGGGCGCGACTGCGAGACCTGAGCGAGACTGCGAGTCCCGAGCGCGACAGCGAGTCCCGAGAGCGACAGCGAGACCCGAGCGCGACTGCGAGTCCCGAGCGCGACTGCGAGTCCCGAGTGTGACTGCGAGACCCGAGTGTGACTGCGAGACCCGAGGGCGACTGCGAGTCCCGAGCGCGACTGCGAGTCCCGAGAGTGACTGCGAGACCCGAGTGTGACTGCGAGTCCCGAGTGCGACTGCGAGTCCCGAGAGTGACTGCGAGACCCGAGCGCGACTGCGAGACCCGAGCGTGACTGCGAGTCCCGAGTGCGACTGCGAGACCCGAGTGTGACTGCGAGTCCCGAGTGTGACTGCGAGACCCGAGTGTGACTGCGAGACCCGAGTGTGACTGCGAGTCCCGAGAGTGACTGCGAGACCCGAGTGTGACTGCGAGACCCGAGTGTGACTGCGAGTCCCGAGCGCGACTGAGAGTCCCGAGTGTGACTGCGAGACCCGAGTGTGACTGCGAGTCCCGAGTGTGACTGCGAGTCCCGAGTGCGACTGCGAGTCCCGAGTGTGACTGCGAGACCCGAGCGTGACTGCGAGTCCCGAGAGTGACTGCGAGACCCGAGTGTGACTGCGAGTCCCGAGTGTGACTGCGAGTCCCGAGTGCGACTGCGAGTCCCGAGTGTGACTGCGAGACCCGAGCGTGACTGCGAGTCCCGAGTGTGACTGCGAGACCCGAGTGTGACTGCGAGACCCGAGTGTGACTGCGAGCCCCGAGTGTGACTGCGAGACCCGAGTGTGACTGCGAGACCCGAGCGCGACTGCGAGTCCCGAGTGTGACTGCGAGTCCCGAGTGTGACTGCGAGTCCCAAGTGTGACTGCGAGACCCGAGTGTGACTGCGAGACCCGAGTGTGACTGCGAGACCCGAGTGTGACTGCGAGTCCCGAGAGTGACTGCGAGACCCGAGTGTGACTGCGAGTCCCGAGAGTGACTGCGAGACCCGAGTGTGACTGCGAGTCCCGAGTGTGACTGCGAGTCCCGAGTGTGACTGCGAGTCCCGAGTGTGACTGCGAGTCCCGAGTGTCACTGCGAGACCCGAGCGCGACTGCGAGTCCCGAGCGCGACTGCGAGTCCCGAGCGCGACTGCGAGTCCCGAGAGTGACTGCGAGTCCCGAGAGTGACTGCGAGACCCGAGTGTGACAGCGAGTCCCGAGTGTGACTGCGAGTCCCGAGCGTGACTGCGAGTCCCGAGTGTGACTGCGAGACCCGAGTGTGACTGCGAGTCCCGAGAGTGACTGCGAGACCCGAGTGTGACTGCGAGTCCCGAGCGCGACTGCGAGTCCCGAGCGTGACTGCGAGTCCCGAGTGTGACTGCGAGTCCCGGGTGTGACTGCGAGTCCCGAGAGTGACTGCGAGTCCCGAGAGTGACTGCGAGACCCGAGTGTGACAGCGAGTCCCGAGTGTGACTGCGAGTCCCGAGCGTGACTGCGAGTCCCGAGTGTGACTGCGAGTCCCGAGAGTGACTGCGAGTCCCGAGAGTGACTGCGAGTCCCGAGTGTGACTGCGAGTCCCGGGTGTGACTGCGAGACCCGAGTGTGACTGCGAGTCCCGAGCGAGACTGCGAGTCCCGAGTGTGACTGCGAGACCCGAGTGCGACTGCGAGTCCCGAGCGTGACTGCGAGTCCCGAGCGTGACTGCGAGACCCGAGTGTGACTGCGAGTCCCGAGCGTGACTGCGAGTCCCGAGCGCGACTGCGAGACCCGAGAGCGACTGCGAGACCCGAGCGCGACTGCGAGTCCCGAGCGCGACTGCGAGTCCCGAGCGCGACTGCGAGACCCGAGCGTGACTGCGAGACCCGAGTGTGACTGCGAGTCCCGAGTGTGACTGCGAGTCCCGAGTGTGACTGCGAGTCCCGAGTGTGACTGCGAGACCCGAGCGTGACTGCGAGTCCCGAGTGTGACTGCGAGTCCCGAGTGTGACTGCGAGACCCGAGTGTGACTGCGAGTCCCGAGTGTGACTGCGAGTCCCGAGTGTGACTGCGAGTCCCGAGTGCGACTGCGAGTCCCGAGTGTGACTGCGAGTCCCGAGTGTGACTGCGAGACCCGAGTGCGACTGCGAGACCCGAGCGTGACTGCGAGACCCGAGTGTGACTGCGAGACCCGAGCGTGACTGCGAGACCCGAGTGTGACTGCGAGACCCGAGTGCGACTGCGAGTCCCGAGTGTGACTGCGAGACCCGAGAGTGACTGCGAGTCCCGAGTGTGACAGCGAGACCCGAGTGTGACTGCGAGTCCCGAGTGTGACTGCGAGTCCTGAGTGTGACTGCGAGTCCCGAGTGTGACTGCGAGTCCCGAGTGTGACTGCGAGTCCCGAGTGTGACTGCGAGTCCCGAGAGTGACTGCGAGTCCCGAGTGTGACTGCGAGACCCGAGTGTGACTGCGAGTCCCGAGAGTGACTGCGAGTCCCGAGTGTGACTGCGAGTCCCGAGTGAGACTGCGAGTCCCGAGAGTGACTGCGAGTCCCGAGTGTGACTGCGAGTCCCGAGCGCGACTGCGAGTCCCGAGTGTGACTGCGAGTCCCGAGAGTGACTGCGAGTCCCGAGTGTGACTGCGAGTCCCGAGCGCGACTGCGAGTCCCGAGTGTGACTGCGAGTCCCGAGAGTGACTGCGAGTCCCGAGTGTGACTGCGAGTCCCGAGTGTGACTGCGAGTCCCGAGAGTGACTGCGAGTCCCGAGTGTGACTGCGAGACCCGAGTGTGACTGCGAGTCCCGAGAGTGACTGCGAGTCCCTAGTGTGACTGCGAGTCCCGAGTGAGACTGCGAGTCCCGAGAGTGACTGCGAGTCCCGAGTGTGACTGCGAGTCCCGAGCGCGACTGCGAGTCCCGAGTGTGACTGCGAGTCCCGAGTGTGACTGCGAGTCCCGAGTGCGACTGCGAGTCCCGAGTGTGACTGCGAGACCCGAGTGTGACTGCGAGTCCCGAGTGTGACTGCGAGTCCCGAGTGTGACTGCGAGACCCGAGTGTGACTGCGAGACCCGAGTGTGACTGCGAGTCCCGAGAGCGACTGCGAGTCCCGAGAGTGACTGCGAGTCCCGAGTGTGACTGCGAGTCCCGAGTGTGACTGCGAGTCCCGAGCGCGACTGCGAGACCCGAGTGCGACTGCGAGACCCGAGTGTGACTGCGAGTCCCGAGTGTGACTGCGAGTCCCGAGTGTGACTGCGAGTCCCGAGTGTGACTGCGAGTCCCGAGCGCGACTGCGAGACCCGAGCGTGACTGCGAGTCCCGAGCGTGACTGCGAGTCCCGAGTGTGACTGCGAGACCCGAGTGCGACTGCGAGTCCCGAGTGTGACTGCGAGACCCGAGTGTGACTGCGAGTCCCGAGTGTGACTGCGAGACCCGAGAGCGACTGCGAGTCCCGAGAGTGACTGCGAGACCCGAGTGTGACTGCGAGACCCGAGTGTGACTGCGAGTCCCGAGCGTGACTGCGAGTCCCGAGCGCGACTGCGAGTCCCGAGTGTGACTGCGAGTCCCGAGCGTGACTGCGAGTCCCGAGTGTGACTGCGAGACCCGAGTGTGACTGCGAGACCCGAGTGTGACTGCGAGACCCGAGTGTGACTGCGAGACCCGAGTGTGACTGCGAGTCCCGAGCGCGACTGCGAGTCCCGAGTGTGACTGCGAGTCCCGAGTGTGACTGCGAGTCCCGAGCGTGACTGCGAGTCCCGAGAGCGACAGCGAGACCCGAGCGTGACTGCGAGTCCCGAGAGCGACAGCGAGTCCCGAGCGTGACTGCGAGTCCCGAGCGCGACTGCGAGTCCCGAGTGTGACTGCGAGTCCCGAGTGTGACTGCGAGTCCCGAGTGTGACTGCGAGACCCGAGCGTGACTGCGAGTCCCGAGTGTGACTGCGAGTCCCGAGTGTGACTGCGAGTCCCGAGTGCGACTGCGAGACCCGAGTGCGACTGCGAGACCCGAGTGTGTCTGCGAGTCCCGAGTGCGACTGCGAGTCCCGAGTGTGACTGCGAGTCCCGAGTGTGACTGCGAGACCCGAGTGTGACTGCGAGTCCCGAGTGTGACTGCGAGACCCGAGCGCGACTGCGAGCCCCGAGCGCGACTGCGAGTCCCGAGCGCGACTGCGAGTCCCGAGTGTGACTGCGAGTCCCGAGTGCGACTGCGAGACCCGAGTGCGACTGCGAGACCCGAGTGTGACTGCGAGACCCGAGTGCGACTGCGAGTCCCGAGTGTGACTGCGAGTCCCGAGTGTGACTGCGAGACCCGAGTGTGACTGCGAGTCCCGAGTGTGACTGCGAGACCCGAGCGCGACTGCGAGTCCCGAGCGCGACTGCGAGTCCCGAGGGTGACTGCGAGACCCGAGGGCGACTGCGAGACCCGAGCGCGACAGCGAGACCCGAGGGCGACTGCGAGTCCCGAGGGTGACTGCGAGACCCGAGGGCGACTGCGAGACCCGAGCGCGACTGCGAGACCCGAGGGCGACTGCGAGTCCCGAGGGTGACTGCGAGACCCGAGGGCGACTGCGAGACCCGAGCGCGACAGCGAGACCCGAGTGTGACTGCGAGTCCCGAGTGTGACTGCGAGTCCCGAGTGTGACTGCGAGTCCCGAGTGTGACTGCGAGTCCCGAGAGCGACAGCGAGACCCGAGCGTGACTGCGAGTCCCGAGCGTGACTGCGAGTCCCGAGTGTGACTGCGAGTCCCGAGCGCGACTGCGAGTCCCGAGCGTGACTGCGAGTCCCGAGAGTGACTGCGAGCCCCGAGTGTGACTGCGAGTCCCGAGTGTGACTGCGAGCCCCGAGAGCGACAGCGAGACCCGAGCGTGACTGCGAGTCCCGAGTGTGACTGCGAGTCCCGAGTGAGACTGCGAGTCCCGAGTGTGACTGCGAGTCCCGAGTGTGACTGCGAGCCCCGAGTGAGACAGCGAGTCCCGAGTGTGACTGCGAGTCCCGAGTGTGACTGCGAGTCCCGAGTGTGACTGCGAGTCCCGAGAGCGACAGCGAGACCCGAGCGTGACTGCGAGTCCCGAGCGTGACTGCGAGTCCCGAGAGTGACTGCGAGTCCCGAGCGCGACTGCGAGTCCCGAGAGCGACTGCGAGTCCCGAGAGTGACTGCGAGACCCGAGCGCGACAGCGAGACCCGAGTGTGACTGCGAGACCCGAGTGTGACTGCGAGACCCGAGTGCGACTGCGAGTCCCGAGTGTGACTGCGAGTCCCGAGCGCGACTGCGAGTCCCGAGTGTGACTGCGAGTCCCGAGCGCGACTGCGAGTCCCGAGTGTGACTGCGAGTCCCGAGAGTGACTGCGAGACCCGAGCGCGACTGCGAGTCCCGAGAGCGACTGCGAGTCCCGAGAGTGACTGCGAGACCCGAGCGCGACAGCGAGACCCGAGTGTGACTGCGAGACCCGAGTGTGACTGCGAGACCCGAGTGCGACTGCGAGTCCCGAGTGTGACTGCGAGTCCCGAGCGCGACTGCGAGTCCCGAGTGTGACTGCGAGTCCCGAGCGCGACTGCGAGTCCCGAGTGTGACTGCGAGTCCCGAGTGTGACTGCGAGTCCCGAGCGCGACTGCGAGTCCCGAGCGCGACTGCGAGACCCGAGTGCGACAGCGAGACCCGAGTGTGACTGCGAGACCCGAGTGTGACTGCGAGTCCCGAGTGTGACTGCGAGACCCGAGTGCGACTGCGAGACCCGAGTGTGACTGCGAGACCCGAGTGCGACTGCGAGTCCCGAGTGTGACTGCGAGTCCCGAGCGCGACTGCGAGTCCCGAGTGTGACTGCGAGTCCCGAGTGTGACTGCGAGTCCCGAGCGCGACTGCGAGTCCCGAGCGCGACTGCGAGACCCGAGTGTGACTGCGAGACCCGAGTGTGACTGCGAGTCCCGAGCGCGACTGCGAGTCCCGAGCGCGACTGCGAGACCCGAGTGTGACTACGAGACCCGAGCGTGACTGCGAGTCCCGAGCGCGACTGCGAGTCCCGAGCGCGACTGCGAGACCCGAGCGCGACAGCGAGTCCCGAGCGCGACTGCGAGTCCCGAGCGCGACTGCGAGTCCCGAGCGCGACTGCGAGTCCCGAGTGTGACTGCGAGACCCGAGTGTGACTGCGAGTCCCGAGTGTGACTGCGAGACCCGAGCGCGACAGCGAGTCCCGAGTGAGACTGCGAGACCCGAGTGTGACTGCGAGTCCCGAGTGTGACTGCGAGACCCGAGTGTGACTGCGAGTCCCGAGTGTGACTGCGAGACCCGAGCGCGACTGCGAGTCCCGAGTGTGACTGCGAGTCCCGAGTGTGACTGCGAGTCCCGAGCGCGACTGCGAGACCCGAGCGCGACTGCGAGTCCCGAGTGTGACTGCGAGTCCCGAGTGTGACTGCGAGTCCCGAGGGTGACTGCGAGTCCCGAGCGCGACTGCGAGTCCCGAGTGTGACTGCGAGTCCCGAGTGTGACTGCGAGTCCCGAGAGTGACTGCGAGACCCGAGCGCGACTGCGAGACCCGAGCGCGACTGCGAGTCCCGAGCGCGACTGCGAGTCCCGAGTGTGACTGCGAGTCCCGAGTGTGACTGCGAGACCCGAGCGCGACTGCGAGTCCCGAGCGTGACTGCGAGTCCCGAGTGTGACTGCGAGACCCGAGCGCGACAGCGAGACCCGAGTGTGACTGCGAGACCCGAGTGTGACTGCGAGACCCGAGTGCGACTGCGAGTCCCGAGTGTGACTGCGAGTCCCGAGCGCGACTGCGAGTCCCGAGCGCGACTGCGAGACCCGAGTGTGACTGCGAGACCCGAGTGTGACTGCGAGTCCCGAGTGTGACTGCGAGTCCCGAGTGTGACTGCGAGACCCGAGCGCGACTGCGAGTCCCGAGCGTGACTGCGAGTCCCGAGTGTGACTGTGAGACCCGAGCGTGACTGCGAGTCCCGAGCGTGACTGCGAGTCCCGAGCGTGACTGCGAGCCCCGAGTGCGACTGCGAGTCCCGAGTGTGACTGCGAGACCCGAGTGTGACTGCGAGTCCCGAGTGTGACTGCGAGTCCCGAGTGTGACTGCGAGTCCCGAGCGCGACTGCGAGACCCGAGTGTGACTGCGAGTCCCGAGCGTGACTGCGAGACCCGAGCGTGACTGCGAGTCCCGAGGGTGACTGCGAGTCCCGAGGGTGACTGCGAGTCCCGAGCGTGACTGCGAGTCCCGAGCGCGACTGCGAGTCCCGAGTGTGACTGCGAGTCCCGAGGGTGACTGCGAGTCCCGAGCGTGACTGCGAGTCCCGAGCGCGACTGCGAGCCCCGAGGGTGACTGCGAGTCCCGAGTGTGACTGCGAGTCCCGAGTGTGACAGCGAGTCCCGAGAGTGACTGCGAGTCCCGAGCGCGACTGCGAGTCCCGAGCGCGACTGCGAGTCCCGAGCGTGACTGCGAGTCCCGAGTGTGACTGCGAGTCCCGAGAGCGACTGCGAGTCCCGAGCGTGACTGCGAGTCCCGAGTGTGACTGCGAGTCCCGAGTGTGACTGCGAGTCCCGAGCGTGACAGCGAGTCCCGAGCGTGACTGCGAGTCCCGAGTGTGACTGCGAGTCCCGAGTGTGACTGCGAGTCCCGAGTGCGACTGCGAGTCCCGTGTGTGACTGCGAGTCCCGAGTGTGACTGCGAGACCCGAGTGCGACTGCGAGACCCGAGCGTGACTGCGAGACCCGAGTGTGACTGCGAGACCCGAGCGTGACTGCGAGACCCGAGTGTGACTGCGAGACCCGAGTGCGACTGCGAGTCCCGAGTGTGACTGCGAGACCCGAGAGTGACTGCGAGTCCCGAGTGTGACAGCGAGACCCGAGTGTGACTGCGAGTCCCGAGTGTGACTGCGAGTCCTGAGTGTGACTGCGAGTCCCGAGTGTGACTGCGAGTCCCGAGTGTGACTGCGAGTCCCGAGTGTGACTGCGAGTCCCGAGAGTGACTGCGAGTCCCGAGTGTGACTGCGAGACCCGAGTGTGACTGCGAGTCCCGAGAGTGACTGCGAGTCCCGAGTGTGACTGCGAGTCCCGAGTGAGACTGCGAGTCCCGAGAGTGACTGCGAGTCCCGAGTGTGACTGCGAGTCCCGAGCGCGACTGCGAGTCCCGAGTGTGACTGCGAGTCCCGAGAGTGACTGCGAGTCCCGAGTGTGACTGCGAGTCCCGAGCGCGACTGCGAGTCCCGAGTGTGACTGCGAGTCCCGAGAGTGACTGCGAGTCCCGAGTGTGACTGCGAGTCCCGAGTGTGACTGCGAGTCCCGAGAGTGACTGCGAGTCCCGAGTGTGACTGCGAGACCCGAGTGTGACTGCGAGTCCCGAGAGTGACTGCGAGTCCCGAGTGTGACTGCGAGTCCCGAGTGAGACTGCGAGTCCCGAGAGTGACTGCGAGTCCCGAGTGTGACTGCGAGTCCCGAGCGCGACTGCGAGTCCCGAGTGTGACTGCGAGTCCCGAGAGTGACTGCGAGTCCCGAGTGTGACTGCGAGTCCCGAGTGCGACTGCGAGTCCCGAGTGTGACTGCGAGACCCGAGTGTGACTGCGAGTCCCGAGTGTGACTGCGAGTCCCGAGTGTGACTGCGAGACCCGAGTGTGACTGCGAGACCCGAGTGTGACTGCGAGTCCCGAGAGCGACTGCGAGTCCCGAGAGTGACTGCGAGTCCCGAGTGTGACTGCGAGTCCCGAGTGTGACTGCGAGTCCCGAGCGCGACTGCGAGACCCGAGTGCGACTGCGAGACCCGAGTGTGACTGCGAGTCCCGAGTGTGACTGCGAGTCCCGAGTGTGACTGCGAGTCCCGAGCGTGACTGCGAGTCCCGAGCGCGACTGCGAGTCCCGAGTGTGACTGCGAGTCCCGAGCGTGACTGCGAGTCCCGAGTGTGACTGCGAGACCCGAGTGTGACTGCGAGTCCCGAGCGCGACTGCGAGTCCCGAGTGTGACTGCGAGTCCCGAGCGTGACTGCGAGTCCCGAGTGTGACTGCGAGACCCGAGTGTGACTGCGAGACCCGAGTGTGACTGCGAGACCCGAGTGTGACTGCGAGACCCGAGTGTGACTGCGAGTCCCGAGCGCGACTGCGAGTCCCGAGTGTGACTGCGAGTCCCGAGTGTGACTGCGAGTCCCGAGCGTGACTGCGAGTCCCGAGAGCGACAGCGAGACCCGAGCGTGACTGCGAGTCCCGAGAGCGACAGCGAGTCCCGAGCGTGACTGCGAGTCCCGAGCGCGACTGCGAGTCCCGAGTGTGACTGCGAGTCCCGAGTGTGACTGCGAGTCCCGAGTGTGACTGCGAGACCCGAGCGTGACTGCGAGTCCCGAGTGTGACTGCGAGTCCCGAGTGTGACTGCGAGTCCCGAGTGCGACTGCGAGACCCGAGTGCGACTGCGAGACCCGAGTGTGACTGCGAGTCCCGAGTGCGACTGCGAGTCCCGAGTGTGACTGCGAGTCCCGAGTGTGACTGCGAGACCCGAGTGTGACTGCGAGTCCCGAGTGTGACTGCGAGACCCGAGCGCGACTGCGAGCCCCGAGCGCGACTGCGAGTCCCGAGCGCGACTGCGAGTCCCGAGTGTGACTGCGAGTCCCGAGTGCGACTGCGAGACCCGAGTGCGACTGCGAGACCCGAGTGTGACTGCGAGACCCGAGTGCGACTGCGAGTCCCGAGTGTG
Organism: Scyliorhinus torazame; assembly: GCF_047496885.1. Classification (NCBI taxonomy): domain Eukaryota; kingdom Metazoa; phylum Chordata; class Chondrichthyes; order Carcharhiniformes; family Scyliorhinidae; genus Scyliorhinus; species Scyliorhinus torazame. The sequence continues at coordinate 338,358,938 of NC_092710.1, read as the reverse complement.
ACTGCGAGTCCCGAGTGTGACTGCGAGACCCGAGTGTGACTGCGAGTCCCGAGTGTGACTGCGAGACCCGAGCGCGACTGCGAGTCCCGAGCGCGACTGCGAGTCCCGAGGGTGACTGCGAGACCCGAGGGCGACTGCGAGACCCGAGCGCGACAGCGAGACCCGAGGGCGACTGCGAGTCCCGAGGGTGACTGCGAGACCCGAGGGCGACTGCGAGACCCGAGCGCGACTGCGAGACCCGAGGGCGACTGCGAGTCCCGAGGGTGACTGCGAGACCCGAGGGCGACTGCGAGACCCGAGCGCGACAGCGAGACCCGAGTGTGACTGCGAGTCCCGAGTGTGACTGCGAGTCCCGAGTGTGACTGCGAGTCCCGAGTGTGACTGCGAGTCCCGAGAGCGACAGCGAGACCCGAGCGTGACTGCGAGTCCCGAGCGTGACTGCGAGTCCCGAGTGTGACTGCGAGTCCCGAGCGCGACTGCGAGTCCCGAGCGTGACTGCGAGTCCCGAGAGTGACTGCGAGCCCCGAGTGTGACTGCGAGTCCCGAGTGTGACTGCGAGCCCCGAGAGCGACAGCGAGACCCGAGCGTGACTGCGAGTCCCGAGTGTGACTGCGAGTCCCGAGTGAGACTGCGAGTCCCGAGTGTGACTGCGAGTCCCGAGTGTGACTGCGAGCCCCGAGTGAGACAGCGAGTCCCGAGTGTGACTGCGAGTCCCGAGTGTGACTGCGAGTCCCGAGTGTGACTGCGAGTCCCGAGAGCGACAGCGAGACCCGAGCGTGACTGCGAGTCCCGAGCGTGACTGCGAGTCCCGAGAGTGACTGCGAGTCCCGAGCGCGACTGCGAGTCCCGAGAGCGACTGCGAGTCCCGAGAGTGACTGCGAGACCCGAGCGCGACAGCGAGACCCGAGTGTGACTGCGAGACCCGAGTGTGACTGCGAGACCCGAGTGCGACTGCGAGTCCCGAGTGTGACTGCGAGTCCCGAGCGCGACTGCGAGTCCCGAGTGTGACTGCGAGTCCCGAGCGCGACTGCGAGTCCCGAGTGTGACTGCGAGTCCCGAGAGTGACTGCGAGACCCGAGCGCGACTGCGAGTCCCGAGAGCGACTGCGAGTCCCGAGAGTGACTGCGAGACCCGAGCGCGACAGCGAGACCCGAGTGTGACTGCGAGACCCGAGTGTGACTGCGAGACCCGAGTGCGACTGCGAGTCCCGAGTGTGACTGCGAGTCCCGAGCGCGACTGCGAGTCCCGAGTGTGACTGCGAGTCCCGAGCGCGACTGCGAGTCCCGAGTGTGACTGCGAGTCCCGAGTGTGACTGCGAGTCCCGAGCGCGACTGCGAGTCCCGAGCGCGACTGCGAGACCCGAGTGCGACAGCGAGACCCGAGTGTGACTGCGAGACCCGAGTGTGACTGCGAGTCCCGAGAGTGACTGCGAGACCCGAGTGCGACTGCGAGACCCGAGTGTGACTGCGAGACCCGAGTGCGACTGCGAGTCCCGAGTGTGACTGCGAGTCCCGAGCGCGACTGCGAGTCCCGAGTGTGACTGCGAGTCCCGAGTGTGACTGCGAGTCCCGAGCGCGACTGCGAGTCCCGAGCGCGACTGCGAGACCCGAGTGTGACTGCGAGACCCGAGTGTGACTGCGAGTCCCGAGCGCGACTGCGAGTCCCGAGCGCGACTGCGAGACCCGAGTGTGACTACGAGACCCGAGCGTGACTGCGAGTCCCGAGCGCGACTGCGAGTCCCGAGCGCGACTGCGAGACCCGAGCGCGACAGCGAGTCCCGAGCGCGACTGCGAGTCCCGAGCGCGACTGCGAGTCCCGAGCGCGACTGCGAGTCCCGAGTGTGACTGCGAGACCCGAGTGTGACTGCGAGTCCCGAGCGTGACTGCGAGACCCGAGCGCGACAGCGAGTCCCGAGCGCGACTGCGAGTCCCGAGCGCGACTGCGAGTCCCGAGTGTGACTGCGAGTCCCGAGTGTGACTGCGAGACCCGAGCGCGACTGCGAGTCCCGAGCGTGACTGCGAGTCCCGAGTGTGACTGCGAGACCCGAGCGCGACAGCGAGACCCGAGTGTGACTGCGAGACCCGAGTGTGACTGCGAGACCCGAGTGCGACTGCGAGTCCCGAGTGTGACTGCGAGTCCCGAGCGCGACTGCGAGTCCCGAGCGCGACTGCGAGACCCGAGTGTGACTGCGAGACCCGAGTGTGACTGCGAGTCCCGAGTGTGACTGCGAGTCCCGAGTGTGACTGCGAGACCCGAGCGCGACTGCGAGTCCCGAGCGTGACTGCGAGTCCCGAGTGTGACTGTGAGACCCGAGCGTGACTGCGAGTCCCGAGCGTGACTGCGAGTCCCGAGCGTGACTGCGAGCCCCGAGTGCGACTGCGAGTCCCGAGTGTGACTGCGAGACCCGAGTGTGACTGCGAGTCCCGAGTGTGACTGCGAGTCCCGAGTGTGACTGCGAGTCCCGAGCGCGACTGCGAGACCCGAGTGTGACTGCGAGTCCCGAGCGTGACTGCGAGACCCGAGCGTGACTGCGAGTCCCGAGGGTGACTGCGAGTCCCGAGGGTGACTGCGAGTCCCGAGCGTGACTGCGAGTCCCGAGCGCGACTGCGAGTCCCGAGTGTGACTGCGAGTCCCGAGGGTGACTGCGAGTCCCGAGCGTGACTGCGAGTCCCGAGCGCGACTGCGAGCCCCGAGGGTGACTGCGAGTCCCGAGTGTGACTGCGAGTCCCGAGTGTGACAGCGAGTCCCGAGAGTGACTGCGAGTCCCGAGCGCGACTGCGAGTCCCGAGCGCGACTGCGAGTCCCGAGCGTGACTGCGAGTCCCGAGTGTGACTGCGAGTCCCGAGAGCGACTGCGAGTCCCGAGCGTGACTGCGAGTCCCGAGTGTGACTGCGAGTCCCGAGTGTGACTGCGAGTCCCGAGTGTGACAGCGAGTCCCGAGCGTGACTGCGAGTCCTTGGCGCGACTGCGAGTCCCGAGCGTGACTGCGAGTCCCGAGTGTGACTGCGAGTCCCGAGTGTGACTGCGAGTCCCGAGCGTGACTGCGAGTCCCGAGCGCGACTGCGAGTCCCGAGTGTGACAGCGAGTCCCGAGTGTGACTGCGAGTCCCGAGCGCGACTGCGAGTCCCGAGTGTGACTGCGAGTCCCGAGCGCGACTGCGAGTCCCGAGCGCGACTGCGAGACCCGAGTGTGACTACGAGACCCGAGTGTGACTGCGAGTCCCGAGCGCGACTGCGAGTCCCGAGCGCGACTGCGAGACCCGAGCGCGACAGCGAGTCCCGAGCGCGACTGCGAGTCCCGAGCGCGACTGCGAGTCCCGAGCGCGACTGCGAGACCCGAGCGCGACAGCGAGTCCCGAGTGAGACTGCGAGACCCGAGTGTGACTGCGAGTCCCGAGTGTGACTGCGAGACCCGAGTGTGACTGCGAGTCCCGAGTGTGACTGCGAGACCCGAGCGCGACTGCGAGTCCCGAGTGTGACTGCGAGTCCCGAGTGTGACTGCGAGTCCCGAGCGCGACTGCGAGACCCGAGCGCGACTGCGAGTCCCGAGTGTGACTGCGAGTCCCGAGTGTGACTGCGAGTCCCGAGGGGGACTGCGAGTCCCGAGCGCGACTGCGAGTCCCGAGTGTGACTGCGAGTCCCGAGTGTGACTGCGAGTCCCGAGAGTGACTGCGAGACCCGAGCGCGACTGCGAGACCCGAGCGCGACTGCGAGTCCCGAGCGCGACTGCGAGTCCCGAGTGCGACTGCGAGTCCCGAGTGCGACTGCGAGTCCCGAGTGTGACTGCGAGTCCCGAGTGTGACTGCGAGACCCGAGCGCGACTGCGAGTCCCGAGTGTGACTGCGAGTCCCGAGTGTGACTGCGAGACCCGAGCGCGACTGCGAGTCCCGAGTGCGACTGCGAGTCCCGAGTGTGACTGCGAGACCCGAGTGTGACTGCGAGTCCCGAGTGTGACTGCGAGTCCCGAGTGTGACTGCGAGACCCGAGTGTGACTGCGAGTCCCGAGTGTGACTGCGAGTCCCGAGTGTGACTGCGAGTCCCGAGTGTGACTGCGAGACCCGAGTGTGACTGCGAGTCCCGAGTGCGACTGCGAGCCCCGAGTGTGACTGCGAGACCCGAGCGTGACTGCGAGTCCCGAGCGTGACTGCGAGTCCCGAGCGTGACAGCGAGACCCGAGCGTGACTGCGAGTCCCGAGCGTGACTGCGAGTCCCGAGCGTGACTGCGAGTCCCGAGCGTGACTGCGAGTCCCGAGCGTGACTGCGAGACCCGAGCGTGACTGCGAGACCCGAGGGTGACTGCGAGTCCCGAGCGCGACTGCGAGACCCGAGTGTGACTGCGAGTCCCGAGTGTGACAGCGAGTCCCGAGCGCGACTGCGAGACCCGAGTGTGACTGCGAGTCCCGAGTGTGACAGCGAGTCCCGAGTGTGACTGCGAGACCCGAGTGTGACTGCGAGTCCCGAGCGTGACAGCGAGTCCCGAGCGTGACTGCGAGACCCGAGAGTGACAGCGAGTCCCGAGTGTGACTGCGAGTCCCGAGTGTGACTGCGAGTCCCGAGAGTGACAGCGAGTCCCGAGCGTGACTGCGAGACCCGAGCGTGACTGCGAGACCCGAGCGTGACTGCGAGTCCCGAGTGTGACTGCGAGTCCCGAGGGTGACTGCGAGTCCCGAGAGCGACAGCGAGACCCGAGCGTGACTGCGAGTCCCGAGTGTGACTGCGAGTCCCGAGTGCGACTGCGAGACCCGAGGGCGACTGCGAGTCCCGAGTGTGACTGCGAGTCCCGAGCGTGACTGCGAGTCCCGAGTGTGACTGCGAGTCCCGAGTGTGACTGCGAGTCCCGAGAGCGACAGCGAGACCCGAGCGTGACTGCGAGTCCCGAGTGTGACTGCGAGTCCCGAGTGCGACTGCGAGACCCGAGGGCGACTGCGAGTCCCGAGTGTGACTGCGAGTCCCGAGCGTGACTGCGAGTCAGCGAGTCCCGAGCGTGACTGCGAGACCCGAGTGTGACTGCGAGTCCCGAGAGCGACAGCGAGCCCCGAGTGTGACTGCGAGTCCCGAGCGCGACTGCGAGTCCCGAGCGTGACTGCGAGTCCCGAGCGTGACTGCGAGTCCCGAGTGTGACTGCGAGTCCCGAGCGTGACTGCGAGACCCGAGTGTGACTGCGAGTCCCGAGCGTGACAGCGAGTCCCGAGCGTGACTGCGAGACCCGAGTGTGACTGCGAGACCCGAGCGCGACAGCGAGTCCCGAGCGTGACTGCGAGACCCGAGCGTGACTGCGAGACTCGAGCGTGACTGCGAGACCCGAGTGTGACTGCGAGTCCCGAGCGTGACAGCGAGTCCCGAGCGTGACTGCGAGACCCGAGTGTGACCGAGACCCGAGTGTGACTGCGAGTCCCGAGCGCGACTGCGAGCCCCGAGTGTGACTGCGAGTCCCGAGCGTGACTGCGAGTCCCGAGTGTGACTGCGAGTCCCGAGTGCGACTGCGAGTCCCGAGCGCGACTGCGAGTCCCGAGTGTGACTGCGAGTCCCGAGCGTGACAGCGAGTCCCGAGTGTGACTGCGAGTCCCGAGCGCGACTGCGAGTCCCGAGCGTGACAGCGAGTCCCGAGCGTGACTGCGAGACCCGAGTGTGACTGCGAGTCCCGAGTGTGACTGCGAGTCCCGAGTGTGACTGCGAGTCCCGAGTGTGACAGCGAGTCCCGAGCGTGACTGCGAGACCCGAGCGTGACTGCGAGACCCGAGTGTGACTGCGAGTCCCGAGTGTGACTGCGAGTCCCGAGCGTGACTGCGAGTCCCGAGTGTGACTGCGAGTCCCGAGCGTCACTGCGAGACCCGAGTGTGACTGCGAGTCCCGAGTGTGACTGCGAGTCCCGAGCGTGACTGCGAGTCCCGAGCGTGACTGCGAGACCCGAGCGTGACTGCGAGTCCCGAGTGTGACTGCGAGTCCCGAGCGTGACTGCGAGTCCCGAGCGAGACTGCGAGACCCGAGTGCGACTGCGAGACCCGAGTGTGACTGCGAGTCCCGAGCCTGACTGCGAGTCCCGAGTGCGACTGCGAGTCCCGAGCGTGACTGCGAGTCCCGAGCGCGACTGCGAGACCCGAGCGCGACTGCGAGTCCCGAGCGTGACTGCGAGTCCCGAGTGCGACAGCGAGTCCCGAGTGTGACTGCGTGACCCGAGTGTGACTGCGAGTCCCGAGTGTGACTGCGAGACCCGAGTGTGACTGCGAGTCCCGAGCGTGACTGCGAGACCCGAGCGTGACTGCGAGTCCCGAGCGTGACTGCGAGTCCCGAGCGTGACTGCGAGTCCCGAGCGTGACTGCGAGTCCCGAGCGCGACTGCGAGACCCGAGTGTGACTGCGAGTCCCGAGCGTGACTGCGAGTCCCGAGTGTGACTGCGAGACCCGAGTGCGACTGCGAGTCCCGAGTGTGACTGCGAGTCCCGAGTGAGACTGCGAGTCCCGAGAGCGACTGCGAGACCCGAGCGCGACTGCGAGTCCCGAGTGTGACTGCGAGTCCCGAGAGCGACAGCGAGACCCGAGTGCGACTGCGAGTCCCGAGTGTGACTGCGAGTCCCGAGAGCGACAGCGAGACCCGAGTGTGACTGCGAGCCCCGAGTGAGACTGCGAGTCCCGAGCGCGACAGCGAGTCCCGAGTGTGACTGCGAGTCCCGAGTGTGACTGCGAGTCCCGAGGGTGACTGCGAGTCCCGAGCGCGACAGCGAGACCCGAGTGTGACTGCGAGTCCCGAGTGTGACTGCGAGTCCCGAGTGTGACTGCGAGTCCCGAGAGCGACAGCGAGACCCGAGCGTGACTGCGAGTCCCGAGTGTGACTGCGAGTCCCGAGTGCGACTGCGAGACCCGAGGGCGACTGCGAGTCCCGAGTGTGACTGCGAGTCCCGAGCGTGACTGCGAGTCAGCGAGTCCCGAGCGTGACTGCGAGACCCGAGTGTGACTGCGAGTCCCGAGAGCGACAGCGAGCCCCGAGTGTGACTGCGAGTCCCGAGCGCGACTGCGAGTCCCGAGCGTGACTGCGAGTCCCGAGCGTGACTGCGAGTCCCGAGTGTGACTGCGTGTCCCGAGCGTGACTGCGAGACCCGAGTGTGACTGCGAGTCCCGAGCGTGTCAGCGAGTCCCGAGCGTGACTGCGAGACCCGAGTGTGACTGCGAGACCCGAGCGCGACAGCGAGTCCCGAGCGTGACTGCGAGACCCGAGCGTGACTGCGAGACTCGAGCGTGACTGCGAGACCCGAGTGTGACTGCGAGTCCCGAGCGTGACAGCGAGTCCCGAGCGTGACTGCGAGACCCGAGTGTGACCGAGACCCGAGTGTGACTGCGAGTCCCGAGCGCGACTGCGAGCCCCGAGTGTGACTGCGAGTCCCGAGCGTGACTGCGAGTCCCGAGTGTGACTGCGAGTCCCGAGTGCGACTGCGAGTCCCGAGCGCGACTGCGAGTCCCGAGTGTGACTGCGAGTCCCGAGCGTGACAGCGAGTCCCGAGCGTGACTGCGAGTCCCGAGCGCGACTGCGAGTCCCGAGTGTGACTGCGAGTCCCGAGTGTGACTGCGAGACCCGAGTGTGACTGCGAGTCCCGAGTGTGACTGCGAGACCCGAGCGTGACAGCGAGTCCCGAGCGTGACTGCGAGTCCCGAGCGCGACTGCGAGTCCCGAGTGCGACTGCGAGACCCGAGGGCGACTGCGAGTCCCGAGTGTGACTGCGAGTCCCGAGCGTGACTGCGAGTCAGCGAGTCCCGAGCGTGACTGCGAGACCCGAGTGTGACTGCGAGTCCCGAGAGCGACAGCGAGCCCCGAGTGTGACTGCGAGTCCCGAGCGCGACTGCGAGTCCCGAGCGTGACTGCGAGTCCCGAGCGTGACTGCGAGTCCCGAGTGTGACTGCGTGTCCCGAGCGTGACTGCGAGACCCGAGTGTGACTGCGAGTCCCGAGCGTGACAGCGAGTCCCGAGCGTGACTGCGAGACCCGAGTGTGACTGCGAGACCCGAGCGCGACAGCGAGTCCCGAGCGTGACTGCGAGACCCGAGCGTGACTGCGAGACTCGAGCGTGACTGCGAGACCCGAGTGTGACTGCGAGTCCCGAGCGTGACAGCGAGTCCCGAGCGTGACTGCGAGACCCGAGTGTGACCGAGACCCGAGTGTGACTGCGAGTCCCGAGCGCGACTGCGAGCCCCGAGTGTGACTGCGAGTCCCGAGCGTGACTGCGAGTCCCGAGTGTGACTGCGAGTCCCGAGTGCGACTGCGAGTCCCGAGCGCGACTGCGAGTCCCGAGTGTGACTGCGAGTCCCGAGCGTGACAGCGAGTCCCGAGCGTGACTGCGAGTCCCGAGCGCGACTGCGAGTCCCGAGTGTGACTGCGAGTCCCGAGTGTGACTGCGAGACCCGAGTGTGACTGCGAGTCCCGAGTGTGACTGCGAGACCCGAGTGTGACTGCGAGTCCCGAGTGTGACTGCGAGACCCGAGTGTGACTGCGAGTCCCGAGTGTGACTGCGAGTCCCGAGCGCGACTGCGAGTCCCGAGTGTGACTGCGAGTCCCGAGTGTGACTGCGAGACCCGAGTGTGACTGCGAGTCCCGAGTGTGACTGCGAGACCCGAGTGTGACTGCGAGTCCCGAGTGAGACTGCGAGTCCCGAGTGTGACTGCGAGTCCCGAGTGTGACTGCGAGTCCCGAGTGTGACTGCGAGACCCGAGTGTGACTGCGAGTCCCGAGTGTGACTGCGACACCCGAGTGTGACTGCGAGTCCCGAGTGAGACTGCGAGTCCCGAGCGCGACTGTGAGTCCCGAGCGTGACTGCGAGACCCGAGCGTGACTGCGAGTCCCGAGTGTGACTGCGAGACCCGAGTGTGACTGCGAGTCCCGAGTGTGACTGCGAGACCCGAGTGTGACTGCGAGTCCCGAGTGTGACTGCGAGTCCCGAGCGTGACTGCGAGTCCCGAGTGTGACTGCGAGACCCGAGTGTGACTGCGAGACCCGAGCGTGACTGCGAGTCCCGAGAGCGACAGCGAGACCCGAGTGTGACTGCGAGACCCGAGAGCGACAGCGAGCCCCGAGTGTGACTGCGAGTCCCGAGTGTGACTGCGAGTCCCGAGTGTGACTGCGAGTCCCGAGCGCGACTGCGAGACCCGAGTGTGACTGCGAGTCCCGAGTGTGACTGCGAGCCCCGAGTGTGACTGCGAGTCCCGAGCGTGACTGCGAGACCCGAGTGCGACTGCGAGACGCGAGTGTGACTGCGAGCCCCGAGTGTGACTGCGAGTCCCGAGCGCGACTGCGAGTCCCGAGTGCGACTGCGAGACCCGAGTGCGACTGCGAGTCCCGAGTGCGACTGCGAGACCCGAGTGTGACTGCGAGCCCCGAGCGTGACTGCGAGTCCCGAGTGTGACTGCGAGACCCGAGTGTGACAGCGAGACCCGAGTGTGACTGCGAGTCCCGAGCGCGACTGCGAGTCCCGAGTGTGACTGCGAGTCCCGAGCGTGACAGCGAGTCCCGAGTGTGACTGCGAGTCCCGAGTGTGACTGCGAGTCCCGAGTGTGACTGCGAGTCCCGAGCGTGACTGCGAGTCCCGAGCGCGACTGCGAGTCCCGAGTGTGACTGCGAGACCCGAGTGTGACTGCGAGTCCCGAGTGTGACTGCGAGACCCGAGTGTGACTGCGAGTCCCGAGCGTGACTGCGAGTCCCGAGTGTGACTGCGAGTCCCGAGCGTGACTGCGAGTCCCGAGTGTGACTGCGAGACCCGAGCGTGACTGCGAGACCCGAGCGCGACTGCGAGTCCCGAGTGTGACTGCGAGTCCCGAGTGTGACTGCGAGTCCCGAGTGTGACTGCGAGACCCGAGTGTGACTGCGAGTCCCGAGTGTGACTGCGAGACCCGAGTGTGACTGCGAGTCCCGAGTGTGACTGCGAGACCCGAGTGTGACTGCGAGTCCCGAGTGTGACTGCGAGACCCGAGTGTGACTGCGAGTCCCGAGTGAGACTGCGAGTCCCGAGTGTGACTGTGAGTCCCGAGTGTGACTGCGAGTCCCGAGTGTGACTGCGAGACCCGAGTGTGACTGCGAGTCCCGAGTGTGACTGCGACACCCGAGTGTGACTGCGAGTCCCGAGTGAGACTGCGGGTCCCGAGCGCGACTGCGAGTCCCGAGCGCGACTGCGAGACCCGAGCGTGACTGCGAGTCCCGAGTGTGACTGCGAGTCCCGAGTGTGACTGCGAGACCCGAGAGTGACTGCGAGTCCCGAGTGTGACTGCGAGTCCCGAGCGCGACTGCGAGTCCCGAGTGTGACTGCGAGACCCGAGTGTGACTGCGAGTCCCGAGTGTGACTGCGAGTCCCGAGTGCGACTGCGAGCCCCGAGCGTGACTGCGAGTCCCGAGCGCGACTGCGAGTCCCGAGTGTGATTGCGAGACCCGAGTGTGACTGCGAGTCCCGAGTGAGACTGCAAGTCCCGAGCGCGACTGCGAGTCCCGAGTGTGACTGCGAGTCCCGAGTGTGACTGCGAGTCCCGAGCGTGACTGCGAGACCCGAGCGCGACTGCGAGTCCCGAGTGCGACTGCGAGCCCCGAGCGCGACTGCGAGTCCCGAGTGTGACTGCGAGACCCGAGTGTGACTGCGAGTCCCGAGTGCGACTGCGAGTCCCGAGTGTGACTGCGAGACCCGAGTGTGACTGCGAGTCCCGAGTGTGACTGCGAGACCCGAGTGTGACTGCGAGTCCCGAGTGTGACTGCGAGACCCGAGCGCGACAGCGAGTCCCGAGCGTGACTGCGAGTCCCGAGTGAGACTGCGAGTCCCGAGTGTGACTGCGAGACCCGAGTGTGACTGCGAGTCCCGAGTGTGACTGCGACACCCGAGTGTGACTGCGAGTCCCGAGTGAGACTGCGGGTCCCGAGCGCGACTGCGAGTCCCGAGCGCGACTGCGAGACCCGAGCGTGACTGCGAGTCCCGAGTGTGACTGCGAGACCCGAGTGTGACTGCGAGTCCCGAGTGTGACTGCGAGACCCGAGAGTGACTGCGAGTCCCGAGTGTGACTGCGAGTCCCGAGCGCGACTGCGAGTCCCGAGTGTGACTGCGAGACCCGAGTGTGACTGCGAGTCCCGAGTGTGACTGCGAGTCCCGAGTGCGACTGCGAGCCCCGAGCGTGACTGCGAGTCCCGAGCGCGACTGCGAGTCCCGAGTGTGATTGCGAGACCCGAGTGTGACTGCGAGTCCCGAGTGAGACTGCGAGTCCCGAGCGCGACTGCGAGTCCCGAGTGTGACTGCGAGTCCCGAGTGTGACTGCGAGTCCCGAGCGTGACTGCGAGACCCGAGCGCGACTGCGAGTCCCGAGTGCGACTGCGAGCCCCGAGCGCGACTGCGAGTCCCGAGTGTGACTGCGAGACCCGAGTGTGACTGCGAGTCCCGAGTGCGACTGCGAGTCCCGAGTGTGACTGCGAGACCCGAGTGTGACTGCGAGTCCCGAGTGTGACTGCGAGACCCGAGTGTGACTGCGAGTCCCGAGTGTGACTGCGAGACCCGAGCGCGACAGCGAGTCCCGAGCGTGACTGCGAGTCCCGAGTGAGACTGCGAGTCCCGAGTGCGACTGCGAGTCCCGAGTGTGACTGCGAGTCCCGAGTGCGACTGCGAGACCCGAGTGAGACTGCGAGACCCGAGAGCGACAGCGAGTCCCGAGTGAGACTGCGAGACCCGAGTGTGACTGCGAGTCCCGAGTGTGACTGCGAGTCCCGAGTGTGACTGCGAGACCCGAGCGCGACTGCGAGTCCCGAGTGCGACTGCGAGCCCCGAGCGCGACTGCGAGTCCCGAGTGCGACTGCGAGTCCCGAGTGTGACTGCGAGACCCGAGTGTGACTGCGAGTCCCGAGTGCGACTGCGAGTCCCGAGTGTGACTGCGAGACCCGAGTGTGACTGCGAGTCCCGAGTGTGACTGCGAGACCCGAGTGTGACTGCGAGTCCCGAGTGTGACTGCGAGACCCGAGCGTGACTGCGAGTCCCGAGTGAGACTGCGAGTCCCGAGTGCGACTGCGAGTCCCGAGTGTGACTGCGAGTCCCGAGTGCGACTGCGAGACCCGAGTGAGACTGCGAGACCCGAGAGCGACAGCGAGTCCCGAGTGAGACTGCGAGACCCGAGTGTGACTGCGAGTCCCGAGTGTGACTGCGAGTCCCGAGTGTGACTGCGAGACCCGAGCGCGACTGCGAGTCCCGAGTGCGACTGCGAGCCCCGAGCACGACTGCGAGTCCCGAGTGTGACTGCGAGTCCCGAGTGTGACTGCGAGTCCCGAGCGCGACTGCGAGTCCCGAGTGTGACTGCGAGACCCGAGTGTGACTGCGAGTCAGCGAGTCCCGAGCGTGACTGCGAGACCCGAGTGTGACTGCGAGTCCCGAGGGCGACTGCGAGTCCCGAGTGTGACTGCGAGTCCCGAGCGTGACTGCGAGTCAGCGAGTCCCGAGCGTGACTGCGAGACCCGAGTGTGACTGCGAGTCCCGAGAGCGACAGCGAGCCCCGAGTGTGACTGCGAGTCCCGAGCGCGACTGCGAGTCCCGAGCGTGACTGCGAGTCCCGAGCGTGACTGCGAGTCCCGAGTGTGACTGCGTGTCCCGAGCGTGACTGCGAGACCCGAGTGTGACTGCGAGTCCCGAGCGTGACAGCGAGTCCCGAGCGTGACTGCGAGACCCGAGTGTGACTGCGAGACCCGAGCGCGACAGCGAGTCCCGAGCGTGACTGCGAGACCCGAGCGTGACTGCGAGACTCGAGCGTGACTGCGAGACCCGAGTGTGACTGCGAGTCCCGAGCGTGACAGCGAGTCCCGAGCGTGACTGCGAGACCCGAGTGTGACCGAGACCCGAGTGTGACTGCGAGTCCCGAGCGCGACTGCGAGCCCCGAGTGTGACTGCGAGTCCCGAGCGTGACTGCGAGTCCCGAGTGTGACTGCGAGTCCCGAGTGCGACTGCGAGTCCCGAGCGCGACTGCGAGTCCCGAGCGTGACTGCGAGTCCCGAGCGTGACAGCGAGTCCCGAGCGTGACTGCGAGTCCCGAGCGCGACTGCGAGTCCCGAGTGTGACTGCGAGTCCCGAGTGTGACTGCGAGACCCGAGTGTGACTGCGAGTCCCGAGTGTGACTGCGAGACCCGAGTGTGACTGCGAGTCCCGAGTGTGACTGCGAGACCCGAGTGTGACTGCGAGTCCCGAGTGTGACTGCGAGTCCCGAGCGCGACTGCGAGTCCCGAGTGTGACTGCGAGTCCCGAGTGTGACTGCGAGACCCGAGTGTGACTGCGAGTCCCGAGTGTGACTGCGAGACCCGAGTGTGACTGCGAGTCCCGAGTGAGACTGCGAGTCCCGAGTGTGACTGCGAGTCCCGAGTGTGACTGCGAGTCCCGAGTGTGACTGCGAGACCCGAGTGTGACTGCGAGTCCCGAGTGTGACTGCGACACCCGAGTGTGACTGCGAGTCCCGAGTGAGACTGCGAGTCCCGAGCGCGACTGTGAGTCCCGAGCGTGACTGCGAGACCCGAGCGTGACTGCGAGTCCCGAGTGTGACTGCGAGACCCGAGTGTGACTGCGAGTCCCGAGTGTGACTGCGAGACCCGAGTGTGACTGCGAGTCCCGAGTGTGACTGCGAGTCCCGAGCGTGACTGCGAGTCCCGAGTGTGACTGCGAGACCCGAGTGTGACTGCGAGACCCGAGCGTGACTGCGAGTCCCGAGAGCGACAGCGAGACCCGAGTGTGACTGCGAGACCCGAGAGCGACAGCGAGCCCCGAGTGTGACTGCGAGTCCCGAGTGTGACTGCGAGTCCCGAGTGTGACTGCGAGTCCCGAGCGCGACTGCGAGACCCGAGTGTGACTGCGAGTCCCGAGTGTGACTGCGAGCCCCGAGTGTGACTGCGAGTCCCGAGCGTGACTGCGAGACCCGAGTGCGACTGCGAGACGCGAGTGTGACTGCGAGCCCCGAGTGTGACTGCGAGTCCCGAGCGCGACTGCGAGTCCCGAGTGCGACTGCGAGACCCGAGTGCGACTGCGAGTCCCGAGTGCGACTGCGAGACCCGAGTGTGACTGCGAGCCCCGAGCGTGACTGCGAGTCCCGAGTGTGACTGCGAGACCCGAGTGTGACAGCGAGACCCGAGTGTGACTGCGAGTCCCGAGCGCGACTGCGAGTCCCGAGTGTGACTGCGAGTCCCGAGCGTGACAGCGAGTCCCGAGTGTGACTGCGAGTCCCGAGTGTGACTGCGAGTCCCGAGTGTGACTGCGAGTCCCGAGCGTGACTGCGAGTCCCGAGCGCGACTGCGAGTCCCGAGTGTGACTGCGAGACCCGAGTGTGACTGCGAGTCCCGAGTGTGACTGCGAGACCCGAGTGTGACTGCGAGTCCCGAGCGTGACTGCGAGTCCCGAGTGTGACTGCGAGTCCCGAGCGTGACTGCGAGTCCCGAGTGTGACTGCGAGACCCGAGCGTGACTGCGAGACCCGAGCGCGACTGCGAGTCCCGAGTGTGACTGCGAGTCCCGAGTGTGACTGCGAGTCCCGAGTGTGACTGCGAGACCCGAGTGTGACTGCGAGTCCCGAGTGTGACTGCGAGACCCGAGTGTGACTGCGAGTCCCGAGTGTGACTGCGAGACCCGAGTGTGACTGCGAGTCCCGAGTGTGACTGCGAGACCCGAGTGTGACTGCGAGTCCCGAGTGAGACTGCGAGTCCCGAGTGTGACTGTGAGTCCCGAGTGTGACTGCGAGTCCCGAGTGTGACTGCGAGACCCGAGTGTGACTGCGAGTCCCGAGTGTGACTGCGACACCCGAGTGTGACTGCGAGTCCCGAGTGAGACTGCGGGTCCCGAGCGCGACTGCGAGTCCCGAGCGCGACTGCGAGACCCGAGCGTGACTGCGAGTCCCGAGTGTGACTGCGAGTCCCGAGTGTGACTGCGAGACCCGAGAGTGACTGCGAGTCCCGAGTGTGACTGCGAGTCCCGAGCGCGACTGCGAGTCCCGAGTGTGACTGCGAGACCCGAGTGTGACTGCGAGTCCCGAGTGTGACTGCGAGTCCCGAGTGCGACTGCGAGCCCCGAGCGTGACTGCGAGTCCCGAGCGCGACTGCGAGTCCCGAGTGTGATTGCGAGACCCGAGTGTGACTGCGAGTCCCGAGTGAGACTGCAAGTCCCGAGCGCGACTGCGAGTCCCGAGTGTGACTGCGAGTCCCGAGTGTGACTGCGAGTCCCGAGCGTGACTGCGAGACCCGAGCGCGACTGCGAGTCCCGAGTGCGACTGCGAGCCCCGAGCGCGACTGCGAGTCCCGAGTGTGACTGCGAGACCCGAGTGTGACTGCGAGTCCCGAGTGCGACTGCGAGTCCCGAGTGTGACTGCGAGACCCGAGTGTGACTGCGAGTCCCGAGTGTGACTGCGAGACCCGAGTGTGACTGCGAGTCCCGAGTGTGACTGCGAGACCCGAGCGCGACAGCGAGTCCCGAGCGTGACTGCGAGTCCCGAGTGAGACTGCGAGTCCCGAGTGTGACTGCGAGACCCGAGTGTGACTGCGAGTCCCGAGTGTGACTGCGACACCCGAGTGTGACTGCGAGTCCCGAGTGAGACTGCGGGTCCCGAGCGCGACTGCGAGTCCCGAGCGCGACTGCGAGACCCGAGCGTGACTGCGAGTCCCGAGTGTGACTGCGAGACCCGAGTGTGACTGCGAGTCCCGAGTGTGACTGCGAGACCCGAGAGTGACTGCGAGTCCCGAGTGTGACTGCGAGTCCCGAGCGCGACTGCGAGTCCCGAGTGTGACTGCGAGACCCGAGTGTGACTGCGAGTCCCGAGTGTGACTGCGAGTCCCGAGTGCGACTGCGAGCCCCGAGCGTGACTGCGAGTCCCGAGCGCGACTGCGAGTCCCGAGTGTGATTGCGAGACCCGAGTGTGACTGCGAGTCCCGAGTGAGACTGCGAGTCCCGAGCGCGACTGCGAGTCCCGAGTGTGACTGCGAGTCCCGAGTGTGACTGCGAGTCCCGAGCGTGACTGCGAGACCCGAGCGCGACTGCGAGTCCCGAGTGCGACTGCGAGCCCCGAGCGCGACTGCGAGTCCCGAGTGTGACTGCGAGACCCGAGTGTGACTGCGAGTCCCGAGTGCGACTGCGAGTCCCGAGTGTGACTGCGAGACCCGAGTGTGACTGCGAGTCCCGAGTGTGACTGCGAGACCCGAGTGTGACTGCGAGTCCCGAGTGTGACTGCGAGACCCGAGCGCGACAGCGAGTCCCGAGCGTGACTGCGAGTCCCGAGTGAGACTGCGAGTCCCGAGTGCGACTGCGAGTCCCGAGTGTGACTGCGAGTCCCGAGTGCGACTGCGAGACCCGAGTGAGACTGCGAGACCCGAGAGCGACAGCGAGTCCCGAGTGAGACTGCGAGACCCGAGTGTGACTGCGAGTCCCGAGTGTGACTGCGAGTCCCGAGTGTGACTGCGAGACCCGAGCGCGACTGCGAGTCCCGAGTGCGACTGCGAGCCCCGAGCGCGACTGCGAGTCCCGAGTGCGACTGCGAGTCCCGAGTGTGACTGCGAGACCCGAGTGTGACTGCGAGTCCCGAGTGCGACTGCGAGTCCCGAGTGTGACTGCGAGACCCGAGTGTGACTGCGAGTCCCGAGTGTGACTGCGAGACCCGAGTGTGACTGCGAGTCCCGAGTGTGACTGCGAGACCCGAGCGTGACTGCGAGTCCCGAGTGAGACTGCGAGTCCCGAGTGCGACTGCGAGTCCCGAGTGTGACTGCGAGTCCCGAGTGCGACTGCGAGACCCGAGTGAGACTGCGAGACCCGAGAGCGACAGCGAGTCCCGAGTGAGACTGCGAGACCCGAGTGTGACTGCGAGTCCCGAGTGTGACTGCGAGTCCCGAGTGTGACTGCGAGACCCGAGCGCGACTGCGAGTCCCGAGTGCGACTGCGAGCCCCGAGCACGACTGCGAGTCCCGAGTGTGACTGCGAGTCCCGAGTGTGACTGCGAGTCCCGAGCGCGACTGCGAGTCCCGAGTGTGACTGCGAGACCCGAGTGTGACTGCGAGTCCCGAGTGTGACTGCGAGTCCCGAGTGTGACTGCGAGTCCCGAGTGCGACTGCGAGCCCCGAGCGTGACTGCGAGACCCGAGCGCGACTGCGAGTCCCGAGTGTGACTGCGAGTCCCGAGCGCGACTGCGAGCCCCGAGCGTGACTGCGAGACCCGAGTGTGACTGCGAGTCCCGAGTGTGACTGCGAGTCCCGAGTGTGACTGCGAGTCCCGAGAGTGACTGCGAGTCCCGAGCGCGACTGCGAGTCCCGAGCGCGACTGCGAGTCCCGAGCGTGACTGCGAGTCCCGAGCGAGACTGCGAGTCCCGAGTGCGACTGCGAGCCCCGAGCGTGACTGCGAGACCCGAGTGTGACTGCGAGTCCCGAGAGTGACTGCGAGACCCGAGCGTGACTGCGAGTCCCGAGCGTGACTGCGAGTCCCGAGCGTGACTGCGAGTCCCGAGCGTGACTGCGAGACCCGAGCGTGACTGCGAGTCCCGAGCGTGACTGCGAGACCCGAGCGTGACTGCGAGTCCCGAGTGTGACTGCGAGTCCCGAGAGCGACTGCGAGTCCCGAGTGCGACTGCGAGTCCCGAGTGCGACTGCGAGCCCCGAGTGCGACAGCGAGCCCCGAGTGTGACTGCGAGTCCCGAGTGTGACTGCGAGTCCCGAGTGTGACTGCGAGTCCCGAGTGTGACTGCGAGTCCCGAGAGTGACTGCGAGTCCCGAGTGCGACTGCGAGACCCGAGAGCGACTGCGAGTCCCGAGTGCGACTGCGAGTCCCGAGCGGGACTGCGAGTCCCGAGAGTGACTGCGAGTCCCGAGCGTGACTGCGAGTCCCGAGCGTGACTGCGAGTCCCGAGCGTGACTGCGAGTCCCGAGCGCGACTGCGAGTCCCGAGTGTGACTGCGAGCCCCGAGTGTGACTGCGAGTCCCGAGCGCGACTGCGAGTCCCGAGTGTGACAGCGAGACCCGAGAGTGACTGCGAGTCCCGAGCGCGACTGCGAGTCCCGAGTGTGACAGCGAGTCCCGAGTGTGACTGCGAGTCCCGAGCGCGACTGCGAGTCCCGAGTGTGACTGCGAGTCCCGAGCGCGACTGCGAGTCCCGAGTGCGACTGGGAGTCCCGAGTGCGACTGGGAGTCCCGAGTGTGACTGCGAGTCCCGAGCGCGACTGCGAGTCCCGAGCGCGACTGCGAGTCCCGAGTGCCACTCCGAGACCCGAGTGTGACTGCGAGTCCCGAGTGAGACTGCGAGTCCCGAGTGTGACTGCGAGTCCCGAGCGCGACTGCGAGTCCCGAGCGCGACTGCGAGTCCCGAGTGCGACTGGGAGTCCCGAGTGCGACTGGGAGTCCCGAGTGTGACTGCGAGTCCCGAGCGCGACTGCGAGTCCCGAGTGTGACTGCGAGTCCCGAGGGCGACTGGGAGTCCCGAGTGCGACTGGGAGTCCCGAGTGCGACTGGGAGTCCCGAGTGTGACTGCGAGTCCCGAGTGTGACTGCGAGTCCCGAGCGTGACAGCGAGTCCCGAGTGCGACTGCGAGTCCCGAGTGCGACAGCGAGTCCCGAGCGCGACTGCGAGACCCGAGCGCGACTGCGAGTCCCGAGCGTGACTGCGAGTCCCGAGCGTGACTGCGAGTCCCGAGTGTGACAGCGAGTCCCGAGTGTGACTGCGAGTCCCGAGTGTGACTGCGAGACCCGAGCGTGACTGCGAGTCCCGAGTGTGACTGCGAGACCCGAGCGTGACTGCGAGTCCCGAGTGTGACTGCGAGACCCGAGTGTGACTGCGAGTCCCGAGTGTGACTGCGAGTCCCGAGTGTGACTGCGAGTCCCGAGTGTGACAGCGAGTCCCGAGTGTGACTGCGAGTCCCGAGTGTGACAGCGAGTCCCGAGTGTGACTGCGAGTCCCGAGTGTGACTGCGAGACCCGAGCGTGACTGCGAGACCCGAGTGTGACTGCGAGTCCCGAGCGCGACTGCGAGTCCCGAGCGTGACTGCGAGACCCGAGCGTGACTGCGAGACCCGAGCGTGACTGCGAGACCCGAGCGCGACTGCGAGTCCCGAGTGTGACTGCGAGACCCGAGCGTGACTGCGAGACCCGAGCGTGACTGCGAGTCCCGAGTGCGACTGCGAGACCCGAGTGCGACTGCGAGTCCCGAGCGCGACTGCGAGTCCTTAGCGTGACTGCGAGTCCCGAGTGTGACAGCGAGTCCCGAGCGTGACTGCGAGTCCCGAGCGCGACTGCGAGTCCCGAGAGCGACTGCGAGTCCCGAGCGCGACTGCGAGACCCGAGTGTGACTGCGAGTCCCGAGTGTGACTGCGAGTCCCGAGTGTGACAGCGAGACCCGAGTGTGACTGCGAGTCCCGAGCGCGACTGCGAGTCCCGAGCGTGACTGCGAGTCCCGAGTGTGACTGCGAGACCCGAGCGTGACTGCGAGTCCCGAGCGTGACTGCGAGTCCCGAGTGTGACTGCGAGTCCCGAGCGAGACAGCGAGTCCCGAGTGTGACTGCGAGACCCGAGTGTGACTGCGAATCCCGAGTGTGACTGCGAGACCCGAGTGTGACTGCGAGTCCCGAGTGTGACTGCGAGTCCCGAGAGTGACAGCGAGTCCCGAGTGTGACTGCGCGTCCCGAGCGCGACTGCGAGTCCCGAGTGTGACTGCGAGTCCCGAGCGCGACTGCGAGTCCCGAGCGCGACTGCGAGACCCGAGTGAGACTGCGAGTCCCGAGCGTGACTGCGAGTCCCGAGTGTGACTGCGAGTCCCGAGTGTGACTGCGAGTCCCGAGTGTGACTGCGAGTCCCGAGAGTGACAGCGAGTCCCGAGTGTGACTGCGAGACCCGAGTGTGACTGCGAGTCCCGAGTGTGACTGCGAGTCCCGAGAGTGACAGCGAGTCCCGAGTGTGACTGCGAGTCCCGAGTGTGACTGCGAGTCCCGAGCGTGACTGCGAGACCCGAGTGTGACAGCGAGTCCCGAGCGCGACTGCGAGTCCCGAGTGTGACTGCGAGACCCGAGTGTGACTGCGAGACCCGAGCGTGACTGCGAGTCCCGAGTGTGACTGCGAGTCCCGAGAGTGACAGCGAGTCCCGAGTGTGACTGTGAGTCCCGAGCGCGACTGCGAGTCCCGAGTGTGACTGCGAGACCCGAGCGCGACTGCGAGACCCGAGTGTGACTGCGAGACCCGAGTGTGACTGCGAGACCCGAGCGCGACTGCGAGCCCCGAGCGCGACTGCGAGTCCCGAGTGTGACTGCGAGTCCCGAGTGTGACTGCGAGTCCCGAGTGCGACTGCGAGACCCGAGTGTGACTGCGAGACCCGAGTATGACTGCGAGCCCCGAGCGCGACTGCGAGCCCCGAGCGCGACTGCGAGTCCCGAGTGTGACTGCGAGTCCCGAGTGTGACTGCGAGTCCCGAGTGCGACTGCGAGCCCCGAGCGCGACTGCGAGTCCCGAGCGTGACTGCGAGTCCCGAGTGTGACTGCGAGTCCCGAGTGCGACTGCGAGCCCCGAGCGCGACTGCGAGCGCCGAGCGCGACTGCGAGTCCCGAGTGCGACTGCGAGTCCCGAGTGTGACTGCGAGACCCGAGTGTGACTGCGAGACCCGAGTGGGACTGCGAGTCCCGAGTGCGACTGCGAGCCCCGAGCGCGACTGCGAGCCCCGAGCGCGACTGCGAGTCCCGAGCGCGACTGCGAGTCCCGAGCGCGACTGCGAGTCCCGAGTGTGACTGCGAGACCCGAGTGCGACTGCGAGTCCCGAGTGTGACTGCGAGTCCCGAGTGCGACTGCGAGACCCGAGTGTGACTGCGAGACCCGAGTGTGACTGCGAGTCCCGAGTGTGACTGCGAGTCCCGAGTGTGACTGCGAGACCCGAGTGTGACTGCGAGACCCGAGCGTGACTGCGAGTCCCGAGCGCGACTGCGAGTCCCGAGCGTGACTGCGAGTCCCGAGTGTGACTGCGAGTCCCGAGTGTGACTGCGAGTCCCGAGCGTGACTGCGAGACCCGAGTGTGACTGCGAGCCCCGAGTGTGACTGCGAGACCCGAGTGTGACTGCGAGTCCCGAGCGAGACTGTGAGTCCCGAGCGTGACTGCGAGACCCGAGTGTGACTGCGAGCCCCGAGTGTGACTGCGAGACCCGAGAGTGACTGCGAGTCCCGAGCGAGACTGCGAGTCCCGAGTGTGACTGCGAGACCCGAGTGTGACTGCGAGTCCCGAGTGTGACTGCGAGACCCGAGTGTGACTGCGAGTCCCGAGCGAGACTGCGAGTCCCGAGTGTGACTGCGAGACCCGAGCGCGACTGCGAGCCCCGAGCGTGACTGCGAGTCCCGAGTGCGACTGCGAGTCCCGAGCGCGACTGCGAGACCCGAGTGTGACTGCGAGTCCCGAGTGTGACTGCGAGACCCGAGTGTGACTGCGAGCCCCGAGTGCGACTGCGAGTCCCGAGCGTGACTGCGAGTCCCGAGCGCGACTGCGAGACCCGAGTGTGACTGCGAGTCCCGAGCGTGACTGCGAGACCCGAGCGTGACTGCGAGACCCGAGCGTGACTGCGAGACCCGAGCGCGACTGCGAGTCCCGAGTGTGACTGCGAGACCCGAGCGTGACTGCGAGACCCGAGCGTGACTGCGAGTCCCGAGTGCGACTGCGAGACCCGAGTGCGACTGCGAGTCCCGAGCGCGACTGCGAGTCCCGAGTGCGACTGCGAGACCCGAGCGTGACTGCGAGTCCTTAGCGTGACTGCGAGTCCCGAGTGTGACAGCGAGTCCCGAGCGTGACTGCGAGTCCCGAGCGCGACTGCGAGTCCCGAGAGCGACTGCGAGTCCCGAGCGCGACTGCGAGACCCGAGTGTGACTGCGAGTCCCGAGTGTGACTGCGAGTCCCGAGTGTGACAGCGAGACCCGAGTGTGACTGCGAGTCCCGAGCGCGACTGCGAGTCCCGAGCGTGACTGCGAGTCCCGAGTGTGACTGCGAGACCCGAGCGTGACTGCGAGTCCCGAGCGTGACTGCGAGTCCCGAGTGTGACTGCGAGTCCCGAGCGAGACAGCGAGTCCCGAGTGTGACTGCGAGACCCGAGTGTGACTGCGAATCCCGAGTGTGACTGCGAGACCCGAGTGTGACTGCGAGTCCCGAGTGTGACTGCGAGTCCCGAGAGTGACAGCGAGTCCCGAGTGTGACTGCGCGTCCCGAGCGCGACTGCGAGTCCCGAGTGTGACTGCGAGTCCCGAGCGCGACTGCGAGTCCCGAGTGTGACTGCGAGTCCCGAGCGTGACTGCGAGTCCCGAGCGTGACTGCGAGTCCCGAGTGTGACTGCGAGTCCCGAGCGCGACTGCGAGTCCCGAGTGTGACTGCGAGTCCCGAGGGCGACTGGGAGTCCCGAGTGTGACTGCGAGTCCCGAGCGAGACTGCGAGTCCCGAGTGTGACTGCGAGACCCGAGCGCGACTGCGAGCCCCGAGCGTGACTGCGAGTCCCGAGTGCGACTGCGAGTCCCGAGCGCGACTGCGAGACCCGAGTGTGACTGCGAGTCCCGAGTGTGACTGCGAGACCCGAGTGTGACTGCGAGCCCCGAGTGCGACTGCGAGTCCCGAGCGTGACTGCGAGTCCCGAGCGCGACTGCGAGACCCGAGTGTGACTGCGAGTCCCGAGCGTGACTGCGAGACCCGAGCGTGACTGCGAGACCCGAGCGTGACTGCGAGACCCGAGCGCGACTGCGAGTCCCGAGTGTGACTGCGAGACCCGAGCGTGACTGCGAGACCCGAGCGTGACTGCGAGTCCCGAGTGCGACTGCGAGACCCGAGTGCGACTGCGAGTCCCGAGCGCGACTGCGAGTCCCGAGTGCGACTGCGAGACCCGAGCGTGACTGCGAGTCCTTAGCGTGACTGCGAGTCCCGAGTGTGACAGCGAGTCCCGAGCGTGACTGCGAGTCCCGAGCGCGACTGCGAGTCCCGAGAGCGACTGCGAGTCCCGAGCGCGACTGCGAGACCCGAGTGTGACTGCGAGTCCCGAGTGTGACTGCGAGTCCCGAGTGTGACAGCGAGACCCGAGTGTGACTGCGAGTCCCGAGCGCGACTGCGAGTCCCGAGCGTGACTGCGAGTCCCGAGTGTGACTGCGAGACCCGAGCGTGACTGCGAGTCCCGAGCGTGACTGCGAGTCCCGAGTGTGACTGCGAGTCCCGAGCGAGACAGCGAGTCCCGAGTGTGACTGCGAGACCCGAGTGTGACTGCGAATCCCGAGTGTGACTGCGAGACCCGAGTGTGACTGCGAGTCCCGAGTGTGACTGCGAGTCCCGAGAGTGACAGCGAGTCCCGAGTGTGACTGCGCGTCCCGAGCGCGACTGCGAGTCCCGAGTGTGACTGCGAGTCCCGAGCGCGACTGCGAGTCCCGAGTGTGACTGCGAGTCCCGAGCGTGACTGCGAGTCCCGAGCGTGACTGCGAGTCCCGAGTGTGACTGCGAGTCCCGAGCGCGACTGCGAGTCCCGAGTGTGACTGCGAGTCCCGAGGGCGACTGGGAGTCCCGAGTGCGACTGGGAGTCCCGAGTGCGACTGGGAGTCCCGAGTGTGACTGGGAGTCCCGAGTGTGACTGCGAGTCCCGAGCGCGACTGCGAGTCCCGAGTGTGACTGCGAGTCCCGAGCGTGACTGCGAGTCCCGAGTGTGACAGCGAGTCCCGAGCGTGACTGCGAGTCCCGAGCGCGACTGCGAGTCCCGAGAGCGACTGCGAGTCCCAAGCGCGACTGCGAGACCCGAGTGTGACTGCGAGTCCCGAGTGTGACTGCGAGTCCCGAGTGTGACAGCGAGACCCGAGTGTGACTGCGAGTCCCGAGCGCGACTGCGAGTCCCGAGCGTGACTGCGAGTCCCGAGTGTGACTGCGAGACCCGAGCGTGACTGCGAGTCCCGAGCGTGACTGCGAGTCCCGAGTGTGACTGCGAGTCCCGAGCGAGACAGCGAGTCCCGAGTGTGACTGCGAGACCCGAGTGTGACTGCGAATCCCGAGTGTGACTGCGAGACCCGAGTGTGACTGCGAGTCCCGAGTGTGACTGCGAGTCCCGAGAGTGACAGCGAGTCCCGAGTGTGACTGCGCGTCCCGAGCGCGACTGCGAGTCCCGAGTGTGACTGCTAGTCCCGAGCGCGACTGCGAGTCCCGAGCGCGACTGCGAGACCCGAGTGAGACTGCGAGTCCCGAGCGTGACTGCGAGTCCCGAGTGTGACTGCGAGTCCCGAGTGTGACTGCGAGTCCCGAGTGTGACTGCGAGTCCCGAGAGTGACAGCGAGTCCCGAGTGTGACTGCGAGACCCGAGTGTGACTGCGAGTCCCGAGTGTGACTGCGAGTCCCGAGAGTGACAGCGAGTCCCGAGTGTGACTGCGAGTCCCGAGTGTGACTGCGAGTCCCGAGCGTGACTGCGAGACCCGAGTGTGACAGCGAGTCCCGAGCGCGACTGCGAGTCCCGAGTGTGACTGCGAGACCCGAGTGTGACTGCGAGACCCGAGCGTGACTGCGAGTCCCGAGTGTGACTGCGAGTCCCGAGAGTGACAGCGAGTCCCGAGTGTGACTGTGAGTCCCGAGCGCGACTGCGAGTCCCGAGTGTGACTGCGAGACCCGAGCGCGACTGCGAGACCCGAGTGTGACTGCGAGACCCGAGTGTGACTGCGAGACCCGAGCGCGACTGCGAGTCCCGAGTGTGACTGCGAGTCCCGAGTGTGACTGCGAGTCCCGAGTGCGACTGCGAGACCCGAGTGTGACTGCGAGACCCGAGTATGACTGCGAGCCCCGAGCGCGACTGCGAGCCCCGAGCGCGACTGCGAGTCCCGAGTGTGACTGCGAGTCCCGAGTGTGACTGCGAGTCCCGAGTGCGACTGCGAGACCCGAGTGTGACTGCGAGACCCGAGTATGACTGCGAGCCCCGAGCGCGACTGCGAGCCCCGAGCGCGACTGCGAGTCCCGAGTGTGACTGCGAGTCCCGAGTGTGACTGCGAGTCCCGAGTGCGACTGCGAGCCCCGAGCGCGACTGCGAGTCCCGAGCGTGACTGCGAGTCCCGAGTGTGACTGCGAGTCCCGAGTGCGACTGCGAGTCCCGAGTGTGACTGCGAATCCCGAGTGTGACTGCGAGACCCGAGTGTGACTGCGAGTCCCGAGTGTGACTGCGAGTCCCGAGAGTGACAGCGAGTCCCGAGTGTGACTGCGCGTCCCGAGCGCGACTGCGAGTCCCGAGTGTGACTGCGAGTCCCGAGCGCGACTGCGAGTCCCGAGTGTGACTGCGAGTCCCGAGCGTGACTGCGAGTCCCGAGCGTGACTGCGAGTCCCGAGTGTGACTGCGAGTCCCGAGCGCGACTGCGAGTCCCGAGTGTGACTGCGAGTCCCGAGGGCGACTGGGAGTCCCGAGTGCGACTGGGAGTCCCGAGTGCGACTGGGAGTCCCGAGTGTGACTGCGAGTCCCGAGTGTGACTGCGAGTCCCGAGCGCGACTGCGAGTCCCGAGTGTGACTGCGAGTCCCGAGCGTGACTGCGAGTCCCGAGTGTGACAGCGAGTCCCGAGCGTGACTGCGAGTCCCGAGCGCGACTGCGAGTCCCGAGAGCGACTGCGAGTCCCAAGCGCGACTGCGAGACCCGAGTGTGACTGCGAGTCCCGAGTGTGACTGCGAGTCCCGAGTGTGACAGCGAGACCCGAGTGTGACTGCGAGTCCCGAGCGCGACTGCGAGTCCCGAGCGTGACTGCGAGTCCCGAGTGTGACTGCGAGACCCGAGCGTGACTGCGAGTCCCGAGCGTGACTGCGAGTCCCGAGTGTGACTGCGAGTCCCGAGCGAGACAGCGAGTCCCGAGTGTGACTGCGAGACCCGAGTGTGACTGCGAATCCCGAGTGTGACTGCGAGACCCGAGTGTGACTGCGAGTCCCGAGTGTGACTGCGAGTCCCGAGAGTGACAGCGAGTCCCGAGTGTGACTGCGCGTCCCGAGCGCGACTGCGAGTCCCGAGTGTGACTGCTAGTCCCGAGCGCGACTGCGAGTCCCGAGCGCGACTGCGAGACCCGAGTGAGACTGCGAGTCCCGAGCGTGACTGCGAGTCCCGAGTGTGACTGCGAGTCCCGAGTGTGACTGCGAGTCCCGAGTGTGACTGCGAGTCCCGAGAGTGACAGCGAGTCCCGAGTGTGACTGCGAGACCCGAGTGTGACTGCGAGTCCCGAGTGTGACTGCGAGTCCCGAGAGTGACAGCGAGTCCCGAGTGTGACTGCGAGTCCCGAGTGTGACTGCGAGTCCCGAGCGTGACTGCGAGACCCGAGTGTGACAGCGAGTCCCGAGCGCGACTGCGAGTCCCGAGTGTGACTGCGAGACCCGAGTGTGACTGCGAGACCCGAGCGTGACTGCGAGTCCCGAGTGTGACTGCGAGTCCCGAGAGTGACAGCGAGTCCCGAGTGTGACTGTGAGTCCCGAGCGCGACTGCGAGTCCCGAGTGTGACTGCGAGACCCGAGCGCGACTGCGAGACCCGAGTGTGACTGCGAGACCCGAGTGTGACTGCGAGACCCGAGCGCGACTGCGAGTCCCGAGTGTGACTGCGAGTCCCGAGTGTGACTGCGAGTCCCGAGTGCGACTGCGAGACCCGAGTGTGACTGCGAGACCCGAGTATGACTGCGAGCCCCGAGCGCGACTGCGAGCCCCGAGCGCGACTGCGAGTCCCGAGTGTGACTGCGAGTCCCGAGTGTGACTGCGAGTCCCGAGTGCGACTGCGAGACCCGAGTGTGACTGCGAGACCCGAGTATGACTGCGAGCCCCGAGCGCGACTGCGAGCCCCGAGCGCGACTGCGAGTCCCGAGTGTGACTGCGAGTCCCGAGTGTGACAGCGAGACCCGAGTGTGACTGCGAGTCCCGAGCGCGACTGCGAGTCCCGAGCGTGACTGCGAGTCCCGAGTGTGACTGCGAGACCCGAGCGTGACTGCGAGTCCCGAGCGTGACTGCGAGTCCCGAGTGTGACTGCGAGTCCCGAGCGAGACAGCGAGTCCCGAGTGTGACTGCGAGACCCGAGTGTGACTGCGAATCCCGAGTGTGACTGCGAGACCCGAGTGTGACTGCGAGTCCCGAGTGTGACTGCGAGTCCCGAGAGTGACAGCGAGTCCCGAGTGTGACTGCGCGTCCCGAGCGCGACTGCGAGTCCCGAGTGTGACTGCTAGTCCCGAGCGCGACTGCGAGTCCCGAGCGCGACTGCGAGACCCGAGTGAGACTGCGAGTCCCGAGCGTGACTGCGAGTCCCGAGTGTGACTGCGAGTCCCGAGTGTGACTGCGAGTCCCGAGTGTGACTGCGAGTCCCGAGAGTGACAGCGAGTCCCGAGTGTGACTGCGAGACCCGAGTGTGACTGCGAGTCCCGAGTGTGACTGCGAGTCCCGAGAGTGACAGCGAGTCCCGAGTGTGACTGCGAGTCCCGAGTGTGACTGCGAGTCCCGAGCGTGACTGCGAGACCCGAGTGTGACAGCGAGTCCCGAGCGCGACTGCGAGTCCCGAGTGTGACTGCGAGACCCGAGTGTGACTGCGAGACCCGAGCGTGACTGCGAGTCCCGAGTGTGACTGCGAGTCCCGAGAGTGACAGCGAGTCCCGAGTGTGACTGTGAGTCCCGAGCGCGACTGCGAGTCCCGAGTGTGACTGCGAGACCCGAGCGCGACTGCGAGACCCGAGTGTGACTGCGAGACCCGAGTGTGACTGCGAGACCCGAGCGCGACTGCGAGTCCCGAGTGTGACTGCGAGTCCCGAGTGTGACTGCGAGTCCCGAGTGCGACTGCGAGACCCGAGTGTGACTGCGAGACCCGAGTATGACTGCGAGCCCCGAGCGCGACTGCGAGCCCCGAGCGCGACTGCGAGTCCCGAGTGTGACTGCGAGTCCCGAGTGTGACTGCGAGTCCCGAGTGCGACTGCGAGACCCGAGTGTGACTGCGAGACCCGAGTATGACTGCGAGCCCCGAGCGCGACTGCGAGCCCCGAGCGCGACTGCGAGTCCCGAGTGTGACTGCGAGTCCCGAGTGTGACTGCGAGTCCCGAGTGCGACTGCGAGCCCCGAGCGCGACTGCGAGTCCCGAGCGTGACTGCGAGTCCCGAGTGTGACTGCGAGTCCCGAGTGCGACTGCGAGTCCCGAGTGTGACTGCGAGACCCGAGCGCGACTGCGAGCGCCGAGCGCGACTGCGAGTCCCGAGTGCGACTGCGAGTCCCGAGTGTGACTGCGAGACCCGAGTGTGACTGCGAGACCCGAGTGGGACTGCGAGTCCCGAGTGCGACTGCGAGCCCCGAGCGCGACTGCGAGCCCCGAGCGCGACTGCGAGTCCCGAGTGCGACTGCGAGTCCCGAGCGCGACTGCGAGTCCCGAGTGTGACTGCGAGACCCGAGTGCGACTGCGAGTCCCGAGTGTGACTGCGAGTCCCGAGTGTGACTGCGAGACCCGAGTGTGACTGCGAGACCCGAGTGTGACTGCGAGTCCCGAGTGTGACTGCGAGTCCCGAGTGTGACTGCGAGACCCGAGTGTGACTGCGAGACCCGAGCGTGACTGCGAGTCCCGAGCGCGACTGCGAGTCCCGAGCGTGACTGCGAGTCCCGAGTGTGACTGCGAGTCCCGAGTGTGACTGCGAGTCCCGAGCGTGACTGCGAGACCCGAGTGTGACTGCGAGCCCCGAGTGTGACTGCGAGACCCGAGAGTGACTGCGAGTCCCGAGCGAGACTGCGAGTCCCGAGTGTGACTGCGAGACCCGAGTGTGACTGCGAGTCCCGAGTGTGACTGCGAGACCCGAGTGTGACTGCGAGTCCCGAGCGAGACTGCGAGTCCCGAGTGTGACTGCGAGACCCGAGCGCGACTGCGAGCCCCGAGCGTGACTGCGAGTCCCGAGTGCGACTGCGAGTCCCGAGCGCGACTGCGAGACCCGAGTGTGACTGCGAGTCCCGAGTGTGACTGCGAGACCCGAGTGTGACTGCGAGCCCCGAGTGCGACTGCGAGTCCCGAGCGTGACTGCGAGTCCCGAGCGCGACTGCGAGACCCGAGTGTGACTGCGAGTCCCGAGTGTGACTGCGAGTCCCGAGACTGACTGCGAGTCCCGAGTGTGACTGCGAGTCCCGAGCCCGACTGCGAGCCCCGAGCGCGACTGCGAGTCCCGAGACTGACTGCGAGTCCCGAGCCCGACTGCGAGCCCCGAGCGTGACTGCGAGCCCCGAGCCCGACTGCGAGTCCCGAGTGTGACTGCGAGTCCCGAGAGTGACTGCGAGTCCCGAGCGCGACTGCGAGACCCGGGCGTGACTGCGAGTCTCGAGAGTGACTGCGAGTCCCGAGCGTGACTGCGAGACCCGAGTGTTACTGCGAGTCCCGAGCGTGACTGCGAGTCCCGAGTGTGACTGCGAGTCCCGAGTGTGACTGCGAGTCCCGAGAGTGACTGCGAGTCCCGAGCGTGACTGCGAGACCCGAGTGTGACTGCGAGCCCCGAGCCCGACTGCGAGTCCCGAGTGTGACTGCGAGTCCCGAGTGTGACTGCGAGCCCCGAGCCCGACTGCGAGTCCCGAGAGCGACTGCGAGTCCCGAGCGCGACTGCGAGACCCGAGTGTGACTGCGAGTCCCGAGTGTGACTGCGAGTCCCGAGTGTGACAGCGAGACCCGAGTGTGACTGCGAGTCCCGAGCGCGACTGCGAGTCCCGAGCGTGACTGCGAGTCCCGAGTGTGACTGCGAGACCCGAGTGTGACTGCGAGTCCCGAGTGTGACTGCGAGACCCGAGCGTGACTGCGAGTCCCGAGCGTGACTGCGAGTCCCGAGTGTGACTGCGAGACCCGAGCGTGACTGCGAGTCCCGAGCGTGACTGCGAGTCCCGAGTGTGACTGCGAGTCCCGAGTGTGACTGCGAGTCCCGAGCGAGACAGCGAGTCCCGAGTGTGACTGCGAGACCCGAGTGTGACTGCGAATCCCGAGTGTGACTGCGAGACCCGAGTGTGACTGCGAGTCCCGAGTGTGACTGCGAGTCCCGAGAGTGACAGCGAGTCCCGAGTGCGACTGCGCGTCCCGAGCGCGACTGCGAGTCCCGAGTGTGACTGCGAGTCCCGAGCGCGACTGCGAGTCCCGAGCGCGACTGCGAGACCCGAGTGAGACTGCGAGTCCCGAGCGTGACTGCGAGTCCCGAGTGTGACTGCGAGTCCCGAGTGTGACTGCGAGTCCCGAGTGTGACTGCGAGTCCCGAGAGTGACAGCGAGTCCCGAGTGTGACTGCGAGACCCGAGTGTGACTGCGAGTCCCGAGTGTGACTGCGAGTCCCGAGAGTGACAGCGAGTCCCGAGCCCGACTGCGAGCCCCGAGCGTGACTGCGAGCCCCGAGCCCGACTGCGAGTCCCGAGTGTGACTGCGAGTCCCGAGAGTGACTGCGAGTCCCGAGCGCGACTGCGAGACCCGGGCGTGACTGCGAGTCTCGAGAGTGACTGCGAGTCCCGAGCGTGACTGCGAGACCCGAGTGTTACTGCGAGTCCCGAGCGTGACTGCGAGTCCCGAGTGTGACTGCGAGTCCCGAGTGTGACTGCGAGTCCCGAGAGTGACTGCGAGTCCCGAGCGTGACTGCGAGACCCGAGTGTGACTGCGAGCCCTGAGCCCGACTGCGAGTCCCGAGTGTGACTGCGAGTCCCGAGTGTGACTGCGAGCCCCGAGCCCGACTGCGAGCCCCGAGCCCGACTGCGAGTCCCGAGAGCGACTGCGAGTCCCGAGCGCGACTGCGAGACCCGAGTGTGACTGCGAGTCCCGAGTGTGACTGCGAGTCCCGAGTGTGACTGCGAGTCCCGAGAGTGACTGCGAGTCCCGAGCGTGACTGCGAGACCCGAGTGTGACTGCGAGCCCCGAGCCCGACTGCGAGTCCCGAGTGTGACTGCGAGTCCCGAGTGTGACTGCGAGCCCCGAGCCCGACTGCGAGTCCCGAGAGCGACTGCGAGTCCCGAGCGCGACTGCGAGACCCGAGTGTGACTGCGAGTCCCGAGTGTGACTGCGAGTCCCGAGTGTGACATCGAGACCCGAGTGTGACTGCGAGCCCCGAGCGCGACTGCGAGTCCCGAGCGTGACTGCGAGTCCCGAGTGTGACTGCGAGTCCCGAGCGCGACTGCGAGACCCGAGTGTGACTGCGAGTCCCGAGTGTGACTGCGAGTCCCGAGTGTGACATCGAGACCCGAGTGTGACTGCGAGCCCCGAGCGCGACTGCGAGTCCCGAGCGTGACTGCGAGTCCCGAGTGTGACTGCGAGACCCGAGCGTGACTGCGAGTCCCGAGCGTGACTGCGAGTCCCGAGTGTGACTGCGTGTCCCGAGTGTGACT
This sequence comes from Scyliorhinus torazame, assembly GCF_047496885.1. Lineage (NCBI taxonomy): Eukaryota > Metazoa > Chordata > Chondrichthyes > Carcharhiniformes > Scyliorhinidae > Scyliorhinus > Scyliorhinus torazame. Next base: position 338,327,667 of record NC_092710.1, on the reverse strand, counting down.
GCGAGTCCCGAGCGAGACAGCGAGTCCCGAGTGTGACTGCGAGACCCGAGTGTGACTGCGAATCCCGAGTGTGACTGCGAGACCCGAGTGTGACTGCGAGTCCCGAGTGTGACTGCGAGTCCCGAGAGTGACAGCGAGTCCCGAGTGTGACTGCGCGTCCCGAGCGCGACTGCGAGTCCCGAGTGTGACTGCGAGTCCCGAGCGCGACTGCGAGTCCCGAGCGTGACTGCGAGTCCCGAGCGCGACTGCGAGACCCGAGTGTGACTGCGAGTCCCGAGTGTGACTGCGAGTCCCGAGACTGACTGCGAGTCCCGAGTGTGACTGCGAGTCCCGAGCCCGACTGCGAGCCCCGAGCGCGACTGCGAGTCCCGAGACTGACTGCGAGTCCCGAGCCCGACTGCGAGCCCCGAGCGTGACTGCGAGCCCCGAGCCCGACTGCGAGTCCCGAGTGTGACTGCGAGTCCCGAGAGTGACTGCGAGTCCCGAGCGCGACTGCGAGACCCGGGCGTGACTGCGAGTCTCGAGAGTGACTGCGAGTCCCGAGCGTGACTGCGAGACCCGAGTGTTACTGCGAGTCCCGAGCGTGACTGCGAGTCCCGAGTGTGACTGCGAGTCCCGAGTGTGACTGCGAGTCCCGAGAGTGACTGCGAGTCCCGAGCGTGACTGCGAGACCCGAGTGTGACTGCGAGCCCCGAGCCCGACTGCGAGTCCCGAGTGTGACTGCGAGTCCCGAGTGTGACTGCGAGCCCCGAGCCCGACTGCGAGTCCCGAGAGCGACTGCGAGTCCCGAGCGCGACTGCGAGACCCGAGTGTGACTGCGAGTCCCGAGTGTGACTGCGAGTCCCGAGTGTGACAGCGAGACCCGAGTGTGACTGCGAGTCCCGAGCGCGACTGCGAGTCCCGAGCGTGACTGCGAGTCCCGAGTGTGACTGCGAGACCCGAGTGTGACTGCGAGTCCCGAGTGTGACTGCGAGACCCGAGCGTGACTGCGAGTCCCGAGCGTGACTGCGAGTCCCGAGTGTGACTGCGAGACCCGAGCGTGACTGCGAGTCCCGAGCGTGACTGCGAGTCCCGAGTGTGACTGCGAGTCCCGAGTGTGACTGCGAGTCCCGAGCGAGACAGCGAGTCCCGAGTGTGACTGCGAGACCCGAGTGTGACTGCGAATCCCGAGTGTGACTGCGAGACCCGAGTGTGACTGCGAGTCCCGAGTGTGACTGCGAGTCCCGAGAGTGACAGCGAGTCCCGAGTGCGACTGCGCGTCCCGAGCGCGACTGCGAGTCCCGAGCGTGACTGCGAGTCCCGAGCGCGACTGCGAGTCCCGAGCGCGACTGCGAGACCCGAGTGAGACTGCGAGTCCCGAGCGTGACTGCGAGTCCCGAGTGTGACTGCGAGTCCCGAGTGTGACTGCGAGTCCCGAGTGTGACTGCGAGTCCCGAGAGTGACAGCGAGTCCCGAGTGTGACTGCGAGACCCGAGTGTGACTGCGAGTCCCGAGTGTGACTGCGAGTCCCGAGAGTGACAGCGAGTCCCGAGCCCGACTGCGAGCCCCGAGCGTGACTGCGAGCCCCGAGCCCGACTGCGAGTCCCGAGTGTGACTGCGAGTCCCGAGAGTGACTGCGAGTCCCGAGCGCGACTGCGAGACCCGGGCGTGACTGCGAGTCTCGAGAGTGACTGCGAGTCCCGAGCGTGACTGCGAGACCCGAGTGTTACTGCGAGTCCCGAGCGTGACTGCGAGTCCCGAGTGTGACTGCGAGTCCCGAGTGTGACTGCGAGTCCCGAGAGTGACTGCGAGTCCCGAGCGTGACTGCGAGACCCGAGTGTGACTGCGAGCCCCGAGCCCGACTGCGAGTCCCGAGTGTGACTGCGAGTCCCGAGTGTGACTGCGAGCCCCGAGCCCGACTGCGAGTCCCGAGAGCGACTGCGAGTCCCGAGCGCGACTGCGAGACCCGAGTGTGACTGCGAGTCCCGAGTGTGACTGCGAGTCCCGAGTGTGACTGCGAGTCCCGAGAGTGACTGCGAGTCCCGAGCGTGACTGCGAGACCCGAGTGTGACTGCGAGCCCCGAGCCCGACTGCGAGTCCCGAGTGTGACTGCGAGTCCCGAGTGTGACTGCGAGCCCCGAGCCCGACTGCGAGTCCCGAGAGCGACTGCGAGTCCCGAGCGCGACTGCGAGACCCGAGTGTGACTGCGAGTCCCGAGTGTGACTGCGAGTCCCGAGTGTGACATCGAGACCCGAGTGTGACTGCGAGCCCCGAGCGCGACTGCGAGTCCCGAGCGTGACTGCGAGTCCCGAGTGTGACTGCGAGACCCGAGCGTGACTGCGAGTCCCGAGCGTGACTGCGAGTCCCGAGTGTGACTGCGTGTCCCGAGTGTGACTGCGAGTCCCGAGCGAGACAGCGAGTCCCGAGTGTGACTGCGAGACCCGAGTGTGACTGCGAATCCCGAGTGTGACTGCGAGACCCGAGTGTGACTGCGAGTCCCGAGTGTGACTGCGAGTCCCGAGAGTGACAGCGAGTCCCGAGTGCGACTGCGCGTCCCGAGCGCGACTGCGAGTCCCGAGTGTGACTGCGAGTCCCGAGCGCGACTGCGAGTCCCGAGCGCGACTGCGAGACCCGAGTGAGACTGCGAGTCCCGAGCGTGACTGCGAGTCCCGAGTGTGACTGCGAGTCCCGAGTGTGACTGCGAGTCCCGAGTGTGACTGCGAGTCCCGAGAGTGACAGCGAGTCCCGAGTGTGACTGCGAGACCCGAGTGTGACTGCGAGACCCGAGTGTGACTGCGAGACCCGAGTGTGACTGCGAGTCCCGAGTGAGACTGCGAGTCCCGAGTTTGACTGCGAGTCCCGAGAGTGACAGCGAGTCCCGAGTGTGACTGCGAGTCCCGAGCGCGACTGCGAGTCCCGAGTGTGACTGCGAGACCCGAGTGTGACTGCGAGACCCGAGCGTGACTGCGAGTCCCGAGTGTGACTGCGAGTCCCGAGTGTGACTGCGAGTCCCGAGAGTGACAGCGAGTCCCGAGAGTGACTGCGAGTCCCGAGCGCGACTACGAGTCCCGAGTGTGACTGCGAGACCCGAGCGCGACTGCGAGACCCGAGTGTGACTGCGAGACCCGAGTGTGACTGCGAGACCCGAGCGCGACTGCGAGCCCCGAGCGCGACTGCGAGTCCCGAGTGTGACTGCGAGTCCCGAGTGTGACTGCGAGTCCCGAGTGCGACTGCGAGACCCGAGTGTGACTGCGAGACCCGAGTGTGACTGCGAGCCCCGAGCGCGACTGCGAGCCCCGAGCGCGACTGCGAGTCCCGAGTGTGACTGCGAGTCCCGAGTGTGACTGCGAGTCCCGAGTGCGACTGCGAGCCCCGAGCGCGACTGCGAGTCCCGAGCGTGACTGCGAGTCCCGAGTGTGACTGCGAGTCCCGAGTGCGACTGCGAGCCCCGAGCGCGACTGCGAGCGCCGAGCGCGACTGCGAGTCCCGAGTGCGACTGCGAGTCCCGAGTGTGACTGCGAGACCCGAGTGTGACTGCGAGACCCGAGTGTGACTGCGAGTCCCGAGTGTGACTGCGAGACCCGAGTGCGACTGCGAGTCCCGAGTGCGACTGCGAGCCCCGAGCGCGACTGCGAGCCCCGAGCGCGACTGCGAGTCCCGAGTGCGACTGCGAGTCCCGAGCGCGACTGCGAGTCCCGAGTGTGACTGCGAGTCCCGAGTGTGACTGCGAGACCCGAGTGCGACTGCGAGTCCCGAGTGTGACTGCGAGTCCCGAGTGTGACTGCGAGACCCGAGTGCGACTGCGAGTCCCGAGTGTGACTGCGAGTCCCGAGTGTGACTGCGAGACCCGAGTGTGACTGCGAGACCCGAGTGTGACTGCGAGTCCCGCGTGTGACTGCGAGTCCCGAGTGTGACTGCGAGACCCGAGTGTGACTGCGAGACCCGAGCGTGACTGCGAGTCCCGAGCGCGACTGCGAGTCCCGAGCGTGACTGCGAGTCCCGAGTGTGACTGCGAGTCCCGAGTGTGACTGCGAGTCCCGAGCGTGACTGCGAGACCCGAGTGTGACTGCGAGCCCCGAGTGTGACTGCGAGACCCGAGAGTGACTGCGAGTCCCGAGCGAGACTGCGAGTCCCGAGTGTGACTGCGAGACCCGAGTGTGACTGCGAGTCCCGAGCGAGACTGCGAGTCCCGAGTGTGACTGGGAGACCCGAGTGCGACTGCGAGCCCCGAGCGTGACTGCGAGTCCCGAGTGCGACTGCGAGTCCTGAGCGCGACTGCGAGACCCGAGTGTGACTGCGAGTCCCGAGTGTGACTGCGAGACCCGAGTGTGACTGCGAGCCCCGAGTGCGACTGCGAGTCCCGAGCGTGACTGCGAGTCCCGAGTGTGACTGCGAGACCCGAGTGTGACTGCGAGTCCCGAGTGTGACTGCGAGACCCGAGTGTGACTGCGAGCCCCGAGTGTGACTGCGAGACCCGAGTGTGACTGCGAGTCCCGAGTGTGACTGCGAGTCCCGAGACTGACTGCGAGTCCCGAGTGTGACTGCGAGTCCCGAGTGTGACTGCGAGTCCCGAGCCCGACTGCGAGCCCCGAGCGCGACTGCGAGTCCCGAGACTGACTGCGAGTCCCGAGCCCGACTGCGAGCCCCGAGCGTGACTGTGAGCCCCGAGCCCGACTGCGAGTCCCGAGTGTGACTGCGAGTCCCGAGAGTGACTGCGAGTCCCGAGCGCGACTGCGAGACCCGGGCGTGACTGCGAGTCTCGAGAGTGACTGCGAGTCCCGAGCGTGACTGCGAGACCCGAGTGTTACTGCGAGTCCCGAGCGTGACTGCGAGTCCCGAGTGTGACTGCGAGTCCCGAGTGTGACTGCGAGTCCCGAGAGTGACTGCGAGTCCCGAGCGTGACTGCGAGACCCGAGTGTGACTGCGAGCCCCGAGCCCGACTGCGAGTCCCGAGTGTGACTGCGAGTCCCGAGTGTGACTGCGAGTCCCGAGCGCGGGACTCGCGCGACTGCGAGTCCCGAGCGCGACTGCGAGTCCCGAGCGTGACTGCGAGTCCCGAGCGCGACTGCGAGTCCCGAGCGCGACTGCGAGTCCCGAGTGTGACTGCGAGTCCCGAGAGTGACTGCGAGTCCCGAGTGTGACTGCGAGCCCCGAGCGCGACTGCGAGTCCCAAGTGTGACTGCGAGTCCCGAGAGTGACTGCGAGTCCCGAGTGTGACTGCGAGTCCCGAGCGCGACTGCGAGTCCCGAGTGTGACTGCGAGACCCGAGTGTGACTGCGAGTCCCGAGCGCGACTGCGAGTCCCGAGAGTGACTGCGAGTCCCGAGAGTGACTGCGAGACCCGAGTGTGACTGCGAGCCCCGAGTGCGACTGCGAGTCCCGAGTGCGACTGCGAGTCCCGAGCGTGACTGCGAGACCCGAGTGTGACTGCGAGACCCGAGTGTGACTGCGAGACCCGAGCGTGACTGCGAGTCCCGAGCGCGACTGCGAGACCCGAGTGTGACTGCGAGACCCGAGTGTGACTGCGAGACCCGAGTGTGACTGCGAGTCCCGAGTGTGACTGCGAGTCCCGAGCGCGACTGCGAGACCCGAGTGTGACTGCGAGACCCGAGTGTGACTGCGAGACCCGAGTGTGACTGCGAGACCCGAGTGTGACTGCGAGTCCCGAGCGCGACTGCGAGACCCGAGTGTGACTGCGAGACCCGAGCGTGACTGCGAGACCCGAGTGTGACTGCGAGACCCGACTGTGACTGCGAGTCCCGAGTGTGACTGCGAGTCCCGAGTGTGACTGCGAGCCCCGAGTGTGACTGCGAGTCCCGAGCGCGACTGCGAGACCCGAGCGTGACTGCGAGTCCCGAGTGTGACTGCGAGTCCCGAGCGCGACTGCGAGACCCGAGCGTGACTGCGAGTCCCGAGCGCGACTGCGAGTCCCGAGTGTGACTGCGAGACCCGAGTGTGACTGCGAGTCCCGAGTGCGACTGCGAGTCCCGAGTGTGACTGCGAGACCCGAGTGTGACTGCGAGTCCCGAGCGCGACTGCGAGTCCCGAGTGTGACTGCGAGTCCCGAGCGTGACTGCGAGTCCCGAGTGTGACTGCGAGTCCCGAGCGTGACTGCGAGACCCGAGTGTGACTGCGAGTCCCGAGTCCCGAGTGTGACTGCGAGACCCGAGTGTGACTGCGAGACCCGAGTGCGACTGCGAGACCCGAGTCCCGAGTGTGACTGCGAGTCCCGAGTCCCGAGTGTGACTGCGAGACCCGAGCGTGACTGCGAGACCCGAGTGTGACTGCGAGACCCGAGTGTGACTGCGAGACCCGAGTGTGACTGCGAGTCCCGAGTGTGACTGCGAGTCCCGAGCGCGACTGCGAGTCCCGAGCGTGACTGCGAGTCCCGAGTGCGACAGCGAGTCCCGAGCGCGACTGCGAGTCCCGAGCGCGACTGCGAGTCCCGAGCGTGACTGCGAGTCCCGAGCGTGACTGCGAGTCCCGAGTGTGACTGTGAGACCCGAGCGTGACTGCGAGACCCGAGTGTGACTGCGAGACCCGAGTGTGACTGCGAGACCCGAGTCCCGAGTGTGACTGCGAGACCCGAGCGTGACTGCGAGTCCCGAGTGTGACTGCGAGACCCGAGTGTGACTGCGAGTCCCGAGTGTGACTGCGAGACCCGAGTGTGACTGCGAGTCCCGAGTGTGACTGCGAGCCCCGAGTGTGACTGCGAGTCCCGAGTGTGACAGCGAGTCCCGAGTGTGACTGCGAGTCCCGAGTGTGACTGCGAGACCCGAGTGTGACAGCGAGTCCCGAGTGTGACTGCGAGTCCCGAGTGTGACTGCGAGACCCGAGTGTGACTGCGAGTCCCGAGCGTGACTGCGAGCCCCGAGTGTGACTGCGAGTCCCGAGTGTGACTGCGAGACCCGAGTGTGACTGTGAGTCCCGAGTGCGACTGCGAGACCCGAGTGTGACTGCGAGTCCCGAGTGTGACTGCGAGACCCGAGAGTGACTGCGAGACCCGAGTGTGACTGCGAGACCCGAGTGTGACTGCGAGTCCCGAGTGCGACTGCGAGACCCGAGTGTGACTGCGAGTCCCGAGGGCGACTGTGAGTCCCGAGTGTGACTGCGAGTCCCGAGTGTGACTGCGAGACCCGAGCGCGACTGCGAGTCCCGAGTGTGACTGCGAGTCCCGAGTGCGACTGCGAGTCCCGAGTGTGACTGCGAGTCCCGAGTGTGACTGCGAGTCCCGAGCGTGACTGCGAGTCCCGAGTGTGACTGCGAGTCCCGAGTGCGACTGCGAGTCCCGAGTGTGACTGCGAGTCCCGAGTGTGACTGCGAGTCCCGAGTGCGACTGCGAGACCCGAGTCCCGAGTGTGACTGCGAGTCCCGAGTGAGACTGCGAGTCCCGAGTGCGACTGCGAGACCCGAGTCCCGAGAGTGACTGCGAGACCCGAGTGTGACTGCGAGACCCGAGTGTGACTGCGAGTCCCGAGTGTGACTGCGAGACCCGAGTGTGACTGCGAGTCCCGAGTGTGACTGCGAGCCCCGAGTGTGACTGCGAGTCCCGAGTGTGACTGCGAGTCCCGAGAGCGACTGCGAGTCCCGAGTGTGACTGCGAGTCCCGAGTGTGACTGCGAGTCCCGAGTGTGACTGCGAGTCCCGAGCGCGACTGCGAGTCCCGAGAGCGACTGCGAGTCCCGTGTGCGACAGCGAGTCCCGAGTGTGACTGCGAGACCCGAGTGTGACTGCGAGACCCGAGTGTGACTGCGAGCCCCGAGTGTGACTGCGAGTCCCGAGCGCGACTGCGAGTCCCGTCCCGAGTGCGACAGCGAGTCCCGAGTGTGACTGCGAGTCCCGAGTGCGACTGTGAGACCCGAGTGTGACTGCGAGTCCCGAGTGCGACTGCGAGTCCCGAGTGTGACTGCGAGTCCCGAGTGTGACTGCGAGTCCCGAGCGCGACTGCGAGTCCCGAGTGTGACTGCGAGACCCGAGTGTGACTGCGAGTCCCGAGCGCGACTGCGAGACCCGAGTGTGACTGCGAGTCCCGAGCGAGACAGCGAGTCCCGAGCGAGACAGCGAGTCCCGAGTGCGACTGCGAGACCCGAGTGTGACTGCGAGTCCCGAGCGCGACTGCGAGCCCCGAGTGTGACTGCGAGTCCCGAGCGAGACAGCGAGTCCCGAGTGAGACTGCGAGTCCCGAGTGTGACTGCGAGTCCCGAGCGAGACAGCGAGTCCCGAGTGCGACTGCGAGACCCGAGTGTGACTGCGAGTCCCGAGCGCGACTGCGAGCCCCGAGTGTGACTGCGAGTCCCGAGCGTGACTGCGAGTCCCGAGCGTGACTGCGAGTCCCGAGTGTGACTGCGAGTCCCGAGTGCGACTGCGAGTCCCGAGTGTGACTGCGAGTCCCGAGTGTGACTGCGAGTCCCGAGTGCGACTGCGAGACCCGAGTCCCGAGTGTGACTGCGAGTCCCGAGCGCGACTGCGAGTCCCGAGTGTGACTGCGAGTCCCGAGAGCGACTGCGAGTCCCGAGTGTGACTGCGAGTCCCGAGTGTGACTGCGAGTCCCGAGAGCGACTGCGAGACCCGAGTGTGACTGCGAGACCCGAGCGCGACTGCGAGTCCCGAGCGCGACTGCGAGTCCCGAGTGTGACTGCGAGACCCGAGTGTGACTGCGAGACCCGAGTGTGACTGCGAGCCCCGAGCGTGACTGCGAGTCCCGAGCGCGACTGCGAGTCCCGTCCCGAGTGCGACAGCGAGTCCCGAGTGTGACTGCGAGTCCCGAGTGTGACTGCGAGTCCCGAGTGTGACTGCGAGTCCCGAGTGTGACTGCGAGTCCCGTCCCGAGTGCGACTGCGAGTCCCGAGCGCGACTGCGAGACCCGAGTGTGACTGCGAGTCCCGAGTGTGACTGCGAGACCCGAGCGCGACTGCGAGACCCGAGTGTGACTGCGAGTCCCGAGTGTGACTGCGAGTCCCGAGCGTGACTGCGAGTCCCGAGTGTTACTGCGAGTCCCGAGCGCGACTGCGAGTCCCGAGTGTGACTGCGAGACCCGAGTGTGACTGCGAGACCCGAGTGTGACTGCGAGTCCCGAGTGTGACTGCGAGTCCCGAGTGTGACTGCGAGTCCCGAGCGTGACTGCGAGTCCCGAGCGCGACTGCGAGACCCGAGTGTGACTGCGAGTCCCGAGCGTGACTGCGAGTCCCGAGTGTGACTGCGAGACCCGAGTGTGACTGCGAGACCCGAGTGTGACTGCGAGTCCCGAGCGCGACTGCGAGACCCGAGTGTGACTGCGAGTCCCGAGCGTGACTGCGAGTCCCGAGTGTGACTGCGAGACCCGAGTGTGACTGCGAGACCCGAGTGTGACTGCGAGTCCCGAGCGCGACTGCGAGACCCGAGTGTGACTGCGAGTCCCGAGCGTGACTGCGAGTCCCGAGCGTGACTGCGAGTCCCGAGTGTGACTGCGAGACCCGAGTGTGACTGCGAGACCCGAGTGTGACTGCGAGTCCCGAGCGCGACTGCGAGACCCGAGCGTGACTGCGAGTCCCGAGCGTGACTGCGAGCCCCGAGCCCGACTGCGAGTCCCGAGTGCGACTGCGAGTCCCGAGTGCGACTGCGAGTCCCGAGTGTGACTGCGAGTCCCGAGCGTGACTGCGAGTCCCGAGCGCGACTGCGAGTCCCGAGTGTGACTGCGAGACCCGAGTGTGACTGCGAGTCCCGAGCGCGACTGCGAGACCCGAGTGTGACTGCGAGACCCGAGTGTGACTGCGAGTCCCGAGCGAGACAGCGAGTCCCGAGTGCGACTGCGAGACCCGAGTGTGACTGCGAGTCCCGAGCGCGACTGCGAGCCCCGAGTGTGACTGCGAGTCCCGAGCGTGACTGCGAGTCCCGAGTGTGACTGCGAGACCCGAGTGTGACTGCGAGACCCGAGTGTGACTGCGAGTCCCGAGCGCGACTGCGAGACCCGAGTGTGACTGCGAGTCCCGAGCGTGACTGCGAGCCCCGAGCCCGACTGCGAGTCCCGAGTGTGACTGCGAGTCCCGAGTGCGACTGCGAGTCCCGAGTGTGACTGCGAGTCCCGAGTGTGACTGCGAGTCCCGAGCGCGACTGCGAGTCCCGAGTGTGACTGCGAGACCCGAGTGTGACTGCGAGTCCCGAGCGCGACTGCGAGACCCGAGTGTGACTGCGAGACCCGAGTGTGACTGCGAGTCCCGAGCGAGACAGCGAGTCCCGAGTGCGACTGCGAGACCCGAGTGTGACTGCGAGTCCCGAGCGCGACTGCGAGCCCCGAGTGTGACTGCGAGTCCCAAGCGTGACTGCGAGTCCCGAGTGTGACTGCGAGTCCCGAGTGTGACTGCGAGTCCCGAGTGCGACTGCGAGTCCCGAGTGTGACTGCGAGTCCCGAGCGCGACTGCGAGTCCCGAGTGTGACTGCGAGTCCCGAGAGCGACTGCGAGTCCCGAGCGCGACTGCGAGTCCCGAGTGTGACTGCGAGTCCCGAGAGCGACTGCGAGTCCCGAGTGTGACTGCGAGTCCCGAGTGTGACTGCGAGTCCCGAGAGCGACTGCGAGACCCGAGTGTGACTGCGAGACCCGAGCGCGACTGCGAGTCCCGAGCGCGACTGCGAGTCCCGAGTGTGACTGCGAGACCCGAGTGTGACTGCGAGACCCGAGTGTGACTGCGAGCCCCGAGCGTGACTGCGAGTCCCGAGCGCGACTGCGAGTCCCGTCCCGAGTGCGACAGCGAGTCCCGAGTGTGACTGCGAGTCCCGAGTGTGACTGCGAGTCCCGAGTGTGACTGCGAGTCCCGAGTGTGACTGCGAGTCCCGTCCCGAGTGCGACTGCGAGTCCCGAGTGTGACTGCGAGTCCCGAGTGTGACTGCGAGACCCGAGCGCGACTGCGAGACCCGAGTGTGACTGCGAGTCCCGAGCGTGACTGCGAGTCCCGAGTGTGACTGCGAGTCCCGAGCGCGACAGCGAGTCCCGAGTGTGACTGCGAGTCCCGAGCGTGACTGCGAGTCCCGAGTGTGACTGCGAGTCCCGAGCGCGACTGCGAGTCCCGAGTGTGACTGCGAGACCCGAGTGTGACTGCGAGACCCGAGTGTGACTGCGAGTCCCGAGTGTGACTGCGAGTCCCGAGTGTGACTGCGAGTCCCGAGCGTGACTGCGAGTCCCGAGCGCGACTGCGAGACCCGAGCGCGACTGCGAGTCCCGAGCGCGACTGCGAGACCCGAGCGCGACTGCGAGACCCGAGTGTGACTGCGAGACCCGAGTGTGACTGCGAGTCCCGAGCGTGACTGCGAGTCCCGAGTGTGACTGCGAGACCCGAGTGTGACTGCGAGTCCCGAGTGTGACTGCGAGACCCGAGTGTGACTGCGAGTCCCGAGCGTGACTGCGAGTCCCGAGTGTGACTGCGAGACCCGAGTGTGACTGCGAGTCCCGAGTGTGACTGCGAGTCCCGAGTGTGACTGCGAGACCCGATTGCGACTGCGAGACCCGAGTGTGACAGCGAGACCCGAGTGTGACTGCGAGTCCCGAGTGTGACTGCGAGACCCGAGTGTGACTGCGAGTCCCGAGCGTGACTGCGAGTCCCGAGCGCGACTGCGAGACCCGAGTGTGACTGCGAGTCCCGAGCGTGACTGCGAGTCCCGAGTGTGACTGCGAGACCCGAGTGTGACTGCGAGACCCGAGTGTGACTGCGAGTCCCGAGCGCGACTGCGAGACCCGAGTGTGACTGCGAGTCCCGAGCGTGACTGCGAGTCCCGAGTGTGACTGCGAGACCCGAGTGTGACTGCGAGACCCGAGTGTGACTGCGAGTCCCGAGCGCGACTGCGAGACCCGAGTGTGACTGCGAGTCCCGAGCGTGACTGCGAGTCCCGAGCGTGACTGCGAGTCCCGAGTGTGACTGCGAGACCCGAGTGTGACTGCGAGACCCGAGTGTGACTGCGAGTCCCGAGCGTGACTGCGAGTCCCGAGTGCGACTGCGAGACCCGAGCGTGACTGCGAGTCCCGAGCGTGACTGCGAGCCCCGAGCCCGACTGCGAGTCCCGAGTGTGACTGCGAGTCCCGAGTGCGACTGCGAGTCCCGAGTGTGACTGCGAGTCCCGAGTGTGACTGCGAGTCCCGAGCGCGACTGCGAGTCCCGAGTGTGACTGCGAGACCCGAGTGTGACTGCGAGTCCCGAGCGCGACTGCGAGACCCGAGTGTGACTGCGAGACCCGAGTGTGACTGCGAGTCCCGAGCGAGACAGCGAGTCCCGAGTGCGACTGCGAGACCCGAGTGTGACTGCGAGTCCCGAGCGCGACTGCGAGCCCCGAGTGTGACTGCGAGTCCCGAGCGTGACTGCGAGTCCCGAGTGTGACTGCGAGACCCGAGTGTGACTGCGAGACCCGAGTGTGACTGCGAGTCCCGAGCGCGACTGCGAGACCCGAGTGTGACTGCGAGTCCCGAGCGTGACTGCGAGCCCCGAGCCCGACTGCGAGTCCCGAGTGTGACTGCGAGTCCCGAGTGCGACTGCGAGTCCCGAGTGTGACTGCGAGTCCCGAGTGTGACTGCGAGTCCCGAGCGCGACTGCGAGTCCCGAGTGTGACTGCGAGACCCGAGTGTGACTGCGAGTCCCGAGCGCGACTGCGAGACCCGAGTGTGACTGCGAGACCCGAGTGTGACTGCGAGTCCCGAGCGAGACAGCGAGTCCCGAGTGCGACTGCGAGACCCGAGTGTGACTGCGAGTCCCGAGCGCGACTGCGAGCCCCGAGTGTGACTGCGAGTCCCGAGCGTGACTGCGAGTCCCGAGTGTGACTGCGAGTCCCGAGTGTGACTGCGAGTCCCGAGTGCGACTGCGAGTCCCGAGTGTGACTGCGAGTCCCGAGTGTGACTGCGAGTCCCGAGTGCGACTGCGAGACCCGAGTCCCGAGTGTGACTGCGAGTCCCGAGCGCGACTGCGAGTCCCGAGTGTGACTGCGAGTCCCGAGAGCGACTGCGAGTCCCGAGTGTGACTGCGAGTCCCGAGTGTGACTGCGAGTCCCGAGAGCGACTGCGAGACCCGAGTGTGACTGCGAGACCCGAGCGCGACTGCGAGTCCCGAGCGCGACTGCGAGTCCCGAGTGTGACTGCGAGACCCGAGTGTGACTGCGAGACCCGAGTGTGACTGCGAGCCCCGAGCGTGACTGCGAGTCCCGAGCGCGACTGCGAGTCCCGTCCCGAGTGCGACAGCGAGTCCCGAGTGTGACTGCGAGTCCCGAGTGTGACTGCGAGTCCCGAGTGTGACTGCGAGTCCCGAGTGTGACTGCGAGTCCCGTCCCGAGTGCGACTGCGAGTCCCGAGCGCGACTGCGAGACCCGAGTGTGACTGCGAGTCCCGAGTGTGACTGCGAGACCCGAGCGCGACTGCGAGACCCGAGTGTGACTGCGAGTCCCGAGTGTGACTGCGAGTCCCGAGCGTGACTGCGAGTCCCGAGTGTGACTGCGAGTCCCGAGCGCGACTGCGAGTCCCGAGTGTGACTGCGAGACCCGAGTGTGACTGCGAGACCCGAGTGTGACTGCGAGTCCCGAGTGTGACTGCGAGTCCCGAGTGTGACTGCGAGTCCCGAGCGTGACTGCGAGTCCCGAGCGCGACTGCGAGACCCGAGTGTGACTGCGAGTCCCGAGCGTGACTGCGAGTCCCGAGTGTGACTGCGAGACCCGAGTGTGACTGCGAGACCCGAGTGTGACTGCGAGTCCCGAGCGCGACTGCGAGACCCGAGTGTGACTGCGAGTCCCGAGCGTGACTGCGAGTCCCGAGCGTGACTGCGAGTCCCGAGTGTGACTGCGAGACCCGAGTGTGACTGCGAGACCCGAGTGTGACTGCGAGTCCCGAGCGCGACTGCGAGACCCGAGTGTGACTGCGAGTCCCGAGCGTGACTGCGAGCCCCGAGCCCGACTGCGAGTCCCGAGTGTGACTGCGAGTCCCGAGTGTGACTGCGAGTCCCGAGCGCGACTGCGAGACCCGAGTGTGACTGCGAGTCCCGAGCGTGACTGCGAGTCCCGAGCCCGACTGCGAGTCCCGAGTGTGACTGCGAGTCCCGAGTGTGACTGCGAGTCCCGAGCGCGGGACTCGCGCGACTGCGAGTCCCGAGCGCGACTGCGAGTCCCGAGCGTGACTGCGAGTCCCGAGCGCGACTGCGAGTCCCGAGCGCGACTGCGAGTCCCGAGTGTGACTGCGAGTCCCGAGAGTGACTGCGAGTCCCGAGTGTGACTGCGAGCCCCGAGCGCGACTGCGAGTCCCAAGTGTGACTGCGAGTCCCGAGAGTGACTGCGAGTCCCGAGTGTGACTGCGAGTCCCGAGCGCGACTGCGAGTCCCGAGTGTGACTGCGAGACCCGAGTGTGACTGCGAGTCCCGAGCGCGACTGCGAGTCCCGAGAGTGACTGCGAGTCCCGAGAGTGACTGCGAGACCCGAGTGTGACTGCGAGCCCCGAGTGCGACTGCGAGTCCCGAGTGCGACTGCGAGTCCCGAGCGTGACTGCGAGACCCGAGTGTGACTGCGAGACCCGAGTGTGACTGCGAGACCCGAGCGTGACTGCGAGTCCCGAGCGCGACTGCGAGACCCGAGTGTGACTGCGAGACCCGAGTGTGACTGCGAGACCCGAGTGTGACTGCGAGTCCCGAGTGTGACTGCGAGTCCCGAGCGCGACTGCGAGACCCGAGTGTGACTGCGAGACCCGAGTGTGACTGCGAGACCCGAGTGTGACTGCGAGACCCGAGTGTGACTGCGAGTCCCGAGCGCGACTGCGAGACCCGAGTGTGACTGCGAGACCCGAGCGTGACTGCGAGACCCGAGTGTGACTGCGAGACCCGACTGTGACTGCGAGTCCCGAGTGTGACTGCGAGTCCCGAGTGTGACTGCGAGCCCCGAGTGTGACTGCGAGTCCCGAGCGCGACTGCGAGACCCGAGCGTGACTGCGAGTCCCGAGTGTGACTGCGAGTCCCGAGCGCGACTGCGAGACCCGAGCGTGACTGCGAGTCCCGAGCGCGACTGCGAGTCCCGAGTGTGACTGCGAGACCCGAGCGCGACTGCGAGTCCCGAGCGCGACTGCGAGACCCGAGCGTGACTGCGAGTCCCGAGCGCGACTGCGAGTCCCGAGTGCGACTGCGAGTCCCGAGTGTGACTGCGAGACCCGAGTGTGACTGCGAGTCCCGAGCGCGACTGCGAGTCCCGAGTGTGACTGCGAGTCCCGAGCGTGACTGCGAGTCCCGAGTGTGACTGCGAGTCCCGAGTGTGACTGCGAGTCCCGAGCGTGACTGCGAGACCCGAGTGTGACTGCGAGTCCCGAGTCCCGAGTGTGACTGCGAGACCCGAGTGTGACTGCGAGACCCGAGTGCGACTGCGAGACCCGAGTCCCGAGTGCGACAGCGAGTCCCGAGTGTGACTGCGAGTCCCGAGCGCGACTGCGAGTCCCGAGCGTGACTGCGAGTCCCGAGTGCGACAGCGAGTCCCGAGCGCGACTGCGAGTCCCGAGCGCGACTGCGAGTCCCGAGCGTGACTGCGAGTCCCGAGCGTGACTGCGAGTCCCGAGTGTGACTGCGAGACCCGAGCGTGACTGCGAGACCCGAGTGTGACTGCGAGACCCGAGTGTGACTGCGAGTCCCGAGTGTGACTGCGAGACCCGAGCGTGACTGCGAGACCCGAGTGTGACTGCGAGACCCGAGTGTGACTGCGAGTCCCGAGTGTGACTGCGAGACCCGAGTGTGACTGCGAATCCCGAGTGTGACTGCGAGACCCGAGTGTGACTGCGAGACCCGAGTGTGACTGCGAGACCCGAGTCCCGAGTGTGACTGCGAGACCCGAGCGTGACTGCGAGTCCCGAGTGTGACTGCGAGACCCGAGTGTGACTGCGAGTCCCGAGTGTGACTGCGAGACCCGAGTGTGACTGCGAGTCCCGAGTGTGACTGCGAGCCCCGAGTGTGACTGCGAGTCCCGAGTGTGACAGCGAGTCCCGAGTGTGACTGCGAGTCCCGAGTGTGACTGCGAGACCCGAGTGTGACAGCGAGTCCCGAGTGTGACTGCGAGTCCCGAGTGTGACTGCGAGACCCGAGTGTGACTGCGAGTCCCGAGCGTGACTGCGAGCCCCGAGTGTGACTGCGAGTCCCGAGTGTGACTGCGAGACCCGAGTGTGACTGTGAGTCCCGAGTGCGACTGCGAGACCCGAGTGTGACTGCGAGTCCCGAGTGTGACTGCGAGACCCGAGAGTGACTGCGAGACCCGAGTGTGACTGCGAGACCCGAGTGTGACTGCGAGTCCCGAGTGCGACTGCGAGACCCGAGTGTGACTGCGAGTCCCGAGGGCGACTGTGAGTCCCGAGTGTGACTGCGAGTCCCGAGTGTGACTGCGAGACCCGAGCGCGACTGCGAGTCCCGAGTGTGACTGCGAGTCCCGAGTGCGACTGCGAGTCCCGAGTGTGACTGCGAGTCCCGAGTGTGACTGCGAGTCCCGAGCGTGACTGCGAGTCCCGAGTGTGACTGCGAGTCCCGAGTGCGACTGCGAGTCCCGAGTGTGACTGCGAGTCCCGAGTGTGACTGCGAGTCCCGAGTGCGACTGCGAGACCCGAGTCCCGAGTGTGACTGCGAGTCCCGAGTGAGACTGCGAGTCCCGAGTGCGACTGCGAGACCCGAGTCCCGAGAGTGACTGCGAGACCCGAGTGTGACTGCGAGACCCGAGTGTGACTGCGAGTCCCGAGTGTGACTGCGAGACCCGAGTGTGACTGCGAGTCCCGAGTGTGACTGCGAGCCCCGAGTGTGACTGCGAGTCCCGAGTGTGACTGCGAGTCCCGAGAGCGACTGCGAGTCCCGAGTGTGACTGCGAGTCCCGAGTGTGACTGCGAGTCCCGAGTGTGACTGCGAGTCCCGAGCGCGACTGCGAGTCCCGAGAGCGACTGCGAGTCCCGTGTGCGACAGCGAGTCCCGAGTGTGACTGCGAGACCCGAGTGTGACTGCGAGACCCGAGTGTGACTGCGAGCCCCGAGTGTGACTGCGAGTCCCGAGCGCGACTGCGAGTCCCGTCCCGAGTGCGACAGCGAGTCCCGAGTGTGACTGCGAGTCCCGAGTGCGACTGTGAGACCCGAGTGTGACTGCGAGTCCCGAGTGCGACTGCGAGTCCCGAGTGTGACTGCGAGTCCCGAGTGTGACTGCGAGTCCCGAGCGCGACTGCGAGTCCCGAGTGTGACTGCGAGACCCGAGTGTGACTGCGAGTCCCGAGCGCGACTGCGAGACCCGAGTGTGACTGCGAGTCCCGAGCGAGACAGCGAGTCCCGAGCGAGACAGCGAGTCCCGAGTGCGACTGCGAGACCCGAGTGTGACTGCGAGTCCCGAGCGCGACTGCGAGCCCCGAGTGTGACTGCGAGTCCCGAGCGAGACAGCGAGTCCCGAGTGAGACTGCGAGTCCCGAGTGTGACTGCGAGTCCCGAGCGAGACAGCGAGTCCCGAGTGCGACTGCGAGACCCGAGTGTGACTGCGAGTCCCGAGCGCGACTGCGAGCCCCGAGTGTGACTGCGAGTCCCGAGCGTGACTGCGAGTCCCGAGCGTGACTGCGAGTCCCGAGTGTGACTGCGAGTCCCGAGTGCGACTGCGAGTCCCGAGTGTGACTGCGAGTCCCGAGTGTGACTGCGAGTCCCGAGTGCGACTGCGAGACCCGAGTCCCGAGTGTGACTGCGAGTCCCGAGCGCGACTGCGAGTCCCGAGTGTGACTGCGAGTCCCGAGAGCGACTGCGAGTCCCGAGTGTGACTGCGAGTCCCGAGTGTGACTGCGAGTCCCGAGAGCGACTGCGAGACCCGAGTGTGACTGCGAGACCCGAGCGCGACTGCGAGTCCCGAGCGCGACTGCGAGTCCCGAGTGTGACTGCGAGACCCGAGTGTGACTGCGAGACCCGAGTGTGACTGCGAGCCCCGAGCGTGACTGCGAGTCCCGAGCGCGACTGCGAGTCCCGTCCCGAGTGCGACAGCGAGTCCCGAGTGTGACTGCGAGTCCCGAGTGTGACTGCGAGTCCCGAGTGTGACTGCGAGTCCCGAGTGTGACTGCGAGTCCCGTCCCGAGTGCGACTGCGAGTCCCGAGCGCGACTGCGAGACCCGAGTGTGACTGCGAGTCCCGAGTGTGACTGCGAGACCCGAGCGCGACTGCGAGACCCGAGTGTGACTGCGAGTCCCGAGTGTGACTGCGAGTCCCGAGCGTGACTGCGAGTCCCGAGTGTTACTGCGAGTCCCGAGCGCGACTGCGAGTCCCGAGTGTGACTGCGAGACCCGAGTGTGACTGCGAGACCCGAGTGTGACTGCGAGTCCCGAGTGTGACTGCGAGTCCCGAGTGTGACTGCGAGTCCCGAGCGTGACTGCGAGTCCCGAGCGCGACTGCGAGACCCGAGTGTGACTGCGAGTCCCGAGCGTGACTGCGAGTCCCGAGTGTGACTGCGAGACCCGAGTGTGACTGCGAGACCCGAGTGTGACTGCGAGTCCCGAGCGCGACTGCGAGACCCGAGTGTGACTGCGAGTCCCGAGCGTGACTGCGAGTCCCGAGTGTGACTGCGAGACCCGAGTGTGACTGCGAGACCCGAGTGTGACTGCGAGTCCCGAGCGCGACTGCGAGACCCGAGTGTGACTGCGAGTCCCGAGCGTGACTGCGAGTCCCGAGCGTGACTGCGAGTCCCGAGTGTGACTGCGAGACCCGAGTGTGACTGCGAGACCCGAGTGTGACTGCGAGTCCCGAGCGCGACTGCGAGACCCGAGCGTGACTGCGAGTCCCGAGCGTGACTGCGAGCCCCGAGCCCGACTGCGAGTCCCGAGTGCGACTGCGAGTCCCGAGTGCGACTGCGAGTCCCGAGTGTGACTGCGAGTCCCGAGTGTGACTGCGAGTCCCGAGCGCGACTGCGAGTCCCGAGTGTGACTGCGAGACCCGAGTGTGACTGCGAGTCCCGAGCGCGACTGCGAGACCCGAGTGTGACTGCGAGACCCGAGTGTGACTGCGAGTCCCGAGCGAGACAGCGAGTCCCGAGTGCGACTGCGAGACCCGAGTGTGACTGCGAGTCCCGAGCGCGACTGCGAGCCCCGAGTGTGACTGCGAGTCCCGAGCGTGACTGCGAGTCCCGAGTGTGACTGCGAGACCCGAGTGTGACTGCGAGACCCGAGTGTGACTGCGAGTCCCGAGCGCGACTGCGAGACCCGAGTGTGACTGCGAGTCCCGAGCGTGACTGCGAGCCCCGAGCCCGACTGCGAGTCCCGAGTGTGACTGCGAGTCCCGAGTGCGACTGCGAGTCCCGAGTGTGACTGCGAGTCCCGAGTGTGACTGCGAGTCCCGAGCGCGACTGCGAGTCCCGAGTGTGACTGCGAGACCCGAGTGTGACTGCGAGTCCCGAGCGCGACTGCGAGACCCGAGTGTGACTGCGAGACCCGAGTGTGACTGCGAGTCCCGAGCGAGACAGCGAGTCCCGAGTGCGACTGCGAGACCCGAGTGTGACTGCGAGTCCCGAGCGCGACTGCGAGCCCCGAGTGTGACTGCGAGTCCCGAGCGTGACTGCGAGTCCCGAGTGTGACTGCGAGTCCCGAGTGTGACTGCGAGTCCCGAGTGCGACTGCGAGTCCCGAGTGTGACTGCGAGTCCCGAGTGTGACTGCGAGTCCCGAGTGCGACTGCGAGACCCGAGTCCCGAGTGTGACTGCGAGTCCCGAGCGCGACTGCGAGTCCCGAGTGTGACTGCGAGTCCCGAGAGCGACTGCGAGTCCCGAGTGTGACTGCGAGTCCCGAGTGTGACTGCGAGTCCCGAGAGCGACTGCGAGACCCGAGTGTGACTGCGAGACCCGAGCGCGACTGCGAGTCCCGAGCGCGACTGCGAGTCCCGAGTGTGACTGCGAGACCCGAGTGTGACTGCGAGACCCGAGTGTGACTGCGAGCCCCGAGCGTGACTGCGAGTCCCGAGCGCGACTGCGAGTCCCGTCCCGAGTGCGACAGCGAGTCCCGAGTGTGACTGCGAGTCCCGAGTGTGACTGCGAGTCCCGAGTGTGACTGCGAGTCCCGAGTGTGACTGCGAGTCCCGTCCCGAGTGCGACTGCGAGTCCCGAGCGCGACTGCGAGACCCGAGTGTGACTGCGAGTCCCGAGTGTGACTGCGAGACCCGAGCGCGACTGCGAGACCCGAGTGTGACTGCGAGTCCCGAGTGTGACTGCGAGTCCCGAGCGTGACTGCGAGTCCCGAGTGTTACTGCGAGTCCCGAGCGCGACTGCGAGTCCCGAGTGTGACTGCGAGACCCGAGTGTGACTGCGAGACCCGAGTGTGACTGCGAGTCCCGAGTGTGACTGCGAGTCCCGAGTGTGACTGCGAGTCCCGAGCGTGACTGCGAGTCCCGAGCGCGACTGCGAGACCCGAGTGTGACTGCGAGTCCCGAGCGTGACTGCGAGTCCCGAGTGTGACTGCGAGACCCGAGTGTGACTGCGAGACCCGAGTGTGACTGCGAGTCCCGAGCGCGACTGCGAGACCCGAGTGTGACTGCGAGTCCCGAGCGTGACTGCGAGTCCCGAGTGTGACTGCGAGACCCGAGTGTGACTGCGAGACCCGAGTGTGACTGCGAGTCCCGAGCGCGACTGCGAGACCCGAGTGTGACTGCGAGTCCCGAGCGTGACTGCGAGTCCCGAGCGTGACTGCGAGTCCCGAGTGTGACTGCGAGACCCGAGTGTGACTGCGAGACCCGAGTGTGACTGCGAGTCCCGAGCGCGACTGCGAGACCCGAGCGTGACTGCGAGTCCCGAGCGTGACTGCGAGCCCCGAGCCCGACTGCGAGTCCCGAGTGCGACTGCGAGTCCCGAGTGCGACTGCGAGTCCCGAGTGTGACTGCGAGTCCCGAGTGTGACTGCGAGTCCCGAGCGCGACTGCGAGTCCCGAGTGTGACTGCGAGACCCGAGTGTGACTGCGAGTCCCGAGCGCGACTGCGAGACCCGAGTGTGACTGCGAGACCCGAGTGTGACTGCGAGTCCCGAGCGAGACAGCGAGTCCCGAGTGCGACTGCGAGACCCGAGTGTGACTGCGAGTCCCGAGCGCGACTGCGAGCCCCGAGTGTGACTGCGAGTCCCGAGCGTGACTGCGAGTCCCGAGTGTGACTGCGAGACCCGAGTGTGACTGCGAGACCCGAGTGTGACTGCGAGTCCCGAGCGCGACTGCGAGACCCGAGTGTGACTGCGAGTCCCGAGCGTGACTGCGAGCCCCGAGCCCGACTGCGAGTCCCGAGTGTGACTGCGAGTCCCGAGTGCGACTGCGAGTCCCGAGTGTGACTGCGAGTCCCGAGTGTGACTGCGAGTCCCGAGCGCGACTGCGAGTCCCGAGTGTGACTGCGAGACCCGAGTGTGACTGCGAGTCCCGAGCGCGACTGCGAGACCCGAGTGTGACTGCGAGACCCGAGTGTGACTGCGAGTCCCGAGCGAGACAGCGAGTCCCGAGTGCGACTGCGAGACCCGAGTGTGACTGCGAGTCCCGAGCGCGACTGCGAGCCCCGAGTGTGACTGCGAGTCCCGAGCGTGACTGCGAGTCCCGAGTGTGACTGCGAGTCCCGAGTGTGACTGCGAGTCCCGAGTGCGACTGCGAGTCCCGAGTGTGACTGCGAGTCCCGAGTGTGACTGCGAGTCCCGAGTGCGACTGCGAGACCCGAGTCCCGAGTGTGACTGCGAGTCCCGAGCGCGACTGCGAGTCCCGAGTGTGACTGCGAGTCCCGAGAGCGACTGCGAGTCCCGAGTGTGACTGCGAGTCCCGAGTGTGACTGCGAGTCCCGAGAGCGACTGCGAGACCCGAGTGTGACTGCGAGACCCGAGCGCGACTGCGAGTCCCGAGCGCGACTGCGAGTCCCGAGTGTGACTGCGAGACCCGAGTGTGACTGCGAGACCCGAGTGTGACTGCGAGCCCCGAGCGTGACTGCGAGTCCCGAGCGCGACTGCGAGTCCCGTCCCGAGTGCGACAGCGAGTCCCGAGTGTGACTGCGAGTCCCGAGTGTGACTGCGAGTCCCGAGTGTGACTGCGAGTCCCGAGTGTGACTGCGAGTCCCGTCCCGAGTGCGACTGCGAGTCCCGAGTGTGACTGCGAGTCCCGAGTGTGACTGCGAGACCCGAGCGCGACTGCGAGACCCGAGTGTGACTGCGAGTCCCGAGCGTGACTGCGAGTCCCGAGTGTGACTGCGAGTCCCGAGCGCGACAGCGAGTCCCGAGTGTGACTGCGAGTCCCGAGCGTGACTGCGAGTCCCGAGTGTGACTGCGAGTCCCGAGCGCGACTGCGAGTCCCGAGTGTGACTGCGAGACCCGAGTGTGACTGCGAGACCCGAGTGTGACTGCGAGTCCCGAGTGTGACTGCGAGTCCCGAGTGTGACTGCGAGTCCCGAGCGTGACTGCGAGTCCCGAGCGCGACTGCGAGACCCGAGCGCGACTGCGAGTCCCGAGTGAGACTGCGAGACCCGAGCGCGACTGCGAGACCCGAGTGTGACTGCGAGACCCGAGTGTGACTGCGAGTCCCGAGCGTGACTGCGAGTCCCGAGTGTGACTGCGAGACCCGAGTGTGACTGCGAGTCCCGAGTGTGACTGCGAGACCCGAGTGTGACTGCGAGTCCCGAGCGTGACTGCGAGTCCCGAGTGTGACTGCGAGACCCGAGTGTGACTGCGAGTCCCGAGTGTGACTGCGAGTCCCGAGTGTGACTGCGAGACCCGATTGCGACTGCGAGACCCGAGTGTGACAGCGAGACCCGAGTGTGACTGCGAGTCCCGAGTGTGACTGCGAGACCCGAGTGTGACTGCGAGTCCCGAGCGTGACTGCGAGTCCCGAGCGCGACTGCGAGACCCGAGCGTGACTGCGAGTCCCGAGCGTGACTGCGAGTCCCGAGTGTGACTGCGAGACCCGAGTGTGACTGCGAGACCCGAGTGTGACTGCGAGTCCCGAGCGCGACTGCGAGACCCGAGTGTGACTGCGAGTCCCGAGCGTGACTGCGAGTCCCGAGTGTGACTGCGAGACCCGAGTGTGACTGCGAGACCCGAGCGTGACTGCGAGTCCCGAGCGCGACTGCGAGACCCGAGTGTGACTGCGAGTCCCGAGCGTGACTGCGAGTCCCGAGCGTGACTGCGAGTCCCGAGTGTGACTGCGAGACCCGAGTGTGACTGCGAGACCCGAGTGTGACTGCGAGTCCCGAGCGTGACTGCGAGTCCCGAGTGCGACTGCGAGACCCGAGCGTGACTGCGAGTCCCGAGCGTGACTGCGAGCCCCGAGCCCGACTGCGAGTCCCGAGTGTGACTGCGAGTCCCGAGTGCGACTGCGAGTCCCGAGTGTGACTGCGAGTCCCGAGTGTGACTGCGAGTCCCGAGCGCGACTGCGAGTCCCGAGTGTGACTGCGAGACCCGAGTGTGACTGCGAGTCCCGAGCGCGACTGCGAGACCCGAGTGTGACTGCGAGACCCGAGTGTGACTGCGAGTCCCGAGCGAGACAGCGAGTCCCGAGTGCGACTGCGAGACCCGAGTGTGACTGCGAGTCCCGAGCGCGACTGCGAGCCCCGAGTGTGACTGCGAGTCCCGAGCGTGACTGCGAGTCCCGAGTGTGACTGCGAGACCCGAGTGTGACTGCGAGACCCGAGTGTGACTGCGAGTCCCGAGCGCGACTGCGAGACCCGAGTGTGACTGCGAGTCCCGAGCGTGACTGCGAGCCCCGAGCCCGACTGCGAGTCCCGAGTGTGACTGCGAGTCCCGAGTGCGACTGCGAGTCCCGAGTGTGACTGCGAGTCCCGAGTGTGACTGCGAGTCCCGAGCGCGACTGCGAGTCCCGAGTGTGACTGCGAGACCCGAGTGTGACTGCGAGTCCCGAGCGCGACTGCGAGACCCGAGTGTGACTGCGAGACCCGAGTGTGACTGCGAGTCCCGAGCGAGACAGCGAGTCCCGAGTGCGACTGCGAGACCCGAGTGTGACTGCGAGTCCCGAGCGCGACTGCGAGCCCCGAGTGTGACTGCGAGTCCCGAGCGTGACTGCGAGTCCCGAGTGTGACTGCGAGTCCCGAGTGTGACTGCGAGTCCCGAGTGCGACTGCGAGTCCCGAGTGTGACTGCGAGTCCCGAGTGTGACTGCGAGTCCCGAGTGCGACTGCGAGACCCGAGTCCCGAGTGTGACTGCGAGTCCCGAGCGCGACTGCGAGTCCCGAGTGTGACTGCGAGTCCCGAGAGCGACTGCGAGTCCCGAGTGTGACTGCGAGTCCCGAGTGTGACTGCGAGTCCCGAGAGCGACTGCGAGACCCGAGTGTGACTGCGAGACCCGAGCGCGACTGCGAGTCCCGAGCGCGACTGCGAGTCCCGAGTGTGACTGCGAGACCCGAGTGTGACTGCGAGACCCGAGTGTGACTGCGAGCCCCGAGCGTGACTGCGAGTCCCGAGCGCGACTGCGAGTCCCGTCCCGAGTGCGACAGCGAGTCCCGAGTGTGACTGCGAGTCCCGAGTGTGACTGCAAGTCCCGAGTGTGACTGCGAGTCCCGAGTGTGACTGCGAGTCCCGTCCCGAGTGCGACTGCGAGTCCCGAGCGCGACTGCGAGACCCGAGTGTGACTGCGAGTCCCGAGTGTGACTGCGAGACCCGAGCGCGACTGCGAGACCCGAGTGTGACTGCGAGTCCCGAGTGTGACTGCGAGTCCCGAGCGTGACTGCGAGTCCCGAGTGTGACTGCGAGTCCCGAGCGCGACTGCGAGTCCCGAGTGTGACTGCGAGACCCGAGTGTGACTGCGAGACCCGAGTGTGACTGCGAGTCCCGAGTGTGACTGCGAGTCCCGAGTGTGACTGCGAGTCCCGAGCGTGACTGCGAGTCCCGAGCGCGACTGCGAGACCCGAGTGTGACTGCGAGTCCCGAGCGTGACTGCGAGTCCCGAGTGTGACTGCGAGACCCGAGTGTGACTGCGAGACCCGAGTGTGACTGCGAGTCCCGAGCGCGACTGCGAGACCCGAGCGTGACTGCGAGTCCCGAGCGTGACTGCGAGTCCCGAGCGTGACTGCGAGTCCCGAGCGTGACTGCGAGACCCGAGTGTGACTGCGAGACCCGAGTGTGACTGCGAGTCCCGAGCGCGACTGCGAGACCCGAGTGTGACTGCGAGTCCCGAGCGTGACTGCGAGCCCCGAGCCCGACTGCGAGTCCCGAGTGTGACTGCGAGTCCCGAGTGTGACTGCGAGTCCCGAGCGCGACTGCGAGACCCGAGTGTGACTGCGAGTCCCGAGCGTGACTGCGAGTCCCGAGCGTGACTGCGAGTCCCGAGTGTGACTGCGAGACCCGAGTGTGACTGCGAGACCCGAGTGTGACTGCGAGTCCCGAGCGCGACTGCGAGACCCGAGTGTGACTGCGAGTCCCGAGCGTGACTGCGAGCCCCGAGCCCGACTGCGAGTCCCGAGTGTGACTGCGAGTCCCGAGTGCGACTGCGAGTCCCGAGTGTGACTGCGAGTCCCGAGTGTGACTGCGAGTCCCGAGCGCGACTGCGAGTCCCGAGTGTGACTGCGAGACCCGAGTGTGACTGCGAGTCCCGAGCGCGACTGCGAGACCCGAGTGTGACTGCGAGACCCGAGTGTGACTGCGAGTCCCGAGCGAGACAGCGAGTCCCGAGTGCGACTGCGAGACCCGAGTGTGACTGCGAGTCCCGAGCGCGACTGCGAGCCCCGAGTGTGACTGCGAGTCCCGAGCGTGACTGCGAGTCCCGAGTGTGACTGCGAGTCCCGAGTGTGACTGCGAGTCCCGAGTGCGACTGCGAGTCCCGAGTGTGACTGCGAGTCCCGAGTGTGACGGCGAGTCCCGAGTGCGACTGCGAGACCCGAGTCCCGAGTGTGACTGCGAGTCCCGAGCGCGACTGCGAGTCCCGAGCGTGACTGCGAGTCCCGAGAGCGACTGCGAGTCCCGAGTGTGACTGCGAGTCCCGAGTGTGACTGCGAGTCCCGAGAGCGACTGCGAGACCCGAGTGTGACTGCGAGACCCGAGCGCGACTGCGAGTCCCGAGCGCGACTGCGAGTCCCGAGTGTGACTGCGAGACCCGAGTGTGACTGCGAAACCCGAGTGTGACTGCGAGCCCCGAGCGTGACTGCGAGTCCCGAGCGCGACTGCGAGTCCCGTCCCGAGTGCGACAGCGAGTCCCGAGTGTGACTGCGAGTCCCGAGTGTGACTGCGAGTCCCGAGTGTGACTGCGAGTCCCGAGTGTGACTGCGAGTCCCGTCCCGAGTGCGACTGCGAGTCCCGAGCGCGACTGCGAGACCCGAGCGCGACTGCGAGACCCGAGTGTGACTGCGAGTCCCGAGTGTGACTGCGAGTCCCGAGCGTGACTGCGAGTCCCGAGTGTGACTGCGAGTCCCGAGCGCGACTGCGAGTCCCGAGTGTGACTGCGAGACCCGAGTGTGACTGCGAGACCCGAGTGTGACTGCGAGTCCCGAGTGTGACTGCGAGTCCCGAGTGTGACTGCGAGTCCCGAGCGTGACTGCGAGTCCCGAGCGCGACTGCGAGACCCGAGTGTGACTGCGAGTCCCGAGCGTGACTGCGAGTCCCGAGTGTGACTGCGAGACCCGAGTGTGACTGCGAGACCCGAGTGTGACTGCGAGTCCCGAGCGCGACTGCGAGACCCGAGCGTGACTGCGAGTCCCGAGCGTGACTGCGAGTCCCGAGCGTGACTGCGAGTCCCGAGTGTGACTGCGAGACCCGAGTGTGACTGCGAGACCCGAGTGTGACTGCGAGTCCCGAGCGCGACTGCGAGACCCGAGTGTGACTGCGAGTCCCGAGCGTGACTGCGAGCCCCGAGCCCGACTGCGAGTCCCGAGTGTGACTGCGAGTCCCGAGCGTGACTGCGAGTCCCGAGCGCGACTGCGAGTCCCGAGCGTGACTGCGAGTCCCGAGCGCGACTGCGAGTCCCGAGCGTGACTGCGAGTCCCGAGCGCGACTGCGAGTCCCGAGCGCGACTGCGAGTCCCGAGTGTGACTGCGAGTCCCGAGAGTGACTGCGAGTCCCGAGTGTGACTGCGAGCCCCGAGCGCGACTGCGAGTCCCGAGTGTGACTGCGAGTCCCGAGAGTGACTGCGAGTCCCGAGTGTGACTGCGAGTCCCGAGCGCGACTGCGAGTCCCGAGTGTGACTGCGAGACCCGAGTGTGACTGCGAGTCCCGAGCGCGACTGCGAGTCCCGAGAGTGACTGCGAGTCCCGAGAGTGACTGCGAGCCCCGAGTGTGACTGCGAGTCCCGAGTGTGACTGCGAGTCCCGAGCGCGACTGCGAGACCCGAGTGTGACTGCGAGACCCGAGTGTGACTGCGAGTCCCGAGCGCGACTGCGAGACCCGAGTGTGACTGCGAGACCCGAGTGTGACTGCGAGTCCCGAGTGTGACTGCGAGACCCGAGTGTGACTGCGAGACCCGAGTGTGACTGCGAGTCCCGAGTGTGACTGCGAGACCCGAGTGTGACTGCGAGTCCCGAGTGTGACTGCGAGTCCCGAGCGCGACTGCGAGACCCGAGTGTGACTGCGAGACCCGAGTGTGACTGCGAGACCCGAGTGTGACTGCGAGACCCGAGTGTGACTGCGAGTCCCGAGCGCGACTGCGAGACCCGAGTGTGACTGCGAGTCCCGAGTGTGACTGCGAGACCCGAGTGTGACTGCGAGACCCGAGTGTGACTGCGAGACCCGAGCGTGACTGCGAGACCCGAGTGTGACTGCGAGACCCGAGTGTGACTGCGAGACCCGAGTGTGACTGCGAGTCCCGAGTGTGACTGCGAGACCCGAGTGTGACTGCGAGTCCCGAGTGTGACTGCGAGTCCCGAGCGCGACTGCGAGTCCCGAGTGTGACTGCGAGTCCCGAGCGTGACTGCGAGTCCCGAGTGTGACTGCGAGTCCCGAGTGTGACTGCGAGTCCCGAGCGTGACTGCGAGACCCGAGTGTGACTGCGAGACCCGAGTGTGACTGCGAGACCCGAGGGCGACTGCGAGACCCGAGCGTGACTGCGAGTCCCGAGTGTGACTGCGAGCCCCGAGTGTGACTGCGAGTCCCGAGCGCGACTGCGAGACCCGAGCGTGACTGCGAGTCCCGAGTGTGACAGCGAGTCCCGAGTGTGACTGCGAGTCCCGAGCGCGACTGCGAGTCCCGAGTGTGACTGCGAGTCCCGAGTGTGACTGCGAGACCCGAGTGTGACTGCGAGTCCCGAGCGCGACTGCGAGTCCCGAGTGTGACTGCGAGTCCCGAGTGTGACTGCGAGACCCGAGTGTGACTGCGAGACCCGAGTGTGACTGCGAGTCCCGAGTGCGACTGCGAGTCCCGAGTGTGACTGCGAGACCCGAGTGTGACTGCGAGACCCGAGTGTGACTGCGAGTCCCGAGTGCGACTGCGAGTCCCGAGTGTGACTGCGAGTCCCGAGTGTGACTGCGAGACCCGAGTGTGACTGCGAGACCCGAGTGTGACTGCGAGTCCCGAGTGTGACTGCGAGTCCCGAGTGTGACTGCGAGACCCGAGAGCGACTGCGAGTCCCGAGAGCGACTGCGCGTCCCGAGCGCGACTGCGAGTCCCGAGTGTGACTGCGAGTCCCGAGTGTGACTGCGAGACCCGAGTGTGACTGCGAGACCCGAGTGTGACTGCGAGTCCCGAGTGTGACTGCGAGTCCCGAGTGCGACTGCGAGACCCGAGTCCCGAGTGTGACTGCGAGTCCCGAGCGCGACTGCGAGTCCCGAGTGTGACTGCGAGTCCCGAGTGTGACTGCGAGACCCGAGTGTGACTGCGAGACCCGAGTGTGACTGCGAGTCCCGAGTGTGACTGCGAGTCCCGAGTGCGACTGCGAGACCCAAGTCCCGAGTGTGACTGCGAGTCCCGAGCGCGACTGCGAGTCCCGAGTGTGACTGCGAGTCCCGAGTGTGACTGCGAGACCCGAGTGTGACTGCGAGACCCGAGTGTGACTGCGAGTCCCGAGTGTGACTGCGAGTCCCGAGTGTGACTGCGAGTCCCGAGTGTGACTGCGAGACCCGAGTGTGACTGCGAGACCCGAGTGTGACTGCGAGTCCCGAGTGCGACTGCGAGACCCGAGTCCCGAGCGTGACTGCGAGTCCCAAGCGCGACTGCGAGTCCCGAGTGTGACAGCGAGTCCCGAGTGTGACTGCGAGTCCCGAGTGTGACTGCGAGACCCGAGTGTGACTGCGAGTCCCGAGTGTGACTGCGAGCCCCGAGTGTGACTGCGAGTCCCGAGTGTGACTGCGAGACCCGAGTGTGACTGTGAGTCCCGAGTGTGACTGCGAGTCCCGAGTGTGACTGCGAGACCCGAGTGTGACTGCGAGACCCGAGTGTGACTGCGAGACCCGAGTGTGACTGCGAGACCCGAGTGTGACTGCGAGTCCCGAGTGCGACTGCGAGACCCGAGTGTGACTGCGAGTCCCGAGCGCGACTGTGAGTCCCGAGTGTGACTGCGAGTCCCGAGCGTGACTGCGAGTCCCGAGTGTGACTGCGAGTCCCGAGTGCGACTGCGAGTCCCGAGTGTGACTGCGAGTCCCGAGTGTGACTGCGAGTCCCGAGTGCGACTGCGAGACCCGAGTCCCGAGTGTGACTGCGAGTCCCGAGCGCGACTGCGAGTCCCGAGTGTGACTGCGAGTCCCGAGAGCGACTGCGAGTCCCGAGTGTGACTGCGAGTCCCGAGTGTGACTGCGAGTCCCGAGTGTGACTGCGAGTCCCGAGTGTGACTGCGAGTCCCGAGCGCGACTGCGAGTCCCGAGAGCGACTGCGAGTCCCGAGTGCGACAGCGAGTCCCAAGTGTGACTGCGAGACCCGAGTGTGACTGCGAGACCCGAGTGTGACTGCGAGTCCCGAGCGCGACTGCGAGTCCCGTCCCGAGTGCGACAGCGAGTCCCGAGTGTGACTGCGAGCCCGAGTGCGACTGCGAGACCCGAGTGTGACTGCGAGTCCCGAGTGCGACTGCGAGTCCCGAGTGTGACTGCGAGTCCCGAGTGTGACTGCGAGTCCCGAGCGCGACTGCGAGTCCCGAGTGTGACTGCGAGACCCGAGTGTGACTGCGAGTCCCGAGCGCGACTGCGAGACCCGAGTGTGACTGCGAGACCCGAGTGTGACTGCGAGTCCCGAGCGAGACAGCGAGTCCCGAGTGCGACTGCGAGACCCGAGCGTGACTGCGAGTCCCGAGCGCGACTGCGAGCCCCGAGTGTGACTGCGAGTCCCGAGCGTGACTGCGAGTCCCGAGTGTGACTGCGAGTCCCGAGTGTGACTGCGAGTCCCGAGTGTGACTGCGAGTCCCGAGTGCGACTGCGAGTCCCGAGTGTGACTGCGAGTCCCGAGTGTGACTGCGAGTCCCGAGTGCGACTGCGAGACCCGAGTCCCGAGTGTGACTGCGAGTCCCGAGCGCGACTGCGAGTCCCGAGTGTGACTGCGAGTCCCGAGTGTGACTGCGAGTCCCGAGAGCGACTGCGAGTCCCGAGTGTGACTGCGAGTCCCGAGTGTGACTGCGAGTCCCGAGAGCGACTGCGAGACCCGAGTGTGACTGCGAGACCCGAGCGCGACTGCGAGTCCCGAGCGCGACTGCGAGTCCCGAGTGTGACTGCGAGACCCGAGTGTGACTGCGAGACCCGAGTGTGACTGCGAGCCCCGAGTGTGACTGCGAGTCCCGAGCGCGACTGCGAGTCCCGTCCCGAGTGCGACAGCGAGTCCCGAGTGTGACTGCGAGTCCCGAGTGTGACTGCGAGTCCCGAGTGTGACTGCGAGTCCCGAGTGTGACTGCGAGTCCCGTCCCGAGTGCGACTGCGAGTCCCGAGCGCGACTGCGAGACCCGAGTGTGACTGCGAGTCCCGAGTGTGACTGCGAGACCCGAGCGCGACTGCGAGACCCGAGTGTGACTGCGAGTCCCGAGCGTGACTGCGAGTCCCGAGCGTGACTGCGAGTCCCGAGCGTGACTGCGAGTCCCGAGCGCGACTGCGAGACCCGAGTGTGACTGCGAGACCCGAGTGTGACTGCGAGTCCCGAGTGTGACTGCGAGTCCCGAGAGTGACTGCGAGTCCCGAGCGTGACTGCGAGTCCCGAGCGCGACTGCGAGACCCGAGTGTGACTGCGAGTCCCGAGCGTGACTGCGAGTCCCGAGTGTGACTGCGAGACCCGAGTGTGACTGCGAGACCCGAGCGTGACTGCGAGTCCCGAGCGCGACTGCGAGACCCGAGCGTGACTGCGAGTCCCGAGCGTGACTGCGAGTCCCGAGCGTGACTGCGAGTCCCGAGTGTGACTGCGAGACCCGAGCGTGACTGCGAGACCCGAGCGTGACTGCGAGTCCCGAGCGCGACTGCGAGACCCGAGCGTGACTGCGAGTCCCGAGCGTGACTGCGAGTCCCGAGCGTGACTGCGAGTCCCGAGAGTGACTGCGCGACCCGAGCGTGACTGCGAGCCCCGAGCGTGACTGCGAGTCCCGAGCGTGACTGCGAGTCCCGAGCGTGACTGCGAGACCCGAGCGTGACTGCGAGTCCCGAGTGTGACTGCGAGTCCCGAGTGTGACTGCGAGACCCGAGTGTGACTGCGAGTCCCGAGAGTGACTGCGAGTCCCGAGCGTGACTGCGAGTCCCGAGCGTGACTGCGAGTCCCGAGCGTGACTGCGAGACCCGAGCGTGACTGCGAGTCCCGAGTGTGACTGCGAGTCCCGAGAGTGACTGCGAGACCCGAGCGTGACTGCGAGTCCCGAGCGTGACTGCGAGTCCCGAGCGTGACTGCGAGTCCCGAGTGTGACTGCGAGTCCCGAGTGGGACTGCGAGTCCCGAGTGCGACTGCGAGACCCGAGAGTGACTGCGAGTCCCGAGCCTGACTGCGAGTCCCGAGCCTGACTGCGAGTCCCGAGCGTGACAGCGAGTCCCGAGCGTGACTGCGAGTCCCGAGCGTGACTGCGAGACCCGAGCGTGACTGCGAGTCCCGAGCGCGACTGCGAGTCCCGAGTGTGACTGCGAGACCCGAGTGTGACTGCGAGTCCCGAGCGTGACTGCGAGCCCCGAGCGTGACTGCGAGACCCGAGCGTGACTGCGAGTCCCGAGCGTGACTGCGAGACCCGAGCGTGACTGCGAGTCCCGAGCGTGACTGCGAGTCCCGAGTGTGACTGCGAGACCCGAGTGTGACTGCGAGTCCCGAGAGTGACTGCGAGTCCCGAGCGTGACTGCGAGTCCCGAGCGTGACTGCGAGTCCCGAGCGTGACTGCGAGACCCGAGCGTGACTGCGAGTCCCGAGCGTGACTGCGAGTCCCGAGCGTGACTGCGAGACCCGAGCGTGACTGCGAGTCCCGAGCGTGACTGCGAGTCCCGAGCGTGACTGCGAGTCCCGAGTGTGACTGCGAGTCCCGAGTGTGACTGCGAGTCCGGAGTGCGACTGCGAGTCCCGAGTGCGACTGCGAGACCCGAGTGCGACTGCGAGTCCCGAGAGTGACTGCGAGTCCCGAGCCTGACTGCGAGTCCCGAGCGTGACTGCGAGTCCCGAGCGCGACTGCGAGTCCCGAGCGCGACTGCGAGTCCCGAGCGCGACTGCGAGCCCCGAGCGCGACTGCGAGACCCGAGCGCGACTGCGAGACCCGAGCGTGACTGCGAGTCCCGAGCGTGACTGCGAGTCCCGAGCGTGACTGCGAGTCCCGAGTGTGACTGCGAGTCCCGAGTGAGACTGCGAGTCCCGAGTGCGACTGCGAGACCCGAGCGTGACTGCGAGTCTCGAGCGTGACTGCGAGTCCCGAGCCTGACTGCGAGTCCCGAGCGTGACTGCGAGTCCCGAGCGTGACTGCGAGTCCCGAGCGTGACTGCGAGACCCGAGTGTGACTGCGAGACCCGACCGTGACTGCGAGTCCCGAGCGTGACTGCGAGTCCCGAGAGTGACTGCGAGTCCCGAGCCTGACTGCGAGTCCCGAGCGTGACTGCGAGTCCCGAGCGTGACTGCGAGTCCCGAGCGTGACTGCGAGACCCGAGCGTGACTGCGAGACCCGAGCGTGACTGCGAGTCCCGAGCGCGACTGCGAGACCCGAGCGCGACTGCGAGTCCCGAGCGCGACTGCGAGTCCCGAGCGCGACTGCGAGTCCCGAGCGCGACTGCGAGCCCCGAGCGTGACTGCGAGACCCGAGTGCGACTGCGAGTCCCGAGTGCGACTGCGAGTCCCGAGTGCGACAGCGAGTCCCGAGCGTGACTGCGAGTCCCGAGCGCGACTGCGAGACCCGAGCGTGACTGCGAGTCCCGAGCGCGACTGCGAGTCCCGAGTGTGACTGCGAGTCCCGAGTGTGACTGCGAGACCCGAGTGTGACTGCGAGTCCCGAGAGTGACTGCGAGACCCGAGCGTGACTGCGAGACCCGAGCGTGACTGCGAGTCCCGAGTGTGACTGCGAGTCCCGAGTGTGACTGCGAGTCCCGAGTGTGACTGCGAGTCCCGAGTGTGACTGCGAGTCCCGAGTGTGACTGCGAGACCCGAGTGTGACTGCGAGTCCCGAGTGTGACTGCGAGACCCGAGTGTGACTGCGAGACCCGAGCGTGACTGCGAGTCCCGAGTGTGACTGCGAGTCCCGAGTGCGACTGCGAGACCCGAGTGTGACTGCGAGTCCCGAGGGTGACTGCGAGTCCCGAGCGCGACTGCGAGCCCCGAGCGTGACTGCGAGTCCCGAGCGCGACTGCGAGTCCCGAGCGCGACTGCGAGTCCCGAGTGCGACTGCGAGTCCCGAGTGTGACTGCGAGTCCCGAGTGTGACTGCGAGTCCCGAGTGAGACTGCGAGTCCCGAGTGCGACTGCGAGACCCGAGTGTGACTGCGAGTCCCCAGCGTGACTGCGAGTCCCGAGCCTGACTGCGAGTCCCGAGCGTGACTGCGAGTCCCGAGCGTGACTGCGAGTCCCGAGCGTGACTGCGAGACCCGAGCGTGACTGCGAGTCCCGAGAGTGACTGCGAGACCCGAGCGCGACTGCGAGTCCCGAGTGCGACTGCGAGTCCCGAGCGCGACTGCGAGACCCGAGTCCCGAGTGTGACTGCGAGTCCCGAGCGCGACTGCGAGTCCCGAGTGTGACTGCGAGTCCCGAGAGCGACTGCGAGTCCCGAGTGTGACTGCGAGTCCCGAGTGTGACTGCGAGTCCCGAGAGCGACTGCGAGACCCGAGTGTGACTGCGAGACCCGAGCGTGACTGCGATTCCCGAGCGCGACTGCGAGTCCTGAGTGTGACTGCGAGACCCGAGTGTGACTGCGAGACCCGAGTGTGACTGCGAGCCCCGAGTGTGACTGCGAGTCCCGAGCGCGACTGCGAGTCCCGTCCCGAGTGCGACAGCGAGTCCCGAGTGTGACTGCGAGTCCCGAGTGTGACTGCGAGTCCCGAGTGTGACTGCGAGTCCCGAGTGTGACTGCGAGTCCCGTCCCGAGTGCGACTGCGAGTCCCGAGCGCGACTGCGAGTCCCGAGTGTGACTGCGAGACCCGAGTGTGACTGCGAGACCCGAGTGTGACTGCGAGTCCCGAGCGCGACTGCGAGACCCGAGCGTGACTGCGAGTCCCGAGCGTGACTGCGAGTCCCGAGCGTGACTGCGAGTCCCGAGCGTGACTGCGAGACCCGAGTGTGACTGCGAGACCCGAGTGTGACTGCGAGTCCCGAGCGCGACTGCGAGACCCGAGAGTGACTGCGAGTCCCGAGCGTGACTGCGAGTCCCGAGCGTGACTGCGAGTCCCGAGCGTGACTGCGAGACCCGAGCGTGACTGCGAGCCCCGAGCGTGACTGCGAGTCCCGAGCGTGACTGCGAGTCCCGAGCGTGACTGCGAGACCCGAGCGTGACTGCGAGTCCCGAGTGTGACTGCGAGTCCCGAGTGTGACTGCGAGACCCGAGCGTGACTGCGAGTCCCGAGCGCGACTGCGAGTCCCGAGCGTGACTGCGAGACCCGAGCGTGACTGCGAGACCCGAGTGTGACTGCGAGACCCGAGTGTGACTGCGAGTCCCGAGTGTGACTGCGAGTCCCGAGTGTGACTGCGAGTCCCGAGTGTGACTGCGAGTCCCGAGTGTGACTGCGAGACCCGAGTGTGACTGCGAGTCCCGAGTGTGACTGCGAGACCCGAGTGTGACTGCGAGTCCCGAGCGCGACTGCGAGTCCCGAGTGTGACTGCGAGTCCCGAGAGCGACTGCGAGTCCCGAGTGTGACTGCGAGTCCCGAGTGTGACTGCGAGTCCCGAGAGCGACTGCGAGACCCGAGTGTGACTGCGAGACCCGAGCGTGACTGCGATTCCCGAGCGCGACTGCGAGTCCTGAGTGTGACTGCGAGACCCGAGTGTGACTGCGAGACCCGAGTGTGACTGCGAGCCCCGAGTGTGACTGCGAGTCCCGAGCGCGACTGCGAGTCCCGTCCCGAGTGCGACAGCGAGTCCCGAGTGTGACTGCGAGTCCCGAGTGTGACTGCGAGTCCCGAGTGTGACTGCGAGTCCCGAGTGTGACTACGAGTCCCGTCCCGAGTGCGACTGCGAGTCCCGAGCGCGACTGCGAGTCCCGAGTGTGACTGCGAGACCCGAGTGTGACTGCGAGACCCGAGTGTGACTGCGAGTCCCGAGCGCGACTGCGAGACCCGAGCGTGACTGCGAGTCCCGAGCGTGACTGCGAGTCCCGAGCGTGACTGCGAGTCCCGAGCGTGACTGCGAGACCCGAGTGTGACTGCGAGACCCGAGTGTGACTGCGAGTCCCGAGCGCGACTGCGAGACCCGAGAGTGACTGCGAGTCCCGAGCGTGACTGCGAGTCCCGAGCGTGACTGCGAGTCCCGAGCGTGACTGCGAGACCCGAGCGTGACTGCGAGCCCCGAGCGTGACTGCGAGTCCCGAGCGTGACTGCGAGTCCCGAGCGTGACTGCGAGACCCGAGCGTGACTGCGAGTCCCGAGTGTGACTGCGAGTCCCGAGTGTGACTGCGAGACCCGAGCGTGACTGCGAGTCCCGAGCGCGACTGCGAGTCCCGAGCGTGACTGCGAGACCCGAGCGTGACTGCGAGACCCGAGTGTGACTGCGAGACCCGAGTGTGACTGCGAGTCCCGAGTGTGACTGCGAGTCCCGAGTGTGACTGCGAGTCCCGAGTGTGACTGCGAGTCCCGAGTGTGACTGCGAGACCCGAGTGTGACTGCGAGTCCCGAGTGTGACTGCGAGACCCGAGTGTGACTGCGAGTCCCGAGTGTGACTGCGAGACCCGAGTGTGACTGCGAGTCCCGAGTGTGACTGCGAGACCCGAGTGTGACTGCGAGTCCCGAGTGTGACTGCGAGTCCCGAGTGTGACTGCGAGACCCGAGTGTGACTGCGAGTCCCGAGTGTGACTGCGAGACCCGAGTGTGACTGCGAGTCCCGAGTGTGACTGCGAGACCCGAGTGTGACTGCGAGTCCCGAGTGTGACTGCGAGTCCCGAGTGTGACTGCGAGTCCCGAGTGTGACTGCGAGTCCCGAGTGTGACTGCGAGTCCCGAGTGTGACTGCGAGTCCCGAGTGTGACTGGGAGTCCCGAGCGTGACTGCGAGACCCGAGTGTGACTGCGAGACCCGAGTGCGACAGCGAGTCCCGAGTGTGACTGCGAGTCCCGAGTGTGACTGCGAGTCCCGAGTGTGACTGCGAGTCCCGTCCCGAGTGCGACTGCGAGTCCCGAGCGCGACTGCGAGTCCCGAGTGTGACTGCGAGACCCGAGTGTGACTGCGAGACCCGAGTGTGACTGCGAGTCCCGAGCGCGACTGCGAGACCCGAGTGTGACTGCGAGTCCCGAGCGTGACTGCGAGTCCCGAGCGTGACTGCGAGTCCCGAGTGTGACTGCGAGACCCGAGTGTGACTGCGAGACCCGAGTGTGACTGCGAGACCCGAGTGTGACTGCGAGTCCCGAGCGTGACTGCGAGTCCCGAGCGTGACTGCGAGTCCCGAGCGTGACTGCGAGTCCCGAGTGTGACTGCGAGTCCCGAGCGTGACTGCGAGTCCCGAGCGTGACTGCGAGACCCGAGCGTGACTGCGAGTCCCGAGTGTGACTGCGAGTCCCGAGTGTGACTGCGAGACCCGAGTGTGACTGCGAGTCCCGAGTGTGACTGCGAGTCCCGAGTGTGACTGCGAGTCCCGAGAGTGACTGCGAGTCCCGAGCGTGACTGCGAGACCCGAGCGTGACTGCGAGTCCCGAGCGCGACTGCGAGTCCCGAGAGCGACTGCGAGTCCCGAGTGCGACAGCGAGTCCCGAGTGTGACTGCGAGACCCGAGTGTGACTGCGAGACCCGAGTGTGACTGCGAGCCCCGAGTGTGACTGCGAGACCCGAGTGTGACTGCGAGACCCGAGTGTGACTGCGAGTCCCGAGTGTGACTGCGAGACCCGAGTGTGACTGCGAGTCCCGAGTGCGACTGCGAGTCCCGAGTGTGACTGCGAGTCCCGAGTGTGACTGCGAGTCCCGAGCGCGACTGCGAGTCCCGAGTGTGACTGCGAGTCCCGAGTGCGACTGCGAGACCCGAGTGTGACTGCGAGTCCCGAGTGCGACTGCGAGTCCCGAGTGTGACTGCGAGTCCCGAGTGTGACTGCGAGTCCCGAGCGCGACTGCGAGTCCCGAGTGTGACTGCGAGACCCGAGTGTGACTGCGAGTCCCGAGCGCGACTGCGAGACCCGAGTGTGACTGCGAGACCCGAGTGTGACTGCGAGTCCCGAGTGTGACTGCGAGTCCCGAGTGTGACTGCGAGTCCCGAGTGTGACTGCGAGTCCCGAGTGTGACTGGGAGTCCCGAGCGTGACTGCGAGACCCGAGTGTGACTGCGAGACCCGAGTGCGACAGCGAGTCCCGAGTGTGACTGCGAGTCCCGAGTGTGACTGCGAGTCCCGAGTGTGACTGCGAGTCCCGTCCCGAGTGCGACTGCGAGTCCCGAGCGCGACTGCGAGTCCCGAGTGTGACTGCGAGACCCGAGTGTGACTGCGAGACCCGAGTGTGACTGCGAGTCCCGAGCGCGACTGCGAGACCCGAGTGTGACTGCGAGTCCCGAGCGTGACTGCGAGTCCCGAGCGTGACTGCGAGTCCCGAGTGTGACTGCGAGACCCGAGTGTGACTGCGAGACCCGAGTGTGACTGCGAGACCCGAGTGTGACTGCGAGTCCCGAGCGTGACTGCGAGTCCCGAGCGTGACTGCGAGTCCCGAGCGTGACTGCGAGTCCCGAGTGTGACTGCGAGTCCCGAGCGTGACTGCGAGTCCCGAGCGTGACTGCGAGACCCGAGCGTGACTGCGAGTCCCGAGTGTGACTGCGAGTCCCGAGTGTGACTGCGAGACCCGAGTGTGACTGCGAGTCCCGAGTGTGACTGCGAGTCCCGAGTGTGACTGCGAGTCCCGAGAGTGACTGCGAGTCCCGAGCGTGACTGCGAGACCCGAGCGTGACTGCGAGTCCCGAGCGCGACTGCGAGTCCCGAGAGCGACTGCGAGTCCCGAGTGCGACAGCGAGTCCCAAGTGTGACTGCGAGACCCGAGTGTGACTGCGAGACCCGAGTGTGACTGCGAGCCCCGAGTGTGACTGCGAGACCCGAGTGTGACTGCGAGACCCGAGTGTGACTGCGAGTCCCGAGTGTGACTGCGAGACCCGAGTGCGACTGCGAGTCCCGAGTGCGACTGCGAGTCCCGAGTGTGACTGCGAGTCCCGAGTGTGACTGCGAGTCCCGAGCGCGACTGCGAGTCCCGAGTGTGACTGCGAGTCCCGAGTGCGACTGCGAGACCCGAGTGTGACTGCGAGTCCCGAGTGCGACTGCGAGTCCCGAGTGTGACTGCGAGTCCCGAGTGTGACTGCGAGTCCCGAGCGCGACTGCGAGTCCCGAGTGTGACTGCGAGACCCGAGTGTGACTGCGAGTCCCGAGCGCGACTGCGAGACCCGAGTGTGACTGCGAGACCCGAGTGTGACTGCGAGTCCCGAGCGAGACAGCGAGTCCCGAGTGCGACTGCGAGACCCGAGTGTGACTGCGAGTCCCGAGCGCGACTGCGAGCCCCGAGTGTGACTGCGAGTCCCGAGCGCGACTGCGAGCCCCGAGTGT
Source organism: Scyliorhinus torazame (assembly GCF_047496885.1). Lineage (NCBI taxonomy): Eukaryota > Metazoa > Chordata > Chondrichthyes > Carcharhiniformes > Scyliorhinidae > Scyliorhinus > Scyliorhinus torazame. The sequence goes on along the minus strand of NC_092710.1, from coordinate 338,288,739 downwards.
GACTGCGAGTCCCGAGCGCGACTGCGAGCCCCGAGTGTGACTGCGAGACCCGAGCGCGACTGCGAGCCCCGAGTGTGACTGCGAGACCCGAGCGTGACTGCGAGTCCCGAGTGTGACTGCGAGTCCCGAGGTTGACTGCGAATCCCGAGTGTGACTGCGAGTCCCGAGTGTGACTGCGAGTCCCGAGTGCGACTGCGAGTCCCGAGTGTGACTGCGAGTCCCGAGTGTGACTGCGAGTCCCGAGTGCGACTGCGAGACCCGAGAGCGACTGCGAGTCCCGAGTGTGACTGCGAGTCCCGAGTGTGACTGCGAGTCCCGAGCGCGACTGCGAGTCCCGAGTGTGACTGCGAGACCCGAGTGTGACTGCGAGACCCGAGTGCGACTGCGAGTCCCGAGTGTGACTGCGAGACCCGAGTGTGACTGCGAGTCCCGAGTGCGACTGCGAGTCCCGAGTGTGACTGCGAGTCCCGAGCGCGACTGCGAGTCCCGAGTGTGACTGCGAGTCCCGAGTGTGACTGCGAGTCCCGAGTGTGACTGCGAGTCCCGAGTGTGACTGCGAGTCCCGAGTGTGACTGGGAGTCCCGAGCGTGACTGCGAGACCCGAGTGTGACTGCGAGACCCGAGTGCGACAGCGAGTCCCGAGTGTGACTGCGAGTCCCGAGTGTGACTGCGAGTCCCGAGTGTGACTGCGAGTCCCGTCCCGAGTGCGACTGCGAGTCCCGAGCGCGACTGCGAGTCCCGAGTGTGACTGCGAGACCCGAGTGTGACTGCGAGACCCGAGTGTGACTGCGAGTCCCGAGCGCGACTGCGAGACCCGAGTGTGACTGCGAGTCCCGAGCGTGACTGCGAGTCCCGAGCGTGACTGCGAGTCCCGAGTGTGACTGCGAGACCCGAGTGTGACTGCGAGACCCGAGTGTGACTGCGAGACCCGAGTGTGACTGCGAGTCCCGAGCGTGACTGCGAGTCCCGAGCGTGACTGCGAGTCCCGAGCGTGACTGCGAGTCCCGAGTGTGACTGCGAGTCCCGAGCGTGACTGCGAGTCCCGAGCGTGACTGCGAGACCCGAGCGTGACTGCGAGTCCCGAGTGTGACTGCGAGTCCCGAGTGTGACTGCGAGACCCGAGTGTGACTGCGAGTCCCGAGTGTGACTGCGAGTCCCGAGTGTGACTGCGAGTCCCGAGAGTGACTGCGAGTCCCGAGCGTGACTGCGAGACCCGAGCGTGACTGCGAGTCCCGAGCGCGACTGCGAGTCCCGAGAGCGACTGCGAGTCCCGAGTGCGACAGCGAGTCCCAAGTGTGACTGCGAGACCCGAGTGTGACTGCGAGACCCGAGTGTGACTGCGAGCCCCGAGTGTGACTGCGAGACCCGAGTGTGACTGCGAGACCCGAGTGTGACTGCGAGTCCCGAGTGTGACTGCGAGACCCGAGTGTGACTGCGAGTCCCGAGTGCGACTGCGAGTCCCGAGTGTGACTGCGAGTCCCGAGTGTGACTGCGAGTCCCGAGCGCGACTGCGAGTCCCGAGTGTGACTGCGAGTCCCGAGTGCGACTGCGAGACCCGAGTGTGACTGCGAGTCCCGAGTGCGACTGCGAGTCCCGAGTGTGACTGCGAGTCCCGAGTGTGACTGCGAGTCCCGAGCGCGACTGCGAGTCCCGAGTGTGACTGCGAGACCCGAGTGTGACTGCGAGTCCCGAGCGCGACTGCGAGACCCGAGTGTGACTGCGAGACCCGAGTGTGACTGCGAGTCCCGAGCGAGACAGCGAGTCCCGAGTGCGACTGCGAGACCCGAGTGTGACTGCGAGTCCCGAGCGCGACTGCGAGCCCCGAGTGTGACTGCGAGTCCCGAGCGCGACTGCGAGCCCCGAGTGTGACTGCGAGTCCCGAGCGCGACTGCGAGCCCCGAGTGTGACTGCGAGACCCGAGCGCGACTGCGAGCCCCGAGTGTGACTGCGAGACCCGAGCGTGACTGCGAGTCCCGAGTGTGACTGCGAGTCCCGAGGTTGACTGCGAATCCCGAGTGTGACTGCGAGTCCCGAGTGTGACTGCGAGTCCCGAGTGCGACTGCGAGTCCCGAGTGTGACTGCGAGTCCCGAGTGTGACTGCGAGTCCCGAGTGCGACTGCGAGACCCGAGAGCGACTGCGAGTCCCGAGTGTGACTGCGAGTCCCGAGTGTGACTGCGAGTCCCGAGCGCGACTGCGAGTCCCGAGTGTGACTGCGAGACCCGAGTGTGACTGCGAGACCCGAGTGCGACTGCGAGTCCCGAGTGTGACTGCGAGACCCGAGTGTGACTGCGAGTCCCGAGTGCGACTGCGAGTCCCGAGTGTGACTGCGAGACCCGAGTGTGACTGCGAGACCCGAGTGTGACTGCGAGCCCCGAGTGTGACTGCGAGTCCCGAGCGCGACTGCGAGTCCCGTCCCGAGTGCTACAGCGAGTCCCGAGTGTGACTGCGAGTCCCGAGTGTGACTGCGAGTCCCGAGTGTGACTGCGAGTCCCGAGTGTGACTGCGAGTCCCGTCCCGAGTGCGACTGCGAGTCCCGAGCGCGACTGCGAGACCCGAGTGTGACTGCGAGTCCCGTCCCGAGTGCGACTGCGAGTCCCGAGCGCGACTGCGAGACCCGAGTGTGACTGCGAGTCCCGAGTGTGACTGCGAGACCCGAGCGCGACTGCGAGACCCGAGTGTGACTGCGAGTCCCGAGCGTGACTGCGAGTCCCGAGCGTGACTGCGAGTCCCGAGCGCGACTGCGAGTCCCGAGCGCGACTGCGAGTCCCGAGCGTGACTGCGAGACCCGAGTGTGACTGCGAGACCCGAGTGTGACTGCGAGTCCCGAGTGTGACTGCGAGTCCCGAGAGTGACTGCGAGTCCCGAGCGTGACTGCGAGTCCCGAGCGCGACTGCGAGACCCGAGTGTGACTGCGAGTCCCGAGCGTGACTGCGAGTCCCGAGTGTGACTGCGAGACCCGAGTGTGACTGCGAGACCCGAGCGTGACTGCGAGTCCCGAGCGCGACTGCGAGACCCGAGCGTGACTGCGAGTCCCGAGCGTGACTGCGAGTCCCGAGCGTGACTGCGAGTCCCGAGTGTGACTGCGAGACCCGAGTGTGACTGCGAGACCCGAGCGTGACTGCGAGTCCCGAGCGCGACTGCGAGACCCGAGTGTGACTGCGAGTCCCGAGCGTGACTGCGAGTCCCGAGCGTGACTGCGAGTCCCGAGCGTGACTGCGAGTCCCGAGCGTGACTGCGAGACCCGAGCGTGACTGCGAGTCCCGAGTGTGACTGCGAGTCCCGAGTGTGACTGCGAGACCCGAGTGTGACTGCGAGTCCCGAGGGTGACTGCGAGTCCCGAGCGTGACTGCGAGTCCCGAGCGTGACTGCGAGTCCCGAGCGTGACTGCGAGACCCGAGCGTGACTGCGAGTCCCGAGTGTGACTGCGAGTCCCGAGAGTGACTGCGAGACCCGAGCGTGACTGCGAGTCCCGAGCGTGACTGCGAGTCCCGAGCGTGACTGCGAGTCCCGAGTGTGACTGCGAGTCCCGAGTGGGACTGCGAGTCCCGAGTGCGACTGCGAGACCCGAGAGTGACTGCGAGTCCCGAGCCTGACTGCGAGTCCCGAGCCTGACTGCGAGTCCCGAGCGTGACAGCGAGTCCCGAGCGTGACTGCGAGTCCCGAGCGTGACTGCGAGACCCGAGCGTGACTGCGAGTCCCGAGCGTGACTGCGAGTCCCGAGTGTGACTGCGAGTCCCGAGTGTGACTGCGAGTCCCGTCCCGAGTGCGACTGCGAGTCCCGAGCGCGACTGCGAGACCCGAGTGTGACTGCGAGTCCCGAGTGTGACTGCGAGACCCGAGCGCGACTGCGAGACCCGAGTGTGACTGCGAGTCCCGAGCGTGACTGCGAGTCCCGAGCGTGACTGCGAGTCCCGAGCGTGACTGCGAGTCCCGAGCGCGACTGCGAGTCCCGAGCGTGACTGCGAGACCCGAGTGTGACTGCGAGACCCGAGTGTGACTGCGAGTCCCGAGTGTGACTGCGAGTCCCGAGAGTGACTGCGAGTCCCGAGCGTGACTGCGAGTCCCGAGCGCGACTGCGAGACCCGAGTGTGACTGCGAGTCCCGAGCGTGACTGCGAGTCCCGAGTGTGACTGCGAGACCCGAGTGTGACTGCGAGACCCGAGCGTGACTGCGAGTCCCGAGCGCGACTGCGAGACCCGAGCGTGACTGCGAGTCCCGAGCGTGACTGCGAGTCCCGAGCGTGACTGCGAGTCCCGAGTGTGACTGCGAGACCCGAGCGTGACTGCGAGACCCGAGCGTGACTGCGAGTCCCGAGCGCGACTGCGAGACCCGAGTGTGACTGCGAGTCCCGAGCGTGACTGCGAGTCCCGAGCGTGACTGCGCGACCCGAGCGTGACTGCGAGCCCCGAGCGTGACTGCGAGTCCCGAGCGTGACTGCGAGTCCCGAGCGTGACTGCGAGACCCGAGCGTGACTGCGAGTCCCGAGTGTGACTGCGAGTCCCGAGTGTGACTGCGAGACCCGAGTGTGACTGCGAGTCCCGAGGGTGACTGCGAGTCCCGAGCGTGACTGCGAGTCCCGAGCGTGACTGCGAGTCCCGAGCGTGACTGCGAGACCCGAGCGTGACTGCGAGTCCCGAGTGTGACTGCGAGTCCCGAGAGTGACTGCGAGACCCGAGCGTGACTGCGAGTCCCGAGCGTGACTGCGAGTCCCGAGCGTGACTGCGAGACCCGAGCGTGACTGCGAGTCCCGAGCGCGACTGCGAGTCCCGAGAGTGACTGCGAGTCCCGAGCGCGACTGCGAGTCCCGAGCGCGACTGCGAGTCCCGAGCGCGACTGCGAGCCCCGAGCGCGACTGCGAGACCCGAGCGCGACTGCGAGACCCGAGCGTGACTGCGAGTCCCGAGCGTGACTGCGAGTCCCGAGCGTGACTGCGAGTCCCGAGTGTGACTGCGAGTCCCGAGTGTGACTGCGAGTCCCGAGTGAGACTGCGAGTCCCGAGTGCGACTGCGAGACCCGAGTGTGACTGCGAGTCCCGAGTGTGACTGCGAGTCCCGAGCCTGACTGCGAGTCCCGAGCGTGACTGCGAGTCCCGAGCGTGACTGCGAGTCCCGAGCGTGACTGCGAGACCCGAGTGTGACTGCGAGACCCGACCGTGACTGCGAGTCCCGAGCGTGACTGCGAGTCCCGAGAGTGACTGCGAGTCCCGAGCCTGACTGCGAGTCCCGAGCGTGACTGCGAGTCCCGAACGTGACTGCGAGTCCCGAGCGTGACTGCGAGACCCGAGCGTGACTGCGAGACCCGAGCGTGACTGCGAGTCCCGAGCGTGACTGCGAGACCCGAGCGCGACTGCGAGTCCCGAGCGCGACTGCGAGTCCCGAGCGCGACTGCGAGCCCCGAGCGTGACTGCGAGACCCGAGTGTGACTGCGAGTCCCGAGTGCGACTGCGAGTCCCGAGTGTGACTGCGAGTCCCGAGTGCGACTGCGAGACCCGAGTGTGACTGCGAGTCCCGAGAGTGACTGCGAGTCCCGAGCGCGACTGCGAGCCCCGAGCGTGACTGCGAGTCCCGAGCGTGACTGCGAGTCCCGAGCGCGACTGCGAGTCCCGAGTGCGACTGCGAGTCCCGAGTGTGACTGCGAGTCCCGAGTGTGACTGCGAGTCCCGAGTGAGACTGCGAGTCCCGAGTGCGACTGCGAGACCCGAGTGTGACTTCGAGTCCCGAGTGTGACTGCGAGTCCCGAGCCTGACTGCGAGTCCCGAGCGTGACTGCGAGTCCCGAGCGTGACTGCGAGTCCCGAGCGTGACTGCGAGACCCGAGCGTGACTGCGAGTCCCGAGTGTGACTGCGAGACCCGAGCGCGACTGCGAGTCCCGAGTGCGACTGCGAGTCCCGAGCGCGACTGCGAGACCCGAGTCCCGAGTGTGACTGCGAGTCCCGAGCGCGACTGCGAGTCCCGAGTGTGACTGCGAGTCCCGAGAGCGACTGCGAGTCCCGAGTGTGACTGCGAGTCCCGAGTGTGACTGCGAGTCCCGAGAGCGACTGCGAGACCCGAGTGTGACTGCGAGACCCGAGCGCGACTGCGATTCCCGAGCGCGACTGCGAGTCCCGAGTGTGACTGCGAGACCCGAGTGTGACTGCGAGACCCGAGTGTGACTGCGAGCCCCGAGTGTGACTGCGAGTCCCGAGCGCGACTGCGAGTCCCGTCCCGAGTGCGACAGCGAGTCCCGAGTGTGACTGCGAGTCCCGAGTGTGACTGCGAGTCCCGAGTGTGACTGCGAGTCCCGAGTGTGACTGCGAGTCCCGTCCCGAGTGCGACTGCGAGTCCCGAGCGCGACTGCGAGTCCCGAGTGTGACTGCGAGACCCGAGTGTGACTGCGAGACCCGAGTGTGACTGCGAGTCCCGAGCGCGACTGCGAGACCCGAGCGTGACTGCGAGTCCCGAGCGTGACTGCGAGTCCCGAGCGTGACTGCGAGTCCCGAGCGTGACTGCGAGACCCGAGTGTGACTGCGAGACCCGAGTGTGACTGCGAGTCCCGAGCGCGACTGCGAGACCCGAGAGTGACTGCGAGTCCCGAGCGTGACTGCGAGTCCCGAGCGTGACTGCGAGTCCCGAGCGTGACTGCGAGACCCGAGCGTGACTGCGAGCCCCGAGCGTGACTGCGAGTCTCGAGCGTGACTGCGAGTCCCGAGCGTGACTGCGAGACCCGAGCGTGACTGCGAGTCCCGAGTGTGACTGCGAGTCCCGAGTGTGACTGCGAGACCCGAGCGTGACTGCGAGTCCCGAGCGCGACTGCGAGTCCCGTCCCGAGTGCGACAGCGAGTCCCGAGTGTGACTGCGAGTCCCGAGTGTGACTGCGAGTCCCGAGTGTGACTGCGAGTCCCGTCCCGAGTGCGACTGCGAGTCCCGAGCGCGACTGCGAGTCCCGAGTGTGACTGCGAGACCCGAGTGTGACTGCGAGACCCGAGTGTGACTGCGAGACCCGAGTGTGACTGCGAGTCCCGAGTCCCGAGTGTGACTGCGAGTCCCGAGCGCGACTGCGAGACCCGAGTGTGACTGCGAGTCCCGAGCGTGACTGCGAGTCCCGAGCGTGACTGCGAGTCCCGAGCGTGACTGCGAGTCCCGAGTGTGACTGCGAGACCCGAGTGTGACTGCGAGACCCGAGTGTGACTGCGAGTCCCGAGCGCGACTGCGAGACCCGAGAGTGACTGCGAGTCCCGAGCGTGACTGCGAGTCCCGAGCGTGACTGCGAGTCCCGAGCGTGACTGCGAGACCCGAGCGTGACTGCGAGCCCCGAGCGTGACTGCGAGTCCCGAGCGTGACTGCGAGTCCCGAGCGTGACTGCGAGACCCGAGCGTGACTGCGAGTCCCGAGTGTGACTGCGAGTCCCGAGTGTGACTGCGAGACCCGAGTGTGACTGCGAGTCCCGAGTGTGACTGCGAGTCCCGAGTGTGACTGCGAGTCCCGAGAGTGACTGCGAGTCCCGAGCGTGACTGCGAGACCCGAGCGTGACTGCGAGTCCCGAGCGTGACTGCGAGTCCCGAGCGTGACTGCGAGTCCCGAGCGTGACTGCGAGACCCGAGCGTGACTGCGAGTCCCGAGCGTGACTGCGAGTCCCGAGCGTGACTGCGAGTCCCGAGAGGGACTGCGAGTCCCGAGCGCGACAGCGAGTCCCGAGCGCGACTGCGAGTCCCGAGCGCGACAGCGAGTCCCGAGCGCGACTGCGAGTCCCGAGCGCGACTGCGAGACCCGAGCGTGACTGCGAGTCCCGAGCGTGACTGCGAGTCCCGAGCGTGACTGCGAGTCCCGAGCGTGACTGCGAGACCCGAGCGTGACTGCGAGTCCCGAGCGTGACTGCGAGACCCGAGCGTGACTGCGAGACCCGAGCGTGACTGCGAGTCCCGAGCGTGACTGCGAGTCCCGTGTGTGACTGCGAGTCCCGAGTGTGACTGCGAGTCCCGAGTGTGACTGCGAGTCCCGAGTGTGACTGCGAGACCCGAGTGTGACTGCGAGTCCCGAGTGTGACTGCGAGACCCGAGTGTGACTGCGAGACCCGAGCGTGACTGCGAGTCCCGAGCGCGACTGCGAGTCCCGAGCGCGACTGCGAGTCCCGAGTGCGACTGCGAGTCCCGAGTGCGACTGCGAGTCCCGAGTGCGACTGCGAGACCCGAGTGTGACTGCGAGTCCCGAGCGTGACTGCGAGTCCCGAGCGTGACTGCGAGTCCCGAGCGTGACTGCGAGACCCGAGTGTGACTGCGAGACCCGAGTGTGACTGCGAGTCCCGAGTGCGACTGCGAGACCCGAGTGCGACTGCGAGTCCCGAGTGCGACTGCGAGACCCGAGTGCGACTGCGAGTCCCGAGTGTGACTGCGAGTCCCGAGCGCGACTGCGAGTCCCGAGTGTGACTGCGAGTCCCGAGTGTGACTGCGAGTCCCGAGCGCGACAGCGAGTCCCGAGCGTGACTGCGAGACCCGAGCGTGACTGCGAGTCCCGAGCGCGACTGCGAGTCCCGAGTGTGACTGCGAGTCCCGAGTGTGACTGCGAGACCCGAGCCCGACTGCGAGTCCCGAGCGCGACTGCGAGTCCCGAGCGTGACTGCGAGACCCGAGTGTGACTGCGAGTCCCGAGTGTGACTGCGAGACCCGAGCGCGACTGCGAGACCCGAGCGCGACTGCGAGTCCCGAGTGTGACTGCGAGACCCGAGTGTGACTGCGAGACCCGAGTGTGACAGCGAGTCCCGAGTGTGACTGCGAGACCCGAGCGAGACCCGAGTCCCGAGTGCGACTGCGAGTCCCGAGTGCGACTGCGAGTCCCGGGCGCGACTGCGAGACCCGAGTGTGACTGCGAGACCCGAGTGTGACTGCGAGTCCCGAGCGCGACTGCGAGTCCCGAGTGTGACTGCGAGACCCGAGTGTGACTGCGAGTCCCGAGTGTGACTGCGAGTCCCGAGTGTGACTGCGAGTCCCGAGAGTGACTGCGAGTCCCGAGCGTGACTGCGAGACCCGAGCGTGACTGCGAGTCCCGAGCGTGACTGCGAGTCCCGAGCGTGACTGCGAGTCCCGAGCGTGACTGCGAGACCCGAGCGTGACTGCGAGTCCCGAGCGTGACTGCGAGTCCCGAGCGTGACTGCGAGTCCCGAGAGTGACTGCGAGTCCCGAGCGCGACAGCGAGTCCCGAGCGCGACTGCGAGTCCCGAGCGCGACAGCGAGTCCCGAGCGCGACTGCGAGTCCCGAGCGCGACTGCGAGACCCGAGCGTGACTGCGAGTCCCGAGCGTGACTGCGAGTCCCGAGCGTGACTGCGAGTCCCGAGCGTGACTGCGAGACCCGAGCGTGACTGCGAGTCCCGAGCGTGACTGCGAGACCCGAGCGTGACTGCGAGACCCGAGCGTGACTGCGAGTCCCGAGCGTGACTGCGAGTCCCGTGTGTGACTGCGAGTCCCGAGTGTGACTGCGAGTCCCGAGTGTGACTGCGAGTCCCGAGTGTGACTGCGAGACCCGAGTGTGACTGCGAGTCCCGAGTGTGACTGCGAGACCCGAGTGTGACTGCGAGACCCGAGCGTGACTGCGAGTCCCGAGCGCGACTGCGAGTCCCGAGCGTGACTGCGAGTCCCGAGTGCGACTGCGAGTCCCGAGTGCGACTGCGAGTCCCGAGTGCGACTGCGAGACCCGAGTGTGACTGCGAGTCCCGAGTGTGACTGCGAGTCCCGAGCGTGACTGCGAGTCCCGAGCGTGACTGCGAGTCCCGAGCGTGACTGCGAGACCCGAGTGTGACTGCGAGTCCCGAGTGCGACTGCGAGACCCGAGTGCGACTGCGAGTCCCGAGCGCGACTGCGAGACCCGAGTGCGACTGCGAGTCCCGAGTGAGACAGCGAGACCCGAGTGCGACTGCGAGTCCCGAGTGTGACTGCGAGACCCGAGTGTGACTGCGAGTCCCGAGCGCGACTGCGAGTCCCGAGTGTGACTGCGAGTCCCGAGTGTGACTGCGAGTCCCGAGCGCGACAGCGAGTCCCGAGCGTGACTGCGAGACCCGAGCGTGACTGCGAGTCCCGAGCGCGACTGCGAGTCCCGAGTGTGACTGCGAGTCCCGAGTGTGACTGCGAGACCCGAGCCCGACTGCGAGTCCCGAGCGCGACTGCGAGTCCCGAGCGTGACTGCGAGACCCGAGTGTGACTGCGAGTCCCGAGTGTGACTGCGAGACCCGAGCGCGACTGCGAGACCCGAGCGCGACTGCGAGTCCCGAGTGTGACTGCGAGACCCGAGTGTGACTGCGAGACCCGAGTGTGACAGCGAGTCCCGAGTGTGACTGCGAGACCCGAGCGAGACCCGAGTCCCGAGTGTGACTGCGAGACCCGAGTGTGACTGCGAGTCCCGAGTGCGACTGCGAGTCCCGGGCGCGACTGCGAGACCCGAGTGTGACTGCGAGACCCGAGTGTGACTGCGAGACCCGAGTGTGACTGCGAGACCCGAGTGTGACTGCGAGACCCGAGTGTGACTGCGAGTCCCGAGCGCGACTGCGAGACCCGAGTGTGACTGCGAGACCCGAGTGTGACTGCGAGACCCGAGAGCGACTGCGAGTCCCGAGTGTGACTGCGAGTCCCGAGTGTGACTGCGAGTCCCGAGTGCGACTGCGAGACCCGAGTGTGACTGCGAGACCCGAGTGTGACTGCGAGACCCGAGTGTGACTGCGAGACCCGAGTGTGACTGCGAGTCCCGAGCGCGACTGCGAGACCCGAGTGTGACTGCGAGTCCCGAGTGCGACTGCGAGTCCCGAGTGTGACTGCGAGACCCGAGTGTGACTGCGAGACCCGAGTGTGACTGCGAGACCCGAGTGTGACTGCGAGACCCGAGTGTGACTGCGAGACCCGAGAGTGACTGCGAGTCCCGAGTGCGACTGCGAGTCCCGAGTGTGACTGCGAGTCCCGAGTGTGACTGCGAGTCCCGAGTGTGACTGCGAGTCCCGAGTGTGACTGCGAGACCCGAGTGTGACTGCGAGACCCGAGTGTGACTGCGAGACCCGAGTGTGACTGCGAGTCCCGAGTGTGACTGCGAGACCCGAGTGTGACTGCGAGTCCCGAGTGCGACTGCGAGTCCCGAGTGTGACTGCGAGTCCCGAGTGTGACTGCGAGTCCCGAGTGTGACTGCGAGTCCCGAGTGCGACTGCGAGTCCCGAGTGTGACTGCGAGACCCGAGTGTGACTGCGAGACCCGAGTGTGACTGCGAGTCCCGGGCGCGACTGCGAGACCCGAGTGTGACTGCGAGTCCCGAGTGTGACTGCGAGTCCCGAGTGTGACTGCGAGACCCGAGTGTGACTGCGAGTCCCGAGTGTGACAGCGAGTCCCGAGTGTGACTGCGAGTCCCGAGTGCGACTGCGAGTCCCGAGTGTGACTGCGAGTCCCGAGTGCGACTGCGAGTCCCGAGTGTGACAGCGAGTCCCGAGTGTGACTGCGAGTCCCGAGTGCGACTGCGAGTCCCGAGTGTGACTGCGAGTCCCGAGTGTGACAGCGAGTCCCGAGTGTGACTGCGAGTCCCGAGTGTGACAGCGAGTCCCGAGTGTGACTGCGAGTCCCGAGTGCGACTGCGAGTCCCGAGTGTGACTGCGAGTCCCGAGTGCGACTGCGAGACCCGAGTGTGACTGCGAGTCCCGAGTGCGAGTCCCGAGTCCCGAGTGTGACAGCGAGTTCCGAGTGTGACAGTGAGTTCTTACTGGGTCCACTTCATAGGACAAGTGCTGACGTATATCAGAGTGGATTCACTCTGGGAGATTTGTGTGCTGAGGCCAGTCATACAATTTTCCACAGGGAATTAGAGAGCGGGAGCAACAGCAGCAGCAGCCCTGAAGCCACAATGCTGGAATGTAGGGGAGAAAGGATGGAAGCATTGACAGTAATTCCTAGATTCAAACACTTCCCAGCTGGCAGAAATATATTCTAACCTTTACCAGCTCTACTGGAAATTATAATCCCCAATCTAAATACTGACCCAAACCTTACAATACAATGAAAGACTCAGGTAGGATGGAAACAGGACAATCCAGTCAGAAGGAGCGGCTGGATTAAATTTCAAGGGAGTAAGGCAAGGCTGGATGCCCTCTGCTTTAATACTAGGGGTATTCCAGATCAAACGGATGAGTTAAGGGCGAGGAATCATAGAATCCCTCCAGTGCAGAAGGAGGCCATTCGTCCCATCGAGTCTGCACCGACCCTCTGAAAGAGCACCCCTCCGTGTCCCAATCCCCCACCTTATCCCTGTAACCCCACCTAGGGCCAATTTAGCATGGCCCGTCCACCTAACCCTCACATCTTTGGATTGTGGGAGGAAACCCACGCAGACACGGGGAGAAAGTGCAATCTCCACAAAGACAGTCACCCAAGGCTGGAATTAAAGCCGACTGGGAAACACACAACGAGAATGATCAGGATACCCAGGATCTCCTCAACCACAAACGCAAAGCGTTCCTGAACTTGCAGCGACCTAAAGAACAGATGGTGGGTAGAAGGAGCACAGGAGGTTCAGCAACTCACCGACAACCACAGTTTCTTCAGCACAATTAAAATGATCTACAGTCCGAATACCCAGGGGATCACCTCATTGTGAGCCAAACATGGAGAGTCGCTCATCAAAGACAGAGGTAGTCAACACCTGCTGGAGAGAGCACTTTGAGGACCTCCTCAACCAAGACAGCCCGCGACCATCTCAGCACAACCCAGTTAGCCGTTAGGTCAAAAAGCCACCCGACAGCTGAAAAACAACAAGGGCTCTGGCACAGATGGAATCCCCACAGAAGTACTCAGATGTGGCAAACATCCTCCCTGCATCTAGTCTGTCCAGCCCTGTTAGAAATGTATTTCTTTCAATCAGATCTCCTCAAATCCTTAAACTCTAGTGAATACGGGCCCAGTCGAACCAATTTCTCCTCATAGGACAGTCCCGCCAACCCCAGTATCAACCCAGTGAACCTCCATTGCAGTCCCTCAATGGCAAGTACATCCTTTCGTAGGTAGGGAGACTGTTGCTAACTTTTGGTTGGTTCAATTTGCTCTAACTTTTGGTTGGTTCAATTTGCTCTGTTTTATAACCTTTGCTGTAGAGTCGCCAGGTATCTTTATGATACCGCCACGAGGTTCAAGTTCAAGTAATGATCAATAACTCAACACACCAATTAGTAAGATTCAAATCAAAACACATTTATTATACACAGTAAATCACTACTCATGCATAAACTACTTTATAGACTATTTCTATCAGGCCAATACTTAGCTTCGGAATTGGCCCACCAGGTCAGGGGAACAAATGGCCTTTTGTTCAGGTCCTGAGTCTGCAGGATTCAAAAGCTGGTATGGACTTGTAACTAGGAGTGCCTATCTCGTAGCGAGCATTGACTTTAGACTTACTTGTTTGGAGGCCGCTGGATAGTTCACTCTCAGGGGTTGCTTCGCGTTGCTGAGTGATCCTGTCAAGAAGGACGATTTGAACTTGGGGGCTTTACTTTATAGTCCCCAGGGGCTTCCTGCCCTTCAGGGCGGACCCCGTACCTGGTTCCAAGTGATTGGACTACTTTCCGATCACTTGGATCGATTTCTCCAATCCTGGAGTTGTTCCCTGATCGTTGGGCGGTCCCTAAATGTCCGTTGGTCTTCCTTTGTCTTGGCTCCTGCTGGCGCCGAGGAGTCTGGCTTGGCTTTATTCACCTTAACTGTTGCCATTGTGCCTGGGAATCGCTCATTACTATGCAGATGGCTGCTACATTACTATGCAGATGGCTGCTGCATTACTATGCAGATGGCTGCTGCATTACTATGCAGGTGGCTGCTGCATTCCTATGCAGGTGGCTGCTGCATTACTATGCAGATGGCTGCTGGTTTTAGTGCTGTCTGGTTTCTTACAGGTTCCAATATGTATGATTTCTGTATTTGCTAGTCTTTGCCTGTGTTGGCTGAATTTCCCTTCAGCCTTTGCGGTTCTCCATTTTAACTCGGGAAGTGGCCAACTAAGGTGGCTACACTCCCTCCTTGTGGTCCTAACGCGAAGCGTGAAGGATCACACAACTGCGTTGTCTTCATTCCCTGACCCGGCGAGCACTCTTCTATGGCCTCTGCACTGACCATAACTATGCAAGAAAATTTTAACTAACATTCTAATGTCAAAACAGGGACATGCATTACAAAATAAAAAAACTGTACCTCGAACTGTCCTTAATAAACTACACTCACTCAAATATTCAATCATACTAACTTCCTAAATGATACAAACAAAATCATAGCAGCATTCTTCACATTTTTACTGGCCTGGCAGTCAAGCTCAGGATTGTACAATCGCTCATGAAACACATTTCTTTATTCACAAAAAGAACGCAAACGAATGTTCTTTATTATAGATCGCGGGGGTCGGGGGTCTGGTCATAACCGAAAATAGGGGTTCTTATCCTATATACCGGGGTGTGAGCGCGGTAGGCTCTCCTTCGCCATGTTCTCAAACAAATAGTCTGCACGATGCAGCAGAGTATCGCCAATACTAGTAGGGAGTACCAGGTTATAAACCTGTCACACCAAGATGGTGTGGTGTCGCTTGTGACTGGGCTCTGGGTGCTCTGCGGAAGTGAATCATTAACGGCTGGGGGGGGGGGGGGGTTGGGGTCAGGGTGTTCGCGTGTGCGCACAACCAAATGTTCATTAGGGTGATGAGCAACACGGAGGATGTCCTCATGGTTCTTCTTTCTCTTCTCTTCGTTTCGTCTCTTTTCCTGGAGCTTCTGGGGTTCTGTGGGATCAAGCATAGTGTCTGTTACTATCTTGATTTAATATCTCATCTGTTAGTACGTCTGTCCTTCAGTGCCAATTCTCCCTTTACACATAGTCACCATTTGTGACTCCCTCATTTTTTTTTTGTTAAACCGAATATTCAGGACAAGACACACTTATACTGAAACAGTGCGAGCCATCTCGCAGGCTGTGCGATTTACCATCCAAATGTTTGAGGATGTAAATAGCGGCAACCTAAGGGTCGCCTGAAACAAAACAAAACTTTTTGAACGAAAATTGCCGAAATGAGGTGCGTATGGGCCGCGACGGGTAAGAATTTGGATGGAATCCCCGGGTAGGACGGTGACCAATGCCGTGTGTTCTCTACCCGAGCGTAGCTGACCAGAGGGGGGGGTTCCCAGACAGGGCGGGTCCCAAACCGTTTCTCCACTGCCTGAGCAACCGACAAGAACGGGCAAAAATGTAGTCATCGTAGGGGGTTGCCGTATTGGTTCTACCTTCGAACCAGAAGGGCAGTTACGAAAGGGGGTCTGGCAAGCTCTCCGAGGTTTCAGCCGATGAGTGTGCTGGCACGTTCTCAAAGGTTTCTGCTGACAAATAAGGCGTGGGGCCGTGGACAAAATTTCCGATCTTACAAACAACATATAACACTAACAGTAACAAACAACATTAAACAACATGCTGCAGGTTCCATCAGAAAGGACACCGTTTTCTCCCAAGCGGTTCCTTTTTAAAACATCATCTGGACACCTCAGTTATCGGTTGCGAACAGGGTCGCAAAGGGGTTCGCGCTTTGGGAGTCAGACTCAAAGTCGTCATCTTCTCCCGGATGCCATACTCTTAAATGTATCAGGGCTGATAGGGCTGCATGGTGTGATTTGGGGTCCATCTCGTCGTTTCGGACGAGTCTGTATGAGTTGTCGCGGTGCCCAAAGGTGGTGTCTAGTTCTGTGGGGACGGAGTCGGGGTCGTAATCGTAGGGTGGTGGTCGGTGTTGGGGTTTATTGAGGAATGTGATGAGGAAGGGATCACTCGAATCGTGGTCAGATTAGTTGGGTGTGGGTCTTGCATGGGGATAGTAGGGAGGCGTGCTGTGGCTGTTGTCTGAGTCACAGTCGCTGTCGCTGCTGCTGCTGTCTGTGGGCGTTCCGGGGCGGAGTGTATAGTTCAGGGGTGGAGTCGGGGTTGAGTCCGTGGCTGGGCTGGACGTGTTGGGGGAGGGTAGGGTTACTGCGTCGAGCATGACGTTGTGTGTGTGGTTCGACTGTGGTCCATATGCCTTAAGCTGGTTAATATGGAACCACGCAGTCTTTCCGTTGGGGAACTTTATTTTGTAGACAGAAGGGCTTACTTTGTCCACAATGGAGTACGGACCTGACTATTTAGGTGACAGGAATGTGCTGGGGTTGTATATGGAGAGCATGACTTGCTGTCCTACACTGAACTCAGTCGCACTGTCTTATCGAAACAAGCCTTGCTCTGTTTCTTTCATGTGCCTAATCGTACCGTGGCTGCTAGCTGAGCCGTTTTAACATTCTCTACCAGTTGTTCTACTAAATAAAAATTCTGTGCCTTTCATGGGGCGTCCGGTCATGAAGGTGTGTGGGGTGTAACCTGTAGATGTTGAAACCGTATTTCGCAAAAACATCAGCGCAAAAAGGAGGACTGAATCCCAAGTGGTGTTGTTTTGCTGGACCATTTTTCTGAGGGTAGCTTTTCGGGTCCGATTCATGCGCTCCACGATACCACTTGACTGGGGGTGGTATGCGATGTGGAATTTTTGGGTAATGCCAAATATCGTGAGGACGTTCTTCATGACACGTCCCGTAAAATGGGAACCTTGGTCGGATTCAATGCTGCGGGGGAGTCCCCATCTCGTAAAGATGTGGTGGGTTAGGATCTTGTTTATTTTCTTTGCCGTGTTCATTCTGGATGGGAATGCCTCTACCCATTTTGTAAACGTGTCTATCACAATGAGTAGATACTTATAACCATTCCTGCAAGGGGGCAATGGTCCTATAAAATCGATCTGTAGGTTAGTCCAGGGGCCGTTAATGGGGCGGGTGTGACTAAGTTGAGCTTTCTTGGCGTATCTGTCCGGATTGTTCTGGGCACAGATAAGGCAATTCTCAACGTAGTGCGTTACGTCTTTTAAACTCGGCCACCAACAGAGCTGCCTGAGGTGGGCTGTAGTGGGATCGATTCCCTGATGTCCATGACTGTCATGGAACAAACAAATGAGCTGATTCCTGTCCTGTCAGGAACCACATAAAGGGTGTCTTTTAACACCACACCGTCATGTGTGGTCAGAGCATTTTTAAATCTATCATAGGGTGCTGGGAATTTTCCTGAGATTGCTATCCTGCTTCTGGGCCTGCACTAAATCCTCGATATTAGTCTGCGAGACCTGAACTGCATTCACTGATACACTCTCGGGGGGGTGTCCAAATATATCCATGCCTGGAACTTGCTTTTGCCAGTGCAGTGGCCTTTACATTTCCAGGGGGTGAGGAACGGTGGTGACTATGAACTTTAACGATTCCGAATGTCCTGTCCTGGGCTTTTTCTAGAATGTGACGGAGCAATGGGGCTGAGGGGAGGGGTTTTCCGTCTGCGGAAACAAATCCTCTTGCTTTCCACAGGGGTAGGAACTCTAAGGCTATTGCAGACATGGAGGCTATCCGAGTACATGTCTGCTGGGCTGGGGAAGGAATCTGGGTGTTCTACAATGTATGCCACGGCTGCTAGTTCTGCCGCCTACGCGCCTAAGTGTCCTGGAAGTTTTATTGCGATTTCTTCTAGGGCGCGTCCCTGCACGTCCTCGACATAAATGTTGCATCCTGTTATGCGCTTCCCTTCTAATATTGTGGAAGATCCATCCACATAAATTCTTTTGGGTTTGCATGTGTCTGTGTGCTTGGGGCTCTGGGTTGGACTATCTATCTTTCTGGGGGGTGTTTTCGCAATAAAGGGGCCTGTGTTGTGGTGGCGGTGAGATGATTTCACATTCATGGGGGGTTCCGGGGTACTGTAGGTTATCTGCTAAGAAAGTGTGGGTCTTGGTCCTTTTAACAGTGATGTCCCGTCCCTGCAAAAGAAGGGTCCATCTGGCTGCTCTTATTTGACTGACTGACTACCGTCCTTGAGTCGTCCGTCCAGTAAAAGTTGGGTGGGGGTGTGTTCGGTGAGGATTGTGATGGGGTTCAGTCCGGTTATGTCTGAAAAATATTGTACTGCCCAAAAAACTGCGAGCAGGTGCCTCCCACAGGCTGAAAATTCCTGCTCCACAGCATCTAAAACTCTGGAGGCGAAAGCCGCGGGCCTTAACTGTTCGTGCCGTTCCTGGAGGAGCACGGCCGCAAGGGTGCGGCCTGTGGTCGCTACCTCTATCGCATAGGGGTAAGCGGGTCTGGAACTTGTAGTGCGGGGGCTGCTATGAGTGTTCTTTTCAATGAGTCCACAGCATTCGTATGCTGCGGAAGCCATTCCCAGGGGGCTCCCTTCTTTAGGAGGTCTGAGAGGGGCGCTGCCTTGCTGGCAAAACCGTCAATGTGGTTTCGGCAGTAGGCAACCAGTCCTAAAAACGACCGGAGGGCTGAAACGTTCTGGGGAAGGGGCAATTTGGTAATCGAGTCAATCCTTTTATGCTCGATCTCGTGTTTACCATGCGTGATAATTGTTCCCAAATATATCACCTTATCTTCCAAAATCTGGGCCTTTTTGGGGTTAATTTTGCATCCAATTGCTTGTAGGAGTTCCAGGAGTTCGGCCAGAAGCTCGATGTGCTCTGCTTTGGTGTCTGTCTGCAATAATAGGTCATCCACATACTGGACCAGACATTTGGGGCGAGAAAATTTTGATAATCCATTTGCCAGCTGTCGGTGGAAAATGGAGGGGGAGTTGTGGAATCCTTGTGGAAGGCATGTCCATGTGTACTGCTGATTTTTAAAAGTGAAGGCAAATTTGTACTGGCACGCCTTTGCCAATGGAATGGACCAGAATCCATTACTGACATCCAAAACCGTAAAGTATTGTGAGTTGAGTCCCTGTTTGAGCATGGTCTCGGGACTTGTTGCTACTGTGGGGGCTGCTGCGGGGGTGATTTTGTTGAGTTCCCGGTAATCGATGGTCAGTCGCCATGATCCATCGGGCTTTCTCACTGGCCAAATCGGGGCATTATTAGTGGGGGCTACTGATCTGAGTACGCCCTGCTCTGATAAGCTGTTGATAACTTTTGCGATTTCTCCCTCTGCCTCTTGGGGAAATCCGTATTGCTTTTGGGGTCTAGGGTCAGGTCCTGTGATTTGAACGGAACCAGTCATCCGGCCACAGTTGTGTTTGTGGGCCGCAAATGCTGTCCTGTTCTTTTGTAAAACTGCCCGAACCTGCTTGTCTGTGCTAATCGTGGTCGGGTCAAACCAAAATTCGCCGATTGTGCTAATCCTGTTTGCGTATTCACCTACTGTGAGCGTTGCAGGGGCTCTTGCGGATTTTTGCCATTTTCCAGACACATTGGTTGACTGGATCCAAGGACAGATTGTGGGAATTCATAAAATCTATGCCTAAAATGTGTTCTGCTGTGTGGGGCAGGTCGACTAAAACTACGGGGTGCTTGGTGATGATGGTGCCGATTTGAATGGGTACAGGGGCTGTGATGTGTCCCTGCTGTGAGTGGCCTGTAAAGCCGCTGAGGGTGATGGTGGCTGTAGTGGGCCACGTGTCCTTTTGAAACATGGTGGAGGAATTAATTGTGGTGCGGGACCCTCCTGTGTCCCAGAGAAACTCGATGGGCTGCACCCGTATCTTTGCTGCAACTACTGGTCGGCAGGCCCTATCCCAAAGGGTGTCACAGACCCAAGTGGGGAACCCGAATACCGTCAGTCCGTGCCGTTCGTGTCCGCCTGCTCTGAACGGATGCTAACGCTATGTATTGGCTTTGTCCTGTTCTTATTCAGAGTGCCTGCCTGCTGGGCTCTCTGTGGCTTTTGTGGGGCATTGCATTCTCGTGCAAAGTGTCCTAAATGTCCACAGTTGTAACACTCCTGTGGCTTTTGTGGGGGGCTGTTCCTGCCTTCATTTACCCATGCGGGGTTCTGGTGTGCCTTAACTGTGTGTATGTCTGCCTGCTCTTCCTCGGGTTTCCTAACTGTGGGTTTGTGTTGTACAGACTGCTCCCAGGCGCGGGACAATCTTTATAAAACCCATTTCTCATTGTGGGCTTCCTCTGAGGGGTCATAATTCGGACAGGCTTTTTGTCCTGCCTCGGTGGCATGGGAGATAAGGGTGCGGGTCCATTTGGCCATACCGTCTTGGGACAAATGGGCACGTTCTAAATTACCAAAAACTGCTGTGAAATGAATCCACAGGCGTTCAGCAAACGCTGTGGGGCGTTCTGTCTTTTTCTGCCTGCACTTATTCAGGCCTTCTATGGGGTCGCCTCTGTTGTAGCCAATCGCGTCTAGGATTGCTGCGTTCATTTCTACAAGGGTGCCTCCTCCTACATTCTGTGGGTCGGGAAGGGCCCTACGACCGAAGGGTCTAAACTCAAAACTGTGAGCTTCACGTGCTCACGCTCGTCCAGGCCGTACATGGTCGCCTGCTGCTTTACTCTGGCAAAGCAGTGGTGGGGATCTGAGGTGGGGAGGAACGGTTTGATTTTATCGCACGCGTCCCCTAATTGGGTCACTGTTAAGGGGGTGGTGTACAGAAATTCCGTGTCGTCCGATGTGGCTGTACGGTGGGTGGTGACTGGGTTCATTGGAGCCTGAACTATCTGCTCTGTGGGGGGTTGGGGCGCTTTTCTCTTCTGGGGCTTTCCCTGCGCACATGTTCCCTGAACATATCTCTGCGCTGTCTCACTCAATTCTTCCCAATCAGGGCCGTCTTCCTCATCTAACTGTGATCCAAAGGTTTCCTGGAATCCTTTTTGAACTGAAAGCAGAGATTGCAGTTCTGCAATCTGCTTCCGGCACTTTGCGTGGTCTAGTGAACTTTGTCTTTGCTCCGTGGTGGTAGTATGGAGTGCTCTTAACGCTGCCTTCAGGTCACTACACTGCCTCTGCAATGCCTCTACCTGCTTCTCTGTTTCCTCTCGTACCAGGACTGCACGTTGCGTGTCCTGATAGGCTTTTTCGTACTGGGTTTGGAAGCTGCTTAAGTGCACCAGACAAGACTGGTGTGGCCTCTTGGCATCATCCACCTCTCCGTCTTTTGCTGCTAACTTCCTCCTTAACTCTAGGTTCTCTTTCTCTATCTCACTCACATTGACCTTACTCATTTGATGTGCCTCCTCTATCTCTCTACGGAGCGTCCGAACGACCTCCTCTGTGCCTCGCAATTGTGCCAAACAGGACACGATTGCCATTGGCTTGCGAGCTTTTCCCAAGCTTCTCTTATGAATTTCGCTCGGGTTCTCCCACCAAGTATGTCCTATACTCCCGGGACCTGTTTCCTCATTTTCATAGAATTCACTCCAAAGGGGCCATCCTAGGGGTTCACATCTCCAAAAATCTGTCCTGGTCCACCCACGTCAACGCTACCACCAAGAAAGCACAACAGCGCCTATACTTCCTCAGGAAACTAAGGAAATTTGTCATGTCCACATTAACCCTTACTAACTTTTACAGATGCACCATAGAAAGCATCCTATCAGGCTGCATCACAGCCTGGTATGACAACTGCTCAGCCCAGGACCGCAAGAAACTTCAGAGAGTCGTGAACACCGCCCAGTCCATCACACGAACCTGCCTCCCATCCATTGACTCCATCTACACCTCCCGCTGCCTGGGGACAGCGGGCAGCATAATCAAAGATCCCTCCCACCCGGCTTACTCACTCTTCCAACTTCTTCCATCGGGCAAGAGATACAGAAGTCTGAGAACACGCACAAACAGACTCAGAAACAGCTTCTTCCCCACTGTCACCAGACTCCTGAATGACCCTCTTATGGACTGACCTCATTAACACTACACCCTGTATGCTTCATCCGATGCCAGTGCCTATGTAGTCACATTGTATATGTTGTGTTGCCCTATTATGTATTTTCTTTTATTCCCTTTTCTTCTCATGTACTTAATGATCTGTTGAGCTGCTCGCAGAAAAATACTTTTCACTGTACCTCGGTACACGTGACAATAAACAAATCCAATCCAATCCAGTCCTTTCCCTTTGAGGTACTTTCTGATTTCCTCTTCCCAAACGGGACACTGTCCTACTCTACTGCTGGTCGCTGCGATCACGAATTCCTCGGGGTTCATGAGGCGTTGCATTGCCTGCATTGCCATCTTTCCTCTCTAAATACTTCTCTTAAAATTTGGAACGAGGGGTAATAAGGCGCTGCTGTAATTACGGGTACGGCTTTCGCTATTTTCCCGAATACAAACCCCCGACATTTTTGTCGCATCAAAAAATCTATCAGTTTACCTTATCGCCCTGTTAGGTCCGCATGCATTAACACACTTCCGAATTATGAGGATTGATCAGAACTGCTTGAACACTTGTGGTTTTTCTGTTCCCAATTGGATTTCTAATTCAAATTTTGTGTTCTCCCGGAGTGGTTCAGCCACTTCTAGATCAGGTCCTGTCAAGATGTCGCCAGTAATATGTTGCTAACTTTTGGTTGGTTCAATTGGCTCTATTTTATAACCTTTGCTGTAGAGTCGCCAGGTATCTTTATGATACCGCCACGAGGTTCAAGTTCAAGTAATGATCAATAACTCAACACACTAATTAGTAAGATTCAAATCAATACACATTTATTATACACAGTAAATCGCTACTCATGCATAAACTCTACTTTCTAGGCTATTTCTATCACTAAAAGGCCTATACTTAGCTTCGGACTGGCCCACCAGGTCAGTGGAACAAATGGCCTTTCATTCAGGTCCTGAGTCTGCAGGATTCAAAAGCTGGTATGGACTGGTAGCTAGGAGCGCCTATCTCGTAGCGAGCATTGACTTTAGACTTACTTGTTTGGAGGCCGCTGGACAGTTCACTCTCAGGGGTTGCTTCGCGTTGCTGAGTGACCCTGTCAAGAAGGACGATTTGAACTTGGGGGCTTTACTTTATAGTCCCCAGGGGCTTCCCGCCCTTCGGGACGGACCCCGTACCTGGTTCCAAGTGATTGGACTACTTTCCGATCACTTGGATCGATTTCTCCAATCCTGGAGTCATTCCCTGATCGTTGGGCGGTCCCTGAATGTCTGTTGGTCTTCCTTTATCTTGGCTCCTGCTGGCGCCGAGGAGTCTGGCTTGGCTTTATTCACCTCAACTGGTGCCATTGTGCCCTGGAATCACTCATTACTATGCAGATGGCTGCTGCATTACTATGCAGATGGCTGCTGCATTACTATGCAGATGGCTGCTGGTTTTAGTGCTGTCTGGTTTCTTACAGGTTTCAATACACATGATTTCTGTATTTGCTAGTCTTTGTCTGTGTTGGCTGAATTTCCCTTCAGCCTTTGCGGTTCTCCATTTTAAGTCGGCAAGTGGCCATCTCAGGTGGCTACAAGACCAAGACTGCTATAGAAATGTTCAAAGTCCTGAGGCGTGTTGAGCAGGAGAAACGTTCCTCTGGTGGTAGGATCGATAGCCAGCAGGTGCAGCTTTAAGGTTATTGGCTACGGTATCAGAGTAGCGATAAGATGTTTGTTACTCAGTAAGTTATGATGTGGAAAGCACTGCTTAACAGGGTGGTGGAAACAGATTCAGAAGTAACTTCCAGCAGAAATTCAAAAATACTTTAAGGGAAAGAAATTGCACGGCTATCGGGAATGATTGTGCGGGCGGGACTGGCTGGATGGATCTTCTGAAGAGCCAGGAGCAGCATGATGAGCTGAATGAGTTTAATGACTCCATGGTGCTGTGTGCAGCAGGAGCTGGAGTCGACTGCAGTTTGTTGCCTCCATCTGGTGGTTCCAATATCACAGTGCAGTTCCCTCGAGATGGCATTGGACCTTAAAGCTCAGCAGAGTCATCGACAGGTCTTGTTTAGAACAAAGAACAAAGAAAAGAACAGCACAGGAACAGGCCCTTCAAGCCCGTGCCGACCATGCTGCCTGTCTACACTAAAATCTTCTACACTTCCTGGGTCCGTATCCTTCTATTCCCATCCTTTTCATGTATTTGTCAAGATGCTCCTTAAATGTCCCTATCGTCCCTGCTTCCACCACCAGTTCCAGGCACCCACTACCCTCTGCGTAAACTTGCCTCGTACATCTACTCTAAACCTTGCCCCTCGCACCTTAAACCTATGCCCCCTATGTGGTGATACACCACTGTACCTCCCTACCATTGTACATAGTATATAATAGTTGTGCGTAACGTGGCCCTGTAATACTGTGTATTGTACTGTAACTCTGCAGAGGTTCGGTCACTGGTAGGTAACCCAACCTGGCCACGGAGAGCTCCGCCTTAGCCACTCCCCCGGGAGTCAGTATAAGAACCTCTTCTGGGACAGGCCCCATTCTGTCTGGGGTCGTCTGTGTCGGGTAAGCCTCCCATGTAGTATATTAAAGCCTGAGTTAAAGTCTCACATGTCTTTGTGGTTCTTGACGCTTAGCGCATCACCCTAGTAATTGACCCCTCTACCCTGGGGAAAAGCCTCTGACTATCCACTCTGTCTATGCCCCTCATAATTTTGTAGACCTCTATCAGGTCTCCCCTCAACCTCCTTCGTTCCAGTGAGAACAAACCGAGTTTATTCAACTGCTCCTCATAGCTAATGCCCTCCATACCAGGCAACATTCTGGTAAATCTCTTCTGCACCCTCTCTAAAGCCTCCACATCCTTCTGGTAGTGTGGCGACCAGAATTGAACACTATACTCCAAGTGTGGCCTAACTAAGGTTCTATACAGCTGCAACATGACTTGCCAATTTTTATACTCAATGCCCCGGCCAATGAAGGCAAGCATGCCATATGCCTTCTTGACTACCTTCTCCATCTGTTTTGCCCCTTTCAGTGACCTGTGGACCTGTACACCTAGATCTCTCTGACTTTCAATACTCTTGAGGGTTCTACCATTCACTGTATATTCCCTACCTGCATTAGACCTTCCAAAATGCTTAACCTCACATTTGTCCGGATTAAACTCCATCTGCCATCTCTCCGCCCAAGTCTCCAAACGATCTAAATCCTACTGTATCCTCTGAGAGTCCTCATCGCTATCCGCAATTCCACCAACCTTTGTGTTGTCTCAAACTTACTAATCAGACCAGTTACATTTTCCTCCAAATCATTTATATATACTACGAACAGCAAAGGTCCCAGCACTGATCCCTGCGGAACACCACTAGTCACAGCCCTCCAATCAGAAAAGCACCCTTCCATTGCTACTCTCTGCCTTCTATGACCTTGCAGCTCACCCCTGATCCCGTGTGACTTCACATTTTGTACCAGTCTACCATGAAGGACCTTGTCAAAGGCCTTACTGAAGTCCATATAGACAACATCCACTGCCCTACCTGCATCAATCATCTTTGTGACCTCTTCGAAAAACTCTATCAAGTTCGTGAGACACGACCTTCCCTTCAGAAAACCATACTGCCTCTCACTAATACGTCCATTTGCTTCCAAATGGGAGTAGATCCTGTCTCGAAGAATTCTCTCCAGTAATTTCCCTACCACTGACGTAAGGCTCACCGGCCTGTAGTTCCCTGGATTATCCTTGCTACCCTTCTTAAACAGAGGAACAACATTGGCTACTCCAGTCCTCCAGGACATCACCTGAAGACAATGAGGATCCAAAGATTTCTGTCAACGCCTCAGCAATTTCCTCTCTAGCCTCCTTCAGTATTCTGGGGTAGATCCCATCAGGCCCTGGGGACTTATCTACCTTAATATTTTTCAAGACGCCCAACACCTCGTCTTTTTGGATCTCAATGTGACCCAGGCTATCTACACACCCTTCTCCAGATTCAACATCCACCAATTCCTTCTCTTTGGTGAATACTGCTGCAAAGTATTCACTTAGTACCTCGCCCATTTCCTCTGGCTTCACACGTAGATTCCCATGCCTATCCTTCAGTGGGCCAACCCTTTCCCTGGCTACCCTCTTGCTTTTTATGCATGTGTTAAAAGCCTTGGGATTTTCCTTAATTCTATTTGCTAACGACTTTTCGTGACCTCTTCTAGCCCTCCTGACTCCTTGCTTCAGTTCCTTCCTACTTTCCTTACATTCCACACAGGCTTCATCTGTTCCCTGCCTTCTAGCCCTGTCAAATGCCTCCTTTTTCTTTTTGACGAGGCCTACAATATCTCTCGTTATCCAAGGTTTCCGAAATTTGCAGTATTTATCCTTCTTCCTCACAGGAACATGCCAGTTCTGAATTCCTTTCAACTGACATTTGAAAGCGTCCCACATGTCAGATGTTGATTTGCCCTCAAACATCCTCCCCCAATCTAGGTTCTTCAGTTCCCGCCTGATATTGTTATAATTCGCCTTCCCCCAATTTAGCACATTCACCCTAGGACCACTCTTATCCTTGTCCACCAGCACTTTAAAACTTACTGAATTGTGGTCACTGTTCCCAAAATGCTCCCCAACTGAAACTTCTACCACCTGGTCGGGCTCATTCCCCAATACCAGGTCCAGTACAGCCCCTTCCCTAGTTGGACTATCTACATATTGTTTTAAGAAGCGCTCCTGGATGCTCCTTACAAACTCTGCCCCGTCTAAGACCCTGGCACTAAGTGAGTCCCAGTCAATATTGGGGAAGTTGAAGTCTCCCATCAGCACAACCCTGTTGTTTTTACTCTTTTCCAAAATCTGTCTACCTATCTGCTCCTCTATCTCCCGCTGGCTGTTGGGAGGCCTGTAGTAAACCCCCAACATTGTGACTGCACCCTTCTTATTCCTGATCTCTACCCATATGGCCTCGCTGCCCTCGGAGGTGTCCTCCCGCAGTACAGCTGTGATATTCTCCCTAACCAGTAGCGCAGCTCCGCCACCCCTTTTACATCCCCCTCTATCCCGCTTGAAACATCTAAATCCTGGAACGTTTAGCTGCCAATCCTGTCCTTCCCTCAACCAGGTCTCTGTAATGGCAACAGCATCATAGTTCCAAGTACTAATCCAAGCTCTAAATTCATCTGCCTTACCTGTAATACTTCTTTCATTAAAACATATGCACTTCAGGCCACCAGACCCGCTGTTTT
Source organism: Scyliorhinus torazame (assembly GCF_047496885.1). Lineage (NCBI taxonomy): Eukaryota > Metazoa > Chordata > Chondrichthyes > Carcharhiniformes > Scyliorhinidae > Scyliorhinus > Scyliorhinus torazame. The sequence continues at coordinate 338,261,827 of NC_092710.1, read as the reverse complement.
CAGCAACATCTCCCTGCTCTTCCTCAGAGCTATACTGGCCCTATTCCCTAGTTCTCCCTCAATGCTCTCACCTTCTGACCTATTGCTCCCGTGCCCATCCCCCTGCCATACTAGTTTAAACCCTCCCGTGTGACACCAGCAAACCTCGCGGCCAGGATATTTATGCCTCTCTGGTTTAGATGCAACCCGTCCATCTTATACAGGTCACACCTGCCCCGGAAGAGCTCCCAGTGGTCCAGATAACGGAAACTCTCCCTCCTACACCAGCTGTTTAGCCACGTGTTTATCTGCTCTATCTTCCTATTCCTAACCTCACTGGCGCGTGGCACAGGGAGTAATCCCGAGATTACAACCCTAGAGGTCCTGTCTTTTATCTTTCTGCCTAGCTCCCTGAACTCCTGCTGCAGGACCTCATGCCCCTTCCTGCCTATGTCGTTAGTACCAATATGTACAACGACCTCTGCCTGTTTGCCCTCCCCCTTCGGGATGCCCTCTACCCGTTCGGAGACATCCTGGACCCTGGCACAAGGGAGGCAACATACCATCCTGGAGTGTCACGTCCACAGAAGCGCCTATCTGTGCCCCTGACTATAGATTCCACTATGACTATTGCTCTTCTGCGCTTTGACCCTCCCTGCTGAACATCAGAGCCAGCCGTGGTGCTACTGCTCTGGCTGCTGCTGTTTTCCCCTGATAGGCTATCCCCCTGACAGTATCCAAAGGGGTATACCTGTTCGAGAGGGGGACAACCACAGGGGATTCCTGCACTGACTGCCTGCCCTTTCTGGTGGTCACCCATTTCTCTGCCTGCACCTTGGGTGTGACCACATTTATATAACTGCTATCTATGACGCTTTCCGCCACCTGCATGCTCCTAAGTGCATCCAATTGCTGCTCCAACCGAACCATGCGGTCTGTGAGGAGCTCCAGTTGGGTGCACTTTCTGCAGATGAAGCCATGACGCTGGAAGCCTCCCGGACCTGCCACATTTCACAGTCAGAGCACTGCAGCCCTCTAATTGACATTGCGTCAATTCATTAGTAAATTAAATTTAACATTTAAAACATTTTTTTTAAAGTTACTGTTAACTATATGTTTCCTGGGGGGGGGACTTTAGCACGGCATTGGATCCGGCACTGGACCGCTCCAGGTCTAGGACAGGTAGGAAGCCAGCGGCGGCTAAAGTGCTGAGGGGGTTTATGGACCAGATGGGCGGGGTGGACCCTTGGAGATTTGCAAGGCCGGGGGCTGGGGAATTTTCATTCTTCTCACATGTTCATAAGGCCTACTCCCGGATCGACTTTTTTATTATGAGTAGGGCGCTGATTGCGAGAGTAGAGGATACCGAGTACTCGGCGATAGCCATTTCGGATCAAGCCCCGCATTGGGTAGACCTAGAGCTGGGGGAGGAGAGGGACCAGCGCCCGTTGTGGTGCTTGGAGGTGGGGCTGTTGGCCGACGAGGAGGTGAGCGAGCGGGTCCGAGGAAGCATAGAGAGATACCTGGAGGCCACGATAACGGGGAGGTCCGAGTGGGGATGGTCTGGGCGGCGCTGAAGGCGGTGGCTAGGGGAGAGCTGATCTCCATTAGGGCCCACAAGGAGAGGAGAGAGCAGTGGGAGGGGGAGATGGTGAGGGTAGACAGGAGGTATGCGGAGGTGCCAGAGGAGGGACTGTTGAGGGAGAGGCGTAGCCTCCAGGCTGAATTCGACCTGTTGACCACCAGGAAGGCGGAGGTGCAGTGGAGGAAGGCCCAGGGGGCGATTTATGAATATGGGGAAAAGGCAAGTCGGATGCTGGCGCATCAGCTTCGGAAGTGGGACGCAGCTAGGGAGATCAGGGGAGTTAAGGATAGGGGAGGGAGTGTGGTGCGGAGTGGGGTTGGTATCAATGAGGTCTTCAGGGACTTTTATGAGGAACTGCATCAGTCCGAGCCCCCACTGGAGGAGGGAGGGATGGGCCACTTTCTGGACCAATTGAGGTTCCCGAAGGTGGAGGAGGGACTGGTGGCGGGATTAGGAGCCCCGATTGGGCTGGAGGAGCTGGCCAAAGGGATAGGGAGCATGCAGGCGGGGAAGGCACCGGGGCTGGATGGTTTCCCGGTCGAATTCTACAAGAAATATGTGGACCTGTTGGGCCCGTTGCTGGTTAGGACCTTCAATGAGGCAAGGGAGGGGGGCTTTGCCCCCGACGATGTCCCGGGCACTGATCTCCTTGATCCTGAAGCGGGACAAGGATCCCCTGCAGTGTGGGTCTTACAGACCGATTTCCTTGCTAAATGTAGATGCCAAGGTGCTGGCGAAGGTCTTAGCCACGAGGATTGAGGATTGTGAGCCGCAGATCATCCATGACGGGGTTCGTGAAGGGGGGGGCAGTTGAACGCGAATGTGTGGAGGCACCTGAACGTTATTATGATGCCGGCGAGGGAGTGGGAGGTGGAGATAGTGGTGGCGATGGACGCTGAGAAGGCCTTCGATAGGGTAGAGTGGGAGGTGCTGTAGAGGTTCGGGTTTGGGGAGGGGTTCGTCAGGTGGGTTAGGCTGTTGTACGAGGTCCTGATGGCGAGTGTGGCCATGAACAAGAGGAGGTCTGAGTACTTTCGGTTTTATCGAGGGACGAAGCAGGGGTGTCCCCTGTCCCCCCTGCTCTTCGCACTGGCGATTGAACCCCTGGCTATGGCACTGAGGGAGTCAAGGAACTGGAGGGGGTTGGTGCGGGGTGGGGAGGAGCATAGGGTGTTGCTCTATGAGGACGACTTGCTGCTGTATGTGGCGGACCCGGTGGGGGGGAATGCCGGAGGTAATGAGGATCCTCGGGGAGTTCGGGGATTTCTCAGGGTACAAGCTCAACAGTTGTTCGTGGTTCTCCCAGGGGACCAGGAGAGGGGGATTGGCTCCCACTAAAAAGGGCGGAGAGGAGCTTCAGGTATTTGGGGGTCCAGGTGGCCAGGAGCTGGGGGGCCCTGCATAGACTTAATTTCACGAGGCTCTAGTGGAGCAAATGGAGGAGGAGTGTAAGAGGTGGGACGCATTGCCGCTGTCCCTGGCGGGTAGGGTGCAGTCAGTTAAGATGACGGTGCTCCCAAGGTTTTTGTTCCTGTTCCAGTGCCTCCCCATTCTTATCCCGAAGGCCTTCTTTGGGCGGGTCAACAGGAGCATAACAGGGTTTGTGTGGGCGCAAGGGTCTCCGAGGATGAGAAGGGTTTCCTGGAGCGGAGTAGGAGTGGGGGGGCTGGCACTGCCCAACCTCTGTGGGTACTACTGGGCCGCCAATGTGGCGATGGTGCGCAAGTGGGTGATGGAGGGGGAGGTGGCTGCATGGAGGAGGCTGGAGATGGCATCTTGTGAGGGTACGAGTCTGAAGGCGCTGGCAACGGCGCCGCTGCCGCTCCCTCCAAGGAGGTATACCACGAGCCCGGTGGTGGCGGCTACCCTCAAAATCTGAGGGCAGTGGAGGCGGCACAGGGGGGAAGTGGTGGCCTGGGTGTGGACCCCAATATGGGGAACCACCAGTTTGTCCCAGGGAGAATAGATGGAGGATTTTCGGGGTGGCACAGGGCAGGGATAAGAAGGTTGGGGGACCTGTTTGTGGACGGGACGTTCGCGAGCCTGGGTGAGCTGGAGGAGAAATATGGGCTCCCCTGGGGAACACCTTTAGGTACTTACAGGTAAGGGCGTTTGCCAGGTGGCAAGTGGTGCAATTCCCGCTGCTGCTGCCACGCACGGTACAGGACAGGGTGCACTAGGGTGTGTGGGTTGGAGAGGGGAAGATCTCGGCAACTTACCAGGTGATGCAGGAGGAGGAGGAGGCCTCAGTGGTGGAGTTGAAAGGTAAGTGGGAGGAGGAGTTGGGGGAGGAGATCCAGGAGGGGACGTGGGCAGATGCCCTGGGAGGGTGAACTCTTCCTCTTCGTGCGTGAGGCTCAGCCTCATACAGTTTAAGGTGCTGCACAAGGCACACATGACCGGGACAAGGATGAGCCGGTTTCTTGGGGGTGAGGACAGGTGTGTTAGGTGCTCAGGGAGCCCAGCAAACCACACCCATATGTTCTGGGCATGCCCAGCGCTGGAGGAGTTTTGGAAGGGCGTAGCGAGGACGGTGTCGAGGGTGGTGGGATCCAGGGTCAAACCGGGCTGGGGGCTCGCAATATTTGGGGTTGCAGGGGAGCCGGGAGTGCAGGAGGCGAAAGAGGCCGGTATTCTGGCCTTTGCGCCCCTGGTAGCCCGGCGAAGGATTCTTCTTCAGTGGAAGGATGCGAGGCCCCCCAAGTGTGGAATCCTGGATCAGCGATATGGCAGGGTTCATTACATTGGAGAGGGTGAAATCTGCCTTCAGGGAATCGGTGCAAGGGTTTTTGAGGCGGTGGCAACCGTTCTTGGACTTCCTGGCAGAGCGGTAGACAATGGTCAGCAGCAGCAACCTGGGGGGGGGGGGTTCTATTTTATTTTTGTTGTCTACACTGGGGATCTGAGGGGGTGTATATATTTGCTATGTGTTCATTTGGGGTGTTAATTTATTATTTATGTATAGGGGAGGGGGGCACGGGGGTAGTTTTGTTTTGTATTTAATTCTATTGGGTTCTTTTTTCATTTTGTTGTTGATATTTTGTGAAAACTTCAATAACATTTTAAAAAAAACTATCTGTTTCCTAGCACTAGATTTCTACTATAAATGTGAAAGCTAAATACAGTATTCTCCGATCTTTAGCTTAGATACCCCTCTAAATTATAATTAAGTAATTATGTTTAATTAGTTTAACAATGCTTAATTTTTAAATTTAGTGTAGATTCCCAACCAGCCAATCAGGTCCCCCCCCCCTCCCCACAATTTGAAAAGCTAATAAAAATAAAAATGAATAAAAATCACTTATCTTCCCAGGTTCTCAGATGCTCTCTGGTTCTTTCCCTGCAGATTAAAAGTTACAGGCTAGAAGAAAGAGAGAGAACAAAACTGTAGGGAAAAAGCACCTTCTCTCACTCTGCACCGAATTACCTCACTGCACCAAATTACCAAGTTCCAAATTCCTACTCTGGATGTGTCTCACTCCGGCTGTGTCTCCTTCACTTGCGCAGAGCTAGTGTATGTGTGATGGTGGCAGCATTAGAACAGTACAGCACAGTACAGGCCCTTCAGCCCACAATATTGTGCCAACCATTTATCCTAATCTAAGATCAACCTAACGTACACCCCTTCAATTTACTGCTGTCCATGTGCCTGTCTAAGAGTCGCTTAGACTCTGACTCCATCACCTCTGCTGGCAGTGCATTCCACACACCCACCACTCTCTGTGTAAAGAACCTACCTCTGACATCTACCCTATACCTTCCTCCAATCACCTTAAAACTATGTCCCCTTGTGACAGCCATTTCCACCCTGGGGAAAAGTCTCTGGCTATCCACTCTATCCATGCCTCTCATTACCTTGTACACCTCTATCAAGTCACCTTTCTTCCTTCTTCGCTCCAGTGAGAGAAGCCCGAGCTCCCTCAACCTTTCTTCATAAGTCATGCCCTCCAGTCCAGGCAGCATCCTGGTAAATCTCCTCTGTACCCTCTCCAAAGCATCCACATCCTTCCTATAATGAGGCGACCAGAACTGAACACAATATTCCAAGTGTGGTCTAACTCGGGTTTTATAAAGCTGCAGCAAAACCTTACGGCTCTTAAACTCAAGCCCCCTGTTAATGAAAGCCAACACACAATAAGCCTTCTTAACAACCCTCTCAACCTGGGTGGCAACTTTATGGGATCTATGTACATGGACTCCAAGATCCCTCTGTTCCTCCACACTTCCAAGAATCCTGCCTTTAACCCTGTATTCAGCATTCAAATTCGACCTTCCAAAATGAATCACTTCACATTTATCAAGGTTGAACTCCATCTGCCACTTCTCAGCCCAGCTCTGCATCCTGCCAATGTCCTGTTGTAACCTGCAACAACCCTCAACACTATCGACAACTCCACCAACCTTTGTGTCATCAGCAAACTTACTAACCCACCCTTCCACTTCCTCATCCAAGTCATTTAGAAAAACCACAAACAGCAGAAGTCCCAGAACAGATCCCTGCGGGACACCACTGGTCACCGACTTCCAGGCGGAATACTTTCCACCCACTACCACTCGCTGTCTTCTTTCGGCCAGTCAATTCTGTATCCAGACAGCCAAATTTCCCTGTATCCCTTGCCCCCTAACTTTCTGAATGAGCCTACCATGGGGAACCTTATCAAATGCCTTACTGAAATCCATCTTCACCACATCCACTGCCCGACCTTCATCAATGTGTCTCGTCACATCCTCAAAGAATTCAATGAGGCTTGTGAAGCATGACCTGCCCCTCACAAAGCCATGCTGACTATCTTTAATCAAACTATGTTTTTCTAAATAATCATAAATCCTATCTCTCAGAATCCTTTCCAACATTTTGCTCACCACAGATGTAAGACTGATGGGTCTGTAATTCCCAGGGATTCCCCTATTCCCTTTCTTGAACAGGGGAACAACATTTGCCTCCCTCCAATCATCCGGTACTACTCCACTGGAGAGTGAGGACGCAAAGATCATCGCCAACGGCGCAGCAATCTCCTCCCTCGCTTCCTGTAGTAACCTTGGGTATATCCCATCAGGCCCAGGGGACCTATATATCCTGATGCTTTTCAAAGTTTCCAGCACATCCTCCTCCTTAATATCAACCTGTTTGAGTCTATTAACCTGGTTCACACTGTTCTCTTAGGGCAACAAGGTCCCTCTCTATAGTGAATATTGAAGCAAAATATTCATTTAGGGCCTCCCCCATCTCCGCAGACTCGAGGCACAAGTTCCCTCCACTATCCCTGATCGGCCCTACTCTCACTCTGATCATCCTCTTATTTCTCACATACGTGTAGAACGCCTTGGGGTTTTCCCTAACCCTTCCCGCCAGGGCTTTTTCATGCCCCTTTCTTGCTCTCCTCAGTCCATTTTTGAGTTCCTTCCTGGATACCTTGTAACCCTCTAGAGCCGAGTCAGATCCTTGCTTCCTCAACCTTACATAAGCTTCCTTCTTCCTCTTGACTAGAAGCTCCACTTCACTTGTCATCCAAGGCTCCTTCACCTTACCATTCCTTCCTCGTCTCAGTGGGACAAAGCTATCCAGCACCCGCAGCAAGTGCTCCTTGAACAACTCCCATATTACTGTTGTGCATTTCCCCAAGAACAATTGTTGCCACTTTATGCTCCTCAGCTCCCGTCTAATTGCAGTATAATTCCCCCCCCCCCCCCAATTAAATACCTTCCCATACTGTGTTCCTATCGCTCTCCATGACTATGGTAAAGGTCAAGGAGTTGTGGTCACTGTCACCGAAATGCTCTCCCACCGAGACATCTGACACCTGGCCTGGTTCGTTGCTGAGCACCAAGTCCAATATGGCCTCCCCCCTAGTCGGCCTATCTACATATTGAGTCAGGAATCCTTCCTGTACACACCTGACAAAATCTGCTCCATCCAAACCATTTGCACTGAGGAGGTTCCAGTCAATATTAGGGAAGTTGAAGTCACCCATGACAACAACTCTGTTACTTCTGCACTTTTCCAAGATCTGCCGCCCAATCTGTTCCTCTATCTCTCTGCTGCTATTGGGGGGGGGGGGTCTATAGAAAACTCCCAATAAAGTGACTGCTCCTTTCTTGTTTCTGACTTCCACCCATTCTGACTCAGTAGACAAACCCTCCTCAACTACCTCCTTTTCTGCAGCTGTGATGCACTCCCTAACAGTGCCACTCCCCCTCCTCTTTTACTTCCCTCCCTATTCTTCTGAAAACATCTAGATCCCGGAACATCGAACAACCATTCCAGCCCCTGTGAAATCCATGCCTCCGTAATGGCCACACCATCGTAGTTCCAAGTACTGATCCATGCTCTAAGTTCATCTCCCTTATTCCTGACACTCCTTGCATTGAAACAGACACACTTTAACCCATTCCACTGAGTGCAACTTTGCTCTATCAACTGTCTATCCTTCCTCACAGACTTGCTGCATACTATTTATGCCTGTTCAACAGCTACCCTATCCTCTGATCCATAGCTCTGGTTCCCATCACCCTACCAAACTAGTTTGAACCCTCCCAAAGAGCTTCAGCAAACCTCCCACCCAAGATATTGGTGCCCCTCCAGTTTAGGTGCAATCCGTCCTTCATGTACAGGTCCCACCTTCCCCAGAATATATACCAACGATGCACATATCTGAAGCCTTCCCTCCTGCACCAGCCCTGTAGCCACGTGTTCAGCTGCACTCGCTCTCTGTTCCTTACCTCATTTGCACGTGGCACCGGTAGTAATCCTGAGATCACTCCTCTGCTTGTCCTGCTCTTTAGCTTCCAATCTAACTCCCTAAAATCACTTTTTATATCCTCATCCCTTTTCTTAGCTATGTCCTTGGTGCCTATGTGCACCACGACTTCTGGTTGCTCCCCGCTAAGAATCCTGTAGACTCGATCTGAGACATCCCTGGCCCTGGCACCCGGGAGGCAACATACCTTCCGGGAGTCTCGCTCGCGACCACAGAATCTCCTATCTATTCCCCTAACTATTGTGTCTCCTATCACTATTGCTTTTCTATTCTCCTCCCTTCCCTTCTGAGCCACAGAGCCAGACTCAGTGCCAGAGACCTGGCCGCTAGGGCCTTCCCCCGGTAGGTCATCCCCCCCAACAGCATCCAAAACGGTATACTTGTTTTGAAGGGGAATGGCCACGAGGGAGCCCTGTCTACCTGCTCATTTCTTTCCTCTGACTGTAACCCAGCTACTCTTGTCCTGTACCTTGGGTGTGGCTATCTCCCTGTAACTCTTCTCTATCCCGGATGATCCAAAGTTCATCCAGTTCATCATTGATCAGTGATGTTTAATACTGTGAGTTCCAAGGTCAAAGGAGTCTGCAGTGTTGTGGCAAAACATTTCATACAGCATGGTCCCTTCAAAGTGCTGGCAGCGTTTTACCTGGATGTCACTGAGCAGGAGCAAGAAATGTAAGCAGAACCTGAAGTTTACAGATGGATTATGAAATGAACAAGGGAAACTTTAAGATGTCAAGAGGGAGGTCGGACTGGAGGGAGGGAGCACAGCATGAAAGATAGAGATGAGAAGGGGGGGGTGAGGAATAGGGTTGGGCCAGGCTATACTGCCATCATGTCTGGAGGAGGAGAATTTTCACTTTAGTGCAATGGGGAATTGGATGGTTAGGCAAAGGTAGATAGATTTTTGAACAGTAAAGGAATTAATGGTTATGGTGGCCGGGCGAATAAGTGGAGCTGAGTCCACAAAAAGATCAGCCATGATCTCATTGAATGACAGAGCAGGCTCGAGGGGCCAGGTGGCCTACTCCTGCTGGTTCTTGTGAAAAGGAGGCCTGTGGTGATCAGGCAGACATCAAACTGTTGTGAAGGTGATGAGAAGTAGGAGACCTCCAAGGAAGACATTGGAAAATCAAATTCAAGGGTGAAAATTTCAGCAGGAACTAAGAGAAGGTGGAACGAAAGAGAAAATGCTGGAAAATCTCAGCAAGTCTGGCAGCGTCTGTAGGGCAAGAAAAGAGCTGACGTTTCGAGTCCAGATGAACCTTTGTCAAAGCTAACAGAGAAAGTGGGAAATATTTATACTGTGGAGTGAGAATGAAAGATGAATCATAGCCACAGAAACCCAGGGAAACCGGGTGCGAATGGCCAAAGAGACCAAGGGGAAAGAGTGCTAATGGCAGTCCCCAGAGAGGACAAAAAGTATGAAAGGTCAAACAGCAGGGAAACTAACATCAGAAGGTGAACTGTAGATGTGGGGGGAGGGGAAGGGGGAGCAAAGAGGAGAAAGGTGAAGGAAAGGTAGATAAGATTGAGGGGGGTGTTTAAATATATATTAAGAAAGAAAGAAATGGTAAAAGACAGTTAAAATGAAATGGGATGAAAACAAATGGGTCGTTCCCCTCAGTAACAAGTATACCGTTTTGGATACTGTTGTGGGTGGCGACCTCTCAGGGGTAAGCCACTTTGAACGGATCTCCAGCACTGAGTCCGTCCTTGTGGCTCAGAAGGGAAGGAGGGAGATCAGGAGAGCAATAGTTCATAGAATCATAGAATTTACAGTGGCAATTCGGCCCATCGAGTCTGGGAGTCTGGCCCACCGGCTCTCGGAAAGAGCACCCTACCCAAGCCCACACTCCCACCCTAGCCCCATAACCCAGTAATCCCACCCAACACTAGGGGCAATTTTGGACACTAAGGGCAATTTAGCATAGCCAATCCACCTAACCAGGACATCTTTGGACTGTGTGAGGAAACCGGAGCACCCGGAGGAAACCCACGCACACACGGGGAGGATGTGCAGACTCCGCACAGACAGTGACCCAAGCCGGAATCGAACCTGGGACCCTGGTGCTGTGAAGCAACTGTACTAACCACTATTGGGGACTCGATAGTTAGAGGGACAGATAGACGGTTCTGTGGCAGCGAAAGAGACTCATGGATGGTATGTTGCCTCCCGGGTGCCAGGGTCCGTGACGCCTCGGTCCGTGTTTTCAGAATCCTTAAAGGGGAGGGGGAAGACTCACAAGTCGTGGTACACATCGGTACCAACGACATAGGTAAGAGAAGTGACGGGGATTTAAAACAGGAATTTAGGGAGCTAGGGTGGAAGCTGAGAGCCAGGACAAACCATGTTGTCATCTCTGGTTTGTTGCCGGTGCCACGTGCTAGCGAGGTGAGGAACAGGGAGAGAGTGCAGATAATTCCCGTAACAGCCTACCCGAACAGGTGCCGGAATGTGGCGACTAGGGGCTTTTCACAGTAACTTCATTTGAAGCCTACTTGTGACAATAAGCCATTTTCATTTTTCATTTTCATAAACACGTGGCTGCAGGGATGGTGTAGGAGGGAGGGTTTCAGGTACGTGGATAATTGGAGCACATTCTGGGGAAGGTGGGACCTGTACAGACAGGATGGTTTGCACCTGACTAGAGGGGCACCAATATCCTGGGAGGGAAATTTGCTACGGCTCTTCGGGGGGGTTTAAACTAATTTGTCAGGGGGATGGGAAAACGAGCTGTAGTCCAGAAGCCAGTGTTGAGAGTAGTGAGGTACTGAGGAGGGTGTCAAGGTCGCAGGAGTGTACCGGCAGACAGAAAAGTGGGTTGAAGTGTGTCTACTTCAATGCAAGGAGAATCCCGAATAAGGGAGGTGAACTTGGAGCGTGGATCGGTACTTGGGACTATGATGTTGTGGCCATTACGGAGACATGGTTAGAACAGGGACAGGAATGGTTGGAAGTTCCGGGGTATAGATGTTTCAGTAAGAGTAGGGAAGGTGGTAAAAGAGGTGGAGGAGTAGCATTGTTAATCAAGGATAGTTTAACGGCGGCAGAAAGGCAGTTTGAAGGGGATCTGCCTACTGAGGGAATATGGGCCAAAGGTAGAAATAGGAAAGGAGCGGTCACATTGTTAGGAATTTTGTATAGGCCCCCAAATAGTAATAGAGATGTGGAGGAAGAAATTGCGAAACAGATTATGGATAGTGTGGTAGTGTGTGTAGAGGTATTACGGTACCTGGTAATGCTGGAACACCATTGGTAGATATTGTATATTTCCTATTGGTCAAGCTGTATGGTAGCTCCACCCTGCAAGGTGGGATATAAGAACCCGTGCCGCCCCAGCAGCCTTCATTCTGTACCTGAGCTGCTGGGGGAAACATATAGCTTATTAAAGCCTTCAGTTGGACTACAACCTCGCTTTAGTGGTCATTGATCGTGCATCAATTTAATAAACTAGATTTAAAAGGATGGAGCTCCGAATCAAGCCGGAGTGTCTACAACTCAGCACCCACGCGGCGAACTGAGCGGCAATCTTGAAGCACTGGCTGTCGTGTTTTAAAGGATATCTCGGCACGGACGAAAACACACCCATGGGAGAACAGAAAATGCAAGTCCTGCACTTGAGGGTGAGCCCGGAAATTTACACCCTCATCGAGGACGCGGAAGACTTCGATGCAGCAATAGAGCTGCTAAAAGGACATTAAATTCGCCCGGTAAACCAGGTCTACGCCCGACATCTTCTAGCAACGAGGCGACAAATCCCTGGGGAATCGCTGAAAGAATTCTTCCGTGCATCCTGGTGTTGGGGAGAAACTGCAGCTGCCTGCAAGTTTTGGCGAGCAACCACACAGAACTCTTGATCCGGGACGCTTTTGTGGCAGGTATGCTATCCTCCCAAATCCACCAGCGATTGCTGGAAAAAGACACCCTCGGCCTCAAGGAGGCACGGCCCTTGCAGGCTCCCTGGATGAGGCCTCCAGAAACACCCTCGCTTACGTTCCCGACCGGAGAGCTTCATAAACCCCGACACGGTAAGGCGCTGTTCTCTCCTCATCCACCCCAATCAAAAAATCTCCCTGGCCTCCGGTTCCCACTCAGTAGAGATAAAGGGGTTTTGTGTAGCAAACCTCACAGTCCAGGGAAGGGAGTTTAAAAATTACCGGCTCTACGTCCTTCCCCACCTCTGCGCAGCTACACTCCTAGGTTTAGACTTCCAGTGTAATCTCAAAAGTCTAACTTTCAAATTCGGCGGCCCCATACCCCCCCTCACTGTCTGCGGCCTCGCGACCCTCAAGGTCGATCCGCCTTCCCTGTTTGCGAACCTCACCCCGGATTGCAAACCCGTCGCCACCAGGAGCAGACGCTACAGTGCCCAGGACCAGATCTTTATTAGGTCAGAGGTCCAAAGGCTAATGCGGGAAGGAGTCATTGAAGCCAGTAACAGGCCCTGGAGAGCTCAAGTAGTGGTGGTAAAGACCGGGGAGAAGCATAGGATGGTCATCGACTACAGTCAGACCATCAACAGGTTTACGCAGCTGGACGTGTACCCGCTCCATCGCATATCTGACCTGGTAAACAGGATCGCGCATTATAAGGTCTTCTCCATGGTGGATCTCAAGTCCGCTTACCACCAGCTCCCCATCCGCACTAGTGACCGCAAATACACTGCCTTCGAGGCAGACGGGCGGCTCTATCACTTCTTAAGGGTTCCCTTCGGTGTCACCAACGGGGTCTCGGTCTTCCAGCGCGAGATGGACCGAATGGTTGACCGGTACGGTTTACGGGCAACATTCCCATATCTCGATAATGTCACCATCTGCGGCCATGACCAGCAGGACCATGACACCAACCTCCGAAAATTCCTCCAGACCACAAAGATCCTTAACCTTATATATAATAAGGATAAATGCATGTTTAGCACCGACCGCCGAGCAATCCTCGGCTACGTAGTGCGAAATTGAGCTATAGGCCCCGAACCTGAATGCATGCGCCCCCTTATGGAGTTCCCCCTCCCTCACTGCTCCAAGGCCCTGAAGTGCTGCCTAGGGTTTTTCTTTTACTATGCCCAGTGGGTCCCCAACTATGCGGACAAGGCCCGTCCCCTGATCCAATCCACAGCTTTTCCCCTGTCGATAGAGGCCTGCCAGGCCTTCAGCCGCATCAAAGCAGACATTGCAAAGGCCACGATGCACGCCATCGACGAGTCCCTCCCCTTCCAGGTCGAGAGCGACGCGTCTGACGTAGCTCTGGCGGCCACCCTCAACCAAGCGGGCAGACCCATGGCCTTCTTCTCACGTACCCTCCATGCACCGAAATCTGCCACTCCTCAGTCGAAAAGGAGGCCCAGGCCATATTAAAAGCTGTGCGACATTGGAGGCATTACCTGGCTGGCAGGAGATTCACTCTCCTCACTGACCAACGGTCATTTCATGTTCGATAATGCACAGCGGGGCAAGATAAAAAACGATAAGATATTGCGGTGGAGGATCGAACTCTCCACCTACAACTACGAGATCTTGTATCGTCCCGGGAAGCTAAACGAGCCTCCTGATACCCTGTCCCGCGGCACATGTGCCACCGCACAAGTGGACCGCCTCCGAGCCCTCCACGAGGACCTCTGCCACCCGGGGGTCACTCGCTTTTTCCACTTTATCAAGACCCGCAACCTGCCCTACTCCACTGAGGAGGTCAGAACAGCAACCAGGGACTGCCAAATTTGCGTGGAGTGCAAACCGCATTTCTACCGGCCAGAGAAAGCGCACCTGATAAAGGCTTCCCGTCCCTTTGAACGCCTCAGCATGGACTTCAAAGGCCCCCTCCCCTCCACCGACTGCAACACGTACTTCCTGAACGTGATTGACGAGTACTACCGGTTTCCATTCGCCATCCCCTGCCCCGACATGACCGCAACCAACGTCATCAAGGCCCTCCATAGCATCTTTGCACTGTTGGGGTTCCTCACTTACATACATAGTGGTAGGGGGTCCTCCTTTATGAGCGACGAACTGCGTCAATTCCTGCTCAGCAAGGGCATCGCCTCGAGCAAGACAACCAGTTACAACCCCCGGGGTAAGGGCCAGGTAGAGAGGGAGAACTGAATGGTCTGGAAGACCGTTCTGCTGGCCCTACGGTCCAGGAATCTCCCAGTCTCCCGCTGGCAGGAAGTCCTCCTGGATGCCCTCCACTCCATCCGGTCACTGCTTTGTACCACAACCAACCAAACACCTCATGAACGTCTCCTTGTCTTCCCCAGGAAGTCCTCCTCTGGGACCTCGCTCCCGACCTGGCTGGCAGCTCCCGGACCCATCCTGTTCCGAAAACCGGTGCAGGCGCACAAGTCGGACCCGTTGGTCGAGAGGATCCATCTTCTCCACACAAACCCCCAGTACGCCTACATGGCGTACCCCGAAGGCCGACAAGATACGGTCTCCCGCTGGAGCCCCACGCACACCCCAGCCTCCAGTCCCACCCTCCCTCCCACCAGTGCACCTTACAGGAGGATCGGTCCTTCCGCCGGCCCCATCTCGGCCCCCCCACCCACCGACGCACCCCGCAGGCGCTCCCTTCCCAGGTCAACCGTTTTCCCCACCAGCGCCATCTAGGGGTGTTGAAGCTGTCACAGAGATCGAGGCCACGCCCCCGGAATCACAGACGCCCGAGCCTCCACCGGAGTCACCGCCGAAGCTTTGACGATCACAGAAGCCGACCAGGGCCCCCGATCGACTGATTGCTTAATTTTAAAGTGTATAGTTAATTATAAATAGAATTGTAAATAGTTACAAAACCCTGTATGGAGGTATTACGGTACCTTCATAACTATAATTTCTACCACATTACCATGTTGTAATATCAGGCCACCACCCCCGCCGGACTCTTTTTTTAACAGGGGATGAATGTGGTAGTCTGTGTAGAGATATTATGGTACCTGGTAATGCTGGAACACCATTGGTAGATATTGTATGTTTCCTATTGGTCAAGCTGTATGGTAGCTCCGCCCTGCAAGGTGGGTATAAGAGCCTGTGCCGCCCCAGCAGCCTTCATTCTGTACCTGAGCTGCTGGGGGAAACATCCAGCTTATTAAAGCCTTCAGTTGGACTACAACCTCGCTTTAGTGGTCATTGATCGCACACTTGAGGGCCGTGTCAACAACTGTAGGTGGGAAATCACGGTTGAGGAAGAAGGAACACATTTTCGAAGCACCATTTTGGAAAGTGGCATCATCGGATCAAATGCAACGGAGGCGAAGGAGCTGAGAGAAAGCGATGGAGTCCTTAACAGGGTGTAGGGTGCGAAGAGCTGTAGTCCAGATATCTGTGGGAGTCAGTGGAAATGGACACAGAAAGATCAAGGAAGGGAAGGGAAGTGTCTGAGATGGACCAGGTGAAAGTGATGGAGGGGTGGAAACTGGAAGCGAAGTTGATAAATTTTTCCAGGTCTGGACGAGAGCATGAAGCGGCACCAAAATGGGCACATTCAGGACCCTGACCTTCCCGCTGCTTGCCGTTTTAACACAAGACCCTGCTCCCATGCCCACATGTCTGTTCTTGGCTTGCTGCAATGTTCCAGTGACGCTCAACGTAAACTGGAGGAACAACATCTCATCTTCCGATTCGGCACGCTACAGCCTTCCGGTCTCAACATCGAATTTAACAACTTCAGATGATCAGCTCTACCCCACCTCGACCCATTTGTTTTCATCCCATTCCATTTTAACTGTCTTTTACCATTTCTTTCTTTCTTAATATATATTTAACCCCCCCCCCACCTCAATCTTATCCATCTTTCCTTAACATTTCTCCTCTTTGCTTCCCCCTTCTCCTCCCCCCACATCTACAGTTCATCCTCTGATGTTAGTTTCTCTGCTGTTTGTCCTTTCACATCTTTTGTTCTCTCTGGGGACTGACATTAACACTCTTTCCTGTGGTTTCTGTGGCCATTAACTGAACTCTATGAAAATGCAACTAGAAAATCAGAACAAGTCCAGTGAAGAATTGAATGTGGGGAATAAGAGCTTGTAGAAGGGAAACTTGGCAATGAGAAATTAGCCAGTGGTCAAAACATTGAAATTGGCACAGAATCAGCAATTCAGACAAAGTAAGAAACTGAGATTACGTTCCAGAACAAGATTGGTCACGCAAATGGAAAAGCCCACGCACCAAAATAATAAAATGGTCGATGAAAAACATGCTGAATTGAAATACTGGGTAAAGAAGAAATGTTATTTAAGAAGGGTTGCAAGGATAATCTGGGTAATTATAGGCCAGTGAGCTTGACGTCAGTGATAGTGAAATTGTTGGAAAAGATTCTCAGAGATAGGATCTGTGCACATTTGGAAGTGAATGGTCTTATTAGTGACAGACAGCATGGTTTTGTATGACAGAGGTCATGCCTCACTAATTTGAATTAGTTTTTTGAGGAGGTAACAAAAATGATTGACGAGGGAAGGGCTGTGCATGTTGTCTGCATGGACTTTAGTAAAGCATTTGATAAGGCCCTTCATGGGAGGCTGGTGCAAAAGATTAAATCACATGGGGTCAGGGGTGAACTGGCTGGATGGATCCAGAACTGGCTTGGCCATAGAAGACAGATGGTGGCAGTGGAAGGGTGTTTTTCCGAATGGAGGTCTGTAACTAGTGGTGTTCCGCAGGGATCGTACTGGGACCTCTGCTCTTTATAATATATATAAATGACTTGGAAGTCAGCGGGTCTGATTAGCAAGTTTGCGGACGACACTACGATTGCAGGAGTTGTGGATAGTGATGAAGATTGTCAGAGAATACAACAGGGATATAGATAGGCTGCAAAAGTGCGCAGAGAAATGGCAGATGGAATTTAACCCAGACAAATGCGAGGTGATGCATTTTGGTAGATCCAATTCTGGTGGGAGCTATAAAATAAATGGCAGAACCATCAGGAGCACAGAGACACAGAGACACAGAGGTCTGGGCGTGCAGGTCCACAGATCCAACTTCACAGCTCAAACAAATGATTCCCACCTACAGGGGCCACCTTGACACTGCCCCCAGCTTAAAATGCTGACGGAATTGCTGCCATATTTTCATGGTGGAGGGCTAACTGCAAAATACTCGCTCTTCCCAAAATTTAGTTTATACCCTGAAAAGGAGCCAAACCTCCTTTTTAAAAAAAATAATTTTATTCAAGGCGCTTTCAATTTTATACAAATCACAAAATACAATCATCTTTGTACAACTATCGTGCCACCCCACTCCCTTAAAACACCCGTTTTATAGCTAAACAATAAAACAGTAAGAACTATAACACAAAACAACCCCCCCCCATACCCGCAGACGTTCATAGATCCTTAAATAAGGAAATGAACAACCTCCACCTTGAGGGGAACCCCTCCTCCAACCCCCGAAAGGCAAATGTTATTTTCTCCGAAGAACAAAGAAAAGTACAGCACAGAACAGGCCCTTCGGCCCTCCAAGCCCGTGCCGACCATGCTGCCCGTCAAAACTACAATCTTCCACACTTCCGGGGTCCATATCCCTCTATTCCCATCCTATTCATGTATTTGTCAAGATGCCCCTAAATGTCCCTACCGTCCCTGCTTCCACCACCTCCTCCCGCACCGAGTTCCAGGCACCCACTACCCTCTGTGTAAAACACTTGCCTCGTGCATCTCCTCTAAACCCTGCCCCTCGCACCTTAAACCTATGTCCCCTAGTAATTGACCCCTCTACCCCGGGGAAAAGTCTCTGACTATCCACAATGTCTATGCCCCTCATAATTTTGTAGACCTCTATCAGGTTGCCCCTCAACCTCCTTCGATCCAGTGAGAACAAACCAAGTTTATTCAACCTCTCCTCATAGCTAATGCTATAAGGAGATGCAGATGCAGGAACCATGGAAAATTGGCCAGCTCATTCCCAATAAAATCCCTAATCTGTAATAGCCAAAACCCTTTCCCCTTTAGCAACTGAAACTTCTCCAATTCTCCCAACTCTGCAAACCTACCCTCCACAAATAAACCCCTAAACCTCTCTATCCGCTCCCATGCCCTGCCGTTACGTCCAACCCTGCTGGAATAAATCTTGTGATTGCCACAGATCGGTGCCCACAACCACATGTCCTCAATCTTAAAATGCTGCCTGCACTGATTCCAGGCCCTGTACATGGCTACCACCGACTGGTGGAGTACCGAGCCGGTGAGAATGGAACGGGCACCATCACCAATGCCCTCGGACTTGTCCCCCTACACAATGCTTCCTTCATCTGCCCCCACACCACCCCTCCTCCACGACCCACGTCCGCACCTTCTCGCCGTTCGCCGCCCAGTAATACTTCCACGTTTGGCAGAGCGTTACCCCCTCCACCTATCCCTAGCCAGCCTTACCCCCTCCACCTATCCCTAGCCAGCCTTACCCCCTCCACCTATCCCTAGCCAGCCTTACCCCCTCCACCTATCCCTAGCCAGCCTTACCCCCTCCACCTATCCCTAGCCAGCCTTACCCCCTCCACCTATCCCTCTCTAAAAATACCCTCTGAATCCAGGACCCCTTTCCCGTTCATATAAAGTCTGTGATCATCCGGTTTACCCTCCCAAAAAATGACTTAGCCACAATAATTGGCAGATTCTGACAAACAAACAAAAACCTCGGGGGAACCATCACCTTCACGGTCTGGACCCGCCCCGCCAATGATAATGGGAGAACATTTAGATTAACCAAATTAAATTGACATAGCTGAGCCCAAATATGTGCGGCCTGTATCCCCAGGTAATGAAAGCTTGACTTAACCAACCGAAACGGTAACTTCTCCAACCCCCTCCCTTGTACCTGAGCCTTGACCGTGAACACCTCGCTCTTTCCTACATTAAGCTAATCCCTCGAAAACGACTCAAAGTTTGTCAGAATCCCCATAATCCTCTCTATGCTAGTAATCGGGTCCGAGACACGGAGCAGGCGGTCGTCTATTTTACATCCCTCCATCAGACCCCTCACATTCTTCTAAACTCCAGCGAGTATAAGCCCAGTCTCTCCTCGTACATCAACCCTTTCATCCCCGGAATCAATCTGGTGAACCTCCTCTGAACTGCCTCCAATGCCCCCCCCCCCCCCATCAGTGGTAGGCAAGTTGACAGATTCTGAAGTTGAGGCAGTTCCGACACCTTCCTCAGCGCCATCTGACACGGCAGGAGCAGGGGAAACTAGACCAAGGGCCCGATTCAATTGGCAGTGAGCAGCTTCCGGTACTTAGGAGTACTAGTGGCGGGAGGGTGGGGGCGGTTATGGAAGCTGAGTTATACGGGCCTACAGAGCTGGGGCAGCCTCTTGTTATTGCTGGAGGGTCGAGTTCGTCGGATAGAATGAATATATTGCCTAGATTCCTACTCCCGGTATTTATGCCCAAATCATTTTTTCAAGAGGTGAGGATTCGAAGGGGGGGGTGGGGGTGCTTCAGAGGGAGAGACAGGCCGGAGCCTTGAACTGCCAAATTTGTTATATTACTGTTGGCTCGCTAATGCGGAGAAGGTGTTGGGGTGGTACAGGGAACCGGGGGCCTGTCATGATATTCAGGTAAACATCATGGTGGAAACATACATACATACTGATGGACAGATCAACGGACCAATCAACACACACACAACACCACAGTCAAGAGCATACACACTATAAAACGGGGAACACGACACTTCATTCCAGCAGGAGACAGCTCAGGGCACAGAGCTCACAGCAAGCCACTCAGGCATTCACCATGTGCTGAGTGCTTCTCCAAGATAGTGTTAGGGCTGGGTCCACAGGTTAGAGGGTAATGAACGAACCACAGTAACCAGTTTACAGATGTTGTTGTTAGTAATAATACTGAGTTGTACCATCCGCAACTGTGTTGGTTTGTCTATGTAGCAGCACCCAACACGACAAGGCCCTCTGGGTACGGATGGAATCGGAGTCAGTTACGGAGACGAGCTTGGGAGCGCCGGTAAGGTATCACTCGCGGTGTTGCCAATAAATCCTGTGGTGGAGGCCACACTCAAAATGTGGAGGCAGCTCCGGCAACATTTCGAATTGGGGGCAGCCTCGCAGCTGATTTGATTTGATTTATTATCACATGTACCAAGTACAGTGAAAAGTATTTTCTGCGGCCGAGGGAACTTACACAGCAAGTACATCGTAGACAAAAGAATAATCAACAGAGAACATTGACAAATGGTACATCGACAAACGGTGATTGGTTACAGTGCGGAACAAGGGGTCAAACAAAGCAAATACATGAGCAAGAGCAGCAGAGGGCACCGTGAATAGCGTTCTTACAGGGAACAGATCAGTCCGAGGGGGAGTCGTTGAGGAGTCTTGTCGCTGTGGGGAAAAAGCTGTTCCTTTGTCTGGATGTGCGGGCTTCAGACTTCTGTACCTTCTGCCTGATGGAAGGGTCTGGAAGGTAAAGCCTGGGTGGGAGGGGTCTCTGATATTGCAGTCTGCCTTCCTGAGGCAGCGGGAGGTGTAGACAGAATCAATGTGTGGGTGGCAAGCTTGTGCGTTGGGCTGAGTTCACCACACTCTGCAGCTTCTTGTGATCTTGGGCTGAGCAGTTGCCATACCAAGCTGTGATGCAGCCGGATAGGATGCTCTCTATCGCACATCTGTAGAAGTTTGTAAGAGTCATTGCAGACATGCTGAATTTCTTTAGCTTCTGTAGGAAGTAGAGACGTTGTTGGGTATTCTTGACAGTTGCACCAACGCGAGTGGACCAGGACAGACTGTTGGTGATGGTGACCCCCAGGAACTTAAAGCTATCAACCATCTCCACTTCGGAGCCATTGCTGCAGACGGGAGAATGTGTCGTGCTATGCTTCCTGAAGTCAACGATCAGTTCCTTGGTCTTTCCGACATTTAGAGAGAGATTGTTTTCGGTAACCATCCAACCAAGTGATCCATCTCCCTTCTGTAGTCTGATTCGTCGTTGTTTGAGATACAACCCATCACAGTCTTATCATCTGCAAATTTATAGATTGAGTTGGAGTTACATCTTGCCACACAATCGTGTGTGTATAGGGAGTACACTACAGGACTGAGCACACATCCCTGTGGGGCCCCCGGTGTTGAGGACTATTGTGGAGGAGGTGCCGTTACCTAGCCTGACTGACTGCTTCCTGAGGCCCCTTAGGAAATGAATCTGGGGAGATAGTTTATTGGGAACAAGAAACAAGGAAATGTCAGAGGAGCTAACCAGATATTTGCATCAGATGCTTCGAACAGCCCATTAATACTAAAGAATATGGGGGAGGAATTAAATACAATCACCTTCACCAGACAATTAGTATCAACAAACTAATGGGGCTAAAGGCAGAAAAGTCCCCTCGCATGGATGGCTTGTATCATAGAGTCCCTATGGTGCAGAAGGAGGCCATTCAGCCCATCAAATCTGCACCTACCTAGGCCCAATCCTCCACCCTGTCCCCATAACCCCTCCTTGGGGCAATTTAGCATGGCCAATCCACCTAACCTGCATACCTTTGAACTGTGGGAGGAAACCCACGAAGACACGGGAAGAATGTGCTAACTCCACACAGGCACCCAAGTCGAAATTGAACAAGTGTCTCTGGCGCTGTGAGGCAGCAGTGCTAACCACTGTGCCTCCCAGGGTCCATCGCGCTGTGAGGCAGCAGTGCTAAACACTAGGACCTAGGATCCTAAAAGAAGTAGCTACAGAGATAGTGGATTCACTGGCTGTAATTTTCCAAAAATCCTTGGATTCTGGAGAAGTACCGGAGGATTGGAGAACTGCCAATGCGATACCCTATTCAAAAAAGGGATGGAGGCAAAAAGCAGGGAACGATAAGCTGACTAATCTAACATCTATTGTTGGAAAAATGTTCGAATCAATTATTAAGGAAGTAATAGCACATTTGGAAAAATCATAATCTAATCAAGCAGAGTCAACGTGGCTTCCAGAGCGGGAAATAATGTCTGACTAATTTATTAGAGTGTTTAGAGGAAGTCTCACCCAGAGTGGATAGAGGGGAACCAGTAAATGTGTTGTATCTTCCAGAAAACATTCAAAAGGTATCTCACAAAAGGTTACGTCATAAATAAGGTAAGAGCCCATGGTGTTGGAGGTAATATATTGGCATGGATAGAGAATTGGCTCATGGGCAGGAAAGAGAGTTGGGATAAAGCGTTCTTTTTCAGATTGGTGATCTGTAACTAATGGGGTTCCACAGGCATCAGTGCTGGGACCGCAACAGTTTATAATAATGACTTGGAGGAAGGAAGCAAATATACTGTAGCCAAATTTGTAGATCACACAAAAATAGGTGGAAAGGCAAGTTGCGAGAAGGACAGTTTGCAAGGTTAAGTAGGCAGGCAAAAAGTTGGCAAAAGGAGTAAAATGTGGGAAAATGTGAAGGTGTTCATTTTGGAAGGGAGAACGAAAGAAGAATATTATTCAAATGGAGTAAAACTGCAGAAAGCTGCAACACAAAAGGGACTTGGGGGCACTTCTGCACAAAACACAGCACACAGGTGCCACATGTAATCAGGAAGGCTAATGGACTGCTGGCCCTGATTTCAAGGAGTATCAGAGTTGGGAAGTCTTGCTGCAACTGTACAAGGTATTGGTGAGACCACATCTGGAGTACTGAGAGCAGTTTTGGTCCCCTTTGGAGGTGGTTCAGAGAAGCTTTACCAGGATGATCCCCAGTATGGAGGGATTGTCTTGTGAGTAAAGGTTAAACAGTTGGGAATTTAGAAGAATGAGAGGTGATCGCATTGAAACATCTCGGATTCTTGACAGGGTAAATACTGAGAGGATGTTTGCCCTCGTGGGAGAGTCAAGGATCAGAGGGAAGGGTCTCAGAATAAAGGAGTGTCAATCTAAGACTGAGCTGAGGAGGAATTCCTTCTCTCAGAGTCTTGTTGAACTCCTTTGCCACAGAGAGCTGTGGGGGCAGAACCCTTGGGTATTTCGGACTGAGATAGATGATTCTAGGGTTACAGAAAAAGGGAAGAAAGTGGGCGTGAAGAATGCTGGATTGAATGGCAGAGCAGACTTGAGGGGCCAAATGGCCTACTCCTGTTCTGATGAATATGGCTCATTGGGGCTTTAATGGTTTTTTCTGCCAACTCATTTGAAGCGTGGTGGAAGAATCCTCATAGAATCTCTACAGTGCAGGAGGTGGCCATTCAGCCCATCGAGTCTGCACCGACCCTTTGAAAGACCACACCACCTGGCCCCAATGTCCCCCCCCCCCCCTCTATTCATGAGTAGGTTTCAAAGTTGCAGGAGTGTACCGGCAGGTAGGAAGGTGGTTTAAAGTGTGTCTTCTTCAATGCCAGGAGCATCCGGAATAAGGTGGGTGAACTTGCGGCATGGGTTGGTACCTGGGACTTCGATGTTGTGGCCATTTCGGAGACATGGATAGAGCAGGGACAGGAATGGTTGTTGCAGGTGCCGAGGTTTAGATATTTCAGTAAGCTCAGGGAAGGTGGTAAAAGAGGGGGAGGGTTGATTGTTAGTCAAGGACAGTATTACGGTGGCAGAAAGGACGTTTGATGAGGACTCGTCTACTGAGGTAGTATGGGCTGAGGTTAGAAACAGGAAAGGAGAGGTCACCCTGTTAGAGGTTTTCTATAGGCCTCCGAAAAGTTCCAGAGATATAGAGGAAAGGATTGCAAAGATGATTCTGGATAGGAGCGAAAGCAACAGGGTAGTTGTTATGGGGGACTTTAACTTTCCAAATATTGACCGGAAACGCTTTAGTTTGAGTACTTTAGATGGGTCCGTTTTTGTCCAATGTGTGCAGGAGGGTTTCCTGACACAGTATGTAGATAGGCCAACGATAGGCCAGGCCATATTGGATTTGGAGGTAGGTGAGCACTTTGGTGATAGTGACCACAATTCGATTACGTGAGGGTTACACACGGGAGGGTTTAAACTAGTATGGCAGGGGGGTGGGCACGGGAGCAATAGGTCAGAAGGTGAGAGCATTGAGGGAGAACTAGGGAATAGGGACAGTGGGGCTCTGAGGCAGAGCAGACAGGGAGAAGTTGCTGAACACAGCGGGTCTGGTGGCCTGAAGTGCATATGCTTTAATGCAAGAAGTATTACGGGTAAGGCAGATGAACTTAGAGCTTGGATTAGTACTTGGAACTATAATGTTGTTGCCATTACAGCGACCTGGTTGAGGGAAGGGCAGGATTGGCAGCTAAACATTCCAGGACTTAGATGTTTCAGGCGGGATACAGGGGGATGTAAAAGGGGAGGCGTAGTTGCGCTACTGGTTAGGGAGAATATCACAGCTGTACTGCGGGAGGACACCTCAGAGGGCAGTGAGGCTATATGGGTAGAGATCAGGAATAAGAAGGGTGCAGTCACAATGTTGGGGGTTTACTACAGGCCTCCCAACAGCCAGCGGGAGATAGAGGAGAAGATAGGTAGACAGATTTTGGAAAAGAGTAAAAACAACAGGGTTGTGGTGATGGGAGACTTCAACTTCCCCAATATTGACTGGGACTCACTTAGTGCCAGGGACTTAGACGGGGCGGAGTTTGTAAGGAGCATCCAGGAGGGCTTCTTAAAACAATATGTAGACAGTCCAACTTGGGAAGGGGCGGTACTGGACCTGGTATTGGGGAATGAACCCGGCAAGGTGGTAGATGTTTCAGTAGGGGAGCATTTCGGTAACAGTGACCACAATTCAGTAAGTTTTAAAGTAATTGTGGATAAGGATAAGAGTGGTCCTAGGATGAATGTGCTAAATTGGGGGAAGGCTAATTATAACAATATTAGGCGGGAACTGAAGAACCTAGATTGGGGGCAGATGTTTGAGGGCAAGTCAACATCTGACATGTGGGAGGCTTTCAAGTGGCAGTTGAAAGGAATTCAGGACCGGCACGTTCCTGTGAGGAAGAAGGATAAATACGGCAATTTTCGGGAACCTTGGATAACGAGAGATATTGTAGGCCTCGTCAAAAAGAGAAAGGAGACATTTGTCAGGGCTAAAAGGCTGGGAACAGACGAAGCCTGTGTGGAATATAAGGAAAGTAGGAAGGAACTTAAGCAAGGAGTCAGGAGGGCTAGAAGGGGTCACAAAACGTCATTGGCAAATAGGGTTAAGGAAAATCCCAAGGCTTTTTACACGTACATAAAAAGCAAGAGGGTAGCCAGGGAAAGGGTTGGCCCACTGAAGGATAGGCAAGGGAATCTATGTGTGGAGCCAGAGGAAATGGGCGAGGTACTAAATGAATACTTTGCATCAGTATTCACCAAAGAGAAGAAATTGGTAGATGTTGAGTCTGGAGAAGGGTGTGGAGATAGCCTGGGTCACATTGAGATCCAAAAAGACGAGGTGTTGGGTGTCTTAAAAAATATTAAGGTAGATAAGTCCCCAGGGCCTGATGGGATCTACCCCAGAATACTGAAGGAGGCTGGAGAGGAAATTGCTGAGGCCTTGACAGAAATTGAGTGTCTTTAAGACAGAAGTTGATAAATTCTTGATTTCTCGAGGAATTAAGGGCTATGGAGAGAGAGCGGGTAAATGCAGTTGAAATCAGCCATCATTGAATGGTGGAGTGGACTCGATGGGCCGAATGCACTTACTTCCACTCCTATGTCTTATGGTCTAAATCTTTGGATCCTCACTGTCTTCAGGGGATGTCCCGGAGGACTGGAGAATAGCCAATGTTGTTCCTCTGTTTAAGAAGGGTAGCAAGGATAATCCAGGGAACTACAGGCCGGTGAGCCTTACTTCAGTGGTAGGGAAATTACTGGAGAGAATTCTTCGAGACAGGATCTACTCCCATTTGGAAGCAAATGGACGTATTAGTGAGAGGCAGCATGGTTTTGTGAAGAGGAGGTTGTGTCTCACTAACTTGATAGAGTTTTTCGAGGAGGTCACTAAGATGATTGATGCAGGTAGGGCAGTGGATGTTGTCTATATGGACTTCAGTAAGGCCTTTGACAAGGTCCCTCATGGTAGACTAGTACAAAAGGTGAAGTCACATGGGATCAGGGGTGAGCTGGCAAGGTGGATACAGAACTGGCTAGGTCATAGAAGGCAGAGAGTAGCAATGGAAGGATGCTTTTCTAATTGGAGGGCTGTGACCAGTGGTGTTCCACAGGGAACAGTGCTGGGACCTTTGCTGTTTGTAGTATATATTAATGATTTGGAGGAAAATGTAACTGGTCTGATTAGTAAGTTTGCAGACGACACAAAGGTTGGTGGAATTGCGGAAAGCGATGAGGACTGTCAGAGGATACAGCAGGATTTAGATTGTTTGGAGACTTGGGTGGAGAGATGGCAGATGGAGTTTAATCCGGACAAATGCGAGGTAATGCATTTTGGAAGGTCTAATGCAGGTAGGGAATATGCAGTGAATGGTAGAACCCTCAAGAGTATTGAAAGTCAAAGAGATCTAGGAGTGCAGGTCCACAGGTCACTGAAAGGGGCAACACAGGTGGAGAAGGTAGTCAAGAAGGCATACGGCATGCTTGCCTTCATTGGCCGGGGCATTGAGTATAAGAATTGGCAAGTCATGTTGCAGCTGTATAGAACCTTAGTTAGGCCACACTTGGAGTATAGTGTTCAATTCTGGTCGCCACACTACCAGAAGGATGTGGAGGCTTTAGAGGGGGTGGAGAAGAGATTTATGAGAATGTTGCCTGGTATGGAAGGCATTAGCTATGAGGAGCGGTTGAATAAACTCGGTTTGTTCTCACTGGAACGAAGGAGGTTGATGGGCAACCTGATAGAGGTCTACAAAATTATGAGGGGCATAGACAGAGTGGATAGTCAGAGGCTTTTCCCCGGGGTAGAGGGGTCAATTACTAGGGGGCATAGGTTTAAGGTGAGAGGGGGAAGGTTTAGAGTAGATGTACGAGGCAAGTTTTTTACGCAGAGGATAGTGGGTGCCTGGAACTCGCTACCGGAGGAGGTGGTGGAAGCAGGGACGATAGTGACATTTAAGGGGCATCTTGACAAATACATGAATAGGATGGGAATAGAGGGATACGGACCCAGGAAGTGTAGAAGATTGTAGTTTAGTCGGGCAGCATGGTCGGCACGGGCTTGGAGGGCCGAAGGGCCTGTTCCTGCGCTGTACATTTCTTTGTTCTTTTGTTATGTTTACTTTAGTGATGGAAAGGGATAGGTATATACCGCAGGGCAAGAGTTGTATCTGGGGGAAAGGCAATTATGATGCGATGAGACATGACTTAGGATGCATCGGATGGAGAGGAAAACTGAAGGGGATGGGCACAATGGAAATGTGGAGCTTGTTCAAGGAACAGCTACTGCGTGTCCTTGATAAGTATGTACCTGTCAGGCAGGGAGGAAGTGGTCGAGCAAGGGAACCGTGGTTTACTAAAGCAGTCAAAACACTTGTCAAGAGGAAGAAGGAGGCTTATGTAAAGATGAGACATGAAAGTTCAGTTAGGGCGCTCGAGAGTTACAAGTTAGCTAGGAAGGACCTAAAGAGAGAGCTAAGAAGAGCCAGGAGAGGACATGAGAAGTCTTTGGCAGGTAGGATCAAGGATAACCCTAAAGCTTTCTACAGATATGTCAGGAATAAACGAATGACTAGGGTAAGAGTAGGGCCAGTCAAGGACAGTAGTGGGACGTTGTGCTTGGAGTCCGAGGAGATAGGAGAGGTGCTAAATGAATATTTTTCGTCAGTATTCACACAGGAAAAGGACAATGTTGTCGAGGAGAATACTGAGATTCAGGCTACTCGACTAGAAGGGCTTGAGGTTCATAAGGAGGAGGTGTTAGCAATTCTGGAAAGTGTGAAAATAGATAAGTCCCCTGGGCTGGATGGGATTTATCCTAGGATTCTCTGGGAAGCTAGGGAGGAGATTGCTGAGCCTTTGGCCTTGATCTTTAAGTCATCTGTGTCTACAGAAATAGTGCTGGAAGACTGGAGGATAGCAAATGTTGTCACCTTGTTCAAGAAGGGGAGTAGAGATAACCCCGGTAACTATAGACCAGTGAGCCTTACTTCTGTTGTGGGCAAAATCTTGGAACGGTTTATAAGAGATAGGATGTATAATCATCAGGAAAGGAATAATTTGATTAGAGATAGTCAACACGGTTTTGTGAAGGGTAGGCCGTGCCTCACAAACCTTATAGAGTTCTTTGAGAAGGTGACCAAACAGGTGGATGAGGGTAAAGCAGTTGATGTGGTGTATATGGATTTCAGTAAAGCATTTGATAAGGTTCCCCACGGTAGGCTACTGCAGAAAATATGGAGGCATGGGGTTCAGGGTGATTTAGCAGTTTGAATCAGAAACTGACTAGCTGGAAGAAGACAAAGGGTGGTGGTTGATGGGAAATGTTCAGACTGGAATCTAGTTACTAGTGGTGTACCACAAGGATCTGTTTTGGGACCACTGCTGTTTGTCATTTTTATAAATGACCTGGAGGAGGGCGTAGAAGGATGGGTGAGTAATTTTGCAGATGACACTAAAGTCAGTGGAGTTATGGACAGTGCGGAAGGATGTTACACGTTACAGAGGGACATAGATAAGCTGCAGCGCAGGGCTGAGAGGTGGAGTTTAATGCAGAAAAGTGTGAGGTGATTTATTTTGGAAGGAATAACAGGAAGACAGAGTACTGGGCTAATGGTAAGATTCTTGGCAGTGTGGATGAGGAGAGAGATCTCGGTGTCCATGTACATAGATCCCTGAAAGTTGTCACCCAAGTTGAGAGGGTTGTTAAGAAGGTGTACGGTGTGTTAGCTTTTATTGGTAGAGGGATTGAGTTTCGGAGCCATGAGGTCATGTTGCAGATGTACAAAACTCTGGTGCGGCCGCATTTGGAGTATTACGTGCAATTCTGGTCGCCGCATTATAGGAAGGATGTGGAAGCATTGGAAAGGGTGCAGAGGAGATTTACCAGAATGTTGCCTGGTATGGAGGGAAGATCTTATGAGGAAAGGCTGAGGGACTTGAGGCTGTTTTCGTTAGAGTGAAGAAGGTTAAGAGGTGACTTAATTGAGGCATACAAGATGATCAGAGGATTGGATAGGGTGGACAGTGAGAGCCTTTTTCCTCGGATGGTGATGTCTAGCACGAGGGGACATAGCTTTAAATTGAGGGGAGATAGATATAGGACAGATGTCAGAGGTAGGTTCTTTACTCAGGGAGTAGTAAGGGCGTGGAATGCCCTGCCTGCAATAGTAGTGGACTCGTCAACACTAAGGACATTCAAATGGTCATTGGATAGACATATGGACAATAAGGGAATAGTGTAGATGGGCTTTAGAGTGGTTTCACAGGTCGGCGCAACGTCGAGGGCCGAAGGGCCTGTACTGCGCTGTAATGTTCTATGTTCTATTCCTGCAACCCCAACCCAAGGGGCAATTTAGCATGGCCAATCTACCTAACCTGCGCATCTTTGGACTGTGGGAGGAAACCGGAGCACCCGGAGGAAACTCACGCCTACATGGGGAGAAAGTGCAAACTCCATACAAAGTCACCCGAGGCTGGAATTGCACCCGAGACCCTGGCGCTGTGAGGCAAGTGTGCTAACCACTGTGCCACCGTGTGCCCATGCCACCATGCCATAGGGGCCTTACGTTTGTACTTGATCCCACTAGACTTGAAGAAGAGTTGAAAGTCCTTAGCTGTGGAAGTGGTGCCATTATCAGAAACGTATCACCTCTGGGGTGCCATTTATTGTGAAAATCTGTCGCAGTGGCTGACGCAGTCGTTGAACGCATGCGTTAGACATCCAACTATTTTGAGTGGGCATCTACAAGTAAAAACATCATTCCCATAAAAGAGCCTGTCACATCGATGTGGAGCCTCGTTCATCAACAGCCCAGTCATTCCCAGAGGTGCAGATTAGCTGCGGGCGAAAGGCTCTGCTGTATCTGTCCATGTTCACAACAGCTGACTACACTTTATAGTTCTGTGACTATCCCTGGTCACCAAATGTAGCTCCGAGCCAACATCTTTGTCATGGCCCAGCATATCCCCCAATCTACCATTACCACCAAGCCAGAGGATCAACCCTGGTTCAGTGAAGAGTGCAGGAGAGCATGAACTGAAATGAAATGAAAATCGCTTATTGTCACAAGTAGGCTTCAAATGAAGTTACTGTGAAAAGCCCCTAGTCGCCACATTCCGGCACCTGTTCGGGGAGGCTGGTACGGGAACCTGGCATGCCAGGAGCAACATCAGGTATTAGCTAAAAATGAGGTGTCGACCTGGTGAAGTTACAACACAGGGCTACTTGTGCACCAAACAGCATAAGCAGCAATAGACAGAGCTAAGCGATTCCACAGCCAACACATCAAATCTAAGCTCTGCAGTCCTGCCACAACCAGCCGTGAATGGTGGACATTTAGACAACTCACTGGAGGAGGAGGCTCCATAACTATGCCCATCCTCAATGATGGAGGAGCCCAGCACATATGTGCAAAAGACAAGGCTGAAGTATTTGGAACAATCTTCAGCCAGAGGTGCCAAGTGGAAGATCGAGCTGATTCTCCTCCAGAGGTCCCCAGCTTCATCAGTCTTCAGCCAATATGATTCACTTTAGGTGATATCAAGAAACGGCTGACGGCACTGGATACTGCAAAGGCTATGGGCCCTGACAATATTCCAGCATTAGTACTGAAGACTTGTGCTCCACAACTTGCTGCACCCCTGGCCGAGCTGTTCCAGTACAGCTACAACACTGGCATCTACCCGGCAATGTGGAAAATTGCCCAGATGTGTCCTGTACACAAGATACAGGACAAATCCAACCCATCCAATTACCACCCTATCAGTCTACTCTTCATCATCAGCAAAGTGATGGAAGAAGTCATCAACAGTGCTATCAAGTGGCACTTACTCAGCAATAACCTGCTCACGGACACTCAGTTTGGATTCTGCCAGGGTCACTCAGCTCCTGACCTCATTACAGTCTTGGTTCAAACATGGACAAAAGAGTCGAATGCCAGAGGTGAGACGAGAGTTCCAGGATTTTGAAAAAATGAAAATCGCTTATTGTCACAAGTCGGCTTCAAACTCGGGGAGGCTGGTACGGGAATTGAACCGTGCTGCTGGCCTGATTTCAAAGCCAGCGATTTAGCCCTGTGCTAAACCAGCCCCTGTTTTTTTTGCCCCAGCGAATTTGAAGGAACGGCGATATATTTCCAAGTCAGGGTGGTGAGTGACTTGGAAGGGAACCTCCAGGTGGTGGGGTTCCCAGGAATCTGCTCTCGTCCTTCGAGATGGTAGTGGATTGGATAGAATTGGATTTTTATTGTCACGTGTACCGAGGTACAGTGAAAAGTATTTTTCTGCGAGCAGCTCAACAGATCATTAAGTACATGAAAAGAAAAGAAAATACATAATAGGGCAACACAAGGTACACAATTTAACTACATAACACCGGAATCAGGTGAAGCATACACCGGTGTAATGTTAATGAGGTCAGTCCATAAGAGGGTCGTTTAGGGTCTGATAACAGTGGGAAAGAAACTGTTTTTGAGTCAACGTGGGTGGACCAGGACAGATTTTTTGAGATGTGTACCCCTAGGAATTTGAAACTGCTAACCATCTCCACCTCGGCCCCGTTGATGGTGACAGGGCTGTTATGATATTTCGCTTTCTGAAGTCAATGACCAGCTCTTTAGTTTTGCTGGCATTGAGGGAGAGATTGTTGTCGCAAGTAGGCTTCAAATGAAGTTACTGTGAAAAGCCCCTAGTCGCCACATTCCGGCACCTGTTCGGGGAGGCTGGTACGGGAACCTGGCATGCCAGGAGCAACATCAGGTATTAGCTAAAAATGAGGTGTCCACTAGGTTCTCTATCTCCCTCCTGTATTCTGACTCATCGTTATTCGAGATCTGGCCCACTATGGTCGTATCGTCAGCAAACTTGTAGATGGAGTTGGAACCAAATTTTGCCACGCAGTTGTGTGTGTACAGGGAGTACAGTAGGGTGCTAAGTACGCAGCCTTGCGGAGCCCCGGTATTGAGGACTATTGTGGAGGAGGTGTTGTTGTTTATTCTTACTGATTGTGGTCTGTTGGTCAGAAAATCGAGGATCCAGTTGCAGAGTGGGGAGCCAAGTCCTAGGTTTTGGAGCTTTGATATGAGCTTGGCTGGGATTATGGTGTTGAAGGCAGAGCTGTAGTCAATGAATAGGATCTGATGTAGGAGTCCTTGTTGTCGAGATGCTCTAGGGATGAGTGTAGGGCCAGGGAGCTGTAGACCGGTTGCAGCGGTATGCGAATTGCAGTGTATCAAGACCTTCTGGGAGTATAGAGGTGATGCACTTCATGATCAACCTCTCAAAGCACTTCATAGATAACGGGGAGCCAATGGATGTGGTATATCTGGATTTCTAGAAAGCCTTTGACAAGGCGCCACACAAAAGGTTGCTGCATAAGATAAAGATGCATGGCATTAAGGGGAAAGTAGTAACATGGATAGAGGATTGGTTAATTAATAGAAAGCAAAGAGTGGGGATTAATGGGTGTTTTTCTGGTTGGCAATCAGTAGCTAGTGGTGTCCCTCAGGGATCAGTGTTGGGCCCACAACTGTTCACAATTTACATAGATGATTTGGAGTTGGGGACCAAGGGCAATGTGTCCAAGTTTGCAGACGACACTAAGATAAGTGGTAAAGCAAAAAGTGCTGAGGATACTGGAAGTCTGCAGAGGGATTTGGATAGTTTAAGTGAATGGGCTAGGGTCTGGCAGATGGAATACAATGTTGACAAATGTGAGGTTATCCATTTTGGTAGGAATAACAGCAAAAGGGATTATTATTTAAATGCTAAAATATTAAAACATGCTGCTGTGCAGAGACCTGGGTGTGCTAGTGCATGAAATGCAAAAAGTTGGTTGATAGGTGCAACAGGTGATTAAGAAGGCAAATGGAATTTTGTCCTTCATTGCTAGAGGGATGGAGTTTAAGGCTAGGGAGGTTATGCTGCAATTGTATGAGGTGTTAGTGAGGCCACATCTGGAGTATTGTGTTCAGTTTTGGTCTCCTTACCTGAGAAAGGACGTACTGGCGCTGGAGGGTGTGCAGAGGACATTCACTAGGTTAACCCCAGAGCTGAAGGGGTTAAATTATGAGGAGAGGTTGAGTAGATTGGGACTGTACTCATTGGAATTTAGAGGGATGAGGGGGGTTCTTATATACAATTATGAAGGGAATAGATAGGGTAGATGTGGGCAGGTTGTTTCCACTGGCGGGTGAAAGCAGAACTAGGGGGCATAGCCTCAAAATAAGGGGAAGTAGATTTAGGACTGAGTTTAGGAGGAACGTCTTCACCCAAAGGGTTGTGAATCTATGGAATTCCCTGCCCAGTGAAGCAGTTGAGGCTCCTTCAATAAATGTTTTTCAGATAAAGATAGATAGTTTTTTGAAGAATAAAGGGATTAAGGGTTATGGTGTTCGGGCCGGAAAGTGGAGCTGAGTCCACAAAAGATCAGCCATGATCTCATTGAATGGTGGAGCAGGCTCGAGGGGCCAGGTGGCCTACTCCTAGTTCTTATGTATTACGACTAATGTCAAGGCCACCGGACGGTAGTCATTGAGGCATGTTGGCTGGTTGTTCTGGGCACCGGTATGATGGTGGTCTTCTTGAAGCAGGTGGGGACCTCGAAGCGGAGTAGGGACGGGTTAAAGATGTCTGCGAACATCATCTGCCAGCTGGTCTGCGCAGGCTCTTAGTGCACAACCAGGGATCCCGTCCGGACCTGTCGCCTTCCGAGGATTCACTTTCAGGAAGGCTGATTTGACTTCGGAAGCTGTGATGGTGGGTATGAGTGAGTTATGAGCTGCTGGGGCACTTGATAGCGGATCGTTGGTTTCCTGTTCGAACCAAGCATAGAATGCATTGAGTTTATCGGGGAGGGGTGCGCTGCTGCCAGAGATACTGCTCGGCTTCACTTTGTAGCCCGTTATGTTGTTTAGTCCTTGCCACAACTGCCGAGACTCTGTCTGTGACTCCAGCTGGTTTGATATTCTCTCTTGGCATCTCTGATGGCTTTGCGGAGGTCGTACCTGGATTTCTTGTATAGGTCAGGGTCGTCTGACTTGACGCCTCAGATCTGTCCTTCAGTAGGGGGTCAATCCCGTGATTGAGCTCCAGTTTCCGGTTGGGGAACGTACGTACTGCTTTGTTTGGCACGCAGTCATCCACACATTTGCAGATTAAATCTGTGACGGTGGTGGCATACTCATTTAAGTTGGTCGCTGAATTCTTAAATATGGACCAGTTTACTGTCTCTCAGCAGTCACATAGGAGCTCTTCTGTTTCCTCGGACCAGTGCTGCACGACCTTCTTAGCTAGATTCTCCCGCCTGAGTTTCTGCTTGTATGCCGGGAGAAGGAGCACTGTCTTATGGTCTGATTTCCCAAAGTGCGGTCGGGGGATGGAACGGTAAGTGCCCTTGATTTTTGAGAAGCAGAGGTCAAGCGTGTTGTCGTCCCTGGTGGGACAGGAGATATGCTGGTGGAATTTTGGCAGTACACTCGAGGTTAGCCTTGTTGAAGTCCCCGGCCACGATGAACAAGGCCTCCGGGTGTTGTTTGGTAGTTGTTTATAACTGTGTACAGTTCGGCCAGCGTCGTTGGTTTGGAAAGTGTTGTCTAAGGAACCTTGGTGCGTTACTGCAGTGCAGTTTGTAGATGGTACAGACGGCTGCCACTGTTTGTCGGTGGTGGAGGGTTTGAATGTTTGTGGAAGGAGGAGCAATCAAGCGGGCTGCTTTGTCCTGGATGGTGTTGAGCTTCACGAGTGTTGTTGGAGCTGCACTCATCCAGGCAAGTGGAGAGTATTCCATTACACTCCTGACTTGTGCCTTGTAGATATGGACAGGCTTTGGGGGGGTCAGGAGGTGAGTTACTCACCATGGGATTCCCAGCCTTTCCATCTGCTGCTGAAACCCTCATTCATGCTTTTGTTACCCCTGGACTCAATTATTCCAACACACTCCTGGCTGGTCACCGCACTCTACCCTCCGTAAGCTTGAAGTCATCCAAAACTCTGCTGTCCATATCTTACTCTGTTATAATCCCCATCCAGACTGTTAACTAAGAAGGGAGGAATTCCAATGGCACCAAAAAAAAGGAAACTGCTGGACGAGATTTCAGTTGTTAAAACCTTTACTGTATCAAACCAACTAAAATCAGCATAACTTGAACATTAATTATCATATGAAGCACATTTCAACAAAGATAAATCTCATATAGTTACAAACATTTTCATTACAAGGGTGTGATCTCATCTCCTTTCCAACTCGGCCTCTGTTATGTAGGATTTCTCGCTTCCTTTCTATCATTTCAGCTCTGCATTTACTAGCAGCCATATTCATCCTGTCACAGGATGTGGGCGTCGCTGGCTAGACCTGCCTTTTGCTGTCCATCCCTAATTGCCCTTGAGAAGGTGGCGGTGTGCTGCCTTTACAAACTGCTGCATTCTATGTGGTGTAGGTACACCATCTGTGCTGTTAGGGAGGCCCCGGATTTTGACCCCGCGACAGTGAACTTGGTCCACAGACTGGATGGAGAGGTTTGGCCTGTGGATGGATGTTGGACAAGCCTGTGCCAGAGGATTGGAGAGTGGCAAATGTGACACACTTATTCAAGAAAGGATGCAAGAAACTACAGGTCGGTTAGTCTAACATCTGTGGTGGGTAAGTTTTTGGGATCCATAATTAAGTAGGAAAAAATCAGCAGGCAGTTGGACAAGTTTGAGTTAATTAAGCGGAGCCAACAGGGATTTGTAAACTTGATTAATTGAAGTGGATTTTTTTGAAGAATGAACAGAGATGACGACGAAGGGAATGTGGTGGTTACTGCCTACATGGATACAATCCAAGGTACCACATGAAAGGCTGATTCACCAAATTGTGGCTTCTGGAATAGGAGGATCCATGTCCAATTGGATAAGAAAAATTGGCTGAAGGACAGAAAGAATGGAGTCTGGTGAACGGTTGTTTTTCATACTGAAATGTGGCACATGCTGGCGTTCCCATAGCGTCAATGTTAGGACCATTGCTTTTTTCATATGTGTAGAAATGACTGGGGAGTAAAGTTTCAGAACTTGTTGATGACGCCAAACTTAGAGGAGTGACAGACAATGAGGACGATTCAAATTGCCCGAAACAGGTGGCAGGTAGGCTGGCAGGATGGGCAGAGAAGTGGCAGATGGAATTTAATGCAGAGAAGTGTGAGGTGATGTATTTGACAGAAGGGATGGGGAGAGGAAATACAGACTTAATGGCACAGTTCCAAAGCGTGAACATTGAAGATTTTGGACAAGAAATGAAGGGGAATTGGAGGAGGAACCTTTTTTTAATATAAATTTAGAGTACCCAATTCAATTTCCAATTAAGGGGCAATTTAGCGTGGCCAGTCCACCTAACCTGCACATCTTTCGGGGAGACTGTGCAAACTCCACACGGACAGTGACCCAGAGCCGGGATCGAACCTGGGACCTCGGCGCCGTGAGGCAGCAGTGCTAACCCACTGTGCCACCATGCTGACCTGAGGAGGAATGTTTTTAATCCAGCGAGTGGCAATGATCTGACTCTCACTTCCTCTTGACAGTGGCAAAAGTAGAAATGGCTTCAAAGGGAATTTTGATGGGAATTTAAAGGAAATAAACTTGCAAGGCAGGAATTGAGTGGGGGAAGAGGACTGACTGAATTGCTTTGCAGGGAGCTAGCATGGACTCCGAATGGTCTCCTTCTGTGCCATTAAATGACGATGATAACAGTGACTACATTTTATTAAGTACTTCATTGGCTAGAAAGTACTTGTCTGAGTTTGAGAAAGGTACGACAGGAAAGCAAGTATTTATTTTCTTCCTATTAAGACAACAATGTAGGGATTAAAATCTCAATGTGGACAGATTACTGGGGAAGCAGGGTTAAAGAGGACACGTAAGTATGGGTGGGGAGTAAGTGTTGGGAGGAGACTATCCTGACCTGTGTCTCACTGAAGTACCAACATATTGGACTAGTGTGCTGTTTGGGTGGGGGGGGGGGGGGGGGGCGTAGGAGGTGTTGGGGAGGTGTTGGGAGGGGGGGGGGGTGAGAAATGTTTGGGGGGGAGAAAGCTGAAGAGGAGTGAGGAATAAACAGCATGTCAAAAGGGGGAGTGAATGGCCATGAATACTGCATTATCCAGACAGCAAGCTGTGGGATATCAGAGTCATTGTCATTTTTGAGGTAGTTGCGTTACAGGCGATATACAAAGCAGCAAAGCGCCTTTTAGACTTGCAGCTGGCCTAAAGCCAGATGTTGTATCTTCTGCAAACAGGGACTTGCATTATTATCTTGTGACTGTCGCTACCCGTTGCAATCCAATATCATCGTTTGCCTTCTTCCGATTGAAGAAATTCAATCGTTGGAAAGGCTTCACCTTCTGCAACATTGGATCTTCCCTTTTGGGCTCCTTCAAAATCTGGCCTGCCAGCTTATCCAAGATCCATCTGTGGTCCTGCGGATCTTCCGGCCAGCGGAAGTACTGCCTGCTCCGGATGTATGTTCGGATGGGCCGGTACTTCATTAGTTGGAAGTCCAGGAGCGTGCCAACAACCAGCACAACCATCACGTCCCTCATTTCGTGGAAGAGTCGGCTCTGGGCAATATTGAAGGCTTCGACACACCAACCGTCCTTCAGGAACTGCCTGGTTACAATGCAGACTGTCTTCTTGCTGTTCCAGATGGCATCGCGGATATTTGTAATGTGATCTTCTCCGGGAATGAAGTCGCGATCTTCAAAGCAAAGCTGAAATCTGTTTGCCTCATCAAACTGCGAGTCCAAGTATTGCAGAAGTGAATTTTTCACCCACTCAATGTCCTTACTGCTAAAGCACAGGTATGCATCAAACCTGTAGTCCTTTTCTTCCAGGTTAACTTTTTGACCGTTCAGAATCTTGTTTGCTGTTCTTTTGTACCAGATGAAGAACAAGCCCCTGTATTTATTGTAGAGAAGAACAGAAGTGATCATAATCAGTAAGGCCGTAATGGAGAAAACAAAAAGAGCAAATTGTATTGGCTCCATATTAACACCTTCCTCACATCCATCAGTATTCAGATAAAGAAGAGGTACCCCTTGAAACTCTTCAGGAAACGCACAATATACCTCAGTTAACGGTTTCATCAAATCCACCTCAGTGCCATTTAGCCATTCGATAAAGTCCCTGAGACGACAATCACAGATGTATTGGTTTTGCCTCAGGTCGAGATGCCTCACAAAACTGAAGAGCTCCGGGTTGGGTGACACAAGGCGGTTTTTAGACAGGTCGAGAGTTTCAAGAGTGCTGGGAAACAAGCCAAGGCTGAGCTGGGACAAGGAGTTAGATGACAAGTTGAGTCTCTTTAGAGAATCCAAACCATTGAAAACATCTTGTGGTAGCTCAGTGAGATAGTTATGATGAAGGAGAAGGACAGTTAGATTAGTCAGATTATGGAACACCTCCAGGCACTCATTCCTTGTCCACATCAACTGGAGGAAGTTGCTAGAGAGATCAAGATGTAATAACTGGTTGTCTTTTGGAATGGTGTCAGAATGAGCAGGAGTGCACATCGCCATACGATTCTCCCTCAACAAAAGATACTCCACCGCAGGGAGCTGCATGATCTCATAGAAAACATTGAGGTTGTTCAGGGCGTTGTTTGAGAAATCGAGAAAGGTGCTACTGGAAACTGCCTTCAGGCCAAAAACTGTCGTGAGTCGGTTGTGGCCCATCAAGAAATAAGCCAATCGTGGCAGGGGGTGCAACCCAGGAATGATGGAGAGAGAATTGTCTCGAAGATTCAATGTCTTCAGTTGATTCAGTCCATGAAATGCGTTGTGCTGAATGGCCCCAATATGGTTGTGGTGCAGATCAATGTATGAGACATCCCTCAGACCATCAAAGGTTGATGAGTAGATCTCCCCCAAAAGATTGAAAGAAAGATTTAACTGTTGAAGGGACTCGAGGCCAAAGAATGCATTCTTTTCAATCTGATTGATCTTGTTCAAAGATAATGTTAGAATCATCAAGGAAGCCAAGTGTGAAAACACATTTGTTGCAAGAGTGAAGATATACCCATGGGTCATGTCCAGAATCAACACAGAACTGTCACGGAGACCAGAAAATGTCCGATTGTTTGGATCATCTATATTGTTAAAACCAAATGATCTACCAAAGGACATGAAGTGCATTTTTATTTGGATAATAAGTGTTCCTCTTACAGCTGAAAACATCTTCTCCAGCTGTTGGACGCTGAGGGCAGTTAGTGAAATGTCCAAAGTGTGAAGCGTTATGTCCTGGAAAGGATTGCCACATTTCTCCCAGTCAAAGCTTTCATTGTTGTACAAATATCTGTTTGAGGAGATATCAAATGTTTGGAAATTCCTCGGTCGAACATTGTCCAGATCCCCGTCACAAATCTGGCGAATCCGATTTGCTTTAAAACGAACATTTACCAGTGAGCGTAGGTTGCGGAATGTTGCATCTGGTTTGATGTGTTCGATCTTGTTTCCTTCGAGAATGAGGGTGCGCAGAGAGACTAAATCTTTAAAATATCCTTGTTGCAGGATGGAGTCATTGAGACCATTATGGTCCAGGTACAAGACCTGCAGCTTTCTGAGCCCAGAAAATGCCTCCACGTCCAGCTCCAGTTCTTTGTTTCCCCCCAGGTCCAGAGATGCCAGGTTGGGTAGATTTCTGAATGCTCTTGCCCCGACACACATTGGTGGCTCTTCCTGCAACCCAACTGATAGGAATTGTAATTGGCCCCGGGAAGAAAATGATGTCTCTTCAATAACCTTGATGCTGTTTCCATTTAAGTTGAGGTTGACAATGTCGATTGGCACTGGTGGGATTTCAGTACATTTCTGGCAGGTCATGTCGTTCTGATACCTGGAGCAGGTTTTGGAATCAGCTTCCTGAGCTGCTGTGAAGGCCCCAAGAAGGTACAGAGCCAAGTGTAACATCATGATGCCCTATTAAAGAAAAGAGGTGAATTATTCATTAGTGTCTGCTAAATAAATCATCTTCGTAACCAATTGAGTTTCGGGTGGACCGCTCACAATGACCTATTAGTAATTTTGCCGATTGTGATTATAGAGACATAGAATGGTACGGCACCAATGTAGATCATTCAGCTCATTTAATTATCCATCAATCCCACTCCCTTGCTCTTTGCTCAACCTTGTAACCTTTCCCTTTCAAGTACTTATTCAATTCCCTTTTGAAAGTTATTATTGAATCTGCTTCCACCAACCTACCGGACATTCCAGGTCACCACTAACTTTGGGGATCAAAGCTGTTCCTCTGGAGTTTAGAAGAAAGAGGTGATCTCGCAAACACTTACAAAACTCTGCAGAAACTGGGTAGGAGTGGGCGCTGGATTCGAGTGGGCGCTGGATTCGAGTGGGCGCTGGATTCGAGTGGCCGCTGGATTCGAGTGGCCGCTGGATTCGAGTGGCCGCTGGGAGATTGTTTCTGCTGATCATGGGATTTAAAACATTAGGGCACATGATCAGGATCAGGGGCTGGGACTGAGATGAGGAGGAATTACTTCACCGGCGGGTTGTGAATTTTTGGAATTCTCTATCCGAGAGGGTTGTGGGTGCTCCATCGTTTGAAAAATTTAAGGCCGAGACAGATTTGGAGTGAAGGAATATGGGGACTGGACGGGAAAGTGATGTTGAAGCAAAAAGCCATGATCATATAGGCATGGTGGAGCCGACTCAGAGGGCCATCTGGTTGACTCCTGCTGCTATATAGCCTTTATAATTTACTTTCTGTACATATGTGCATTGGGACACAATCTCGTTAGGCCTCCACTGTTTCTAGTTTCCAGCATTTAAAAATTACCGTGTTCTATCCTCCATGGTTCCAAAATTGATGATTTCACATTTGCCTACAATGAAATCCATTTGTCACAATGTTGTCACTCAATCCGTCAACATTCATAGAATTTTCAGTGCAAAAGGAGGCCATTTGGCCCATCGAGTCTGCACCGGCCCTTGGAAAGAGCACCCTACTTAAACCCACGCCTCCACCCTATCCCTGTAACCCAGTAACCCTGACTAACCTTTTTGGACATGAAGGGCAATTTATCATGGCCAATCCACCTAACCTGCACGTCTTTGGACTGTGGGAGGAAACCGGAGCAGC
Organism: Scyliorhinus torazame; assembly: GCF_047496885.1. NCBI lineage: Eukaryota > Metazoa > Chordata > Chondrichthyes > Carcharhiniformes > Scyliorhinidae > Scyliorhinus > Scyliorhinus torazame. The sequence goes on along the minus strand of NC_092710.1, from coordinate 338,220,411 downwards.
CGGAGGAAACCCACGCAGACACGCGGAGAAGATAGCAAGCCGGGTCGAACCTGGAACTGTGAGGCAGCAGTGCTAACCACTGTGCTACCGTGCCGCCCCCGTTAATCATATCCTGTAAACTAGAATATCTGCCTCCGTTATCCCTACTCTCTGTCACCTGCCACTCAGCCCAGCTCCAAACCAGGTCAATAATTTGCCTCCAATTCCATTAGCTTCAACTTTAGCTGATAGTCTCTGATAAGGGACTTTATCAACTCTCGCCTCGAAGTCCAGAAGTCCCACCAGTATTTCTATTCACTTGTGAACAAGGCTCTTATCATTCTGGAAGGTAATGTGGATGATTGCATCAACACCATGGTCATAATGGAAACCTGACTGTGGGATGATAGCCATGACGAGGAGATGCCGGCGTTGGACTGGGGTGAGCACAGTACGAAGTCTTACAACACCAGGTTAAAGTCCAACAGGTTTGTTTCGATGTCACTAGCTTTCGGAGCGCTGCTCCTTCCTCAGGTGAATGAAAGCTAGTGATTTGAAACAAACCTGTTGGACTTTAATTTGGTGTTGTAAGACTTCTTACTGTTGAATGATGACAGCTCTCCCTTAAATAATGCATCCCCACCTAGCTGTACGACCCACCACTTGTTCCACCTAGACTGTCACAGGGGTGGTGCACACCTATCACCAGATCATACCCTTTAATGTGGCATGGGCATTGCCGGCTCGGCCAGCATTTATTGCCCATCCCTTGGGTAATTGGCCTGCCCCCTACTCCTTTGGGCATCTCCCGTTGTTCCACCCTTTCAAACACATCATTCGCCATCATACTCTCAAGGATTTTCTCACCAAGATATCTTCACCGAGTCCCTTCCTCCGCCTCTGCACTAAGTGGAGTCCCTGCCTGCAGCTCCGGTAAATCTGAAACCCCAAAGATAGCCACCAAAAGGCACCAACTCAACCCTGGGAATTCTCGACATGGTGCTGAAGGAGACGCAAAACCTCTTAAGCTTAGAACAAGACCAGAACATGAGCGTATGATGCATCTGACCCCAGAACACCGCTCACACCCATCATCTACTTCCGAGAAGAACTTACTCATCCGTGCCCTAGTCAGGTGTGTTCTATGAACCACCTTAAACTAAGGCCGCGCCAATGCATGAGGAGGCGGAGTTGGTTGACTCTGTAGAGCCCCCCTCCCCCCCCACCCCAAACACCTGACCCTCTCAATATTCTTCACCCAATAAAACAACAGATTGGGCAAAGCCAGCCCCCCCCCCCCCCGACTGCCTATCTCGCCCTAACATTTTACTGACTGTCACGATTTGGGAGGAAAACTGGACAGCAGTGAAACAAAAAGAGAAATCATGGGAGGATATTCTCTTTGCCGACTGAAGCCTGTCCACCGAGGTCAGCAGGAGGTTTTCCCAATCTTCAGGTCAGCCTTCACCAGACTGACCAGATAACCAACAATTAGTTTATGGAGTGAGGCCCGATCATGGCCCTCCCAGATTCCCAGATAACAGAAGCTGGACCTGGCCAGGCAAAAGGGCAACCTTCCCAGATCAGCTCCGCTCCCTCAGAGATACTCCAGACAGCATTCCCTCTGTTCAATTTATACCCGGGGAGAGAGACAAATAACAAAGAACAAAGAAATGTACAGCACAGGAACAGGCCCTTCGGCCCTCCAAGCCCGTGCCGACCATGCTGCCCGACTAAACTACAATCTTCTACACTTCCTGGGTCCGTATCCCTCTATTCCCATCCTATTCATGTATTTGTCAAGATGCCCCTTAAATGTCCCTATCGTCCCTGCTTCCACCACCTCCTCCGGTAGCGAGTTCCAGGCACCCACTACCCTCTGCGTAAAAAACATGCCTCGTACATCTACTCTAAACCTTGCCCCTCTCACCTTAAACCTATGCCCCCTAGTAATTGACCCCTCTACCCTGGGGAAAAGCCTCTGACTATCCACTCTGTCTATGCCCCTCATAATTTTGTAGACCTCTATCAGGTCTCCCCTCAACCTCCGTCGTTCCAGTGAGAACAAACCGAGTTTATTCAACCGCTCCTCATAGCTAATGCCCCCCATAGCTAATGCCCCCCATACCAGGCAACATCCTGGTAAATCTTTACTCCAAGTGTGGCCTAATCTTCCAAGCAGCTTCATTATCTCCCTGGAGAGAGGGTCTGTCACACACAGCAACAAATCGTCTGTGTAGCGCACAATGACTTACGAGAGAGACGAGTAGAGATGAAGTCGATGAGGCTTTATTAAGCGTGACTTGCTCCCAGCAGTTCAGCAACAGAATGGAGCGGCGGGGAGAAGCACGGGTTCTTATACTCCGCCTTCAGGGCGGAGCCAGGGCTCAACAGCCAACCAGGACCCGAGATCTGTCAGCCAATAGCATCACGGCTTCACAGTCCCACATGACCCCCAATACATACCACCACATTCACCCCTTGTTAAAAATGAACCCGGCGGGGTGGTGGTTCGTATGGTGGTAGGGGTTTACAAGGCTGGTCCTAGGAGGAAACATTTTGGGCATGTCGTTACAATCTTAGCCCTACACTGGGCTATGTACAAGATTTGTGAACGGTTTACAATATTCGTAAGAAAAAGAACATTTGCATTATAGTCCAACAACGTTCTTGGTGTCACACCGATGCCACGAGTCGGGCGGGCGGTCTGGTCTTCCTCGTCGATCGCCTCAGCCCCGGTGGTGGTGCAGGTGCTTGTTCCAGCGTTGTCGTCTCCGGGAGCGTTTACGTGTTTGTTTCTGTTTCACTCCTGGTCGGACACGGGAGGAGGACCGATCCTCCCGGGAAGGGGGCGGTCGCAGGGTGCGCCGGTGGCAGGGAGGGGATGATCGGTGTCGGGGGGGTGTGTGTGTTGCCGGCGGGCACCAGGTCTCGCAGGGAGACCGTGTCCTGTCGGCCGTCGGGGTACGCCACATAGGCGTACTGCGGGTTCGCGTGGAGGAGGTGAACCCTCTCGACCAACGGGTCCTACTTGTGCGCCCGCACATGTTTCCGGAGCAAGATGGGTCCTGGGGCCGCCAGCCAGGTCGGCAGCGACATTCCGGAGGAGGACTTCCTGGGGAAGACAAGGAGGCGCTCATGGGGCGTTTGGTTAGTGGCGGTACACAGCAGCGACCGGATGGAGTGGAGAGCGTCCGGGAGGACCTCCTGCCACCGGGAAACTGGGAGATCCCTGGACCGTAGGGCCAGTAGGACGGTCTTCCAGACCGTGCCGTTCTCCCTTTCTACTTGCCCGTTCCCCCGGGGGTCGTAGCTGGTCATCCTGCTCGAGGCTATACCCTTGCTGAGCAGGAACTGGCGCAGCTCGTCACTCATGAAGGAGGACCCCCTGTCGCTATGGATATATGCGGGGCAACCGAGCAGTGTGAATATGGTGCTAAGGGCTTTAATGACTGTGGCCGCTGTCATGTCGGGGCAGGGGATGGCGAAGGGGAAACGGGAGTACTCGTCCACCATGTTCAGGGAGTATGCGTTGCGGTCGGTGGAGGGGAGGGGCCCTTTGAAATCTAGACTGAGGCATTCAAAGGGGCGGGAAGCCTTGATCAGGTGCGCCCTATCCGGCCTGAAAAAGTGCGGTTTGCACTCTGCGCAGATGTGGCAGTTCCTGGTGACAGTACGGACCTCCTCCGCGGAGTAGGGGAGGTTGCGGGACTTTATAAAATGGTAGAACCGAGTGACCCCCGGGTGGCAGAGGTCCTCGTGGAGGGCTTGGAGACGGTCTATTTGTGCGTTGGCGCATGTGCCGCGGGATAGGGCATCGGACGGCTCGTTCAGCTTCCCGGGACGGTACAAGATCTTGTAGTTGAAGGTGGAGAGCTCGATCCTCCACCTTAAGATCTTGTCATTTTTAATTTTGCCCCGCTGTGCATTATCGAACATGAAGGCTACCAACCGTTGGTCAGTGAGGAGAGTGAATCTCCTGCCGGCCAGGTAATGCCTCCAATGTCGCACAGCTTCCGCTATGGCTTGGGCTTCCTTTTCCACTGAGGAGTGGCGGATTTCTGAAGCGTGGAGGGTTCGGGAGAAAAAAGCCACGGGTCTGCCAGCTTGGTTAAGGGTGGCCGCCAGAGCTACGTCGGAGGCGTCGCTCTCGACCTGGAAGGGGAGGGACCCATCGATGGCACGCATCGTGGCCTTTGCGATATCCGCTTTGATGCGGCTGAAGGCCTGGCAAGCCTCTGTCGACAGAGGGAAGGTAGTGGTCTGTATTAGGGGGCGGGCCTTGTCTGCATACTGGGGGACCCACTGGGCGTAATATGAAAAGAACCCCAGGCAACGTTTCAGGGCTTTGGAGCAGTGGGGAAGGGGAAATTCCTTGAGGGGGCGCATGCGTTCGGGGTCGGGGCCTATTATCCCATTGCGCACTACGTATCCCAGGATGGCCAGCCGGTTTGTGCTAAAAACGCACTTTTCCTCATTGTATGTGAGGTTCAAGGCGTTAGCGGTCTGGAGGAATTTTTGGAGGTTGGCGTCGTGGTCCTGCTGATCGTGGCCGCAGATGGTTACATTGTCGAGATACGGGAACGTGGCCTGTAACCCGTGTTGATCAACCATTCGGTCCATCTCCCGTTGGAAGACCGAGACCCCGTTCGTGACGCCAAATGGGACCCTTAGGAAGTGGTATAGACGCCCGTCTGCCTCGAAGGCTGTGTACTTGCGGTCACCTGGGCGGATGGGGAGCTGGTGGTAGGCGGACTGGAAGTCCACGGTGGAGAAAACCTTATATTGGGCAATCCGATTTACCATGTCGGATATGCGGGGGTAGGCGGACTGGAGGTCCACGGTGGAGAAGACCTTATATTGGGCAATCCGATTGACCATGTCGGATATGCGGGGGAGAGGGTACGCGTCTAGCTGTGTGTACCTGTTGATGGTCTGGCTATAATCTATGACCATCCTTTGCTTCTCCCCGGTCTTTACTACTACCACCTGTGCTCTCCAGGGACTATTGCTGGCCTGGATTATGCCTTCCTTCAGCAATCGCTGGACTTCAGACCGAATAAATATCCGGTCCTGGGCGCTGTACCGTCTGCTCCTAGTGGCGACGGGTTTGCAATCCGGGGTGAGGTTTGCGAACAAGGATGGCGGTTCAACTTTGAGGGTTGCGAGGCCGCAGATAGTGAGTGGGGGTATAGGGCCGCCGAATTGAAATGTTAGGCTCTGCAGGTTGCACTGGAAATCTAATCCCAGTAATGTGGGCGCGCAGAGTTGGGGAAGGACGTAGAGCCTGTAGTTTTTAAACTCCCTCCCTTGCACCGTTAGGGTCACTATGCAGAACCCTTTGATCTCTACGGAGTGGGATCCTGCAGCTAGGGAAATCTTTTGCGTACTGGGACGGATGGTCAAAAAACAGCGTCCTACCGTGTCGGGTTGGATGAAGCTTTCGGTGCTCCCGGAGTCGATCAGGCATGGTGTCTCGTGTCCGTTGATCAGCACCGTTGTTGTCGTCTGGAGCGTCCAGGGCCGTGATTGATCCAGCGTCACCGAGGCCAGTCATGGTCGTAGTGTCTCAGCGTCTTCTTCGGACCCCGTGGAGCCGTCGATGCTGGGGTCCTTTGTTGTCATCCAAGATGGCGGCGTCCATGAATCGCACGCGGCCGGGGGTGGACAAAATGGCCGCCCCCATGGATCGCACGTGGACAAAATGGCCACCCCCATGCATCGCACATGGCTGGGGGTCACAAGATGGCGGCGCCCATCCGCCCCTCGTGGTGGCCGGGACCCAAAATGGCGGCGCCCGCGGGTCGCACATGGGGGGGTTGGGGAGCATTTGGGATGCACTGGGCTCTTTCTTCTCCGGGGATTGCGGCGACCCCCCGGGACCGGCACACAGCCGCGAAATGGCCCTTTTTGCGGCAGCTCTTGCAAATAGCTGCGCGGGCCGGGCAGCGCTGCCGGGGGTGTTTCGCCTGGCCGCAGAAATAGCAGCGGGCCCCCCCGGGGTGATCTGGCGTCTTAACCACGCAAGCCTGTGAGGGAGGGGAGGGGGGGGGGTTTGTCGTGACGGGGGTCCACGGAGCCCAAGGGGCTGCCGCGCGGTCGGGGCCGTAGGCGTTCTGTGAGGCCACATCTAGGGAAGCTGCGATGGCCCGTGCCTCTGAGAGTCCTAGCGACTCTTTTTCTAAAAGTCTTTGGCGGATTTGGAGAGAGTTCATACCTGCCACAAACGCATCGCGAATTAACATGACCGTGTGTTCAGTCGCGTTTACCGGCGGGCAGCTGCAGCCCCGTCCCAAAATTAGCAGCGCGGCGTAGAACTCCTCCAACGATTCTCCGGGACTTTGCCGTCTCGTTGCGAGTTGGTAGCGTGCGTAGACCTGGTTCACGGGGCGAACGTAGATGCTCTTCAGTGCTGCGAACGCCGTCGGGAAATCCTCTGCGTCTTCTATGAGAGGGTAAATTTCCGGGCTTACCCTTGAGTGCAGGACCTGCAGTTTCTGGTCTTCTGTGACCCGGCCGAGGGCCGTTCGGAGGTAGCCTTCGAAACAAGCTTGCCAGTGTTTAAAAACTGCTGCCGAGTTCACAGCGTGGGGGCTGATCCGCAGGCATTCCGGGGCGATCCTGAGCTCCATAGTCCTTTAAGCATGCTTAATAAATTGTAGCGCACAATGACTTACGAGAGAGACGAGTAGAGATGAAGTCGATGAGGCTTTATTAAGCGTGACTTGCTCCCAGCAGTTCAGCAACAGAATGGAGCTGCGGGGAGAAGCACGGGTTCTTATACTCCGCCTTCAGGGCGGAGCCTGGGCTCAATAGCCAACCAGGACCCGGGATCTGTCAGCCAATAGCATCACGGCACAGTGGTTAGCACAGTGGCTTCACAGTGCCAGGGTCCCAGGTTGGATTCCCGGCTTGGTTCACTGTCTGTGTGGAGTCTGCACGTTCTCCCCGTGTCTGCGTGGGTTTCCTCCGGGTGCTCCGGTTTCCTCCCACAAGTCCTGAAAGACATGCTGTTAGGTGAATTGGACATTCTGAATTCTCCCTCTGTGACCCGAACAGGCGCCAGAATGTGGTGACCAGGGGATTTTTACAGTAACTTCATTGCAGTGTTAATGTAAGCCTACTTGTGACAATAAAGATTATTATGTTATACGGTGAGCTTACTTGTGACAATAGTAAAGATTATGATTAAGAACTTAATCATTAAGTTCTCCCTCCCTCCCCTCTCTATTCCTCTCCACTATGTGGATGACCTCAATGTTATGGGCAGGAGCTGAATTGCTCAGGCAAACAATAGTGGGAACAATGGACACCCCCATCTTGTGCCTCACATCAGGTGGAAATACTTCAAATTCAAAGCATTTGTACAAGAACTCGCAGTGGCGGGTGTATATAAGAGTTGGATCTAAGCTATAAATCTAGGCCCAAAGCCAAACCACCCAAGGATCTCAAACAAATAACCCCACTTCACCCTGGCAAACGCCTTTTCCACATCCAATAAAATAATGACCTCCGGTCCAGGGACTGGAAAAGGAAACAAACAAAACAAAGAACAAAGAAATGTACAGCACAGGAACAGGCCCTTCGGCCCTCCAAGCCCGTGCCGACCATACTGCCCGACTAAACTACAATCTTCTACACTTCCTGGGTCCGTATCCTTCTATTCCCATCCTATTCATATATTTGTCAAGATGCCCCTTAAATGTCCCTATCGTCCCTGCCTCCACTACCTCCTCCGGTAGTGAGTTCCAGGCACCCACTACCCTCTGCGTAAAAAACTTGCCTCGTACATCTACTCTAAACTTTGCCCCTCTCACCTTAAACCTATGCCCCCTAGTAATTGACCCCTCTACCCTGGGGAAAAGCCTCTGACTATCCACTCTGTCTATGCCCCTCATAATTTTGTATACCTCTATCAGGTCGCCCCTCAACCTCCTTCGTTCCAGTGAGAACAAACCGAGTTTATTCAATCGCTCCTCATAGCTTATGCCCTCCATACCAGGCAACATTCTGGTAAATCTCTTCTGCACCCTCTCTAAAGCCTCCACATCCTTCTGGTAGTGTGGCGACCAGAATTGAACACTATACTCCAAGTGTGGCCTAACTAAGGTTCTATACAGCTGCAACATGACTTGCCAATTCTTATACTCAATGCCCCGGCCAATGAAGGCAAGCATGCCGTATGCCTTCTTGACTACCTTCTCCACCTGTGTAGCCCCTTTCAGTGATCTGTGGACCTGTACTCCTAGATCTCTTTGACTTTCAATACTCTTGAGGGTTCTACCATTCACTGTATATTCCCTACCTGCATTAGCCCTTCCAAAATGCATTACCTCACATTTGTCCAGGTTAAACTCCATCTGCCATCTCTCCGCCCAAGTCTCCAGACAATCTAAATCCTGCTGTATCCTCAGACAGTCCTCATCGCTATCCGCAATTCCACCAACCTTTGTGTCGTCTGCAAACTTACTAATCAGACCAGTTACATTTTCCTCCAAATCATTTATATATACTACAAAGAGCAAAGGTCCCAGCACTGATCCCTGTGGAACACCACTGGTCACAGCCCTCCAATTAGAAAAGCATCCCTCCATTGCTACCCTCTGCCTTCTATGGCCTAGCCAGTTCTGTATCCACCTTGCCAGTTCACCCCTGATCCCGTGTGACTTCACCTTTTGTACTAGTCTACCATGAGGGACCTTGTCAAAGGCCTTACTGAAGTCCATATAGACAACATCTACTGCCCTACCTGCATCAATCATCTTAGTGACCTCCTCAAAAAACTCTATCAAGTTAGTGAGACACGACCTCCCCTTCACAAAACCGTGCTGCCTCTCACTAATACGTCCATTTGCTTCCAAATGGGAGTAGATCCTGTCTCGAAGAATTCTCTCCAGTAATTTCCCTACCACTGAAGTAAGGCTCACCGGCCTGTAGTTCCCGGGATTATCCCTGCCACCCTTCTTAAACAGAGGAACAACATTGGCTATTCTCCAGTCCTCCGGGACATCCCCTGAAGACAGCGAGGATCCAAAGATTTCTGTCAAGGCCTCAGCAATTTCCTCTCCAGCCTCCTTCAGTATTCTGGGGTAGATCCCATCCGGCCCTGGGGACTTATCTACCTTAATATTTTTTAAGACACCCAACACCTCGTCTTTTTGGATCACAATGTGACCCAGGCTATCTACACCCCCTTCTCCAGACTCAACATCTACCAATTCCTTCTCTTTGGTGAATACTGATGCAAAGTATTCATTTAGTACCTCGCCCATTTCCTCTGGCTCCACACATAGATTCCCTTGCCTATCCTTCAGTGGGCCAACCCTTTCCCTGGCTACCCTCTTGCTTTTTATGTAAGTGTAAAAAGCCTTGGGATTTTCCTTAACCCTATTTGCCAATGACTTTTCATGACCCCTTCTAGCCCTCCTGACTCCCTGCTTAAGTTCCTTCCTACTTTCCTTATATGCCACACAGGCTTCGTCTGTTCCCAGCCTTTTAGCCCTGACAAATGCCTCCTTTTTCTTTTTGACGAGGCCTACAATATCATTCGTCATCCAAGGTTCCCGAAAATTGCCGTATTTGTCTTTCTTCCTCACAGGAACATGCCTGTCCTGTATTCCTATCAACTGACACTTGAAAGCCTCCCACATGTCAGATGTTGATTTGCCCTCAAACATCCGCCCCCAATCTATGCTCTTCAGTTCCCGCCTAATATTGTTATAATTAGCCTTCCCCCAATTTAGCACATTCATCCTCGGACCACTCTTATCCTTGTCCACCAGTACTTTAAAACTTACTGAATTGTGGTCACTGTTACCGAAATGCTCCCCTACTGAAACATCTACCACCTGGCCGGGCTCATTCCCCAATACCAGGTCCAGTACCGCCTCTTCCCTAGTTGGACTGTTTACATATTGTTTTAAGAAGCCCTCCTGGATGCTCCTTACAAACTCTGCCCCGTCTAAGCCCCTGGCACTAAGTGAGTCCCAGTCAATATTGGGGAAGTTGAAGTCTCCCATCACCACAACCCTGTTGTTTTTACTCTTTTCCAAAATCTGTCTACCTATCTGCTCCTCTATCTCCCGCTGGCTGTTGGGAGGCCTGTAGTATACCCCCAACATTGTGACTGCACCCTTCTTATTCCTGATCTCTACCCATATAGCCTCACTGCCCTCTGAGGTGTCCTCTCGCTGTATAGCTGTGATACTCTCCTGAACAAGTAGCGCAACTCCGCCTCCCCTTTTACATCCCCCTCTATCCCGCCTGAAACATCTAAATCCTTTAGACATGAAGTCGTCTTCGAACATTGGCCAAGAACTGTCTCCCGTTAACAAACCCCGTTTGCTCCTCTGATATAACCTCTGGGAGGCAGGCTCGAAGCACATAGCCAAGAACTTCCCCAACACCGCTGCATCCGTGTCCAGTAACGGAATAGGGAGATACGACCCACACCTTCCCAGTCTGCACTCCGGATTTCTCCCGCTCGGAGACACAGACACAAATACCACTGACCTTCCCAGACTGCACTCCGGATTTCTCCCGCTCAGAGACACAGACACAAATACCACTGACCTTCCCAGTCTGCACTCCGGATTTCTCCCGCTCGGAGACACAGAGAGAGACACAGACACAAATACCACTGACCTTCCCAGTCTGCACTCCGGATTTCTCCCGCTCGGAGACACAGACACAAATACCACTTACCTTCCCAGACTGCACTCCGGATTTCTCCCGCTCAGAGACACCGACACAAATACCACTGACCTTCCCAGTCTGCACTCCGGATTTCTCCCACTCAGAGACACAGACACAAATACCACTTACCCTCCCAGACAGCACTCCGGATTTCTCCCGCTCAGGGACACAGACACAAATACCACTTACCTTCCCAGTCTGCACTCCGGATTTCTCCCGCTCAGAGACACCGACACAAATACCACTGACCTTCCCAGTCTGCACTCCGGATTTCTCCCGCTCGGAGACACAGACACAAATACCACTGACCTTCCCAGTCTGCACTCCGGATTTCTCCCGCTCGGAGACACAGACACAAATACCACTTACCTTCCCAGTCTGCACTCCGGATTTCTCCCACTCGGAGACACAGACACAAATACCACTGACCTTCCCAGTCTGCACTCCGGATTTCTCCCGCTCGGAGACACAGACACAAATACCACTGACCTTCCCAGTCTGCACTCCGGATTTCTCCCGCTCGGAGACACAGACACAAATACCGCTTACCTTCCCAGTCTGCGCTCCGGATTTCTCCCGCTCAGAGACACCGACACAAATACCGCTTACCTTCCCAGTCTGCACTCCGGATTTCTCCCACTCAGAGACACAGAGAGAGACACAGACACAAATACCACTGACCTTCCCAGACTGCACTCCGGATTTCTCCCGCTCGGAGACACAGACACAAATACCACTTACCTTCCCAGTCTGCACTCCGGATTTCTCCCGCTCGGAGACACAGACACAAATACCACTGACCTTCCCAGTCTGCACTCCGGATTTCTCCCGCTCGGAGACACAGACACAAATACCACTTACCTTCCCAGTCTGCACTCCGGATTTCTCCCGCTCAGAGACACAGACACAAATACCACTGACCTTCCCAGACTGCACTCCGGATTTCTCCCGCTCGGAGACACAGACACAAATACCACTTACCTTCCCAGACTGCACTCCGGATTTCTCCCGCTCGGAGACACAGACACAAATACCACTTACCTTCCCAGTCTGCACTCCGGATTTCTCCCGCTCAGAGACACAGACACAAATACCACTGACCTTCCCAGTCTGCACTCCGGATTTCTCCCGCTCGGAGACACAGACACAAATACCACTTACCTTCCCAGACTGTACTCCGGATTTCTCCCGCTCGGAGACACAGAGAGAGACACAGACACAAATACCACTTACCTTCCCAGTCTGCACTCCGGATTTCTCCCGCTCGGAGACACAGACACAAATACCACTGACCTTCCCAGTCTGCACTCCGGATTTCTCCCACTCGGAGACACAGACACAAATACCACTTACCTTCCCAGTCTGCACTCCGGATTTCTCCCGCTCGGAGACACAGACAAAATCCCACTTACCTTCCCAGACTGCACTCCGGATTTCTCCCGCTCGGAGACACAGACAAAATCCCACTTACCTTCCCAGACTGCACTCCGGATTTCTCCCACTCAGAGACACAGACACAAATACCACTGACCTTCCCAGTCTGCACTCCGGATTTCTCCCGCTCGGAGACACAGACACAAATACCACTTACCTTCCCAGTCTGCACTCCGGATTTCTCCCGCTCAGAGACACAGACACAAATACCACTTACCTTCCCAGACTGCACTCCGGATTTCTCCCGCTCGGAGACACAGAGAGAGACACAGACACAAATACCACTTACCTTCCCATACTGCACTCCGGATTTCTCCCGCTCGGAGACACAGACACAAATACCACTGACCTTCCCAGTCTGCACTCCGGATTTCTCCCGCTCAGAGACACCGACACAAATACCACTGACCTTCCCAGTCTGCACTCCGGATTTCTCCCGCTCAGAGACACAGACACAAATACCACTGACCTTCCCAGACTGCACTCCGGATTTCTCCCACTCGGAGACACAGACACAAATACCACTGACCTTCCCAGACTGCACTCCGGATTTCTCCCGCTCAGAGACACAGAGAGAGACACAGACACAAATACCACTGACCTTCCCAGTCTGCACTCCGGATTTCTCCCGCTCGGAGATACAGACACAAATACCACTTACCATCCCAGTCTGCACTCCGGATTTCTCCCGCTCAGAGACACAGACACAAATACCACTTACCATCCCAGTCTGCACTCCGGATTTCTCCCGCTCGGAGACACAGACACAAATACCACTGACCTTCCCAGTCTGCACTCCGGATTTCTCCCGCTCAGAGACACAGACACAAATACCACTGACCTTCCCAGACTGCACTCCGGATTTCTCCCGCTCAGAGACACAGACATAAATACCGCTTACCTTCCCAGACTGCACTCCGGATTTCTCCCGCTCAGAGACACCGACACAAATACCACTGACCTTCCCAGTCTGCACTCCGGATTTCTCCCACTCGGAGACACAGACACAAATACCACTGACCTTCCCAGACTGCACTCCGGATTTCTCCCGCTCAGAGACACAGAGAGAGACACAGACACAAATACCACTGACCTTCCCAGTCTGCACTCCGGATTTCTCCCGCTCGGAGACACAGACACAAATACCACTGACCTTCCCAGACTGCACTCGGGATTTCTCCCGCTCAGAGACACAGACACAAATACCACTTACCTTCCCAGACAGCACTCCGGATTTCTCCCACTCAGAGACACAGACACAAATACCACTTACCTTCCCAGACAGCACTCCGGATTTCTCCCGCTCAGAGACACAGACACAAATACCACTTACCTTCCCAGACAGCACTCCGGATTTCTCCCACTCAGAGACACAGACACAAATACCACTTACCTTCCCAGACAGCACTCCGGATTTCTCCCGCTCAGAGACACAGACACAAATACCACTTACCTTCCCAGACTGCACTCCGGATTTCTCCCGCTCAGAGACACAGAGAGAGACACAGACACAAATACCACTGACCTTCCCAGACTGCACTCCGGATTTCTCCCGCCCAGAGACACAGACACAAATACCGCTTACCTTCCCAGTCTGCACTCCGGATTTCTCCCGCTCAGAGACACAGACACAAATACCACTTACCTTCCCAGACTGCACTCCGGATTTCTCCCACTCGGAGACACAGAGAGAGACACAGACACAAATACCACTTACCTTCCCAGTCTGCACTCCGGATTTCTCCCGCTCGGAGACACAGACACAAATACCACTGACCTTCCCAGTCTGCACTCCGGATTTCTCCCGCTCAGAGACACCGACACAAATACCACTGACCTTCCCAGTCTGCACTCCGGATTTCTCCCGCTCAGAGACACAGACACAAATACCACTGACCTTCCCAGACTGCACTCCGGATTTCTCCCACTCGGAGACACAGACACAAATACCACTGACCTTCCCAGACTGCACTCCGGATTTCTCCCGCTCAGAGACATAGAGAGAGACACAGACACAAATACCACTGACCTTCCCAGTCTGCACTCCGGATTTCTCCCGCTCGGAGACACAGACACAAATACCACTGACCTTCCCAGTCTGCACTCCGGATTTCTCCCGCTCAGAGACACAGACACAAATACCACTGACCTTCCCAGACTGCACTCCGGATTTCTCCCGCTCAGAGACACAGACACAAATACCACTGACCTTCCCAGTCTGCACTCCGGATTTCTCCCGCTCGGAGACACAGACACAAATACCACTGACCTTCCCAGTCTGCACTCCGGATTTCTCCCGCTCGGAGACACAGACACAAATACCACTGACCTTCCCAGACTGCACTCCGGATTTCTCCCGCTCAGAGACACAGAGAGAGACACAGACACAAATACCACTGACCTTCCCAGTCTGCACTCCGGATTTCTCCCGCTCGGAGACACAGACACAAATACCACTGACCTTCCCAGACTGCACTCGGGATTTCTCCCGCTCAGAGACACAGACACAAATACCACTTACCTTCCCAGACAGCACTCCGGATTTCTCCCACTCAGAGACACAGACACAAATACCACTTACCTTCCCAGACAGCACTCCGGATTTCTCCCGCTCAGAGACACAGACACAAATACCACTTACCTTCCCAGACAGCACTCCGGATTTCTCCCACTCAGAGACACAGACACAAATACCACTTACCTTCCCAGACAGCACTCCGGATTTCTCCCGCTCAGAGACACAGAGAGAGACACAGACACAAATACCACTGACCTTCCCAGACTGCACTCCGGATTTCTCCCGCTCAGAGACACAGACACAAATACCGCTTACCTTCCCAGTCTGCACTCCGGATTTCTCCCACTCAGTGACACAGACACAAATACCACTGACCTTCCCAGACTGCACTCCGGATTTCTCCCGCTCAGAGACACAGACACAAATACCACTTACCTTCCCAGTCTGCACTCCGGATTTCTCCCGCTCAGAGACACAGACACAAATACCACTTACCTTCCCAGACTGCACTCTGGATTTCTCCCGCTCAGAGACACAGACACAAATACCGCTTACCTTCCCAGTCTGCACTCTGGATTTCTCCCGCTCGGAGACACAGACACAAATACCACTTACCTTCCCAGACTGCACTCCGGATTTCTCCCGCTCGGAGATACAGACACAAATACCACTTACCTTCCCAGTCTGCGCTCCGGATTTCTCCCACTCAGTGACACAGACAGAGACACAGACACAAATACCACTTACCTTCCCAGACTGCACTCCGGATTTCCTCCGCTCAGAGACACAGACACAAATACCACTGACCTTCCCAGTCTGCACTCCGGATTTCTCCCGCTCGGAGACACAGACACAAATACCACTTACCTTCCCAGTCTGCACTCCGGATTTCTCCCGCTCGGAGACACAGAGAGAGACACAGACACAAATACCACTTACCTTCCCAGTCTGCACTCCGGATTTCTCCCGCTCAGAGACACAGACACAAATACCACTTACCTTCCCAGACTGCACTCCGGATTTCTCCCGCTCGGAGACACAGACACAAATACCACTGACCTTCCCAGTCTGCACTCCGGATTTCTCCCGCTCAGAGACACAGACACAAATACCACTTACCTTCCCAGACTGCACTCCGGATTTCTCCCGCTCGGAGACACAGGCACAAATACCACTTACCTTCCCAGACTGCACTCCGGATTTCTCCCGCTCGGAGACACAGACACAAATACCACTTACCTTCCCAGACTTCACTCCGGATTTCTCCCGCTCGGAGACACAGACACAAATACCACTTACCTTCCCAGACAGCACTCCGGATTTCTCCCACTCAGAGACACAGACACAAATACCACTTACCTTCCCAGACAGCACTCCGGATTTCTCCCGCTCAGAGACACAGACACAAATACCACTTACCTTCCCAGACAGCACTCCGGATTTCTCCCGCTCAGAGACACAGACACAAATACCACTTACCTTCCCAGACTGCACTCCGGATTTCTCCCGCTCAGAGACACAGAGAGAGACACAGACACAAATACCACTGACCTTCCCAGACTGCACTCCGGATTTCTCCCGCCCAGAGACACAGACACAAATACCGCTTACCTTCCCAGTCTGCACTCCGGATTTCTCCCGCTCAGAGACACAGACACAAATACCACTTACCTTCCCAGACTGCACTCCGGATTTCTCCCACTCGGAGACACAGAGAGAGACACAGACACAAATACCACTTACCTTCCCAGTCTGCACTCCGGATTTCTCCCGCTCGGAGACACAGACACAAATACCACTGACCTTCCCAGTCTGCACTCCGGATTTCTCCCGCTCAGAGACACCGACACAAATACCACTGACCTTCCCAGTCTGCACTCCGGATTTCTCCCGCTCAGAGACACAGACACAAATACCACTGACCTTCCCAGACTGCACTCCGGATTTCTCCCACTCGGAGACACAGACACAAATACCACTGACCTTCCCAGACTGCACTCCGGATTTCTCCCGCTCAGAGACATAGAGAGAGACACAGACACAAATACCACTGACCTTCCCAGTCTGCACTCCGGATTTCTCCCGCTCGGAGACACAGACACAAATACCACTGACCTTCCCAGTCTGCACTCCGGATTTCTCCCGCTCAGAGACACAGACACAAATACCACTGACCTTCCCAGACTGCACTCCGGATTTCTCCCGCTCAGAGACACAGACACAAATACCACTGACCTTCCCAGTCTGCACTCCGGATTTCTCCCGCTCGGAGACACAGACACAAATACCACTGACCTTCCCAGTCTGCACTCCGGATTTCTCCCGCTCGGAGACACAGACACAAATACCACTGACCTTCCCAGACTGCACTCCGGATTTCTCCCGCTCAGAGACACAGAGAGAGACACAGACACAAATACCACTGACCTTCCCAGTCTGCACTCCGGATTTCTCCCGCTCGGAGACACAGACACAAATACCACTGACCTTCCCAGACTGCACTCGGGATTTCTCCCGCTCAGAGACACAGACACAAATACCACTTACCTTCCCAGACAGCACTCCGGATTTCTCCCACTCAGAGACACAGACACAAATACCACTTACCTTCCCAGACAGCACTCCGGATTTCTCCCGCTCAGAGACACAGACACAAATACCACTTACCTTCCCAGACAGCACTCCGGATTTCTCCCACTCAGAGACACAGACACAAATACCACTTACCTTCCCAGACAGCACTCCGGATTTCTCCCGCTCAGAGACACAGAGAGAGACACAGACACAAATACCACTGACCTTCCCAGACTGCACTCCGGATTTCTCCCGCTCAGAGACACAGACACAAATACCGCTTACCTTCCCAGTCTGCACTCCGGATTTCTCCCACTCAGTGACACAGACACAAATACCACTGACCTTCCCAGACTGCACTCCGGATTTCTCCCGCTCAGAGACACAGACACAAATACCACTTACCTTCCCAGTCTGCACTCCGGATTTCTCCCGCTCAGAGACACAGACACAAATACCACTTACCTTCCCAGACTGCACTCTGGATTTCTCCCGCTCAGAGACACAGACACAAATACCGCTTACCTTCCCAGTCTGCACTCTGGATTTCTCCCGCTCGGAGACACAGACACAAATACCACTTACCTTCCCAGACTGCACTCCGGATTTCTCCCGCTCGGAGATACAGACACAAATACCACTTACCTTCCCAGTCTGCGCTCCGGATTTCTCCCACTCAGTGACACAGACAGAGACACAGACACAAATACCACTTACCTTCCCAGACTGCACTCCGGATTTCCTCCGCTCAGAGACACAGACACAAATACCACTGACCTTCCCAGTCTGCACTCCGGATTTCTCCCGCTCGGAGACACAGACACAAATACCACTTACCTTCCCAGTCTGCACTCCGGATTTCTCCCGCTCGGAGACACAGAGAGAGACACAGACACAAATACCACTTACCTTCCCAGTCTGCACTCCGGATTTCTCCCGCTCAGAGACACAGACACAAATACCACTTACCTTCCCAGACTGCACTCCGGATTTCTCCCGCTCGGAGACACAGACACAAATACCACTGACCTTCCCAGTCTGCACTCCGGATTTCTCCCGCTCAGAGACACAGACACAAATACCACTTACCTTCCCAGACTGCACTCCGGATTTCTCCCGCTCGGAGACACAGGCACAAATACCACTTACCTTCCCAGACTGCACTCCGGATTTCTCCCGCTCGGAGACACAGACACAAATACCACTTACCTTCCCAGACTTCACTCCGGATTTCTCCCGCTCGGAGACACAGACACAAATACCACTTACCTTCCCAGACTGCACTCCGGATTTCTCCCGCTCGGAGACACAGACACAAATACCACTTACCTTCCCAGACTTCACTCCGGATTTCTCCCGCTCGGAGACACAGACACAAATACCACTTACCTTCCCAGACTGCACTCCGGATTTCTCCCGCTCGGAGACACAGGCACAAATACCACTTACCTTCCCAGACTGCACTCCGGATTTCTCCCGCTCGGAGACACAGACACAAATACCACTGACCTTCCCAGTCTGCACTCCGGATTTCTCCCGCTCGGAGACACAGACACAAATACCACTGACCTTCCCGGTCTGCACTCCGGATTTCTCCCGCTCAGAGACACAGACACAAATACCACTGACCTTCCCATACTGCACTCCGGATTTCTCCCGCTCAGAGACACAGACACAAATACCACTTACCTTCCCAGTCTGCACTCCGGATTTCTCCCGCTCAGAGACACAGAGAGAGACACAGACACAAATACCACTGACCTTCCCAGACTGCACTCCGGATTTCTCCCGCTCAGAGACACAGAGAGAGACACAGACACAAATACCACTTACCTTCCCAGACTGCACTCCGGATTTCTCCCACTCAGAGACACAGACACAAATACCACTTACCTTCCCAGTCTGCACTCCGGATTTCTCCCGCTCAGAGACAGAGAGACAAATACCACTGACCTTCCCAGACTGCACTCCGGATTTCTCCCGCTCAGAGACACAGACACAAATACCACTGACCTTCCCAGACTGCACTCCGGATTTCTCCCGCTCGGAGACACAGAGAGAGACACAGACACAAATACCACTTACCTTCCCAGTCTGCACTCCGGATTTCTCCCGCTCAGAGACACAGACACAAATACCACTTACCTTCCCAGACTGCACTCCGGATTTCTCCCGCTCAGAGACACAGACACAAATACCACTGACCTTCCCAGACTGCACTCCGGATTTCTCCCGCTCAGAGACACAGACACAAATACCACTGACCTTCCCAGACTGCACTCCGGATTTCTCCCGCTCAGTGACACAGAGAGAGACACAGACAGAAATACCACTTACCTTCCCAGACTGCAGTCCGATTTCTCCCGCTTAGGGAGACAGAGACAAATACCACTTACCTTCCCAGACTGCACTCTGGATTTTTCTCGCAGTTTCCACTCCCGATATTAAGGTACCTCCTGTACCTGCAACTCACCGATCAGCTCTCTCCCTTGTAGTCATCTGCAGCAGGGCAAGGCCACTCACAGTACAAGAAATCAAGGAGTAAAGAGCACCTCCTCCCACCATTCCTCGAATTCCCACCTAGCTTCAAATTCCCAGCTCCCAAACTCACTCTTCGATGTGTCTCAGTCTGGATGTGCCTGCTGGCTCACTGGGAACGCTCGCTGGGAGTGCTCACCTCAAGGAACAAGACGTCGTCAGCAAACAAAAGTGGGGTGGATAGGCGCAGGAGGAGGGGGGGACTGGGTTTCGAGGGTTCTGTGTTAATCCGGATTGGGAGGGGCAGTGTTCGGGGGGTGGCTATTTTCATAAAAGTTGCTACAGTATTCTGTATGTCATAATTGAACATTTTATTCTGATTAAAAATATTAAAAGGAAAGCAAGTAGTGGTGCTCTGGTACACCCTGTGCTGATGGGTGCGGGCTGATGGGAATTGATTCACACCTCTTTAACCTGGGGTTACCCCATCTCTGGATCTGTAAAGATTTAATCACCTGCTAATGGTCGCATTCCAAGCATTGTTTGGCATCTTTGAATTTGTCTATATATGTGTTTCTGGAACAGACCTCTTCATTCACCTGAGGAAGGAGCAGCGCTCCGAAAGCTAGTGACATCGAAACAAACCTGTTGGACTTTAACCTGGTGTTGTAAGACTTCGTACTGTACTTACTGTTTGTTACATGTCTGGGTTTGTCCCTGCTGGCTCTGTCCCTCGGGCTCAGGTATAAAGGTAGCTGACCCCCAGCCCTGCCCTCATTCTGGGACCGGCTGCCAGCAGGTATCTTTTAGCTGATTAAAGCCACAGTTTACTCTTCCGACTCTCGTCTGTCGTCATTGATGCTACATCAATTTAATCAGCTAAAGTTTTAAGATGGATCCATCGCTCAAGCCTGATCGCCTGGCGCTGGACCCCCAAGCAGCCGACGCCACTGCCACGTTTGAACATTGGCTAAGCTGCTTTGAATCTTACATTGATTCCTCCGCCGCCGCCGTCGCTGAGACCCACAAGCTGCAAGTCCTCAACTCCCGGGTGAGCCCGCAAGTTTTCCATCTTATCAGAGACGCTACCTCGTACGAGGATGCGATAACGCTGTTCAAGGGGCAGTATGTTAAGGAAGTCAGCGAGGTGTACGCTCGGCATCTCCTTGCCATGAGGCGACAGCGCCCCGGAGAATCGCAAGCTGAATTGCTGCGCGCCTTGCGGGTCCTCGGCCGGACCTGCAGTTGTGAGGCGGGATTGCTGTCAAGCACACCGAATTGCTGATCCGGGACGTCTATGTCGCAGGCATAGAATCTAATTACATCCGCCAGCGCCTACTAGAAGGGGGTACACTCGACCGCCAAGACTCAGTACAACTCTCGGACCCGTTGGAAGTGGCCATCCATAACATGGATGCCTACACCTCCGACCACACGGCACCCATGTGGACGTCGTGAGCGCCGCCATCACCCGACCCAGGGGCGCCGCAAGCCTGTGCCGCGCAGCGACCCGCCAACTCCGAAAGTCCGAAATGTTACTTCTGTGGCCAGGGTACGCACCCCAGACAACGCTGCCCAGCAAGGAGCGCGATCAGCAACGGGTGCGGAAAGAAAGGCCACTTCTCTAAAGTCTGCCAGGCCCGACCTGTTTCTAAACCCAGCAGCGCTGCGTGTAGCCCGCGGGGACCACGTCATCCGCCACGTGCGACCCGTGGGGGCCGCCATCTTGGAATCACCCCTCCGCCTCCCGGAACCCCTGCTCACCAGTACGCTGGCCTCCGCTACCCTCGATCAGCCCACCCACCTTCCGAAGCTCGCCTCCATCACCCTCGACCAATCTCGACCTCATCACCTCACTAAATCCACGATGGCCGTCCGGATCAATGGCCACGGGGAGAGGGGACCGGGTTGGGGAGAGGGGACCGGGTCGGGGAGCTGGGATTTGGGGTCAGGGAGCTGGGATCTGGGGTCAGGGAGCTGGGATCTGGGGTCAGGGAGCTGGGATCTGGGGTCAGGGAGCTGGGATCTGGGATCTGGGGTCAGGGAGCTGGGATCTGGGGTCAGGGAGCTGGGATCTAGGGTCAGGGAGCTGGGATCTGGGGTCAGGGAGCTGGGTTCAGAAAGCTGGGATTGGGTCTGGAAGCTGGGATTGGGTCTGGAAGCTGGGATTGGGCCTGGAAGCTGGGATTGGGCCTGGAAGCTGGGATTGGGCCTGGAAGCTGGGATTGGGCCTGGAAGCTGGGATGGGGCCTGGAAGCTGGGATGGGGTCTGGAAGCTGGGATGGGGTCAGGAAGCTGGGATGGGGTCAGGAAGCTGGGATGGGGTCAGGAAGCTGGGTTCAGAAAGCTGGGATTGGGCCTGGAAGCTGGGATTGGGCCTGGAAGCTGGGATTGGGCCTGGAAGCTGGGATGGGGTCTGGAAGCTGGGATGGGGTCAGGAAGCTGGGATGGGGTCAGGAAGCTGGGTTCAGAAAGCTGGGATTGGGTCTGGAAGCTGGGATTGGGTCAGGAAGCTGGGATTGGGTCAGGAAGCTGGGATTGGGTCAGGAAGCTGGGATTGGGTTGGGTCAGGAAGCTGGGATTGGGTTGGGTCAGGAAGCTGGGATTGGGTTGGGTCAGGAAGCTGGGATTGGGTTGGGTCTGGAAGCTGGGATGGAGTCAGGAAGCTGGGATGGGGTCAGGAAGCTGGGATGGGGTCAGGAAGCTGGGTTCAGAAAGCTGGGATTGGGTCAGGAAGCTGGGATTGGGTCTGGAAGCTGGGATTGGGTCTGGAAGCTGGGATTGGGTCTGGAAGCTGGGATTGGGCCTGGAAGCTGGGATTGGGCCTGGAAGCTGGGATTGGGTCAGGAAGCTGGGAATGGGTCAGGAAGCTGGGATTGGGTCTGGAAGCTGGGATTGGGTCTGGAAGCTGGGATTGGGTCAGGAAGCTGGGATTGGGTCTGGAAGCTGGGATTGGGTCTGGAAGCTGGGATTGGGTCAGGAAGCTGGGATTGGGTCAGGAAGCTGGGATTGGGTCTGGAAGCTGGGATTGGGTCAGGAAGCTGGGATTGGGTCAGGAAGCTGGGATTGGGTCAGGAAGCACCCACATCTGAATATAACTGCGTTGTGGTAACTTCGTGACAGCTTGAGGTGCCGATCAAACATTATGATGTGGAGATGACGGCGTTGGACTGGGGTGAGCACAGTACGAAGTCTTACAACACCAGGTTAAAGTCCAACAGGTTTGTTTTGATGTCACTAGCTTTCGGAGCGCTGCTCCTTCCTCAGGTGAATCACCTGAGGAAGGAGCAGCGCTCCGAAAGCTAGTGACATCGAAACAAACCTGTTGGACTTTAACATTATGGTAGTAATATAAATTCTACAAGAAAGATAGTGTATCAAAATAAACAGCCAAACCTGCGTTGGGAGATCACAGTCTGCTTTTGAAAGCAGTCTCCGCTTGTCCCACTCTCTCTGCAGATTCACCTTCTGAGCTGTATTGCTGTTGATCACATTACTGAGGTATTTGTGGTGGAACCACCTTTCTCTAAACCGCACCTTGACTACTCCGGTCACTTGAGGTTATACAGGAAAACCCGGAATGGTTACAGAGCAGACTGGAAGAGTCAGAAAGCTGACTTGAAAGTAATTGATTTTTTCGAATCATCTTCTGCCACAAACAATTCACTTGCTGTCGGTCTCCATTACTAATCCTTAATGATGTAATCAGAGATACTCATGATGCTCTGAACAGTCCTGTACAACATCAAACACCTCAGTGTCTGTGTCCTAAAATCAGTGAACAGAAATGGAAACCTCCTCAGGAATGATGTCAGTTACAGCTCACAAAAGTGTCGGGAAGTTAAAGGAAGGGGTTCCAGAAAGCTGGTTTAAATTTCACTGAACTATGAACTCCCATCCCTTGAATTCTGCTGAAGCTGCACCTTATTAATCACTGCTGTGAACAGCAAAGTGAAGATAGACATGGAGCACAAACAGGGACCGGCACCGAGCCGGGGGACGACCGGCACCGAGCCGGGGAACGACCGGCACCGAGCCGGGGAACGACCGGCACCGAGCCGGGGAACGACCGGCACCGAGCCGGGGGACGACCGGCACCGAGCCGGGGGACGACCGGCACCGAGCCGGGGAACGACCGGCACCGAGCCGGGGAACGACCGGCACCGAGCCGGGGAACGACCGGCACCGAGCCGGGGAACGACCGGCACCGAGCCGGGGAACGACCGGCACCGAGCCGGGGAACGACCGGCACCGAGCCGGGGAACGACCGGCACCGAGCCGGGGAACGACCGGCACCGAGCCGGGGAACGACCGGCACCGAGCCGGGGAACGACCGGCACCGAGCCGGGGAACGACCGGCACCGAGCCGGGGAACGACCGGCACCGAGCCGGGGAACGACCGGCACCGAGCCGGGGAACGACCGCCACCGAGCCGGGGAACGACCGACACCGAGCCGGGGAACGACCGACACCGAGCGGGGAACGACCGACACCGAGCGGGGAACGACCGACACCGAGCGGGGAACGACCGGCACCGAGCCGGGGAACGACCGGCACCGAGCGGGGAACGACCGACACCGAGCGGGGAACGACCGACACCGAGCGGGGAACGACCGACACCGAGCGGGGAACGACCGACACCGAGCGGGGAACGACCGGCACCGAGCCGGGGAACGACCGGCACCGAGCCGGGGAACGACCGGCACCGAGCCGGGGAACGACCGGCACCGAGCCGGGGAACGACCGGCACCGAGCCGGGGAACGACCGGCACCGAGCCGGGGAACGACCGGCACCGAGCCGGGGAACGACCGGCACCGAGCCGGGGAACGACCGGCACCGAGCCGGGGAACGACCGGCACCGAGCCGGGGAACGACCGGCACCGAGCCGGGGAACGACCGGCACCGAGCCGGGGAACGACCGGCACCGAGCCGGGGAACGACCGGCACCGAGCCGGGGAACGACCGGCACCGAGCCGGGGAACGACCGACACCGAGCCGGGGAACGACCGGCACCGAGCGGGGGAACGACCGGCACCGAGCGGGGGAACGACCGGCACCGAGCGGGGAACGACCGACACCGAGCCGGGGAACGACCGACACCGAGCGGGGAACGACCGACACCGAGCGGGGAACGACCGACACCGAGCGGGGAACGACCGGCACCGAGCCGGGGAACGACCGGCACCGAGCGGGGAACGACCGACACCGAGCGGGGAACGACCGACACCGAGCGGGGAACGACCGACACCGAGCGGGGAACGACCGACACCGAGCGGGGAACGACCGACACCGAGCGGGGAACGACCGGCACCGAGCCGGGGAACGACCGACACCGAGCGGGGAACGACCGGCACCGAGCGGGGAACGACCGACACCGAGCGGGGACTGACCGACACCGAGCGGGGAACGACCGACACCGAGCGGGGAACGACCGACACCGAGCGGGGAACGACGGACACCGAGCGGGGAACGACCGACACCGAGCGGGGAACAACCGGCACCGAGCGGGGAACGACCGACACCGAGCGGGGAACGACCGACACCGAGCGGGGAACGACCGGCACCGAGCGGGGAACGACCGACACCGAGCGGGGAACGACCGACACCGAGCGGGGAACGACCGACACCGAGCGGGGAACGACCGACACCGAGCGGGGAACGACACCGAGCGGGGAACGACCGACACCGAGCGGGGAACGACCGGGAACGAGACCGAGCTGGGAATGACCGAGAACGAGACCGAACTGGGAATGACCGAGACCGAGCGGGGAATGACCGAGACCGAGCGGGGAACGACCGGGAACGAGACCGAGCTGGGAATGACCGAGAACGAGACCGAACTGGGAATGACCGACACCGAGCGGGGAACGACCGACACCGAGCGGGGAACGACCGACACCGAGCGGGGAACGACCGACACCGAGCGGGGAACGACCGAGACCGAGCGGGGAACGACACCGAGCGGGGAACGACCGACACCGAGCGGGGAACGACACCGAGCGGGGAACGACCGACACCGAGCGGGGAACGACCGACACCGAGCGGGGAACGACCGACACCGAGCGGGGAACGACACCGAGCGGGGAACGACCGACACCGAGCGGGGAACGACCGACACCGAGCGGGGAACGACACCGAGCGGGGAACGACCGACACCGAGCGGGGAACGACCGACACCGAGCGGGGAACGACCGACACCGAGCGGGGAACGACCGACACCGAGCGGGGAACGACCGGGAACGAGACCGAGCTGGGAATGACCGAGAACGAGACCGAACTGGGAATGACCGACACCGAGCGGGGGAACGACCGGCACCGAGCCGGGGAACGACCGGCACCGAGCGGGGAACGACCGACACCGAGCGGGGAACGACCGGCACCGAGCGGGGAACGACCGACACCGAGCCGGGGAACGACCGACACCGAGCCGGGGAACGACCGACACCGAGCCGGGGAACGACCGGCACCGAGCCGGGGAACGACCGGCACCGAGCCGGGGAACGACCGGCACCGAGCCGGGGAACGACCGACACCGAGCCGGGGAACGACCGACACCGAGCCGGGGAACGACCGACACCGAGCCGGGGAACGACCGACACCGAGCGGGGAACGACCGACACCGAGCCGGGGAACGACCGGCACCGAGCCGGGGAACGACCGACACCGAGCCGGGGAACGACCGGCACCGAGCCGGGGAACGACCGGCACCGAGCCGGGGAACGACCGGCACCGAGCCGGGGAACGACCGGCACCGAGCCGGGGAACGACCGACACCGAGCCGGGGAACGACCGACACCGAGCCGGGGAACGACCGGCACCGAGCCGGGGAACGACCGGCACCGAGCCGGGGAACGACCGGCACCGAGCCGGGGAACGACCGGCACCGAGCGGGGAACGACCGGCACCGAGCCGGGGAACGACCGGCACCGAGCCGGGGAACGACCGGCACCGAGCCGGGGGACGACCGGCACCGAGCCGGGGAACGACCGGCACCGAGCCGGGGAACGACCGGCACCGAGCCGGGGAACGACCGTCACCGACCCGGGGAACGACCGGCACCGAGCCGGGGAACGACCGGCACCGAGCCGGGGAACGACCGACACCGAGCGGGGAACGACCGGCACCGAGCGGGGAACGACCGGCACCGAGCGGGGAACGACCGGCACCGAGCGGGGAACGACCGGCACCGAGCCGGGGAACGACCGACACCGAGCGGGGAACGACCGGCACCGAGCGGGGAACGACCGACACCGAGCGGGGAACGACCGACACCGAGCGGGGAACGACCGGCACCGAGCCGGGGAACGACCGGCACCGAGCGGGGAACGACCGGCACCGAGCCGGGGAACGACCGGCACCGAGCCGGGGAACGACCGGCACCGAGCCGGGGAACGACCGGCACCGAGCGGGGAACGACCGGCACCGAGCCGGGGAACGACCGGCACCGAGCCGGGGAACGACCGGCACCGAGCCGGGGAACGACCGGCACCGAGCGGGGAACGACCGACACCGAGCGGGGAACGACCGACACCGAGCGGGGAACGACACCGAGCGGGGAACGACCGACACCGAGCGGGGAACGACCGGGAACGAGACCGAGCGGGGAATGACCGAGAACGAGACCGAGCTGGGAATGACCGAGAACGAGACCGAACTGGGAATGACCGACACCGAGCGGGGAATGACCGACACCGAGCGGGGAATGACCGACACCGAGCGGGGAATGACCGACACCGAGACCGAGCTGGGAATGACCGAGAACGAGACCGAACTGGGAATGACCGAGACCGAGCTGGGAATGACCGAGAACGAGACCGAACTGGGAATGACCGAGACCGAGCTGGGAATGACCGAGAACGAGCGGGGAATGACCGAGAACGAGCGGGGAATGACCGAGAACGAGCGGGGAATGACCGAGAACGAGACCGAACTGGGAATGACCGAGACCAAGCGGGGAATGACCGAGACCAAGCGGGGAATGACCGAGGGGGGATTCGGGAGGGGGGATTCGGGAGGGGGGATTCGGGAGGGGGGATTCGGGAGGGGGGATTCGGGAGGGGGGGATTCGGGGGGGGGGGAAGGGGGGGTGTTTCAGGACGGGGTGGGGGGGGGGATATTCGGGGCTGGGGGGTGGGGGGTGGGATATTCGGGATGGGGGGTGGGGATATTCGGGACGGGGGTGGGGGGGGGGATATTCGGGACGGGGGGTGGGGGGGGGATATTCGGGACGGGGGGGTGGGGGGGGATTCGGGACGGGGGGGTGGGGGGGGGATTCGGGACGGGGGGGTGGGGGGGGATGATTCGGGACGGGGGGGTGGGGGGGGGATTCGGGACGGGGGGTTGGGGGGGGGGATTCGGGACGGGAGGGTGGGGGGGGGATGGGATTCGGGGGAGGGGGAGGGAGGGGATTCGGGGGGGGGAGGGAGGGGATTCGGGGGGGGAGGGAGGGGATTCGGGGGGGGAGGGAGGGGAATTGGGGAGGGAGGGGAATTGGGGGGGGGAGGGTATTCGGGGGGACGGACGGAGGGATTCAGGACGGGACGGGGATTCGGGGGGGGAGGGAGGGGATTCGGGGGGGGGGGGAGGGAGGGGAATTGGGGGGGGGGAGGGGAATTGGGGGGGGGGATTCGGGGGGGACGGAGGGAGTCAGGTCAGGACGGGACGGGACGGGGATTCGGGGGGAGGGTGGATTCGGGACGGGACGGGGGGTGGATTCGGGACGGGACGGGGGATTCGGGATGGGGGGGATTCGGGACGGGGGGGGGGGATTCGGGACGGGACGGGGGGGCGGGGTATTCGGGACGGGACGGGGGGGGGGGGTGGATTCGGGACGGGACGGACCGGGGGGGGGTGGATTCGGGACGGGACGGACGGACGGACGGACGGACGGGGGATTCGGACGGGACGGACGGACGGCGGGGGGGAGATTCGGGACGGGACGGACGGACGGGGGGGGGGGGGGGGGGGATTCGGGACGGGACGGACGGACGGACGGGGGGATTCGGGACGGGACGGACGGACGGGGGGGGGGGATTCGGGACGGGACGGGACGGACGGGGGGGGGGATTCGGGACGGGACGGACGGACGGGGGGGGGGGGATTCGGGACAGGACGGACGGACTGGGGGGGGGATTCGGGACGGGACGGACGGGGGGGGGGGGTGGATTCGGGACGGGACGGACCGGGGGGGGGGGGGGGTGGATTCGGGACGGGACGGACCGGGGGGGGGGGGGGTGAATTCGGGACGGGGGGGGGGGATTCGGGACGGGACGGGCGGGGGGGGGGCAGGGATTTGGGACGGGACGGGGGGGGGGGGGGGGATTCGGGACGGGGGGGGGTGGGATTCGGGACGGGGGGGGGGGGGATTCGGGACTGGGGGGGGGATTTGGGACGGGGTGGGATTCGGGACTGGGGGTGGGATTCGGGATGGGTGATGGGGTGGGATTCGGGATGGGGTGGGGGGGATTTGGGACTGGGGGGGGATTCGGGATGGGGGATGGGGTGGGGGGGGATTCGGGACTGGGGGGGGATTCGGGATGGGGTGGGGGGGGGATTCGGGACGGGGGTGGGGAATTCGGGACTGGGGGGGGATTCGGGATGGGGTGGGGGGGGATTCGGGGTGGGGGATGGGGTGTGATTCGGGATGGGGGGTGGATTTGGGACTGGGGGTGGGATTCGGGGTTGGGGGGAATTCGGGATGGGGGGGTGGAATTCGGGATGGGGGTGGGGTGGGATTCGGGATGGGGTGGGGGGGGATTCGGGATGGGGGATGGGGTGGGATTCGGGATGGGGGGGGGATTTGGGACTGGGGGGGGATTCGGGGGTGGGGGGGGATTCGGGATGGGGGGGATTCGGGATGGGGGTGGGGTGGGATTCGGGATGGGGGGGGATTCGGGATGGGGGGGGTTTGGGACTGGGGGGGGGGATTTGGGATGGGGGGGATTTGGGACTGGGGGGGATTCGGGGGTGGGGGGGGATTCGGGATGGGGGTGGGGGGGGATTCGGGATGGGGGGGGGATTCGGGATGGGGGTGGGATTTGGGACTGGGGGGGATTCGGGGGTGGGGGGGATTCGGGATGGGGGGGGATTCGGGATGGGGGGGGGATTTGGGACTGGGGGGGATTTGGGATGGGGGGGGATTTGGGACTGGGGGGGATTCGGGGGTGGGGGGGGATTCGGGATGGGGGGGGATTCGGGATGGGGGTGGGGGGGGATTCGGGATGGGGGTGGGGGGGGATTCGGGATGGGGGTGGGATTTGGGACTGGGGGGGATTCGGGGGTGGGGGGGGATTCGGGATGGGGGGGGATTCGGGATGGGGGTGGGGGGGGATTCGGGATGGGGGTGGGGGGGGGATTCGGGATGGGGGGGGATTCGGGATGGGGGTGGGGTGGGATTCGGGATGGGGGGGGATTCGGGATGGGGGATGGGGTGGGATTCGGGATGGGGGATGGGGTGGGATTCGGGATGGGGGATGGGGTGGGATTCGGGATGGGGTGGGGGGGATTCGGGATGGGGTGGGGGGGATTCGGGATGGGGTGGGGGGGATTCGGGATGGGGG
Organism: Scyliorhinus torazame; assembly: GCF_047496885.1. Lineage (NCBI taxonomy): Eukaryota > Metazoa > Chordata > Chondrichthyes > Carcharhiniformes > Scyliorhinidae > Scyliorhinus > Scyliorhinus torazame. The sequence goes on along the minus strand of NC_092710.1, from coordinate 338,190,173 downwards.
TGGGGGGGATTCGGGATGGGGGTGGGGGGGATTCGGGATGGGGGGGGTGGGATTCGGGATGGGGTGGGGGGGGATTCGGGATGGGTGGGGGGGGATTCGGGATGGGGTGGGGGGGATTCGGGATGGGGGTGGGGGGGATTCGGGATGGGGGGGTGGGATTCGGGATGGGGTGGGGGGGGATTCGGGATGGGTGGGGGGGGATTTGGGATGGGGGGGATTCGGGATGGGGGTGGGGGGGGATTCGGGATGGGGGTGGGGGGGGATTCGGGATGGGGGTGGGGTGGGGTGGGATTCGGGATGGGGGGGGATTTGGGATGGGGTGGGGGGATTCGGGATGGGGTGGGGGGGATTCGGGATGGGGGATGGGGTGGGATTCGGGATGGGGGGGGGATTCGGGATGGGGGGGGGATTCGGGATGGGGTGGGGATTCGGGATGGGGTGGGATTCGGGATGGGGGATGGGGTGGGATTCGGGATGGGGGATGGGGTGGGATTCGGGATGGGGGATGGGGTGGGATTTGGGACTGGGGGGGGATTGGGATGGGGGGTGGGTGGGATTCGGGACGGGGGGGGGGGTTTGGGATGGGGGATGGGGTGGGATTTGGGACTGGGGGGGGGATTGGGATGGGGGGTGGGTGGGATTCGGGACGGGGGTGGGGTGGGATTCGGGATGGGGGATGGGGTGGGATTCGGGGGTGGGGGGGGGATTCGGGATGGGGGTGGGGTGGGATTCGGGACGGGGGGGGGGATTGGGATGAAGTGTACATTTGGGGAATTCCGCGAGTCCAGCCGGGAAGTTGAAGTAAACCCGCGGGTTGGATTAAAGTTGTTTCACTGACCTCACTCTCCGGCTGATCCTTGTGGCAGCGTCAGAAAAACAACAGGAAACCTGCAACATCCAGACAGAGAGAGTGTGATAGAGAGAGAGAGAGAGAGAGAGTCCCTCAGAGAGAGAGAGAGAGAGTCCCTCAGAGAGAGAGAGAGAGAGAGAGTCCCTCAGAGAGAGAGAGAGAGAGAGTCCCTCAGAGAGAGAGAGAGAGAGACCCTCACAGAGAGAGAGAGAGAGAGAGTCCCTCACAGAGAGAGAGAGTCCCTCAGAGAGAGAGAGAGAGAATCCCTCAGAGAGAGAGAGAGAGAGAGTCCCTCAGAGAGAGAGAGAGAGAGACCCTCACAGAGAGAGAGAGAGAGAGACCCTCACAGAGAGAGAGAGAGAGTCCCTCACAGAGAGAGAGAGTCCCTCAGAGAGAGAGAGAGAGTCCCTCACAGAGAGAGAGAGAGAGTCCCTCACACAGAGAGAGAGAGAGTCCCTCAGAGAGAGAGTCCCTCACAGAGAGAGAGAGAGAGAGAGAGAGACCCTCACACAGAGAGAGAGAGAGTCCCTCACAGAGAGAGAGAGAGAGTCCCTCACAGAGAGAGAGAGTCCCTCACAGAGAGAGAGAGAGAGAGTCCCTCAGAGAGAGAGAGAGTCCCTCAGAGAGAGAGAGAGAGAGTCCCTCAGAGAGAGAGAGAGAAAGAGAGTCCCTCAGAGAGAGAGAGAGAGTCCCTCACAGAGAGAGAGAGAGAGAGAGTCCCTCAGAGAGAGAGAGAGAGTCCCTCAGAGAGAGAGAGAGAGTCCCTCACACAGAGAGAGAGAGAGAGACCCTCACACAGAGAGAGAGAGACCCTCAGAGAGAGAGAGAGAGAGAGAGTCCCTCAGAGAGAGAGAGAGAGAGACCCTCACAGAGAGAGAGAGAGAGAGAGTCCCTCACAGAGAGAGAGAGAGAGAGTCCCTCACACAGAGAGAGAGAGAGTCCCTCACACAGGGAGAGAGAGAGAGAGAGTTCCTCACACAGAGAGAGAGAGAGAGAGAGAGAGTCCCTCACACAGAGAGAGAGAGAGAGTCCCTCACACAGAGAGAGAGAGAGAGTCCCTCAGAGAGAGAGAGAGAGTCCCTCACACAGAGAGAGAGAGAGACCCTCACACAGAGAGAGAGAGAGAGAGTCCCTCACACAGAGAGAGAGAGACCCTCACACAGGGAGAGAGAGAGAGTCCCTCAGAGAGAGAGAGAGAGAGTCCCTCAGAGAGAGAGAGAGAGTCCCTCCGAGAGAGAGAGAGAGAGTCCCTCAGAGAGAGAGAGAGAGTCCCTCAGAGAGAGAGAGAGAGTCCCTCACACAGAGAGAGAGAGAGAGAGAGACCCTCACAGAGAGAGAGAGAGAGAGAGAGTCCCTCACACAGAGAGAGAGAGAGAGTCCCTCACAGAGAGAGAGAGAGTCCCTCACACAGAGAGAGAGAGTCCTCACACACAGAGAGAGAGAGAGAGACACTCACACAGGGAGAGAGAGACCCTCAGAGAGAGAGAGAGAGAGAGAGTCCCTCACACAGAGAGAGAGAGTCCCTCACACAGAGAGAGAGAGAGAGACCCTCACACAGAGAGAGAGAGACCCTCAGAGAGAGAGAGAGAGAGAGAGTCCCTCAGAGAGAGAGAGAGAGAGTCCCTCAGAGAGAGAGAGAGAGAGTCCCTCACACAGAGAGAGAGAGAGAGTCCCTCAGAGAGAGAGAGAGTCCCTCAGAGAGAGAGAGAGAGTCCCTCAGAGAGAGAGAGAGAGAGAGAGTCCCTCAGAGAGAGAGAGAGAGTCCCTCACAGAGAGAGAGAGAGAGAGTCCCTCAGAGAGAGAGAGAGAGAGTCCCTCAGAGAGAGAGAGAGTCCCTCAGAGAGAGAGAGAGAGTCCCTCAGAGAGAGAGAGAGAAGCGAGTCCCTCAGAGAGAGAGAGAGAGTCCCTCACAGAGAGAGAGAGAGAGAGAGTCCCTCACAGAGAGAGAGAGAGAGAGAGTCCCTCAGAGAGAGAGAGAGAGAGAGAGAGTCCCTCAGAGAGAGAGAGAGAGTCCCTCACACAGAGAGAGAGAGAGACCCTCACACAGAGAAAGAGAGACCCTCAGAGAGAGAGAGAGAGAGAGAGTCCCACAGAGAGAGAGAGAGAGAGAGTCCCTCAGAGAGAGAGAGAGAGAGTCCCTCACACAGAGAGAGAGATAGAGTCCTCAGAGAGAGGAGAGAGAGTCCCTCAGAGAGAGAGAGAGAGAGAGAGTCCCTCAGAGAGAGAGAGAGAGTCCCTCACAGAGAGAGAGAGAGAGAGTCCCTCAGAGAGAGAGAGAGAGAGTCCCTCAGAGAGAGAGAGAGTCCCTCAGAGAGAGAGAGAGAGTCCCTCACACAGAGAGAGAGAGAGATAGAGAGACCCTCACAGAGAGAGAGAGAGAGAGACCCCTCAGAGAGAGAGAGAGAGAGAGTCCCTCAGAGAGAGAGAGAGTCCCTCACACAGAGAGAGAGAGAGAGAGAGTCCCCTCACACAGAGAGAGAGAGAGTCCCTCACACAGAGAGAGAGAGAGAGAGTCCCTCAGAGAGAGAGAGAGTCCCTCAGAGAGAGAGAGAGAGAGAGAGAGTCCCTCAGAGAGAGAGAGAGAGAGTCCCTCAGAGAGAGAGAGAGAGTCCCTCAGAGAGAGAGAGAGAGAGTCCCTCACACAGAGAGAGAGAGAGAGAGAGACCCTCACAGAGAGAGAGAGAGAGAGAGACCCTCACAGAGAGAGAGAGAGAGAGAGAGTCCTCAGAGAGAGAGAGAGAGAGTCCCTCACACAGAGAGAGAGAGAGAGAGTCCCTCACACAGAGAGAGAGAGAGACCCTCAGAGAGAGAGAGAGAGAGTCCCTCAGAGAGAGAGAGAGAGAGTCCCTCAGAGAGAGAGAGAGAGTCTCTCACACAGAGAGAGAGAGAGAGAGAGTCCCTCACACAGAGAGAGAGAGAGAGAGAGAGTCCCTCACAGAGACAGAGAGAGAGTCCCTCACACAGAGAGAGAGAGAGAGTCCCTCAGAGAGAGAGAGAGTCCCTCAGAGAGAGAGAGTCCCTCAGAGAGAGAGAGAGAGTCCCTCAGAGAGAGAGAGAGAGAGTCCCTCAGAGAGAGAGAGAGAGAGTCCCTCACACACAGAGAGAGAGAGAGAGAGAGAGAGTCCCTCACACAGAGAGAGAGAGAGTCCTCAGAGAGAGAGAGAGAGAGTCCCTCACACAGAGAGAGAGAGAGAGAGAGAGAGTCCCTCACACAGAGAGAGAGAGAGACCCTCACACAGCGAGAGAGAGAGAGAGAGAGAGTCCCTCACACAGGGAGAGAGAGAGAGAGAGAGACCCTCACAGAGAGAGAGAGAGAGAGTCCCTCAGAGAGAGAGAGAGAGTCCCTCACAGAGAGAGAGAGAGAGTCCCTCACACAGAGAGAGAGAGAGTCCCTCAGAGAGAGAGAGAGAGTCCCTCACACAGGGAGAGAGAGAGAGAGAGTTCCTCACAGAGAGAGAGAGAGAGAGTCCCTCACAGAGAGAGAGAGAGAGAGTCCCTCACAGAGAGAGAGAGTCCCTCACAGAGAGAGAGAGAGAGAGAGTCCCTCACAGAGAGAGAGAGAGAGAGTCCCTCACAGAGAGAGAGAGAGAGAGTCCCTCACAGAGAGAGAGAGAGAGTCCCTCAGAGACAGAGAGAGAGTCCCTCAGAGAGAGAGAGAGGAGAGTCCCCTCAGAGAGAGAGAGAGAGTCCCTCAGAGAGAGAGAGAGAGAGAGACCCTCACAGAGAGAGAGAGAGAGAGTCCCTCACACAGAGAGAGAGAGAGTCCCTCACACAGGGAGAGAGAGAGAGAGAGTTCCTCACACAGAGAGAGAGAGAGAGAGAGAGAGTCCCTCACACAGAGAGAGAGAGAGTCCCTCACACAGAGAGAGAGAGAGAGAGTCCCTCAGAGAGAGAGAGAGAGTCCCTCACACAGAGAGAGAGAGAGACCCTCACACAGGGAGAGAGAGAGAGAGAGAGACCCTCACACAGGGAGAGAGAGAGAGTCCCTCACAGAGAGAGAGAGAGAGAGAGAGACCCTCACACAGTGGGAGAGAGTGAGAGACCCTCACACAGGGAGAGAGATAGAGAGTCCCTCACAGAGAGAGAGAGTCCCTCAGAGAGAGAGAGAGAGTCCCTCACACAGAGAGAGAGAGAGAGAGTCCCTCACACAGAGAGAGAGAGAGACCCTCACACAGGGAGAGAGAGAGAGTCCCTCAGAGAGAGAGAGAGAGTCCCTCAGAGAGAGAGAGAGAGTCCCTCCGAGAGAGAGAGAGAGAGTCCCCTCAGAGAGAGAGAGAGAGTCCCTCAGAGAGAGAGAGAGAGAGTCCCTCACACAGAGAGAGAGAGAGAGAGAGACCCTCACAGAGAGAGAGAGAGAGAGAGAGTCCCTCACACAGAGAGAGAGAGAGAGAGAGAGACCCTCACAGAGAGAGAGAGAGAGAGAGAGTCCCTCACACAGAGAGAGAGAGAGAGTCCCTCACAGAGAGAGAGAGAGTCCCTCACACAGAGAGAGAGAGTCCCTCACACACAGAGAGAGAGAGAGAGACACTCACACAGGGAGAGAGAGAGAGAGAGTCCCTCACAGAGAGAGAGAGAGAGAGAGTCCCTCACAGAGAGAGAGAGAGAGACCCTCACACAGAGAGAGAGAGAGAGAGACCCTCACACAGGGAGAGAGAGAGAGAGTCCCTCACAGAGAGAGAGAGACCCTCAGAGAGAGAGATAGAGAGAGAGAGTCCCTCACACAGAGAGAGAGAGAGAGAGACCCTCACACAGGGAGAGAGAGAGAGAGTCCCTCACAGAGAGAGAGAGTCCCTCAGAGAGAGAGAGAGAGAGAGAGAGTCCCTCACACAGAGAGAGAGAGACCCTCACAGAGAGAGAGAGAGAGAGAGTCCCTCACAGAGAGAGAGAGAGAGAGTCCCCTCACACAGAGAGAGAGAGTCCCTCACACAGAGAGAGAGAGAGAGACCCCTCAGAGAGAGAGAGAGAGAGAGTCCCTCACACAGAGAGAGAGAGAGAGAGAGAGACCCTCACAGAGAGAGAGAGAGTCCCTCACACAGAGAGAGAGAGAGAGACCCTCACAGAGAGAGAGAGAGAGAGAGTCCCTCACACAGAGAGAGAGAGAGTCCCTCACACAGAGAGAGAGAGAGAGTCCCTCACACAGAGAGAGAGAGTCCCTCACACAGAGAGAGAGAGAGAGACCCTCACAGGGGAGAGAGCGAGAGAGAGAGTCCCTCACAGAGAGAGAGAGAGAGAGAGTCCCTCACAGAGAGAGAGAGAGAGACCCCTCACACAGAGAGAGAGAGAGAGACCCTCACAGAGGGAGAGAGAGAGAGAGTCCCTCACAGAGAGAGAGAGTCCCTCAGAGAGAGAGAGAGAGAGAGTCCCTCACACAGAGAGAGAGAGAGAGAGAGACCCACTCACACAGGGAGAGAGAGAGAGAGTGACCCTCACACGCAGGAGAGAGAGAGAGAGTCCCTCACAGAGAGAGAGAGTCCCTCAGAGAGAGAGAGTCCCTCACACAGAGAGAGAGAGACCCTCACAGAGAGAGAGAGAGAGACCCTCACACAGAGAGAGAGAGAGAGAGAGAGAGAGAGTCCTCCACACAGGGAGAGAGAGAGACCCTCACAGAGAGAGAGAGAGAGAGAGAGACCCTCACACAGAGAGAGAGAGAGAGAGAGAGAGAGAGAGACCCTCACAGAGAGAGAGAGAGAGAGAGAGAGACCCTCACACAGAGAGAGAGAGTCCCTCACACAGAGAGAGAGAGAGAGAGAGACCCTCACACAGAGAGAGAGAGAGAGAGACCCTCACACAGGGAGAGAGAGAGAGTCCCTCACAGAGAGAGAGAGAGAGAGACCCTCACACAGAGAGAGAGAGAGACCCTCCACACAGAGAGAGAGAGAGAGAGTCCCTCACAGAGAGAGAGAGAGAGAGACCCTCACACACAGAGAGAGAGAGAGAGAGTCCCTCACAGAGAGAGAGAGAGAGACCCTCACAGAGAGAGAGAGAGAGAGAGAGTCCCTCACAGAGAGAGAGAGAGAGAGAGAGAGAGAGAGACCCTCACAGAGAGAGAGAGAGAGAGAGTCCCTCACAGAGAGAGAGAGAGAGAGAGAGACCCTCACAGAGAGAGAGAGAGAGAGAGAGTCCCTCACAGAGAGGAGAGAGAGACCATCACAGAGAGAGAGAGAGAGACCCTCACACAGGGAGAGGAGAGAGAGAGAGACCCTCACACAGGAGAGAGAGGGAGAGAGTCCCTCAGAGAGAGAGAGAGAGACTCTCAGAGAGAGAGAGAGAGAGACCCTCAGAGAGAGAGAGAGAGAGACCCTCACACAGGGAGAGAGAGAGAGTCCCTCAGAGAGAGAGAGAGACCCTCACAGAGAGAGAGAGAGAGTCCCTCAGAGAGAGAGAGAGAGAGTCCCTCGCAGAGAGAGAGAGAGAGACCCTCACAGAGAGAGAGAGAGAGAGTCCCTCACAGAGAGAGAGAGAGAGTCCCTCAGAGAGAGAGAGAGAGAGAGAGTCCCTCACAGAGAGAGAGAGAGAGAGAGTCCCTCACAGAGAGAGAGAGAGAGAGACCCTCAGAGAGAGAGAGAGAGACCATCACACAGAGAGAGAGAGAGAGTCCCTCAGAGAGAGAGAGAGAGAGTCCCCTCACAGAGAGAGAGAGAGAGTCCGTCCCTCAGAGAGAGAGAGAGACCCCCTCACACAGAGAGAGAGAGAGAGTCCCTCACAGAGAGAGAGAGAGAGTCCCTCAGAGAGAGAGAGAGAGAGACCCTCACAGAGAGAGAGAGAGAGAAACCCTCACACAGGGAGAGAGAGAGAGACCCTCACACAGAGAAAGAGAGAGAGAGGTCCCTCAGAGAGGAGAGAGAGACCCCTCTCAGAGAGAGAGAGAGAGAGTCCCTCAGAGAGAGAGAGAGAGAGAGAGAGTCCCTCACAGAGAGAGATAGAGAGTCCCTCAGAGAGAGAGAGAGAGAGAGAGAGAGAGTCCCTCACAGAGAGAGAGAGAGAGAGAGAGAGAGTCCCTCAGAGAGAGAGAGAGAGTCCATCAGAGAGAGAGAGAGAGTGCCTCAGAGAGACCAGAGAGAG